>NW_024044348.1:15378172-16758172 GCF_014851395.1 Micropterus salmoides | reverse complement strand
CTGTCTTTTTTAAATTTTTGTATGCATTTCTGCCTCATTATGCAAATGAGGAGGGGCTGTGTCTCAAGGGGTCATCTTCTCTGCTATTGGTGGACCAGTCAGACAGGAGAGCTCCTACTCTGCCTGCAGACATCAACGATCTTGCCCTCACACAGTCAGATGGCTTCCTTCAGTGCGCTGAGGTGTTTAACAACTCTGAAGACAATACTACCAGCAATGTCTTCCTTCTCTTTTCACGTAGACGCTCCGACAGACAGTGCTTTCAGTTTGCTGCATGCATGGACACAGAACTGCGGTACAGCACACAGTAACGATGAAATGTGTGCTGTTCTCACATTCTTCCTCTGTATGTACACATAAACAACAAGGCAGGGAAATATAAAAGGAATTTATTTTATTGTTTGGGTACATTATTGTTCAGTGTACATGCTCACATCTGAAACAAACTTTACGTGCTTGATAACTCTCCCACCCCGCAGACATCTACACGCCAACACCGATTTATATTCATAGCGGCAAGTGCTATGTAGCTCCACATAGGGGACACAGGAAGTGACATATAACACCTTCATGCGGCGTCATAACCGCGTAGCAAATTCACAGCCGCACCGGCAGAGCTCCAGAATATGCAACTCGGCCGGCTCACACGCGGACGCGCTTATAAGTGCGAGGGCCCGCCCAACGCTGCTTGCAGCTTTAATTTCATTTAATTTTGATGATTATAACTGACAACTAATAAAAACCCCAAAATCAGTATCTCAGAAAATTAGAATATTGTGAAAAGGTTCAATATTGAAGACACCTGGTGCCACACTCTAATCAGCTAATTAACTCAAAACACCTGCAAAGGCCTTTAATTGGTCTCTCAGTCTAGT
This sequence comes from Micropterus salmoides, assembly GCF_014851395.1. Classification (NCBI taxonomy): domain Eukaryota; kingdom Metazoa; phylum Chordata; class Actinopteri; order Centrarchiformes; family Centrarchidae; genus Micropterus; species Micropterus salmoides. The sequence continues at coordinate 16,757,297 of NW_024044348.1, read as the reverse complement.
TCTGTAGGCTACACAATCATGGGGAAGACTGCTGACTTGACAGCTATCCAAAGACGACTATTGACACCTTGCACAAGGAGGGCAAGACACAAAAGGTCATTGCTAAAGAGGCTGGCTGTTCACAGAGCTCTGTGTCCAAGCACATTAATAGAGAGGCAAAGGGAAGGAAAAGATGTGGTATTACAAGCAATAGGGATAACCGCACCCTGGAGAGGATTGTGAAACAAAACCCATTCAAAAATGTCGGGGGGGATTCACAAAGAGTGGACTGCAGCTGGAGTCAGTGGTTCAAGAACCACCACGCACAGACGTATGCAAGACATGGGTTTCAGCTGTCGCATTCCTTGTGTCAAGCCACTCTTGAACAAGACACAGCGTCAGAAGCGTCTCGCCTGAGCTAAAGACAAAAAGGACTGGACTGCTGCTGAGTGGTCCAAAGTTATGTTCTCTGATGAAAGTAAATTTTGCATTTCCTTTGGAAATCAAGGTCCCAGAGTCTGGAGGAAGAGAGGAGAGGCACAGAATCTAAGTTGCTTGAAGTCCAGTGTAAAGTTTCCACAGTCAGTGATGGTTTGGGGTGCCATGTCATCTGCTGGTGTTGGTCCACTGTGTTTTCTGAGGTCCAAGGTCAACGCAGCCGTCTACCAGTAAGTTTTAGAGCACTTCATGCTTCCTGCTGCTGACCAACTTTATGGAGATGCAGATTTCATTTTCCAACACGACTTGGCACCTGCATACAGTGCCAAAGCTACCAGTACCTGGTTTAAGGACCATGGTGCCCCTGTTCTTAATTGGCCAGCAAAGGTTGCCTGACCTTAACCCTATAGGGAATCTATGGGGTATTGTGAAGAGGAAGATGCGATACGCCAGACCCTGCAGAAGAGCTGAAGGCCACTATCAGAGCAACCTGGGCTCTCATAACACCTGAGCAGTGCCACAGACTGATCGACTCCATGCCACGCCGCATTGCTGCAGTAATTCAGGCAAAAGGAGCCCCAACTAAGTATTGAGTGCTGTACATGCTCATACTTTTCATGTTCATACTTTTTGGGGGGAATGAATTTGGGATTTTCATTAGTTGTCAGTTTTAATTATCACAATTAAATGAAATAAACATTTGAAATATATCAGTCTGTGTAATGAATGAATATAATATCCAAGTTTCACTTTTTGAATGGAATTACTGCAATAAATCAACTTTTTGATGATATTTTAATTATATGACCAGCACCTGTATGTGTAAAACCTGCTCCAAACAGTGTGTGTGTGTGTGTGTGCGAGAGAGAGCTAAATCAGACACATAGAAACTCTCCTACTTATTGCCATATCATTACAGCTAAATGTATTTCCTCATGCAACAAATGGAGAACCATTGTTGTTTGTATAAAGTAACTTATTTACCACATTGTCATGTGTATATCATGTAATACTGTTTCTTATTTTAATAATTGTTCCTTAGAAAAATTCTACTGCTTGTCAAAAAGCAAGACATATTTTTAATGTAACAAAGGCCTATATTGTGTGTGTGTGTGTGTGTGTGTGAGTGTGAGTGTGAGTGAGAGAGTGAGAGAGAGAGCGCACGCTCATCTCATGGAAACAAGTTTCTGCCACTGCATATCAAAGAAAGAGGTCCTTCCTGATCCTTCTCACAGAGGTGTTCCAATAACTATCACAATAGAAAGTAAACTCAGTCACGCGTGTCTTTTTTCCCCTGCAGCAACGTCGCAGACATCAGCCCAAGGATCGGTAGGCCTATGTGATATCACCGTCACACAGGCTACACATACAGGTCCGTGTGTGGCGGTGGCGTTACTGAAAAGCTATTTGATTCAGAAAATAGCGACACTACCACCAAGCTACTGAGAAATGTAGTTAAACTAGTAACGGCGCTACTTGTAAAAAAAAATTACAACCCCGTGGTTGTATCCTTCTGCCAACCAATCAAGTTGCAGTTTACATCCATGTCTGTCCAGACTTCATATAATATATGTAGAGAATACTTGGAAGAAATTGAATAAACGGTATCAAGTGTAGTTTTTGGGCTAAATGAAGTTATCACAATATTGATGACACAGCAAGTTAAAATTATAATCAATGATGTTGATGAAATAGAGAGAGTGTATGCAAATAAATTTCTGGACATGATAAATGAATAACTATATATTCAGAGGTTGTTCGACATTTAAGAAAGACAGTATGAACTATCAGGAATATGTATGTTTTAAAAAAACAAGTGTAAAAACAAACAAAAAATAGATGCATATCTGTTAAAGGGTAAACATGTGGAATAGTTGTGACAAGGAATTAAGAATGCCGAGTTCACTTTGTTACTCATTTTGTCGTCCCACTCAACATGTGTGTGAAATCTGGAATTGCCCAACGTATTCCTAAATTAAGGCTAAAGACATATTTTGAGGGCATGGTGACCTTTGAGTCAAACATTTCACCCATATTTAGTGTCCTATCAACTGTGAAACATGGTCACAATCTCATCTTCTGTTGCTGAGTTATGGTGTTGAATAATGGCCAAAAAAGTGTATTTCGAGAACATTATGATGTCACAGTGAAGTTGACCTTTGACAACCAGAGTGCCAAATTTGAAGAAGGGGGTGAGGTATTGCGTTCACGAAAGTGGGACAGACGGACCCGAAAACATAATCAGTTATAATAAAAAATATATATATATATATATAAGAAAACTCTGCCATGCACTACTGTATGTATTTTGAACTGTTTTACTTCTTCTTATTAAGCAAAACAAGCACTGTTACCAGAATGACACTTTTCTTTCAAAGGGTTTTAAAACTACTCACTACTCTGGCTATATTAGGAAAAAAGGTAAAGACACTGTAACTTACAACAGGTATGTGCAGCTTGCTGAGGGGCTTGCCATCCAGCAGGTAGGATCCGGTGTAGGTCACATATTCAGCGTAACACTGTGGGGCCTGTGGGGTGATGTAGCACAGAATCTTCCTCTTTTCCTCAATTTTCTTCCTGATCTGCAGGTACTCAAAGTAAGGGTTGGAACGGTCACTGTGGTAGGGCTCAATGTCGTCCAGCTTGATGGCATTGACTACTACAGCCAAAGTCTGTTGAATCATTTCCCTGGTCTGCTGCATGGCTGTGTTAACCAGCTGGACCTGGACGTGCTGCCCAGCAGAACGTGGAAACTTCCTCTTCCTTGGGTGCTGGGTCTGAGATTCCTCTTCGTCCACGGAAAGAGGGCGACCTTTTGTTGTCTTACTGAGAACCACTGGTGCAGACGTTGTCAGAGAAGTAGGTACAGACACTGGTGGGGTTGAATTAGACGCAGCAGGTGAGACACTAAGCACAGATTCTTTGTCCTTCTTCAGAGCTGACAGGGAAGAGGCTGAGGTGGGGGTAGGGGTCCTAGTAGGAATCGGATTAATGCTCACAGCTGGACTGGTTGTTACAGGGGTGGCAGCGGCAGTTGAGGTTATTACGCTGGAGGTAGGAGGGACAGCAGCAGTAGAGGGATTGTTCTTGGCGCGATTGCGGGTCACCCTCTGAGGGATTTCATCCACCTTCTTGGGGATATCTATAGTGGTGGACACAGTGGTTAGGGTTACCGATGTTAGCTTGGACGTGGTCTCTTGAGTGTCTGGTAGTTCAACTGTGCTAGAGAGGTGACTGCGACTGGGAGCTGAGGAAGAGGACTACATGACACGGATTCTGCTACCGGCTCAGGCATCTCCTCTTGTCTGACCTCTGAATTGACAGCAGTCACTGAATCTATGGGTAACTGCAATGACTCAGCGTGGATCTGCATGAGATGCTGCTGACTGGTATCTGACTCCACAGATGAATACAACATACTGGGATCCGACTCATCCGGTCCTCCATAAGGTCCTTTTCTTTCCAACATGCTGGCCTGTTGTGTAAGAGACAGAGTGTTGTTGACTGGCACACTCTGAGGCTCAGAACCCAACTCTGGGTGGAAATTGGCATGTGGTGACGGTACAACAAAGTCTTGTCCGGTAGGTTCCCCTAAACTCAAGTCTCCAACGGGGCATGGAGTCTTAGCCAGGCTTGGCAAGTCCACCTCCATTATATCCGGGTCATCTCTGTCTGTAACGGTATGTCTTATGTGGGTCGTCACAGTCTTGCTGTGGTCCGCTGGTTCAGAGTCTTCAGGCTCAGCTTCTTCCGACTTGTCTGGTAGTGGTAGGTCAGGCAAGGAGAATGGTCCCAGGTCATCAAGTTCATCTGCGTCAGCCGAGAATGGATCTGCCCAGGGCACCACAGGCTCAGGCCCCACAGCTGGAGCCATGTGTCTATCAGTGGTAGCACTAAAGCTAAGTGTGGTTTGTCTGCTGTCTGCTTCTACACATGCTGACTCATTGTCCATCTGGTGACTATCCTCTACGCTAGGTTTGTTACAGTCCTGGAAGAAAGACTCCAGTCTGTTAGAGGACGATGAGGTGTTTAAATAGTTGGGTTCCCCATCTATAGGTGCATCAGGCCTCTCTGGAGAGGGAATGTCAGCTACAGCCTCTTTCTGCTCATCAAAGTCCTCTGGGTCCTCTTTGTGCCACCTATTCCATGTAGCATACGGTGGGGTGATAGAGGGGTGTCCAGACAAGTGCTGCATGTCACTGTCTGAATGGGAATAAGGACTGGTTATTTTAGAGACGGCAGCCTCTATCTCCCCATACGTCCTGTGGGGTGATTTGAGGTCCATTTCAGGGTTCCAACCCATACTGTGATCAAAACAGTTCTCTGCATGGTTGGGTACTGTGTGTGTGGGGGAAAGCTGGTGGACTTCTGGGTCCTGCTGCTCTGGAGACTCTGCAGGCCAGCTCTTCCTCAAAGGGTCCTCAACTTGAGGGGAGAATGGGTCGCTTGTTTGCTCCGGCTCCTCCACTGCGCAGTGGTCTCCGTCAGTTCTCTCGTCCATATCACCCATATTACCATCTTCCTCATCATCCTCCTCTTCTTCCTCCTCCTCCTCTTCCTGCTCTTGTTCTTCTGTGACAGATGGAAGATCTGAGAGGACCAGGTTAGGCTCACTGTGGTGAGGCTCAGAGATGTCATCAATGTCCAGGGGTGGCAAAGCAGCAGGAGCTGGGGTTGGTGGTGCAGCGATGTCAAAGCAGGGCTCCTGGGGGTCTGGCCTGTGAACTGGTGTAGAAGGTTTGGGCAAGAAACTGTATACATTATCAGGAAGGTGTTCATTACCCTCTGTGCCAGCAACAGTTGGTGCTGCCACATCTGGTGTTGGATGGGCTGGCTCCAACCGAGGGGACAGCATTCTAATTGGGGAGAAATAGGGAGATGACAGGCACTCCAGCCTATCCACAGTTACGGATTTGTCCTCTAGAGTTTGGGAGGAAGATGAAGGATCGAATTCTGCCGCTGGATCACTCTGCTGTCGAAGGAACCTGTCAGTCTCAGCCTTGAACTCATCCTCCAGAGGCCGGCGGACATCAGAAGATGCAGAACGGCTGACAAGTGGCAGCTGGAGGTTTTTTGCAGGGGTAGGGCAGGTGCCTTCCTGGAAACTCTGGGAATTCGAGTACCTGCTGAGTGGACAATAGAAAAACATTAGAAAATATGTCACACTCAACAGTACAAAACACTTAACATGATCAAAAACCATGCAATAAATTTGCACATTTAAATACCTTTCAAAGAAGGATGGGGAGCAAGCATTCATTGACATAGTCATAGCTGATGAGTTCTGGCAGTCCAGCCCATCCAACATAATGTCAGGGTAATCCTCTGCACTACAAGATGGGGTACGTGGAGTCTGCATTACTTCCTCAAAGCTGGGGCAGGAAATTACAGATGTTGGAGTGGGGACACCAGTTGGCCTGTTTTGATCGGGCCTGGGAGAAGCAGGAAGGTTCTCCTTTATTTGGTGGCCAGCCAGCCAGTCCTTTGAGTTTTGACTGTCAGTAGGCTGAAACTTCCTGCCTGGGGACATCATTTGGGCCGGGAGACCCACATCCTTCAGCTTTTTCTCTTTAAGACCAGACTCCAGGCTGTTGGATTTCTTTGATGATAACTCAGTGCGGTTTTTCCGTACTTCCTCTGTGGACTTTGTTTTGTCCTTGAGTTTGGGGTCCCCTGACTTGGGTCTCAGCTTCTCCATTTGCTTCATCCTTTCTTTATGTCTCTTGTGGCGCTCTTCAATTTCCTGGTCTTTTAGACTTAACATCTGACCAAAACTTGTCATTTGATAATCACCATCCACCAACAGTTTTTCACGTGGACGATTATCTTTCCGCACTGTATCTTTGGACTGAGGGAGTTTTTCATTTTCATCCTTAGCCTTAGATTTACTGTGGTCCATTCTGGTGTCTTTGTCTAATGTATCCCGATTTCTGTCTTTTTTCATATCAAATTTTGGACTTTCTTCTTTTGACCGGTCTTTCAGAACAGTGACCTGTGGGCTATCTTTCAACCCTGACTTCACATCCTCTTTGGAGTGTTTAAATGACCCAAAGCCATCAATGTACTTGATCTTCTCCTCCTTCATTTTTTCCTTATGTTTCTCCTTTTTCTTTTTGTCCTTCATCCTGTCACTGATGACACCAGTTGCTTTGTCCTTTTTGGACATCTCTTTTTCAAATTCCAATGTTTTATCAAAGTCGTCTTCTCCGTCTCCCTTACCTCCGAATGGGAATGTGTAAGGGTCTGCCTCCAGGGGCATGGGCTCTTTCTCAAAAGGTAGGCTCTCTCTGCGGCTGTAGGACTCTCTGATCTCCTCTGTCTTGTCACGTTTGTCTCCTTTGTCCTTCTTGAGCTTTTCTTTCTCCTTGTCATGGCTTTTCTTGGACGAAGATGAAGAAGAATGTCGATGCCTCTCTTTCTCTCTGAACTTGTCCTGGGGTGTAGATATGGAAAGAGAGTCTCTCCTGTCCTCAGATACATCAGCCAGGCTGATGGAGTCATAATAAGTAGTGAGGACTGGCTCATGACCTCGGTCAGTGAAACTATCTGAAGAGATTTCACTGTTCTTATCATTGGAGTCATCCTTGTAGTCATTCATAGCTTCCTCCTCCAGTTTTTCTAAGAGGGACTTTTCATTCTCACCACTGCCTTTTGAAGGTTTCCTTTCCTTCGAATGGTCTAGCTTGTCTTTATATTTGCTCTTTGTCTTTTCCTCACTGGTGTCCCTTTTGTCCAACAGCTTCTGCTTATTTTTCTTCTCTTGGTTTGAGTCCACTGACATTCTGTCTTTTCTTTCCTTATGTTTTGCATCAACAGAATCTTTCTTGTCTTTGTTGTGTTTCTCTAGGGAGCCTTTCCTCTCTTTACCTGTGTCAAATGTGGCCTTTTCTTTCTTCTTTTCTTTGTGTTCTTTGTCTTTTGCCTTTTCTGTGTTATGTTTAGCCTCTGCAGAAGATTTTCTAATTTTTTCTGAAGGGAAGTGATCCAGCTCATCCTGATCAGGCGTTGAGTCTTTTCTGATGGAGTCAGACACAAGTGCAATACTCCCATTGTAGCTGTCCTCATCATCATCGCTTTCGTCTGTGAATATGTCAGCTATCTTGTACCACGTTTTCTCCCGGATTTTCTCAGTTTTTCTTTCCTCCTTCTTTACCTCCAAGAAATCCTTCTCCCTATCAGCATGTTTGTCTTGAGAGGCTTTTTCTTTCTTGTCCTTGGTCTGTTCTGAAGACATCTTTCGATCTTTGTCTTTGCCATGAGACTCTTTGTGTTTGTCTTTGGCTCCCTCCTTCTTGTCTTTGGTGCCCCGGTCTGCATCCTTTTCCTTGACAGTTTTTTCTGTGGAGCTTTTCTCACTCTTATCCTTCTCCTGATCAGCTACTCTGTCTTTCGTTTTCTCTTTATGTTTGTCAGCTTTTGCCTTTTCTCGCTTTTCCATTCCTTCCCCCTTCTTTTCTTTATCCTTTCCAGAGTGGTTTCTTTCTCTGATTTCACACGATTTACCGACGGCATCAATGTCCTTGAAGAAAGTATCATTGCCGTATTCATCTCTTACAGATTCCGTCTTAATTTTTATTTCCTTTCTTTCCTTCACAAACTCATATGAGTCTTTACGGTCTCTACTGCTGTCCAGAGAATCCTTGTCTTTTTTGTCCTTCACTGCGTCTGTGGACTCCTTCCGCTTCTTTTCTTTTTCAACTGAGTGACTAGAGTTTAATTTTTGTTTTTCTGACCAGTCTTTTTTCTTGTCAATGTTTTTTTCTGAAGAGTCTTTGTCTTTCTTCTTGGAAGTTGTTTCTTTCTCTGATCTTTTTTCATTGTGATCTGATTTCTTGTCCTTGACTTTGTTTTCTTTCCGCCTCGTCTCTTCCTTAACCGTCTCAACAATCAATTTAACTGCGTTGTTGGCTTTGTATTCCTTGTACTCTTTGACAGGAGCGTCCCAACTATCATCTCCATAGAGGGAGGAGTCAGAGGACATCTCAGAGCCCCATCTGTCATGATGGTCATCTGAGGCACTGAGCTTTGTGTCTTCCAGGTTGAGGAAACGATTGTTAACGTCGTAGCCTTCATACTCAGACTCTTCCTTCTGTGCTTTGTCTTTCTTACATTTCTCCTTCTCCTCCTTGGTGTTTTTCTCCTTGTCCACCTTTAGATGCTTTTCCTCTTTCTGCTCACTTTTTCGGTCTGCCTTTGAGGAGGACTTCTCCTTGGACTTTTTCTTTTTCTCCTCTTTGTGAGCCTTTTGTTTATCCTCCTTGGGCTTTTCCTTCTCCTTGACAGTTCTATCCTTGTCAGATTTTACAAGCTTCTCCCTCTCCTCCTTACTCGCTTTGTCCTTTGAAGAGTCCTTTGTTTTCTTATTTTTCTCCTCTTTTGCTGTTCTATGTAGGTCTTTCCCAGATGACCAATCCTTATCCTCAGACTTGCTTTTCGAAAGCCTATCCTCCTTTTTAGAATGGTCTTTGTCGTGTTTGGATAACTTAACCTTGCTCTCAGCTGGCGATTCTGACTCAACAATTAGGGACTTCTGCCTTGAATCATCAAAATCAAAAGAATAGCTCTTGACAAATTTCTCATTCATGTCTTGATTAAGTACGAGACTAGGAGCTTTGTCTTTTTCCTTATTTTTGTGCTTGTGCTTCACTTTATGCTTTTTCAGCACTTTGCCATCTACATCGGCTTTGGAGACCGCGCTGTCTGCATTGGAGTTTTTGTAGGACTCAGAATTTTTCTTGTCTACTGTGTTGCTGTGCACATTGTTATTCTTCTTTTTGTTCTCTTGTGCTTTCCTCTTAACTTGTTTTATTGACTCGACACTGGAATCAGCAGAGGAGTAGTCAGACTCACTAGATAGTCTTGTTCTGACTGAATCCGAGAGAGAACTGACATCTGACCATGTAGGAGATGACACAGTCTTCCAGCCATCTGTCCTCCACTGCTTTGGATGCTGTTCTGCTAATGATGGTACTTGTTTCTGAGAGTTCAAGTTTCCATGGGAAGAGGAGGAGGATGCGTTAAAGCCAGGGGATTCTTTCAGGCTCGTTGCAGAAGAGTCCTTCATACTATTTGAGCCCTTATCATCCTCACTCTCCATATCACCACAATCTGAGTCAGATGTACAGAATTTGTCATTGACTTTACCAAACCGGACTTCTTTACTGACATTATTTTTACTCTCCTTCTTCCGCTTCTTTTTGACTTTATTCTTGTCTTTCTGTTGTTTAGAGCTTATGCTGCCAGAGTCTCTAGTCTTGGAATTTGTTTGCTGGGCTTGTTGCCGCGGCGTAGGCGCTGGCGTGAAACACAACGTCCTATCATCCTCGTCTGAACTGTTACTGTCAGAGATGATCCGCCTGACAGTTTTCTTTGGTGTGAGCGAGTTGCTTTTGGAATAGGTTTTGACCTCCATCTTGGGTATGGAGATGAAGCTGTTGGCCTTGGTGACCGGGTCCTTCCGGAAGTCTTTTTTCAAGAGGTGTTTATCGTCCACAGGTGGGACACGTTCCTCCTCATCATCCTCATCAAATTCGTATTCATCTTTGACGGGTGTGACAGCAGATTTAGGAGGGTCTACGGATTTCCCTTTCAACTTCAGGCCCTTCTCAAACTCTGAGTCTGTGTTATTGCCATCGACAGAGCTGGACGGGGCAAACGAGGGTGCATCTTCCTCCTCTGAAGATTCTGTGGAAAGTAAAAAGAGGCGCAATGAATACACATTTAATCCAACATTTCCAGCTCCATCTACACGAAGGACAGTAATACTGTATTTACACAATTTGTAACAGTCATGTACTTAGGTGACTTTCAGAGTTATTATTACATACCTGATGAACTTTCTTCACTTGAGGTGTAAGTGCCTTTCCCTAGCAATAGATTGAGCATAGTTGGAGAGTTGGCAACCTTCAGTGGTGTTTCACCTCTCCTGTTGCTTTGACGTGGGTCCCCTCCATACCGTAAAAGTAGCTTAACCACCTGAAACAAATAAAATAAAATATTTCATTAATACAAATTGCAATTTAAGAGGTGCCATTACCATGTTCTCTTGTGGTTATGAATTTTATGAATGTCCCACTAGCTTCACAATTATTATTTGGTCATATGCATGAGCCATGAATATGCTTGAGAGACAGTCAGAGCAATGATCTCTCAAGAAAAACTAGAAATCGACTGTCTCTGTCACCATTAGCTTTACCATTATCTAGTCTTGTGATGACTGCTTCTATTGTTTTGCCATATGAATTTAGAAATGTTATTCTGTTCTTTAGAATTTTGGTAATAATGTTAAATCACATTTAGACATGAGCTTCCTTTATTGACAATGCCTTTTTTTTCTTACCTTGAAATGTCCATTGTTGGATGCATCGTGTAGAGGGGTGTCATCATCCAGACCCTTGGTGTTGACCTCTGCTCCGGCTGCCAGCAGCTGCTTGGCCACATCATAGTACCCCCTGTTGCACGCCTCATGCAATGCAGTCCAGCCTAAACATAAGAATTATTGTGTTAGAGGGGTATGTAACATATGTGTGCACAAAGAAAATGACAGTCTATACAAAAGAGGTTCTCACCTGCAAAGTCTTTTACATTCACATCAGCTCCCTCACTGATGAGCTCCTTGATGCGGCGTACCTCTCCACGGATTGCTGCTCTGTGCAACCGAGTCTCTCCTCTCTCATTCCGTTTATTCACTTTGTCTTTGGTTTTAGATGCAGAGTTTGGTGTTCCCTTCTGACCCAGACTGGACTGCGACTGATGCTTTGGTGTTGTGTCTGTAGGTAGGAAATGGACATTTCATTTCAACACTAGAACAATTTCTTTGCGACATTTGGCAAGAATTTGCTTTTATCGTTTCTATTTTGTCTACTACTATGAATAACAGTTTGTTTGAATGGCTTTCAGCCAGAAGGGGGCAATCTTACTCTAAGAATAAACAGTGGAGTGTTTGGACCTACTTCACTTCAGCTCATTTCATCACATTTACAAGATTAAACCCAAGCCTTAATCATATTTACATCATTGAGTTTGCAACGCTATTGTCCCAAATGATATTTGAAACACACTCACTTAATCTATGTCCATGCCTTCAGGCATGCAACAAAGGAATTAATATATAAATATCAAATGTCAACAGTAAGAGCAAATACAATATGGCAACAATAATACTATTTTAGGTATCTAATACATTTAGAGGCCAATTACTATGTCTACCAAAAATAAATGTTCCATTTGAGAGGCCATAAGGAAGAAGCACATTTTATAAATAATCACCTCAGTGGAGAAGATATCAGATAACTAACAAAAACTAAATGCTTGCAGGCCTCTTGCATTTGGATGTTTGTTGTGATTTGGCTTAGATGCTGAGATTGCACGACTGGTTCCAGACTAACGCAATACCAACAGGAGAATTAGTTTAATTTCCTTTACGGTCCCATGCTGTATTTTAGAAAAATAATTCCACAACTGTAGACAAACAAAAATTTATCTTCTATGGCTGCTAGGCCAAAACAACCACTTTCTGACAGACAGCCATAGGTTAAATTGCAATTATTGGTTTTGAGAATTAATGTGGATTATTTTGTTTATTAACTTGATTAAAATTGTGCAACCAGTCCTGACAAGCAAAAACAATTAACTCCATGCCCATATATATATAAAGCTCCCTCCCATCCCTCTGTCCTTGTCCACCACCCGTCAATAGAAGACGTGGCCTCCATGATGAGCACGCACCTGGGCTGTTGACGGACTCCTCAGCTGTCATTTGCATGAGCAAGGCCACCTGCTGCCGCTCGGAGAGGGGGTACCCGGCCCGGATCCCTGGCATCCCCATTCCAAACGGCAAACCTGCCTTCCGGGTGTTGGTGGGCTCCTTTTTAATGCGCTTCCGCTCTGGACCTGGTTTCTCTGCAACGAAAGTGATAGGAGAGATGCAAAGTTAATTGTAATGGGTGGCACAGACACATATGTGCATGCACTTAACTACACATTCATTCACGCAAATACAAACAAATCCAATTTACGGAACCTTCCAAGGAATTATTCATTAGGTAAACATATCTCTTTCTGTTGCCCTTGATTACTAAAAAAGTTTAAGCACTAAAATTATTAAATAACATTTATCTTTCGTGCCACATTAATCATATTGTGTCCATAAAAAAGGAAAATTGTTCTTAAATTTGTCATCTTAACCAAGACCTTCACCTACCTATATTTCCTACACCTAACAATCTGTCACCATTATCAATACTTTCAGAAGCACACTGACTGTGTCATAACAGCAGGACTAACTTTAAATGTTGATGACTTTTTTTTTTTAAATATATCCTTTAGTCAATACATTATCAATAATAACAAAAGCACTTCACAAGTAGTGTCCTTACTGATTGCTTTCTTTGTCAGACCAAAAGAAAAAGAATTGCTCACATACTACACACTGTATATGTAGCCCCGTATGCAAGAATTTGGGGGTAGCAAAGGGTAACTTGTGTTTTATTACCTAGCTGCCCCTGGGGAAGGGAGGGCCCAACAGGCAGTGTGTTTATGTCTGTCTGTCTCTAAGCCAATCAGCCAGAATTGAGAAGAGAGGAAAGAGGGTGTGACTTGGCAGAACCACAGTTATTACGAAATAGTTGGTTTACATTTCAATTCAACATGGCCTTGCCAAGGTCACCACATGCCTGCCTGCCTTACTGGAGACGCAGTGCTGCTGGACAAAAGCAGCTGCTCCACAAAGACACACCCAGCAATTATTTTCAGCTGCAACATACCATCTGATGACCCTTACAGAGGGGATAGCTACACATGACTGTAACACTTCATCAGTGCGGGGGGAACAACTCCCAAACAAGAAAATGCAAGCAAAAATACAGACTCATAAGCAAAGAAAAAGAAATAGAAAATGTGCAAATTCACATGTGCATGTACAGAGACAACAGCATAGAAGTGGATGTGTCTGAGCCTGATTTCTTTAGGACTTCTCTCATTCCAAGATGGGCTGTATTGCTCAAGGCCACAAGCACACAAGTAAATAAGGCAAGAAGGAAGCATGGCGACTCAAGCTTTCGGTAGCTAAAGGCTTTCCAGGAAAAGATTTTCCAGTCACAAGTACAGAGCTGATGAACTTTCACTAACATCTGTGAACACTTACAGCTAATGTGGCCCCCCCTTCCCCCTTTGATACACTCTCACGTTCTCCAAAGCATTTGCCATTTAGACACATTCCTTCTGCTAGGACTTTAACAGCAGGAACCACAGAAGCAGTCCAAACATGTTTTTTTTTTGAGCGGCTGAACAGAGAAAGTGCTACACTAGCTTTTCCAGACTAAGTTTACAAGATTGGAAACCAGGAAGGGAGTTATTAACCTTATGCACCCATGCAGATGACTGCTACTAAACAACATGCAAGGCCACAGTCTCTAATACAAGAGTCATCATGAGTGGTAGAAACTGGCCTGCTCATCTCTGAAGGAATCAGACCCCAGGTAGCACAAATATAAATGCAGAAGGGGCACTTGGAGCAAGTATGATCACGGTTTCAAATTGACAACTTTTAAGTTACACCATCTAGGCAAAAATGACAAATTCTTAACCCAGCAAATACTGCCTGTACAAATGTGTGATTTTAATTTGACAGGATGTTGTGGGACACAACTACATACAAAATGTGTTCCACATGTTTATGAAGGAGGGAATATGATTACGTTTACAAGGATAATGCTTGGTTAACAACCCTGATACTTTTACAGAAAGTTACAGATCAAAACAGTAAAGACGGCTTGACTAAATGATGATGTAGTGAATGACTATGATTAATCATCATCACATAAATCACACAGATGAACACACAATTACACAACATAGTGAGTCCCTGCAATCATAGTATGTATTTCTGTTGGCTGTCAATTTAGGGAACAGTGCTAGGACCTTTATGTGTCTCAGTAAAATGATATTACTTGACTTACAGACAGGGTTGAAACCTTACTCTCCTTACTGCTTGAAACCTGACATACAAGATAAGAAGAAAGGAGAATAATAAAGGAAATCAAGCCAGCTAGGGATAATCAACAATGAATAGACTGCCTACCTGAGTCAAGGGAGGGGACAACATCAAACATAAATGCCTGCCTATAACAGAGGTAAATTTTGATATGGCAGGCAGACAATACTACAGTGTTAGCTAATGCCAAAACAAAGAGAATGTCTGGTTTACTTAGCCAACAGACTCCACAACAAGAAGAACCACTCCAACCAGCCCAACCAGGTATGTTTGACCATAGCACGTTGGAGTGAAACAATGTTCTGTTTAGGGACTAATAAAAATTGCATAAACAGGACGTTATGGGAGAAGAGGCAGGAAGTGGTCCACAGGATGTTTTGTCAAAGCTTTGTATTGAGAGAGAATCATAAATATACAGTATGAACATAGTCGGGTGTGTAATGCTGTCTGTCCTCTCTTGTGGCATCCTACTTTAATCAGTTATGCAGTTAACTGACTTTTGGCCTTCAGTACAGTGGGATTTTTTTTTTTTTTTTTAAACACAAGAACGATTCTCCACAGAAAAATAATGTAGGCTTGCTCAGACATGGTATGGTGCTGTGTGGCAGTAATGTTGAGAAGACAGCTTCTACTCACGATTCGATTATGATTCAGAGGGCTGCAATGACATTATAAAACTATTATTGATGCATCTCAAACTCCTTAGCTTAAAAGGACTAGCTTGGTTCCCTAATTTACTTTTTTACTAACCACAGCTCCTCCTGGTCACCACCTTCTTCTATTTTATAACCAGTTTTCAGATTCTTCTGAAAACTAAAATATAACGTTAACTAGTATCAGGATGTACAGTATGTGAACAGGACAGAGCTGTAGACCAGTTTAACTCGTACCTGATGTTCTCAACCCTGGACAAGTAATAGCATACAGCTAACATTAATATTGTTGTACTTTGTTACGGATTTAGCTGCCGTTACATAGCCTAACTTAGCAGCCAATACAGGTGCTGTACAAGGGAGATGTTAGCTCGTGCTAACTGCCTGAACTTTCCAGCTGTTGGGGAAACTACAGACATTTATTAACGAACACACTGTGACCTACACGGCACATTTACTTACTGCTTAAACTTGTTGCTAATATTTTTCTCCACTAACTTTCACCGTCATATTCTGCTGCTCGCTCTCTCACACGCTCGGTCAGACTCTAAGGATACACAGAGAACTCGCCAAGCATTGAGTGTCACCATGCTCGCTCAATGGGTGAGTTAAAATCATTACTTATGCATTGATATTAATGATTGTGTGACATTTAAGTAGGGTGGTTATTCATTCCGCAGCAGTGGTGTGCTAAATACAGGGTTAACATTGGTCTCTGTTATGTGCACGCCACAGACAGTCCGGGCGCTGCATTTCCGCGAGTTTGCCTTTTGTGTTCCGTCAACATTTCGTTATCAATTGACATTTAAATAATAAATTTTTTGCCCCCTAATATATTTCAGGTTATAAATCAGGTCGGCTGAGTCAGTGAACTCTTAAGTTCCTTCTTAAAACATACTTTTATAGGAGAGCCTTTCCCGATTTTATTTGACTTTATTTTATCCCTTTTATTTTATACTATTTTATTTATTTCATATTTATCTTAAATGTGTATTTTAGTCTTTTCAATTTTTCTTGCTTTTATCTTGTATTGATTTTTGTATTATTGTCTTTTGGGTATTATCGTCTTTACACTTGTTAAAGCACTTTGTAACTTGTTTTTGAAAAGTGCTCTACAAATAAAGATTATTATTATATTATTATTATTATTATATTATTATTCCCCAACCCCCCCAAAATAATCACTAACGGATAAAGCTGTTTTTATACCCACAGGCAATTTGCTTGTGGCCTTAAAAGTTCAATTCATTTCCACTTTAGTCATGCAATGTTGTTTTAGTGTTTACCGGCACTGCTTCTGTCCTCTCTGTGTTGATATTTTAGCGAGGACAGGGCTCACCGGTTTTTACACACACACACACACGCACACAGAAGATGGCTTGCCAGCAAGATCTCATCACTTCAACAAACTCTCAGAAGTGCATCCACATCGGCAGATACAAGGTGCAAACTCGTTTGTGAAATGGAAAACACAGAATTTGGGATAAAATAAAAACAGAATCTGGCAAAAATTAAAACAGATTTCTTAAGTCCTTATGCATTACTCATCGCCTAATATGTGAATGTAGCATAACTTTAGCAAGCTCCGTCAGGAGGTAGGAAATTTTGTGGAGCTGAGAAGGTGCCAACACCACGTATCCGTAACACGGCAGCTTCGCAACGCTAGCAGTTTCAGGGGGTCTACCACCACGCCCTGAAAAAGTCCTAGGGGAAACACTGCCGCTATTTGTAATGTAAATGTTTGCGCCGTCAGGCAATGTTACATGCATAAAATAACTAATTAATTGACTTCATTAAGAAATGACTTTTCATCTAGGGTAACTGGCAGAATGTATTTGTCACAATTACATTGTTAAACTGTCTGACACAGACACATAAAAAAACATTACCACTGCATATTGATTAATCATTGAAAATCTCCCAAAAAAACCCATAAATTAATCAGAACCCAAAATAACCTCAGTCCAAACTAAAACAAAGAAAAGCAGCACATCCTAACATTTAAGGACCTGGAAACATGTAAATTAATTTGGTGTCAACTGACTAATACTGCAGTATAAAATATGTCAACAACAACAAAGTTGTTTGTTTGGCTGTAGTCAGACACAGTTTAAGTGATAAGGGACAGCATGAGGCAGCAGAATGAAGTAATCAGGTTGCATTTATCTCATTCCTTATAAGATGACAGCGATGGAGAAGAAGCAAGAAGGAAACAATTTAGTTGTATTCTTATGGTTTTGGTGCTTCAGTGTGGATACTAGCCTAGCTCTTCTTAAAAAATTACATGAAAACGTTGTTTTCACATGCAAACAGCATTTTGAGAACGATCCTTCTTAGTGTGGGCATAGTCTTAATGTTACAAGATTGTTGTACCATCTATCCCTGAAGTCAGGCTGCTGCTGCTGCTGTGGATAGCGGTGGTGAGGAGGAAGAGGGGAGAGAAGAGCAGAAGGAGGATGACCTCAAGATCGAGGAATGCTGCTGTCTAGCGCTCCTCAGGAGGAGGTCAAGGGAGGCTTGGCAACTCTGCTAAGGGGGAGGTGGGCACTGAATTTTCAAGGGGTTTGATTAACTTCAACTTGAATGACCTGCAGTGAGCTGTCCACAGCCATACAGTGAGCACACATTCCCATCCCTCCTCTAGCTCACATTAAGGCTCTTGTAATAGTTGTAAACACCAAGCAGACAACTTGCATAATAATAATAATAATAATAATAATAAGAGGGTCAGTTGACTGATGCATATTAACAACATCAGCATAGCTGCAAAGGCCTTGTTGTATAGAAGTGGGCAATGCAGTGACATGCATTTAAAGTCAGCCCAAGCTCAGGCTAGAGTCGTTGGGTGGAGGCTGTGACCTGTCAGGGGTGTAAAATTTAGCAGAGGGGCTAGACAGTGACCCAGCAGGGTCAAAACTCGAAAGGCCAACCAACAAAGCCGGACTATAAAACACAGATATGCAGAAACAACTCAATATACAGCAAAGAAAGGTATGCAGACACACATGTCCTGACTAACAAAATTTGCAGGCATAGATACAGTGCAGATACACTGCTCCAATGATGAAACCATTAGGCTAGCCATTGCTAAGAGAAAAGAATGTTGCGGATGTGATGCAATACATCCTAATAAACTTGAAGTACTACAATGACAGACAGATGCTAGCAGCTAGTTTGTATAAACTGTGATAATTGTACAATGGCATAATCCCTGGAATCTTCCAGGCATCTACCGTTTGATAACACATAAATTATGAAGTCAGCTCTGTTCATAATATGTTGCAGAGAGGTAAAGTTGAGAGTCAAAGGCTCAAAGACCATGCAACCCAATAACAGATCAAGTTATTAACATACTAATAGACAGACTGTCCAGCTATTGTTCCTGAGATGAGAGTTCACACCTCAGCTTACTGAGGGGGGTTGGGATTGACCTCTTTCGTAGAGAAGCTATGAAAAGCAGCCTAGGAAAGCAAACAGGTAAATAATACAAAACAGCGAAGGAGAATAAAATGAAAATATACAACAAGCATACATTATTCCTGAAGAGACATTACACCAAATAATCTTGCAACAGAAATGTAAGCATGCAAAAGGCAATGGCATCCACACAAACACACAAGAGGCATTCAATTGCGAGTGCTAATCAAATGAGTGATGGGGAAACAAGTTAGAGCTTCTCAGTCAAACATTCTACTTATTCATAATTACCTTGAGTTACACAGTAATTACACACAAACCCATGTGTCTAGTAAATACATGTCCAATCTTAGTAAACTTGACCCCAAACCACAATAATCATCTGTTGCACCACACACACTTTTAGCGTTCCACTCCTTTTTCAGGTGCAATCTCAGAACACAAACCAATGTAGCAACTCAGCCAGTGCTGGTGATGAAGGCTGTTACCAAAGCCTCTGAGTTGGACCATTATCAACAAACTAAATATTGAACCCTTAAAGGCCAAAGTCAAACAAGCATGAGCAGTAGTCCTTCTCTCCCTAATTAAAGAAAACACAAAGCAGGAGCCTTACCAAAGCCAGACCTGGTCAGGCCTGTACATTATACAAATTCCCACTTAATTGGATCATGATTTTGTGTGGTCCTCCTCTTCTTTCAGACTGCGATTATAGAAACAAAATCCTTGGTTCTGCCACAGACACACAGCTAAGTTGATGCTAGAGCTGGGAGGCCATTGACTTCCCGAAGCCCCCCCACAGAGCCCGCCTAACTACTTCTTGCAAGCTAGAAAGGATATGATGTAACAACTCCCATTCCTCTTTCATTTCCACTATAAAGTGACAGGGAGGTGGACATGCGGAAACATATGAGTAAATTTGTTTCAATATTCTCTTACCCGAGTCAGAATCTTTCTGGTCTCCATTAGCTCCAGCAGTGAAGGGTAGCTTCCTTTTAGGAGCTTTTTCTTTCATCTCTTTGACCCCATCACTGCGATCCAATTTGGGAGTCTTGTTTGACAACACTTTATCCTGAGAAAGAGACAAATCAGAGCATGAAGGACACTTTTAAGTGATATGGCTTAGAAGTAACAGCTTCAAATCAAAATAAAGAAACAGTGGGTGCAGTTCCTCTGCCCTGACTCGTCATAGCTAGCTGTTAAGGGCTTTGCAGAGCAAAACTTTTCCATGGAGTTTCCTCCTGGATTCCTGGCTCCCCGGCCACAGCACAAAGAGCCAGGCGCAGGAAGAGGAGGCTAATCTGAGGCTGACGCCGGCTCGGCTCTGTGGTCTACAGCTTCTGGAAACACTCACAAGCCAGAGTGTATCTGCTATCAACAGATGTAAATAATTATGTATTTGTTAAACTTATTTCTTTGTTGTGTTAGGATCTGATAGTGACAGTAACTTGCTTATCCAGACTAGCAGCTTTACAACAGTTAACAGTTAGTGCTGAAAAGATGCGCCAAAAAAAGGGTTACAGTTAAATGCGTAATTGTAAATATTATTACACGAATCAATGTTTTTATTAGCTGATTGGAAGTTATTTCTTCAGATTGCTTATTTTGTCTGATCAACCATCAAAAATACAAAGCATTCTTTTTACAACTGTATTGAAAAGAGAAAAGCTTTCACAAGCAATTTCTCATTATTTTTACTAAACAAATGTGTGCTCTGCTCGCGTGTGGAGAATCAAGTGGGGGGAAAATACCAGTCAGAAGTTTCAGAGAATGTCAGAACAGAGCATCACTGAACAAAGCGAGCAGAGCCAGAGAATAAAAAACACTTTAGGACACGTCAAAGGGTCAAAGCAAAGTTGCAATTTCCTTAATTTAAAGCTATTCACATCAAACATATTTAAAATGTTATACTAATTTTAACAGAAACCTTTATCCTAATTGTGCAGTGGACAGCTGCATTTAAAAATTACTATTATTACTATTTTTTTTTTTTTTTTATAAAAATAGCAGAGCAGACTCTGTCTTGGCAGGTATAGTAAATATTGTGAATAGTAAAGGACTAGGATTGTATCCTTGCCAAAAAAAGGACCAAATTTCTAAACGAATGTAAATACATATGGGCAAGCACATATGGTACAAATTGAAGTAGGGTGGAGTCAGTTCACTTTATAACAGTAACTTAACCACCAAAACAGTGCTTCTTTTATCCATTTGTAATCTATTAGCATTAGAAAGTTATAGTTATGTAAAAACAGTGTGCCCTTTATTACTACATTTGTCATGTGCGCTTCTCGTCCATATTATGCAAATTAAATGCATCCCACTTATATTCAGTAGTCAATACTGGAATATTTCAGTTAATGACTGTGCTTGTAAAATGCAATGTGTGTATTTGGGTGTTAAATCAAGACGTTTTTTTTAAATCTGTATGCTGATAAAGGTCTCATAAAGGAGATACAGGAGCAGGTCAGATGTACCGCACACTCTCACTTTTATTTCACTTAATTTCTCTGTCCTACCTTCTGTCCCCTTCTCATCTCTCACTATGCTCAGGGCAGGTTTTCCATTATGTGTCGACTCTTTGAACTCCTCCCCCTGCCCTGCCCCAGTCATAAGACTATGATGTCATGGTACAGTACAGACAAACAGTGTCAGCCACAGTTAGCTGATCTCTCTCTTTCTCTATCTCTCCCTCCCTCTATCTGTCTGCGTCGCCGCTCAGCTACAGAGGCTTTAACAAAACAAACTACACAATTCATGCAAAAGCATGATGCACACATCTGGGCATGTGCATAAGCTACAGTCCATCTAAGTGGGGAAACCGAGATGCAAGGCAGTGATTTCTACAACAGTGAAATGAAGATAAACTGCATTGGTAGAAAAAAGTGAAAGCTTATCTCCAGAGTAAGATTGGGATGTTTTTGCTGAATTAAATATAAAGAAATCTTTGACAACTAGAGATTTTCCTCAGATCTGCCTTCATAAGACACCCTGCTTGATGGTCTCCTAGCAATGGCTGCTCTTTTCGTCTCACTTCGTTTTCCACCCACCCCTGTGCGCTTCATTCCCTCCCTCCCTTCCTCCATGCCCAAGTCTGATGCAATCCTTTGCAGAGGGCTGTAAATCCATGCCTGCATAAGCTGTAACTCTCCTCTCGTTGCCTCTTGGTGCTGCTGCTGGCAGCTTAACAGTTAGCACACACCATGACATCATCAAGCTGCGCCCAACACTGCAAATAACATGACTGTACCTGTGTCAAATTAATGGAACGCTTCTTTCAAACTTGCATTTCAAGACCAAATATGTCATAACAGGCCAACAAGTATGTCTCATTCCAAACGTGCCTCTGAATGCAGCTAAGAAATTCAACCTGCTGATTTAAAACACTGCATTCTTTGTGGCAATCAGTATCCAACTGTCAATTGTGTAATTGTGCATTAAGGTGGTCCTGGTATGGTATAGTAACCACAGTAACCACACTTAATTTACTAGATATTTGCGTTCAGGGGGTCATTGGTCACAGGTAAATACATCATATGTATGAGTCTAATGTAATAACCCCTACAAAGAGTAAATAAGAAAATGTTCTTGATTACCAAGTATGTGGTTAATTTCATTAAAATCAATTTCATTGACAATGTTCATCTGTTAAGTATAATTATTTATTTATGATATTTATACTTGTGCATTTGTGTCTGCTTGATTCTGCATTTACACCGCCAAAATTCTAGTTGGTGGTAGCGCTATAGCGTCCACTTTGTTGACTTTTGCCGGCCGAGCAAGTTAACTTCCTGCTCAGCCCTCCGCTAACTTGAATGTGGGCTTGGGGGAATTGTGTCACAGTTTTTGCGGTCCGTGTTGCCGCGATGTGTAGATACATTTTTGGGGGGGTTCACATCAGGCTAAGATGTGGAGGGACACGATTTCCTGCCAGGCAGTGCGCAGGAGGCAGAGCAAAGTACATGACCATGCAAAAAAGCATGGGCAACGCTCCATTGCGTGAGTCCAAACAGACAGGGACACCGGGCAGAGTGGAGGGACAGACTCTCGGCTGGCCAGCCGTTGAGCTACGGGGGGCTCTGGTGGAGAGAACCGGGGACAATGGCAGAGCTTTGGACAAATAAACAACTGTCATACTGGAGCTTTAGACAAATAAACAACTGCAGTCATACTGGATTCTGCTCTGAAAACAGAACCATTTACCGGCAGGAGAAGCTCAGAGTTAACTGCTTTTATTAATTAACTTTTTACTTGTATTTTTGGGGATTAAAATGTTGATTTATTTTGCTATTATTTCCTATTTATCTTCTGAGTGTCTATAATGCATTTGGGCTGCAGGGGGCTGTAGGAGATGCAGAGTTAAACAGAATCAACTTTTGCAAAAACACAACCTGACCAGATGCAGTGGTTTAGTATCAGGTTTCATGGGCAAACATCAGATGAAATTGGGATTATATAATGTATATAAGCATTTGATTACTGGGTGTACAGAGTGTGTGTTTGTAGATTTTTCCAGTCTTACCTTCTTCCCACCCTGCTTTTCCACCATGTCGGTGTTGAGTGGGAAGTGGTCCAGCTGGGGGGTTTTAGAACCCCCACCTTTGGGCATCGTTCAGCTCTCCCCACGCCAAGCTTCATTCACGCTGCCATTGCATCGTCATCAACCGTCTGGAACAAAGAGAGAAAAAAAATAGATGGGGGGGGGGGGTTAGCAACTGGCCACTAGGTTTCTTTGAAAACACATTTACACATTGCCAGACAATACAGCCATTAGCGGTACATCAAGCACTTTATTTTCAGCCATTAGACCCTTGCTCTGGAGGAAGAGCTGTAGAGAGGGAGGACAGCAGGCTGGGTTGCATCTATGGCAGGCAAAAAGCTGATCCGTTCTCCAGGCTGAACCCAAACAACAAGCAACGTCTGCCCAAATACCTTAAAACATGCTTGTTAATCTCTAACTTTAAACCAAGAGAAACTAAAATCCCTCAAAACAACGGAGGCACAGTAATCATATCAGCCATACTACAACTAAACCAATCAAATGCTGGAATTTAGGAATGGCAACAGGACAGGCCATGTAAGATAATGCACAACCCTAATGTTGTGGGATATTGAGAAAGCTGGGAACAGCTGAGGAATGTCTTCAGGAACATGACTAGACAACAAAAACCAACATACCGGTATAGCAAGCCACCCCTTGTAATTGTGGGCTTTACCCTGTCCTAATTCATGGCATCCCTGATGGACCACAGCTTTCTTAATCACCACAACACCAACAACTAGAAATTGACCTAGTATGAGTGGTTTGTGATAGGTAGATTAATTTACCGAATAGTTAATTTTGTACAGTTTATTTTGCTCTGTGTTCTCATTGTGTACTTTATGCAAGTACTCAACAGCAATGTGTACATTATAGTCCACTTCCTTCCTTGATGAAGAGAGGCCTTCTGCTTCACAGGGCCATGAATTAATCATACATTCCATCCCTCAATTCTCCATAATGCACTTTTTCTTCTTAGTGCGTCCAAGTATGATCATCCTTGTGAATGACTGAGTGACTGAACAGATGAGACCATGGCTGCATCATTTGTTTCTCTACTCCGAGACACTGGCACTCCCATCTTCCCTGGCGCCAGTTCTATCTCCCCTCCCCCACCCTCCTTCCCTTCCCTCTGCAGTCATCCTATTCAAAGACTGCTATTTATATCCCTCCAATCAAGTCAGTCAAGTCAAGACAGCCAACCAGAGAGGCACAGAGCTAGAGGATGAACTGCTCCCCTTTTACTGGTGTATGGAAAGAGACATGAGAGACACAGCAAAGCCCCCTTTCCTCTGTCCTCCGACTCATTGTTGCTCCCCCTTTGCTACTGCTAGGGGCTCGCTCCAACCTCCCCTAAACTCCCACCTCTCACCACATCAAACGAAGTGGCAGGAAGGTCGACTACTCTCAGAAATAAACAAACCTTGGAGTAACACACACACACGCGCGCACCTCAAACTAGGTCAGCTGGGCTTCTAGAACAATAATCTCTGCACTATTTTGGGACTACTATGATGGGCGGTTATAGCAACAGAGCATTTCGCTGACATATGAAATACAGGAAAATGGTGTTTGCAAGCTAGCAGTCTCTCACACACACACACACACACACACACACACACACACACACACACACACAGAGGAAACCCTGTTCAAAACCACAGGCCTCATTTCCTTTGCAATTCCATCCCAATCAGAACATACATAACATCTGCTAACAGTGTGAGTCGTGTGTTTCACTCGGTGAAGTGTTTTTGCCACTAAACAGCGGATTTATTTCTTATGTGTACTTGTGCGTACATGCAGGTGTGTGAGTGTTTTAACACCCAGTATAATAAAACTATGTTTCTCTACTTTTAACTGAAAATATCAAAATGAATTGTCAAGCTGACATATATAACTTATAACACAATTAACCTCTAACATGCACTTCCTGTGCTCTTCTTCGGCTCTCTCCTTACAATTCTTTTGTATTGACTGAATTATTCGTTAACGCTTACTTCTTCCCCTAGGTATTACCCTATTGATGCCGTTCGCACTAATAGCTCTTACTAGTATTTATTGCTTCTCTTACTAGTATCTATTGTCACTTGTAGATATCTTACTTTACTGATGTGTATATTTTGTTCCTCAAATGTCATTTGATCCCTTTGGATAAAAGCGTATCAAATGAATAAATGTAATGTAATATTTTTTCCCCCCTCACAAGGTAATGCATAATGGAAACCAAATATTGCTATCTTGGCAATCACAGCAAAACACATGTGATTGCTAGGTTGGGTTTATACACACATATTCAGTATTACAGGTGATAGATCATGAGGTTACATATGGTTGGTGAGTAGAAATGGTGGTGAAGGTTCTAGACCAGCATCCTGTTTATTAACAGTCACCATGTGAATAAAGAAAAGAACTTGCAGACTACTGTTATGTTGCAGTACTACAAAGGACCTTTATACATACAGATCAACAATAATTATAAGATATTATTTGTATATAAAATGTCAATAAAAACTAGGGCTGTCCCGGACTAAGGATTTATTTACATAGTCGAATCAGAATCGTTAACTCCTGCCTATAGTCGAATCATGTGTGTTTTTGTGCACGCCGATTGCGAGCCGAAGCTAAACTGAGGCTTACTGTTGACCATTTTCTCTCTCTCTCGCCCCTGCCATTCATCAGTCTTGTGCAGAGTTTTTGCAGTGCTGCACAACTGCATGCATGTCGCGGTTCCTCGCGGGTCTATTTCAAGTAGCAGCTGTTTAAAAATTATATAATATTCTTTGTGTGGTTCATCAACGGTGATAAATTATCCCAAAGTCCTACGAGGTGCGGACAACTCTGCACAACACTGGTAAAGCTGTGGCTCCATCTCTTCTGCAAGTGTTCCTCCTGCCACTACATACATTCACGCTACGCCCACACATGCGCAATGACGACCCAGGGTTAGGGTTACAATTTTGGATTTATTTATGCACTTTAAAAACATTTATTGGAAGTTTTTTTTTCTTTTTACATGTTTATTTACAGCATTAAACATTGAAATGTATATTGTAATAGGCTGTATATTACCTTATTGGGAGAAAACTGGTAGTTCTATGTAAAATCAGACGTTGAGCACCCCCATATCGCCAAAATGGCATGATCCTTGGATTGTTGCGAAGCTTTGACTGTGAGATTGACAATCGAATCAGGCTTTGAAGCATCGAATCTTTGACTATTTGGGGTCAGCCCTAATAAAAACAATAAATTCAGAGAAGTTAGAAGCAGCTTTAGTTAAATATTTTAACAGGGTAATCAGATTTAAGATGTGAGCAATTGTCTGCTCCGAATAATAGCCCAGACAACATGCCCTGACAACAGAAAAAATTGAGGGGCTGTTGAGTTTTAATGTCTCACACACGTTAGTCAAGTTAGACTTGGCCATGGAGATGATGACTGCAGAAAGAAGTGTTAAGAGGTGAGCCAGAGGAAGGACAGGACCTGCCAGTACTACTATCCATCCCTTCGCTCTCCCTTGCATAAAAACAAACCTCTCTTTCCATGTCCCCCATGCCTTTCTCTCCTCATACGCCAACATCCTCTCTATCCTCTGAGCCACTCCCTCTGCGGTCAGACAGAGGCCAACACTTCAGCATATTGCAGCATAATGTGTGCACACTCACAGATCTGCACTGACACGCACCACAAACACATCTACATAGGGATGTTATAGTACCAGGTTCACCAGAAACATAACATTAAGGCTGACTTCAAGAGTGACAATGTGCAGTAATTTGAAAACTAACAGACTAAAATCTAAATCACGACTCATCTGTGTCGAAGAATTCCACAACTGGTGAAACTGTCATGCAAAATGAATAATGGCCATTGATTAGCAACAAATATTATTTGATGCAGCTGTCTCGCTCCGTCTGTAGTCATCACTCAGTAGTCTCACTCAATGTCCCGCCCACAGCACTATCTGATTGGTTACACATCACGAGTAATAGCCTATCAACACTGAAGGCTACTGTGCTACAGATGAGCAAAGTGGCTGGAACTGCTCCGGTGAGCGAGAGGAGCTGTGTGTCGAAGGGAAGGCAGCAGATATTACTGAAGCGGCAATAAACATCACAATCTGATTATCTATTTCTATGATGACAAGCATACCCAGTGTCCCAGTTAGCTAGTTTCCGATCAACAACGATCTGTAGGTTTTGGAAATAAAAATGCTAATTTAATTCCAGACTTCTGGTGCACTAAAAATGCTCGCAACTATGACCTCAAACCTGGAAGGACTATGGACCAATTTCTACCATACCGATATTTAGCATTGCAAGCAATTCTGCTACAACATGTGAGGAAATGAAATACAGCAATGGGAATACACAAAGATGTAAACACACACACACACACAGCTGAGAAGAAGTGATGGTGCAGGTGCAGAGATGAAGTTGTTTGCTCCAACCCCATGCCACTCCTAACTTATGACTCTGTACACACAGAAACACACCTCAAATGTTCCACACAGACAGCTGAACAACACAGCAGCTGCATACAGGGATGGGCATGTTGCTCTCAGTCTGTGCTCATGTTTGTGCGTGTTGTGATGTGTGCACAAGCCCTACTGCCTATTGCACAATCAGATAACAATCAGCAGCACACTCCCTGGCAGTCAGTCAACTGATATCTCGGTGCTGATTATGTTACACACAGTAACATAAATGGTGACGCAGATGTTATACAGGTCAAATTTTCCTGTCACAGAATGGAATTTAAATG
The DNA here is from genome assembly GCF_014851395.1 of Micropterus salmoides. Classification (NCBI taxonomy): domain Eukaryota; kingdom Metazoa; phylum Chordata; class Actinopteri; order Centrarchiformes; family Centrarchidae; genus Micropterus; species Micropterus salmoides. Next base: position 16,729,516 of record NW_024044348.1, on the reverse strand, counting down.
TATACTTTTCTGAGACAGGATTTTAGTTCCTTTGAAAGTGACCACCCCTGCTGCAGCGACAGTCCAAATCAATTAGGAGCCTGCAAGTGAACTGAGATATTCATACACCAACATTCAAGTCCCTTAAACCAAAGACTACAAGCAAAAGCCACAGATACTGACTCAGCTTGTTGTGTTCTGATTCAGCATCCCCCGCCGTTGCATGTTATAGGTTTTAGATAATGTGGCAAAAGTCCTAACTTTGGCAGAGAAGTCAATTGCCTCAAACCTCCCACTAGGTCATATATGTGATTTTAGATAATTATAACAGCTTTTTACATACCCAAACAACCACTACAATAAAAGTCAGTCTTCTGGTTATTGTGATTTTAAAATTGTACCGTGTCATTTAGCCCAAGTTTGTGCATGTATACCCTGCAGCGCCTGTGACAGTCTATTGACATGTCATGCAGGAGAATGGTCCGTAGAAGGACAGCAGCAGCAGCTAGCTAGCCCATTTGGTGTGCAAATAAAGCCAGCCGGGCTCGGCTGCTGTATCCTGGCAACCAGAGCCCGGTTTGGCTGCTCAGTCCCTGACCTGGGCCTATTCACTTCATTATAAACCTGTGTAGAGAAAAAAGAGGCCGACACATGAATGCACACCCACAACATGTGCTAACACATACACAAGTGCAGAGATGAAAGATGCATTATGCTAGAACAGAACTGTGTGCGTACAAAAGGAGCGAAGCAAGGAGCAGACCTACTGGGCTGTATCAAAGAACAGAGATTATCTGTACTTCTTGAGGGTGGAGACCAAGCTTCTACATGAGCTTTCTGATTGATTTTGGAAAATATATGGGTTTAGAATACTAGCCAACATACTCAAAATACTATGTTCAAGTAGTTTGCATTTTCAGCAAACAAGTTTCTGGGTTAAATAAAACCATATTAGATCACAATCTTTCACTTCTCTTCCTACTTAATGAAAGGTCTCATGCTTAAATGTCGATATGAGCAGCAGGTGATACACAAGGGCATCTGGAAATGACAAAATATATTTGAAATGTGAGTGAGTGGGAGTGGTCCTATTATCCATAAGTCTCTAGGAGTAGAGAGAGCCAGGGAGCAAGAGAGGAGTGAGATGTGGGGAGGAATCCAATCACTTTGTCTGATTTTCTATTCTGAGCACGTTCAATCTCCCTTACACCTCTCTGTTCCATCCAATAACAGCTCAGTGCTTGCAGCCTGCCTGCCTGCCAGTCTGGTAAATCATGCCGTCTTTGCCAGTGACCTCGCTAAGATAGTGGCAGGCCTGTATATATATATGCAGCTAGGCTGCAGGAAAGGCCAGAAACAATCTAGTGCTTTTTGGCTCCCTCCTCTCCAATCCCTCAGCTTCATCAGTGCTCTGACTCATTCTCATTTCTTCCCCCTCTCCTCTCTGAGTACTTCTCTCTCATCTGCCTTTCTCTTTATTCTCAACATCTCTCTCTCTCCCCTCTCACAGGCAAAAGCCTGACATTGCCACAGCAAAGTGTGAGCGCACACGCACACATGCACGCACACACATGCACACAGAAATCTTGTTGCCTAGCAACTCAGATGAGAAAGATGCAGGCCTATCAGAGAAGCTAGTGAAAGAGCTGTGAACGGAGAGAGGGAACCTATTGATAGAAGAGCGCCTCTGCATATCAACCTCAAGCAATGAGGATCCAATCACTCTTTGACCTTTGCATCCCCGTCTGACCAAACAGAGCTGTTACACCCATTCACAGACTCGTATGACAAACGTTTTTTCTAACAAAGCTACTTCACAGGGAAACAGCAGCTGTCTGTAGTCACTTTGCATGAATGTTTGTACACTGCAATAGTCAGGACCATGACATAAAAGGTTGTGGAGTAAAGCTATTCCTGAAATCATTTAGTGTAGTTTGTAGTGAACACCATCTAGCAATATAATCAATATATGTTTGTAGAACTACCACTACTACGATACGACAAATGCTACAACAAAAATGTCTGCTGGTTAGCAGAAAATCACAGTATCTTCTCCAATTCTCTGGATAGCTTTGCCTTGTTTTCACATGCCCAACCCCCCTGATTGAATGGTTGTTAAGCAAGACCAAGGAACATATGTTAGACACATTTTCTCATGCAGGGAATGTACTCTATATTTCCAGATATTCTTTAATAGGTGATTTGAAGGAATTCTTTGTTATATTCAATTTAACATCACAAGTTCTTCTTTCCTAATACCGTAAGGATTCAAAATTGTTTGGCACAAGCTAAGTCTGTTATCTGTGTGTGTCTTTGTGCGTGCGTGCTTGTGTGTAGGTAGCAGCAAGTATGAAGCAGCTAGATGGCTAGCCACTTCCAGCCTTACCCTTAAGCTACACCCACACAGAACAGCTCACTGAATTTGGATCTCAAGACAGACACATTTCTTTACAGATATGGCATGAGTACTAAATATTTTATCCAGTAGAGTTCTCTTATTTAGAGTAATGTATGCCATGAAGTCTTTGCCTTTTAAAACAAGAGAGTTCATCTGCTGAGTTTATCTATTGGTCAAAAAAGCACCAAGCATTGTGTATCAGCTCTTAATAATAATAATATTTTGAAATGTTATTATTATTATAACAAATAATTTGAAGGAAAAACATTATTGATGAAGAGGACTTAATTTTGAAATAGAAATACTGAAAATATTTCAAGCTGGGACGCAAGAGCCAGTTCACACGGGAACCACAACATCATAGCAGCCCTGTGTGCTGGTACAGCACTGTACTGTATGTGCTTACTGCCAGTGCTTGCATAAAAAGCATTATATTTTGGGCAAAGGAGGATTAGTGAGCAAGTTTGGCTACATTTAGTCAGCATTAGTTAGATGCAAGAAAACCTACTGCGATGAAAAAGCATCTTAAACACGATGAAACATTTTACTCCAGCATGGCAGGAATGTAAGACAAAGCATTTAATGTGTTGCTGATGTCTGGAGGGACTAAAGATACGACCAGTGGTAGCGCTTCACATTTACTTACAACACACAGAAGCAGACAACGTTTAACTGGTTAATGAAATATAATTACAAAATAAGTAAGCATTAAGTATTGAAAGCAAGATTCAACAAAAACTAGATCTGATAAGTAGAACTGTGTAGTCAGAATTAAACAATGCCCAACTCTGCAAAGTCAAACTACTGTGCAACATTTACCACACAAATACAAACACAATGTGTTTCACAGAGCTGGAGTAACAACATGTACAGTGAAGATAGACAACATGATACACAGAATCAAATGACCCCGACCATGCAACTCTCAAGTCAATATTCATAACCAGAGAGCCAACATGGATGTCTAATTTAATAGCTAATTTAAAGCATCAGAGTGAGCATCAGGCGTTCACGCAAAAGCCTGTGTGCGTTTAGTGCTTATGGCTTAGGGAGGCTCAGCTTTGAAACATCGGCATGCTTCTGCAGTGTTTTTAGTGACGTGCAGTGGTTGATCTATACCAAATGCTATGGTGCCAACCACTGAAAATGGTCACCTCCGGTTTCATCACTATATAGACAGCTAAAAAAAAAAAAATCCCCTGACAAAGGCGATCTCTGTTCAACCTATCATAAGATTTCTTGAAACAACAAGGAAATCAGAGAACAATTACTGTATGTAGTCTTAATTTAGAACGCTCTGTCAAGATTTGTTTTCACTTTATATTAAAAAAGGTGAGGAAATCATGCATTCTATATACAGTAAGGAACAAACTATCATGATGAAAATAAAACGTTCATTTTATTTTTATCAGAATCTAGTCTTTCGAGACAGTGTTGGTAAAGATGACAACTACCAACTATCGACTTCCTGCACACATTTTGAAATGTTCTGTAAACAGCCTTTATTATTATTTTTTTTATTGTGGAGCATTTTGAAGAGCTGGAGAATGAGGGAGATGATCCCAGTCCAGATATGAACCCAAGACATGATGGCTGTGTGGTATGTGCTTCAACTCACTGAGCAATGAGGCCAGCCCATCTGCCTATTGTAAAGTGTGCAACGTGTTAAGATGTGTGTGTGAGATCTAGATTATCATGCTCCTGCAAGAGACTGACAGAGAAGATAAATGATTGTGTGTGTGTGTGTGTGTGTGTGTGTGTGTGTGTGTGTGTGTGTGTGTGTGTGTGTGTGTGTGTGTGTGCCTGCTTGAGAGAACATGAATGAGTGAGTGTGTATGGTAGTAGAATATGAGGCACGGTGACTGGATCTACATTAATTAAGGATTACGTGGGGAGGTAAAAATAAATGCAGAGCAGAGGGAGACAGCCTGGATGGATAATGAACAGAGCGAGAGAGGGAAGGGAGGAGAGGCACAGAGGATGTATATGACCTTTCTACAGATGAGCATCCTAACATCTCACATGTGTGTAAAAACTACCATCATCTAAAAGCCATCCCACTTTTGCAGCGGGCTGTACTACACGCAACAATTCTGATAAAAGTTTTGGTTAAACAAAAGGCACCAATGTTATACACAAAGGGAAAGATGCTTCAGACATGCAACACTGTTTTTGGTAGCTATTTCATGTCCGTTGCAGGCCTGCACGTGGCTACAACAGTCTCATCACACACTCGTTATCTCTTGCACCAGGCATTGTTTGTTTTTGCACATCATAGTTATAGAAGGTCTGTTTAAATGATATGATCAGGCTTTTGCATGACTTTTTTTTTTTTGTCCAGTGTTTCTATAACAATCCTACTTGAAACTGTGTCACAGTGTGTTACTTCGCTCTTCTTGGTTTGCTTTTGTTTCTTCTGCTTTCTATTATTTTCAGTGTCCTGAAAAGTAGTCTATGGCCGAGATTCATGGAAGGTCACACCAGAGGGGCAAATTATTCTGTATTCTTTCCTGAGAATTAAAAGTAAAATGAAAAGTACTTAACATAAAAAATACAGCTGCAGTGTACTTTCGCTATTCGCATTCTTTAAAAGTCACCAGGATGTAGACGATTACCCCCAGACAACCCCTAAGTATGGTTGCACTCAAGCACTTGTACTTAATATCTGTAGGTTTAAGTGTCTGAAAATACCAATGAGCCACATAATAATATTCATACAATTTAAGAGCAGTTTCAAAAATGTATCCCCAAAAAGGTCTCTACACTGATAATAAGGAAGAAATGAACAATAAATGAATAAGAGTAAAAATAAATAAATACAAGGGCTGCACGATTTCGGTAAAAAAGTCATATTGTGATTATTGTGGACAATATTGCGAAGATGAAGACAAGGTTTATGGATTAAAGAGCAGCAGACCACGATCCACCTGGCCCAAACAACCGGACCTGGCGCAACGGTTGGTGCAGTTTTCGCTCTGACGAGAAAAAAAGCCAGGAGAGGAGCCATGCTGGCTCAGCTTGGACTTAATTCTGCTCCTAAAGATCCGGTCTGGACAAAATGGGACAAATTCAGAGACTGTTGTGCCCACATCGTTACAGAGACCTGCCCCATCAACATGCCGGAACACTAATAACTAATAAAACAGAACAAGGGGAGAGTGTTGCTCTATGGAGGAGGCGGCTAGAAGGAGCAAATATTGGCACACTGGCATCCTGCCTCTGACTAAATCTACATCGTACCATGAGATCTCGCCTGATTAAAGGCCCATTTATACTCCTGCGTAGGGTCTACGCACAAGTATAAATGCATGGCTGCGTAGGGTCTACGCAGCCATGCATTTATACTTGTGCGTAGGTGTGTCTGTCATTCTGCAATTACACCCCCAAATGCTAGCCGGCAATAGGGCTACAGTGTCCACTGTGTTGACTTTTGCCAGCCGAGCAGGCCAACTTCCGGTTTAGCGCTCCGCTATCGTAAATGGGGGTAAAATTGTAAAGGTGCAGCTGGTGTAGCCTTTTCAAATGTTACTGACCGAATGGATGACATTCTGATAGTGAAACGAGTCTTTTCGCTCGGGTTGATTCATTGCCGACCAATCACAGAGCTTACGGTCTGCGTCGACTCCACGTTTAGTTACATTTTGGAGGAGGTGGATGTCAGTATGATGGCGTAGCCCTGTAGCCTACGCCGCCGATTTGACGCAGAAGTATAAATTGCACTTAAATTATGACAAGAATTCTCGTGAGGTAACAAGCTGTCTCGCGAGACTCACACAAATTACATTTTTCATACGCTGACATTAATTTGCCCTGATAGTTATCAACCGCACCGCTCGCACGTGAGTCCAGACAGCTGTGACGAGTGGTAACGTAGCTGGTAGAGTTTTGCAACATAAACATCTAACAACTGAAGTGCAGCCTGTTCTGTCCGGGACTGTGAGCTGCACTTTATGAGCTGCTGAAGTTAACGTGTGTGGATTTGTGGTGAGAGCTCTGCCTGATCAAGTGTTTCATTTACTTTCGGTTTCACATGCAACATTCACTCCGAAACTGCGTTGGTCAAACGGTCTGAAGGGGATAACATTACTACCAGCGGATCAAAAACATATTGCACAGCAGAGTCTGAGTGACAGTCTGGTAATATTCTGCCTTTTCTCTGGACATGTCAGAGAACACAGATAGCCAATGTGGGAGAGATTCTGAATGTGCAGAAAGCTTTGAACATGAGCAGAAAATCTGCTGAAACACTGGAGCTATCAGAGTCCAGGAGTTTATAACCAGGGCTCAACAATAACGGCAGCCCGATGGCCCGGGGCCAGTAAAACGTAACGCCGGGAAAGTTGAACAAGCAACTCACTGGCCCGATTGGGCACTGATGTCCAATCCAGAGTTGTACGTGACGAGAGGTTGTCAAATGTTATTTCTCTAATCTCAATCATGCGGCAACCTCTGGGTTGAAACTGAAACCATGCACATGGAACTTAAAGCTGCATTCTCTCTAACGGCCAGCAGGGGGCGAGTTCCATTAGAAATAATGATAAAATGGTGCTACTCAGCTGATTTGTTAGCACAGTAAACACTTTTAAATGAGTTTATAGTCTCAGTCGCTAGTTTCAAGTCTTCTTCAACACAGCATGATGTTCATTTCGTATATTAGGGTTGCTAACCATGGTTGCTACCATGGCAACCTCTTCATCAGGATAGAGGTGACTCGTGTCCGCTGCGCTGTGTACATTTTTCATAAATGGCAGGAGAGCATGTCATGTTTGAGTCTGTTAATTTTATTTTTTATAATTTTAACTGTGATAACATTTTTGTTTAGTTTTTTTTATAACCAGGATGTATTTAATAAACGAAACACTTTTGGAAGGAGGGACAATAAAAACTTCAGGCCAGTAAGTTTCAAACCCACTGGCCTGGCGGGGCCAGTTGCAAAAAAGTTTAACATTGAGCCCTGATAACTAAATTAAAGTTTAATAATTTATCATTATGGTGAAAAGGTGCCACAGAGCTGCACTGACTTAGATTCTGTTATAGTTACATTATAGTATATATAGTTATAGATTTTGAATAGTCACCTGCCACCTGAATTTTGTGTTTCTCTTTATATAAATAAAATTAAAAATCACCATAAACTGGTGCAGAAAAATGATCAGAATGCAGGAAATAAAGTGTATAATGCTCAAAATTTTCATATAATTCAGCATTAAAAATGTCTTAAAAATAGTGTTAAAATCTCGTCTCGCCGGTAGGCTGACATCTTAAAAGTCTTCTTCTTCGTCTGATTGCACGTAAATTAACTGTTTTAGAGGCAAATTCGAGAGCCTGGTGTGGGCGGAGATAATGAGCAGACTGTAGCGCACACAGAGAGAGAGTGTCACACACACACTGTTTTATTAAATCGCACACTTTTTACGGTTATGTAATCGCACATGACGACATCGCGATTGCGATTATATTAATCGTGAAGCCCTAATAAATACATAATATCATGGTTTCCACAAGGACTAAACAAAACTGTACATCATTTCTCAAAATATCTATTTATTACTTTAGAGTGATGAGAAACACTAGTGCTTCTTGTGGAATAAGTTAATCTGGAGCACTGGTGACGTGTAGTAAATGCTGTGTCTGTCATTGGTAACTGTGTAGGGTCTACTTTGTGGGAAAAGGTGTCACATGTTATGATGAACTCTTACTACTGGTGACATCCCCTCTGAGATACAACAACCAATATATGAACTGTTCTCTAAAACACTCTGCCGCATTGCTTTCTGTTATTACACAGGGACCAGAAGGTGGGATAGGCAGCTGACTTGGCATATGAAGACAGAGGAGAAGGAGAACCTACAGCAGCCAGCCAGCCAGCCAGCCAAGCAACCTGATCCCTACAATGACAGAGGAACGGAGGCAGAGCCAGAACAGAACGAACACATACAGCTACAATAATAGCCATTCCAAAAGGAGTCTCACTGGCTAGGCCTAGGAAACATTCCTCAGACACACACAACATAGGCACGTGGGTGCAGCGTAGCTGGGGACCAAACAGAATGTTAATGCTGTCCTGGTGCAGAGGGGTAGAGGGAGGCAGGATCCCAGATGAATTATAAATCACTGGGCAGGGCCGGATGGAGAGATGGAAGGATGGAGGGATGAAAGGCCTGCTATTGCAGAGCAAAGCCAGCTGAGTGCTGGGGCGGTGCCTGCTTAAAGAGAGGGTAGGGAAATGATGCCAGACTGAGGCTGTGGCAAGGGCATGTGCATATTTTTAATAAATATATACACAAGTCCAAGTTCTAAATAAAAATAAGAAAATTTTTCACGGTGTTTGTTGTGTGTGTACATGTGCCACATGAAAGTCAAGTTCAAAAATGATTCTCCTTAAGACACATCTCCATCCAGCTGTGCAGATGACTATCCCACTTGAATAAAAAGGTCCAGTTAAGTTTCTGATGGCAAACACAAAAAAGGATCAATTAAAAGAGCTTCTAAATCTTTCTTGTATGCTACACTGTCATAACAGAAAAAGTCGTTTTTTGTTTCTGTTAATGGACCGAAAAAGCGGTACTCAACAGCATAAGCAGAGTACAGCAACCAGAATATGTACAGCGCGTACACACTGGAGTTATCTCGCAAATCATCTTTAAAAAATGTGTTTGGGTGTATTTTGTATTCGATAACCTATTAATTAGACAGATGAAAGAAGTATTTTGTGGATACTTTGTACCCCAATAACGCAAAGTTAACTTACATTAGTGGAGTGGAACACCAAACTCCAGCACTGACAAAACAAGACCAGCTGACCAACTCACACTGCAACACTACAAAACTCCTACCAACTCTGGTCGGGTGAAGAAAATAACCACAATCTGTTTCTTTTACCCGGTGAGAGGCTGCAATGCACTACTGGAGATACGTTAATAACAAGACCGTGGAGCACTGGAGAAGCAATTCTGAATCAAATTGTCACACTAAGGATCAAAATCGAACCGATTAGCAGAATTCCCAAAGATTTCCACCCCGACATGTTAGTGTACCTGCCCTCAGGTCAGGGTGTGATACAAATTTAACTGAAGCCACATTTTTATTCCAAAGTAGCTGTTGGTGTGTTGAACCCATTGTTACACACACCCATTGCTGCTGTGCGCATGCATTCACTGCATATCCGGATTGCAATGAGACACTTGTATTGTAGCTAGCCTACATCAAACAAACCCTAACTTGAACCTCAGTGGAGTGAATACTGATGCAGAACAAATAAAGCCAAAAGGTAAGCAGACAAACAAACAACTGACCAAGTGGGTCTGTGGCAGGCCAGTCACTCATAATGGAACAATCAATAACTCATCAAACTGGACAGAAAGGCTCCAATTAGTGGTCTGAGCAAGTGCTGTTTAAGACATCTCAGGACACTTCCACGGGGACTACAGACTACATAGCAATCTTAAAAAAATAAATAAAAAATAAATATACATAAATCGTTGACTAAATCTGTCTTGTAATATTTTCTCTCTTTCCTGGTAAAACAAAACACATTTGACCAAATAAGGTCAGGTAATTTTAAGTCCTCTCCGAATGTGTTTTAATAGCAACAATTGCTGAGCAAGCAGAACATAAACCTAAATACGTCTTTCACTTCTCCTCCCATTCACAGCCGCTGTATTTTACACATCTAGTCTGGAGTTATATGCTTGCTCACCTGTTCCCGTTCTCACCTGCCTGCTAATCTCTGACGGTTGAGACAGAGCAGGGAGAAGCTTGGTGCCTTTCATGTAGCCGTGTGTCACTTTCATTAAGCGACCACCTGGAGTAGGTGGGACATTTAAAAAAAAAAAAATAGTTTGACCTACTACAGCAAACTTTTGAAATGTGGAACTCGTTCTGTTTGCATAGTTTTTATTATTGACAAGTTAGTACTTTGCATTAACAAATGAAAGCCTTGCACAATAATTTAAGGACTGAGAACAACCCACAAAAATCAAATAACAGTTTTGTCTAACTGGAATTAATATACTAATGGGAAGTTATATAGTAGCCTACACTATAATCTGAACTTATAAAGAAGACACAAATGTTAGCCCTATCAAACCTTAACCACAGTGGTGTAATATCAGAAAACAGTTTTATTTGTGAAACAGTTCTCAACTAATAAAATCTAGGCAGACTATCCAAATAAAGTGTAACCTGTAAACACATTATACCAAAATTAAACCCTTTATTTAATTGTATATATTTTAATACACTAATTTATATTCGTTACTCCTCCAGGTTGTAAATACATTCTGTTTATTATATGGTCAGAAATAACAAGAAAACGCATATATTTCGGTCATAAAGTAAGGCTTGTGCAGACTATACTGTTATGAGTCAAATGCACATATATTATACACCACACAGACTACACAACTTTCAACGTCAGCCAATGGCCGTGCCGTCTTGTGATGGGATCCTGAAGTCGTTGTGTCACACTATATGACTAATGCTAGACACAGGGTCACACACTACACGAGCCGACAGCGGCTGTGTCACCCGGAGCTGGTCTCCAAACCACGTTTTGTCAAGAAAACACACGTGAAATGTGACGGGAAATGACGCGAACCTACACACAAACAGCTGTTGTTTGTTATTATAAAGATAGCAATTATAAAGTTGAGCTCACCGACCAGCAAATCAGGCTTAAAAACTTGTAATCTGAACTAGGCTTAACTCATTGCCTTTACTGAACGCGTACTGATCATGTTTACTGTCGTGCAAAGTCACCCCGAAAAGGCCTGTTCTGAACCAGGAAAAACCCTGGTGGCATAACTGAAGTTATGACACTTTTGGCTTTAAGTGTCATCCCAAAATACACTTTGTCCAGTCAAAGAGAAACATAGCTTGGAGGAACATGTGCTAGCTGTGAGCACAGAGGGTCCTCCGGTCAAATAAAGATAAAGGCTCAATCCTACGATCCCCTACACTAGAGGTCACTAATAGGCGCTGTCCTCTCCGGACCACCGACCTACAGCCAATTTATTATTGAAACTTACTATCTCGTGACGGAGCATTTCTATTTTACCGCGCAGCTTTTGTAGCATTTCCTGTACTGGTTTAGTGGCCCGGGAAACTCACAGACCAATCGCATGTGCTCCATTCGTCTCATGTGACGCTGCTCAGCCAATCAAATCTGTGCATTCCGATGGTTACGAGTCCACGAGATTCACCAAAGACGTTTTGGAAACACACATGAATTGAGGAGACGAAAGGGAAAAGAGATTTCACATGGCTTTTAATCAAGAATGTACAGATTTATACATGTACATTCCTCCCACGGGCCGTTCAACACCAGAATATCTCATAGATCTCCAATGCTGGCTTCCAGGACAAACTACAGCTCACGTTTCTCATGGAACAAGACAAAGTAGGAGTGGTAGCTCTGTAAGAGGGAATGAAAGAGAAGAGGAGGAATTACAGCTGTTCATTTGTTATGATGTGTTGAGTGTTTATTTTAAAATTGGTTAAAGACTACACTTCATCACGTCAAGCTACATTTTTTTTTCATTTTTTCTAAAAATTAGGCATTTTATTTTATTTTACTTAAATTTGGAATTTATTATTAGAGTAGTTATTTATTATCTCTCCAGTTTGATGTGAAAATCTGATTTGACAGTCTGTTGTTGACTAAAAACATACGTTGATACAACTATACGTTATAGTACTAAATAATAATGCAAGTTAGTCATTTTGATGTTCCGGACCTTTGCTTCAGGAAATTTTCTCTAGCTGGACCTCTTTGAATTCTAACTGAATACCCCTGCCCTACACCCTTGCCTGTTAAGTTTGGCCATATAAAAAGGGACGTCCCAAACCAGCTAGGGAGTAGTGGAAGTGGAGAACACACACTCAATATCCCTCGACCTGCAGTATAAAAGTTGGCAAATTCATCTGACCCCAAACTATCAACTTAGCCAACAGATTATTACTAGCTAGCCTTCTCCAGTTGACCTAATGGTGCTTTCAGACCAAAAGCAAAGTGAGCGTTCGGGGCGGTGAGTTTACATACAAAGTCAATGCAAAGACGCGTAGAGCACGATTTCCTGTTGGACGGCACGAAGAGACGTGAAGGGGCTGGTGCCGCTGACGCGAAGCGAAGGCAACGCGAAGGAATTCGCATGACGCTGAGTCGCGATAGTCTATCAACCTTGAGATTGTCCGTTCGTCACAGACAGCTTCAGGGTGTTGTGTGGAGGTTGAACTACCTGGTGAGTTCAGAAAACATGTGTATGTAACTTTATTCCAGCTACCGTACTTTACTGTTGACCAAGTTAGCATAGCATAGCCCTGATCAATCCAGAAAACAAACACCTGCTGTCTTGCTGACAGACCTGACAAAGTATGAATTCATGTGTTTAACAAAACTGCATCATATTGTAGTTATTTCGGCATCAGTTTGATCCATTTATTGCTATTTAATCAAAGCAAAATGTGTACTTTGGGTTCATACAGCTGTAGTAACGGCGAGTTGTATTTATTCATGTTATCGGGTTAAAATCGCTTTCTCGCATTGTGTGTGAACACTTGCAGCGAATGTACTCATGCGAGTAAAAGCGTTGCAAGGCGAAAATTCGCGTTTGGTCTGAATGCAGCATAATGCTTAAGCCAAGCAGCAACACAACCAGTTTGCATGCAGTTTTGAATTAGCATCTGTTTATCGCAGCGTGTGTGTGTGTTTTGTGTGTGTGGGTCTTCATCTTCGTCCTAAACGGAAACTGCAATAATTGAAAGAGGCACTGCCCTGAGGGAATTGTTCTTCCGGTGTTCACAAGGTATCACTTCTTTGCATCTGAGCCTGCATGCAGATGTGCACAAACAGATACAAACAAACACGCTTCCAGACAACAGCTATCAACATGTGTGTGCAATTTAGCCAATTAAAGTTTTAACCCATAACCCAGTGCAGCCCTACCACAGAGGGAACACAAACTGTTTTCATGTGAGAGAAGAGAAGGGATAAAAAGGATATATTACAATGAGAAAGAAGAAAAAGGGTCAATCATATTAATAGAAAACAGCAGTGATTTTCAAAGCTTGGGCCATTTCCCTTTTCAATTCCTCATTTCACAAGGTTATTACCCAATATCAAACTTTGATAGGAATTTAAGCACCAATGCAGTTTTTTAATGGTAATGTCATACACAGTGAGCATCAACTGTTTTCTTGGTGCCAAGCTCTGTTGTGTCCTTAAGTCAAAACATGATATTCCAGCAAATTTATATTATGCAATTTCTGGAACACGCATAAATTATAACACTATGTATGTGGGAAATGAATAGCCATTTATGATTAAGAACAATGGATATATTTCCCTGACCCCATTAGATTTACCAATATGGATTGGGGATGTTGATTTGATGAATCAATGATTTATTATTCACGTGAAAAAATATATGACCCAATAATGTAGGAGATGATACGTGGGGAGTAGCGCCCAAATCATGTGGTTTTGTTGTAAGACAAGGCAAAGCAAGTAAGGAGGTGAGATAGAGTTATAGGTGTGTGCTGCCTTGCTCTGTATATCTTTATATTACCACTCTTGTATAAATAGATTACGTAGCGCACGTGAGGCCTGCCTGCCGCTATATGGTTGATGAGTGGGGCACAACAAAGTAATACTATGGAAAAAGCAGTGTGCATTTTGTCGGCTCGCCAAGTTAGCTAGTTGTCTTAATGCTTCATGCTAATGTTACACTATCAGCTCCAATGTCTCGCAGCAGCTCCCAGTGCAGCCAAGAAAGCAGTGCAACAGACGTTAACGGGCATCGTAGCTGTACTGCTGCAGCTATGATATCAGCGGTAGTCTTTGGGGACAAGCAGTGCTTTACACAAGCTTCAGACACTGTTGAAACCAAAGTTAAAAGACCTTCTGAGCGACATTGTATCTACTGGTATCTAGTGGAATAAAAATGTCAGATTCCCTTGGCTGACAGTTTTAACAACACTATTTGTGCATCCCGGGGACAATGGTCTTTCCTGAGCTGCTCATTTCAACAACTGGAGTAAAATAAATCCAGTAAGACTGAAGTGTGTTGTCAGGAGATCAGGTTAGCTTATTTTATGTTTCCTCTTGATAACAGGCACTTGCTCTTGGCTACAGCTCTTTTCACTGACAAAAGAATATTGTTAGTCTTCAAGTGCTACATCTGCCCTGCATGGTTAATCTCCTCTACTTTATGTCCACCAACAAAAACCACAGAATCACTAGATAGGTTTGTTCACTTAAATTATGATACAAATACCTAATTTGTTGGGGTCACTCATGAACATTTTTCAAATGCTTCATTGAGGAAAAAATATGGATTTTGTATTGTGTAAATTATTATTATTATATATCATTAAAATAATCCGCTGTGGATTTAGTAAACTAGGTAAAATATGTATTCCTAAAAACTTGAAATGAGAATGTCTGTGAACATAATAGCTGAAGTTAGAGTACTTTGAGACCTTAGAACAGTGGTGGGTAAAGCAGCTTAGTCATCTCAGCAACAATGACGAAGCTGGAAGAATATGAGCACAAATAAGACAAGCATGTTCTGTGGAAACTAAAGGCAGGCCAATAAATTATGCTAAGAATGATGGAGGGGTAATTAGAGTAAAAAAAACAACGGCACGCAAACCAAATTTAGGGAAAGAGCTGAGGTTAAAATAGTAAAAAAACAACAACACACAAAATAAAGAGAGAGCTGATGCAAAAATAGTATTGAGGATATTGTTTTATGTTTCCCATTCAACTGTCCAGTGGGAGTTCTCATGCAGACTGAACCAGTCAGAGACCATTGGGTGCTCTCGAAAAGCTGCCAAACAAACTCCTGGTCTTCCTCACTTCTCTCTCAGCCACCCGCTACCCCCACACTCCAAGGCTGGAATTTCCTGTTGATGGGCCCAGTGCAAACGCCCACTCTCTCACGGAAAACTTACTTTGAAGATGATGCACGAGACAGAAGATGGAGAAAACTACATAATAGAAATGCAAGTCATGATGATGCCTTATGGCAAAATTTGGAAAGTTTACACTGCTGGCACACTTTTCTATTTACCCATGCCAGCGAGACAGACTACTACTAAAATAACACACAAAACACTGGTGGAGAACACACAAATGTAACTGAAGGGAATAGAATTTGTTGACGGGGCTACAGAAGAGAGGTTGATGGCAAAGACAGAATACTGGACAGTAAGAAAAGTTGGACTGCACGTCAGTGCACTGAACAGGATTATACCAAACTTAAAATGAACCTTGCTTGGACTGTGTCAAAGACAGAGGTTGTTGAAGAAGAGTCATTTGTCAAGGCCCTGTTTCTGGTCTTAATAGTGGAAGAGTGGTTGCAAGGGGGTCCAATGTGGCTAGGCAGTTTAGAGGACAAGGGGGGCATTGAGGCTAGGGAAAGGGGATAGATGATACATGCGTGTGAATGTACAGCCCCAAAACCCAGCCTACTCAGGTTTCCTCCACAAAGCTTCCATTTTAACATGGCACACCCAACCCCCCTCCTCATCTTGCACACAGATGCACATCCTCCTCAGCTTCTCGCTCTATTGTGCTAGCCTGGCGATTTAAATGTCCTCAAAGCATGTCCTTTTATGTTATGGCATAATGTTGCATGTAACGAACGGTTGACCACCATTAAGACTTCTAGACACACTCTTAACTGTCAGCCATGTGATGTAATATCAGTGTTTTCAGGAAGCACTGGAGGGGGGGGACAGGGCTGCAGGGCTTTGTATTTTTTTCCCTTCACCCCTCCTTCTGTTTTTGTTCGGTTGAGTGACTCATCAAAAAAAAAAAAAAAAAAAAAATCAAGAAAAAGAAAGAAACCCCCGCGCACTCTTTTCTCCTCATCTAAGGTCTGGCCAATATGAAAGCAGAGGGGAGGACAAAAGGACACACATGTGACACGCTAAGGCCATTTTGGATCTGGGTCAGAACAGTGAGCTGGTAAACGCCTCTGACAGACCGCAGCCCCTGGCAGAGGCCTATTCAACTGGCGAGCCAACTACGGCCGCCAATCAAGAGAGAGTGGCCCACAGTTCTTTTTACAAATACATACAATTTAAAACCTGAAATTTTTTTTTTTTATAAAAATCAGGCAAATAAAAAACATTTTTCCCCACAATAAATCCTCCAAACCAGCAAAGCGCTCCTGTGCGGTCAGTAAAAGCCAATCACAAACATGCATTATTTATGACAAAAGCCCTCCTTTATATGTAGCTGTTGTCACCAGCGAATCTAGCTTGTCTCACATGAGCGCCATAAAAAAAAGACTGCTCGTGCCTCCTTGACAAGAGAGCATACGCATCAGTTTGCAGATTGCCCTCACTTCATATGAACTGGCCTTCTCTGCCATTACCCAGTCCAAGAAGTGCAGTCTTTCTCTTTAGTAGCCTTTAGGCTTGTAGGCTATGCCTATCTGTGTTTTCTGATTTATTTTCTGATTCAGAATACTGAATGGATGTGGTGCGGTTTAGCTGATGTTTATCTGTTTAAAATAAGTGAACTAGTTAATTGAAGACAGAAAACAAGAAAGAAGGTTATACATGTTTGTTTATAAGTGTACATGCAGAATGAGTATAATATCTCAGGGAAATGCCTGCTTCCTGGGGCCCTAGCTTTCTGAAAATGAACAATTTAGGTGAACAGCAATGGCCTAGCAGTTGACCATACCCTTTAAACTTTGTCTGTCACACACACACACACACGATGATACTGGCAACTCAGTTTCATCTCATCTGCCAACACCAAATTAAAAATGTTTTGAAAAATTAGGAATGTTTTGAATTCACAGAAAAATTCCTTCTCTTTGACAATGCAGACACACGAATGCGTGCACATACACACACACACGCATGTCAAGAGGCCACGGTGTTCAACAGGGTGGGGTCTTCAGAGCCGGAGCCAAGCAGCATTTGCATGCAGATAGTCTGCCATGTGTGGAAGGACCACAGAATAAAGGGCTTCCCTCCACACTAAAACATGGCTAAACAATCCCTGACAGGGATTAGACAACATGTGCCCACACAAACAGTGAGCTAATCAGCCAGCAGGTAGCAGGCTGGAGGACTAGTAAAAGCAAGCACCAGCAACAGATGTGCAGTGCGCACTGGCCTGGATTTGACCCCTTCGGATTGATTAACATGGTCACACAATGTCCAAAGGGCTTAAAAACAGTGAGAATTTATAATACTAATCTAAAACAGTACGAAGTGAAGGTGTATAGATGTATACAAAAATATAAGGTGAACAACCTGCCTATAACAAAGCAGAAAAAGAAATTCACAACAAGACAATGTTAAATTGTCACTCTGAAAAACTTAAATCTTAGCCAAAAATTTGGAAATAGGCCTAAGCATTTTATTTCTGACGCAATACTAAATCTGCTTGCCGCAGCTGATGGATTCAGCATCTAGGTCAGAGTGAATGCAGTGTACAAAGAAGAAGACAGGCAAGCAGGACTGGTAGTTACATATTTGTATAGATTTTACTCTAAAAAATGGATTCTGCAGATGAAAGCTATGTCCACTGCCAGAGAAACAAAAAGAACATATGATTTAACACTTATGACATTCTGGAGCACAAATTAAGCAGAAAACCAATTTCAAACACAAAATGCTTCACTGTAGCTCCCTTGACTGCACACTCAAACAGCCAAACACACTTCTCTTACACAACGTTGAACGTGAGAGGGCTCAAGATAGAGCAACCGAGCAGGGATCCGGCTTTTGAAGCATAAAGGAGTGAGTCATGATGACCTACATAGGCTGTGGGGAGAGAGTGAGAGAAAGAGAAGGCAGTGGGGGGGTGGGAGAGATTCCTTCCGCATATCAAAGTGTTTACTTGGCTCTGCATGTGCCTTCTCTCTGGGAGGGAGGGAAGGGGGGAAAAAAGGAAAGGAAGAGGGGGGAGATAACGTTAGGATGGAAAAGAAAATGAGAGGACAGGAAAGAGGGAGTTAAATAATACAATGGCTGTCACTGTTGTTGCCTCCCTTGATCTCTGCACTTCATGACATACAGAAAGCCCAGCCAATACATTTATCAAAATTTACAGTTAAAGCAAAATGCACTGAAACCTGGACTAGCGCAGACATACAAGGCTCATGCTGGGAGACAGTCCAACTAGTCTATGGTCTGAACAGGCACACAGCAAGCAAATATTCAACCAACATGTATCCCCTGCATGCTAAGCTACAGGCACTGTCTTACAAAAAACTGATAAGCACTGTGATGTAAATGTAGGTGGAGGCAGTGCAGTGTCTCCATGATATCTCCGCTTGAATTCACTCCCAACACCAAGGAGGCCAGCAATATTCCTGGCTGATCAATAAGCACTGCAGAGAGATCCAGTTCCCTTTGAAGCGGAGCCGTGGATCTGGTTTCCTAATCACCTCCACCACTGCACCCTGTTCCTCCTCCTCTTTTGTCCCTCCCACAGATTTTCCAATACAATGGAGCAGTTTTCACACTGCATGTGGGCCTGAGCTGGGTCGGCCTGTTTGGGAGAAGAGAGGGGGGAGTAGTAGCTTTGGTGAGAGGCGCAGAGGGAAAGCAAAGGAGAACAAGGAAAAGTGGTAACACAGAGGGTAAAGCTAGCATTCTGGAAATGGGACAACACAAGAGCCTGGCATTCAAATTCTACGCTACGTCACACGCACTTGTTTTCAGATCAGGGTGTATGGGGTTTTAACAGTGTTCTGGTGTTGAGGCCCATTACTTTACACTGGTTTGAATGAACCTTTGGAGACTTTACTTTAGAATTGAAGTACTGCTGTGTGAAGACTTTTTAAAGAAATCTTCAGTTACAACCTTATTGGCCAACACTAAATCAAGAGAGAGAACTCAGCATCAGAGAACTCAGCATCTGCAGATAAAACACTTTTTAAAGAATAATTTTGCCTACATGTTTCACACTATACGTATAGTGTCTAGAGTAATAAGTAAAAAAGTGTGTGTGTGTGTGTGTGTGTGTGTGTGTGTGTGTGTGTGTGTGTGTGTGTGTGTGTGTGTATATATATATAAATAAATATAAATTTCCAGCTAAACTGGGGCTTATTGTTTTATTGTTTTCTCGCTCTCTCTCACCTGTCATCCCCCTGTCCTGTGCAGAGTTTTGCGGGCATTCTGTGCTGCTGACGACTGCTGAGGGTCTATTTCAAGTAGCTGGCAGTTTAAAAACACTATAATATTCTTTCTGTGGATGAGTTTATAGTCTCAGGTGCTAGTTTCAAGTATTCTTCAACACAACATGCTGTTCATTGAGTAAATTATGGTCTTAAGGGGGAAATGCAGCATATGCTTTTGGGCGTGACTACCTTGTGATTGACAGGTCACTACCATGGTAATCTGTCAATCAGAACAGAGGGGATTTGTTTCCGCTGCTCTGTGTAGTTTTTTATGAAATGGCTGTCAGCAGGGGGAGAGAGCACGTCATGTTTGAGTCGGTTAGTACGTTTTTTGTATTAAAAAAACACTTTTTTGTTAACGTTTTTATTTTTTATAATTTCAACTGTGATTACATTTTAATAAAAAAAATTTATATCCAGGATGTATTTAATAACCGATTAAACATGTTAACAGTAGGCTATAACATAACTTAGAAGTCTTTAGTTTTGTTCTAACACTGATAAATAACTTTTGGAGGGAGGGCCAGTAAAAATTGTCTTTGGGCCAGTATGTTTCAAACCCACTCGCCCGGTGGGGCCACTTGCAAAAAAGTTTAACGTTGAGCCCTGATATGTGTAGGTATACACTGCCCAGCCACTTTATTATTAGGTACACCTGTTGAATTGCTTGTTAACACAAATAGCTAATCAGACAATCACATGGCTGCAACTCAATGCCTTCAGGAATGTAGACGTGCTGACGTTCAAACCAAGCATCAGAATGGGGAAGAAAGAGGATTTAAGTGATATTGAACGCATGGTTGTTGGTGCCAGACTGGCTGGTCTGAATATTTCAGAAACTGCTGGATTTTCACGCACAACACTTTCTAAGGTTTACAGAGAATGGTCCGAAAAAGAGAAATTATCTGGTGAGGGTCATGTATATCCCTTTATGACCACAATGTACCCATCTTCTGATGGCTACTTCCAGCAGGATAATGCATCATGTCACAAAGCTAAAATCATCGCAAACTGGTTTCATGAACATGACAATGAGTTCACTGTACTCCAATGGTGTCCACAGTCACCACATCTCAATCCAATAGAGCACCTTTGGGATGTGGTGGAACGGGAGATTCGCATCATGGATGTGCAGCTGACAAATCTGCAGCAACTGCAACCAAGGACTCTGAGGAATGTTTCTAACACCTTGTTGAAAGTATGCCACGAAGAATTAAGTCAGATCTTAAGGCAAACAGGGGTCAAACCCGTTACTAGCAAGGTGTACCTAATAAAGTGGCCAGTGAGTGTATATACATGCAGAGTATGTTTGGCTGTAAAATGTGTTACAGTGCATTCTTTGAGCCACTACAGTAACAAGCTTTTAAGAAATGGCATTGCAAGTGATTCATACAACTGAATGCAAAGGACAAATTAAATGACTAAAACCAAATTACTGAAAAAACACAATTCTGTAATGAAGAGGCAGAACTCCTTTCCCCTGACTGTCTCCTTTCTTTCTCTTTCTGTTTTGCGCTGCATCACCAATAAATGCAGCCATGGGAGCTCTGCCAAAGAGCTGTAAACTACCATCCACGCACAGTATGGCTGCAACCAAAACAACCAACTACATCATCTCTTTGAATACATTTCTTTCCACTAGCTCTCACACACTAACGCCCCCCCCCCCCGGACCACAAGCCTCATAAAATGAACTACAGAAATCATGAAGTGATTGTATGCATTGCTAGGAATGTGTTTCAAAAGTCTTCCCCACTAATTGTCTCTAATTAGACTTCATAGTACAGGGATGGGGAATGGGTTAACAAGAGTGTGGCACATAATGAAGGGCGTGTGTGTGTGTGTGTGTGTTTTCAGGTGGTGTTTAGGAGATGGGCAAAGGGGAGATGAGGGACGACAGAGGAGGCAGCTGGGGGAGGGGATGTAAGAAGAAGGGGAGACGCACTAAAAGGACTGGTGAATTATTGATGAGAGCCAGCAGGCTGGCCCTCAGTACTAATGCACGGACACGCATACACACTAAGGGTGCACGCAGGCATTTACACAGAGCACGGATATTGTTACACATTACATCAGTCGTGCCTCCTCCCCACTCTTCTTCCTCCTCCTCCTCAGCCACCACCCACAACCTCAGCCTCGATTTAGCATGTCCGTCTGTCCTCTTGTCTCTTTACCTCAACCTGTCTCCTTTGCTCCGTCATCCCATCCTTATTATATCTTTCACCCTCTCCCTCCAACCTCCCCAGCACACAGTCTGCTACTGAATCCGGCTGGATGATAAGAAAAAAAAAATACTTGAATTAGCTCTGTCTTACTTCGGTCATGGAAACACCAAACCACACATATACCAAGTAATAAGCTTGAAATAGCAAAGGTACACAATTTGGAGCATGCTAACCACAAGATCAGAGTTCACGTAAAGGCTAGGGAGCCTCAACATGAACAACGCTCCAACAATGCTGTGTGGAGGCCAAGCATGGCACATGGTGGTGGACACAACCTTAAAACATCAACACAAGGGGTGGGGGGGACAAAACCAATCAGCCACAGCCACCCCTACTCTGAGCTCTGTGTGTTTCTTTGTGTGTGTACGTGTGAAAACAGAATGAGAGAGAGAGGGGTAGGGTGTGTGTGTGTGTGTTTGTAATGGGGCCTGCAGGAAATGTTGTGTCTGAGACTAGAGAACGAGGGAAAGCACAAGGCTGAAGCTGGTTGAAGAGGTAAGGAGAAATTAGGGATATAAGGGGAAAAATCAGAGGAAAGAAAATTGTGAAAGTGTTTAGTCTGCTCTGCTTTAGAGTATTCATCATAAAATGAAAGAGGCAGCTTAGTTTCTGATAGCATGATGATGTTGGAATAAACTAGATCCCATAAGAGCCTTAGAAATGTGCTCAGTGGTCCAAGAGACCCCTCCACCCTAAGACAAACATATTTATCCATATTTATGCAGTTTCCTGTTATACTACCCTTCCCTAGACATGAACAATTTTTCTTATAAAGCATCTCTTTGCCAAGTCAGAACAAGAGGAAGGGAGGAAGGAGGAGAAAAAAAAGCATGCAGCGGTAATACTTCTAAGATCTGCGTATGCAATTACTGCAGTTGTTAGTGTGCGGAAGAATATTACATTTAAATGTGTACACGTGAACTGATAGAGCCAAACAGTTTATAGACTAAACCTCTCTAAAACTCATTATGGTAATTCTCAGAATGGTCAGAACAGATCAAAACAAAACAGGCAATTTGTAAAATCGAGTGAAATTCCCAAACTAATTTCTGCATAAACATGTGGATATCAATAAAAGGAAGTCTATTTCACCCAAATCTGCTAATAATATTCGAGGCAAGGTAACATGTATTATCATTATTATTTAAGTTGATGTATTTCAATACCAGGATAAGCCACTAGAATTGAAACTGTCTGTTTTTGTGTGAGGGTCCAGCAAAGACACTTTACTATCTGTAAACATCTGCAGATGATATTGGTGCACAGGCATTCATTTCAGGTTTCCATATGTGCATATGCAAGCAGAGTACTGCATGCTGAACGGAGCAGCAAAGCTGACCTGCATACAGAGCTGCCTAACTCTGCCTCAACATTGTTGTTGCCTGTAGAGCTGTAGTCGGCCCTTCCCCCATTCCTCTCTCTAGCTCTCTCTCTCTCTCTCTCTCTCTCTCGCTTTCCCCTCCCCCTGACTGCGGCAGGCAGGCAAGCGGGGCAGATGGTATCCTAGCAAGCAGAATGACCCTGGTGTTCCTGCCCCTTGTTTTGATCCTGCAGTCCTGATTGTCCAAGCCTAATCCTACACTAGCCAGAGCTGCTGGACCGCTGCCAGCACTCTTATTAAGCACACAAAGGCTTTTCATTACAGCTAGGGTGCTAGCTAGCTCATCAGCCTACACACACCACCTCTGTGCCGTCACTCGGCTGCTTTCCTCCATCCTTATTCTCTCTCAGCTTGCCTTCTCTAAAGCTCACCTACTTGTTCTCACAATGAGCCTGTCTCCACCTCTTCCATCTCTCTACTTTCTGTCTGGCCTGCTTCAAAACAGCTCTCCGCTTCTTCAGTTTGTTTTCTATTTCTATCTAACTTTTGATAAGTCTGTGAAAACACCATCCAACTGTAGACATTAGATAATCTGATACTGTTAGTATCACGGTAATATATGTATATTTGTTGTCTATTGAGGAAAACACTTTGGTCAACTAGTGTTGTTTTTAAATGTGCTATATAAATAAATTTGAACATCATATCACAAATACTATTCTGACACCATGGAAAGTGGATTTGAATAGCATTTGATATTGAATGTAGTCCGACCATAATGCTTTCAGAATATTGAGTCTCAAGCTAAAAATGAAACAAGTGTAAACAAGGCAGAATGATACCACGATAAGGGCTGAGGGTAGACACTTTCCCAGCCGATTTAAAAAGAAAAACGTGAGAGGGACCAACTTGATATGTGATGGAGGAAGAGATTGTTACTGTTCTGCATGAGTGCATTTATTCTTAGCAGGGATTACTACATGATAAGACAACTAAAATTCCCCTTCCACTGTGCATAATCACCTTTATTCATAAATCCTTCCAGTAGAGGCAAAAAGATATAAAAAAAATCAACTTAAAGCAAGTGCGAGGTACTGTATGAATAGGTTTTATTCTTTCTCTTTTGCCTCTTAATTTCTTAAACAAGTACACACAGAGAGGTGGAGGTCACAACAACTGAACTGAAACCACTTCTTGGTTTCAGTTCTTCTAATCAATAATCCTAATCCTGACCCCACAAAAATAAATCATGAATTTTCTTGTTGCTCACACAAGAGTGTAACACAACAGTTCCAAGAAGATGACGGCAACAAAACAGTTTTTTTGTAAGTAGCACAAAAATAAAGGAAACCATGAAATGTATAAAGGCAACCATTAATTCACTGCGACCACAGTTGCACAGCTTGTTAAAGCTCTGAATGTGTTTTTCGGAGGGCTTAGCCGTGCACTCTGAAACACACTCATTCTTGCTTCCTCCTCCGCTCGCTTGTCTCCGTCTCTCTGAGCTAAAATCAAAGATTATGACTGAGAATCCTACAGCATGTTGCCTAGCAACCTACACAAGAAAGCCACACTACATCAGATCACATGAGGGACATGTGCATGCCCATACACACCCACAGACAATAATATGGGGTTTATGCTTCCCCCAAGCCAAATTCAGCATGACTGAAAAACAGAAACACTTCACATAGCGTAGTATCTTCTATTTTCACAAGAGTCAAATTTAAATGTAATATACAAGGTCTAATGAGGGCAAGGACATTTTCATACTGAACAAGTCACACCACTTTATTTCCAAACTGCATTCTTGCTGAGTGACCACTGCTGTTTAAGGCCAAGCTGTTGTAAGTCCTTAGAAAGCTTAAATGCTGTGCTAAACCATGTTGCTAGGTGAAGAACAACAAGTAACATAGTGTACTCATAAAAAGGAACAACAACAGAGCAAGATGGTGAGAACAACAGAAAGGAAAGCACTGTGTGGAAGACACTCCTCAGTTTGAAGATGGGCCATAAAGAGGCCAAGTTTTTCCACTTATACAGCCGTCATGTTTACCAACACAAAAGGTTCAGTGCATAGTCCAGTTCAGCGTTGCTTAGCTCAACGAGATGTCATGTACTTGGTGATCCTTTCCACCTTAAAAATGTACAGCTTGTTTAAAAATTAACCTTTTAGTTGTCAGGACTTTTTTTGTCTGGTCACATGCTGTTGGTAGACTTGCTATTGGGATTCTCTAAAAGGTAGTCAGCTTATCAGCGTGAACAAGTTGAGTCAGTGCAGATGATGTAAGACAACTCCAACCAGACAAGCCAACCTTCTGTACTTAAGAATCCATCAGGCTTAGTGATCAATAGGAATAGTCCCTGGCTTTGTGCTGCAGCTGCCGCATTGCAATAAAAGCCTTGCTGGGCCTGACCTGGCAAAAGCTAACACTGATAAAAAGGCTGTGTTGGATTACTGGCAAACCCTGCCCTCTATTCCTATATTACTGTAACACAAATCTTACATGTATATTTCAGTGACAGTCACGTGTGTCTCACTAATTTCTACGCTTCTCTGTAGTAGCTGTCATCTGTGCTGTGTTATGCTACACCCCTATCTGAGAAAAACAAATAAGAGTAAAGATATGTATGTGCAGTAAGAACTATGCGCATAGGTCTTACTGCAGCACACAGAGCTGTCCTCCACATTTCCTCTTATTGCAACCTATTACAGATGCTTCCACGTAACCACAGCTATCTCTCGAGTGCTGGGCAACAAAGGTAGCCTCCCTGATATGAAAGGTGGGGTGACTGTGTGTGGACCTGTCACACTGTTTATGTGAAATGCCACATGTGGACCGTGCAATCTCCCCATAGTTTTGCAATTCCGTGTTTCTACAAAGAATATTGGCAGTTTAAATTTAGATTACCTATCATTTAGATTAGGTACCTATCATTACTGAACATTCAGTCCTTACTACTGCAGTTCTACAATATAACAGATCATGCACCTATAATAACATCAAAAAGCCGACTGCTATGTTTTCTGTTGCTTCTGTAATATCTAAAACACAGCTCTTTGTGTATGGTGAAATAGTTAGAGGGCAAGGCCATGACTAACTATTGACCTGCAAAAGTGACTGCTGCCTCTAAGACTTGCAGCTCTTCTTTTCCCCCCATTTGCCTCTCCTCTCTTCTCTGGCCTGTGACATCATCACCGCTCCAAAGAGGCGCTCTATATTTAGCTGCTCACACCCCTGCTGGGTCTCACTACTCTGTCAATGCCTCGGCCGAGCTCAAACTCCCTCCCTCCATGCCTCAGATGTCTCATCTCTCCCTGTTAGCAGAGGAGGTTGGATGCTTTTTTAAAAAAGGGAATAAGGAGAAGGGACAGAGCTGGAGAGAAAGGACTAGAAAAGGGACTGAAAGGAAATAAAGAGGAAGGTGCTCATTGAGAAAGACAGAGGGGAGGGTTTGAAGGGAACAAGCAGGATGGTGTGAATAGCTGTGCTTTATATCAGCCTCTCCATAAAGTCTCCCTGTGAGAACAGCTCACGTGTTGGCTCGTTACGCCACACTGTCACAATGTGTGCCGGCATGCTCGCACACTTAAAAAAACACAAAAAAATAAGCCCCGCAGAGCTCTGCAATACTATACTGCACTCATCCATTGCTGCTCAACGGTACATTATAAAAGCCTGTGTGTGGGAGAGAGGAGAGAGGATGGGGGAGGGTGCAGTGTGTGTCTGTGACTGGCATTTCAAACATCCTCCCTGCACAAAATAACATCCTGGGAAGATAATCTGTGAGCGTGTGACAATTTATTCAGGCTCACGTTTCTGCAGAGTGTGAAAGCCACTGAGCGGTAGAGGGGAAGTGCAGGAGACCAATGAGTGTGGTGGTTACTTCTGCCTAGAGACACCCAGCTAACAGTTTCAGTAAACACACAAAAAAAGGACACACAGCTTCATCTCATTTGCTCTTACAGATCTCACTCAATAACTAGGCACATCTTAATTTTTCTACCCAATGCTTTTTTTTTTTTATCCATCACTTCCCACTTCTCCATCTATCCAACCTCCTTGCTGCTGTCAGGGCTTCTCAGTAAAACTCAAAGAATGGATTAGCAGACGCAGGTA
Source organism: Micropterus salmoides (assembly GCF_014851395.1). Lineage (NCBI taxonomy): Eukaryota > Metazoa > Chordata > Actinopteri > Centrarchiformes > Centrarchidae > Micropterus > Micropterus salmoides. Next base: position 16,702,319 of record NW_024044348.1, on the reverse strand, counting down.
GCAGAGATCGTTTGAGCTACAGAGAGAGCTGGAGGTGAGTAAAAAGTGTTTTGTGGTGAAAAAGTAGCTGCCTGCTTTGCCAGCTGCCTGCTCTCATTGGCTGGATGTGGATGTCAAGTTGGCCGACTCCTCCAGATATTTCGTATGCTAGATATCTGGCAGACGTCGGCGTGGATGTGTCTGAAATGTGTCTGGGAGCCGTTTTGATGTGTTGTGTAGTTCACATATAATGAGCTCGGCGAGCGGGAAATCGGGCTAAAAATCGCGTAGTGTAAACTAGGCTTTAAAGCTTGGTAGCCTATGACGTTACATGTCGTGGTCACAAGCGGTCACCTGCTGCCATGATAACGGATCACGTGTGGAAAAATACGGGAAAAAATGAGTTCTGTGTTTTTTAGGCGACTTCGATTTTTTTGCCGGGGGGGGGGGCAGGGTTTTACAATCACAATGCCTGCTCAACCATCGACCATCTGTCAGCCATAGCCGATAGACGAAGGCATCGTCTATTGGCCCAACCCTACCATCAACTCTGCTTGCCTGACCTGCTGAGCTATATAAGCTGAATGTTAGCAAAACTCCGATTCAGTTACATACCACAGTTTCCATGCATCAGAAACGACACTTATTTAGAACAGCCTATAACATTACATTGTTTCGGTGTTGGTGGATTTTGCGCAAAACAACAACTTGTGCAGTATCCCATTTTCTTTCCCTTCTTGAGCTGGCTTGGGACAACCAGCCCGGCCAGAAAAAGGCTCTCTGAAAAAGAAAACACATGAGGGAAAGCAGCTGGTCAGCAACCATACTGACCGCCATCCTCACCAGCAACCATAATGATTAATTTATACAACTCAGCTGCTGGTGTCTAAAACCATACCACCAGGAGTAAGACCTGCTTCTTGGTGTTTGGAAATTTCGGTTATGGAGTGAAACAGTGGCTGCTTTAGTCACATTCCAGAGAACTAGCAGTGAGTAGCTCAGTGGTTTGGCTGGCCTAGATATGGTCATACACAGCGTTGTGGAGAAACCCTAGAAGGTTCTTTGGTCTTGGGAACACTAGACCTCCTTGTTCATAACTCAATCACACATGCCTCAACCCTAACATACACCTGTATGTGAGCTTCTGGCAAAGGCAAGATATGTATGGCATATGTTTGAGAATACAACCTCCAATCTCCAAATCTATAAGGTTCAATTAGCAATGCACACATGCATCACTTTACCCCTATACTCTCCTATAGTTTCCCCACCCTCAACAGTAAACGGTTTCATACTTGACTAGCTTTACATTCCTAGAGCCACGCTTACACACTCATCCACAAATCCACACACAATTACACCCCCCACCCCCCCAAGTAATGTGGTAGTGATTGAAGTGGGAACTAGGGGCTGTACTAACAGGTGGGCACACATGCTGCTAGGGAGATTCATCAGATTATCCCGCCAGCACTCGGGCCAGGCTTGCCTTGATATACTGTGTGTGTGTGTCTGTATGTATTACCCCTCTCTACAGGACAGGTGAGGAGCAGATCTGCCTCATCTCATTCCTGATCACGTACAGATCCAGCTCCATTAGGACACACCAGATCTCCCATCCACTCTCTCTCTCACACACACACACCCCCTACCATTCTCAAACTATGAAAGTGGGCAGGACACAAGGCAGTTGCTATCCACCTTATGTTTCACAGCAACAAGAATGCGCTCCACTGTGATGTTTTGTCTTTAACGTCTGGTCTGCGCCAAAAGTGGGAACATATCTTGCTGACTTCAATTGACACCTGACCACGACCACATTCATTCACCTGTATTTTGTCAAACAGCTTATTTGTGTGTGTGTGTATGTATATATATATAAAAATTGTTAGCTTACATATAAAACAAGGCACAATCATTATCGACAACCTGAGACAGCAGATATCGGTAACTAGTTCTATTATTAAATCAGGAGCTGCTCCAAATTTGCAAGAACTGGAATAAAAAAAAGCTCGGGGGAGGTCACAGCTGCCATCCATTTAAATGTTTTTCATGCACTGGACGTGATTGTCTGATTGTCTTCTTACAGTCAAAATGAAGCCACTCTGCTCTTGAAGAATGTTATGCTCATTCAAATGCTTCCTTAAATTAGATGTGTTGCACATCTTAGAAACAACTACATTTGCGCATGTGTTGAGTCACTGCTTTTAAAACACACACACCTTCATTTAGAGGAGACAGCTTGCTGTTTTCCTATAAGCCTACCAAATGTAGACAGCCAGCGGTCTAGGTCACAGACACAAGTACAGACGCTATTTAATTCTCCAAACTTTCCAGTGAACAGCAATTAAGATCACTATCTATCTAAAATTCTACCAATACCCCTCCTTACTGTACAGTACTAGGATTTGTATTACTGTATGCTACAATGGGGTGGTGATGGCGCAATGGATAAAACTATGCCTTTGGTGTGAGAGACACGGGTTCAATACCCCACTGTGACCCATCCACCATTGTGTCCCTGAGCAAGACACTTAACCCCTAGTTGCTCCAGAGACATGTGACCTCTGACATGTATAGCAATTGTAAGTCACTTTGGATAAAAGAGTCAGCTAAATGAATAAATGTAATGTACGAAATAATTCTGTATTTAGGGAGTTTATACCACTTTCTGGTTGCAGATCAGTTTGCAACACTGCTATTTAAGAGTGGACATAAGAGCAGCTCCAACAAAGCATACAAACTACAAATAAATAAATATAATTTTTTATTTATTTTATTTTATTTTTTTTCCCCCTCTGTTGCCCTCAGGCTTCTGTGACAGGTGCTGTGCTTTTTTTCCACTGCCATGCAGGACCTCGTTTCTCTGCAGCTCACCCCAGTTGGCTATGTGAGGCACAGCATTGGAAAGTTTGAGAATAAAATGCCAACTGGAGCACAGGTGAACTAAGCATGAGGTCACAGTCAAGTCATTCTGCAGGGGAAAAAGTACAGCTAGATGATGAAACTGGAGCTTCACTGGTCTGAAAGAAAAACAACGAGTTGGTGTAAACGTCTGATACTAACACCTTGGCTGAACTCAATGACCTGTTTGCGTGGGAGCAAACATACAAACACATACAGGATTTAAGAAACTGACTAGTGGCTTTGCCACTTTAATTCATAACAGTGGGGTGGCAACCATTTGCTGATGCCAAAACGTAGTATTCCACTCTGGGCTTAAAAACTGGACTATCAAACTCAGGGGAGAGAGACAGATAACAAATTAGACTTCCTATTGTTTATTTCAGCTTATTCAGGGTCCGGTGCTCTACATCACACCAGTACAAGAGGGACAGCCGAACCAAGCTCATGATCTACATGACAGCAAAGCCAGGTGAAAAAAACCTCCCACAAGTGCCAAAAGGAGCCAACGTTAGACAATATTTTCCATTATAAGAACAAGGTGCAAACGTAGTACATAAAAATATATTCTGGCTTTATCATATCTTGGAAATGGAGCATAGATCCATCAATTTCCATGTTGTCATGTCACTTGTTTATTTATGAGAGAGTATAAATTCCTTCCTCTGCTTTTTACTGTGTGTGACCGGCATAAGCAGGATAATTTACTGGTCCAATTCTGGCATTCAACCACATCAAAATGACAGTTTTAGCAGCATCCACAGCAACATCTCCTGGATTCTGTCTACAAGACCTCGCCTTCGACGTCTAAAGTTTGGGAGTATTTCAGACAGACACTCAACAAAGAGCTGCTCCGTGAGCTCTGTGAATTGGAAATAGCTTCATTGCAGCACAACTGCTGTCCACAAATACGTGAAGCAGCATGAACACATGAAGCGAAAGTATCCCGGAGCACTGACGGCAACACCGCAAATCGTGTTTACTTTCTGTCTCCACACAAGCACGGCACATTATCAGCACGAGGACACGTAGTCCGTTAAAGTGTATTTTCTAAGTATTTCTTCATCGCCTTCATGTTAAAATTTTGGCCCCACTGCTGTCATGGTAACATAACATTACACTGTATGTCATCTAACGTTCGGCCGTTTCTTATTTTCTGTTTATTTATCGGCCACCAATGAGCGAAAAAACAGCTGAATCTAATGGTACAGACGGTCTGTGACTGTTTGCACAGTCTGTCAATCGTTTCAGTTGGTTTCTTTGCCCCACACTTATGCAGAAATACATTTGATTATCATACTGAATTACTCAATATTGAAATAAATCCACGTCAGAAGCATTTAAAGTTTGAATTAAAGTGGCCTAATTAATGTCTGTTATTGTTATTATTACAACACATAAATTACATGGAAATTGGATTCATTTTAAGATATGCTACTATTGTCATTATTCTAATGTGCTTCATCAGGATAATTGAATAAAGTATTTATTCATTGATTAGACATGTTTTTGATATTTATTTTGGATAAATTGGTATGTTAATAGAGTAATAGGCAACTTTTTATTTTCTTTAGAATATACAAAATTAGTCGTTAGAATTATCGACTTGAAAAATAATCGTTATGTACAGCCCTAGACTTAATTCAATCCGCACTTCAAAATGTCATTTCCATATCAAAGCGGAATTGCATGGAATTTATAAATTGGAATTGGGAGTCACATTACAATGTTAATGGGAGCTTTTTAAAAAGGGATGCGCCAATTCTACTTAATTCTACAGCTAAACTGGTACTGCTCTTAACCAGTATCAATGAAATACCAGGGCTAGGGCTGGGACTATGATCAATGATTTCCCCTTATTTATTAATCTATTTATCATATTTTACACAAATAGAGTAAGTTCTAAAATACTAATGACAAGGCAACATTTTTAAATTACTTATTTTGTCCGAGGAACAGGCAGAAATCACAAAGTCTGAAGATATTGAATGATATAAAACAGAGAAAGACAGAGCATTTAAGACATTTAAGGAGGTAGAAATAGTGACTCTTCAATAATCACATCATTATTTATTTATTTTTTCACAAACTCACTGCAAACAGAAAACTGCTTCTGGCTTCTATGTTCCTTACTAAATCCCCTGAATTAGATTTGAGTGGAACATGAAAGTAAGGAGTGAGCAGAGTATCCATTAGGTGAGCTGTTGTCCACTGATGGGGGATAGTCCTGCCAAGCACAGGGTATTCATCTCACTGGAGCATAGGGCAGATGCTCAGGATGGTCAGGTGAGATGTTGCTTCGTCTAGACAGCCTAACAGCCACAAACAGCTTAGCCAGCATTTGTAACCTGCAAACTCCAGCGATGGAAGAGACTGAAGCACAGAGAGACAAGGTGAGCCCTGCTACCTGGCAAAAAATATTTTATATTCAAATTAATTGACTTATTAAAATGACTTGCCAATGTGAACATATTTGCAAGAGGTTGAATGAAGAACTAAAACCCCACATAACAAAAGAGATTTGAATTTACTTACAAAAGGCAGGTACAAAGAGACTAATTAAACAAACTGACACATGCCAGCTTTGTTTTCAGCTTTAAATGCGGTCTTACAGTGAGTTAGAATTACAATTTTGTTTTCAACAATTCCAACAGATGAAAAGCATTACTTCAACAACACAAAAGGACAGCTTCATATTCACCATAGATCTGAATCAACACCTCTGAGACAGAGACACAGTCAAAAATTACACGTCATGAGCTTTGCAATGCTGGCAGTTTGCCCAAACTGCCATTTTTAGTTGTTTAACACCAACACACAGACACAAACTAGTGTAAGAGTGTAAAATCTGGACCTTTATGTTTTCATTCTTTAAGACAACACATATGCATGCACACACACACCTACACAACTTCAAGAGTGTATTCATAAAACACATTTCCTACAACACTCATTTGCTATTATGTATAAAAATAATGATAAAATTACTATTATAAAAAAGGTAAAGTGTGCTAACATACAGTTTTTACTGCAACAATCTCCGGGGCCAACATAGTAAACACCATTTTTACCTTTCAAGTATTCAAAGACTAGACAGTATGATAAGTAATGCACATGCAGCTCTTTAAGGGGTATACATTTTGTAATTTATACAAACCAAGGAGTTGTATTATTATGATTTGCCTCTTTGTCTTGGGGTATTTTGGGTGCTGTAAGGGAGACCGTTGCAAAGCGATTGCTGCAAAGCGGAATGCAAAAACACTATAGTAAATACTAGTTGGAACCAAAGACAACAAACAAATTTCAACTGTTCACTCTTTACATTGTTTTAGCATTCCCTCCTCACTGCTAGTATCTGCGTTACATTGAGCTAGAGACATGCTGTGTGGAGCAGGAGGGCTGAAACTCGAGTAACTCTGTTACTAAAAAGCAATCCGTATTACTACATACAGTGCACTGTTTCACGCGAAGATTATAACTGTCGCACAACGTGCTTACGCTTTGGACAAGTGAAGACGACGTGATTTGATAGCACGGATTGCAAAATGGAGGAATAGAGAAAACAGTGAGGGACAAAGAAGAGACAGGCCAGAGAAATACAACAGACTTTCTGTTGTATTTCTCTGGCTGGACACTTTGTCCAAAGTATGGGATCACAACTCTGTATAGTGTGGCTACTGTAAAACGGAACTAGCCTACTACAACAGCACGACAGCAATGCTTCAGCATCTGAGCAGAAAGCATCCAGTCTACGCATCGAGTCAATGTATTGGACCTGAAACAAGGTAACGTTAACATTAACATTTAACGTAAATCACTGCTGGTTGAGATGAAGGCTAGCAAAGGCATGGCACAATTCTTAGTTGTAAATGCTTATGTTGTTATTGTTATTCAATTGGTTAGTCTGTGAGTTTGGACTGTACAGTGATATAAGTTACACAGCTGATCCTGGTACTGGGGGCGCCAAGCGAATCATCCAAATTACTCGATGAATTGATGGAATAATCTGTAAAATACTCGATTACTAAAATAATAAATACCTGCGCCCTAATGAGTAGTGACTGGTATTGTGACAGAAGGAACATATAATAGTATAAAAGTGGATAATGTACAAACATTGACCAAAAAAAACTATTACAGAAGAAAAATGAAAGGTTGGATGTTAGCTTGGTGTGTCCAATTTGGCTTAAGTAACCAAAATAACATTGGTGTTTCCAAGTATGCAGCAAGGTTACTGCTGAATAAAAGATACAATACAACCACACAACGTGTTCAGTGGGTGAGTTGTGCGTGTCCAGGAGCAGCAGATAAAGATGCAGGACAGAAAATAGACAGTCACCACACCTCTGATGTCTTATCTGAACACATCACTGTCACACAAACAAGCCGCTTGCTCCTCATAAGCACTCACACTCTCTGAATGTGAGGGCGGATGAGTGTGAGTCACTCTCCCTTCTGGCCATGAAAAAAAATCCTGCAATCTGTGGCAGAGAAACTGGGCCTTAACAAATTTGCTTTAAATACATAGTACTTGATTTTTTCAAACATTTGCGCAACCGTTTATTAATTGGTTGATCAGGACGTTCTGACACAACATAAGACCAATGCTTTATGCAGCTCAGTCTAGACCCAAGCCCTCCAATTTACCAACAACTAAGGACAGAGGGAAGAAAAAACTGATGCAGAAAGCGAAAAACACAAGCTCTAAATCTGGCTGATGCAATCTAATGGAACATCATATTACAAGGGGCCGATGCCCACAACTGCCAGTAAAGGCCATGTCCACACTAAGCCTGCAAACACTGAAGAGGCATCTTTTTCTCCAAGTTCTGCCCTTCTATTTGCACTAAGAATATGTTTTCACACCCATCATGGTGCTTTTTTGAAAATAACCTCAAAATGCCAGCTTTACATTGTGATGTGGAAGGAAAAACAACGCTCTGCAGAAGTGATGACAAATGTTACAGTTAAAAGTTAAAGTTACAGACCTGGCAGCGTGCTGTGTAACACGTATATGAAGAAACCAACATTCTGTTGCCTCCAGCTTTCTGAATGCTGAAGTCAATCACACGATACAGATGTTCTCATTAACCTGCATTTATGTTTTTAGAGTCAACTTTGGGAGCATGAAATAGTGATTTGATCAATGGTCTAAGTGCAGCAGCACAGGAATCGCTCTTTGCATTGGTCAAAGGCTAACGTTGGAAATATTTGTGTGACCAAAACCAACAATGAATTTATCCTGCTAACAAGTGTTTTCTGTGTACTCCCAGCCTGATACAGCACATGCCTTTGTGCCATAGAACTCCATTGTCATCAAAAACCTATAGAAACAAATAGGGGAGCCACACTGTTGCACTGCCTGATATGTCCCTTCAAAACATCAAGAATGGTTTTATTCTGAAGCTGTGAGAATACATTTTCGCTAACTATGTGCGCATGCTCCAAGACAAAGTTTTGTGTTGACTCTTATTTGCTAATTTCACAAGCGGACAGAAATGAAATGCACCTGCTTGGGACAGGTTTGGGATGTCATTATGCATCCATGTTGTAATGGTATCAGACCACATTAACCCAGCAAGGCAAAGACAGGAAAATGATAATACACTGGAGGTAGGTAGGTAATGAGCAAGACAGTTATGCATTCCTGTGCCATCGTAGTGAGAATCAGGTGCATAACAGCAGGTAAAGACAGCAATAAGAGAAACATATGGACATTTCAAACTGAAGATGCTGGAAGTGAACACTCCAAGGAAGCGAATAATAATGGCATCATATTTTAATGGACAAATAAATGGGCTGTTTAAATGAATGCTGAATGTGTATGTAGAGGTGAAGGAGGAAACAGACAGCAAGGGAAAATTGAGACAAGGGATGAGGATGAGTCAAGGGAACTGACATAAACGATGACAGGACAGGAGTAATTAAGACAAAGGTTTGTGGTCTATAATGTTTTAAATGTCACGAGCTGTAATACATTCGAATCAGAGGAATAAGCTGCTGACTACATTTGGTATAAATTGTGTGTTGTTTCCCCAACAACACTTCTAAATATAACCCTCCACAACTGGAGCAAATGTTGAATAATGAAGAGTGGGAGGTTCTGGAAGACATTGCCAAGACATTGGAAAATTTTGCCAACAAATTTTAACTGAATAATCCACTTTTTTTAGTCTTGCAAGGCTCACGGTCAAACACATGGGAACATTAAATATGCCATGATTCACCCTTACAATTTTCATGTGTACTGCTTGTTTAGTCATCTGTACATTTTTTCTCCTTATTTTGTCTCCTTATAAAATCGCCAAAATTCAATTAAATAGGAAATAATGCAAAAATCACAAATGCATAAACGACATCAATGCCTGTCAATAGATCAAATGTTTGAAGTTTATGAAGCATATCAATATGACTGGGTCCTCTAGGTCTCTAGAACTGCTGGTACATCAACATCTTCACTCAGTTACACAAACCGAGAGCACTGAGGGATTCTTCTCAAAAATGCAATCTTTGCATTTCTGACTCTGAGGCAAGTCAAACAGGAGAGGTGGTGTCAGAGCTGGCAAGTGCTGTACAACAGAGATGCTGTGGGAGCTTGGCAGGCGTCAGTGCAGCGGAAACAAATGAACTCAAAATCAAAAGACATGCAAACCTAGCACACTCTAAGGCTACTGAAAGGTCATCTGCTGGCATCTGATGTGCCATGTGGGGAAACCTGTTTTCTCAGCAACCATGCTAGTACTATCGCCAAACTGCCCGATGGTCTGTGTGTGCTTCATGGGGTTGGGGTCCTCCCCTAAGAAGCTTTGATGTTTTCTAATAAAAAAATGTGCAATTTCACATTATTCTGGACCATTATTATTATAACACCTGTGTTCAAAAAGTTGGAAAAGCTAAAGCAGATTATAAATAAACAACGCCTCAAAAACTTAAAGACTAAACTTGCTAAAGAAGTCCACTGGGGAGGAACAAACACCATTAGATCTGGGAAAAGTCAATCAGTTAGGTTTGCCCCCTCTTTAAAAAAAAGTCATTATCGTTTATAATGTGAAACACCAGGAGGAAGTGACAATCAGTGTGTGTATGTGCGCATTGCCCTATATACTCACTGTGCAAGTTACGCAGGGCCCCGACTCCCTCCTTTGATGAGAAGATAAACTATCCTCACAGATCAGGTACGAGAGCCCCTTTATATAGAATCTTGCCAAGGGCCTCAGGGAGTTGCATGCTGATACTCCTAAAATTTTCAGGCTTGTGAAGCGGTCAATGCAGTGCCACAAAGTTTTGGCCAAAGGTCACAAAATGAAGTGTGAGACACACAGCGCCTTAAAATGAGCTTTAAATAAACAAAACAAAGTTCTGATAATCACTATGTAAGAACAGCAGAACACAATCCTTCCTGGGGTCTTGTGGTTGGCATCAGTAGAAGGAGATAAGAAGTGGAAACCGAAGGAATGTGAACTTAACTAGCCAACTCCACAAAAACCTTCTTCCCATCCCCCACCAACAACCCCATAAAACACACACACACACACACACACACACACACTACAAACCTGACACTTTTTTAAACAAAAGCTCCTCGATGCATCCCCCCCTTTGCCCCTTTCTCTACTATGGTTCTCCTGTTGTCCTTCTGTTATGGTTATCTACATCTCTGAGAACAATAAGGCTGAAGGAGTGGAGCCCAGAGAGGGCTAGAGAGGGCCACAGATGGATGTCCTGCCACCCACCCCCATGCCACATTCAGCTCTCACTTCTGTTGATAGACTGCAGAGGGGAGGCATAGTAGTGAGTTGTAGAGAGTTGGTTGTGGTGGTAGGAAAGATGGAAAGGGGAACTAAACCTATTGTTACCATATAGCAATAGGTGACATCATTTCACTGGCCTACAGCTGCTCTCTCTTCCTAAGAGAGGTGGAAGAGAGCGGCCAGTATGTTATGAAGAGAACGAAGATTCCAGTCAGTATATTTCTGCCATCCTCAAAGATCTGGAGGACAGCTTTATAGAGAAAAGGTGGTGGAAGGTTTTTGGATACCATTTGAGGACCTCTACTCTACATAACATGCTGTGCATCTCTTCTACACTCTTTCACACAGTGAGCTTCCCTCCTCATCAACAGGCAGAGTTGGTATTGATCTTCCCTCTGGATTTTCTATTTACAGTCTGCTGGTTAGCAGGGAGAGCAAGGAGGGTGTCTTCTGAAAACTTTACTCAGCAAACCATTGATTTACCATTAAAGCGGTACCCTACATTCCTCCACCAAATCTGTGACTCTCAAATGACTCAAACAGAGGACACGCACACACATCATATTTTCACGTGACCCCTGGCCTTAAACACCACTGAGTAGCAAAACCAAACCAAGTGGTGGTTGCAGCCAGTGGTTTGTGGGCAATTAATGTTGCCAGAAAAAGGGTTTTCTGACACATGTGTATATATATTTACTGTAACACCCAGAAAGTTACGCAGCACCGTGACAGAGCATATAAACATCTGGTCTTATTTCAAAGACACATTCTCATCAAAGGGCTTACAATGATAACCTTTTTGCATGTTTGAAATAGAAAACTGCTTGTTTAGTTATCATTAACAGCCCATTCGAAGTATTGCAGGGCTCGACAATAACGGTGGCCCGATGGCCTGGGGTCAGTGAAAAGTAACGTTCGGACTGTTGAACCAGCAACTCAAAAAAATAAAAATAAACATTAGAAACTCAACATCCTGCAGTTGTTTTGCAGATCTCGGTGTGCACTGCTGGCCAATCAAGAAGTGACGTGACGAGTGGTTGTCAAATGTTATTTCTCTAATCTTAATCAAGCGTCAACCTCTGGGTCAAATAACGACGTAAAGTGAAACCATGCAGACGGAAACCTGCATTCCCTCTACCAGCCAGCAGGTGGCGAGTCTGCTGGCTGGAAAAAGAAGTCCGGTCCCATTAGAAATAATGGTAAAATTACCCTACTTCTCAGCTGATTTATTACCTCAGTAAACACTTTCCTAATGACTTTATGCTCTCAGTCGCTAGTTTAAAGTCTTCTTCAACACAATGTGAACAGTGAATTTTGGTCTTATTTAGGGGGGAAATAGACCAGAAAGCAGTGTATGCTTTAGGGCGGGACTACCTTGTGATTGACATGTCGCTACCATGGCGAAAGAGGTGAATACATTTTTTTTTTTATTAATTGGCTGTCAGCAGGAGAGAGAGCACACATGTTTGAGTCTGTTAGTATGTTTTGTTTTAAAAATAAATTGCATTTTTAACCTTTTATTTTTTTTATAATTTTAACTGAACTTAGTTTAGTTTCTTTTATATCCAGGATGTATTTAATAAACGATTAAACATGTCAACAAAATGACATAACTAAGTCTTTGGTTTTGTTGTAACACTGATAAATAACTTTTAGAGGCAGGGACAGTATAAAATTGTCTTCGGGCCAGTAAGTTTCAAAACCACTGGCCCGGTGGGACCAATTGCAAAAAAGTTTAACGTTGAAGCCCTGTATTGCTTTGTCTGTGCAATTCAATGTACACCAGCTTTTTAAGTATTCACATCCTTTGTGACGAGGTTTTCTTTCCGAAAGCAGATGCTAAATGTTGTGGCAAACATGCAATGGCAAATTCTGAATAAGGTAACATCACTTGCAAACCCTTGATTGAGCATGCTTGTAGACAGATTGGCCAGGCCATGCAATTGACCCTTCGCTAAGCCACGCCCCAAATACGCAGCTGGCCAATCACAGCGCAGTATAGCACTCTCTCTAACTGAGGTCTGACACTTTCATGGCTGCGTTCCATTGACTCTAATACAAAACGAGTCAGCTTTTTTTAGCTGACTCGTCTGGTCAAACGCTGTTCCTGGGGCACTTGTAATAATTACAGTCGCTACCCAGAGAGGTTGATAGGAGAAGTACGATTTATTCTCTTTCCAAAACCTGAAATAAATCCAGAAAAATCTCGGCTGTGGATTGTTCCTAATGTAATGTTAGTTAGCTAAAGCTAGTTAATTTCCTACTGAATGTAACGTAATAAAGCCCTACTCATCTGCTTTTTAATGAATGTAATAATGAATATAGGCCTACCCAGCTTTACAGGAAGTGTTGTCGTTCATATCGTTGTCTTTTGTCTCAATCGTCGGGGGATGCGGTGGTTCACTTGTACTGTGTGAGTGGTAGGCTTTAGCTTCTATCTTATTTTTTTCTCGTCTGTTTGACAGCCTGAATACAACCTTCAAATGTATAATGCAACTGCAAAATTGTCTGCTTCTTTCTGAGATCGCTTTTTCCAACATATTTGTCAGTATTTCTCCGGGGGGGGATACAGTAATAGACAGTGGCAGCGCCAACAGTTTGTCGGACTTAGCAACAGTAACTAAGGGGGCGGGGCTTAGCAAAGGGTCAATTGGCTGAGCAGCATTCTCACAGTCAAACCACCTCTGAGCACAAGAGTACTACTGCATACTGATGTCTAAAAAAGCCATAAAAGTGTACTGCATTTAGTGATGAAGTCTCTCTGTGGCAAAAGGGTTGACCATGGAAGCAACAGCAATTATATGTTTCAGGTGAAACCTCTACCACTGAAAGACAGCCAGAGCAAGAAAGTAGGAGCTTGAATGGCTAAAACTGTCAGGAGACAGCCAGTGGATCTTGCAGGGTGTGGTGACTCTATATTCCAGAAAAGGGAAGGCATTCCTGGGACAAACAAGCAAAGTGCAGGTTTGGCCATGAGAGCCGACAGCAGAAGTGTACCATAGGAGGAAAAGAGCTGAAGAGAGACAGCAGACGAACAGAGCAAACCAGGAGCTCCAACATGGAGGCAGCAGCCATATGTCAGCACAGTTCAGCACACACAGGGTTTGTAAGGGAAGGTCTGCAAAGGTAAAGTCTCTCTCTCTCTCTGTATTCTGTCTGTCTTCCTGCTTTCTCTGTTTGGTACTAGTAGCATTACATGTACCTCCCATCCCCCAAGTCTCTCTAACACACACACACACACACACACACACAGCTCCCTTCCTTCTACTCTGCAGAGAGGCGTGCAAGTTGGAAGAGGAGGGCCAGGAGGATGAAGTGGCGTGGGAAGGGTTAAGTCCAAACAGATCCATCTGCTTCCTCGTCTGTCCTCCTGGCTGGCTGCTGGCCCCAGCCCAGTTTTTACACAGCCTGCAGCCTGATGCAAAGTATAAACACATACACACAACTGTACTGCACACATCAACCACAATGCTGACAGGTTTGAGTTTTTTTATTTTATTTATTTTTTAAGAGGGAAAGGTTTTTGCAGTTTTCAAGATGGCCTTCAACAAGATACTCATGCCCTGAGCCAAAGACCTGACCAATAAATTTAAATAAACACTTAAGAATGTCTTTAGCATTTTACTATACAAAAGCGCCCATTTTCCTCCTTGGATTGATAAATTCTAGAAGAAATGGTTCAGATATAATCATATTTCAAATATGTATGTTTACTGTGATGATGTCACACACAAAAAAGATTACTCTTGCAGGGTTTCCAATAAATTAACTTTTTGTGGCGGCTTGCCACAATATCATCGCTGACCGCCACATATTGGAGCACTGACTTAACATAATGCATGCTGGTTAGAAATTTTGTACGACTTTTGCCAGCACTGCAAAACGTCATCAAATCGCTCGACATTAGGGCTGGGCGATATGGCCTAAAAATAAAATCTCCGATTTTATTTACTTTAATTCAATTTACGATTTTTTCCGATTTCCCCCCCTACTTAAGGAAAGCAATAAGGTTTGTTGGTCAGTGCGGCTTTGTTCATCGCGGAGAGACTGGCATTTTTCATATTCGGCTGGATGTCTCTGTTTCAGGTGTTGGAATAGGTTTGTGGTGCTGCTGCCTTTCACTGCGATAGGCTTTAGGCAAATGTTGCAGCGTGGTGTCTGTTGTTCCACATCTGTCGCAGCAAACCCATACCAGTTCCAAACAACAGATGACTTTATTCCTTTCTTGGGAACAAACTTCCCGCTCTCACCGGTAGCCATTTTGTCGCTTGCTGTTGCTGTTTAGTGTATGATGTTGTCGCTATGGGAAACGAACACTACGGAAACCCCGGGGAGCCAAAAATGTGCTATTACACAAAAACTCGATTACTTATTTTTTAAATCGCCCGCAACAAAAAATTCGAATTAATTCATTCAATCGATTTTTCGCCCAGGCCTACTCGACATTAAAAGTTCGAGGGAGCAGGGCGGCTGAAATTTTCTGCGTCTGGCGAGCGCAGTTCCTTTTCTCCAGCTGTACCAGGTTGGAACCACCTTTTGCCTGATCAGAGATCAGTCACTGTTCTAAGCTCACGCAATCTACGAGAGGTAGAATGTGTCCGACTTGACTGCAGTGTTTTTATTCCCCGCCCCTGCAGTCGCCTGCAGATCACGTTTGACTATCAGTCGGTGAAAATCAGCTGCAGTCTTCTCGTACACACCTATTGACAACCGTCACGTCTGTAAATAGCCCCTCTTCTCCGTGCACAGTCTGAATAGAAACATGATAGTTCGCTGGAGTACGGATTGTTGCCAGCTTTTCCACGCAGAGAAGATTCATGAATCCATCTGGTGTTGATGAATGGTTAGTATCATGAACACCGCTGCACAAATCTGTAGAGCACATCGCTTTCAATGTCGGACATCCACCTTCAAAAAAATTATTAGCAAGCATTTAAGGGGCCTAACTAATAATGGAGCTGGCCCGAATGTAATTTTTTGAGCTCGATAGTAATTAAGAGCGAATAATCAAAGCTTCGCCCCCCGCTCAGTGGTCCCGTTATGACGATTGTTTAAAAGGATCGGATATTGAGCAGTGGAAGAGCGAGGCAGAGTGAAAATAGATGTGTGCCGAACCGGGTTGGGGGCTGCTGTACAGATCAAGGGGAACCGTAGCTGACAGTCAAGAGTGAGAGAGTCTGATCCGAGCAGGTGCAGAGCAGAATCCGGGAATAGTTTAGCCGGTCGGGGGTCCAGGCGGAGAGCGCACGGGATGAGCGTATTTTCGGTAGTGGAACTAAATCTAACATGTTATTATGCAAAATTCACTTTTAACTTTAATTATAGCGACTAAATGCTCTTCTTCTACAATCGGCCTAATATAATTAGGCTTATTTAAATGCATTCATTATGTTGTTGTTTGTTTGTTTCAAGCCTACAGTTTACTGATTAATTTTAAAATGTAGGAAATTTGACTGTTTTGATCTGTAATGAAATTAAGCAATTGTAAAATTAATAAACACCATAACATCCACACTACTGCTATCATCACTCAGTTTAAAGTGCTCACACACAGCTGAGAGCTTCATTTCGTTTTCCCTTTGATGTGAACTGGAGCGTTACGTTCACTGCTGTTGGCGGAGGTCAGGCACGCGAAAAAACCCATTAATAATCGAATCTCTTAATTGAAAATCCCAACGGTCAAATATTCGAATATTCGGGTCCAGCCCTAGCTAATAATGATAGCAATGTTAACATTAGAATATAGCTTCTGTGGGAAACACTGTCTTGATAGAAAAAGGGTGTATGAGTTGGTTAATACTTTTATTACTTACCAGTGTAAATCTGGAGAAAGAATTGTGGTTGTCTGCATTTTATTTGCTACACGATACAGACATGCTCTATATATGTTCAGTCATCATTACCTGGAAGGGAGACTTATTTTTTCAGTCTAATGAAGGTGCCTGCTGTCTGTCTGTGACCACAGTCATTGCCATAGGGATAACACTGACCGCAAGAAAGCAGCCTGTGACTTGGACACACAGAATGTAAACTACAGCACACATTTCCTTTTGAGCCACCGTCTCCTTATCTAAAAGCATGAACACATATCTTGTGTTTCACCTTGGCTTGCTAAATGAGCTAGCAAACAGACATCCCGCAGGGAAAGTACATCTGCTAACTTCATCTTGCAGGACATATAGCTAGTTTGCTAGTCAGCTGTAAGATTTTGAACAGCTTAACAAATACCTACACATCTTAAAAGTTCCTCTCAGATGTGAAATTGTGTTGGTCATCTTTTGATATCTGCCCTTGGCTGGTAAGCTACAGTTACCAGGGGCAGCTTGTTTACTGTGTGTTTATTGGATCTCCGCCACTGCAGGCTCAGCTGTCAGTCAAACATGTACACTGGCCCGCCCATTCAGAAGTCTAGAGGCTAAAGAAGCATTTCTGGTTTATCTCCAATGACATTTAGCTTCTTTCAATGATTAAAAAGTTTTAAAAAAGAGGACAGTAAAGGCATTTATGGACGTTCAATGTGGATTAGACGGAAGGACAAGTTTCACCACACTTACATTCCACTGACTGATAAGTGTGTAAGATAGCGTGGGTAAATTGAAAGACTAAGCATCCCAGCTCACTTACTCTGATAGTGACCTTACAATAATATACAACAACCTGTAACCTACAATGACCTTACAATAATATACAACAACCTGTTTGCAGTGTTTACATAACAGTTGCAATAACTTGAGAATTCTTTCTCTGATTATAATCACACAGAATTCATGTAAACACTGAACGTTATACACTTCTAATTTTTGCTTTCTACTTCCCACACATGACCCCTGGCCTATACGTACAAAAAATCAAGTGAGAGAGCAAAAAGTCTCAGCACATGAACACCATTTCAATTATGGGCCTTCGATGACATGAATATACATGCCTGGACCAATTCATGTTCTGTGCACAGCTGGACAGCTGCAGGGAATCAAAGGCACGAACATAAAGGGAGGGGGACAAGAGTGTGTACTGCTGCTACACCCTCATAAAGGAGTATGTTGTCACTGAGAGGAGGAGATGTCTGATGAAGGAACACCTGGCTAGGGAGAGGCCCAAATCTGCTGAACCCTCATGGTTAGTGCACCTTTGTATTTAAACAACACAACAAAGAGACCTGCGTCTATACTGTACTAGATTTGCAATGGCGAAGTTAACACAGAAGGACTTGTTTAGGCCGCTGAGGTGTGCGTGAGTGAATTAGCAAGCGAGAGAGAGAGAGCGAGAGACAGAGAGAGGGGCGTGCAGACTTACAGTATGTCAGACAACAAGGTCAGCCCATCCCAGGAGAGGTGTTGGCTTTCTAACAGAGTACAGCTACTTGAAACCAAGGTCACTGCTCTGTGGCTGTGATCAGGACAGGAGAGTGGGGCCAGACATGGACCGCTTTTCCACATGGCCTATGTATAGGTTTGATGTGTTGTGCAGGTTAACTTGATTGCGTAACCGCGTGTTTCATAGGTCTGTTTGTATATGTGTGCATGCCTGCCTTCAAATTGATGGAATTCAGATCACTGGCAGAAAATAAATAAATAAATGAATGAATGAATAACATACCCAAGCCCATTCAGGGCTGAATTTCCTGAAACCAGATGCCTTTCTGACATAAACAAATCAGTCCATTATTGTTACCATTATGGCTAGAAACAGTAGAGTAGGGATCTTAGCTGCTCTCTGTACTCATTCAACCTTTAATGCGTGGTTTGACTGCTTTCCTAGAAATAGAGACCCATTCAATAGCATTGCACTCTCATACAACAAAAAGGTTTTCCTGCAGAAACTCGACACAATCAAACATACGGTTAAGTTTATCAATTCAAACTATAGCTGCTAATCCAGGGCGAGCTCTTACACACTGATGTGGAGACATAAAATATGTGTCCCTTTGTTTTATCTGTCTACTGTCTTCAGTTTTGTCCTGGGTAGATGGAGGTATTAGCAAGAAAGAAGGAATGATGAGATGCTTTGCAGTCAACTTCATTAAAATATATAACCTTAAACTAAACATGCCAATATTCAAAACTTTGGAACACCTTAAAGCAGATGGTTTATTTTCATTTGGCGCACTGTACTTCTGCACAGTCATTTTTTTTAGTTACATACATGGTATTACAAATGCCAAAGATACATGTATTCTAGCAAACTATATTGACAGATCTGTGAAAGTATGTGTCCTTGTTTGTGATTCTAGGAGCAATAGGGACATGTTGAGAGCTGGAAAACATGAATAAGATTTGTATTTGTACACACTATCAACAACCCCAACATTTGTATCAGTGCACACCATCCACAGGAGCTGGATGAGGCCTGTTGGATGTTATTGGATGGACAAACAAAACCAAACCGTGTGAGAAGGGAGGGCTTCTTTAATGTTATCTTATCCTCCCCCACCTTGGACAACGGCCTAGCAGCTCTAAAATTAGCTGTTACATCTAAACAGTCTTTGGTGTAGCAACTACTCTTTGATGGGAACTTGGCTCATGGCTGACACACTGAAAGCACAGTCAAGCTCGTCTCCAAATGCACGAGATGAAGCCAAGATGGTATACAAATGTAAAGTCGAGATGCGCAGTGCTTGACTGTCACCACTTTTACATTTGTAGTATTTGGATGAAGCTCTTATCAAAAGTGACAACGAAGCAGCACCACTACACCTATAGAATAAACTATATTATAGTTCACCAAAATTAAGTGTAGGGTTAAGGAATAACATTCATCAATTTCAGCACAATATTATATAATAATGATAATGATATATCGAAATGATGTTATCACGTTGTGGGAATGTTTGGGGTTTGTATATTGAAGAATTTAACTATACTGACCCAATCTGTATTTTATTACTTATAACAAGTGCATGACAAGAAAAATGTGAAGATAAATTAATCACATGGCTGAGCCACACTGAATAAAAATAAATAAAATAAAAGCTGCTGTATATACCGAAGTGATGTTTAAGATGAATCAGAATTACAAGAAGAGACGGTAGCGGATATGACTGAATAAGGAGACTGTGACATGTGACTGTATTTTTTTCTAAAATACAGGGTTCCAGTTGATGAGAGAATAAGTGGTTAGTAGAATACATGGCAATTCATAGACCACCAACGTTATAAAGCAGCAGTGAGTCTAAATCAGTCTAACCACCAGGTACAGATCCTGTTTGTGAGTGCGTGTATTAACATGTACTTAAGCTTGTGGAAAACAGTGATCGGGAAACAACCATGACCTCCCAGCAAGAGCAAAAAAAAATAAAAAATCTCGATGAAAGCCAACCAACATCCTGTGTTCATGGCTGTGCACAGATACTACAATTTGTATGTATTCTTAGGGTTCCCAGCCCGAGTGGGCAGGGAACCCGCGAATGCAAGACATCGCGGTTGTGCAAAATTTGGTGGAACTCACCCCTAGGTGGCGTTATTCAACCCCCAAAAATTGTTCTTCTATAACCACAAGTCACATTGACATGAATATTGAACCGAATTGTTCAGCATGGTCCCCTCACTACAGGCACCAAGGTTGACCCAAATATGCCCATAGGTGGCGCTGTTATTGCAGATTAAAGACATCAAAAAAAAATCCCATTGACTTACATGCATTTTATATCTCTACAAACACAAGTCTGATTGATACCAAATTTGGAGCTATTGTTCTCCATGGGGGCCTAATGACACCTGAAAAATTGCAATTCGGCCAAAAGGTGGTACTATAGTGGAAGCTCAAATACCGTCGGAAAATTCCATTCATTACAACGGGATTTTGAACCAAGGCACATTTTGCCTCAGAATTACGCGCCACTACATCTCACATTCATTAACCAAAGATGCCTACGTGTTTGGGGGATTCTGCCGATTACGATGTTATAACACACGCCTCTGTGCATTGATGTTTTCATTTTGATAAGTCAGGAAAACTGAAAAACCTATTTTAAGTAACTCCTCTGAAGCCACAAGTCCGATTGGCACGAAACTTGGCACAGACCATCTCTTGGCCGAGCCATTAAATGTTTATAGAGGGAACAAAAAACGTCCGAATTATAAGCTAACAAATATTTGCGCAAACGCTAAAACCAGGATGTCACGTCAGATCGTTTGGAATGGCCGATCTGCACCAAACTCGGGGATCTTATCTGGCACGCCCTCCCGAGGGGCTGTGGCGCTATTAATTGGAAATCAAATAACACTCCCATAGACATACATTCATTTCAGATCTCCATAACTGCAAGACCCTTTCATTTATAAATCTGCTCATTTATTCTCCACGGGCCCCCCGAGCCAAGGTGGGGCGCCCGGGCCGACTTGCGGGGCCAGGGGGGCAGCTTGCGCTGGGCAACTAAACAAGCACAACTGCTTGCAGTTCTAGTTTTATTTATTTTTAGACAGCCGGAGGGACTTTCGTGTGAATGAAATGTTTCTAGTATTGACATTTATTGGCCATTTTATTTCTACGCAAATACTTGCCAATAGGTTTTGCAATGATAGATGACTTGTCTGACCCTTGTACATATATTATTACCTTTGCACAGATATAAATAACCAAAACCCTTCAGAATAATAAACGAGAGAAATACCCAACCTAATTTACTGTGCAAAAATGCAGTATGAACTACATTAACTGTTGCAGCATCATGTTAGTTTGTGACAGGCAAGTGTCTTCTGGTGCCGAGTTACCTTCTGTCTTTATCATTTCACTACTGAACTCCTCTCAACAGTTAAATTCGACGCCTAAGACAGAAAAACACAAAAATAAAAAGTAAGCCTTGGGCTCAAAGCTGGAAGATGTTGTACATAAAGCTTTTGCCATGTACTGCACCTACAAGATACTCACACAGAGCCCTAACTGGTCTGAACCTCTATTACACAGAGCACACTCGCCTCCCTTTTTCCTTCCTTCTAGCAGTGGCAGACGGCTAGGTGGGGAAGAGTGTGTGTGTGTGTGTGTGTGTGTGTGTGTGTGTGTGTGTGTGTGTGTGTGTGTGTGTGTGTGTGTGTGTGTTCGATTGCACAGGACAACTGCACAAAAACACAGAATTAAGGAATCCTTACAAACCATCTCACAACCTGTGAACCTTGAGAAATGTGACACAGAGCTCTAACTCTCCTCAAATGAACTCTGACCTTCTGTGTCTCCAGAGCATGCTGATGTGGAACCCCATGGGCAAGCAGTAATGCATAGTACTGCATTTCCTTGCTTCCTATCTCCCTGAAACTGTACGACTTACGGGAAACCTCAAATTCCTCTGCCTAAGATGTGAACTCCCTGCCATTCAGCTTGCTATTAGCGTATTTCTCCACACTCCATGCCACAGTGCCTAGCCTGTTCATTGCAAACAGACTCCTTCTATACGACATCAGTATGCAGCCTGCCTGAGGGGGAGGAGGAGGAGCAGCAGAGGGGAGGAAGAAGGGAAGGCTGGGAAAACAAAGCCTCTATAGTAGTCTCTCCAGCCGGGCCAGGCCGAGCCGCACTAGCGGAGGTGAGTTATGTAATGTGACTGGCAGGGCCCACTTCCCTGTTCAGAGCTGCTGCACACACTAATCCCCACTGAAGAACAAGCCCTGCTTTGGAGGCAGAAGAGATAGAAGGGAAGTTGTGAGGAAACCAGTGGAGAAGGTGTGATTACAAGAATTTTAGCCTTTCATCTGCACCAAATAGAACACACAGACACTTCCCCTCTCAGCTCCTCTGCTGAAAGATAACAGTCAGAATGATATCAGCACTGTTGATGACTGGCTACAGCATACAGAGGAGACACCGCTTTCATACAAAAAGCCTGTGTATGACATGCGATAATGACACAATCAACACACTCTGGCTACTCATACTAGATTAAGAGATAGAACTACATGTAAATAAACAGAGGTCAAAGTTCACACAAGGCCTGACATTGTGGTTCCAAATACATCACTGCTAAACTGTACATTTATAGCAGATATGTATATTTTTTCTATGTGCTACACACGGTTGTCACATTTGCAATGTTGATTTTATATTTATGATTCAATAAAGCAGCTGGTGCAAATGCTCTTGTCTAGTGTGGTAGGACCTCTTTATTCAGTTGTTATAAAAAGTTAATGCTTATTATGCAACAGCTTCTGCTCTACATTGTCTTATTCAAGCGTTTCAGTAATAGAGCATAGAAGAATATACGTGTGAATATCTACTAGACTGGTACATTGTAGTGGCTCTATATTCACGCTTTCATGCCAAAGCAGAGCACTGTCAAACCCACATAAAAACCAAGATAGGGACGCAGGTAGTCAGATATGGCATGAGCTTAATGAGGCTGAGGGGAAGTGGCACGAGTACATAGTGAAAGAGAAACACACAGTGAAGAAAAGGACAAGTGATCAACAGGCACCTCGGCCAGTTCTGCCAACCATGGAGACTAGAGATGGAGGATTTAAAGCAGTTAAAAATAAAAGTCTGATTCTGATTTACTTAGCTGCTTGCCTGGAAAGCATGTGACTGGTATCACATGAGGAAAGGGAGGAGGAGAGTGGCAGAGGGTTTGTGTGTATCCAGCCCCCATAGGCACACACGTACACAGCATGTATTCCACTCCTGGCACCATAATAAGCTTTGTGATCAGTTTCCTTGGTTTCCACTGACAGTAAGCAGATATAGGCAGCTCGGAGAGGTAAACAGTAGCAGCTCTTGCTGGTGCACAGCCACAGGCACACAGACACAAGAGAGGCGGATGGGAGGAGTGGAAGAGGGTCAGCGAAAAAGCGGGATGGAGATGAATTTGTGCAGAAGAAGAAGGGGATGAGCTGGTGTTGCAGCTGTTTGTTAAGGCTAGTTTGAAAAAATGTGTTTCAATGATCCAATATCTATTCTTAAAATCCCAAGATCAACCTTTTCTCAGAAAACGTGCCCAAGCTGGCTATATTAGCAGGCTTGAGTCATGACATTCCCGTAAAGCTGTGGCATGAATAAACAGTTAGTGTTTACAAACCGGCTGCAGTTTACAGGACTATCGTGACCTGAGATGGTAAGCCGACTGGGGCTATTTCATAACCAATCTAATGATTGCTTCTATGAGAGGGATAAAACTGATAAAAAGATGTTGTACGCTGATCTGAGCTCAAATTGTGTTGGCTAAAGAGATGTCAACTCTGGCTACGAGATGTCAAGCCGTGCAAATAGACTGAACGGTGTGTGGATTCTACTTTACTCAGTCTGCCCATGCCGGATAGCTAACAGCTGCCTGCATAAATATGATACAGACAGGCCATGTGTTGCTATAGGGGATAGCTAGCACACATTTTAATCTATGCATATTGAAAAATACATAAGTGGTGCAGGTCTTTTATTATTCTTGGTCAATTGTTTTGCACATTTACAACTTAAAAAATGTAGATGTGTCATATTTTTGTCGTTTTTCAGTTGGTAAAGACGACAAATCATTGGTCCACAGCTTTTAAACCAGAAAATGTGTTTGCTATTTACACAATTTATACATTCAAGGAAACAGCAGCGTTGTTTGCTTGTTTAATGTATATGAAAGTTAACTTGCTCGGATATATTGACACACCTTTGCAATGAATGCAATCCATGATAGCAACAATCAGGTAAAATCTGCGTGTTTCTTGACAGAAATTTGAACAACTGTCCTTTATTAAGCTGTGGCTTGAATACTTTGACAGTAGTTAGATTGGTGTGGAACTTTGCTTGCACTGCTTTTGCACTACATTGTTAACTAGTGTGACATTAAGATGTACAGTTAATGTGGACATTCATAATCTAGAATTTCTGATCAAAGCTTTCACTGACAGGAATATGCATTTTAGCATCTGCAGTGCATGTGTGAGTGAGACAGAGATGGGGTAATGGAGGGCTTTTGTTGGACACATGTTAGTTCTGCATTACAGAAGCTGTGACCTACTTTTCACAGTCTAACACACACACACGTGTGCGCACAGACATAGACACAGCCTCTGACAAAGGGACAGGAAAGCAGAGGTTAGGCATGCACTAAGCCTTGTTCTTAATAGATGCATTCCAGTGGATAGAGTTCAATGCTGCTGTGCTTTCAGCCTGCCTGTTGGTACAAGCAACTCCTGCACACACAGTCTCCTGCATGACTAACAATAAAGGGTAGAGCCTGATGCTTGTAGTATTTAAACACATATGTATACGAGTACGCTCAAGCACAGAGTCTTTCGTCACACTTCAAAAAGAAAGAGAAAAATAACCCACTACATTGGTTGTTTGGTTAAACAAGAAATACTGAGCTATCTGATGTTCCATTATTGTAATGATGTCATTCGCTGAGCTAAACAATTAACAAATATGCAATTCAAAATACATGTTTTCACATGTCACATGGTTGACACGACCATAAACTCCATTCCACAAAGCAAAAAATGAGGGGCCAATATTCCTTATATAGTAAAATTATGAACGCATGTATTCATAAGAATGCCCACACATACACACACCATAAAGTACCGCATACCATGTATTTTGATGCCAGCACAAACAGATAGACCACAAAAAAGCCAAAAAAACATATTTTTAAGAAACAAGTGCTTTAGTAATAGTGTTCCAATGAAAGCAGCTTTTAAAAGGACAGAGTCAAGTCATCAAGTCTGCTGGTTATAGTTTCAAAAAGATGTTATTAGTCAACATACCGATTCCATGGCTGTGGGAGAATGTCAGTGGGCTAAAATCCAACTAGAAAAACACCTGCTGCAGAGTCCAGAGAATCCTGAAAAACAAGAAGAAAACAAAACCAAGCATTAATTACTAGGACAGCACAGGTTTCACATTCCTTACAGATGGGTATTGGTGTGGATGCAGAGGGTCATGTTTCTCCTCCCAGTATCAGTTCCTCCATAATATGCTGGCATGCTGAGAAAGGCTGATGGAAGAACAGGATACAGAGGTATTAACATGAACTGAGGCATTTGGTCCTTTTCGTTCCCTCGACCCAACACTTGACATTCCAAATCTTGTCTTTATCCAAAATAACATAGCTCTGTATCACAGACCTGTGCTTTATCCTCTCCTGAATCATATGTACGGAGCCCACATCTCAATGTGAAGTAGGTATAGACAAATTATTGGTTTACCAATATTTTTGGTTTTAAACTTCCTTATAGGAATGCAGACAATCACAAGCTGTCTTTTTGTGACAGAGCATGAAAGCATGACAAATGGTACCAGCTGTAGATTGTGCACACAAAATAGATTCAACAACATTCGATTCAGCCATTAATAAACAGCCTGTATTTTGTCGTGTGTGGCAAAGAGATGGAGACACATTAATTTAGTAAAGCCAACAAGCCGAATAGCGTTGAACAACTGCTCAAAGCAGCAAGTTATATTTTTTTTTCACTTATGTTTAATGGACTGTAAAAGTAGCACATATACAGAGGACACCTCAAGTCAGTGAACTGAAAGTCAGTGACAGTCTCACAGCAATATTTAGCTAAGTTAGTTTACCTTATGTAACATAAGCCACTAGTCATAGCCAAATACCAAAGACTATAGCAGCAAATCAGTAGAAGATTTAGCTTGGTTGTCCCAAATACATTTCCATATCTGGTCCACAATAAGCAGCCAAATGGAGCAAAAGAAGCCCCTACCTAACCAGCTAAAGCCCAGCATCCCAGTCATGCTCATGTTCCTAACCTTCCTGGCTGGTCGCCCTCCCCCCAATCCCTTTCCAAGTATGAGGACAGGGGTTTATCTGGATTTTGGGGGGGGGGGGGGGGTATTTAACAGAGGACCAGTGTTGGGCTACACTGGTGACACTCCATTGATTATGGGACTCCCCATAAGTGTAATGAAGACTAACAGTCAGCAGCAGCATGATGTCAAGTCTTCCACTATTTAAAAAGACAGTACTTGTAGCACCAGAACTGCATATTGTGCAGATAAATGTGCAAGTGTTTATTTATTATTTGTAAGTGCTCATTTATATATCTGCTACAACATAATATCAAACAGGACCTGTGTGGAGGATTTTACAGGATAGAGTACAAAGGCAAGCAGGGTGGCAGGTGGGTACGTGGGACAGGATTAAGGCCAGACCTCACTGGGATGGCCTAAGTGGTAAGGAGGAGGATGGTTAGATGCGTATTTGTGTTTGTACTTGAGTGGAACCTGTGGGGTTTTCCCAGCGGGAAGCACAGGATTGACGGATTGTTATAATCCAGCTAGGGAACAGAACACTACCCTCCCAACAGAGTTTTGGAAACAGTATACAGACAATCCCCCTTGATGATCACCTACAAAAACAGACAAGAATTGTATTTAAAAAGCATGTCTACACTAATGAGCATAACACTGACAGCAAATCCAAAAACTTTAGGAAGACCAAGTTTAGTCTCCAAATTAGGGATAATAGATAGACAAGAAGGCATAAGCAGTAAGTCACGCCTTTATTACAAAGTTTCCATTTCTATCATTTCCTAACATAAAGACGTGCTAGCAAGCAAACCATGGGACAGTCAAGTATTACTGTACAATGAAAATGTTTACATTGACAGTAAAGGGAGTGACACAAGTGGAGCCGCTTTGAGTAAGAAAACTAATCACCTATTGTCTATTTCAGTGACAATTTCACAGGTGTACCAAGCCTCTTAAGAGTTGCTAATGGTTGAAAATTGCTTTTAAACTTTGATATGTTGTTATTACAGAGGATTGAGAAAGGTGGTGCTTATCCTTTAAGTTTTCCTCCTACAGGAGATCCGGACTGACATTTGTTTTCATTTTACTTTACAAAACCTTGTAAAAGTGTGTTGTATAGTTCCATACACTAAAAAAATACACATCAAGAGTCAATTGCAACAGGTTTTCGCAAGGTAAAACTTAAAGTGATTACTAAGTCTCCTACATCAGAATTGGGATGGCTGTGTCCCACCGTTTCTGTAACTTTACAAAACAAACAATACGTCATTTACGCTCACTTAACAGTGACTGGCCAGCTGTGCAGAGGTGACAAAGGAGGCAGGTCTGAACTTCTCCCTTAAGACCCTTTTTTCATTCCTTACATAACAATGTCTGCCACTTTCGTGTGTACAGCTAAGTGCAACACTATGAATACCTTCCAGGAGAGAATGTCTTAAAATGTCTGCAGTTATCCACATGAATGACTTTTCACTCTGCTTTCTAGTATGGACATTCAGAAGAGATCTAGTTGTTTTCAATCACAACCTGACTCTTATAGTTCCCCACCAATGTGATCCTTATATTTATTAAAATGGTAACAATTTCAGTGAAACATCCCGGTAGTAACACTTAAGTTTCTACCAAATGCTGTTGCATGCACACATTAATTGAACAAATTACTATGCCACTGTTAATGGTAGTACGTGTCAAACAGAACTCTGTTTAGGAAGAAATTTCCAACAAACCCAATATGTTTACAGGGCTGGAGTGGTTTCATACGGGATGGCATTGACAGGCTCTTTAGTAACGGTTGCTTCATAGCTAATTAGCTTCGACTAAGCTACACCATGAGAGAATGAGAGGGTGATACGTGTGTAGCACACACAAAACACTGCTGACAGGCCAAATTTACACAGAACATCAATTATATCCTCGATCAGATCAGTCATTAGAAAAGACAATAAAATGCATGCACAAGTCTGTCCACGCTGGCAGATATAATTCCAATATAATCTATATAAGCTATGTAATATTTGTGCAAAAGACTATTGCCGTAGAGCTGGTGAAAAGGTCAGAGACGAAGGGTCAATCCCTTGCCCAAAGTTGGGCTCCATTTGAGCAAGCCTTATGTCAAAGCGCTGTCTCCACCCTATGTGGAGCTGAGGCAAAAACATTCAGCATTGCCATGCCTAATTCTGCATCACCATCACATTATGTCTGGCCATTCAATTCTTTTGCATGTTTACTGGACATGTCCCTGTTTTCTAACAGCTGTAATATCAGCAGTGTGTTAAAGAACATTTTGCTGAGCCCATCACAGCATTGGAGGTGTTTGCTATTTATTGGTTTTTATTTATTGGTGAGAAACTGATAAGTTTGTAAGCCACAGGGCAGTGAGTTAGCACGTGTGTAGTCAACGGAGCTGCCTAACCAGCTCTTCAAAACACTGCTGTAAGTGAGAGCGCTGGTTTTAACAGTGACCTTCCACAAGAATCAGAGGGTGTCTTTGGTGCTTGCAGACATGATTGCAGATAAGGATAAATCTCTTCACTGGAGCTTAGAGAATGGCACAGCACTAGAGTGACTGAAGGATTTTGGTTGCAGCAAAGCAGGACCAATTGCTAATTAGTTTTGCTTACCTAACCGTTGTAATAGCGGTATCAACACTGCAAATGTCCTACTATTTTAACCTACTATGGTAGAGACCCCCGTGCGCGCCGATGTCTAGCATGCAAAGATTTGGTATCAGGCTTTTGAAATGAGGGGACACCCGGAGATGACTGGCAAAGGAAGACGTTAGATATTATGTAAAGGTGTAATTGGTATAATAGACGCATCAAATCCAGCTAACAAGGCTTCCTGGTGGGCCAAACAATAGAATAGAAGACTGCTGATTCCATGTGCAAGACCGGTGGTGACACATGGCGTTAGTATGTGTGCAGAAGAGGGAGAACTCCCCTGGGTACTGTGGGATTAAGGAGGAGACAGGAGCTCTAATGCTGCCTTCATGACACAGACATCTTTTGTCCTGCTTCTCTGTCATTTGGCATCTGATTACAGGAAGACCAAAACTGTACCAGAAGACAAACTGGTATCACAGCTGCTTCTATATAGGAAATGTGGACCATAACACAAACACGCCAGTGCCCCACAAGGCTATAGAGCATGTCTCTAGTCAGTCCCGTGTCTGGCTATCCTATCAGAGAACTGATCAGAGCCAGCTGAAAGGCGAGCTGGAACAACAGCACTGACCTCTGTCTGATTTCATAAAGCGTGTCACAGGGCTCGTACACATCATGCAGGGACATTCACACTCACACTGCAGTTTTTGCAGCACAGTAGATAATCTCAAACAAAATTCACAGTCTAGCTGAATTTTGTGGAGTTCATAGGCAGGACACAGTAAGCACAGATTTAGAAATATTGGCAGAGAATCTCAGCAAGAAAAAAAACAACTAACATGTAGTACAGTATGGCTTGATGAAATGAAGCATGTTTACCTAAAGCAGTCTGGTGATAAACATCTGCAATAATAAATTAGCTTACAGTTCTGTGGTATGCTGTCCAATTAATGGCAATGTAGTAAACTCAAGTACAATCACATCAATCAAAATTAGCCTATGGTTCTGCTCAGACCAACCATAGCCCTGTGTGACACAACAAAGCCTTTTTATTGATTTAAACGAGGCCATTCTGACAACGCAGAGGGGGTGCCAATGCAGATGGCTCCAGCAGAAAAACGAAGGGCCGTCAGGCATAAAAATAAAACATGGCTCACTTTTGTTGGAACTTTACCTGACGTCACTGGGCAATGTGCTGCTTTGACCAATCAAATAAGTGGATCCTCATGGTCGATTACTTACATGAACTCTCTATTTCTACCGTTTACCTCATAATCACTGCGATGAAAGATAGAAATAAATGTGTTCCTGAGCAGTAAAAGCTTTCCTCATTATGTTATAAACATCTATGCAGTGTCCGAAATGCAAACTCATGGATCTATATTCAAAATGGACTTCATGGTTTACATCTTATTATCTCACCTGTATCTGAAAATACAGCCTCCCATCAAAAAAATGAAATTTTTCAAAATTTGTCAAATTTGTCAGTTTAGACTGTTCAATTTCGCTGTGACAAACCTTATACTGTAAGACTGTATGTTAGCCTGATGGAGGGTACAGTGCCTATAGTATCTGGGGGGACTGGCTGTCACTAGAGATGTGATGGTGAGCCCACCCCTATATTGAGTCTGAGCACTAAACTAAATAAACAATAGGAAGCAACAGCAGCTCAATATACCAGCCTGGGTTCGGCCTGCAGTATGTCAAAGCATCAGATATCGGAGCTTATTGTAATATCTTCACTAATTAGATTCAGTCATCTGCTTCTCTATGCTCAAACACTGGAGGGGAAATCTGACACTGGAGGGTGTGGGGAGACAGCTGGGGGGAGGAGGAGGGGGCCAGGAGGAGGAGAGAGAAAAAGGAGATGCACACCACACCTCTCCCCTTCAAAAACATTTACATTATTGATAAAGCCTGGCTTCTACAGGGAGGGACCACAGAACACTGATCCTTCATATCTCCTGCATGAGCAACCAACACAGACAGACAGTCACACTAGAGCGAGATAAAGCATCGGCATTGTAGACGGCAATAAGAGGTAATAAAAAAGCAAATGCAGAGGAGAGGATGAGAAGGGTGAAAGTGGGAGCAGGGAGTTATGGAAAAAAACTGTCAAGATAACAAAGATAAAAAGGTGAGTCTGTCAGATGGCTGGGAGGGTGGATACCAACTTTACAACAAACCAGCTAAATAAAAGCCTGATATTAAATGAAGGGGTGTGTGCGCGCGGGGGGGGGGGGGGTGCAATGAGAAGACAGCAGCAGCAGTACTCGTGACACAGTTAGCGACAGTGCTCGTATGTTCGGCACAGCCATGGCGCGGTAAGCATAGCTCACTCGCTCACTTCCCCTTGCTATGAATCTTCTGCTGTTGTCAAGGTAACAAGCTCTCTGGACTGGGTAGAAAATCTTCACATTCAAAAGATGTCTTTTCAAATGCTGGCCTCAACTCGAAACGTGCATGTGTTCTCAATATACAGTCTGTGCACTGTATCGTCAGCTTGGCTGTGCAACTGAGGCAAACACTTTTCCATTTTCCACGGAATTTAAACATCCCCCAATAAATAACACTGGAAGCGGTTTCTCTGATGTCGCTGGGATGAACTTGAAGGACATCAATGACAATATAGTAGTTGGAACGTTCATAGTAGTGCTATTCAGAGGTGCTTCATTAGAATTAATCAATTAGCCTAAAATAATCCTAGGCCCCATCAACAGGTCAAAAGCTACACAAAAGTCTCTTGCCTATTTAGTAGATATCCTATCGAAGTAGGTGAAACACCGAAGGGATTGCACCCAGTTATCCATCACTGAGATTCATATAAACAAAAAGTTAAACTAAGTTGTGCACATATGTTATGACCAATTACAACTCCGGCTGGGACAAATATAGTGCAATTTTGCAAGATTTGTTGCATGTTAAGTCTGTTATGTTCTGACAAAGTCCAATTTAAAGATTATAAACTGAACTCTTAAAATGAATATGTAACATTATCACAGCTTAACAAATATACTCACAATGTGGAACACTAACATTCAATGTTCACAATAGGATGCTCAATACATATTAGCATGTAGCAGTACACATACTGTCATAGTTTAATACATATGATTGATATCTACACCACATGCAGAAATCCAGTGAAGCACCCAGCTCAATTATCAAATACAATGCAGGATAGAACTAACATTCACTGACAAGTGTTATCAGGTCCTCCAGCAAGAATCTATGGAAGAAAGGCACTTAATCCCAATCTATTCATTATTCTTTAAATATTTAAACCAAGCAATACTTGTTTACATAGGCTAATTGCATATTAGACACACAGCATAGTAGGCTAAGCAATGTCGTACATGCTACAGTGGCTTCAATCACAAGCAGCACAGCTTTTACTTTAGGTATTAAAAGTAAGAAAAAATAAATACTGCCCAAGCGTAGTGGCAAAATGACTGTTTGGTGGCTTCTATCCTATTTAGTCTATTCACACCTGGCATGTGACCTGACAGTGCTTGACCACATGGAAGTGTAAAGGCACCCATGATGCACGGAGCATGGATTGTGATCCGAAAGGCCAAACCACCCGTAGAGGTGGTCTGGGACACATGGTGACCGCAATGAAGTGTGCAAATGTAAATGTAAATGCGTTGTCAGTCTACATGCAATGACTACCTTGGCGTAAATATGTACCGTAGTATGTGTTCATGTTTTTGGTGAACGGCAAACTGAACGTGTCCGTTTGTGAACATCAACTGACACACTGTTGAGTTAAACTCAATATAAACTACTAAAATAACAGAAAGGAGTACACATTATGAAGAAAGACATCACAAGGAAACGATGGCAGGCCAAACTTTTACATCGGCACACCGCTGACGAGAGGAAAACAAATCACGGTGGAAAGTCGGCTCAGAAAGTTATTGCTGGACAGAGCAATAGGATCTCAATCGGCTCTAAATGTGGACACATAATACCAGGTATAAATGCAATCAGGTTAAAATCAGATCCAAATATATTCTGAATATGAAACACATTTTAACGCCAGGTGTAAATGGCCTCATACACCTCATTTTCATTCACTCCTAATTTCCAGCAGATACAGTTTTCTTATAGATTTCCCTTTTAGGACCATTATTTAATAATTTAAATCACTTTTTCTGTGGGACAACATCTACAAAAAGTTGGGGATCACTGTTTATTTGAATGTACAGCTTCTTTTCAATTCTTATTATATATATATATATATATATATATATATACACACACATTGTGCATGAACAGCGTCACTTGGCACAGTATTATTATAGCAGCAAGAGCCGGAACTGCTGCATAGACAAAACACAAGAATGCAGAGGGGGGCCAATCAAGAAGCCTGGCTTTGGAAGTTTTAGGTAATTGACTGTACAATCTCTAATCTTAAAGACAAGTAAGTTTTGTATTTGCCAAGTCACATCAGCAGCCTATAAGCTTTCAGTTCCACCCATTACAACCACACATTGTTTTATTTATCTTTTTTTAACCAATAATTGAATCAATTAGTCTATATCATTGTGTAATTGCCAAAAACAAAGACAATGCCGCAAATCACCAGAGACCAAGGTGATGCCTTCAAACTACTTATTCTGTCTGCCAGGCAGGCAGTCCAAAACCCAAAGGTATTCATCAGTTTACAATGATATAAAAAGGGGAGGAACGAACAAGTTTAGAAGCTGCAAATGTGTTTTTCTTTTTACATAACAAATCAATTTGAAAATAACCAATTGTCATAGATACATTTCCTGTCGACTGACTGCTCACACAACACACATTTATGCACTCGAGCTATTAAAAATTATAAAAGCAAAGTAAAAAAACAGTTATTCAATGCTAGTAGTCAGTGTCATATATTCCCATTTCAAACAGAACCTGCAACATGCCTGGCTTGATAAATACCTATGAAGTCCAAAACACACTTGCCTGTAAGATGAATGTCAAAACGGCCTCTCCTATTATTTTCTATATAAACGTACACATGCGTGTCAACAAGCATGGGTTGGCGAGGGTGGACGTAGAATATGCCACTATCCATTTTACAGCATAAACACTAGCTGATGCTCCAGAACAGCAGAAGTTCTTTTCAGACTCACTCTCTCCATAGGCACTTCCCTGCTCCTCTACATTGATTTCTTCTCTTGGCAGGTGATACGGAAAATAATTGGCCTATACCAGAGTAGAAGAGCATTCTTCTTTCCAGAACAGGCGGCCTAAATGACAAACCTTAATACTCTTTGGGTTGTCAAAGCACACCTTTCCATAGCTTTGGCCCATGAATACTAAATATTTTCAGGTAAGCACGCACACTTCACATCTCCCCTAAAGGGGCTTTCAGACCAAAAGCGAAGTGAGTGTTGTGGGCGGTATGTTTACATACAAAGTCAATGGAAAGACACGGAGAGCCGATATTTCCAGTCGTACGGTGTGGAGGGGGCGCTGCCAGCGACGCAAAGACCTTCGCGTGAGCTGAAAATGTTCAACTTGAGCGAACTGGACATTACTTGGAGAAAAGAAAGCGAGGAAGTTAAAGTACCTGGTTTCAGAAAATTGGTCTGTAACTTTATTCCAGCTATCGTTGTACTTTACTGTGAACAAGTTAGCTTAGCATAGCTCTGATTGATCCGAACTCCATTCAGAAAACATTTTAGTTTTTGTCATGTGGTCTTGCTAACAGACCTGACAAAGCATGAATTCATATGTTTAAAGAATTTACAGGCTTTGGGTTCATACAGCTGTAGTAATGACGAGTTGTGTTTATTCGCATTATGGCATTGTGTGTGAACACTTGGCAGTTGTCCAGCGATAAAACCCCTGTGAGGAAAGCGCTGTGAGGATTAAATTCGCGTTTGGTCTGAATACCGCATAACACAAACACATATAGGACACAATCCAGCATTCAGTCTGCTGTTGCAAAATAATACTATCCGGAAATATGGTCTCATGCTATGCAAATTAGCAAAGATACCATTTGTTTACCGTTTTTCTGAAAAGTATTCTTTTCTTGATTACAAATGGCTTTTCATCACTTGTACAGCTGTTGTTGGCTAGTTTCCCATAGCTAGTTCACAGCAACCAATATTTTCATCTCATCTTTCAGGGTTCCTTAATAATTAAAAAAAAATGAAGCATTCAGTTTTAAAAGTTTAAGAAATACATGATGTTGATATATTGATTGTGAGGTTGTGTGATTGTGATTTTTGGCATAATTGAGCAGCCCTAGTGTACATACAATAAATAAGAAAAACGCTCACATTCTCGCCTATACCTACTCTTGATTATCTATTAACCAATCATGATACTGCATTTTGAGCTCAGTACTGGGATGTGAAACTTCAGCATCTGGTTCTTAATTGCCAAATACGGGCAAAAGCCATAATAATACCTATGTATGGTTGATTATATATGAGTTGTAAAGTTTCATTCAATCATCTTACTATTTAATATTCAGTGTTTAACGATGGTGCAGCATGTGAAGGCAAGCAAGCCTGTTTTCTGACACTGATTCGATTTTCAAGCGAGAAAGCTTGTTCTGTCATTCAGCCTTACACACACACAACCTGAGTATTTCCACAGTTCTGCCATTTGTCATTTTCTGTTGCCATGGTTGCAGTGAAAGACAAGAGCTCTACGAATATTGGAAATGGAGGAGAAGCAGCACATGGTACATTATCGACATAAACACCCGCACATGCTCCAACACCACAGAACAAGTCGACTGTGTTAGTTTCTGAATGCCTGCAGCCATCCGTTCACCCACACAATTCTCAGCCAGTTAAAAAGTAGCCATTTAATAAATATCTCAAGCTGACACAGATCGTCTCTCCACACACACTAAATCACGTATTCAGCTACAAACCCTGCTCTCCAATTTAACATAGGAATGTGAAACTCAGATTTCTATCATAGCCCATATTCTGTGTTCTTCAAAATACAGCAACTCTCTTTACAATCTGCAGCCGACATCAGATCAGAATGATCATCAGACAGTATGGATCCACCCTGATATAGGGTAATTTCCACATTTAGCTGACATGTAGGCACGTGGACTAGCTAATATATTGGTAACAAACTGCTTGGCACAACTAACCATATGCGCACCATATGTATGACGCCACAGTCACCTTGACGAGGAGCCATTTCAGACCTTCCTTGTATTCTCCTGAGGTTGACTGTCAGTGCCCCTCTTCTCCCTTCTGATAGGCTTTAGCCACCCCCACCCCCCTGAGTTTCTCTCTGAGATTTCTCATTTCGTCCTCATTGGAAAGCTGTCTGAATGCCAGAGCAGGTTGAGCATGAATTAAAGCAGTGTGAAACTACTGCAAAGCATACAGAGTGGAGACATTGGTACAGCAGTCCGTAGTTATGCATGTACAGACAGGGGACAAATGCAAGGGAAAAACCTGTATAAAACTATCAAATGCAGATGTTTCCATGCGCCAGAACCCCAGACCTCACTGACTGGTTTGGTGAGTATGACGACGATGTGAATAAAATGCTATGGCCCTTACAGAATGCTCTACATAACCATAAGACCAAATTATATAATATAAAAGTTTTTCTTCAATACTCATATTCAGCGACTGTCTCGGATACTGTATGTCCTTTTGATATGTCTGGCCAAGTTAATTTTCCTTTCCATCTGTTGTACTCAGGTCTCTCTGCAAAAGAGGTGCTAAAGGTAGTATATATTAGGGCTGGGCGAAATGGATATAGACCATATCACATATATCGATATAGTTCAAATTTGCGCTGTGATCCTTGCTCCAAGCAAGCAACTGACCTGGCGCTCTCTGCGCTGCTCCCCGCGCCCCTCCTCTTTCATGCACAGAGGGGGGAGGGGCAGGAACAGACACTCTTTAACAAACATGGAGGAGACAACAACGTCTGCGGAGCGTGCGGAGGAGTAATTGGTTAGTAAAAGAAAAAGCAGTGGCTCAGTAATTTGGAGATGGTTCGGATTCAAAGTATCAGATGAGCAACAAAATCACGTTATATGTAAGGAGTGCCATAAACAAATTACAGCCAGGGGTGGAAGCACTTCAAATCTTTTTCACCACCTAAAACAGTGGCAAAAACTGCAATACAAAGAGTCTGTGAAACTGCGCGCTGCAGAAGCCCCAGCCGCAAGCCATCAACAACCCGAAAAAGCTCCAGCCCCGAAACAAAGCTCACTGCAAACTTCATTTACCCACAGTGTGCCTTATGAAAAGAAAAGTGACAAGTGGTGTACTATAACTAAAGCGGTGTCCTATCACATTGCTAAAGACATGGCCCCTGTTGCAACTGTGGAACAAGTCGGATTCAAAAACTACTGAAAACGATGGACCCGAGATATGAGCTTCCCAGTCGCAACTACTTTGCACGAGAAGCACTGCCACAAATGTACACTGAAGTCAGGCAGAGCCTTGCTGACTGGCTCGCTAACGTGACTCATTTTGCGTTGACCAGCGATATGTGGTCGAGCAGGACGTGTGAGCCTTACGTGAGCGTGACATTTCACTTCATTCAAGACTGGGAGATGAAAACAGCGTGTCTTCAAACAAGTTATTTCCC
Organism: Micropterus salmoides; assembly: GCF_014851395.1. NCBI lineage: Eukaryota > Metazoa > Chordata > Actinopteri > Centrarchiformes > Centrarchidae > Micropterus > Micropterus salmoides. The sequence continues at coordinate 16,664,821 of NW_024044348.1, read as the reverse complement.
CCAGGATCACACCGGTGAGCATATAGCTGAGGCCCTGCAGGACGCAATTGCAAGCTGGAAACTCCAAGAAAAGCATCTGGTTGCTATAACAACCAACAACGGGAGCAACATCGTCAAAGCGGTTGAGCTGAACGAGTGGCTGAGGATGCAGTGCTTCGGTCACAGACTACACTTGGCTATTGGTGAGTGCAGTGTTGTAAGGAGTAGTCAGATGTTTTATTTTAAACAAAAACATATTAAAATGTTAGTTTTTCCTTATTTTAAAAGGTAAAGGTGAAGTAATTATGACTTGAAAATGCTGGTTAGCCTGTTGATATCATCAATGTAACATATTTAGCTATTTAGACTATATTTTTTTTCTCTGGATTGAAAGAGCAGACTGCAAAGTAACTAGAAACTAATGTTGATATGTAGGCCTAAACATTGAGAAGTTTTTAGTGGAGTAGAAATAAGAAGTAGCATTAAAAAATAGCATAAATACTAAGAACAACAACAAGAACGAAACATGAGTAAATGTACATACAGTATAGTCATCATTTATAAATTATACAAAAATAATAATACATACAAATCACTTACAGGATTACAATTCAGAAAATAAATGAATATAATATTTGATATTTATGATTAGGACAGGTGTTAATTAAAAAAATAAACTATGAAACGAGACAATAATATTAATGTAGAATATTTCTAAAGCTTAAAGTGAAACCAAGTGAGTCAAATTTCTTGCATAAGCACATATGTTTAATATTTTTTTATGATTTTGACAGGACATGGCATGAATGACAAGCGCTTCACCCGGGCCATTTCTCTGTGCAAGAGAATTGTAAGCTGTTTTTCATACAGCTGGAAGAAAAGGAGACATCTTGCTGAAGTCCAGATTCAGCTGGGTCTGCCAAGTCACCAACTCATAACAGGGTCTGCCACACGCTGGGGATCGAGGCAGCAGATGATAGAGAGAGTCCTGGAGCAGGAAGAAGCACTGGCCAAAGTCCTGTCTAATGACAAAAAGACCAGGCACCTTGTCCCTACCTGGCAGGACTTAGAGATCCTAGAAGCAGTCCAAAAGGTCCTGAAACCTCTCCAGGACTTTACCAATGCTTTGTCAGGTGAGGAGTACGTCACTCTATCATATGTGAAACCTGTGCAGCACTTTTTTAACGAAAGTCTCCTGGCATGTGAAGAGGGTGATAGCGAGCTTTGTAAAGCGATCAAGACCAGCACTGTTGAATACCTCAACAGCAAGTATTCTGACCCTGCCACTACTGACCTACTGGAGATGGCTTCATTTGTGGATCCACGGTTCAGGGCCACCTACATCCCAAGTGAAAAAGACGATGCATTGAAGCAGTCCTGGAGGTGGAGACGCTACTGGCTGATCAACCGCCTTACCTACGTGTGCCCACTGTGCCTGAGCCTGCAGATGGAGAAGCAGCAGTAGCACCAAAAGCTAAGACACTGGCAAGCTTCTTCAAGCAGCGCACAGCCACCACCACTGCACCAACCAAGAGGGGGGCTAGTGAAAATGAACTGTCAAGTTACTTGCAGTCAGAAAGTGTGGAGAGTGACACTGATCCCATCAAGTGGTGGAACGATCATGAAGTTGTCTTTCCAGCTCTGAGCCACCTAGCAAAAAAAAGTATATCTTGGTACCAGCTACCAGTTCACCCTCTGAACGTGTTTTTCAGCTGCAGTGGCAATATCGTGACCTGCCACAGAGCATCTCTGAAGCCGGATGCCGTTGACAGGCTGGTGTTACTCGCACAAAATCTTTAAAGGAGGAGGACATGCTTGCCTCTCTTCTAATGTCTACCTCAAGACAGCATTACTATTTATCAAAGTAAAAAAAAAGGGTGAAAATGTTTGAGTTGATAGTCTGTTTCTTGTGCAAATGGTTGAGACTGTTCAGATAAGAAATTGAGTTAACAAAAAGGAAAAGGTAATCTCAAGTTGATATTTAAGAGAAATGTTCTTAAACTGAGCACTTTATTTTGTTCTTTCTTTATATATAAATGCTGCCCTTACTAGGGTTTGTCATATTTTTATTCTTTTGTAATGTTTGTTATTCGCATCTGTGGATTTGTTAGAAAGGAGACAAAAATCTGTAATTTGATTTTAATAAGCCATTTATAGTTGTCTAACTAAAAACATGTTGATATTGTACTTTTCTCATATAAATATGCTTATTTCAGAAAAAATTGGCCTATTTCATTTTATAGGCTCTATTTATTTAAGATATTTTTTATTTAAATGTGCACCTTATGGAGCTTTGATTTCAAAAAAGGTACTCCTGTTGTTATACAGTATTTATGTTTACATTTTATTTTTATTTAAACAGCTGAGCTTTTATTTATGAACCAGGTGAAGAAACCTGTTTATAATTTTTCATTTGATTTTCCAACTGTTCACTGAAATTGCCGGTTTCAATAAAACTACTTGTGACATGTCATATTTGGCTTTGACTAAACATTTGCGGAATATATTTTATATTTTATATATATTTTAAAGGGAATATCTTGCAGAGGAACAGTGTTCATCCTTCCAAAAGAGTTCCACAGACTTGGCAAGGAGCACTCAAGTTGTTCTGGAGGCTCGTAGTGGCCCAACTCCACACTAAAACACCTCATATTGGTTTTTCCTTTTATTTATCCCTTATCTGTATATATGTTAACTCTCAGGAGTCAACAATCACACCCACGTGACGAGATCACATGAAATTTCCCTATTTTTAAACATTGGCCCTATTTCACATGACTAGCAGTCAAAATTGCGTCCAGCAAAGAGTACTTACTTTTGTTGTTGTTGTTGGCTCAGACTGTTATACGAGGTGTCTGACAACATCATGGAAAGGATCTAATAACTCCCGGTGACACCCTTAGTTTTCACAAGAAACTTCTCGCTCAAGGACAATTCTCACTCTGAAATCTCGTGAGAGGTGAGTTGTTGCAGGAAGATGACGAGAGAAAGGAGTTTGTTGTGTACATAAAGGGACTGCATCAATCTCCAACTCTGACTCATGTTTCCACTGTCGTCTTTCTGCAACAACTCACCTCTCATGAGATTTCAGAGCGAGAACTGCTTACAAAATACCGAAATTATCATTTAAGACAGTACAGCCCTCTAAAAATTGTCACTGACAATAAACATGCTATAAACCTGAGACTATGAGAGTATACTTAAGCTCCTACTATGAACACTGATTGCCAATGATATACCATGAACATACACACGAGAGAGTATTAATGTTATTTTTCTCTCTCACAAAAATCACACTAGGGTTTGCTGCAGAGGGCTTTGATCTCACAGATGAAAAGCAGTTCAACTTTCTCTACTTCCTTCTGTGTGAGGTATGGCTGCAACCGTGTGCACACTAGGCCAGAAAAATATATTCCTTTTACACAATGACACCAGAAGCGCAGTGACAGTATTACGACACAGGGCAGAATATTACATGATGCAGTTGGTTTGCGAGTACACAGAGACCATGTATGTTTTGGTTCAGCAGAATGTCCCCCGTCACATGACACATACAACTTTCTACCTATTTTCTTCCTGGTTGCGTCTATGGAAAGTTATTTTGTTTAAATAAAATAAACAAGAGAAAGTAAGCTTGCTGCTTTAAGCATTAAAAAACATGAACTGGTACATACTGATGCATGGCACAACTGTAGAAGTAAGCGTATCTGTTCATGAGATGGACAACGGACTGACAAAAAAGCACCAGACAAAAAAAAAAAAAAAAAAAAGATGTGTGAATTGACCTTTCTGGCTGAGTGATAGTAACCTGCCTCTAGATACCTTACACACAGAAGAATGATTTCAATCAGTTCCACACAGTCAGGCATACAGATTCTATTTTAAAAAAAAAAAAAAAAAAAAAAGAGTGCTGGTATCATATCGGCACGCCACACTCATATTGACCAACACCGTAACATAAGCCACCTGAATCATCCGGCAGAGAAAAACTGCATGTTTACTATAAATGTACATTTGGGACAAAAGATGAGGCACTTCAAGTAAATTATCCTGCATTACTTTACACAAAATGCTGCAGACTAAAAGCGGAAAAACAGCAAGGCTGTCTGTGCGTGCGCATAGTTTACTATGATTTTTGTCAAAGAAGGGAAGAAGGCAAACAGTTAGGTCCAACGCCCTTAGCTTCCTGCAAGCACTGCTTCCTGAGGAACCCGGGCTACTGCATAGAGGTGGAGATGGGGGAGGAGACTACCAGAGTGTGAGGGGAAACGAGCGTGTGGGGATGCAGTATAAGCGTACTGCTGGGCTCTGAGATGCAAAGATGGGAAGGAAAAGGTGGCAGAGAGAGAAGGTGGAAGCAGATAAGGAAAGAGAACAGAGGTGTTGGAGGGGGGTGGAAAAAGAGAAGAGGACACAGAGAGCTGAGCCAAGTGTGTGAGAGAGCAGCATAACAGTGCACCACAGGGCTGAGTTCAGCAGACAATCTTCTGTCCAAGAATCACAGAGGGTGAGATGATGAAATTTGACAGATATGTTGCACATGAGTACAATGAGCCTGTGTGTGCAAAACAGCTATGTGGAGAGTTTGTATATCTGCATAACCACACCTACATAAATCAATGTCAACATGATTGAGGGAAAGTCTTCGGGACTGGCACGGCAAAGGAAAAGTCCAAGGAGCAATTGACCCTTTGCTAAGCCACACCCCCTTAGTTACTGTTGCTAAGTCTGACAAATTGTCGAACCTGTCAGACTTTTATTGACGGCACTGCCACTGTCTGTAACTGCATTCCTTGGAGAAATATTGTCTAATTTTTAGGAAAAAAGTGATCTCAGAAAGAAGCAGACAGTTATGCAGTTTCATTGTACATTTGAAGGTTGAATTCAGGCTGTCAATCTGACGTGAAAAAAATACAACCGAAACTAAAGCCTACCGACCACCACCATATTACCTGACTATTGAGAAAGAGGACAACGAAATTAAGGATTAACACTGTTCCTGTAAAGCTGGGTAGGTCTCTGTTCACTATTACTATCATTAAAAAGCAGAACAGTAGGGCTTTATTACGTTACATTCAGTAGTAATTTAGCTGGCGTTAGCTAACTAACATTACATTAGGAACAATCCACAGCCTAATGTTACATTTTTCTGGATTTGTTTTATGTTTTGTAAAGGGAAGAAATCATACCCATACTTCTCCTTTCAACCTCTTTGGGTATCTACTGTAACTATTACAAGTGACCCAGGAACAGTGTTTCACCATATCATATCTTATCTTAAAATACAGCACAAAAAGCTAGAACATGACTCCTTTTGCATACGAGTCAACAGAGTGCAGCCTTGAAAGTGTTGGACCTCTGTTAGAGTGAGTCCTAACGTGGATTAGCGAATGGTCAATTGACTTTACTACTTTTTATTTTGAAGGACCCAAAACTCCATTGCTCCATCAACCAACCACTCCAAATTTAGCCCATTATTACTAAATAATTAAACAGGGAAAACATTAATAATGGAACTGCTGTAGCTTTAAATAGATTTAAATTTTAAACCCATCTGCAAACGAAATGTTCGACGGTGGTGCTGCATGGCCCACAAAAACAGACGCTACTAGGCAGATCAAAACCTAGGGACACTTAATAAGGTATGAACCAGAACATGGCCTCTTACAAATACGGTGTGAAATTAAATGCTTAAAGCTTACAGGATCTGTGTTTTTCCATTATTTAGACCATTTAATGCTGGGGCTCCAACATCCAAGATTTGAGAGTCGGCTACGAAAAAGGAGGCCATTTTAATCCAGGAAATCATTCAACTTCTGATACTGTAACACCACTACCTGTTTGTTACCTGTCTTCCAGGTATGATTTTGTGACACCACAGAACATGGATGTAATACTTCCAAAAGTCACCCCCTGCACAACTGCCCACCCATGTGGAAGACCTCTCAAAAAGAATCTAACTAATGTAAAGCTCAAGGAAAATTCTCTACAAGACTCTGCTATGCTGTGAGAAAGATAAATTTAAGAAAATGTACCACAAAGATAGAAAATTTAATTCAACACAAAAATATGTTATGCTTCAGGTAAACACCCAGCAGCAACAAAATATTCCATTTGCAGTCCATTTGAACAAACTTTGGTATGATATTTTAACTGCTAACTTTTTTCTGTACATTCAAACAGGCTATGCAGTGATTGTGGCTGAGATCTGGCTTTGCATAAGTAATGAGGAAGAATAAAAGACTGTCCTACATCCACGCCAGAGATTACACTGCTGGCTGCTGTTTCTATAAAAAGATTCACTGCAGGGAGTATGAGTGACACAGGCACACACACACACGCAACCACACACACCCTCACAAACGCACAGATGGGCACAAAAACAAGGCGGTATATTTATAGGGAAGAAGGTTCTAGTATCAAAAGAACTTAAAAGATCAGTGTCTAGTTCACTCTAGTCGCCCAATCACAGATCTGTGACTATTCCAAGCCTTGGCAGACAAACACAGTGAAATGCTGGGAAGATTATTGGTAGCTCCAGGCCAACTTAAAATGTCTTCCATATTTCCTGTTCTCCTGTTTTCCATTTCTCATTTAGACTGCTTCCTTTCTGGGCAAAACAAACTGTCTTCACAACGTGTGACGCAGGAATACAATGTGGATGTACATGGCTCGATACAAGGGCCAAACACATACTGGTCTGCAGCTTTAAGTACTCTGTGTTGCCACATATTCAGGAGGGAAAGTCCCTGTGCAGGCTGACTGAATACGATGTGATTTTCCACTCCCTACTCACTGCTCTAGTTAAGAAACAATAGCTAAGTCTTATATATGCACCAAAAAAAAAAAAAAAAAAAAAAAAAAAAAAAAAAAAAGGGAGTCAAGACATTTGATTTATTTTCATCTTCTGTGACTTTGTAAGAGTATTCTTATGACTGTTTTTCTATTTCCAGTTAGCTGCATCAGAAAATTCAACACTTTTGTTATCACATTAGCGGTACTGAATATTGCAAATGTGTGTGAAATACACTGATTGCAGATAAAATATACACAGATATATGCAACATCTTTACTCATCCTCTACTTGTGTTAAAGATCCTCAATTCCCAAATGATGAGAATTTTAAGTCAGCTAGTTGTTCAAACGCAATATATTCTTTACAGACTTAAGAGCAACTCTGAAAGATGAACAAGTAACATTCAGATCTACAATCAACTGATCTGTTTGACAAATGGGATTATCTCATCATGACTCACATTTTACTGTAAAAGTAAGAGGAGCTTCCAACTGTATTCACAAAGTAATTTTGACTACTTGCACATGTAAACCTTCAAGCTTCTTCAACCGTCTAGATCTTCTTTAATCTCTTAGTGGTGGCCTTCCACCCACACTGTTCATGACCCAGCGCATACTACCGATCATAAATCAACAAAAAACACAGTTAAAACACACAAAAAAAGAACCATTTATCTACATTGCCTACTTAATCATAGAAGAAGCACAAAAAGCAAGCACTGATTATCAAATCAACAAAATCTAAACATGTCAGCAAAATCAGGCAGGCATTTTGGTCATAATTGTGCAGCCCTATATCAAAACACACAAAAAAACAATATTATAGATTCAAAGACGTGTTTCTCTATTTATTTCCCCCTCTCTTTACCAGAAGATGGCCAAGATGCTAGTTTGCAAGTTTAGCAACCATCAATCAAGTTTCTATTACTATGGTGTTTCAGTGTAGACAGCACATGGGGTGGCTTATTTAGCCAATTACGATGCCTGCTCAAAGTCGTGATGTCTGTCAGGCTCTCCTCCAACGGGAGACCGCCTGAGAATACCAGATGCTGTAAGATGGAGAGGTGCCGGTTCACATCCTGAGCAATGCCGAAGATGCCCTTGAGCAAGGCCCTAAACCCCCTAACTGCCCCGGGCGCCAACTACATGGCAGCCCCCTCGTTCTGACATGTCTCCCTATGTTAATGTGTATAATAACAACAACAGAGTGTAAAAACTGAATTTCCCCTAGAGTAGCCAAAATACTGCACATCTGTGTGTAATACTATGAGACAGTATTTTAGGGCTGAAACGATTCATCGATTAATGAAATGCATAGACGCAAATTCTTTGCATCGATGCTTCATTTAATCCATATAACTATACAGCACAGTGTTTCGCAGGGACATTTATTACGGTCGCACATTGCGCTTACGCTGTGAACAGGACGTGATTATATTGGAGCTGTTTGCAAAGTGGAGGAAGAGAGAGAAAATAGCGAGGGACAAAGAAGAAACTGTCCAAAGTATGGGATTATTTCAAGCTAAAGAAAACTCTCTAATGTTACCGTCTGTCCACCGTAAAATGAAACTTATGTCGCCTCAGCAACAGCACAACGGCACCTGATCAGAAAGCACCGGTGTTCTGCCATAGACAAGGTAACAGTAACTTTAGCATTTAACTGAAATCCTGATTGATTGTTGAGTTGAAGGCTAGCCAAAGTAAGCCGCAGTCCTCAGCTGAAAATGTACACATGCATTTGTTCTTCTCCTTTTTGGGCCGTGAGTTGTAACCTCACAGTCATGAGTTAACTGGGTGTCGGAGAGTTGCACCTTTTAACTCACCTGCAGCTCTCTCTGTAGCTCACACAATCCCTGCTACCTGCGTGTGCTAATCCATCCCTTCACCCATATTCTTTGTCTTTATAATTGCCATCTATATAATAAACAACAGCTGTTACGTGTGCAGGATCGCTCATTTCCCGTTTCACATTTCCTGTGGGTTTTCTTTACAAAACGTAGTTTGGAGACCTGCCTCAGGTGATAGAGCCGCTGTCAGCTCGTGTAGTGTATGACCCCCTGTCACCAATCACCGCCAAGCAAAAGTACTTCTTAAACGACTCATCGATGAATCTTTGAAATAATCTATAGAAGCTTTGAATACTAAAATCATTGTTAGCTGCAGCCCAACAGTAAGTTCTCACTGAAACAATGATTTATCCTCCATCTCAATAACCACAAGTAAACGGTAGATCTAAGCCATATATTTGACAAGTATTCTTTGTAAATCCGCGCTTGAACGTATTTGAGCAGCAAACACAGTATTTTTGCTAGATGATGTTGCATTGTGTTTGCAAAAGTTCAGTCAAATACAAGTTTTGTGTAATTTTTTGCTGCAGCCCTCTGACACAACTGGTGTGCCAAAGCAGTGGCCTCACTGAAATAAATGAGATGGCTGCGGTTTCTGATGCAGTGCTACAGCCAGCCTGAACATGGCTTCAACACATTCACCAAAATGCATCTCAATCACTGTCACATGCACACCTCTGAGGACACCCAAGTTATCCTGGAAAGCTGGATGAACTCGGAAAAAATGACACACTGGCCTCATTTGTCTGAACTACAGTTTGTGTCCCTAATGAATTACAGAACAGGCTTCTTCTACCAGCCAATAGTAGAATATGACCTCCATTACAGCGAGCCAGGAACAAGAACTTGAAACTCAACAGCCCAAACAAGCTTCAATAAATGATCCTTGATAAAGAACCCACACAAGTAAATCATCTGCCTGAAGGCAATTACCCACAAAATATGAAGAAGGCAAAGTACAAAAAGCAGCATCAACAATAAGTGTAACGGTGGAGTGCTGTTAAAACGGACAGTGGGATGAATCACAACCTCTTTATAGCCACCCGTCTGGCTGCAAAGACAGAAAAGAGCTGAGTGGTGGAAATGCATGTACTGGTCAAAAAGGGTGCTTAGATCCTTTGTGTTAGGTATACTGCCTCACAGCATGCTGGGGGGGAAACAAAGTAAGGCTGCACGTATTGGTGAGCAGGGGCATGGGCTTGGGCCCCGACTGATGGACCTCGTCTCTTTGGTATTTAGGTATGCCTTTGCTTTTCATTCACATCCCACCCGCACAAGCGCAGACACCCATCTCCCCACAGTCCTCCCCTCCCCCCCTTCCTGCTGTTGCATTTCAATGTAAATGGGTGGATGAATGGCTGCAGCTGGCCCATCAAAAGGCCAGCCCTGCTGAAGGGCCTTGGTAATTGAGATTCAGCCAGGCCAAGCCACCTCTACCCTCCCCCACACAACACTTTGTCCTAACACCCTTACCCCCTTGTCTCAGCTTATTGCTTATGCTCAATAACAAGAGGATGGCCAGGCACAAGAGGGCTTAAAGAAAACTGATGTTGCGGTTTGCCTCGGCGCACAACAGCAGTCAGCGTGAAGCAAAGTGGCAACCAAGCCCAGAGATATTTTATTAATTGAGGAAGGGAGGCAAAAGTTTGTTATAGACAGAACACAACATCCTACTCCATCTCTACAGTGATGGGGAATGAAGAACCAGCTTTCACATACATCGCGTTAACCATCAATTTGACGTCATGTTAGAAGAGAGGGCTGACAATGCAATAGGGGAAAAGTCATGGCAGTCAGTCACGGCAAGTTGACTGCTTAAGAAAAACAATATTGTTTCAGCTCTGCAACATTAATACTGTGTGAACAACAGTGTTGAACATGAATGCTATATGCACACACACTAGGGCTGAACGATTAATCATTTTCAAATTGAAATTGCGATTTGAAAGCTAATCGTGAAGACAGCGATTAAAATATAAGTTTATTACTCAGAGCATCTGACCCGTTTCAAACAGTCATGCAGTTACAAATTCATTCTGTTGTCATCCTTGTGTGACAGATCTGCTCGCCAATCACAAGCGCCATGCACCTCCTGTTACGGTCCTACTCACCAATCAAAGCAGGCACAGACAGGCACAACAAATGAAACTAGAGGAAAACGTGGGATAATGGCGCCAGCCGAACAGACAGAGGCGTGCCATGATTTTGTCCAGCGTCAACTCACACTTAAAACCCCCCTCCAGCCAGTTTTAACTGCCGCTTTTGGTTAACGTTCGTTCTCAAACAGAGAATGGGGGTGTGGTTAATAGTCGGACGTAGTACATTACCATGAAAACCAAAAACTGACAGGCTGGAGTGTTCACTAACGATATGCTGTGTTAACATCACTACACTATAAAGTTTAGTACACTTTACTGTCTGGCAGGAGTAGCTATTACTTACCCATGACAGAAAATAATATGTGCGTATCAGCTGTTATCAATCATACAGTCGATAGTCCTGTCACGCACTGCACACGATAACTCCCACTACTTTTTATGGTGCGCTTACTTTACCGCGGGGGTGTATGTATTGCATGATAAATTGGTTAGCTAGCTGTTTATCGGTTTGATGCTCTGACTTAACAAGGCGTGACAGTTAAATGAGGCATGACGGTGCGCCCGCGCAAGCTTGGAGAATGACGTATGACTTAGGGAATTACTATAGTCGTTCAGCTTTAATAGACACGTTTAAAAATAAACTACTAATGGTGTTGTGTACCACCATCAGTACACCCCACCAAAAGCCAATGGCCAGCAGCTCTTTGCCTAACCTAACAAACAATGGTTAAAATGTCCCAGCATAGATTTAGACCCGCTTCTTAGCTCAATAATACCCAACTAACCTAATGGCCATTCCACAATTAAAGTAATTTAAACTTCTATTCACTGAAGGCTCTAGCTATGAAAAGCAGATTCAATAAGTGATGAGTTAGCATTAACAGAAAACAACATCAGAAAAGATTTTTAATTCTCTCGCTTTCACTCTCAGACGCTGTGATGTGTACATGTTCTGTTTTATAACACAGCCTACTAGAAGGGTTTAAAAAAAAAAACATATGGGCGGGCCACCTTAGCTTTCGATGGGCATGGAAAACCCTTAAAAAGGGCTTAAGATTGGGGAGGGGAAAAAAACAGAGAAGGTAAGTGAGTCCAGGCAAGCAAGCCTGTCCTTTTCCCTGTGTGTCAGCAACAGACTGAACAGACCAGAACAGCCGAGCCCAGAGGGACACACCACACAGACTGTCTCAGCCATCAGCTCTCAGACCTGGCCGACTAAAACCTCAGAAAATTTCCAATGCCACGTATAGATAATACATCATTCCATGCAGCCTCCTGCTCAGCAGCACATCTAATCAAAACACCAACTGTTGTCTCCAGATTTGCACCACCCCTAATTCATGCCTGTCCAGACTGAGGCGCAGAGCCATTTGCCTAATAGTGTTACCTCCTCAGGTTGTCTCACATGTACAAACACTGAGAAAAGTCTTGCTTTTCATAGCCAAGACTTTCACTATTATCATCCTTCCTTAAGAGTCACCTGTCGGGAATTTCAACAGTAGCATGTCTATGAAAAATATGTTAACCTACTAAGAAGATGTGTCAGTATAAGGGAACATTTAGCAATTATACATTCACTTGAGTTCAGTGTGAGACAACTGTGATTCAAACTTACAATGGCTGAACATATTTGGGGTAAGTCAGAATGAAACTAAAAGTGTAATTAAATGGTCCTCTGTAGGCCTACACTTACCAGGCCATCAGATCGTAAAGACCAAGCTCTACAAATCCTAATTCCCTACCAAATAGCCTTTAAACAAATCTTAAGTAGATCTATTACAACCTCTCTTTGTTTTAACGGTTCTTTTCTAATCTTCAAATGAACATATGTTTATTCACCTTACTGAAAGAATGGCAAAAATATCAAACCCTGGCAGTCTGCTCCTGTGTGATACAAGTTTTGAATTTTCTGAATAGCCGAAATTATGATTAAGCATATCAGTAAGATTCCCTTAAAAACAAAAGCACAATATATTCCTTTTTATGCTTCGATCAGAAAGATCAAAAGCCAAGACTGTAAAAAGCACATTTCTGGAGAAGCAGCAGCATGCCAGAATAGAGAACATTTCCCTTTGATGTGCAAGAGACTCGGGGAAGAGAAAATATTATCAAGAGTGGTGCAGCAGAAGGCTAGGAAGTAAGCACAACCTAACACAAGTTAAAGATGCCGTTAACCATCGGGACCTCCTAAACTCTGAAATGAGGCTCTACGGTCCCTGAGGAAAACAGCAGGATTGGGGCCCGCCATTTTGTTCCATTTTGCTTCGAGGATAGAAGAGGGGGCAAAGGACTAGGCTGAATTTCAAAGTGCTTCAGATGCCATTTGAGTATCCGCAGAGATTGTGCTGGTAGTACAGCAGCTATAAAAGATTTACACAACTTGAACAGGGAGGATGAGAGAGAAACTGAGACAGAGAATGGAAAAGAAAGGCAGGGACAGACAAAGAGGGGCAAGAAACAGGAGAAGCCATGCTTGTTTACCTAAAAGGACCACACTCTCAGCACGGAAGGGGGAGGGGAGAGCCTGCATGGACAGAAGGCAGGCAGAGTGGGTGCTGGAGTTGCAGCTTAAGGCTTCTTTTCCCCCTCTTACAACTAGCACAAGTAGCTGTTTTACTCTATTGGAAACTCGAGCCATTTTCATAGAAGAAATTGCACAATGTACTGTATCAGCCACCTATGCACCTTATTATTATATATTACATCTTACATGGGGGCACGGGAGCAGAAAAAGTGCCACCAATTTCCTCCCTTAACGACCACTGACATATCAACAGTTTCCCCAGCGTAATGTCCTCACCTTTTCTGCTCACACTGAGAAACTCTAACAAGACCAACAGTATTTGGGCCACTACTTAAATATTGGGCCAGTTAATGGAACAAAAACAAAGGTGCTTTTTAAGCTCATTAACACCTATAGCCTAGTTCACACTACATGATTTTAAGCCCGATTTGCTGGTCGGTGAACTCGGCAAGCGTCAGGCTGTGATCAGGGGTAAATCAGCGATTGATCGGCAGCCGCCAGTCGTTATGTGTGATCAAAACAGCTCCCTGATGCATCGATGACACATGGCAGACGCCAGCCAGATATCTAGCACGCCAAATATTTGGAGGAGTCGGCCAATTCAACATCCACATTCAGCCAATGAGAGCAGGCAGCTAGTTTTTTTTTACCGCAAAACACTTTTTACTCACCTCCAGCTCTCTCTGTAGCACGGACAATCCCTGCTACCTGTGTGTGCTAATCCATTCTTTCACCCATATTTTTTGTCTTTATAATTTCTATATTTATATATGGGGGTGGTGATGGTGCATAGATAAGATGCTTGCATTTGGTGTGGGAGACCTGGGTTCGATTCCCACTGTGAGACATCCACCGATGTGTCCCTGAGCAAGACACTTAACCCCTAGTTGCTCCAGAGTCGTGCGACCTCTGACATGTATAGCAATTGTAAGTTGCTTTGGATAAAAGCGTCAGCTAAATGAATAAATGTAATAAATATATAACAAACAGCTGTTTTGTGTGTCGGTTCGCGTCATTTCCCGTTTCACGTGCATTTTCTTGACAAAACGTGGTCAGTCACGTAGTGTGAACGCCACAACGACTTCATGACTCCCATCACATGACGGCAAGTTGTATAGTGTGAACAGCCCGGTGATCAGCCGACGCTGAAAGTCGTGTAGTCTGCACGAGCCTTATGTTTTAGTGTTGTCACAAAACTGGAATTTCTAACTTCGATTCAATACCTTGAAAAATATCAATATTCTATACCATTATCAATACCACAACCTTAATTAAATTACTGAATATAACTACTAAATTATCAACTTCTAAGAAATTAAGTAAAGTTAACAGTTCTGTGTTAAGCCAGCGTATATACACAGGAATCCTGAAGTAAAATTCAATACCTTTAAGACATATCAACATATTTTAAGACTGCCGCGCCACTTTGAGCTGTTACTGATTAAATCAGCCACACACCTTTAAAAGGGACTTTGAGTTTTTAAAAGGAATTTAATTATATTTATAACATATTTATTGCCTATGTGTCATCAGGTTCTAACGCCACCTAAAAATTGAGGCATTCATCAACTTTCTCAGTTGCCTATAACAGCCTGTATGGGCAAACTGTTTTCTATGTGAAGGACTGGTCAGCTTTCCTGCGAAAAGCAACTGTCTTACATAAGCTATGACGTTTATGTACGCAACATTACAGCAAATCATGTGAAACACAGTGTACTTTTGTGTTTTAGTTGGTTTAAACTAGATAATGTGAGCTTGCCTGCAATGATGTGTGTGATAACTTTGATGGACCACTTGAGCAATGCAACAAAATTCAAGGAGGGAACAAAGATGAAGAGAATAAACTGAGTGATGAATAACGTAAGTAGCGTAGGCGGTGTAGCACAGGCACAACCTGGAGGAGGAACATAACATTAAATTAAAAGTATATTGTTAATTTAATAGTAAACTGTAAGTTTGATATGAATATATTCATTATGTTACTATATTCAATATAATTTCATATAATAGTATATAACTTACCACTAGTATAATAATTCAAATTACAGCTGTTTCAGTTTGGGGTTTTTTTTTTTATTCATTAACTTTGTGCAAGAAAAATGCTCCAGGCTACATGATAGTCTCCAACCTTGATTTCAGGCAGGCTACTCATCAACTCATCAATAATCATACCCATTTATGCAGAACACTGAGTTCAATATTTATAAAGTTTGTTGCAGCACATCAAACCTTTTTAAAAATCCCGCTTCATCCAGACTGTGATTGATCTGTTCACAAAAAGTGACAGTGACGAGAGTATCGGCTTTATGAAAAGTTGAATGCGTTTCAATAAAAGGCACCGATTTAGCTACACAGCCAGCTAACACTAGCCAAACCCACACACTCCTTGAACTTTCCCTGTTGTCTTCCCGATTCAGCTGCTGGTGGCGCATCTCGCTCTTGTTTTTCAGTAAGGAGGCTGTTCAAGTGGCCATAGAGCGACTGGCCAACCAGGTTAATCCTGTTACTCCTGATCGCCACTCCGTCTATGTTTTGGACGATTAGCATTGAGGGTCCGGCGGGGTGGGAGATTACGGTTGGTTGTACTCGTAAAACATTTTCCGGTTCGTACAGATCTATTTTTTGGAGCGTTTAAGAGTGAAATAGGCCCACGGTAGATCCCTACGCCTAACGTTTCAGAGACAAATCACACAGTCGCTACTCACTGCCTGTCTAGTATTTTTGGCTATGCATTATAAATAAATACGTTCACCTACACTTTTAGCAAACAAACTTTGCGACAAACAGGATTTTCACATTGATATGATAACCCTACTATGTAGAAACATGCAAAATGCACAGAAAAATCCAGCCATAAATTGGATGGGGAAATGGTAACATTATCTTGGTTAGTCATTTTCAAGCAGTACATTAACCAACAAACAATCATAGACTGACTTTTTTTTTTGCCGAATGATGTGCTGATTGCAACTTGAATCAAATCCAAAGGACAGGAGAAGGGCTGACAACCAGGCGGTCAATTACCTTCTCAATAAGGATTCATCCACTTAGGTCATAAACTGTCACCAGTAATCATAAACACTAATTTACAATTATATGAAAAAAATGACTGTTCTCCCATTTGAGAAGTTTGGTATTTTACCCCGATAAATTACTGAGATTATTGATTAATGGTGAGATTCATTTTCTGCTGAGTAAGTGATTAAATGTTCCAGCATTGGACAGAAAATGTCTCATAAAGCCACTGTACGGATGATTTTACTTAGCTAACAACCTTTTTAAACTTTCATTTACAATAATGAGTGTCTCTAAATAAATAATTCCTCTTTAAAACCATTATTTGACCTCTGAGTTTTCGCCTTTGCTTTCTAGAAGAACAATTGCTGGAGGCTCAGGTAAACGTGCAATCAATTCATACACAGGCGTCTGCCATCACAAACAAAGAAAGGAAGTGGTGGGACAAATCCTTGCAAACCAGTGACCAGTTAAAGATTTCAAACAATTGCCAGGATGGCTAGCAGCAATCAGCTTTTGGTTGGATTACAGACTGGTTGGCAGATTCCATTCACTTTTAACTGGACAATAATGGTCCTGCTTAAATGTTACTAAGAATAAAGATAGCCAGGCACACATACAATGGATTTCACCAAAAACACGTGTGACTAAAACTGACAGTGATGGCATTAATACGTTTCCAGAGTCATTTAGTAAATTATAATAGACAGTAGGAAGACTGGCGTGGTCATTAATGAGAATATAGTAAATCTGGCTGCTGAATAGTTAACATGCAGAGTCATATTCTGAAGCTTGATGTCTACTGTGCAACTACTGCAGTGCTCTGTGCATCTGCTTATTTTTTAATCTGCCTTCTCTTGTTTATCATCCCTGATAGGCTTTGATGCTTCGGTAACATTTCTTTCATTTGGGTTTGACGGTCTCAATACTGGTACACAGGAGGTTATTCATAATTCTTAATAAACTTTACAAAGGGACTTGTGTGTCACAGTTGCGTTATTTACACGTAATCTGTTGTTCAAATGTATGCTTAATCTGCGTGGTGGAAAATAAACATGCCTCCTGTCCTCCACGACTGAGGATGGTAAACCTCTCTCAAGTAACAAACAGATCTATCTATATGCCGACAAGATGTAAGTACAGATAGATGTGGATGCTGTAGGTTTTGTTTGTGGGTTGTGTGTGTTATGCGTTACATTAGACAAGGTGCCACTTATAATGGTAACACACGCACTCAAAAGCTGCCTCGAGTAACTGAATGCCAGCCTCTAGCATCCAGGCAACATCATCTGTGCCAGTAGCAGTGTCACATGTATGTTCACAGGCAGGTGATTCACAGACTCTGCATGCACAGCCCATCAGTTTGGCTCGGTGCTCTGGTGAAAGGGTGCACCTGATCAGTTTATCAAACAACTAAAACAGGCAGTGCTCATTTTCAGGTAGTGGTAGGTGACTAGTGGGGCTTGCTTTGGCTGTCTGATAAATTGATGAAGTGAATCTCTTCATCAGAGCACACTGGGAAGTGATTAAACCCTTAAATTGGACTAAATTATGGAATATCAGACAGACTTTCTTGTAGATTAGTCATGGAAAGCGAGAACCATGCAAGTTTTTCTTTTGCATCAAGCAGCAAAAACACTGCATGCGTGTTTGAGTTAATTTGCCTGACTTAACATCGTACGTCCTGCAGTGTGACTATTGCACATCATGATGTCAATGCTGAAACGCTATATCATGCTACACTGGACATAATGATCAGCAGGTTGTCCTGCGCAACCGTTACTGTTGCGCCATCCAAACAACAAAAGGGTCTTGTTTTCTCGCTTTTACTTTTGTTGTGTTTTTGCCATGAAGCAGTTGTGTTTGTCTTTCAGTCAGCTTCAAAAATATGTGGTAGACCACCAGAGATTCAGACGGGCAACAAACATCTTTAAAAAGAGAAATTAAGATTGAGGACGAGACCCAGAACAATCAGGCAGGTTTACGACAACATCTTTGTGCACAGCACAGCTGTCACAACAGACTGATATGTAAGCAACCTAAATGTTGACAAACTGTTGTGCCAGCAAATGTTCTTACAAGAGCCACTGTTAGGCCACGATCAACCTGCAAAATCTGAGGCACACCGCACTGCCTTTTTAGAGGACACCTACAATTTGTTTTTCAAAAAGCAGCTTGCTGCAACCACAGACCTGTCCTTAGCCTAACGTTGATTTTGCTGTGAAGTAAACTCAAAAATCTGATTTGAATGGACAATGAGAGTAACGCATATCACATCACATAGTTTTCTGAGTTAAAGTTCTGTCATCCCAAGCACTACTGCAAAAACATAAGGTGCCCAGGCTGCATGAGCAGCACGCAAAGCGCTTCTTGTCTACAGAAAACTGGAAAAAGAAACCTCTTGCTGCAAAATGCGTGCTCTCTATCTGATCAGGGCCTTGGGCAGTAGAAGACCAGAAACACAGAAAGGTTGCTTACTTTTCTATTGCACAAAACCTGTAACCCCAAGCTAAAAACACAGCTCATGACCTTCCTGACCCCAGCAGAACTCCATTTCCTGCAGGCAGAGGGCACGGTGTAATTCTCTGGTACTACTTAAAGGAAAGGGGGCATAATCTAGCCCTCACTAATGGGAACCAGGTAGAATGTAAAGTTCAAGAGTGTCACATAAGTATGGCAATTATCCTTTCTTATGACAGTTGATAGTTTAAAATAAAATTCTAAAATATCTCAATAAGATTCCTATTTATTATTATTGCAATAATAATAATAATAATAATAATAAATAGAACCAATGTGCTGCATTAACTGAAAAATGCAGCATGACATTTCTCCATTCCTAGCTTAGAGGAATGCACACCATAATGGGTCCCCACTACTGTCCTGGACTGGCTGCAATAGTCTTAATAGGATTTAACACTAGTAAATTATACGAAAACAATTAAAAAAGGTATACAAGTGTCCACTACATAACAGACATATGTGTACAGCCTATAATGCCAAAGAACAAAATATTCAACTATCAAATTTATTGACAGACCCTGACACACAATGATAACATTTCATGCTGAAGAGAAACTTCCGCTTTATTGTGTGTGTGTGTGTGTGTGTGTGTGTGTGTGTGTGTAGGGGGGTTATCTTTTTATTTACAATGTAAACAAACATCAGTGATATATATTAATGTATTAGATATAACATTTGTTAAGAATCCTGAAAAAACCCTACTGTGTTTATATTTAAATCCCACACAGAATAGGGCATGTGAAACCATTTTATTTGAGGATTTAACTATACAGACACAGAAAAATAGGACCTACACAAGCTCATGGGAGACAGTGATATGCATCACTGCCTCTGCAGTGTAGTCAACATGAACGCCCCAACAAGCTAAAACACTCTCTGTATCTTGGTGGAAAACACCACCAGCGGCACTGCAGTGTTTTCCTCAGCATTGGTACTGCACCAAAGTGGAGAGCTTCTCCTCCATATTTCGTTTCCTCTTCAGCTCATCTCAAATCCCACCATGTTGTGCCCCTCCTTTACATGTTATTTAATACAGAAAACACAGGCACTGACTGCACTGAACTAACTTAGGTAATTATGACAGTTATCCATCTATATAACCCACTGTTACTACTAACTATATACAGACACTTCCTGATAAATCCAGACTGCCTGTGGGCATTGCAAAGAACTGTTCTTTAAATAGCCATACAAAGCACTCAAATTTTCTTCAGGGGTTGTAGTTCTGGCAATCTTATTCATTGCTTTCCTTTCAGACAGGCTTGTTGCACATACATTTTGCCTTAGTGCTGGAATAGACAAGCAACTAGACAAGACACAGTGCTTCATGACAGGAATTTATGACGCTGGGCACAGCAGGTAGGCTAGTATTGTTTTAGATCAACAAATATAGGTCAATATTTGGATGATTTGGATTATCACCCCTCACGAGAAATGTAATAATAATTGTTTTTGATATTGTTAAGTGCTCTTTAGTGCTAATCCTGTGAGTATTGGAACAAATATACGCCATAATATTACTCTAGATTTATCATTATTACTGTAGAGGTGTAAGTGAATTAATTTTTGCTCTCAAGAGAAGCCTTCCAAAACACACGCACAAGGCTTATCTGTTAGTATGCATACGTGCATGCCTGCTATGTAGTTCTGCAGGACTAGTTGCTTGCTCAAAACATTTTACTTGAATTCTTAAATAACAACACACCACCAGCATCAGTCCCAGCATGGGCAATGATTTACTAAACCAAAATAAGACAATAAATAAGATGGCTCACGATACCTCAAAGTGTAAGTTAACACACGAAATGAATACATTTTGATCAAATAAAAAAGAAGAAAAAAAAACACCTAAGCGTAACGACAGAAAGGCTGTCTGTGTACAAGAAGCAGAGCAGCGTGCTAAACAACCTTTGTGGATTTCCAGTGAAAACAAAAGTAAATTGTATATATATATATATATATATATATAACCATGAATCTCATTTAACCTAAACAAATGAAAATATTGCAAGTTGGCCTTTGTGTAACACACATCAACCGAGTTAACCACGGGGGCAGCAATAGTCCCGTTTGTTGTTGTTAACGCGTTAGCTTTGCAGGAATAGTAAATTGCGACTTACCTCTGTCTGAATTTCCACAAATTCAAAAAAGTTATTTGAATCTTTAATGTTTAGTCTATGCCGCGATGTTTTCGGCCAATGCTGGATGGTCCCATTTGTTGACGTCGGTTCAGTACAGACTGGTCCGGAGACATCCGCATAAACTCGCGACGACCATCTCGGCTCAAAAGCAGCTCACTAGAATCGCGGCTAGCACTAGCTTGTTAAAACCTTGTAGACCAACAAACAGACGTCCAACGAAAACAATAAAATATCCACGAAAACGCGTTTACAGCGTAGCTATTTCATCTTCAGCACAAACTACGAACCCTTCACACTCCATTTGTACGACGGTAGTCTTGCTTGGGTGAACGTAAACCATCAAAGGATCATATTTTGTTTCGGTTTAATCCTCTCCGCCAACCCATTCGAGCGGTATCGAGCGGCCTTTGACTCTGGTGTGTGGAAGCTCAAGGCGGAAACGCTTCGGGAATGATACGAGCGTCCTGATTGGCGCTGGAGCTGTAGGCGGTAACCGTTTCCGCACACAGTGAAACAGACGCCATTTTGGATCCACATGGCATCCTGTTCGCTTCAGAACAAACGCAAGCAGGGCGCCAACGTGGCTGAACGTAGTTCACAGTTTCAAATGCATGAGACCACACTCCATTATATAGTTGGAGACCAAGAAAAGGAAATGGAGTACAGGCACTTGGTGCACTCGTTTTCTACATTTCGAGGAACCGTAAACTTTATTGGGACTCATTGTTTATATAAATAACCTATGAATAATAGGTTATTTATAATACAAACGATGACGTGTACAGCGAAATATGCACTGAATTTTTGTAAGCTTTTCATTAAGCTGCCAACTAAGGCACCCACACAAACGATGTATTAAATGGCACTATTGCCTATCTCACGTCTCATAAAAGTATAATCCCGGACATCCGTATTCGCCACATATTCTGGCGCTTACCAAGATCTAAGGTTTGTTTTCCATAGATGGGTTCAGAGAAGACAGAGCTTGCTAGGAAGCGGGACGTGCTGATCAACAAACTTAACGCACAAGTGGTCAAAATGAAACGCGAAAGGATGAAACGAAGGCTCCCATTGGCTCAAAGAAAAAAAATATCTACTCTTATTGGGTAAAGCAATATGTCTCTCAAGCGGACCTGTGCACGTCGCTTGACATGACATTATAGCTTTGATTATTTACAGCAGCGATCTGCATGTTTTCAAAAGACTCCACCAGCTGATTTCACTGACTGGTGATATTTCAAGTAAATAAGAGGAGGTTTTAAAATTACTTGCTGAGGTGATTCTTTGAAATGAAAACCATCAAACTCTTTGGGCTTGGTACGTGGTCCAATGAATCTCTAGCGCAAAACATGTGATAGGTTTTTAACTGTGTTCCTATGATCTATGGTTTACTGAATCCAGAGCTATACTCTATCAACCAATAGCGCACTCTGCTGGAGTAGTACTGCGATGGTCGCAACAAAAAATACTTTTAGTTACTGATACTTTTCTCTGAGGTTCTCTGAATCCACGTAGGCCAAATCTTGTGAACTGAAAATATATTCTATAAAATATAAAGTATTTTGTGAAATACTATTGTTTTGATTATTTGCATTACTATGTAGTGTATCTAGGAATACATTACACATTTATGCGTTTTTAATAACACAACACACCTTATACCACACGAGTGTCACTCAACACAAGACGTTCGTCTTGTGCAATTGTAAACTAATGTTTATGTCTTGAGTGCGCAGTGACTGTGCGCCCCCGCGTGTAGCAGACGTGCGGGTGTTACTGGTAATAATGTACATATTCATTATCAGCAATAAAACGCTAATTTACACTTTACTGCATACTTGGCTGCAATATTATGTGAGACTGGAGAGTGCAGAGATTACATCGTGTTGTATAAAACCTGCGCAAACCTCTGCGCAGCTGGTAGGTCCTTGATGAACACAAAGAAAGGTTGAAGTTCAAAGTTCGAGGCAAAGATGTTTTCGAAAGGCTACGAGATGCGCTAAACTACATTATTCAACCTACAGCACATATAAAACACAGTCTCCACAACAATGATAATTACACAATGACAATAAAGTCAGATTTAAATTATATACGCACTGTTTTTGCTTCCCTTTCCGTGTGCAGGAAGTTCCGACTGGATAACGTATTTGCAGTGTTGATTTCGAGGTGACATCTTTGCTCGGCTGCACGGTTGAATAAGATAGCAAGCTAGCTCTAAACGGAGGTAACAGTTCGAGGTAAACAAACGCGTTAGAAAACACAGATTTGATATCATAGAAAACGGATATCTATGGAAAATGTAAAGGGACTATACTGCGTTCAGTGAGAACAGACACTATGTCAGCTTTGTTGTTGCAGCACCGCGCTGGCCTTTGTAGAAAATACAGTAGAGGTTTATTGTGGACGCTATCAAGGCAAAACTCTCATATTTTAGCAAACAGGCCGATATCCAGCGGCAGTGTTCACAATGTGCTGTCCAGATGCGCTAATGTCAGGAAGAGGCTTCTGTCCACACAGCGGACACGGACAAGTGAGCAACAGAAACTCATTCAGGTAAGACAAATTACATCCGAGATGATAGGTGGATGAGTGCCTTTCTAAATACAATCCCAAATTGTGGCTTGAAATCATGGTTGGTAGTGGTAACTGTTAGTGGTGTGAGTAAAACGTGAAAAAAACAGTTAAAACTCATGTGAAGTGTGATCTGTATACCCGGAGCCCCTCATAGACACAATTGGCCTTGCAGTGTAAACTAAAGTTTCAGTGATTTCCATTAGACATACCTATTGGCAAATAAAGCCAGCTTTCTTCCTGGGCTTGAAATTAGATTTTTCATCCAATCCAATTTCTATCATGGTCAACACTAAAGACACTTTTTACTAACTCTTCAGTCTGCATTAACAACATAAATCTTGGCCAAACAGTTTATCTCATCTCCAAAACTCACTCAAACCACCAAAACACTTCATACATGTCTCAGAATAAGCTCGTTCGACACTGGCAACAATTCTCACTCAGGAAGCATACACTGTCTCTCATAATACATGGAACAAAAACACTATTAAAGGGAGCATTACATAAATGATGAATTTCTATCATAGAAGTTTGAATGATTTTCATCTATATCAGTATTTTACAATACAATAAGAAAAGCATATGTTCACTGTATTGACTGTATTAAAGTTAATGTATCAATATTAAATCAGACATGCAGACATTTGCTTTTATATCCTTTATAGTATTTTTCTATATCATTGCATATAATAATTTACTTGTGAAAAATATTTTTAAAAAAATTAAAAATCAGTTCACAGTTTTTTTACACAGTAACAATGGCACTTGTGACACAATGACCACAACCTGTAATTCATGTACCAACCTGAACCAAGCCTGCTAAAATGCAAGCACATTTCCTGGTTTACACTCAGATTGCAGTTTCAAACCACACTTTTTTCAAAACACACAGTTCTCTATTTACACAAATATTCTGTTAAGACTGTCTATATAATTCAGCTTGGTTACTGAGAAATGCAGGACATTTGCCATCAATCTGTTTTGAATGTGTTTGTAAAAGTTATGGATACAGAATGTTACTTAAGTTTTGACCGTTAGCCACTGAGAAAAAAAAAATAATAGTAAGGATCACAAGGTGACTCTTTCTTGAAGTGGTCTACTGACAGTGACAATCATTGGCACCTATTAGTGGTGTTAAGGGTGTGCCCATGCATTCACAATTAAATGTGAACTCTTGTTTTTTTTCTCCGTCTGATGATTATAACGATGAAGGTGTTATTCTACTGTGGAAGTTCTTTAAATCTGAAATGACATAATTCTTTACTGCTTCTGTTTGGTTGTAAATGAATTGTATTTTATGTCCATCATACAGCACTTGTTTTTAATTCCACTTTTTCAACTATTTTGTCCCAATTTTCCCATTATAGAGTCTTCTCCACAGACCCTTGGGTCCTGGCTTGGTGGGAATGAGCAAAGAGTTAATCAGGAGCAACCTGCTGAGGAACCCTGTTGGTTTGGCAAATCTATTAGGTAAACACTCAGTTTTATTGACCTTTTATAATTTACTTAGCTACTTATGACTTATAGCTACTTACGATGAAAAATACTTTGATTTCAGGCGCAATTAACTTCTTCAGTACTTCTCAATCTAAAAAAGAGAAAAATGAAAGTAATGGACCAAAGGGAAAAACTCCAGAGGAAGATGAAGGTAAGCAATTGCTTTAGCTGCTTGGTACATAGCTGTTTGATGGGCGCTCCACACCTGGCTATGATCTTAACTTCTTTCTCTGATTGTTTTAATTCTCTTCTTCTAACATAATTTGCCTCACCTTTCAGAGGAGAAGAAACGTCGTGAGCAGGAGGACCAGATGTACCGGGAGCGCCTGCGGACCCTCTTTATCATAGCGCTCATCATGAGCCTGCTGAACTCAATTAATACCAGTGGTGGCAACATCTCTTGGAATGACTTTGTCAATGAGATGCTGGCCAAGGGAGAGGTGTCACGCGTGCAAGTCGTCCCTGAGAGTGACATTGTAGAAATCTACCTTCATCCTGGAGCAGTTATCTTTGGGAGGCCTGTATGTTGTGCATGATTTAATGCAAACACACAAAGGTGGCATCTGAAATTTACAGCAGATGTGCATGCTGACCTTTCATTTCTTGCCATGTTTCTTGCTTTGCAGAGGCTGGCGCTCATGTACAGAATGCAGGTTGCCAACATTGACAAATTTGAGGAGAAGCTGAGAACTGCTGAAGAAGAGTTGAATATTGACACTAAGGACAGGATACCGGTGTCCTACAAACGCACTGGATTCTTTGGAAAGTAAGAATGTGACCTTTCTCGGAGCAGACTTTAAATCAAAAGAAATCAATTCATGAGGTCTCTGCATTGGTTGAACATTTTGAAGGGATGCTTTCTACATACAGAATAAAAGAATGTGTCCACCACAAAAAACATAATTCATTAACTTGGATTATTTTTCTCATTAGTAATTTCATAAAGAACCGTCATTATGTATTGTAACCATAATCCCTTTTTGTTTCGTTGTGTGATTGTGACTATTATATACACTTAAACAGTTAGATCTGTCAAATTGGCCCTCAACTCCAACTGTATTTTATTTGTTTTGAACTCTGATTTCCTCCTACTTTGAAGTAACAAAAACTCAATGCAATATCTTTACCTCTGTTCATTTTGCAGTGCAGTCTATGCTCTGGGGATGGCTGCCGTTGGCGTGGCTATTCTCTGGTATATCTTTCGGCTAGCGGGCATGGGGGGCAGAGAGGGCGGCTTCAGTGCTTTTGTGAGTGAAACCCCTTAAGCGAATTGGCATGTGTAGATTTAGGACAACATTGTGGTCCACTGATTCAACTTAAGCAAATTAATTGCATGTTACAACACACTCAACAGAATCAGCTGAAGATGGCCAAGTTCACCATCGTGGACGGCAAGTCTGGTAAAGGTGTGAGTTTCAAAGATGTAGCGGGCATGCATGAGGCTAAGATGGAAGTGAAGGAATTTGTTGACTACCTCAAGGTAAGAAACCAGGCTCTCAGTGATATATGTTGGTCTTGTATAGTACTTTAGCCATGTAAAGCAAACATTGAATATTCAATCCCAATTAAGTAATATAACGATTAGTGAATCTAATTGATGGTTTAGTTCAACCTTTGTCACAATATGTACTTGATGAACTGAAGTCCTTTGTATCTACCAGCCAAATCTCTCATGAGTAAAACTTTTAGTGTCCCCATTGCAGTCTTATTACTTACCACGATGTTATCTATTGTCAGAATCCAGAGCGATACCTGCAGCTGGGAGCCAAGGTTCCCAAGGGTGCATTGCTGCTTGGGCCTCCAGGCTGCGGGAAGACCCTGCTGGCTAAGGCTGTAGCCACTGAGGCCCAGGTGCCTTTTCTGGCTATGGCTGGCTCTGAGTTTGTGGAGGTAATTGGAGGTATGTAAAGATAGCACCAGCAATTAATATGGCACATAGCTGATCAACATACAGCCAAAATAATGTTGATAGTCAATAGAGAGTAGCAGTAATTGTGATATCTTAAATGTCGGTTTTTCTGTTACAGTGCAGGAATATACTGACATTTATTGAACAATTCTGACTATTCTTGAGATAAGAGGATTGCTCTTTCTTTCTTGGTCATCATATACACATCCCATATTGTTTCCCAGTTTTGCTGTAAATATCATCTCCAAAATTCTTAAACTTACGTTGTGTTTGTGTGTAGGCCTGGGTGCTGCTAGGGTCAGGAGTTTGTTCAAGGAAGCTCGAGGCCGAGCACCCTGCATTGTCTACATCGATGAGATTGACGCTGTGGGAAAGAAGCGCTCCACCAACATGTCGGGCTTCTCCAATACTGAAGAGGAGCAGACCCTCAACCAGCTGCTGGTAGAGATGGATGGTGAGTAAAACTTAGGATTTCGGAGCAGTTTGTTGTCATCCGCTGCAGATATATGAACTCTTCTTATTTGCAGGAATGGGAACGACAGACCACGTCATTGTCCTTGCGTCCACTAACAGGGCAGATATTTTGGACAATGCTCTCATGAGACCGGGCAGACTGGATAGGCATATCTTTATAGATCTGCCTACACTGCAGGTAGTCTTGAGCATGCGCGCGCGCCCACACACACACACACACACACACACACACACACACACACACACACACACACACACATACACACACACACAGTTGCCAGCAATCTAAATTAAAGAGTGGTGTAGTTACTGTATTATATTTAGTTGTATCTTATTGGACTCAAAACACCATATTCAGATTTTAACACCTTTCTTTGAAAAAAAAATCTGTTGCAGTGATGTTGTTGCAGCTGAGCAGTAATATTGTCACAAATTTTTATTGTTCTTACTCAGGAGAGGAAGGAGATCTATGAACAACATCTGAAGATTTTGAAGCTGACCCAACCAGCTAATGTCTACTCTCTGCGTCTGGCTGAGCTCACCCCAGGCTTCAGTGGTATATACATATTTACTTGTTTTATCCTCGTGTAAATGGATGAACATCTGTAGCCACACCAAAATAATGGCCTGCCTCCACAAAAAAACATCACATCACAACCCCCCACCCCCATGTGGTGAACATGAAACCTCTGTTGCCAACTCACTTTCTCTCTGCAGGTGCAGACATCGCTAATATTTGTAACGAGGCTGCCCTGCATGCTGCCAGAGAGGGCCACAAGTCCATCGATACCTTTAACTTTGAGTATGCAGTGGAGAGAGTAATAGCAGGTACAATTATGCAAGAACTGTATTGTGGGAAAACAAATAACTGTCTCAGTTGCCACTCTGGCACAAGCTGACAAATCGTGTGCATGTTTATGTCTTCAGGAAGTGTAAAGAAGAGCAAGATCCTGTCTAAAGAGGAGCAAAGGGTGGTTGCCTTCCATGAGTCTGGACATGCCTTAGTGGGATGGCTACTTGAGCACACAGAGGCAGTCATGAAGGTACACACTCTTGTATGCCTTCTCCTCACTGTATTGTAGGCTTTTATTAGAAATATGAGATATGTCCTGTGTAAAGACATCCTTTAACACATAATTATATGTCTACCATATTTTTTTTAAAACCGAGAAGTCATATAGTGCAAAATTTTAGCACCTCCCATAGTGTGGCAGAATTGATGCTTGTATTTTATATTATATAT
Organism: Micropterus salmoides; assembly: GCF_014851395.1. NCBI lineage: Eukaryota > Metazoa > Chordata > Actinopteri > Centrarchiformes > Centrarchidae > Micropterus > Micropterus salmoides. Next base: position 16,636,198 of record NW_024044348.1, on the reverse strand, counting down.
GTATATTTGTATTGGAGAGTTGAAGTGTTAAATGTCCATTTAAGCCTAGTACACGATTTTTAGCCCGATTGGCGAGCTCGGCGACCGTCAGGCTGTGAAATCAGTGGTTGATCAGCGGTCGCCAGTTGTTACGTGTGAACTACTCAACGACGCATCAAAACGGCTCCCTGATACATTTCTGACACATCGCCGACATCTGTCAGATATCTAGCATGCCAAATATCTGGACGAGTCAGCCGACTCGACATCCACATCCAGCCAATGAGAGCAGACAGCTGGCAGAACAGGCAGCTACTTTTTCACCGCAAAACACTTTTTACTCACCTCCAGCTCTCTCTGTGGCACAGACAATCCCTGCTTACCTGCGTGTGGTAATCCATTCTTTCACCCATATTCTTTGTCTTTACAATTGGTATCATTTGGTATCGTATGTAGGATCGTGTCATTTCCCGTTTCACATTTCCCGTATGTTTTCTTGACAAAACTTGTTTTGGAGAACACCGTCGAGTGACACGTTCGCTGTCAGCTCGTGTAGTGTGAGACCCCCTGTCACTGATCACCGATCTGTCATGTAGTGTAAACGCCACAATGACTTCAAGACTCCCATCACAAGACGGCAAGTCGTGTAGTCTGCACAAGCCTTAAGATTCAGTCAGACTCTAAAGAAATCAGCACCAATCTTCTAATATCTTGTTAGCCATTTCTCAGTTCTCCACTTTACTGATATGACTAGTTCTTGAAGTTTATTTTTGTAATTTATTTGGATGCAGGAACTGTTTATTATCTCAAGGTTGAGCAAATGACTCTGGGTCCCTTTTCTCTGTCTTTGCTGGGCTGCCTCATCATGTATTTGCTCCATAAGACCTTCACACATCTGAATATCAAAGCCAGAATGAGCAGGACATCAGACTGGGTGTTAAATGTTCAGCACCCAATTAACATATAATTGGTTATTGGTTATCAGATGGGCTGCCAACACTGAGGTCTAATGCCTCTTTATACTGATGACCAAGCTAGCGCAAGAGGGAAAAAAAACACTGAATGCAGTGTGAAAGACAAAAAACAATTTTAGGACAACATGGATGGACAGATAAAAAGGCCTTGAAACAATCATTTAAAAAAAGAAGCAAGGCTCCTCCTTCAGGACCATTCACTTCACTATTTTAAGAACTCGTGTTGAAATCACAGATGGATCATGTGTTGTGTTTTTCAGGTGTCCATTGCCCCGCGGACTAATGCAGCCCTGGGATTTGCCCAGATCCTACCTCGGGACCAGTACCTGTTCACCAAGGAGCAGCTGTTTGAACGAATGTGTATGGCTCTGGGAGGAAGAACTGCTGAGGCTATCATCTTTAACAAGGTTACAACAGGTACACTTTAATCACAGCCTGCTCATATGCTTCTTCCAATGAACGCCTCAAATCATTTCTTCTGACCTTTGCACTTACAATTGGTTGTTCATTGTATTGTTTTTTTTCTACTGATTAAACATCAACTCTGATCAACACTTAGCTATGAATAGGAATTTCAGCATCTAAAATTAAGTATGTAAAACAACAATGTATGAAAATCCAAATACTCTCCTACACTGTGTACTATAACTTGCCACCCAGTGGGATTGTAACCCAAAGTTAATTATCCTGACTCTGTGTCCCCAGGAGCTCAAGATGACTTGCGTAAGGTGACTCGTGTGGCCTACTCTATGGTGAAGCAGTACGGCATGTGTGACAGTCTTGGCCAGGTCTCGTTCCCAGACACAGAGGAGCAAGGTGCCATTGGACGCCGTCCTTTCAGCCAGGGCCTGCAGCAGCAGATGGACCACGTGGGTTCTAAAATTGGATTTGTTCTCTGTTCTCTGGTAGCCCACATTAGCACACTGTTAATGAGTTTTGGTTATAGATTTGACAGCACTTGTTGTTCTTTCAGGAGGCTAAGATGTTGATAGCCCGTGCTTACAGGCACACAGAGAAGCTGCTACTGGACAACAAAGACAAGCTGACACTGGTCAGTTCTTTGATCATGCATTTTGTGCAACTTTCTGCTTTCAACTGTAACTTTGTGCTATCATTTAGCACACCACTGCTGTGCTTACATTATAAGTCCTGACTAGTTGGGTCTGTGTTTCCAGTTGGCCAATGCGCTGTTAGAATGCGAGGTAGTGAACTACGATGACATTGAAGCCTTGCTGGGTCCCCCACCCCATGGGCCCAAAAAGATGATCGTCCCGCAGAGCTGGTTGGAGGCAGAGAGGGACAAACAAGACACGGGAGAAGACGAACCTCCACCACCTCCCCGCAAACGCAGAGAAGAGGATGTGGATCTACAGCCGGTCTGATCTTAAAGTGTATGTCTCAAAGTTGTTTTACAACTGCGGCATTGTGTGGTGGTGATCTGGGGCTTGGTGGATTTTTATAAAACCTTGGGACTTGTTTTGCAGTTAGCTGAACCATTTAGATCATCTGAAACAGGGCCAGTGAATCTTAGAGGATGATTATTTTACAATGAATCGCAAATTTTCTTGTATGCTTGCTGCACAGCTATATTATTATGCCATGGGAGCACACAACAAAACACGTCTATTTAAGCAGAACCTTTGCTGTGTCTGCAAATGGCATCGCAAAAGAATCGTTAGCTATTTGTAACTCAGGTCATTCTATACTGACATGCACCAAATATATTTACATTCACTCAGGTGACTCACAGCTACAAACACATTAAGGTCCGCATTATTGAGTTTGGTATTTAAGTGAACTGCGGTAAAGAATTATAACAGATTGTAGTAGATTGCTGTGGACATTTGTACATAATAGTATGCACTAAAGTATTTTTTTGAGTGGGCTGAAACAGAAATGGTAAGGAACAAGTGAAACTGCTGTCCATCAATGAGGAAATTAGATTTTGAAATACGCCTTTTGGCAGCAGGTATTACTCCACACACCCTCTCACCGCGAGACATACAGATTGTGTCAATAGACTGAAGAGGTTGAGCTTGTGTTTTCTTTGAAAAATGTCTATGTATTAGGTTTGATTGCCACATGTGAATAAAGTCCCACAGGATGGTGTTGGTAAATATTCAAATAAAGTTTTATTTAAATATTGTGTGTCATTGATGTTGATTGCGTTTTGGTTGTTTGCTGCGCGGTGGTGGGGTGCTGGGTTGGGGGGGAGCACTGGTCTATGTTGTGTGCATGCCGCGGTCAGTCCGGGCACTGCTCTTCCGCGGGTTACGCCTCTTGCGTTCCGTCGGCATTGCGTTGTCAACTGGCATTTGGATGGTCGTTTTTATTTTGTATTTATTTATTTTTTGGGCGTCTGTTGGTTGGGTCGGGGTCTTCCGCATTTGCATCACGGTGCATCTGGGAGTCTTTATTTATTTATTTTTTATTTATTTATTTTTCTTCTTTCTCCCACCCCTATTTGCTACTGGGGTTCTTGCGGCACAGTCATGGCGTCCCACTCTCACTAACAACTACATTCTTTAACAGGCTTATGCGCACACATATGTACACACACACATACAGACACATTTACCCACACGCACACGGACACACACAGTCTCACACATAGACACAAACAAATTTAGGTTGTCCCTGGTAGAATTATTCTGATGCCTTTCTTTCAGTTACTTATTTAAATTAATTGTTCTCCTGGCTGTGCTGTGTTGCTTATTTAGTGTGCCTGACTGTTTCTTGTTTTCATTTTTCTCTTAGTTGTCTTACTATGTCAGCTGTTTATTGCTGCTGTTCGGCTGGTTGTCTTTTACTATTATTATTTTTATTGTTTGTGTTTGTTTGTTGTTGTTTTTCTCCTCCCAAACCCCCCTCTCTGTTCTATTGCAGGTTTCGTTGCTTTCTGCAATTGGTGTTTCCCACTGCTTTTCCCTGTTGTCCCCACCTTCCATCTCCCTTCTCTTACAGGTCTTTCTTTCTCTGTGCTGTCTGTTTGTGCCCCCCCATCCCCATGTCTGCCCCCCTGTCCGGCCCGGTGACAAATCAATACATAATTAAATAAATAATAAAAAGACAAAGGAGTATATTAATACTCTCTTGTTAAAGTAAAATCTGTCTGGCACAATATGGTATCCAGCTCATCATACTCTATACCAGGCTGCTGAGCAGGACAGGTTTAAATATATATATATATATTTTTGTGTGTGTGTCTTGCTCTTTGTGTAGTATTTTATAGAAGCAAAATTCATTACCTGCTTTCAAGGGAGAATTAGGCAGCACATTGTTAGAGAACCCACGCAGACACAGGGAGAACGTGCGAACTCTACACAGAAGGCTGGGACGACGGGGTTTGAACCTGCAACCTTCTTGCTGTGAGGCCACAGTGCTATCCACTTGTCCACCGCCCTGACTGACTGACTGACTGACTGACTGACATGTGTGTGAATTATGAGGAAACCTAGTGCAGCCTGTGAAGAGGGTCTTATTTCATAATGAACAATACAAACTAAATAAAAGATCTGCATTTATTCTTTAGACACCAGTAAACCTAAATTCAGTGAACATATTAAAAAACAATTCTAAAAAAAAAGTCTTAACCTCCAAACAATTGGATTACAGAATATTGTGTTGTACAGTACTATATGTTTTGTTGCTGAGATAGCTTCCACAAAGATGAACAGATGGAATGGAGGATTTGTGATCAATATCAAAAATCAATATCAAAGCAAGTTTATCTTATAAAATAATCACTTATATAAAAAAGATACATTTAAATTTATTTTTTAATCTCAAGCTCATATGCATCATTACTGAGCTGTCTAAAGAGTATAAACATAACTAGACGTCATTCATTTCAACACACATCCTGTTTGCCTCGTTAGCATGCACAGCTCCTTCCCCTCATGGCTGATCATGTCAACACACGACTTCACTGTCTCATTTTAACAAGCCGTTTTGTCCAAAAGATCCTCAATATAACCTAAGGCACATTAGATAAAAAGTATTTTTCCTTGGCACACTTCAGATCTTGTCCTAGACTAAAATCTTTTTTTTTTGTCCAGAAAAACACCTGAGGTATGATCTGTGTCCCTGACCGGCGGTGAATCACACAAGTCTTCTTTCTGTGGGGCGCTGTGGACCTCAGCGTGGGTCATACAGGTTGGCCAGTTTCTTAAAGCGTGGTCCCCAGTCGTTGAGGTAGTCGTAGTCTTGGTCTCCATCAGAGCTGCCTGAAGCAATGGAGCTGAGGCTGCCTGCCAGTGAGCCCTCTCCCTCATAGTCATAGATCAGCGCTGTGTCGTATGGAGGCATGTTAGGATCATTGTCTGCAGCCTCCAGGCCCTGAGGGAAGAAACATTCTTTAGATAGGGTAGGTTAGATTTTTTTAGTTGAAACAAATGCCCTAGGAATTCTGTTTAAACTGTAAATGGACATAATTTACTCTTGAACTAAAATTTTTTAAATATATATTCAGTCTCCGCAAGTGACATTACTTGAGCCACTTTGTCAGACTTCACGTAGCTCCCTCTGGAGTCACAAAGGGGCTGTGTACAACTTTGTGCACATTTGCACTACCCAAGACCTGTAAACAGACTTTAATGTGTGAAATTGGTGGTGTTCCCCTTAACGTATATTAAAAATCTAAGAATATAGCGTCTTTTCAAACTGATCACCATTGAAAATATAGACATTTCTATCATTACAGATCTAAACAAACTGAAAAGCTCAATTTAGTTGTCCAATGTTTGTCTATTAGAAGGCCTTAATAACTTTGGGAGGGAAAGTAAATTCCTCTTTTGTATTCAGAATTTTGTATATCCTTTTTATATAACTTTGAAATACATTTTCGTTATGAATTGTAGGTCAAACGGTGTCATGGTATAAGCCTCTCACCTCATTGATGTAGTCCTCGATGTCAGTGGGATCCGCAGGAGGCCTCCGTGGGTAGATGGGTGAGGGCAAGTTATGCGGGGCATCCTTCCTGAGGGGCTGCTTGCCTCGAGGAATACCAGACCCTGGGTAGTAGGACCCGGGTGTCGAAGGTACGTCATGGGGATTCCACAGCAAGTCGATGTTAAAGGCATTCTGCAAGGGAAGAGGAAGAGGCTACAGACTGACTCTGCATGTACTTTAAGAATACAGTGATAATATGCATAAACTTGGAAAACAAACAAATCAAAACCACAATAACAAAAGCACACCGTCAATTACAATTAAATACCATTAAGTTACTATTGAATACATTCAGTAAGACCGTCTTGTCCTATTGTTTCACTGCATTCCTCAACCGCAACCATTCATAAATATTCTAGATCCACAATTCCGCACCCACACCATACAAACAGCATCCATTTCAACATGAGAATCGTTCAGACCTCTCTTGACTTGTGACCCGTGTAGCCTTACCTCGTCCTCCTCACCCCCTCCTTGCTCATCATAATTGAAGACATTGTCACGGATGTCGTCTTCTGATTCCCCAACAAGAAGACCTGTTCCTTTCTTGATGTGGTGGCGTCTCCCACATGTGGTCACCGCCACAGCCAGGAGGAGCAGCACTGCAATCAACCAGAGGTGGAACCACCAAGTATTATTCAGTTAGTGTGTATAGTTTTTAGGGCTGCAGCTAATGATTTGGAGTATCACCAGAGACGTTTGGTATCACTCCACTTGGATGAAGAATATGTCATGTAATGTAAGAAATGTAAAACTGAAAACATCTGAAACTAGGTTCATGTTTGCTTTATTCTTGTTGGGTGGGGGGTTTAAGACTGAATGGCGTGTTCAGGATGAGACTTACACAACAGAAGTGCAATACTGGCCATGATGATAATGAGAGCGATGAAGCTGATTCCCACACTGGAGCCTAGGACAGCCCCTGCCTCAGACTTACAATCTCCAAAGGAGTCACAGAGACACACAGTGACATTGACTTGAGCATAAGAACTCAGAACTGGGCTGCCGGAGTCAGACACGAACACTGTGACCGCATACTCTCCTGCCTCCAGCTCTACGAGGGGCTGCAGCACAGCATGGGTATCTGAAGTGGAAAGGAACATTGAGAAAAGTGTGAGGTTAGGAGATTCACGGAAGCGACTCCATCCTTACCCCTGATGCTCTCTCCTTACCGTTGACTTGGATAATAGTCCAGTTGATTGACACATCATCGGACATTTCAAAGGTGAAGGGTACAGTGTGCGGAGGAAGGTCTTCATCCACAGCAGTCACCACCAGACCAGAACTCGTCCAGCCGGCACCCCTACAGACAGAGCCACTCAGAGGGAAGAGCTGAGGGGGGAAGTCATTGGTCTCTTTTAGTGTGATGGCCACTGTGGCAGTGGTCGACACACCACCAGCATCTAGACAGGAGAACATACATACACGGCAATGGCACATTAAGTTACAACAGCTTAGTCAATGTTTATGTCTGCCAAAATTAGTTGTAGTGTTTTCACAACCCTCATTCTGACTGATTGTCCATTTTATTTTTTAATTAAAAAAGACTTTTCTTTCTTATAAGAGGTATAAACCCTGCAATCCGGGTAAGGTATATATTTCAAGTTGGTAGGTTAACTGACCTGTAACCTTGACAACAGCTTTGTAGATATTGTTTTTAACATTAGGAGACCGCATGTTAAAGGTTCTCTTGGCAGTTATGTCTCCTGTATCTCTGTTGATGTCCAGCCACCTCTCAGGATCTCTGCTAATCTCATACCTGCCACAGAGAGCAGAGGAAATGTTACACACAGAGACACACAAACTGTCCAACCAGTTTACTTGCATTCTTTAAGAAAACAACACTGAAATACTCCTCTTGTTTGGTTGCTGCATCATACCTCAGGTCAGAATTATCAGGGTCAAAGGCGATGTTGCTTCTCAGTAAAGTCCCAGGAGCCACAGATTCAGGGACCACAATCTGTATGGGGTCCTCCCTGAAATGTGGAGCTTCATTCTCGTTCACAACGGTCACCACCACAGTAGCGGTGCTCGCTGGGAGGTTGGGAGCCTTGTTGCTCAGAGGATTGATATTTTCCACCGTCAGAGTCAGGGTATACTCATCCTGTGCTTCATAATCCAAAGGCTGCATGACAAAACAGAGCAGAAAAGGCAGTTTTGTGGAAGGAAAAATTTGTACTACACCGTGGTTAGATAATAGAGGATTAACGATAAATCCATCCATCCATCCATCCATCATCAAGCGTACAGGGTCGCGGGGTAACGATAAATCTATATGTATAAACACAGGGAAAGCATCTTTATCTGAGTAGTTGTAGTTTAAAGCTCAACCACTAGAGAGTGGTGTTGAGTTGGGTCTGAGGGCCTCAATGCACATTTTATCTAGGGCATTCCCACCTATTTTGAACATTCAAAATTATTCCTGTGCCCCAGAACAAATCAGTCAACATTTATGAATACATAATGTTTTTCCTTTACGCTAGACTCTTACAACATATGCGGTAAAACACATGTTATGAATGAACCAACTGAACCGTCCTAGAGTAGAGACATAACTTCTTGTTGTCTCCTAAAAACCTTTTACACCAGCTTTGTTCACATGCTCTCCTTTTTGAGTTGAAAATAAATCTACATTCAGAGCAACATGTTACTAAATGGGTCTGTAAATTCCTAGATTCCTAGAAAGACCCATGTAATTGGGCAGTAACTGAAGGTAAAACAGCATCCAATTTATCCACTTCCAATTATTTTATTCCATCGAAATGCTGTTGTGACCAGATCATAGCAGATCAGCTGGATAGGCAAAAATGTCAATTTCATTTACAGGCATAACATATTTTAGACATAGATTAATTCTGATATAAAATGAATAATAAATAAAGAATTAATATTTATTTGGTTTTAAATTATCTGTGTCACAACTTAGCATAGTTCCTTTTCCAGGAGACCTCTAAAAATAGAATAGAAATAACAGACCTATAAAATATAACTTTACCACAACCACTTCAAAAGTCATTACACAACAACTACAAAACATATCATGGTCAAGGTTTAAAAAGGGTGGGGGCTACTTTTCTTAACTCCTTAAAAGTTTTTCTTTTGGGAAAAGATTTGACCTGACAATATGTGAATTCTTATATTCCATGGAATTAGTTTTTTCAGGTTTTTTTTTGCATGTGTAACGTGGAGAATACCGACAATATTCTGACATCGACAAAACAGATTAATGTGAAGATAAAATAAGGAATCATAAAGTCAGGTTGAGGAACATAGCTGACAGCAATCATTTTTCGCCTTATCCACTTAAATTTGTCAGTGTGACTTTGGATGCTTGGCATAAGTCTAAGCATTTGATCTTCAAATACAAATGGATGACACACAGGTCACAGCTATAATTCTAACATGCAGCCAAAATGTGTGATGGAACCTCAACAATCACCACCACCTCGCTCATACTCTTTCAGTTAACAGCAGGTCACCAGGCTGTACCTTCACCACCGTCAGAATGCCCTGGTTGGTGGCAGGATCCGTTTTGATTGCAAAGTTGCCATCAGGGTTGTTGGCAATGAAGTATTTGGCCTCCCAGTTTCCTGTTCCATCATCTCTGTCGGTAACATTCACCCGGCCAATCTCATAGTCCTTCCTGTTCTCCACTCCTATCATGCTGTACTATATGCACCACATACAAAGCACAAATCAAAAGATTCTAACCAGTGTGACAAAACAATTGTCATATCACACAATTCACTGAGTTAAAAATTAATATCTAAGTATTTACCTTAATATGAGTTTAGTGTTTTAAATAACAAATTTAAAATATCCATCATGTATTGTTGTCTGAGACTCACCGAGGCTGGACTGAACAGTGGGGCGTGGTTGTTGATATCAGATACATGAATGATTGCCACACCTTCACTTGTTAGTCCCATGCCCCCCATATCTGCAACCTGCAGTTTTAATTTGAAACTTTTCACCACCTATGACAGAAAAAAAGCAAATTTTAGTGAAATTAACCATAAAATGATGATCTGCACAAATCTGTATCTTAACCATAACCTGCATCTTACCTCTCGGTCCAGGCCTACATCTCTTGTGTAGATGGTTCCGGTCTGGTTGTTGATACCAAACATAGTCTTGGTAACAGCGTTGGCAGGAATGCTCTCCTGGCCAATGATAGAGTAGCTCAGAAAAGCGTTATCTGTCATTGGGTCATCTGCATCAGTGGCTAACACTGACATCACTGATGTGCCTGTGAAAAATAATCGGAAGCTTCAGGCAGCTGGAAAGATCTGTCAGTATGAAATACAGATATGTGACATATGTGTAGAAGCTGCAGGACTTCAACGAAAAATGTCAAACTATACAAAACATTTTACAAGTCTTCTGCTATTGTCCTGTTATTAAAATGGGAAGACAATGTGCCTTTAGAGGAAAACAAGGAACTTGTAACATGCAAATTAGTTAATGTTAATTTGGCATTAGTTGTGATCTGTTGTTGTTACATTAGTGATGCCATAATAAACAAGAACAAGATAACAGAACACAGAATTGCAAATGGAATAATGCATAAATGCCATATAGGATTTTAATATTTTCACCTGCAATAACAGAAACAAGCTGTCATATTTGATGTAACTTGATTTGGGCAAACTTGTTAGCAAACAGTTGCTTGCAGTTTATACATGTAAGTCCAATATCCACTCCCCTTTTTAGTTCTTCAGCTGCTAAATGTTCCACTATGTTCACCAGGTCATTTGTCTGTCTGCTGTTTAGTGCTCAGATTTTCCAGCTGAAAACAGCTGCCTGCTGCATCAAAAAAACATGCTTAATGAGAGTGGTTAGAGTGAACCAAAGCAGTAAAACCAAAAGAATGAGCTGAAAAATGCTCTGTAGAGCAGAGGAGAACTGCATATTCAGGTGAAATTATCTGTAGGTTCATTACCATGAGCGACCACTTTCACATACACATAGTTATGTGATCTGTTATTAATATAAAAAAAATTATTATAGCAGCTTTAAACTGTATGGGATACTGTAGTGTCAATGACACACAGAAACAAGTGTAATACTCCATTTAGTGCTACTTTAAAAACATCTGAAGCTACTTCATGAAGGAAATTTTAGATGGCTTTGGAACATTGAGGTTCAAGAAAGTAAGAAAAGCTGGAAATGCAGTATGTAATACACAGATGTACCTGGGACTGAGAACTCAGAGATAGTGCCAACAAACTGGCTCTGGATGAAGGCCGGTCTGTTGTCATTCTGATCCAGCACCATTATCTCTATGGTGGTAGGATTCTCTAGTCTCTCTCCACTGGGGGACAGCGCAAAGGCTTTCAGCTACACACACAAACACAGATACAACAGACAAATGTTTCTTCACAAAAGTGTTTCTTACTATTAATTACCACAAATCAAGGAAACATCCAACAGGACACTTGGAGTACCTGAACACAATATATGCTGGAAATGGCAGAAAGAAATGTGCAGGATTTTTGGTTCAACATCAGGGGTTACATCCCAGTCATGTGGTCTGAAACTTTCTGAAGTGTCTCCCAAGATGCCCATAAAGGCCCTTACAAACTGACCTCTGGCTGTTACTACAAGTTTCTGAGACACTGATATATGTTTTAAGACAAAAACGTGAACCTATGCTTCAAAACATGTTGTGTAAGGTCTCGTTGGGAGCATTGTGGCTTGTTTCAAGTAAATGTCTTTCATAGTGCTTTAAAACACATTTCAAGTGTCAAGGGTGATATTTGATGTTACTCCCGTATCTTACCGTGAAGCTGTTGTATTTCTCTCTGTCCAGAGGCCGCTTGCTCCTGATTACTCCTGTTTTATCATCAATCTCAAATAGATTCTTGGGCTCCTGGTCCACCCCTGGTCCCTCTAACTTGTAGATCACCTCACCGGTAAAGATTTTGTCTGATTTGATCTAAACACAGAGAGGAGATAAAGTTGATGATCATCGTAACCTCATGGTGGGGGTAGGATTGCAAACCACATGCTGTAACACCAGATGTGAGTATGCTGACAGTTGGGGACCATGAGACAAGAGTGCTTAAGCTCAGAGAGGTCTTTGACTTATGGCAGGAAATAAGATTATGAACAAATAATTGCAAGGAGTCTATATTTTAAGCATTTTGCATTCACTTTGATATATGGTCGCTGTTGCATTTTCATCACCATGTAAAAGTGGCTCAGTATTTCTCTCTGTACTGTAGGATTTATACATCACTGGTCATCTGTAACAGATGATGACCATTGCGATTGTCCTATCATAGTTTAGCTATCATAACTAGGCATGACAAACGACTGTAGAGTAAGGAGACACTTTTGACAGAGTTTGAATGGTGGTGTCTTTTTTTAACCTTTCCAAAAGCTAAAATCCAAAAGTTAACGTGTAAAAATGAATTAATGTAAGCTGCAAATCTTAGCATGTCCACCTAACTAGCTTACTACACACAGTGGTAGCCAACTTGCAAGGCCAAGGAACATTTCATACTACGTAAGCACTACATACTACTTTTAACCCCATTTTGTGGGGTTAAAAGAAAGGACTCTTCATGACTAACACATTTACTGTGTAGTATTTCCCCACTGTGTGAGCCATTCATAAATATTAAAATCATAATATATAGCTAATGTTAGCAGCTTTGTCCAGCTTTATTGGATTTGGAGAAGTTTACACTCACCTAATGTTAGATAGGGTTCACAAACAGTCCATATGAAACTGAAACAGAAATCTGAGATCCCCCTCAAAAAAGTAAATACACAAACAAACAAACAAACAGAAAAGGCCCAACAGAATCTCAAACCAGGTGGAAAGGTGGAAACCCTGTATTAGCTTCAGATAAACTTATGAATACATGTTAGTACAGAACTAGAACTGTGGATTTTGTAAACCATCAACTATACTTTCAATGTACATAGACTACAGGCACCTGACTATTGTTTTTAGACATACTTATTAAATGTGACCCATTTATACTTGAAATGACACAGCAGTTGTCTACTGATGAAATTCTAATGTGAAAAGCTGTTATTTGACATTTATACCTGGACAAGTTCTTCGGGAACCTGCTTGCTATTCTCCAGCACTCTGATTGGAGGGATGATCCAGTCCCTCTTCACCCTGACCATTCCCTTGCCTTGGTTTCTCCATGGGTAAAGGGCCTGAGGAGGCAGCTCTTCCTCATTGTGAAGAGGTTCAGCAGAGATCATCAGCTGAAGGAAACAACAACAGCAAGGGAGTTACAAAAGAAAGTCACAGGAACATGCAATTAATTAGGCATTAGAACTCACATCACACTCCACTATTCATACAAGGAGATACAATATGTCAGTAGCCTAAGTGTAGTTTTTTCATTGAAGTAACACATTATGACATCATAGATGTTTGCAGCTGTTTAAGCTATGTCGAGAGTCTCCATCAGTGCTATAACATTCCCAATGGCCTAATGGAATGGCTGTATGTTAGCTGTAGCGCTGAAGCTGTCTGTAATGTGGAATCTGTGGGATTGTCCAGGGCAGAAGGGATGCAGGGCCACAGCTTCACTCGCTAATACATGTGTTTGTCAGCTTCCTTTGATCTGGGTGCAAATTCATCTCAGGACGAGGAAACACAAACACTCATGCTCATTTTACAAGCCCTCATTCAACACATTGCTGTCTCATGTTGACTGCGTTCACACAAATACACCCATGCGCGCGCACACACACACACACACACAACACACATGGGGGGAGCACACTGACACAACAGCTGTCGAGTATGGATTTAGATCCTGTTCTTTCCCACCCGCATTCCCACTCACACTCACAAATTCCCCTTTATGCTCAGCTCTGCACCTGACTGGGACTTCGGGGTCACCTTACATATCCGCTCTGCTGTAGGAATTCCATAGACGCACTCATACAGGCTTTCTCACACACACAGAGACTGATATATAACAAAACACCCACCCACGCATAAGCACATATACACATTTACACAAGTTGTTTCTTTCTTCTCTGTGGGAATTGACTGGATTTAGCATTACTCCCCTTATGTTTAACAGCTCAAAGGCATAATCCATAGAACCAGAAATAAATGTATAAGGTATCTGTTACGTTTGTCTTTAGGTTTTCTCTCAAATATAACTGACTTTTTTTTGGTGAGTCACAAATAAATAAGTAAAATAATGGATCAGTGGATAAATTTGCGAATATTTTGTGAATGGCCTATGATCCCTGCCCTGTCTCTGGGACGGGTGATCTGATATACTGATCCTTTGGCACACTGTTGGACAGTGCAGGCAGGAATGGCAACCATGGCTGGCATCTGCAGGCCAAGTCAGAGGGCAGGCTAATCTTAGACTGTTCTATATTCTCAGCCCCTACCTTTTTAACTTTTTGTAGCCATCGTCATCTACACTCTCACAGAGATGTTTACATTCACATTCCAGCGGTGCATGTCACCCACACAAAGACTTTTGCATAGATGAGCTCTCAAACCTCCACCGGCATAGCACACATTCTGCACTGATACTAAACCTCAACATCAATAACAGCTGAATCACAGTTGTATTTCCAAATATAGCACTTTCTGAGTATGCCTGATTTGTGGACACATAACATGGCCACCTTTTTCTAACTTTGAGAATGTACACACAGTGGACCTGTGTGAGCTTTAAATGCAAGTTCATCAAATCTATCGCACAACTCTCCACCAGCACACCATGCTTTATAAATCAAACAACCAAAATTTACACAAAGAATGTGTTGAGGTTAACCGCAGATTGACTTTAAAGTTAGTTAAGGTAATCCATAAATATGAAGAGATGGAAGAGACATGAGACTACTGTAAAAAGGATAACCAAAGTCATAGGACAACTTGTTTGGGAACCATGGATATCTGTACCAAATGTCATGGCAATCTGAAGAACAAAATAAATAAATAAATTAAAAACAGTTGTTGAGCCATGTCAATAAAAACTGAACATTCCAACCTACTGGTGCTAGAGAAAAAGTCAGGGGATCATTAAAGTCAATAGAAGTTACCCTCTGGGGATTACATATGTTTGTATAAAACAGTCAGACTGACTGACCAGCATTGTCATCCCTAAATCCACGCCGCTAGCATGGCTAAAAATAGACATTCGACCATTTTACCCAATCATGGTTAGAGGAAGATTGCACTGAATGTTTTGTATTTATAATTCTTGATGATTTATTTATTTATGTATATATATTTTTCTTTATACAGTTCTGTATCCATTAGGAGTAAATGTTGTATTTTGTAAAAACTATTTTAATAAGATGATGATAATGTTTTTTTTGTATATTTAGTATCAACGGTGATCTACACATCACACAAGTGATCAATGACCTATATACAGTGCAAGGAAACTGGAACCTACCTCTGATGAATGCAATAAATCCAAAAACGTTGGGTGAATAAAGAATCGTGTACTGGAGGAAAGGTCTGCTGTATTTATTTTTTTTGATGGACTGACCATCTTAACAGTTACAGTTATACTGTGAAAACAACTATACTGTGGTAATGCTGACGCAAACCACAACAACAATGTATTCCAGCTTTTCCAGAATATAAAACACAAAAACTTAGAACCACCTGGAAACAAACATTTGTTATTTCCCACACTTCCTTTTCAAATACTTTATATCAGTGTCTTGCCTTGTCCTTTCAATCTGAATTTAAGATAAGACTGTGTTTTGGATAGTGGCTCCACCAAGTATCTGCCTCTCTTATAATGTTTTTACCAGACCAAGATGCAGTAACACTAAAGTGTCATGTTACCAATTAGACCAGCATGCGCCTTTTCTGACAGGCTGAGCGATGACACCACACACAGATTAACTGTTTTAGAGGCTTTTCCCAGAAACTTTTACAGCTTGGCCTTTCACCTTAGGGCCGTCACAGAAGTATGGTCAGCTTGTCTGGGGATGATATGCCCTCCCAGCAAGAACCTTTAAGCCGAGGAGTGTTTACCGAGTTTGAGAAAGTTAAATTCTTTTTGATAGTCCTCTGGTTCATGTGAAGGACTTTAAATCAGGAGATTACCTACATTATCGTATCGTCAGTGTACTTTGAAATCGCCCTATCTTTGGGAGATTATTGATAATTATGAGCCTAAAACTGAAAATTACATATTCAAAATTCAGTTTTGAATAAATAATTTAATAACTCCTTGGAATAATAACAACATAAAAAATATAAGCAGGTTTTAAATATCAATTGAAAGCCACACTTCCATTTGGGGGAAGTACATTTGGTTGCTAAGTAGCATCTTAACTCAGTAGTAACAAGAGTTAGACTAGTAACACTAGACTTGTTTGTTACTTTAAAAACGTCAAACTCAGAAAGAGATGAGGGGTCACATAACGGCAACACTCAAACATACGCAGTAAGACAATAATCATCTGTTGATCACTGTAAAATGACTTTCCAAGTTTTGAAACTGCTGCATTTGAATCTCATTCATTCACAAAGCCATTGGAGTTGTCCACCTTACAGGTATTGCTACAAATACATTACGTCTTGGACACTTTATGAGCCATTGTGAGTGTCCATGCTGTCATACCTTTAAATTACCCTAGTTTTTGAGTATTTAATATGGAAATGCAAATGTCAGTCACATGTTGCAAACCATTAACATCAATTTATATTTTGTTTGTCGCTACACGTTCAAACGAGAAATGTAAGGGAAAAAATTAACTCTGACAAATTATACCAGCGAGTGATACATTTTATAAAAAATGCTATTTGCCATTTGAATGTATTAGTTGAAGCACCTCTGAGAGAGTCCTGTGCTGAATCTCTATTGGCCTGAGTCTCCTCTCCAGACATGTGTGAGTGGAACAGTTGTTCAAATAACTCATAAGAGACTGTACAGCAGAGAAGTAATGCTGGCTAGCATGCCTGACAGTTTCTTCGGCCACAGGGCTAGAAGTCGCACAGGTGTCTCTGTGGTCACTTCTGTTACTGTTTCTCAGGCACAGACATTCAACTGGTCAGTCACCATCAGTACTGGTCCACACCCCTACTCTTTGATCAGTCATGACTGCCTGGCATGGGCATGGACACCCTATTTATGGTGTGTGAGTCCCCTTCGGAGCAGATGTCCGAACTTTGGGAATGCTGAGCAAGGATATACTATTAAACTGAGACAGTGTGACTCAATAGTGCATAAACATGGAGTTCAAGAAAAAATAATAAAACAGTATCATCAAACAACTAAAGTGATTTGTTATATTAAAGATAATCAATAACACAATTTCTTTATTTAATAAAGCATGAGATAGAATCTTCTTGACATGACAGACACATTTACTATTAATACAGTGATGCAGTGACTGTCCCTCTCCTCTACATTCCCAGTATAAAAGCCCTGTACATTTTTGGGCAAAGAAACGTCATCACACACATTCTGTTAATTAGAATACGCCAGAATAAAAACCCAATCTGTTCAAACATCTCAAACAAACCTCTTAAACTCTATTGAACCCATTGGATGTATCTTTGCAAACTCATGCTGCTGGGAGAAACATTAGTAATTTTACATCAGACTGAATTTGCATGAATGTAAATGTGCAAAATTATTAATATTTCACTCAGTGTATGTGTAATAACAACAAAATGTAGGAACATACAGTACATATTATATATATATATATAATATAAAGTAAAAATTCAACAATCAAAATTCTAAAAATAGAATCTTTACCAATTTATAAAAAAATGACTGCACTGAATGTGGTGAGGTCTTTATGTGGTAGCTAAAGAATGCAACCCCCCCCCCCTTTTTTTACATGGGTATTCAGTGGGGATACAAAATGGCACAAGTGACAAACCCATAATAACATCGCTGCTAGCTTATTCTTGTGCATGACCATGGAAACAACAACTGTCACCACATGATCTTTCATGTCTCAGTCCTTTAAAAATAATGAGACAAAAATAATAAAGGAAATTGACTTCACTGTTCAGTCGACTAGTGTTTATGATCTGGAAGTTGTCTCTCTCTACCCTTTGCTCCCTCTGAAACCCTAGTAAGTTTAAAACACCCCCCAGGTATCCACACCCAGCAGTCTGTAATTCAGATTCTAAATCTTCTGACTGATTGTTTCCGATGAGTGAGACCTCAGCGCCAGCTGGCCGCTGCTACAGACTCTTGAGTTGTACCCGATTTCATGGTCCAGGAGCAACCCACTCCTCTTTCCGCGAAGAGGATTACAGAGCGGGACAAATGGCATCACATATGCATCTGGGAACAGCTGTGGCTGCTGCCCACTCCTCACCACAGCATACACCCAGCAGCCCCAAACACTGCCTAGTTCAAACACCTGAAAGCTATCAGGTGACGCTGTCCAAAACCATTGGACTGGATTGACAGCTTCTGATGGGAAGATTAATTTTATATTTATTATTCATTTATTAAAATGTCTAATACATGCTTATGAAGCATGTATTAGAATTGAAGCCATGCCCTAAATGTTTGTCAAACATGGCCACCGCTTCAGTAGTATAGTAGTATAGTATAGTATAGTATATATATAGTATATATATAGTAAAATACTTTGCACAGATATGCATTATATATCTGGTCTATGATTTGTTTCAGATATAAAACAACAATTACCTTATTTTGTTTGTGTGTGCGAATATTTTGTGAGCTGCGTATGTGTTATTATGTTATTATGTGTTATTATGTGTTATTTAGCACTTAGAAATGTGTCCTCTTCTAACATGGAGGGAAGATAGAGAGTAAGCAGTTCTGGAGAAATCAAATTCCATAACAAATACCATGAGTGAACAACGACACAGCAAGGAATGTAACTAATTTTAGCTAAGTTGTGGGTTTGCAAACTGTTGCTACAGTTGCTGCTGCAAAGCTAACATGCAGAGAGGGCGAAACCGTCCATGCAGCAATACTCACAACTCTCCTGCTACTAACATCACAACAACAGCATATCTTGGCGAACTAGAAGGTAAGCTAAATGTTTGTGGACATTTAACAGTGCACACAGCTAGCGAACTATGAGGACATATTCGCAAATTTGACAAAAAGATGTGTATTGGATAAGAATATTAGCAATTAGTTTGCCATTGGAGTCCACTAACGCATGATGTTCCATGGCAGCTATAACATTCTCAGTGCCTCCACTGGGTTAGTATTTCATACTCAAAAGACAGAGTTTTGGCAGAGCAGACTGTTTACATATCAAAAACACAGCAAACAAACTGACAGAGGTACTTTTTGTTATTTGGTTGTCCCCCCTCTTGGAGGGGAATTTGAAGGTGCAATTAAAGCCTGTATCAGCCTCACCACCCAGTGCTTAAGTAGTTTTCTGCATCCAGCCCATAGACTGGGACCCTGCCCCTTAAAGGTCGAACTTCGGGGTTTACGGGTCTTTCAAATCATTAACAGGGTTATTTTTATATGTAAGGTCTTAAATACAATTATTGCTGAGGTCCTGAGGATTTGACCAAAATATCTTTTGTGTTATTAGGGGCTAAGGCCACTTGAACCGTGGCTGTATCAGCGATCTAACACTCCCATGTTCAAAAGAGGATACATACTGTATTTTTTTTCAGTGATTTTCTCCACAATCAATTAGCCACTGAATATGATAATGAACCACAAATGCAGCATAAAACCTTTCAACCACAAAGACACATAAACTTTTAACAATTGTCAAGGTCAGAGATATGTCACTGATTGAGAAAATCTGAATTATTAATTTGCAGATGCTATATAGCATCTGCAACAGTTAATATGAATTATAGAGCACATCAAAGCTAGACTTCCCTCGAGAATCACTGGAGGCCAACTCACTCACCCTCCCAACCTGGCCTCTATTACTACTCCAAACACAGAGAAAGAATGATGGTGGTTGGAAGAGCTGTTGGTAATATGTCAGTTTACATTGTCATCCATTTTAGTTCTCATAATGGGGACTGCCGACAGGGGCTACTAATGGTGCCCTGAGCCCCCTGTACACATCTGGAGTCTCGTCCTCCTGATAACACTTTATCATCCTCTTTCCAACTAGGATGAAATGTTTAGATAAGCCACAACATCTGATTGCAGAGCCAGTGCAGTGCCTCTAATGATGAAACTTGGTTGATGTTTGGTTGAAGACATCACTCAGGTAAAAACATAAACTGTATATTTGAAGAGTGGAGAAGCTAAAGGGCAGTCTCTTGCCAAGATCACACTCTGAATGGGCAGGACGGGTGAAGTCTTGGGCTAAAATCTGGGTGCTGAATCTAGGTCCATACAGTAGATGAACGGAGGGGGGCATGATCACACGGTAGCCTACAACTCAAGTGCAAGTGGAGTACTATTACAGCAGCCATAGGTGAAATTACTTACATTTTTTTTTTTTTATCAGAAAGCTCACAACACTAGCTCTATTGTGTAGACATCTTTGCAACAATGGGAGATTTTAATGTCCACAAAACCATTAGATACTGCAGTCAACTTGGTAAGGACAGAACTTTAACTTTTGTTTTTTGTTTTCATCCATTGAGGCTGTGAAAGACTGCTCACGCTTGATATATCAGAAAACAACCACAAACGTTCTTCAATGCCCAAATACATCAACATATTTTGTTCATTTTAGTCGACAGTAGCTATGAAGAGGTGATGATTTTTCTTACCTGACAAAGCAGGGTACCCAGCACACACACCATCAACATCCATCCCGCCATCCTCAGAACCTGCACTCAGAAACTCAGTATGAACGGTCCCCTGATGACTGAAAGATCGGAGGCTCCTCCACTTAGAACTGGCCTCCTGAGTGTCTCGACCGTGCAAAAAGGCCAAACTTTCCAACCCTGAAACCTGTCCCTCTCTATCCTTCTCTGTCCTCTTGCAGTCTGTCTCTCTTCTTTCCTCTCCCAGCGTTTGTCAGTCACAGCTCCTCCCTGTCCGTGGCTGGGGTATGTCTCACAGTGGTAGGGTAGGGGATTAGAATTTCAGCAGCGGCCCTCCCATGTACCCCAGCACATGTGCTGTCACTCACAGGCCGATGAGAGAGAGAGAGACAGAGAGGTAGAGAGGGAGATAAAGAGAGAGGCAGGGCAGCTGTTGGTGGTGTAGACAGAAACAGTGTCTTCAACAGTTGAAAGTAATTCAACTTTATTTCACACTTTTCAAAAACAATATTGCTTTTTTAGAGAGAGACACAAAGGAAAGGGAGAAATAAGAAAGAAAGCCAAGACAATATGTAAAACCAAGACACAAAGTAGGAAATATGAAATTACTAAACGTCCAAAGACTTTCAGTCGTCAGTGACATAAACCAGAGAAGCAGAAACAGAAGTAGAAACAAACAGAAGCTGAAACCACACTATGTTTAGCAATTGTCCTTGAAAAAATGATGCAATTAATCGATTTTTTAAATAGTTCATGATTTGTTGTTCCGTTGATTTGGCCAATTTATTAATCAGCTAATCACGTCAGCCCTATACAGAACAATTCCACAACCTTTATTACATTAGGAAGTTAAATCGCTTTCTTGACAACAAAATTCTACTTTAGAGATTTGGAAGTAAACATCTACATTAGCCCATGGTTATGAGTTACAACTATGGACTATTTTCAGTTTTTTGTTAAAACTGGAAAACAACTACGACTTCATTTCTAGACCTGAATCGCTGAATTGATCAAAAATCTATTCCCCAGTTCTTTGATCACACACTACATCGATCTGTTCATACGCCTTTGGGCAGAGGAAAATAAATAAAACATTTTCATTTTACAGGCCCCACTTGACAGCACAGCATACTGTTGTGTTCACAGTCTTAAGTAGCTTAGCGCTCCTTTTCTTCTCAAATCGTTCTTGTCTGGATCAACCCTCATGTCGCATGGCCGCATCCGTAACCTGCCTGTCCGGTGTGCTTTGTGTCGAGCCCTCACACATTCAGAACATTCAGCCAGAACTCTTTGATCTCCTGCTATTTTGAACATGCTGTCAAAGCAGAAGATGAAGATCTATGGTACTCCATGGGTGATGTCAAAGCAGAGAGTGCCATGTCTGTGATACTTAAAAATTTGACAGAAACAGCCATGATCGATGAAGTACGAGCAGAGGTGGTTGCTGTCCAGAGAGTGAGAAAGTTGGTCTAATTTTTTGGTTATATGTTCTGAGGTGAGACAAAACCAGCAGGAAAGATTTGTTTGGCATTATGGGGAGAGTATGGAGTGCAGATCACCGCAACACTACTTTCAACACCCAATCAGCCAGTCTGCTCACAGGTCAAAGGTCGACACAGCTCTTTATTAAGTAAACAACTTTGGACCACATTGGCTCTTTCACCACATACACTCATTTACTTACAAGACCGACACGTATTCATTGTGAACAGTGAAGACTAATGTAGGACATTAAGTTATAAACAAGGTGAAAGTGTATGAGTTATGAGCGCACAGTTACACAGGAGACAGAGATTGTTGACTGTTTAACAGTCTAGAAACTCTCATGCTAAAAAGTAGAGCAGTGAAATAATTGAGTGTGTTGGCAGGCTGACTGTGCGTGCTGAGTGGGTGTTGGCATGCTGCCATGTGTGGGTGTGTCCATGAGTATGTGCTTGTGTGTGTGTGAGAGAGGGAGTTATAAAGGGGTGATTTTACAGCACCTGTCTCTGTCATGTCAGGCAGAGGCAGTTGGCCGGAGCCGCCCTGATGTTTCTCTTCCTTCACCCCCCCACACACACTTCCCTAACAACAGGCTCTCATACCAGAGTGCGTGCAGGCCTTTCTTGTGGTGCTGGAGGAATATGGCTTGCCCGTTAAGATGGTCTAGATCAATGTTTTCTGTAAAATGGGTTAAGGTGTGTTTCTTATAAATAAAGACATGTCCAAAGGTGATGCCTAAGTTCAAAATTTACCCAGAACTCTCTCTGTAGTTTTAGAGACAGCAATCTGCTGCCCACTGCTGGCAGAAATAACAACTCACAATAACTCAGAGAGATAAGCTTGCAACTTTAAATTAATTTCTTCATGGCAAAATTCTTACGTTATGTATTAACAATAAGAGTGTACCTATAAGAAAATATATTCTATAACCCTGAGTTGGGGATTTAACTTCTGCATTATTGAATGAAATTCAATGTTTTGTAATGAAAAGATTCCTCATCATTTGGCCACTTGGGGGCAGCAGAAAAGTTGCAAATACAACATATATATATATATATATATATATATATATATATATATATATATATATATATGACGGCGGCTGACTTTCGTGAGCTGCAGGTGACTGCAGGGGCGGGGTATAAAAACGGCACTGTCAAGTCGGACACATTCTACCTGCAGCAGCTTACTGCGAGCTGAGATCAATGACTGATCTCGCGGAATTTGCAAAGAAAAATACCGCGAGACCAGGCAATAGTGTGGTTCCAACTTGGTGCAGTTGGGGAAAAGCAACTGCGGCTGCCGGACTCGGCGCCTGCAGCCACCTTGCTCCCTCGTATGGAGGGATTATTGGGTCAGAACTAAAACTAAAAGTCTAAATCGAAAACTAAAAGTTTAAATCGGAAACTAAAGGTCGAAATCAAAAACTAAAAGTTGAAGTCAAAAACTAAAAGTCGAAGTCGAAAATGAATTTCGTATTTAGGATTGGGCATTTAGTCATTTAGCCATTTAGGATTGGGGCTTTGATATTTAGGATAGGGCATTTTGTATTTAGGATTGGGCATTTAGTCATTTAGCCATTTAGGATTGGGGGATTTGGGGATTGAGTTGTGTATGCAAATAAGGAGGTGTGACCCAAAGGCTGCTGGTTTGGAACGGCTGAGGCGCAGAGGCACTTTATGGACTGCAGGGGGAGCTCTGACTGCCAGCACACTGCCATGAAAGCAAGCAGAGGAATAATAATAACTTTATTGCAGACACAGGTCCATATAACACATCATACAGTACACAATACAAGGAAAGACATAGATAAAAAATAAATGCATAAAAATTCCATATTAGCCTAGGATATACAGACTATTGCACCAATGTCGTCTTAACCTAGAAGCTTTTCAGAGGACTGACTAGGGCTTCAATTATATGATTCTCTGAAGTGAGCAGGACTGGAGGGAAGACTATCATTTATAATACCATAATATAATACCTTATAATACCATAACTAAAAGTGTACAGCATTTCTGTCCATGTGGCCTCACACACAAAGTCAACAGTGAAAGGAATTCTATCCATCTGACGAGAAATCAGCGGACAGTACAGCAGGTAAAATATGATAACATTAGCAAGTTAGCTATATTAGGCTAACTGTAGCTGACATGAGTGAGTTACCTTACTGTCGGTACATGCAGGTTTTAAATGCGGCAATTAACCCTGCTGTGGGCTGTGTGTATAAACTGTAAAAATAAGGTGTAGAAGCTGTGTTTCTGGGTAATAGCACAATGCTGGGCAGGTGACAGGTGTGTGTTTACAGTGTTTGTGTGCTATGTAAAACATAACAGCGCAGCTATAAATCGGCAGACCTAGTATGGTATTATTACTACACACATATGGATGTAACGTTGAGGCCTGATAGACATCCGCTATCCGCTAGGACACTACCTGCATCACTGCCGATGTCATTTGACCAGGGAGTGAATGGTGATTATTGCGATTGTTATCAGTGTTTTCCTATAGTGTCTCCTTTTGTTCTTTCACTTCCCTGTGTTTCAAGTGTTCCCGTCTGTCCCTGTGTTTGTTATTGCCCCATGCTCAGTCTCCTGGCTCCCGCTCAGCTGCCTATTAGGGACTAAAGTCTACACTAGAGGTGTTTGAGGTTAACGCAAGCTCCACTGTTTTTCCCCACTGACTTGTCCTCCCCCCTGCAAACAAAGATGTTTCACCTGGACATGAAGGACCACTTGGTGTCACAGCTTTGGATCAGCCATCTGCAGCAGAGTCCCAGTCCACTGGGTCACACCACAAGTTGGAAATTACAGCTACAGCTGATTCAGTAACCTCTGGAGCCATTAAGGACTTTTTCTCTCATTTAGACATAATTTACTCTTTATTGAAGGCTTGTATTTTATCTTGCAGAGTTTCTATGTGATCTATAGTTACCTTGTTTTATTTTGCTCATTATACTGTATTATGCATATAAACAGCACAGAGGTGCAGTCTGACGGGAGAAGCTGCTTGTCTTTTATTTTCACCATATACAATTACTGCTGTTGCACCTGAATTTCCTTTAGTGCACTCTTATCTTAACTAGTATACATGATCATACAGCCTATGGACTTGCACAGTTTCTATGATCAAGTGTTGTGCTATAGCCAGTCTATGGCTATACCTTATTTGCTTCTAGTGGTGGGTGCTGCTGAAATTAGAAAGATATTAGGGCTAATTTGGCTTTTAGTGATGATTATGTAGTTTGTCATTAGTTCTGCTGTCTTTGGAAGAATTTGCTAATTTGTAGAGGCAGTGAAATAAAAGTGGAAAATAGGCACGACATTTCCTTATACTTCCAATTTTACGATAATAAAATGTTAAAATCAGTGTTCTTCAATTATGTATAGAAGCTTCCTACACCAGGTAATGACAGATGGAGACAGCAATGTCACCTCACAAGGCCTGACCTGCACACGTTTATTTGAAGTCATTTTTTTTTCACCTTGAAAACAAGTCTTCTAAAAACTATTTGTAAGAAATAAATGTTTACCTTCTGAGCCATGTAATCTAATTTCCAAGTTTTGCAGTATAAGAAGCAACATTATATATTTAACACAGCCCTGTTCTTCCCCCATTTATATTGATCTGAACTGGCACTGTTGACAAAACCTGGACTCATCACATGGAGACAAAACTCAGGAACTTTATTCCATAGGGCAGGAAAGTTTGTAGTCTCCATGTTACACACACAGAACATAACAGATAGTTAGATATACATGTGAATATGGTAACATAAAAATGGCCTATACAGTTATTATTTTACAATTTATAAGTAATTGTCCAGTGCATTTTTTAAATTAAAATAAAAAATTGTGGGTCAAGTAAGCAGGTGGAGGAGTTTAGCTGCTTTATCAACTCTTTTGGATCATAGAGGTAGTAGGTGAAAAATGATGCATTGTGCCCACAGTGAACAAAAGATGACCAGGGTTGGAGATCTGAAGGCACCTGAAGGAAGTTTGTGAATAATGTCAGACGAGATGACGTGGGCAATGGCAAATGGGGACACATGGCTGGCTGTCCAGCAGAAGGCAAACGTGAGGCAGAGGAGCAGGCGGTGATCCTGAGGCACAAGAAACAAAAGGTTAGTCACAAAGAAAACTCTAGGAAGCAAAGGAGAGATCATGAGGCAGGAGCTCTGAGTTGATTGAGCCCGAGATGTGAAACTGAGTTTTCAGTTCTTAAACAGCTGATCAAAACTAGTTCAATCAACCCTGAGTGTGTTCACTGAGTTAGTAAGTGGGGAATGAAAAGAAAAATACAATTCACCATGGCAGAGTAAATAAAGAGCGAAGTGTCCATTTTAATCCAGCGGTGCTAGAAATATGAATTGACTGACTATGAACCATTTCATTTATCTTAAAAAACTGTAGTGGAGGAAGGACTAATGATTCAACACTATTACATTTGATTCAGTGAAGCACATTCATTGTTTAATAAAGTACTGATATCCTTCTGTATGTTGCATTGGATTTATTTAGCTGATGGGGACAAAATGCAGGTGGCAATAACTGAAGATGAAATTATGAATCAAACAGATAAGACAGTTTACTCAAATACCTGTGAATGTAAAGTCACAGTCCAACCCATTAATAAAGATTGTGGTGATTTTCAGTTGAAAATTAGTCTAGGTTCAAACTGACTCTATTTTACATGCATTTTGAAGACTATCTGTAGATGTTCAAAGACTTTGGAACTCCATTTAGTCCATACCCAAAGTTAATCATGGTGCATCCAATTTTGGTTACTGTTTTTGTTAAAATCTAACTAGCAGTTACTAAGCCTCTAGTATCGAGTTTATGCCCGAACTTAGGAGAGAAGTAATTGTTGCACATCTGAATAAAAACTCACTACTACATACTAAAATCTGCAACATACATAAACAGATTGAAACATTGTTATCAGCATAGTCAGTTCAGACTCATGTTAAGTTACAGAAATGCACTGTCATGTTGAGGCTTCTCACATAACTCACTAACAGTATACCAATAAAGGAAAACATTTGGCACAACTCCAACATTATACAGATTAGTATTGTAGCTCCTGTTTATTATGTCATGTTACAGGCTTACAGACACAATTTCTTATATGTATCACGGTCTTAAGCAGGTGATACATGGACTATTTAAGTCTTCTTACTTGTGTACGTTCCGTTCATATATTATGTGTGCTTGCAACATACCTGCAACATACACAAACAGATCGTACATTGTTATGAGCATGTTCTGCACTGCCTTGTTGAGGCTGCTCCTAACATAACTCACTAACAGTGTACTCCCTCTTGTGGTAAAAGTGGGATCTAACACTTACTTTTTAACAGTGCCCTGCTTGTGTACAGGACACTGGAGCACAATATATAATTAAACAATACCAAAAAGCAGAAGTATCACAAAACAATAGATGAAGAAACACAAACACCACTGCTACACTCTAAACAATATGTTTATAAAGAACCCATTAACCTCACATAATACAGAGCTAATACAGAGCTGCGCTGTTGTTTTTCAGAGCACTTATTTTTACAGCACCTTATTTTTACAGTTTATACACACAGCCCACAGCGGGGTTAATAGCCGCATTTAAAACCTGCATGACAGTAAGGTAACTCATGCATGTCAGCAACAGTTAGCCTAATATAGCTAACTTGCTAATGTTATCATATTTTACCTGCTGTACTGTCCGCTGCTTTCTCGTCAGATGGATAGCATTCCTTTCACTGTTGACTTTGTGTGTGAGGCCACATGGACAGAAATGCTGTACACTTTTAGTTATGGTATTATAAATGATAGTCCTCCCTCCAGCCCTGCTCATGGCAGTGTGCTGGCAGTCAGAGCTCCCCCTGCAGTCCATAAAGTGCCTTTGCGCTTCAGCCGTTCCAAACCCTCCCTGCAGCCTTTGGGTCACGCCTCCTCATTTGCATACACGACTCAATCCTCAATCCCCAAATCCGCCAAACCCCCCAAACCCCAATCCTAAATCCCCAAATCCCCAATCTTAAATGGCTAAATGACTAAATGCCCAATCCTAAATACAATGTGCCCTATCCTAAATACAAAATACACCATCCTAAATACCAAAGCCCCAATCCTAAATGGCTAAATGACTAAATGCCCTATCCTAAATACAAAATACACCATCCTAAATACCAAAGCCCCAATCCTAAATGGCTAAATGACTAAATGCCCAATCCTAAATATCAAATTCATTTTCGACTTCGACTTTTAGTTTCCGATTACGATTTTTAGTTAGTTATGACCCAATAATCCCTCCATACCCACAAGGTTTTAATATCATGTGACATTTTCCAGCGCTGGCTAAAGTCGGACACAATTTCTAACCAGCATGCGTCACGTTAAGTCAGCTCTGCGCAGCGCCGCATTAAGTCAAACGCACCTATTGACATATTATCAGTGGTGGAATGTAACTAAGTAAATTTACTCAAGAACAGTTTTTACAATTTTGAAGTATTTGTATTTTACTTGTGTCTTTATTTTACTATTTACTTTATACTTCTAATCGACTACATTTGACAGCTTTAGTAACTAGTTATTTTTCGGATTAAGATTTTACAAGCAACACATGTGAGGAGTTTATGAAATATGATGCAGTGCTTTAATGTGAAAGTAACAAGTAGTGTATAGATATAGATATATTGCAAAACCCTGAAAGGAGTGTCTGCATAATGAATACTTTTCTTTTTGATGCTCTCAGAACATTTTGCTGATAATACCTTTAAATTTTTTTTATAATTTGAATGCAGACACACATGACTTTTACTTGTAATATAATCTTCTTTGACAATGGCATTTCTACTTTTAGTAAAAGATCTAAATACTTCTTCCACCACCGCATATTATCACTTTATAAAGTTCACATAGCAAACTTGTTGACAAACAGTTGCCTATTTACACAACCAGCAGCAATTACTATCATTAATCCGGAGTCTGGTTTCTGGCAATGAGAGTGCACCAAAACATTCGCAGGCCATAAAACAGAAACAATGAACTGCAAAATGTTAAATGTAGAGCTCACATGGTCATTTGAACCTTTGTTAATGATAAAACATCAATGCTGATTTGCATAGTTGTGCAGATAGATAGATAGATAGATAGATAGATAGATAGATAGATAGATAGATAGATAGATAGATAGATAGATAGATAGATAGATAGATAGATAGATAGATAGATAGATAGATAGATAGATAGATAGATAGATAGATAGATAGATAGATAGATAGATAGATAGATAGATAGATAGATAGATAGATAGATAGATAGATAGAGAAAAGGAGACATGCAAAAGCAGCATTTGTGCACAGCACCACCCTGGCAACTTTGAATTACAGTATCAGACCCAGCAGAACACGGTGAAAGATGGGATCACAAGTTTCAAAGGCTTGTTCCTGCAGGATCCCACTGAGGTGATAATAGCAAAAAAGACTTGGGGTGCTCTTGAAGTTGCAGTCAAGTCACCGCACAATATTCTTCTGAACACACAGGTGGTTTGCAGCCCCCACTGATCAGGAAATAAGGAACCTAACTTGGTAGCTGTCTGGCTTACCAGGCAGACAGTAACACTATTACTGATGAATATTGGCAGGATGCAGAGGAAACCTCCACCTGGTTTTGACACTGACACCATTGACAGGCACAGTGGTGAACCATCTGGAAATCTACTCTTGATGACGTTTGCATTATTTTTAGTCAAAGTGTCCTCTTTACTGGAGGTAAGAATTAATATTTGACAATAAAATATGAAACATATTTAAAATGTATTTAACAGCCCTTAATGTGTAAAATATAGTGGAGTTTTTGTTGCCTTATGAGGACAAATCTTCTCTAACAGACAAATCCCCTCCTTAAGTGTTGATTAGGCTTTCACAATTCACAGGATGAACTCTGTATTGATACTATTTTTGCTTTAATGAGGCATTTTCATTTAAATACTTAAATTAATTTGTTGCACTGACACTTTCATTTGCCTATATGCTATGTTTTACTTCACATTGTGACTGTTCCAGCTTGGGGCTCTTGACCTCTGTCTGGGAACAAACAATACAACCAAATCTTGTGTATCTTGATAACTCATTAGTTCATGCTAGTCTTCTATTTTTGTTCAACAAGAACATAAATTGGAAAACCCTTTTTACAAGAAAGCTAATGCCACCCGACTTATTTATTAGTTTCATTTAGGGTTTGGGTTATTATTGGGGTTATTTTTGCCTGCTTAATTGCCTCGTCGACAGGAAGTCAATTCTGATGCCAACAAAGTATTACAGCCTCTAAGTAAGCAGCTAATTAGGACAAATCTCTAACACCCTTTAAAGTGCACTGCAAAGCACTAATATCATTTCTGCATGTATAATGTACAAGTGAAACTGGCACCATCAGTGTGAGTCACTGATCCGCTGCCAGACATTTGCCAGAGTTGCAGTTTTTTTTTCTATAGTATCACATATTAAAATTAAAAAAACTACATAAAACAACATAAAAAGTTGTATTATATTTGTACAGGAGATAGAGCGGGTTGCCTGTTAATCGGAAGGTCGATGGTTCAATTCCCAGCTCCTCCAGGCTGCATGTCAAAGTGTCCTTGAGCAAGATACTGAACCCCGAATTGCCCCTGTTGGCTGTTCCACCAGTTTATGAATGTGTGTGAATTTTAGTTTCTGTTTGAGCACTTAGGCTCAGTGCATAAATGTGTGTGAATGGTGAATGTGATGTGGTGTAAAAGCGCTTTGAGTGGTCGAAAAGAAAGAAAGGCACTATACAAATAGAGCATTTACATTTACATTTAAATAATAAATACATTTAATATCCTATTACATATCTTTGCTTACAAAGAGATTTTAGTGTGATGTATGATTACCGTTATATAATTTTTATTGGAAAATAATAAACCAAACAAACAAATGAATAAATAAAAAGCTAAAAAGTTAAGTTCAACTGTCTCTCAGCATAGACTCAGAAAGACTGAATAGTTCCACTTTTTTTTTTTTTTTTCAATCTGTGCATTAGATTGCATCCACTCATAGAATGAACACTGTATTGTGCACTGCCAAAGTCATGTCTTATTTTGTTGTGATGGCAGTATTTTCTACTTTTTGAAGAAGATGATGTGACTTCATACACCTGCAGGGGGCAGTGTTAGACCATGTAAGCATTTAGCTAGAGAGGCGAGGAGAGATGTGAAACTTGAGGGTGTCTAACAAGAGATCCGTCTGAAGACCAGAACAAATAACGACCCTGAGGACGGAGAGCAAAATATTAAGAAAAAAAAGCAGACACTGACTCACAATATAAAGATCAGACAGTAACAGTCAGCTAATCAAAATAACACAACTGCAGACACAAAAGCCTTGCAACATGTGCTACTATGCACTATAGACACAGAACAATACAATCTGCATTATAGTTACTTGGTCACCTTGTTTGCTATAATGAGTCTGAATATGTATTTGCGTTCACATCATTTACAAATCTGTCATTTCTTTGTCAGTGCAGAAAAGCACCAGTGACTCAATAGCCTTGAACAGCACAATGTAACACTTCCAAAGGCAACAGTGAAGGGAGGTGAGTGTGTGAGAGTGGGAGGTGGCTGGGTTACTGCAGCTCTGCCTTTGCCCCGGTCAGCCTCCACCAGGGTGGGTTGCCAATTAGAGGCAACACATATGACACACTTGACTCCCCCGCTTGAACCATGGCTGGATATAATAGGCCTCTTCCTGCAACTCAATCGATGACATACTGTCCCAGGGTGGATGTCTGCCTCAGTAGACACATATACACACATACAGTACTTTCTTTGCCTCTCTCTACCTCTTATCTGTCGGACTAAAATGTCAGATTTCTGTTTCTTACACAGAAATATACAAACAACACACACACAAACAACCCACACACAACCCCCCCCCCCACACACACACACACACAAAACGGCTTTCTGCTCTTTTTCAAACCATAAACAATAACTTCCAGCCAGAAAAATTGAGCCTATTATTCACGCTGAGATAAGAAACTAGTGCAGAAACCCCTTGATGCACAGTTAAGTTATGTGTCTATATACATAGCCAACCCATCAGCTAAGTGTCCATACATTTAGCCAGCCCCACAGGAGGCATCTGGGCTGTGTGAGGGCACCTGAGTCATGGGGATTACAGACATTACGGTAATGGATATCTGCTGTGTACAGTAATAGGCAGACGGCTTGCGTGAACTTTCTCTCAGTAGTCAGGTCTCGACATTGCTGTTTCTGACTTGAATCTTGATTCGGTTGTTAGACCTTGGCTATCAATACAGCTGGGTCATGGCTGGCTAAGCAAAAGCACAAACATTGTATCAGTACCAAATTCACAAAGCCCTGTGTGATGCAAACCCACTCGTATAACATCATCCCCTCAGCGCTGAGCCTGTAATGCTGACTTTCTCTGGGGAAAAAAAGTGCATGAAAGTGTGTGTTCCTGTCAGGTTGTCTGGAGAGTTTGGGAGTCTTTGCGTGGCCAGGGGAGGGCGAAGACAGAGAGGAGAAGCAGTAGAGGGATGAAGAAGAGTGGAGGAAAGGCCTTTTTTTGGATGGGGGAGGATATAATTGAGGAGAGGAGTGGATGGGGATGGGGTGGGAGGTGGTTGACAGTTGGGTGCGTGCGTGAGCCTAATCTGCCTCCATCAGCTGTCAGAGTCGAGGATGTCAGGGCTACCGAGGCTCCTGGTCCTCCCTCTTTCTCTCTCTCTCTCTCTGTCTCTCTCTCTCTCTGTCTCTCTCTCTCTTTCTGTCTGTCCCTCCCTCTCTACACTGGCAATGTCATGTTGTCAGCCCACATATGCTTGTCTGCAGTGGAGGGGAGTGGGGGTAGGGGGGGATCGGGTGGAGGGCACATGGGCAGCCTCCGTCTTTTTCCTGTCGCTGTCGACACTTGTCTTCTTGCCTGTGTGCCGCTGACGTTGTTCCCTTTTAACCCCTCCAGCTTCCCCTGTCCTCTCTCCCCGCTACTCTCCTCTCTCCTGTGTCTGTGCATAGATAACGTCAGAGGCGCTGCTTAGTTGAGTGGAGAATTACACTCACAGGGCTTTTACTTCTGGCATGATTTTGTCTCCCTTCCTCTTTCTGTTCACTTAACATCACAATAGATCATGTAGCCTCTTTAGTTTGAGCAGTAGGGTGGTGTATTGAGTACGGGGACATTCACAGGGTTTCTGCAGCTAACCCTGAGCTCTGCCCTCACAGTGCTGGGGGTGGGGGTGGTGGGGAATTTCACAACAGAGAAATAGTGTATTGCTTTTGTTGTTGCTCACAACATTTAAAAAAAAAAAATTTAATTGAAAGGGCAACATGTCTTTCCAGTAACAGTGTCCATGGCAATTCATAGACGTAGCTTAGCCTCAGTTTGTGCTTTTTATAGTGTTACCATTACATTCGAGTGATTTTCAATCTTTGAAAAACCCACAATGTTGTTATCAACATCTACCTCTTCTCTGAAGGTATTTCAAAAATCTGCGAAGACTCTTCTAACCATCTGGATGAAAAAATATCCCATCAGCTGCAGGATAAAAGTTTTGCCTCTTTTTCGTAATCCAAACAAAGATGGTAGGCGGAAATGACATGCCTCCGTTTTTCACCCAGATGGTTGTAACTGTCTTTAGGGATTCTAGAACAACAGCAAGTGTTTTTAAATGACCTACTGTTTTTTTTTTTAAAGAACAGTATCGGAGTTCTTTTTTGGAAAATCAGATGCTGTTTGGCTAGATACTACTAAAAATATTTTTAGAAACATGTTGTTTTTAGTGCTTTAAAACAGTGTTTCTCAAACTTTTTCACATCAAGGACCCCTAAACTGAAACAAATTAGACTACATTTGAGTGAGAGTCCCAGGATCACCCATCTGATAAAATGATAAATTATTCCCCTTAGAATAAACCAGCATCACTGAGTCACCTCTCTTCTCTGTGGAATTCTCTCAACTTTTTTTATTTTTACTCCACATTAGAGACCATTGGGCTCATGTGTCCTGAGCAACAAGAAGCCCATATGCCAAAGACAGCAGTCAAGCGTTCATATCTATATGGGTAACCTGCCCCTGCCACAGAGGGCTTGGAGACTACCTGTCAATCAAACTCAGATGACCCCCCCCCCTCCACCCCACCCCTTTCTTAAGATTCACAATTCAAGTCTTGGCTAACTCATTACCTTCAACCCCCCCATCTCCAACTCCCAGTTTCCACACAAAGATGATATCTCTGCACGTGCCCACTGGAGCGCACTGCCTCCCTGTCTAAGCATGCATGTTGAATGTTAACCATCAATCCCATGAACTGTACAGTATGTCTGCATGAATGGATTACTGTTCCACAGACATTCAGCTACAAGCTGCAGTTGTGGGCTGAGCTACAAACTTGTCTCAAGATTTCTAGTCTGTAGGATATTAATGCAGAGCAGCTTTGACCAGGAACAGGTCAAGTCTCACATTAAAGCCTCCGCAGACTACTTGAGGGTGATTTGTGTTAAAGAACTACAGTGCTGCACTGCTCTCAGTGCTTCCAGAAAATATTTGGATAGGACCTAAAGGTATGTCTAATTAATGTTAATATTTAGCCTTAGCAATAATATGTATGATTCATAAAATGGGATCAATAGCATGAAGCTTTCATGAGCAACTCCTGTGCATCTACATTAACATTGCACACCCACACCTGCACACAAGCACAGAAAACACACATGTGCTTAATAAAAACTCACACACTGAAACCAACAATCACAAACTCTCTCTCTCTCTCTCTCACACACACACACACACACACTCTCTCCTGGCTATGAGTACCCTTGCCCCGAGTGTTCCCTTGCTGCAGTCTCCATAGCAGGCAGGGAGACTGTCTGAGTGCTTTATGTTTGCTGTAACACAGAGTCATCACTGTCAGAGTCATTGATTTGTCAACAACATAGTGATACACTGTAGATGGATAATAGCCCATCTTGTGCACAGTTGCTGCATTTTTCTGGACAGCCAAGGAGCATCTGTTGTTGTTGTTTCTTTCTGTCTCTCTTTCTGTCCTCCTCTTAACTCCCCCCTTACCCCTCCACACACACACACACACACACACACACACACACTTTGAAAACAATAAAAGAAAAGCAATGTGTCTTGTTCAGCAACTAAATAGCTGTCTGGTTTGTGTCTCCTGAGGTGGTTGCACATCAGTGGCTTGCCCATCTATCAGGCCAATGTATGGCCCTCAAACCTCCAGGTATAAAAATGATAAATAACCCATCCTCTAAAAAGGGCATTGAAAAAGGTGGATGGATATGGAAAGAAAGAACCAGACAGTCAGAGATATCGAAATGGAATGACTGAAGGAGAAAAAAGTACTGGACGGGAGAAATATAAAATATGTCCTTTAAGCACACTACAAGCTGGTTGTACCCACTCTTAATAAGTTCAAACTGAGCATCATTATAACACAATTGTTTACAAAAAGGATGACTCCAACTCACCAAATTAAAACGTGTTGCAACAAACTAGTTCTCATATCGAGATTAGCTGTTACTAAATATTTACACCACTAACTGCTGAGTCTAACAGTTACGTATATAGCTAACTGAACCACCTGACAAAGCTGCTAAAACTGTGTATGATCTGTTCAGTGATAAGTAAAAATTAACTAACATGAAATATGGTCGACATATCAGAGCTGACACTTGATCAAAATGTACTAACTGGAGAAGAATTGAAGTTACATTTCACAAAAAAGAACCCCAAATTACAAAACGTCAGACTGAATGACTAACTACATTTACAAAGGATTGCCATTTAAGTTTAAAATATCTTTTGGGCCTCTCTGTCACAACTGTCACATTTAGCAGTTATGCTACAACTTGTGATGCTGCACAGCAACTTGCTTTTGACTGGACAGTGCTACAGATGTTTCCTAGCAACCAATTTAAAAAAAAGACATTCCTCAAGTTTTAAAGGTGCAACCCAATTTAGTAAATCACTAGTTTGAAGCCGACAAGTAGTTACTAAGAACTAAAGAAGGACTTTACATACAAACTTAGTGATGGATTTATGAATAGCTGGTAGAACCCAGCCCAGGCTCCCTGCACTCATCCCCTATTCCCTCCACTATTTGATTAAACAGTACTTTCCCCCCATTCCCTCTTATCTGGGCTGTCGCTGCATGAAGGAGCTATCTGCTGTGTGACTGGCAGACTACTGCCTGCTGCCTCTGATAGCATTCCACTTTGGTTAGGTAAATAGGAACTTAACTGAACTGAGACAATTTAAACAGTCTAAATGTAAGGAGATTAAAACTGGTCAAACAGTGGCTGAGCACAGGGATGCATCGCTGCTAGTTGTGCACTGCCGCAAGGATGAAAAACACACACGCAGGTTTGTGCATGGCACACACAAATTTCATAAAGTCAAACAGCATCAAAGACGCTCAGTGAAAAACACACAGAGCGAGAGGACACATAGAAGCAGCCTTTAGTTGTTTTTGATGCCTCTGTGGCCTCTGACCTACAAAAACACAGTCTATGCTTGCAAAAGCTCCACACACACCCCTACCCACACACCCACAAATAGATACAAATGACATGAGGCAGGCAAAGCAGGATAGACCTGGGGGCAAGTTTCCGCCTGGACGCCCTCATATCCACGCCAGTCCTGCCCTGCTCTGCCCACAGGCCTTTCCAGACTGGCCAGTCGAGTGAGCGACCTACCCTGACTCTAACACTGTGTGGCAGGGGGACCTAGAGACAGATGTTCCGTGCCACTGGCATGGTGCAGACTAGAAGATGGTGTCCCATGTGCACAGTGTCTATGAAGGCAGAGGGGGAGAGAGACAGAGAGAGAAACTGAATGCTTGAATGGCGATGTTGGGAGGAAGAAAGGAGGAGCAGCATTGGTTGGGCGGATGGTGGTGTTGGGGGGTGGGGTTGTAAAAGGAGAAATAAATCAAGTCAAAGCAATTTGTGGCAATGGCTGCTGCAGTGTCATTAGGAATCCCGTCACGCAGCAGCTCCTCTGAGCAGTCAGCAGACGCAGGTTGACAGAAGGCCAAAGAAGAATTTTAATTTTCCCCCCTGTCTCACAGCTCCCACCTCAGATACATTTACTAACTACTGGCCCACCCTGCCAATATCAGCCTTCAATGGTACTGGCCCTTCCTGGATTAAAGCCTCTTTCAATGTCATAATAATACATGATCGCCTTAAAAAATATGGTTAAATAGTTTGAAAATCATTACATTTCCGAGTCATTTTAGTAAAGTTTCACTCAAAAGGACAAATCAAGCCAGAGGTGATTCATCTTGTTTGCAGTACAGCTTCTGAATCAGTAATTTTCACATGTGTGTTATTGAATAAAACAGATCACGACATTCAATATAACAATAATTTAAAAAGTTTTTTTTTCCTTTCTTCACTTTATTTAACTACGTTTTAAGGTTATGGTCTAGACTGATTTTTAACATCAACATTTTGCAGTGTATTCAGACTGACTTGCCTGTACACAGACTTCTATACAGACAGAAGAATATCTATATAAACATAATTTCTAGGAGATAGATTTGAGACGTGGCACAGAGTGTGGGTGTTATCTGGTGATGAAGGGATGTAATTTTACATGACATTTATAGTCTCACTTTTCCTCAGCCTGCCTCATCTACCTCTATGTCAGTGTGCAAAATGATTTCCAATATTTCCCAAAATGGTGTCTGACATGGTAAACATGCGTGAAGTTGCACTTTCCAGATGTGTAATGTGAAAGATAACATGACGATATAACACACCTGCGACACAGAGATGTGGTGGAGAAAGCAACTGAAGAGGACAAGTTTTTCCATCTGAGAAAATGTTTCAGTGATTGCGGGTGACAGCAGTGTTGTTACAACCACAATGAGTAGAACGGAAGAAATTGTCCGAAAGTAATCTCACACAAATAACTAAAATGAATGAATGAGGTGAAATTATTCAGATTTTACAGATGATATTCAATGATGCATTTGACCTTTTGAAAAAGTTGTACATGACAGAAATAACATATCTCATAGAAGCAGTGTAGGCTAAGGAGCAGATTGATATAGATAAAATATGGATGTGTGTCAAACACAGAACCAACAGATCCAGTTTGGTGTTGTGAGAGAATAAGCAGCACAACCACAAATGTGGTAGTAACGCTGCCCGAGCAGAGCAGGGCAGAGTAATGCTGCATATTTCTCCTCTCAGCTGCCACTTTAATGAGCAGACAAAATGGCCACCGTTGAATAATTAATATGCGGGTCCATTAACAAGGCATTAGAATGCATTCTATCTCTTATTGATTTTTTCCTGTCTTTTTTTCTACTTGAAAACTTTTACTCCATCCGTAGACCACTCTGCGTCCAGCGTTGGCGCGAGTGAAATATGGCTGCTGCTGTTTAAATGTCAGCTTTGTAATTACACATGGAGCCACGAGCTGGGCAATCCCACGGCCTGAGGGCCTCTGATTTATGGTCAGGCACTGATGGCAACAGCACAGACACATACAGACAAAACACATTCACACATAAAACTTAAAATGTCTCTTCACACATACATACACCCAACCTAAACTCAGATCTCAATCCTTTTTATTAACTGTATATAGTTTATACGTTGAGTTAATGCTTTCATTTATTAACAGTAATCAAAACAGAGGGTACACTTGATCTAAAACTTTTTTCCTTTACCTTTAAATGCATACCTTGGGTCTTGAGAAACCCACAAATATTTTCACAGAATAATTGTTTGAAACAATTTTCATGCAATGCTATTTTAATTTGTAGCTAAATCTGTTATTTGAGTATCAGCTCTCTAAAGACCTGGGGTGTGTACTTTAAGTTAAAAGTGTCAAAACACTCACGCATTTAAGGGTTAAAAACCCATGCCCACATACTGTTATACACCTTAAACACACCTGAAACAATAAGCCAATCGATTAGTCGCTCCAAAGAAAATTAAATAACACCAATTTCGATAAACCGTTAATTGTTAAAATTATTTATCAAGCAAAAATATCAAACTATATATGGTTTCAGCCTCTTGTGGGGCTGTGGGGACTTGCTGCTTTATGGTGTGTTATATCATTGTAAATTCAATATCTTTTGATTTTGCATTGTTGGTTGGACAAAACAAGCAATGTGAAGAAGTCATCCTGGATTGTTATATACTAAACGATTAATTGGTCAATTTTAAAGTAATCAACAGTTTAATTCAAGATACCTTTTATTGTCATTTCTTCATGTTTCTTCATACATAAAAAAACGAAATACTGTTACCTAAAATA
Organism: Micropterus salmoides; assembly: GCF_014851395.1. Lineage (NCBI taxonomy): Eukaryota > Metazoa > Chordata > Actinopteri > Centrarchiformes > Centrarchidae > Micropterus > Micropterus salmoides. Next base: position 16,596,807 of record NW_024044348.1, on the reverse strand, counting down.
AAAACAATATCAATAATAATAATATGTTATAATCCAAAATAAATTGATAATGAAAATGACCACTGCAGCCCTACGCACATCTTTCTTTATATCAATTCAGAAACAGATAAGTGTGTCAGTCCTCTTCCCGTTGTCTGCTAGACTTGCATAACCTCGCCCCCCTTTCCTCCTCCCAGTCCTTTTTGCTCAGCGGTCTAACACACTCTAGTGGCATGTGGGACACCCTGGTTCAATACACCCTCCCTCACGCACTCCGCCCATCAGTCAGATTCTAGGCACAGATACCTGCTGGGAAAACCAATCTATATCTGGACGAATGGAGGAGGAGAAGCGAGGCCAGATCAATGTACAGATATTGATACACGCAGCCATGCAAGGAGACTACACTCCTTCTGAGCTCATTCTCTCTCTCACCGAAAAGATTAGAAATCGAGATGAACTGCTGAGTAAGGTGTGTGTGTAGATGACAAAAGAGACACTGTAACTCACTGGCAGATACTACAGATAGAGCGGGGAGAAAGAGGAGAAGGAGGGAGTGGAGATACGTAGGAGAGACACAGATTACCACCACAGAGCTCAGTAATGGTGTGAGGGCAGCACGTCAATAATAAATACCTCCCATTACACCACGGTGGACTGCTGCAGCAGCCTGTACCGCACGACACCTGCTGCTCCCTCATCTACCCCAAATTATACTGATGCTCTCACACTGAGCTTCTGTGGACTACAACACGCAGCATCAAACACAGAGATATACAGCACAGCTATGCACAAACACATGCATAAAATCACTGAAGTCATTTCCCAGCACAGTACAGAGGTTGAGCGTCTGGGTTTGATCCCCTCTGACGACTCCCTATTGGGGTCTGGAGTTTTTTTTTTAAGGCTCTCTCCCCTCTCTTCAAAGAGACGAGGCTTGACATCCAGGTGTTTTATAGTATTTGTGGCTCTGATCATCCATCAGGCCGATCGATCACTCTCCCAGCAGCTTTTATTAATGATCTTGTCAGCCAGCCCGCTCTCGGGTGCAGCCGCTTGTCCAGAATGATAGATCATTACCTAGTCTGCCTGCTATTTATTCTCTCATGACCTTGTCTCTCTCCATTGTTGAGTGGGCCGAGTTATGAGAGCTAGAACATGATAATTCACTATTGATTCTGTATTTTCTTTCTCAAAAAGTTTATTTATTTTTTTGCTGTATTCAACTGCAAAGACAAGACAGACCGCAGCAGAAAATGTAATAAAAGTGTAAATAAGTAAAAGTGGAGAAGTACAGATGTGTTTTAGCAACAAAATGTACTTACAGTATAAAAAGTACTCATCATGCAGAATGGTCACTTATTAATACCTTTGGATCATTATGACTGATGTATTAATATGTAAGCGGTAGATGATTGAGGTGGAGCAAATTGTAACTACTTTCTATACTGTTGGGTAGTTTAATCTTTAACATTGCAACATATATAGCTGGCCATATAAAATCTTAATCTAAAAAGTAACTACTTGCTTTAGGTGCCAGATGAATGTAGTGGAGAAGTATAATGTAGCATAAAATGGAAAGGCACAAGTAAAGTACAAGTAATTGGAGTAATTGGATAAAACAAGCAAACTGTACTTTCCACCACTGGATACAACAGTGGCACACCAGAGCTCCATCAATTCGTATATATGCAGAATAACTTGACATGTCATCACCTATATCGTTAAAAACATGTTGCAGAACATCATAGACAATGAGACAAATGCAATTAATGTAGATAGGAATGCGGGACTGCAAAAGAGAGTGATGTAGAGAGAAATTGGAAAAAAGGTCAACAGACAAAAAGACAAAGAGAAAACAGAGGGCGACTCAGCAGGAGTTTCACAGGAACAAAGCCCGAGGCAGAGCCAGTGATGTGCAAGCAACTTTAGAATAAACATGAGCTCCATGTAAACAACAACCTGCCACTACAAGCATCGGTTACGCACCCACACAGACCTGGTGGGGTTCTGGATTCACTGATGTGTGTGTTTGTATGTGTGTGTGTGTATGTGTACTGTATACTCAGGGTGTCCCTGGGGCTGAAGAGCCTTGCTTGTCATCCTCCCATCACTCCTCTGTCTACCCACTTACATCCATAACGCCTGTCGCGTTGATCAAGTAGTTGCAGAACCAAAGCTTTTTGTGATTGTCAAAAGTGTACACATGTGAATGTTTGACTGCATAATTGTAGCCTGATATTCTGTTTTCTGTGTCTGTGGTGTACAACAAACCAGTGTTGTATGAATTCAGTTCTGCTATGAATTGGGAGGCTGCTGTATTTCTTTGGCTCATTACTTCAGTCTGACCTGTTTATTATGCAGTCAGTGTTCAAAGAGAAGAGGGAGGATGTTAGTTATTGCATATCAGGCACAACGTGGTGAAGCCCCTGAGTACAATTCTGAATTGCTGTGTCCATATAATAACCTAAGACTCTCAGTGTCTCATTGATTTTCCCTGGGCTTGACCTACAATGAAGGGAGACTGCAATCTTTGGAATAGTTTACTACTTACTGTTAGATAATCCTATTTAAATTATATTGATATTTTTTAAAAACATAGTTACACTTGGGATATAAGGTTATTTGCTTTCTTGCTGGGAGTCTGATGTGGAGAAGATTGATACCACACCTCTGTGTCTCTGCAGTAAATAAGAAGCTACAGGCATGAATGTTAACTTAGCTTAGCATTAATACTGGAAACAGGGAAATCTGGCTCTATCCAAAAGAAACAAAATCTGTTTACTAGCATTTCTAAAGCTTACTAATTTACATCAAGTTTGTTTAATTCGTACAAACACTGAAATGTAAAAACTTCACATTGTTGTTTTCAGAGGGGTTATGTGCTGAATTTAGCTTGACATGACCCAATGTGAATTAGTCTGGAATCTCTCATTCATTCACTTGTTCATTTTTGATCTCTAAGGGGTATTATCATGCACAGACCAAAATTGGATAAACCTACAACCAATCAGAGCAACAAAACGTGTAATGCAGCGCTGAGCAACGGGAAAATGTAAACAGACTACAGCATGCAGAGATGAGTGTAGCATCCATATGTCTATTTTTGCCATAAGAATCCAGAGGTCCAGTTCGTTTAACACTGAAACGATAGCAGATTCAACAGAATGTTCCACATCAGTGGCAGCCATCTTTGTTGTTTGTGAAAATGCCTCAGCGGCGCTCCTCTGTACAGTTATCATATCAAAACCACCACATATTAGATAAATGGTTGTGATCGGCCTGGTCGACTGGAAATATGTCTGACTGGGAGGGGGACCAAATTTGCTCTGCTAGCAAAGCAAATGCAACATGAGCTTGTAGATTTGTCGGTTTCCCTTTGCTGTTGCTTTGCCTGACCATTTCTGGGCCATGACTTCAGTGAGACTCTGCTCATTGCGTGGCAACCTCATAGTAACGTCTAGGCTGGCTGTTTCCAGTATTTATGCTAAGCTAAGCACCTGGCTCTAACGTCACATTTAATGCATAGACACAAGAGTGGTGTCAATCTTCTCATTTAACTCTTGGTAAGAAAGCAAATAAGCCTATTTCCCAAAATGTTACTTCTGTTTTAATTCCATTTTGTGCTTGTGCCTTGTTTTATGCTTAAAGACTAACTCCACACCATTCTTGAAACTTGAATGTGTTGTGAGACACCCTGAAATACACTTCCACATAACAAGATGATAGCAAGATGAGAGGTTAAACTACTGGAGGTCAGCTGGTGTTAAGTTGCTTTTCAATTGCTTTCTTAACCACTTTGTAACTTTTGTCTATAACATTTCTTTTTCAGTAAATCTTTCACATATACTTTCTTAAATTAAATTATGATTTCTTTCTTCTTTCATACCTGTCTTTGTGTCCTTTGTTCTGTTTATAACGACTTGACTGACTGCCCATGGGTCTCTTTCAGTCCTGTGGTGAAGTTGCAAACTGTCAAGCATTTCTGTCTGCCTTCAACCAGGTCTATGCTGGGATATGATTCTGAAAAGTGGGTAGAGAAAATGAATCAATGATTGAATGAACTGGCATTCAATCAGTGTGCTCGATGTAATAAAAAATATCTCTTTGAAATGTAATACTGTTTCAATTCTTTGTTAGCTTGTGATGCCAGCTGGTTCCTTTTATAACCTAATGTGTCTATCGTCTGACAAGGAAACTAAATTAAATATCACCTTGCAGGCAGGCTTACATTAAACATGTGACAAAGTAAAAAGACACCAAAACAACATGACAATATAAACTCTCTTGTTGTCTTTTTTTTTTAACATCACCTGCTTCTTTTACACCTTTGCCATTCTACCCAAACTTTCCATGTGTCTCGAACACATAAACAACCTCGCCGGTGTCCCCCATAACCCACCCTCAAGGACCCTGGGGCCCAATAAGCAGCCATCTGCAGACAACCTCTTCCACCACGCTCCAGCAAACACAGGCAGGGAGTGTTTGAATGTATGTGTGTGTTTGAGAGAGACAGAGAGGGAGGTGGATGTAGTTCAAGGGCACGAGCACTCCATCAAGCACGAGTCCAGGGAATATCCACCAACTTCCCCTCCCCCTTGTGTGCACCAGGGAGGCACTGGAACCTGTCCTGAGTGCCCCCCTAAACACACACACCTACAGTGGAGTATATCTATTACTGCACACCAGTTCTATATTCTTCAGTTCTGATTTTAGCCCTCAGATGCTAGCTGCAGCCTCAGCGTGGCAGCCCCAGCCTTCCTGCGTGGCCCTGGCCAACTCCCAGCTCTGGCGTGGGTGGTTGGGCAGAGTGGCGGGGGGATTTGGGGGCACTGAAGCTGTCCTCTGGTGCTCTTCCAGCCCTGCCTGCTCATCCATCCTGGCCTGCCAGCCCACAGATCGATAGCTCTGCTCTCTTAATCAGGTCTCTGGTGACTGTGGGCGGACGAGTGTATGTATGTGTGTATGTGCGGACAGGAGGTTGTATCAGCTGGGGGTTGCACTTGTGTTTCTTTCCATCTCTACTCTCTGGCTGTTCATCAGGACTGTTTATTTCAACCGTATTTTAGTGCCTCATTCTCTCTTTCCTTTTCTTCTTTATCTCCAAATCCTTTGCATATCACTTGTTCAAAACCCTACACTGACATTTTCCAAATCTTCATTTCTTTCATCCCCCTCTCCTCTATCAACTTTCTCTAGCCAGCTCTTGTTAAGAGTCCAATCTCTCAGTCCTGCTTTATATTTTTTCTCCTCTCTCTGCCTTTTCTTTCATCTCTTCTTGCACTCTCTGCCTATTCTGGCAGCACGCCAAGGCTCATTCAGAAGGAGTCTCACAGTCAAGTTGGTCCCGGTGCCACTGCAATCTATTCTGACTTGTGATAAAGACAGAAGAGGCAAAGTATTGGAGAAATGGAGATGAGAAAGGATGAGAGGTGAGAAGAGTGTGCGGAGCGAGAAGGTTAGTCAGATGGAGTGCGGGGCACCCAGCTGTGGTGTTGTGCCTTGCTAGAGAATCCGCCTTCAGGCTCTCATAACACCTGTGTAACCACAGCTGCACAGGCACACAAACGCAGAGAAAACAACTGTAATAACTAAGTATTGTATGAAAAAGTAGAAAACAAAAATAAATTCATAACACTTTGTAATTCAAAATTTATAAAACATTAAAATTTTCAGATAAACATGATCTGTAATTACAAGAGCATCAGTCTGTGTCCAATGCTAAGAACCTAATATTAACAGGGTTTTTTTCACCAATCATATTTCATTTAAGTTTATCATGTCTCCTGTTCTACCACCACATTGGCTTTTTATTTAGTTTGGGTGTAATTAATCATGATTCTCAATTCTACTACCAAAATTGTTCTTCAGTATTCTCTGATCACACCATTTTCACCAATAAAACATCAAAATATACCAATAAGAGTACTGAAAGCACTCCGTACCAATAGGTACCACTGCGTTTAAGTACATTTAGTCGAACAGTTGAACATCATGCTTATGGTATGTGTAATTATTCACCAGGCGCCAAAGCAGACTAAATTAGCTGTTCCTTGCATTACATTGTGGGGCAACAGTGTCCATAAAGAGCAGACACAATAATCAAGTGTTTTTAGTGTGCATACTGACTGTTTTGAGCATACTTAATTTTGTAATATTTTTGTATGAAAATCCTACCTACACTAAACTTGCAAAGAATTCAGAATACAGTATGTATATACTACAATAATAATAACATGAACCTGGGACACTGCTACAATTGCAAACCCTAGAAAAGTGGGTTGTAGTCAGTTGCATATGAATAAACAGTACTTGAAAACATGTTACATATTGTATGTCTGTCACATCCATGTTGGTTAGTTTCAATTTTAACAACAATTTTTGAAGTCACTTCAGATAATTTGGACTTTTTCTTGATACATTCAGTTGCAATTTGGGCACACATGTCTCAGAAACAAATACAAATCAAAGGGGTATTTTCCAGACCCCTATTACATAGTAATTTATAACAAATGCTTGGCATAATTGGCAATCATTGTAATAGAATTACTTTTGTGGCAGTGTTTGTAGTTGTGATTAAGTTACCTCAGAGGTTATGTCATTTTCCATGAGGTGTTTTTATCCATTACTCTGTATTTCCTCTGTCCTAAGGACCAGATGGGGACAGGCAGGAAGTGACATACACCTGAAGTTCTTTACCCAGGAACCTGAAGTTCTTTACCCAGGAACCTGTATGTTGTCACACATATCAAAGCGGTCCAGTCATGGGAAGAAGTGTCGCAGGAGGTCCTTCTTGTTGACCTTGCCCATCTGATTCCTTGGCACCTCCTCCACCAGCACCAGGCCTGTGGGGATGGTGTAAGGTGCCATGTGCTCCCTGCAATAAACACTGATGTTAATACACTTAGGACTGTTTACTAACCGTAAACAAAGACTCAACTTAGACAGGCATGTACAAGAACACACACAACACTGATCAATGTACACACATGAATGGGAATATGTGCACGCACACATATGCAACAAAAAAAACCAAAACAAAAGCAGAAAACAATTGGAAAACAAAAGCTAGCCCTGTGGCAGAGCAGTCGAGATAAGGAAAGAAATGTCCTTCATACACTCTGCAGCTCTCCTCCCTAATATCCACAAACGCCTTCCAGACACAGACAATTCCCTTCGTACAAAACAATATAATCACTGTGAGATGAAATAAAAAAAAATAATAATAAAAGGAAAAACAGAAGGCTTGGATAATTAAAAGTGTTTTATTTTCTCCGTTTTGAGTGCATGGTTGTTACGTCAAGTCTTGAAGCCCGGAGCTTTTCTATTATCTTCTAACCTAGTTTGTTTGTTTGGGCCCGAGTGTGTGTGTGTTTGTGAGTGTGTGAGAGTTGCTGTGTGGTGCAAGTGAGCATAATGACTCATACTGCTGCCATCAAACACTCCTTTCAGCAGATGTCTCCGTCTCTCTGACTCAGTGAGTAAAGTGTGAGTGAGTATATGTGCATACATACATGTCTCTGTAATGGGGCTTGATCGTGTCACCAATTTCTCCGGGGCAGTGTGTTTGTGCATGAGTGTGTGTGTGTTCAACGCACTGTGGGGCGCAGAGGGTGTGATAGAGATTTGGACTGACAGCTGAAGCCAGGGCACTGAAGAGTGAGCATCCATCTACTTGTTTATGTCTCATTTTATCTCCCTCTCTCTCCCCTTCACCCTGGCCTCAGTGGGCTGTGTGCTGGCACTGTCTGTCCACTAGCAGCACCCGTGGCTTCAAACACTGTGTGTGTAAGAGAGAGTGTGTGTGTGTTAACCTGGGTCACAGGCAGCAGTAGTAATCCACCACGCTGGACCAACAGGCCACAGCAGTAGGATCTAACACCCCCACACCATATGGAGCCCACAGCCCTGACACACACACACACACACACACACACACACAAAATGTATTCAGAGAATTTAGAGATGTGAATAAATGATAGTGGTGGGCAGTAGAAAGATAGTGTAGAAGAAAAAAACAGATGGTGGGAAATTAAGAAAAAGTGTACAAATGAGTTAGACAAAATCTTATGTAGAGGATGAGTAAAGCAGGAGGAAAATAAAAAAACAAGAGGAGAGTCATTTTGCCTTCAGTCACTCCAAAGCGACGGGCTTCATGTCACCACCAACTGTCTGCGCTAGACAAAATAAACTCTACATATGGAAAGAGAACAAAAAAAAGCTTTTAGCATGTAAGACAAAGCCCTCCGTACCAATCATTTGTTCGCTTTCTCCACATCTTTCTCTTTTTCATCTCCTGTCTTTCCTTCAGCTCCCCTCATTAGTCCATCTCTGGCCTCTCCTTCTCTCACATCCCTTCGTATTGATTGGAAGACTTCAGGGCCGGTCACTGGGGATATGTGTGCTGAACTGCTTGGAGAGCTGCAGAGTCTGCATTAGGAGCCTTCATTTGTTTACCACAGGACTGACAAAGAGCTTCTTCTTGAATCACCGTAATAAGATTTAACCAAGACAGGGTCAGCACTCCTTTGCAATAATGGGAAATGGTGCTCTTCTCTGTGCTTTGTTTTTAGTGGATTCAGGTTTGGTGGATTGGTTGTCAAGTTCACTGGTGGTACAGGTTGGAGTCTACCTGCCGCCACAAAGCTTATAATACTATCAGAAAGAATTTTATAACCCAAGAACGTAAACAGTACAACTACGACGTTGACATTGCAAATAAACTCTACCTATACCAAGAGGGTGAACTTGCATGTACTTAACTGTTGAATGTAGTGCATTGTTGGCTGACATTGCATTGTGATATGTCAAAAGGTGTGCCAGGTTAATTTTTTTTGCTGGGAAACCCTGCACCTTTTTTGACTGCACTTGAAATGAATGACAGGGCAGCGTTTTTTTTTTTTAATACAGCGGTGCTGGTTTATACCCATGTGTTTGTAAGCATCTTCCCTATTTTAGTTCCCACGAGCACAAAACTGAAATCCTATCCACAGCTATTTATCGGTTGCTAACCCTGTAGCCTACACTCCACAGAGGAGAAAATGATAACATGCCTATAAAACTGTGGCATGAATTGAGCATCATTCCCAAAGCAAGTTTACACAAGACAATGCTCAAATTTCTTTAGAGAGCCAACCAACAGGCAGTGTCTACAAAACTCAACAAAACAAAACTCTGACAGTCACAGTACCTTGCCCAGGTCTTCAACTCTGGCAGGGTCATACTTTTCCCCTTCTTCAGCAGCACCACTGCAGTGACTTTCTGACCCCATGTGGCATCTGGGGCCCCAATCACAGCCACATCTGTAAGGTTAAAATTACACAAAGACAGACATGATAAGTTTCAACTGTTCAAATAATTTCATCTTGCAGTGCAATGCTTTAGACACTGTAACTTTTGTGCTGGCTCTGTATTTCTGCGCATTGATTTTAAAACGGATCAATGACTGGGGTTAAAAGTGCTGACTCTTATTTTTAATTAGAGGGTTTTTACATACATATCAGAAAAACAGTGTGGTATGTTTTTTCTAAATGGTCTATTAAATCTAGGGGACAGTGAAGACCATTCCACTGTTTAGTTGTTTGTATGTTCAGGATCACTGTCCTATTTCATTGTCTCAAATTGGGGGATAATATACTGCATAAAAAGAGCTATAGTGTTTACGTAATATTAATGTAAATGCTCTGAAATTCCATGACACTTTACCCTGAAAGTCATTTAATTTCACATCCAATGTGTAACAGAAAAGAGCCAAAACAATGAAAAATGCTTTCTTGTCCTTCTTAAATACTAAACCTGTACATCACTCTTACCTATGATGTCTGGATGAGCCAGTAGGTGACGCTCCACCTCGAGTGCACTGATCTTGTAGCCACCACTCTTGATAATGTCAACACTGCTGCGGCCCATGATCCAGTACACACCATCTTTAAAGACAGCTGTGTCTCCTAAAAGACACAAGGAGACAGGCAGCACAAATCCAGTCAGAAAGTGTTATGGTCCATATATATTTTTTATTTTATTTATTTGTATATTTCTTTATTTAAGAGCAGGTTAGAAAATGGATGGATTGATTGAAAAAAAATCTGTGAACTGGCATTGGTGTTTTTGTAATTTCATACAAAACTAAGAGTCTACAGCCTTGCCAGTGACTGTGTGACTGAGGCTGTAGTTAGACTCTGTACTTTGAGTTAAATGTGAATGTCAGCATGCTGCAATGGCATTAGGGTAAGACACCTGCTGGTGGCGCTACAGGAAAGGTCTGTGAATCACCAAAGTCATTAGGATTCATATTCTGGGCACCATGGATATCTGTACCAATTATCACAGTGATCCATCCAATAGTTGTTGAGATATTTCAGTCCGGACCAAAGTGGTGGACCAAATGCGGACTTTGCCATACATAGAGATGCTGCTAGCATGGCAAACACTGAAGTTTGACCATTTACTTACTGGCATAATCATCAATTTATTAGCTTGTTCTACTAACTTGTATATTTTCTTTCATTGCTTGAAGCATATTCTGAGCGGTGCTTGCCACGAGACAACCTAACCTAACATTCATATTACATATTATATATTTATGACTAGATACAAGGACTCCAAAGAGGTTTACAATTTTGCCTCTCATTTACCCATTTATACATGGCAAACTACCATGCATGGAGCAATTGGGGTTCAGTGTCTTGCCCAAGGACACTTCGACATATGGACAGGAGCAGCTGGGGATTGAACTGCAAACACTACGATCAGTGGACGACCCACTCTCTCTCCTGAGCCACAGCCACCCTGGCAAGCAGGCGTGTGTTCAAGACAGAGCGCAGTGGATGGATGAGTCCTCCACACACAAAGACGTAGGTGTCTGGGGGACAGGTGTGGGGGAGGATGAGTACAGTATGTGGGAAGAGGGGCTCAGCTGGGCCTGGGGATGACGAGCAGAGGAAATGGGTCAGTATGGATGAGTGGAGGGAGACGGGGGGGGAGAAAAATGGACAGAGGAGGAAAGGAGCGGAGAGGAGAAAAGAAGGAACAGGAAGGTGTCCTTTTGGATTATTACAGGTGGTGCGTCCACAGCTGAGACCGAGAAGGGAATGGATGTGTGTGTGTGAGTGTGCGAGACACTGTGATGAGGTTAAGCCGTAGTTAAGGTTGGACGGTTGAATAAAGGTGGTGGCTGAGAGGTCAACAATGGTCAGGGATAGGGATAGGCAGTAGCTACACTACCACTGAGGACACGGAGGATAATTCATTCAGGATTCATTTGTGGGTTTAATGAACTCAGGAGAAGTTAACTTTCCACAATTACAAGTTTTACGGCTAATTTGTCAATATTCTTAAATATGACAGTTTTTATATGTGGAATCTTATTTAATTATAGAGACAAGATGTTGGTTACAAACCCTTTTCAGACATACAAGACAGTTTTTGTAATATATATTTTTTACATCAAACAATACCTTTAAATTTCATTAAATAAATACATATAATGTAATGTAAAAATATTTAGTAAATTAAACAGACTGGTTTTGGCTGGTATTTATAAAGCAATATTTTGACATTTTTTGATTTACTGTAAAACTTCAATTAATCGCACAGGCATTTATTTGCTTCAATCACAGAACTCAACCTGCCTATATTTGCTCAATAAAGACAAAGAAATACTATCAAATTGTTTATTTAAACCAGTAGGAATATTGTATAAATTTTAGGCTATTAATCAACGTATCAAACGTATCTCGGCTTTAAATTTAAGTTTCACGGTACGCTTTTTCACTTTCTTGCTGAGAGTTAGATGTTTTTGTGTGTAATGGTGATTGCATTTGTATTTGTTTCCCTCATGGGGTGGGGTGGGGGAGGAAAGTATTTTTGACCTATCAGAGCACTTTGATTTGTAAAATTGTATAAAAGAATAACTTTTATACAATTTTAATAAAGTAATAAAGAATTACTCTTCGGTTTTTGTACAGATTAAACAATTCCTGTTGCTTCATTTAGAACAGACAGATATGTGAGTGGTATCTATCTTCTCATGGTTGTTGTCTTGCCAACCATCCACAGAAAGTGGTTCAGAAGCATCAGCCAGTGAACCGTGGACAGGTGTTCTGTCAGGTTTGTGAATCAGCAGCTGTAACACTTGGGCTGGTAGCAGTGAGTTGGTGAGGTAACTAGCCTAATATGTATTGCTGGCAATCGAGCTAATGTTAGCTCACTAGTACACTTTAGACTCATTTCCTGCCTTGCCCTGCTAGGAATATTTCCAGGTTACGCTGTGCGTTTTTGCAGACTCTGCAGCAGGTCTACAAGTCTACACCTCAAATACGAAATCAATACAACAAAACAACCGGCCCTGTCTTACCGGGAATCAACCGGGAATCAACAAGATGAAGAATTCTAGGAGAAGAATCATATTTTGATGGAAGTCTGTTTATACTGCCATCTTCCATCTGTCCTTTACTACATTATTTAATTATTGCCATTGTATCCCTCTGTCAATCTTACTCTTACTTTTTCATCTTCTCCTTTAGTGTGAGCCAAACACACACAACTATTTTTGTTTGTTTGTTTTTTTTCTCAGTCTCATCCTTGTCCTCCATTTTTTCTCACTAGCTCTGGAGCATCTCTCATCACATCTCCTGTTTCCTTCTCTCCACCTATCTTCCCGTCTCTTCTTCCCCCTCTTGCCTCTCCGCTTCAGCATCAATAGAGGGCCCATCTGTTCCCATACATCACGCACTTCATTTCAGTTTATTAGCTGGGATAAATCATAAATATTTCATTATACATCACGGGCGGCTGTCGCCTGCACACCGACAATTTATCACCGCTGCCCTCTCTGCCGGCTTGCCACGGCCGCTATAAGCTTTCCAGTCTATTAAACAAGATTGATACAGTGTGTAAATTTAGATATTGGGAATTTCTTCACAGACCACTGCTCCGCACTGATAGGCCAGGGTAACAGAGGAGGGGAGAAGAGGGAGAGGGGCTAGGGAGCAGAGGGGGGGAGTAGCGGAGCTTGGTTGGGTGTTAACACCACTAACAGGGTAGTTACAGTATCCCCTACTCTCCTCCTCTTTTAAAAGAAAATAAAGAGTAGGAATAATATGGTTAAAGCCATGTCACTCTCGTCTTGGGCTGAAAATAAAAATACCATGAAATTTGTCCATTTGGCTGCAAATGTTTAAGCGTGGAAGAAGGAAACGGCATTTATGAGGCAATGTTTGACAAAGGGGTTGAAAAGAAACACTCAGACAACATACTTGTATTGAGTTTGAAGCACTTATACAGGACTCTTTGACCTTGTCTCTTTGAGGAGGAGGAAATGACGAGGGATAGAACAGCATGTTTGAAGAGAGGCACAAGTGGGAATAGTGATTGGAGAACACAGACTGATAAAAGAGGGAAGAAGGGCGGGAGAGAGATTGTTGGGAACTGTGTTACTAGGACACACACACACAGACACACACACTCAAGCTTATACACATACGTACTATATGTACACAAAGTACATACATACACACACCCGCACACAAACACTACTTCAGGCATCAGAGACTCTCAGAGACATTATGTGTTATGGCATTGGAGGCAGATATGGCCGAATGGCTTTCTTAATTAAAACGATAAGAAGCCTAATTGCACTGGGCTTTCATCTCATTCTGAGGCATTAAAGAAAGTGAAGGCACACAGTGTGGAAAAAAATAAAATAAAAACAGATCAAGAATTTAACCGGAGGATGGAGGGCAGAGAAAACTTCCATAATGATTTTCAGAAAACAAAAAAGGACATTAGTTGGATCTGCAGAAAAGTTCATTCTGTTACAGCGTAATTGAAATTCAGAAAATCAACGCTTAATTACTTCAAGCCATTAATTATCATTTTCTTAACAGCATTGTGCACAGAAGTGTATTATCAACATTTTTGTTTTATTCCAGCAACAGCATTTTTTCAGAGTAATACAAAATTGCCTTAAGAGGAATTCTTGCTGGAGTGTGACATTTTACCAGAAGTCTGTTGATTGGCCTTCATTCATGCTTTCATCTTTTGTTTCTCAAGACTACTACATAGACATAAGACATATTTAAAACTCTCTATCTTAAGACTACATGTGATGTGCTCAGGTTGGAGCTTTAATTCAGCCCACGCAGACAGACAGGTAAGAACCTCCTGGCTGTATTAGAATGGAGGCTGGGCCCATAAAAAAACTGTTTTTCTCTCTTCCAGAGTGTCCACTCAACAAACTCTTAGAACTAGCAGGGCAGCGGTACGGCCCCTGTGCTGCTTCCATGCCAGGTACTGTGCCATTTATATTACCTCCGAAAATGTGAACTATGATTTGGTTCAAAAAGCAGCTACAGGCTATTATTATCATTCTTTCATTAATTGCTGTCATTAGTGTCCTGCGTTCTAAATTAAATTTCTGATTGGGTGCACACGTGTTCCTTTACAAAAGAAATGTAACTGTAGAGGACTTAGTCCACAAAACTATTCAAAATTACACAGGCACACAGACACACATAGTCTGGACATTAGACTTAGACAAAAAGTGCGTGGAAGAAAAGGGCAGTGTGACATATGAAAAAGGCCAACATCACAAAAACACTTCAGCCAGTCTGCCTCTAGCATCGCTGCTAGAGGTGTCAGGGAAGGAGCGAGACAACTCAAAATGCACAAAAACTGTTTCTGTGGAGATGACAGAAGTCACCCATTAGTTTGTCGCAACCTTCCAGCCCCATAACAGATTTCTGCTGTTATTGAACTAGACAGAAAAAAAACGTTATGAGTGTTTGTAATTGAATGTGAATTGAGTCCGACCTTGATCTAAAGTACCATGTACTTGTTTTTGTGTGCACACCCCACTCAACCCTGGAGATGTGGCTGGCATGTAGCCTCCTGTAAAGTGCACTTTGAGCAATAAAATGAAAACACATCTACATTCACATTATTATCTCATTCTGACTTTGACTTACTGCACACTCAAACTCAGACTGCAGCAGTTTTAAAAAGGAAGAAACACACTTTCATCCATGAATAGGATGTGGCTAAAAAAATCCTATTCCAGGGAGTCAAGTGGGTGTCTTTAATAAATATGAGCTTCTACATTATAAAAATACATGCCTCACTCTGAAACCCACATATCTATGATTCCGATCACTGTTATGAGGAAATAAGAAATCTGCGTGACCAATAAATGTTAAGTACTTGTACATCAAAGAGGCTCTGCCATAAATTACTGACATTTTTAAGTAAGCTATTTTAAACGCTTCACAAATGAACAAAGAAGATGTGTCCTTTCCTAATTCTGACAACATGACAATTCCAAGTCGAGCCAAATCTCTAAAAATAAACAACACAAACAAGTCTCAAAAAAACAAGTCTACAGCAGTGAGTGATTTACACTCCATCTCTTAGCTTGTTGTATAACTGTTGTGAAACCAGGTTCTAGTCTAATGTTTAAGGTAATCGCAAACCATAAATTCAGAGTCACCTGGCTGTCCTCATAGCGTGTAGTCAACAACAATATCTAACTAAGTACATCTAAGTCCTGTACTTAAGTACAAACTTGAGGTACTTTTTCTTCTCATACCACTTTCTGTTTCTCTACAATTCAAAGTGAAAAACATATGAAAATGTACAGCCGAAACGATCTGTTGATTAATTGATTGACAAAATGAACTATTCTGATAATGATTTTTTATGAAAAAACATTTCATAGTTTCAACTTCACATATATGTTTTAATAATTTTCAGGTTTAGACTGTTGGTTGAACAAGACGAACACTGTGAAAGTCTCTTTATTTTCTGAAATTTTACAAACAGTCATTCAAGCAAATTGATTAATCAAAAAAATAAATAGGAGATTAATTTATAAGGAAAATAATTAGTTGCAGCTTTATATAAAACAGTTCAAATTAGCTCCACCTCAACCAACTACAAAAGTAAAAAATGCTGCTTTTACATCAATACATTAGTAATAATAATGTTAAGATATATAATAATGTAACAATCACATGAGACATTTCCCGATTATACTTGAACACTTACTTACGCAACATTATCAATGCAGGACTTTACACTATGTATTTTTACAGAGTGGTATTAGTAGTTTTACTTAAATGATCTGAATACTTCCTTCACCACTGGTAGTCAACATGTTGTAAAGGTGATATTTGTACATCTTTAGCTAACCTCTCTTTGACCTGGTACTGTATGTGCTGTCTTCACAATTGACAGTCACCACTAAGTCAAGAATAGTACTTGGAGCTGACCCGTTACAGTTCTTGTGGCTGTTGCATTAGCTGTGTAGGCAATAACTGTATTTTAATCTTTGAATAGGTGCACTTAAGCGACAGAACACACCATCTCTGCACACACCTCTGGCATGGCGACGCAAACATTTTAAAACCCACTGAACAGTCTAAAAAATTACCTATCATCGACCAAAACTCAGAAGTGTTTTTCCTTCAGAGAAGTGGACATTTTAGAGATACTATTTGACAGCCATGTAGTGTTTATACGTACATGTCTCTGCACTAGCATCGCCCAAGTGTTTAAAGCGAGCCTGGTGAGGAGATGCTTCTCTGTGAGTGGAGTCACAGTCTTTCACCACATTCAGCACAACCTAAACTCTCACACTGCAGGTTAAAGCTGAGTGCCCTCCATCACTGTGGAGAGGACAGCCTTATCTGCACAAAGATGAGAGAGGTCTAAATGTGAGTCGTGCCTCTTCTCAGAGCGACTGTAAACACTTAGCATATATGAATATTAATGTTCCACATTTAAGCCCCGGTGACTAGATGGAAGAGTTAATGAGGATAAATAACAGACAGCCAAGCAGTGAAATCTCAGCTCTGACATTATTTATCATCCTTAACTTTTGTCACAGCTCCTTTTTTTTGCAATTAATATCGTACAAGAAAGCACTTTGCACTTGGATGAGTGATCTAATTTGTTTAATATAATGCAATTAAAGGAGCTTGAATTGCTTTATGTTAATGTTACTGATTATATTCCTTGCTGGGTTGCCTCTCCACCAGCAGATAACAAGCTGAACTTGAGGATTGATGTCTGTCTCAGATCTGCCATGCTCATCAAGCACACCACTTAACTGCCGTTTACATGCCCCTACTCTGCACTGAATCACACAAATCTGATAGTCAGCCAAGACACATCAACTCCAGAAAACAACAGTCAACTATAAAGCCCAAACGCTAATTTCAAAACTCAGATTAGTTTTGCTTTTGGCACTTTTGAAATCACAGTACCTCTCGTCACTTTGCCTTCTACCTGAGCAGATGAATGAATGAGGGAAGAAGGGAAGCAAAGAAGGAAGGGTAAATAGAACACCTGGAGTAGTGGCTCACACGAAGCAGGGTTTAACTACATTTACCAGCAACTGGTGTAAATTAAAACCAGGACCACCATGCATGGACACCTCACTGTAAATGTTAAAGGGATGGGTGGCATGAACAACTTGGTGGATCCCACAGGGAGCTCTGACATTGGAGTTAGGAGGACACAGTGTGACTTGGGGTGAAATATGACATTGGGAACACAGGACACAGGGAAGAGGAGAGTGCAGCTGGGAGCAAAAGGCCCACGCACAAATTACTACTGATGGCTCTGCAGGATATGAGCCCACGCTTCTGTCTGTCTGTCTGTCTGTCTGTGGAGAGAATTTACCCCGCAGACCTGAAGCTCACCTTTACAGCTGGGGTTACTCTCTCAGTTGCACACAAGCACACACAGACAGACAGACAGACAGACAGACAGACAGACAGACAGACAGACACGGTTTAACAAGAGGGCGAACACTCACATACTCAATCAAATGTGTTTTAACACTCATGCTTTGCCAAATTAAAGTTTTCTGTAAATCTCACAGGATTCAGTTGCATTCACATAAGTAGGTTCCATATAATAAGCCCTTAAGAGTGTGAAACGGCGGTAAAGCGACAATGATTTAACCCCCTTGTTAACTTTTCTGCCCATGAGCCGGCGTCTCTTCAAGTTAATTAAGTAAATTATTAAACATCAGATAAGTCTGGGTTAATATTCAGCCCCCAAACACAGCTTCCTCCACACTGCCTGCTGCAACCAAGCTTCCATTATTTATTACTGAGATGCAAAATTTGAAAAATTGCTAATGCCCAAGCTTCCCTCTCTTCCCACAAGTCCTTACTAATTTATGTATTCATTCATTTATTTATGGTTTATTTCAGAACACCATAAAACATTCCAGGAGCAGTACCGGGCCGTCTTGGTTGATAGACACCGACTAAACCCAAATCTACCTCACCACTTTTACATTATCTTTCGCTTTGTTGCCCGCGACTTGTTGTATTTACCCGTGTACTTCAAAACTAACAACAAACGCCCTTGCAGTCTTGTCAACTTGAGCTGAACTCATGCTGTATCTCTGGACAGCAGACAGACTGTATTGCAGAACGAGCACAAAACAAGGGTTAAAAAAAAGGCGAGAGGGGATCAATGTGCTCAGAGATGTTTGTGAAGATGAGTGGAAAGAGAGAGCACTCAGGAGAAGGTGACAGCTTCCCTATAGAGCTGCCAGTCATGCTACGCAGCACCCGCTCGCAGTAGAGAAGACACCTCTCACCAGCTGAGAACTTATTGATCTAAACACTCCTTCTACAGTCCACTTTTTCTTGGCCATCTCTCCTTCGCCTCCTCTTCCAATTGGCCTGTCAGTCTCCCCTCTCAGCTTGATTTTCTTCTCATACTTCATCTTCCACTCAGTGTCAGCCGCAGAGTGCAAACAGAATGGGTTTTAAGATGTTTTCAACTGCAATGGATTTTAAATCTCTTTTTTTTCCAGTGCAGTTCTGCTGGCTGATCACAAAATGGAGTTTTGAGGTTATGAATGTTGTAGCCTGAAGTGCTTTATTTAATCTAGCTTTGGATAACAGGGGGGAACATGACTTTCTGCAACAGTAAGTGCATTCCCATCCACCTGTTTTTATCCGCATTTTCAATTCTATTACGTTAAACAACCTGAGTGGAAATGCCGGATAGTTTTTATGCTTGGCTAAAGTGGGACAGTTGACATATTGATAAAAAGAAAATGTGACAATGGAAGCGGACTTAGTGAATAAATCATGATATACGTGAAGCATATGGACTTAATGTCCACTGAAGCTGTAGACCCATGGAGGAGATGAAAAACTAGCAGCCAAAAACATCTGTGTGGGAGACTGTAACATTCCTCAAATGAATAAATACTGTATAACAAACATAAATGGCACACTTTCAATTACGTCATCTCATTAGTTCTTCTGCAATGGTTTACTGGTACCAGACTGGAGAATAAGCACCACTAACTGTTTATCTCGATGCACCCAACTCCTAATAGGAACCTGACTATTATCTTGCTGAAGATAAGGTCTGAAAGATCGCAGCATTGAATTACTGTATGTTGAAGGTGTATATAATAATATACATAAATTAAACAGAAAATTCAGTTTATCATGTGTTGTATTACTGTTATTGGCAAGTACATCACTCAGCATCAAGTGGAAAGTCATGTAAGCTAATTTAAACTGTACTCAACTTTTTTAAGTCCAAAAAGGTACATGAAAAGCAGTCTAGTGCTGAACACCTTTCATTTTTCATCTCTGTCATGAAGGTCAAATCCTAAAGGATGTAGAAAAAGTGAGATACAGAAAGCTCTGTCGAAAGGTGACAATAGATCTGCCAAGAGTTAGTCAGAGATGGAGTATGAGGATGAGTCAGAGTGTTAGAGAGAAAGGTGGAGTGTGAAACAGGGAGCAGGTGTGAAGGTAAAAAGCAGTGTAAGAGGTGAGGTAGGAAGCTAAACAGAGGGTTAAGTGCAGTATACACCCAAAACTAACCCTCCCCTCCTTTTTTCCGCCACATTACACCCCACTCTCCTGGTCACTGTCACCTGCAAAATCATTTGTTTAATTATTGCTAGCATCGCCAGCTTTCCAGATGGTTTCCTATAATATTTAGTGTAGTGTCTTGTAGTGATTTATTTTTTGGCCAATTGATCTGTCGTGGCAGGAAGATTTGGACCAGATTCAGACACCAGCCTCTCAAGCATGAACAAAATATAGTTCAAATGTAGTTTCAAACGCTGTCATATTGTTTCGCTGATAAAACGTCATATGGTTCTGTCAAGATTTACAGTGTTGTAAGGGCATTATGAAAGTCTTTTGCACAAATGTGTAATTGAGTCTAACTGTAATACTGTAATAATTTTATTGGCTAAATTACAAATGCAGTGCTGCATAAATAAACATTGTCAAGTTTTGTTAAGGGTCATGATGCAAGAGTAAATGAACAAACTCACTGAATTATGTCCAACAATATATATATGTCAAACAAAATATATGAAAAAGAACAACAAAACAAAATTTACATTGTTACCCCATTATTGTTTGGTTATGCACAGGGAAATCAAATACCTTTCCAAGAAGCTCCCTCTGTCTACAGGACAAACCAAAATCTAAAAACTAAAAGTTTTGGTTTTATGGGGTAGTTACATGCTCTAACTATGTCTCTCCGGGAACAGTTATGTCCTCACAGTGTTCACAAGTTCCTCAAAAAAATACCCGCAAATACATTACCCACAATGTAACCTGAATACAGAATGTTCAGTCAGAGGTTTCTAGTAGCGGCAAACGCAGCCTCGAGCCACTAGCCTCAAGCAGAGATGAGGAGTGGGCTACAGAGGTCTGGTAAACTCACTCCTCTCTACATCTACTTCCCCAGATTTTATTTTTTATTTTTAAACATGTAGTCTTCAGACCAACCAATACTGAGGAAATTTATCAGATTTATGCAACGTTTTTTTACAGATACGGTACTTTGATGTATACAATCGGTGGAGATTCCTTATTTAATCCTTTGAGTTTTCAATCAAAGAACTAGATATTTTCTAACTCAGTTGCTCAACATTTGAACCGCTGAGTCAACCACATGAGTTGAGCTTTGAAGGTGCTTTAAATACCACCTGAAATTGTCTAAGCAAAAAATAAAACAACTTTTTCTTCTGGAAACCTGGATGCCAAAAATCTCCTCACACTTCATACCTGTGTGTGTGTGTGTGTGTGTGTGTGTGTGTGTGTGTGTGTGTGTGGTGTTTAAGTTGGCATCAGGGAACATAGGCAGGTGGGTGGGCAAGGAACGTTTTTGATAGCTTCCTATAGAGTAGTCCACTGTGTGTGTGTGTGTGTGTGTGTGTGTGTGTGTGTGTGTGTGTGTGTGTATGTGTGCGTGTGGCTTGAGGGACTGGTCTGTGGGGAGCTGATTGCACAGGCTCTCATTATGTGGCCGGTGGCTGTAATGGAGTGTGACAGCAGCGTGCTGTGCTCTGGATCTCTGTCCTTCCAGCCTGCAAAGCCAATTAAACACACTCTGCACCGCTTTCCCACTGCCTCGCCCTGCTTCTCCATTACTTGCTCCTTCCTTGCTTCTTTTCACCCACTCCTCCCCCTCCACCACAAGCTCCACATCCCCACCTTGTCCATCCCCACTCTCGCGGGAGCCTTACATGCCACCCTTTGTAGCCGACTCTTTCTAACCCCTCCACCACCACATCTCCAAGCTCAATACTTCCAGCTCTTTCCTCACGCTTTTGCTTCTGGCTGTTCTCTGTCCTGTTGTCTACATGAAAATTAAAAGTAAACTACAGGTCCTTTTTGGGAGAGGGGGATGATGGGCTGCAGGGAGACAGCCTCTGATGACATCTTCCATGTGTACTGCCTCACACACACACACACACACACACACACAAGAACGAGGGAGAGGAAGAGAGCTAGAGAGCAATACTTGGTTTCTCAAGACCCTGAGCAGTCACAACCACTTAGGAGGAAAAATGCCCTGCAGCACCAAAAACACACACAGTCCATTTATCACTCCCTCACAGTCCCCCAAAATGTGCGCACACACACATCCAGTACACACATTTGAGTGTGAATGTGTGCGTGCATGTACAGTGCTGAAGTGTGAGTTAAGAAGAAAAAGAGGAGAAGAGCGTTTGGTACCTGTTTTGAACCAGCCATCATCAGTGAAAGACTCTCTGGTCTCTCGAGGTTTGCCCCAGTACTCCTTAAAGACCGATGGGCCACGAACTAGTAGCTCCCCTTCTTTCCCCTCCAGACCTGGACGTACCTGCCATATATTCAAAGAGAAATGAAGAGATGAAGAAATCCATCTTCAATCACACTACTGTCTGACATAATTCTGTTTTTCATCCCCTGTCTGTAGAACAATCAGCTTATAACTTATTCATTCATTGATTACCTGAGTCTCTCTGTGATTTCCCTCCACAATTGTGGTGTTGGTTGTGTTATTCATAACAATCCGAACTTCCACACCAGGAAGCGGCAGCCCTACAGCGCCTGATAATAAATGAAGCAGAAACACCCACAAAAAACTCATGAGTACAAAGGGAACATAGTCAGTTGAAATCAAGATGGTATAATTTTTGTCCACTTATACGGGCAGTAACCAATGGAGGGATCGTCATCAACTTTTAGTGCAGGATTTCTAACCACAGTGGGAGTTTACTCCCCTAAGATGGCATTGGCCTCTGTCTGCAGGGCATAACTGGTCACTAAATGGTTTGCTGAGCTTGTAAAACACTAAACTGAAAGCCATTCGTCTCAGTCACCAGTCAGCTTACTTGGACAGTAATGGGGATTTCTGGGCAATGCCTGATGCAGCTGTTTGCTCCAACAACAAGTAAACTCCAAATAAGACAACTGTCTTTGGACATTTGACTCTTAAGACAAAATAACAGGCCCAGAATACACTCCATGACATTGCAATTAATCAAGAGTAATGACAGAGTCCACAGAATCCACGGCATTAAGTCAAACCAAAATTCACAATATCGCACTCCTCTGACACACACAATAACACTCCATGCACCTCCATAACCATCAACTTAAATAACTACTCTACAATTTGCACCAGTTTTATGCTATTTCTGAAAAAAAGAAAAAGTACAGACTGTACTTCAGTCTTAACTACTGCTGAGTGCTTGACAAGGCTTTTTATTGCAGCACAGTTGCATAAAATTTTTATAACTGAGCTGACAAATTATGAAATGCAATGAGAGCTGTTACTGCTCACTCTAACTGTGAGCTGCAGCAATGTTTAAGTGAAACTATTAATAAGGAATGTGTTACCTCCAAAATGGGTTGCAAATTGAAAGTTCCCACATGTACTGACATCACCTACAGTCTCCATGTTTGTGTGTTTGCAAGTGTGACCTCCTGAGTTAAGTAATTATAGCAAAGAGTACACAGGGAATGCATGCAGAAGGTCTCAGTGGTCTTTTGTGTGTGTGTGTGTGTGTGTGTGTGTGTGTGTGTGTGTGTGTGTGTGTGTGTGTGTGTGTGTGTGTGTGTGTGTGCTTTCTACATAGTGAGGACCGGAACAAGATTTAGACTTGGTTTCGAGGGTTAGGGTAGAATTAGGTTTAGGTTAGGGTTAGGATCAGGGTCAACATTTTAGTTGTGATGGTTAAGGATAGGCTAAGGGTCCAGGGAACACATTATGTCAATGACAGTCCCCACAAGGATAGAAGTACAAGGATGAATGTGTGTGTGTGTGTGTGTGTGTGTGTGTGTGTGTGCGCGCGCGTGTGTTTGCGCGCATGTGTTTGTGTGTGTGTGTGTGTGTGTGTGCCTGCCTTAAGGCTCTCCCAATAAAGAACTGGGCAGGTCCTGATTAAAGACTGATGCTCTCACTACATATTGATGTAATACACTCCAGTCTTGATTGGCAATGTGTATCACACACCCTCCATCACTTGCACTCCAGTCCAACACGAAAAACCAACTGACAAAGCAGGATAACAAACAAGCTTAAGTTGGAAGGTTAGACAAGCTGAATCTAGCCAAGTTATAATGATCACTGCATCCTGGACTGTTGTGTCAAAGAGGCTTACTGAGACGAGGTGGCTCTGGGATCCTCATTACAGTCAAAGTATGGAGGATGGAGTGGGTGCTTCATCAGAACTGCTTGTCAGACGGTCCAATAGCTTCAGAAAGCATCTGACCATGTTACTCCGAAACGGACAATCCAACACTTACACCCACTCCACACCATGGTTGGCCAGCTGTGTGAAAGTGAGAAAGGAGTAGGGTTTGAACTTCTCTCTCTAGCTTATTTTTCATTCTTGACACAACTATTTCCGTCACTTTTCATGTGAACAACTGAGTGCAACACTGTGAATGGCTTCCAGGAGAGAAGGTCTCAAAATGTGCTGTTACCCCCATATTTAAACCATATCGTCTCTCTCACCTCTCTATGATGGCCAGCTGAACATATTTGATTTGATTTGTCATTCGAACAAGCACTTTTCTAGCTAAACCAACCGCTTAATGCCTCCAAATATGGGTCATCTGAATTAAAGATTTTAGATCAACGCTGTCAAGGTTGTGGACAGCAGTTGTGCTGCAGTGAAGCTGTTTCCAGTTCAGAGAGCTCACAGAGCAGAATGTTGTTGAGTGTCTGTCTGAAATACTCCAAACTTTAGACAGTCGAAGGCACGGTCTTGTAGCTAGAGCTTGTCCGGGAGAATCCCACACCGGATGCAGCGACGCGTCGACGAGTCAATTACGTCGACAAATTGCCCCAGACCTATATTGCTTTAAAGGATAATTCTGGTTTAATTGTGTCTTATTTTTTAATACTCATCAAATAATTGATGTGATGTGGAAACAACGAAGTGTGAAACGAGCAGTCAGATGATCAGACAAGTTGTAAACAAGTTGACAGTTTAGCCAGATCTAAACCACTCTATTTGGAGGAAAAGCTGAAAGAAATTGCATGTGAAATGTTGGTAATGAACAGCAAGTTCGGGTAATAATTCTACCACTTGTCTTTGTTTTCTTTTCCAAATATGTTTGGCTGATGTGTTTTGTTTAAGTCTTGTCAAATCATATGATATCTGATGTGTTTCTGCCCCTTTAGTGAAGTTGCCACATTCCCAGATCTCAGAAATGAACACGGTGAGTATAATTTTATTAGTGATCGGAATGATAATGAATTAATTCTTTAGAACAACCCTGGTAAATAGATTATTACAAAAACCCTAACAAACAAGATCAATCTCTTCTCCTCTCGTGTTCTTTTCCCCTGATCAGGGGTGAAGAGGTGTAGACGGAGTAATCTTCCTTGAGTTTTTCACCCTTTCCAGCAAAAAAACTGCCATCTACAAAATGACAAAAACAGACTCGTCTCCCTCAATGACAAAGTCTCCACAATCCATTTACAGTTCAATTCAGGGAATCTCTCTCCCCTTCTATGCCCTCTTCTATCATCATTTTTTTCCTCTCATGTCAGGAGCTTTAGAAATTTTGGAGACTTGTAGCATTCTGGTCTTGATGATTCAACAAGATTGAGTGGCATTTTGAAGAGTACAGGCAGGTTATAAATGCTACATGCTAGGTGGGAAGAGGTCTGTGTGTCGCGGAGAAGGCACAGCATGACAAAGGTCCAGACAGCATTGTTCCACAGTTATTCTTTCAAGGGGTTTATGAAAGATGATATAATTTTTTGCATCAAATGACAGCTTTGTCAAGATGACATCAGGAGAAAGACAGCCTTGAAGGTGTCTTTCTCTGTTCTCGATGTTAGTAAAAAGACAAAAAAAAGCCTGGAAATTAGGAAGAAAAACAAAAAAAAGATGAAACGGCAGCAAATGAGTTAATAGCAAGACTGAAAGAAGTGGGTCTAATCTCACATTCCTACATCTCTACATCTCTACAAGGGCGATATGACCTAGAAAGCCACACTGCTGTTAATCTGGAATGCTCCAAAACTGCAAAGTACACAACAAAATCAGGCCAATAAGATGCCCTAAATACACTAGAAAAGTATTAATGCAATAGGTGTCAATAAGTGTATTAATAGTTGAGTTCCCTGCTACTTAGTTGGTGTAGGACAGAAAGAAAAGAAAGTGTATGTAAAAGAGGGAGAGAGAGAGGAACTCCACTCCACTACTCTTCTGAGAGTGTTTCCTATGGTTGCTGTTGATCCATTTTAACCTACTTAAAGAAAAGGCAGAAACACACAGACTCAAACAGGCACATGCTCATGCCTGCATATACACACGCACACACATACACACAACTCTCACAAAAGTCTGTGCGGCAGTGGAAACATCAATAGAAACACAGACCTCTTGAAGACACTCTTAATAATCACCTGAGAGGAATCAAACGCAGCCTGCCTAGTTTATGTGAAACATTACCTGACAAACAAACAAAACAATACAGCAGACAGAAGATTGCGCAATCAACTCGCAAGCTAATTAGCTTTACCTGTAAAGAAAAAGAGTTGGCTAGGGAACAGGGAGGGAAGAAGGTGGGGAGAGAGAGGAAGTGTGGGAGGACAGGAGAAGACAGGAGAAGAAAGCAACCACCACTAGCCTGACCTCATTGCCTTTGTTTCCGTGTGTGAGGGAGGTGTAGTTGGGATCATGGGGTTTTAGTTGACATCACACCAGAGAAAACTGTCTATGATCAAAACACAACACTGACGCCGTACTACTGAATCTAACTGGTGAGGGAGGTAGAACGATATCAGAGAGATATGTGATGAAGACGAGGAACAGTTACTTCATGTGTGGTCACACCAACCAGTATGGTTTCTTCGGTAAAAAGTAATTTCTGCAGCAGCATCTTATTTGTGAACCTGTCCAATAATTTTGTGGCGCAGATAAAATATTGCACTTTCTAACCACTTTTGTACCTCCATGAGTCCATGACATCTTCTGCTAGATATTAAAATATAGCCATCAAAATTATGTTGAATGAATTGAAAACATTGATTATATCATCTAAGATCAAGATGTGCAGAAGCTTTAAATCAAATGTGTAGAAGCTTTTAATCAAATTTTGCCTCGTTTTAATAGTACCAAATTTCCTCAACAACTCAGTAAAAACTACACTTAAAGGAATGTGCTATTATCAGCCACTCCACAATAAACTTCAACTTTGGGAAAGAACGGAAAGCAAAAATCCCAATCCTCTGCTCCATGAAGTCATTTTCATTTTAATTAAGCTCCATGAAAGCCTCAAGCTCTGTCTAAAACCATACTCCCTGGCCATGTTTCCTGGACACAGATTTTTTCTGAAAAGTTATGCCAGCTACATGTTGGGCTTAATTGCAATAAAACAACAGATTTAATGTGACAAATTTCAGACCAGCATTTTGAAAGTGAAAAACATTCACATTGGCTGCCTTCATCCATTAGCAGGGGGTGACTGCCAACCAACCCAAAGTTTCACGGTCAGTAAAACTATGTTCACTTTGGCTGACAAAGTAATGACAACGTCCTGGAGAGCACACCACCTAATCCAGCTGACTGACGTTGACGCATTTTTTTTTATTTGAAAACCTTATATGAAATTTTGCCAAGCAAAGACAGACAGACTTTTAGAGGTTTAGTAACCTGGTGTGATGCACTCACACTACATCTGCATTCTTTACTGCCTTACTCACTAGATTAGAACACATGAGGAAATGTTGCCCTTGTTTTTCTTTTGGTCATGAAAGGTTTTCCAAGCTTGAGTAATTCAAATCAGATGTCAAACTTGTCTTTAAAAAACATTTTATTCTGGCTTCATATCCTGCAGCTGATCCACCACACTTTGCTTGGAAGACGACCAAGACCTGCCTTTTCAGCTATCTTAGTGTTCTGCTAGGACTGGACGATATGACGAAAAATGTTATCACAATAAAAAGCTTCAAATATTTCGATATCGATATTTATCACCATAAGTACCAAATCTTTATTTCTTTCGAATTTAAAGGCTGATTTCTGCTCTTGAGTGAAAGTTGAAGAAACCTGATTGTTGTTTGTGGTTTAAACTCTTCTTTATGGTCAACACTTAATGCCAAACAGTGGATCACTTCACAAATTTGAGGTAGAACATTCAAAACAATTATGATAAAATCTTTGCCAACAAATATGCACGAGTAAAATTAAGTAAAATCTTTTTTCAGTCCTTTTTCCTCGACAGAATAAACATCTTAATAAAAAAGTCCTAATTCGTGTGTGATTCAAGTGAATAAAATCAAACATTTATTGAATATTTACTGAACATTTGTTATATTGTTATTGAAACAAATTATATCGCAATAATTATTGTTATTGTTTTATTGTCCAGTCCTATGTTCTGCATGACATTATTGTTATCCACCGTGAAGGATAGAATAAACAACTATATGTATTTTTCCATACTGGGTAAAAGTACAAGTGCGTGTTAGTGAAACATGTCTACCTGGGTTGCGTTGGCCCTTGAGAGGGTTAGACAGTGCCATGCCGGTCTCGGTCATTCCGTAGCGCTCCAGCAGTGTGTGTCCTGTAATCTCTTCCCAGCGCTGCAGTGTGGGAAGAGGGAGAGCAGCCGAGCCCGAAACCATCAGTCTAGAGGGAGAGGGCCGGACATGAGGGAAACACAAAAATCCTTATAACACATTCCTAGGTTATACTATGACATAAAAACTTTGTGAAACATGTCGATTTAAATTCTATCAGGGCTGGAAGGCTGAATGCCTATGACATTTGAAAAGGGGGTAAACCACATTTCAGATCATTAGGAAGACTGTTTATGTACATCCACAGTTCACATTATTTGTTTCAGATATTCATGTGTGCTGTGGGTGATATGTGGGATTTATTCCATATATATATATATATATATATATATATATATATATATATATATATATATATATATATACACACATACACACACACACACACACACACACACACACACACACAGTATAAACACACACAACTACACGTATCAACAGATACATCTACACATGAGTGAGCTGTCTGTCATTGATCCTACAGCCAGTACCTGATCCTCTCTTTGCAGACCGCTTTGACAAAGTCCTTGACATGAGGTTGTGTGAAGTGCTGATCATAGTACTGGATCAGCTTAGAGTAGATAGTTGGCACGGCCATGAACACTTTAACCGAGGGAGCCTTGGAGCTCAACAGCATCTCCCACACCTGGGAGAAAGTCAAAGAGAGATAAGCACAACATATAATAATAAGAGGGAGGAAGAGAGAGGGAGATAAGGAAAAGCAAAAATTAAAGTCGTGTATCTAATGGACGAGGCCATGCAAACTGAATAATTACATCCAAATTAATTTTATTAAAAGGGTAATTCTGGTATTTTTAAACCTGGATCATATGTTTACATACTTAGGGTCTAAATGACTAATAGGTACAAAAATTAGTTCTGTAGGTAGCCCTAGCCGGCAACCACGAAACAGACATATTCCTCTGGGGAAATTGTGCCCATAAAAAGTTTGTCCACCAAAACTGCTTGTTTTTGATACCGACAGGCTCAGATTGTTGTCTGACAACATTATGGAAAGACTTCCTATAAAGAGAGACCTTTTTGTTAAAGAGTAAGATGACTACTGACTCACATTTCCAAGGTCTTCATCTTGCAACAACTTACCTCTCACAAGATTTCAGACTTCTGGTTTCTGGTTAAACAAAAACTCTTTAACAAAAATGTGTGTCTTTTTAGGGAACCTTTCTATAATGTTTTCAGGCACTTAGACTAACAATCTGAGCTTGTCAGGGGCAAAAACAAGCACTTGGGCAACTGAGATGATCTACTGAACCGATTCTAAAACTTTTTACACCTATTAGTCATTTAGACCCCAAATATGTAAAAATGTGTTTCATGGTTAAAAATACCGTAACTATCCTTTAATACATGTGATATTGTTATCTTTTATTCGATGTAAATGGCAAAGTAAGGCCCAGACAGCAGCTTCATACAAAAACTGTCAACACAATGCCAAAAAAAGAGCAGAAAACAGTCCAGATTTGTAAAGGTCAGGGGCAGGAAAACAGCAGACTGCTGTAGGGCAGAGCTGGCACGTTGGCCAGTTAAAAGGCCTTCTGTATGGATACTTTTGACAAATGTGCTTTTTGACTGTTACAGAAGGAGCCACTCGTGTCCTCTACTGCCTCAATCATGCGGCTTTAAACACACGCACAGGCTTAAATGGACATAAACATACATTGTGAACTACATGCACATATAAAAAAACTGTTCAAATATCACATAAACTCACTTGTTCAAGGACAAAGCCATTTTACACACCCCGCCCCACTCCACTTCATCTCTCACGCACACACACACACACAGTCTGGGTACATAGACGATGGGAGGATGAGACAACAGCATGAATTAAGTGAAGGTGAACGACAGCTTCTCTAAGTCCGTCTCCCCCTGGGATACAAAAGCTCCTCCCCAGCTGTCTCCCCTCCGCTCTCAGTCTACTTATCTTCACTTCTTCTTTCTTCTACCTCCATTCCCCAAGTGCTTCTTTTTCATTCTCCACTTTCATCTCTGACCCACCATTTTCCCTCCATCTTTCTTTCTCCCCTCTACTCCCTATCTCACATTCACTTACCTTCTCTCTCCATTTCGTAATTTCCTGCTTCGCTGCCTCTCTATCACCCTCTCTCTCTCTCTCTCTCACACACACACACACACACACACACCTAGACACATACTCACACACAGAAAGATGCAGTCTCTCCCATCATCCCCTCACCTACAGTCCAACCATATCCTTCTTAATATGCCAACAATTTCCAATCATTTCCTTCCACTTCTCCTATGAGTCACCTCATTGTAGACTAACTTTCACCTCCTCTTGCTCTGCTGCTAATAAACAAACATAACTGAAATATAGAGACAAATAGAGCTGAAATTATGAAGACTTGTCAGCAGTCTAATTTAGATGATAAAAGTTGATCTACAAATTATGGGTGCTCACGGTTCACCTGTAGACATACAGAATAAAACTTTGTGCAGAGGATTATTAAACAAGTGTGTGCTGACTATTCTGTGTGGTGTCTATCAAGTGCAGTGGAGCGCTTCTACCAAGTCCAGTCTGGAGGGGAGAGGAAGGCAATTTATGTCCATCAAAAGGTAGGCCTCCACCTAGGGGACAGGATGTGGTGAGAACCCAGAGATATGGCCTGCATCCTACTCAATGAGCTGCTCGGCCCTGCACTCGAACATAGGACTGCAATACAATTGCAAATTCTTCCGAGAAGGACTGGATGTTAAATACTAATGTGTCTTTAGCGCTCAGTATCGAAAAATAGCATGTATTAAAAGTTTGATCACCTTTTTAGTCCAGTTTACTTATCATTTGAGGAGCTATTTCCTTTTATCCTTTGCTATCATAATTTAACTAATTTCTGACTGTGTTATATTCAGGAAAGTTGTTTGTACAGTGGCTTGTGAAAGAAAATTAAACAAATTAATAAAATTAAAAACTGATTTATTTGGCTTATTTTGGTAAAAAGAAAAAAATGCATTTTTATATTCCTCAAATCAAGCTCTGTGAGGCTGTAATGTACTGCTAAATGCGAACGTCAGCATGCTAACAAGCTCACGACGACAATGCTAACATGCTGACATTTAGCAGGTATAATATTTACCATATTCACCTTCTTAGTTTAGCGTGTTAGTATATACCATTAATTCTGAGGGGAACATGAATGTCTGTACAGAATTCCATGGGAATCCATCCAATAGCTGCTGAGAAATTTCTGCCTGGACCAAAGTGGTAGACCGACAGACAGACAGATCACCTATTGTGTAGAGTGGCATTGCCATCCCTACAGCCAACACAACGTCAAAATACTTCATCCCCTCAAGTCTTGCCCAACCCAAACCATTGGTGTATGAAACATTACTTTAAGATTATATTATATTATTAAAGAACAGGCAGATGTGAGTGTACAAGGATACTTTTAAAGTAGCGCCTCAATCTTAATACATACTTGATGTATTATCCCTCCCTCCTATTAAATATCTCAAACAATGCGATTTTACATTTGAGTTGAACATTATTTCAGCGTGTTAGTGAATCATTTCCTCATTCTTAATCAAAATATTAGTTGCTGTGATGAAGAAGTCAGATTCAAATACACAAACAAAATCTGACCAGTGCTGTGTGCACCACAGGAAGAGTATCTGCCTCTGTCAGTCTGCAATAGCCCACTTGAAATAGACTTATCTGCGATTTACTGGATCACAATTCCTGCACTGAACATTTTTGTCACTATCTCCCGGCGAAATCAGAAAAAAAATCAATGGCGGCCTCTGCTGCCTAGGCTACCCTTCAGAGATCTTGGGGGATAGAAGAGACAGACTATCGATCACTTCATCAATGTACTGTAACTTCAGGAGGAGAATAAAGGTTTTTTTTTCTGAGGGTGAGAGGAGGCGTTTTGTGGTTTGGTACACAAGGTCAGGGATAACAGTTGAATACTGATAGCTATAACAGCGTATGTGTATAATACCCATGTTGACAGATACATGCGTCCTTTAAGACCTTTCCTTTCCATCTACCTTCACTGTCATTAGGCTTTAGAGATCCTGGCGTACAAAGACAAACACACATACATGGTAAAACACGTGCATCTACACTCCTATATGTTCCAAAGCCACACACACACTTAGCACCCCATCTTCCCCTCCCTTCTTAGGGCCAAACAAGCACTATCATCCTTCAATGTCAGCTCATCGATTGATCCGCTGCTTAAGCCCCTGCCGTGAGTCGGCATTGGTCAGATACAAAGCCACACAGGGCAATTCATCACTGAGCCCAAACACTTAGTTTGACAGTCAGAGAGGGAGGAGGAGGAGAGGCTGATAGAAGAAGAGAGGGAGAGGAGATGAAGCGAGGAGAAAAGACAGAAGAAAAGTGTAAGGAGAAAGGGAAACTCTGATACAGAAAAAATGGATTGATGTGGAAACAGTGGAAGGTCTTTCTCAAACCAGTAGCACCTTGTCCATACAGGACGTCTAAATCTGATATACTTCCCCTCAGGTACACCTCCGTCACCTCCGGAGCCTTAGAGCTGTACAACTCTCTCTTTTGTTCAGGGGTGTTAATGAAAGGTACACTGTGCCAAGAGAAAGAGTTAGAACAAGAAGGAGACAGAGACAGAGTGCAGTCTAGACCTTCTGAGGCTGGAAGTCAGGCAGCATGATGCAGGTGGCGCCCACCCAGAGAGGGCATAGCAGCTTGTTAACGATGCCATGCACGTGGTGGAGTGGCAAGGTGTGGAGGATGACGTCATCGCTGGACCACGCCCACTCTGAAACCAGACACTGGACCTGAGGGTGAGGGGGGAGACAGGAGAGGAAAGAGAAGCGGGGGTCATCATGCCATATTATCTTTAAAATAAATCACTTCCACTGTTGCAGACATTTCTCACATCATCACACATTTTTAGCAGTTAGCAGGAATAAAAAAACACAGCATAAAAAGGCTCCGAAACGCAAGATACACGCCCAAAAACTGTTTGATAAAACTGTATGGATTGTTTGTTAGACTTATCGCGGTTAAGAAGCCATTTGTTATTATGAAACACAAAATCTAGGTACTGTAATACAAGTCATGAAATGTAAATAGTGGCTTGCTGGCCTATATCTAAACCTTATTTCAAGAATGGCGGATATGAACCTCTAGTAATTTCGTCTACTCAATTCAAGCTCAAAATCATAAATTTGTCTTGTACAACAACTTGTACAACATATACCCGCTATTATTAGACCCCTTATTCAAATAAGGAAAAACTCCACTAACTCACCATTAAGGTTCATTTAGTTCATTTAGTTGCCAGAATTAGATTTGGTGATTACGGAGGGCACGGAAATTGAACTTCACCCTTGCGCTCCTGAAATCACTTATGATACTGCTGAGCAGTAAATGTGTCTGTTTAATTAATTCTGCGATTTTTTAGCTGTGAATGTCAAGTTATAGAGGAACATGTGTGCTACAATAGGCTAAATCTAAACAGCACCTTTGTGAAGCGTATTTTTTTTAACTTTGGTTAATACTTAAAGGTGATTTTTATCTTAGAGCTATATTGAATTGCATTATATTGTACAGCTGTTCTGATTATTGTGGCCTGTTCACTGCATGTTTGTCTAAGCAGATAATAAAGAATCCTCTTGCTTTGTTTATAAAAAGTTAAATGCACACCACATGCTTCTGAATGCAATTGCAAAATAACTGAACAGATCACAGCTAGAAAGACTTTTGCAGAAACACACATGCATGCAGATATCAGAAGTCATGTTAATGTTTGCTCTAAGACTCAGTATTTGAAATCACACCACCAACCACTTGGACAGGTAGGTCAGTGTGATCTTTTGTTGTAAATGTTACTGCAGTTTCTGATCACTCAGATGGCACCCCCAATGACACTGTTCACCACAGGCAAAATGCACCTCAATAATTAGGTTAGGGAATTTGTATGCTTTTCAATTTTCCATTCACTAGCAAAGAATTGCAGCATTGCTGAAGGCACTATCAGGCATTACAACACCAAAGATTATGCAAAAATATTCAGTGTATACACACACTGTCAAGAAGTGGAAGGTGGGGATCAAATGGACATCTTAAATCAATGTTTAAATTTGGAAGTCATTCAGCAATTTTATTTTCCTTTGTTTCAAACTCTTCATTCACATTAACCAGACAGAGGAGCTTTCCAGGAATTCTGACAACCTGATGTTGTTCTCTTCAAGGAAAACAGACTCACTTAATCATTCACTCACCTCCCTGGGCCAACCAGAGACAAATGAAGCTCTTCTCATCTTTTAGAGTGTTTTAATTTTCCACACTATTGGACATGTGGGTCAATTCTTTTTAAGGGGAGGGAAGGGAAATCTTCAGGAGATCCTTAATGGCATAGTTATTAGTGAATATTTGGAAAGCTTGACTGGAACAAACTAGAAATGATGCTAATCAGTGAGTCAAATACGAGTGTGGAGGTGTCCAAACACTTCTTGCACTCAAAAACATGCATGTGTCCATATTTGTTAGGTTTGTGGAGCTCTGGATAGACCCTTCATAATCTCTGCCTGCAAAGCATAAAATATCCTGTATAAAGATTTAACTAAAGAACACTGTGCCACTGTCAGACATAGGGACTTATATAAATAATATTGACTGAATATTTAAGTTAGCAAACAATTCATTACAAAAGACCCTGGAAGGTATTTAAATGAAATGAAATACAGCATATTAGTGCTGTGTATTTCATGGGGTAAAATGAGCAAAACAACCAATGATGTGCATTTTTTACATGACAGTTGCAGTTTTACTATATAGGTTCTATATTGTCTATCCACTGTACCAGAGTTCTGAAAAAGCATAGCATTCAAAGATCTTGTTTCAAGTAAATCAAACCTAGAACATAAACATGCACAACATGAAAAAGATACTGCAGATTTTGTAATTTCTTGCATCAAACAAAGCAGATCAAAAAAGTGAATCTAAAATCACTGATGTCTGAGCTTCCAACAAGCACCTGAACACACCAACAAGGCTTTAAGCAAGCAAGCAAGCATTTAAAGGCCCCACCCCCCAGATATTGTGCAATTTTGACTAATGTGTTATGGCTAGTGGAGGATATCTGGACAGGACACACAGAATGAGGAGGGGTAAGGAAATTATATAAAAGGCAGGAGAGTAGACTACAAACATGTCAAACAGTCCCAGGTATCATATCAATTATAGCACTGACCAAAACAGTATTGATATTGGTGTAGATCCCTTAGATTAAAAAAATATATATACATAAGACCAAGACACATACCAAGACATTTTACAGAAGAAAAATCAATGTTCTCTAGTGGAGAAACCATTTAATATAGACATGGTTTCTAAAGGACAACAAACCTAGTTTGGCATATCGCTACTGCAAATTTCATAAAAAAATTTAATGTAAATTTAATAAAGACCTCTTGTATAAATGTAATATTAACCAACACAGAAACATCAAAGTATTTTAAATTTAACAGGGTTTTTTAAATTATATAAAACAGGATTACATAAAAGACTATTGTGACGCCCTGTGGGATTATGTGTGGGTGTGGCCAATCTCTATCCCTTGCAGGTGAAGAGCAGCCGAGACTGATTGCAGTAACTCTGGGCACCTGAGCTAATTTCCCTGAGTATTTGTAACTGTCTTCTCATTCTGCAAGAGGCTGCTGTCGAGGCCAGGTCAGACCTCCCTGCAGGCCGGCTCCCCGGTTTCCCCTTTAGTTTGGATTTGGACTATTGCTTTGTGGTATTTATCTTGTTTTTGCATTCTACAACACCTTCACACATATACATTCATGCAAACATCATCCTGCACAGACAGTACCGAAAGCACAGACTACATACCTCATACTTTAATTATGTTAGTTTAAAATACCCCTTAATTTTGTTCATTTTGGTTTAAATAAACGTTTTGTTAAACTCTCCCTTTTGTTGTGGCCTTTTGAGCCAGGTCAAAACATAACACTAACACTATGGTGAACAAAAAAAACTTGTTTGAATTACTCTGAAAATGTTATGTTTAGCTGTCAAATGTTTTGGATAACCGCACAGATACAGAAGAGCCTATAGCTGGTGCACAGACAATTCACACTGCGCAGTATTATTATATTAACCACAGCTTTTCAGTCCATTAGCACCAGCCATACCATCCTCTGCTATGTCAAAGCTGTGAACCATTTACTTCATCAGACAAGCCTATGAGAAATTTGGTTTACCATGGCTTGGATGCTGTTGTGTGTATGTAGAACTCCCTTGGGTCTCCCTGTGGTACCACTCGTGTAGATTATCATAGCTGGTCGATCAGCCCAGTCTGTGATGGCTGTCTCTTTCTTTTGGGTGTCTGCCCCACCCAAAGTGCTCAGGTTAGAAGTAGGAGGAAGTGACAGGCATGGCAGCCCCAGCCTCTGTGCCAGCGGCTCTAGGGTTTCAGCATACGGATGCCCTGCTATCAGCAATGAAGTCTGGGAGTCAGATATGATGTACTCCAGTTCAGACTCAGGGTGTTTTCTGTAGAGTGGCACTGCCGTCCCACCACTCATCCAAGCCGCCCACTGTGCCACTGTATAGGAGGCATCATTAGCACACAGGAAGGAGATCCGCTTTCCTTCCAGACTCCCAAATTCAGAGTTTAGTGCAGAACTGATTCTACCTGCAAGGCCTAAGCTGCTGCAATACAGCTGCTTGTAGCTGTGGCTACCACTGCTATCTATGATGGCAAGCCTATCTCCAAACGCTGGAGCTCTGGCAAATGCTGGCTTCTGGTTTATCCTTGATGATGGTGCTGTAGTCCATCTATGAGACCTTCTCTGAACCGCAGTTCCCAGTAGCCATTGCCCTTGCTTTGATGGGCAATATGTTCGGTGAAGACAGGCTTTCCATTGAGGCAATGTAAACTTTAAAGAGTGGCAGGCAGCAGCGAGTCCTGACAGCATGGTTGAGAGCCGTTCAGACCAACCACAGTTAGAACCTCAAACAGAAGACATCTGTGAGTTGACCTGAAAAAGGCATGTTAGTATTATCAAGCAGCACACAAAGTTAAAAATCTTTTACTAACCACAAATACCGTATGAATTATATTTACTTGAATTATACTCCTGACAACACTGAATTTAACCAATTGGCAATCAATTTCATTCATCTAACACTGGCTGGACTATTTAACAAACTCACTGCATGTGACTTACATGTTTCATTTTTTTCTATACTTTTAAACATAGTAGACAGAAAAGGGGGATAGTTGAAATAATTAATCACAAGTAGGCTGTGGGTCAATCCTGCAAAACACTGCATCCTGCATTTTTCACAATAATAATCCAATTCATTACACACCACACCTCAAGTTTGTAACGCAGGCTTTCTGCAAAAAATCTGGAGGCTCAAGCCCAAATCGAAATGACATCAAAAGGATTATTTTGTCAAGACTTTGCAAAGCTCCCTGCAGAGGTCATTATACAACTCTTCTCACATGCTGAGTAATGCTATCTGTGATAATTTAACTGCAGTTGCTGTGTAAAATAGGTGGAGTGTCTCTCCACCTATTTTTTTCAAGAATTTGTAGTTCTTGTGCTGTTGATTGGACAAACATGCCATTTGAAGACTTGATAATAAAAATTATTGTTTCATTCAGCAAATGACGAGTCTGTAACGTTAGGTGTGTGATAGCCACTACTGTCTGTTTTGTCCACAAAACATGTTTAACCACGTTTTAATTTGTTTTCCAGTGACTTATTACGGGATTACACGTATTTCGATGTCACGCACTGCCCAGAATAACTGAGTAACTGTGCTGACCCTTCCCTTTTGACATTGACTTTAGTTACCTACACTAACTTAACGGACAGTGACAGACTGAAGACAACCCAAACCGACCACACTTCAGCCAGAATACGAAGAATAAAAATCCCCTTTCAACAGCGAATAATATATGAATACTTCTTCAACAGTAGCCGTGTTCCACTGTACACATACCTCCGTTA
Source organism: Micropterus salmoides (assembly GCF_014851395.1). Taxonomy (NCBI): domain Eukaryota; kingdom Metazoa; phylum Chordata; class Actinopteri; order Centrarchiformes; family Centrarchidae; genus Micropterus; species Micropterus salmoides. The sequence goes on along the minus strand of NW_024044348.1, from coordinate 16,558,452 downwards.
TCCATTCATATCCACCTTAACTGGAAAAAAAAATGCCGGTACGTATTATAGTGGAGGACGCGCAACGGCATTACTCTTCCGGCATGGAACAAATGTCGCTTGAATGGTTCCTGTCTTCTTCCTGCTACAACAAACCCAGCTCTTCTGTGGTAACTGAGACTTTAAAATACAGTTTTTAATTGTCCAAAAACATTGTGTTTTGTTTCTTTAATGACGTTGTACTTAATTATTTAAAACATATTACTACATGAAAGGATTTAAATGCTTAGTCATTGTATGAGATCATGATGTAATGCTTGCACACATAATTATTCAATTGTATTGCTTTAAGGCTGAATTAATTTAGTCTTTTAAGAACTATTTCAGCCTTTTTCTATTTTGATATATTTAAGTAGAAATGTTACACATGATCTGATGTAGTACTTTGTAGGCTACTAGTACTTTGTACTAGATGAAAGAGACTCACAGACAGCTCGTTCTAGATAATTATATCATTGATTATAGAGCTACTAGCATGACTTGTGTTGTTCTGTCATCCTGTGCTCCTTAACTCAGCTGGGTGGTTGTTGGCAAAATGTGCCCTCAGTTTTGAGGACCTGCAGATCAAGTGGAGAGGCTGCTCACCAGAGACGAGGACCGGGGAAGGGAGAGTGCAGCGTATATGCAGTTACCCCACACAGAGCTGTATTTGGCTTTAGATCACATGCCAGTCCTACCACTCAGTGTGCCAACTAGCTTGGCTGGCATCATCATCACAGTGCAAGTGGGCACATTCAGCCGCCAGCTGGCAGTCGCGGGCCTCAGATAAGAGAATGGTACAGACATGGCACACATTCAAAAAGTTTTCACTTCCCTCCCCAAACCCCCTACACTGCAAACAAGGATGGCATGTTCCTAACGAAACTGGAGCCTTTGTTTCAGAGAACTCCCCTCCACTCTCAGGAATAGTATCGTCAAAGACCATTCGTTCCCATTCTCGGGGAAAACGCTATTCAAGGGGATGCTATGCTACCCCAACAGCATCTAATTTCCAGAGAACCCTTTATTTGTAGGGCTTTGCACAGTCTTTCGTCTTTTTTTGAAGCAGATGCCACTGCCGCTTTTTTCCAAGGATTCAACCTAAAAATTACTGAATGTCGTCTGCGATGAAACGAAATAAGGCACAGATGACCCATGTATTTGGATTTGCTTCCTGGAAGTTGGCCATATTTTTGACATGCATTATGTGGGGATTGGAATCTCAGCCATTACAGATACTGGAGACATGCAGGGATGGATGAAGAGTGGAGGATAATAACGGGCATCACATATATGTCCGTTTGTCAGGGGTGAGGGGACGAGACATGGCTGCCATAAGAAGTGATGGTTACGGTTATGGCGAAAACATGATTAGACACATTATCTAGCAGAGGCTTTCTGCTGCAATGGCCTGCTGCCAATACACCATTCAGCAAAGACCACCTGAAAGGATCTCGCCACTGATGGGCAGGACGGCCGCAAGCCGGCGCCAACTCCCATCTTGGCAAAGGGCTCCATCTGAGGAAAAGAGAAAGAGAAAACGAGGGGACCCCCCACAGATCGGTGAAAGAGGATGAGATGGTAACACAAACCATGGGGAGTACCCAAGCATGTGTCAGGTTGGCATCAATGTGAGAATGTCTTGGCAACCGCTTCGTTCTCTCCCCTCCCACCCCAGCTCACACACAAACACACTGTTGCCCTGCTTGGAACACATGGTACATCAGCAGCGGCATCTGGCCGCGCTGACTCCTGGCAGCTGCGCTTCGTCTTCGCCAGTTGGGAGTCTTGGCACTGCCACTTCATCAACTACCTGTGGCTCCTCCCGAGTAAAAAGGCGAGCGATGAATTATTCCGGAGCTGCAGCTGCAAATTTGACTTTCATCCAAAAGATTCACCGTAAACATATGACTGCCTCACAGAGCACATGCCACCCACATACTAATGCATGGTTGACAGCATGGATTGTACTCTGCGCAAAGGGACTTGTGTGTCCTCATGTTATGGCACGGTTCATTTGAGGTGAAAGATGATGGATGATCCCAGGGAGAAACAGCCCATGGACAACCGGATGCTCTTGGTTTACAAAAAATTATTATTTTTTAAAAAGCCTCAGATCAACAAAAGCACAGTAAGCAAAAGACAAAAATAAGTCTCAGTAACGCTCATGAAGGCAATGGGTTCAGTGCGCGTCATCAGGCAGCATGGGCCCATCACTTTGTGCTGGGAAATGATTTTGAAAGATCAAATCAAAAGGCAGCCACGGATTATGCTGAAAGGAATTTCGCTCCCACATTTCATAATGGGTAACCTTTCAACTCAACAATTATTGCCTCACATTCCATTTCTAATGGAGGTTTTGACAACCAAGGACAATTGTGCTCTGAATACACTGTGACACATGGATTGCTGAAAAAGACTAGGACAGCTTTGTCTGAAGATTACCCCCGCTTGTCTTTGTGAGATGTGCTCACAAAAATCTTGTTTTGGAAAGTCCAAGATTATAGACAGTATAATGCAATATTGCTTTGTTTAATGTTTGATTATTTTAGTGGCACTTTAAGCTTTTGTCACAGAAATTACCATCTACTAGGCTGGATGATTCCGTTTCGTCACTGAGGTGAATTTAATGCCAACTCCTTTCCATCTGTCCAGAGATGTGCTTGGGTTCTCCTCTATTCTCTCAATTGATTTTTCTTGTAGAAAAGCCCTCACATTCCCAGGGCAAAAACCCAAAGCTTACAATTATCCCAAATGTCAGCTGGTTATATTGTTTTAGTTTCATATCAGCACTTTGTCAAAATGTTTTGCAGTATGTTTATTGTGATCACAGCTATGGTATTTAATGACAACATGGGCAGTGACTCAAGCTATTGACCATCTAGTTTAGGCACTTTTTATACATTAAGTAAAGGCTTAAGATTAGAGAGGAAGAGAAGTTTAAAAAAGCAGAAAGCCAAATTTAGGAATTCTTGACATCCACCGCTTTCTTTGGAGTTTGTGGTTTGCTCTCAGCTTCTTGAGCACTGCGTGACCCAATTTGAATTCAAAACTTGTCCTGTTTAGTATTTTTTTCTAGGCTTGTTTCAAGAGAAATGTTGCTGGCAAGTTGTTAAATCTAAATTGAACTACATCTTTCCTTTACTCACATCAACACATGCACATATTCTCTCGCTATTTTCTGTGGGTGTTAGTCATCTGACAGTGACCCATTGGGATTTTTTACTCCATCTGTGTCGGTCTGACCCATTTTAGCCCTCGGCCACGTCCAACTGTTCCATTTCCCAAACATATGTGCAGTGGCAGGGGGATAAGCGAACTGTTGCCATGCGGGACCTGCAGACACACACTGCAGATATGACACTGGACCCTGCTTTCCTGTCTGTCTGCTTCCCACAGCATATGCCATCATCAATACTGGCCCAGAGGATTCACACCTTACTGATTTGACAAAACACCCCTACTCTTGCTGTTTTTTCTTCTCCTGCTCTGAGTCAAGGATGTATATAAATGTGATTATCAGATGAAGTAAATTTGTAAAGATTTCTTCTTGTTATTGCACTTTGTGTGTGTTTACTATTGGACAATATGTTCTTCCTGTGCTGCCCTCATTTGGCCTGCACTGATTGTTAGTTGTCATCATGACTCTGCATCTCATCCATTGCTTAACCTCTCTTATTCAGTATTCACCTGTATTTCTTCTGTTTCTACTGGCCAGCCCTAGATTGTGCACTTGACATGGTAGAAAGACTGGCTACAGTTTGCAGATCATAACACTAGCCAGTGAGGGCAGAATAGGCCAACCAGAAGAGGGTTTTTCCAAGTGGTCCACATTGGCAGATGAGATGGTATCACTGCACAGAGCCAGGACCCACTGGGGACTGTGGGGTGTGAGGCACATATGGGCAAACAGGCTGCTGATGAGCTGCTTACATGAGCCGCTCATCACGGCCTTAGAGAGAGAGATGTCTCCACCAGAGGATTTTAAGTGGCTATATTTGGGTCTGCATTGTTTGAGTTGGCACAGGATCTTGGATTCAAGCTACTTGAGTAGAGATGTTCTCCCTTTAGATTTTTATAAGATCACCCATATTCCTTGGGGACATTTTTTAACAATAAAGGTTATATGAAAATGCCTGCAACTTGTTATTGCAATTTACACATTCTCTGAATAACTGAGGCAGACTGCATGGTCAAATGGATGGAATAAAGTTGATTTAACTGTAGTCTTAAGGTAACTCACCCTAAATAAATGATACCCAACTTCCTGACCTACTGGCTGTAATAAGCTTTAGATCGCTCCGGAATTATTTGATGGCTTTCCACTAATGCCTTATCGATTCTCCTCTTTCCCTTTTAACTTGAACACATGGAAATGGAAACCATTCTGCTGGACAGACAAACAAGACTTCTGCCTCCCTTGTCTAATTCAGCTCACTAACTGTGTCTTGTATCCTCAACAATATGCAGCCTCTGGACATTGAAAGGGTTATAGCATCTCAGTCAAACAAACATGCCAAAGTTGTATTTGGTTGCACTATTATATCTAGATTTAAAGAAAAAGTTATTCCATTACTATAAAAAATGTTCATGATACAGCTTGGTTAAAAATAGATTCATGTCACTAGATGGTTGTGTCTAATCCCTCTAAATGCCTTTGCTAATGTTTATCATGTTTAATTTCTGTTTAGCTCATGTGGCTATGGAGGAAAAAAACTTTTCCTATACATCCTCAATTTATTACTTCTGCCATGCAAAGAAACCTGGCAGGCATCTTTCTTGTTTCATCTGCAAACATACTACAGGCAGGCACATGCACCCTCACTCACCCTTACACACACACAGAGAGACACAGACAAACACACACTCTCTGAGGCTGTTTGGGTGGTGTGTTGTTCTCTGGGAGACAGTGCCATATGTTGTCTAGCCTCCCAGGGAGGGCAGAGCCTACCGATGTACTGTTGTCCTGACTCTAAGGGAAGCCCACTGCAATACAACACCACTAAAGCTTCCAAAAACTCAAACTATTTCTGTGCATTTTATGTAATTTTGCTTTTCAGCTTGCTGTGTTCAACATGTCTAGATTTGACACTGCCCTTGCAGCACATGCACTCATGAGATATTGAATGAATGTTCATGTTTAAAACAAAAAATACAAATTCAGGAATAAACAATCCAGATTTTATTCAAAATGTGGATTTTCATTAATTTATTCATTTGACCTTTATTTACATTTGGAAAGACACATTGTGCCAGTCTCATCTTTCCAAGAAAGAAAGACTACATGCAAACATACAGTATACATAGCTCCCAGCATCCCTTGTTGGAGAATAGGACATGTTTCCAGCAGTACAGCGTGAACACTTCTGGCAAACTGTGAAACAGGTAAAGAGCTGTTGAGATGGATTCTAGACAATGGCTAACCTTGCAGTGAGATTAACTGCCAATGCTTCTGCACATCTGCAGATGAGAAGTCTTGAAAAATTCATTATGGCCAGGCAAAGTGAAAAAAAAAAAGCTTTTGTTCAGTAGTGCCACCTTGGGGCTTTTAGAGCCCTTGGAATTGTCATTTCTTCTAAATTTTAAGAGAAGGAATAACAGAAAGGGGAAAGAGAGAAAAAAGTAATAAATAATAATAATAATAATAAAAAACAGTAATATTGTTGAGCGCAGAGCAATGAAAAGCGTGAGTTTGTATACCTTTGGTCAGGAGTGCAGGGAGGTGAGGGGTGTGTTTGTTGAGAAGGGAATGAAGGAGACTGAGTGTAAAAGTGTGTTTGTACATTGACTTGAGGGGTAGGGGATGCGTGTTCAGAATTTATCTTATCTGTGTGTTCATTACTACTTTGCATTTCAGTCAGAGAGCTTGGGTGCTCCACTAAATCGCAGGAAGGATTGTTAGACACGCGTGTTATTAATTTTTTCAGGATCCCTGTGGCGTCTGTATGAATCTTAATGCTGCTGACTGGGCTGCAGCTCTATCGACTTTCTTTAAAATATGAAGAAGCTTTGCTGGAAGCGCCTGGGGTCATTAGCTGAAGAGTAGGCGCAAATCCCTCACCGAGCCTGCTCTGGCTTCGCCATGTTAAATGTGCTCTTAAAATATTCATAATCATACTCTTGCCTCCACACACGCACATACACACATGCACTTACACACACACTCAAACACACACACACATATGCACACAGACAATGCACCAGGGACATAAGGGGATCAATATTAAAATGTATTCCTGTTTTGGTGTGCGGTTAATTAGCTGCGGTTCTTTTAAACCATGAAGTTTGAGAACAGATTAACAGTATATTTTTGTACACAAGATAATATTTACTTCTGCTCCATCCATGCGGACATAAATGAAATACGTATGAGTGAATGTTGACACATGGAAAAGAAAGAAAATAATGCTTTTATTTTGTACCGTTGCTTCTTTGACATTTTACAAAAGCATTTTAATATCATAATATGAGAAGTTAAATATGCAGCGGCTACACTGCAATAATTTGTATATTTTTATGTTTCTATAATTCAGTGTGGATTTGCATTAAATTTGCATGAAATGTTTACAAACTGGCATTTGATCTACTGTAATGAAATGATGAAAGCGTTTCTTTAAAGGAGTACAATATAAAAAGAAATGATCTCCAAAGAAATGATCTGCAACACGTTTCCCCTTTTCTGAGAGCATTTATGACACAACCTCATGTAGGAAAAGTTCTCTGGCTGTTGTAGTTTTATGAGTGCCCTCAATGCAGTTTGGCTGATATTTGTGCCAATATTCAATTACTTTACATTTGAACTTTGCCAAAAACAAAACCAGATTCTAGCAGTCAGAAAAACTGTATCTGTTCTTAGCAGTGTAGAAAATTCTATCTTTGGGCAGTGCTGAGACATTTCTATGATACCTAATCAAGTTTAGGTACTGCAAATTTACTCAATTACAAGTAAATCTAATGAGCAAAAGTTAAAAGTTAAAAGTTAAAATCTACAGAAAATGTGGTTTGGTACTAGGGGTTTAAGGAGCTGACCATGAATTGCAAGCCCCAGGTTTATGTCTAGCTTGGGACAAGTCTAGCTTAATGCATGTCATTGTATGTATTGCTTGTCATCTGTCTACAGTCGCCTCTCTAATAAAGGCATAAAATAACCATAAAATACTTCCTGTGAAGTTAGTATCATTTCAAGAAAGTACAGATGTAGTCCTCACTTTCAAAATAGTTGATAAGAGTGTAAACTTGAAGCAATTTAGAATAGCTTCTTTGCTCTCTGACAGCTTCACTGAATGGCTTAAAGTTTTAAAACCTACTCCAAGAATTAGAAGCACACGCACAAATACAAATACACAAATACACATACAAAACATACAAAATACTTCCAGCATTACTTAAAAAAAACAATAAATAAATAAGTGAAAATGATGTGTAACAATGGAATAAAATGTTTGCATTTAAAGATTAGTTTTTTGAAGCTATACTAATAATAATTTGAAGCTGACATAAACCTGCTATATTTGCAAATGGACAAAACCCTATGATGACTATCATGATTCAGTGCTTTATCATCTACTTATCTTTTAACTCTCAATTCAAGTGAGCTTCACAAGGATGACCTTAGTAATCTAAAAGCCCTTGAGATCAGCAGTAATCAGACCACTTCAAGTAACTGAAATACATAGAAATTGTAATAATAAATGTGTCAGTACCCATGATTCCCTTCCACTAGGCATAAATAAAAAATGGCAATTGTGTCAGTGTCCCATGGTTTGTTGTAATAATGTGTAACTTAACTGAACTAACCATTAGCTGAATACAACCATGAGCATGCTATTTTTACCAGCTGGGTAATTTGAGTAGGGGTTAAGTTACGGGCCATCAAAGGATTCTGTTAAGTGTGAGACAGGTGCTGTGATGGAGACCAGGCCAAAAACAATCATGAAGGCATAGCCTGCCTAATTGATGCCTGTTTGTGTGGCATGCTGCAGGACAATGGATCAGGGCTGGCAGATGTATTGGGGGGTGAGAGATACACACAAATCCACTGAGAACAATGCCATAGGAACAATAGGAGTAGGCAAGCACACGTGTGGGTTTGTGTGTGTGTCCAGAGAAAGGCAAAAAAAGAGGGAGGGTAAAAGAGAGAAAGTGAGGGGTTCATGAGTCCATAAATTACTCACACTTAGAACTCTTTAGTGTAAATAGGAAATGCTGCATTAGCACAGAAGTTGTCATTATAACAGTAAGTAGTATCACTGCTTCAGTACTGGTTTAAAGTTAAGAATTTCCTTTTGTGAGACCCTCATGCATTTACTTTATTAATTCTTTCATGACTGGGTCGTTAAACCCCATTTCATCATGTTTTAACAGTTATAGTAGGTATAGTAGTGCAAACTCTATTCATAAAGCGAAATGAACAGTAATAGAGAACAAGAAAAAGAAGAGGAAGGTTGTAGTTACCTGCTACCTTTGATAATTTCATACAATATGACAACTATATGACATTCAGTAGCCTAGTTAGATCATTACAATGCTGCTAACAAATAAAGGTATCAATATGTAACAGCTTGGCAGGAACCAGTCATTTCAATACATTAGTTTAATTTACAGCTAATACTTTTTTAGTTTTTTGAATTCGTTTTTAACAGGTTATTTGCACATTGTGGAGCTTCTACTTTTTGTTAAGTAGCTTGAAGGATATGAAAACATTACCTGTTGCTGTTTATTTCAGCTACTACAATAAGAAGTTGTAGTGGTTCCAAATCATTTTGGCTTGTGACCCTTGAAAGTTGTGAGCAGTTCCATTAAAGTGATGTTTCCTTCTCAGATTGTTTAATTACAGTTGTTTTTAGAGGCCATTAGATTAGAACTATCAGTATTTTGCAATATGAAGACCAGTTTAAAAAAAACATTTGTGTCACGTTTTTTGTCACGTTTATTTTTTTCTTATTACCTTGACCCCTCTGATTTATGTTGTGTTCCCACTGGGGATCCTGACCCTGGGGTTAGGAACCACAGTTAATTCCAGATTGTGAACATTAGTGTAATTACTTAGTAGAACATGGATGCATCTTACAGAAGCGGAAAAGGCATTAAAGAATGTTTTACATGGGAAGAACATTTAACTTTCACTAAGGAAAAAGCTTCATCATGATCTTACTCATGATATCTTCCCCCACCCCCTTTCTAGTGGTATTTATTGATCTTTGTGTAGCTTAATGTTGGTCTTTATGGCTACACTGCGGTTACACAAGCCAGTAGGAAAACTACTTACTCCAGCCCACTGATATAACTGAATCAATCCATTAGGTGAGGATTGAAACTGTGGTCACTCTCCACAATATTTACTGATTATATATGGCTACAAATTGAATTATTCAATATGCAATTCAGTTATGAGCAGCATGTAAAAACCCAGATAGAGATGGATGTTTTCCTTGTGCAACAATGCATTACATCTATACATTAAATTGAAAATGGGAGCCATGACATTAGGCTGTGAGACGTAATTACAGGCCGTTCAAAGACAGTGGGCCATGAAAATAATGTGTGTGTGTGTGTGTGTGTGTGTGTGTGTGTGTGTGTGAAAAACACCTCACGAGAAGCAGTGTGTGTGTCCCTGGGAAAGTGACTGCTGTTTGGCTTGGCCCCCTGTCCCCTCTTCCAAAAGACTGTGAAATCAGAAATTAAACTCCAGTCCTCACCATCATGAAGCAATTTAGCCTGATATGTCTTCCTCTCTTGTAATTGTTTGTTTATTCGACCCTGTTCAAGCCAGCTTGGATACTGGAGGAAGGTCACACCATGTCAGTTAGCACAAGTAATGTAGAAGTAACAAGGCTCAAGCAATTACATATCTTCTAGCATTTAAATACATTTAAACATATAATTATTTGTCTACATGTTCGATATAATTTGTAAGCCTGATGTGTGTGGCTAAATGAGAGGGCAGATAGCAGTGACCTGACCAGCAATAACAAGCTGCTGAGGTGGTGGCAGCACAGACCACAGTGCTACTAACTGACCACAGAGGTCATGACCTAAGTAACCTTTTAACCTTTTATGTCTTTAGTCCATTGTCCGCTTTCATTATGGGCCATTTGCTCTTTCTTGTTCTTCCCTTGTTCAGAGTTTTGCACAATATGGGGGGTGGAGGGGCATAGCCGGGCATAACATTTAGTTAATGAGACAACAAAGAGACAAGAAATTAAAGACCTGAGCAAAGATATACAGCGATTTAACAACCCAAAGGCAAAAGGGAGAAAGGCCAGCTAAGGACAAAGGCAGCACGAACGTGACGCGGGGGACAGCTGTTTAAAGTTGCAACATACTTGTTTTGCTTTAGCATTTTTAACAAAACATGATGTTGGTCGGAGATGATGTAATCGCCTTGAATTTTAGGCTCACTAGAAAAATGTGTTGTGTTTGAGGAAGTAAACATAGACATTACAATTTCTGCTTTTAATTTCTGATACCAATGTAGAAATTAGTACTAGTATATAGTGCAGTAGAAGTATAAAGTCTTAAGTAAAGGGCTTAAAAACTCTACTTAAGTACTGAACTTCAGCAAAGCTGTTCTTGAGCTGTTATATTGATATTACTGACAGTGGCAGCAGTAGTTGCAGCAGTAGAGTTGACAGTACAAGTCGCAGGTTTGCAATTCTGGCTGAGGAGGTGTTCTGATTCAATTTGATTATTGAATTCAAAGTTTTTCATTGTTGAATTCAATTCAATTATTTCTTTAAGCAGAAGAACGCACTGCATCAATGTAAGGAATGAAACACAAAACCTCTTATAAAGAGATGACAGAAATATAGATCGTCAGACACACATGAGCTTAGTGACAGCTGCAGGGTCTGAGAGCAGGTGTGATGGTGCGATAGAGGAGACTAATTTAGCCATACACTTGTGGTACTAACGAGACCTCTACCATGTGCACACACGCACGCACACATCCATCACATAGTACCAATCATCTGTTCTCAAACCCTTAGCAACCCCCACCCTTCCTGGTTGTGTGTGTGTGTGTGTGTTTTTTTGTATCCAGGCACATGTGCCATATGGACTCACCTAGACACCTGTTAATTGAAGGTAGAAAAGAAAAGCAATGATGTCTGATGAATAATTCAACTTCAGGAGGAAGTTCTCCCAAACCTTCACAGTGAGATCATTTCTGACTATAGACAATGATCTTTCTGCTGACCTGGTGTCATTAACAATTGCTGGTTTCCTTTCTGACAATCATCCCTTTACTTTTTAAGAATATATATATAAAAACTCCAAGAACGTTTCAAAGTCACTTAAGTGTCGATTGAGAAATATGACGTACCGCTTACAAAAGTTAACGAGAACAAATGTTATATAGTGTAAATGCATTCAACAGTAATTCATTGCAGAATAACAAATCAAAAGTTTTATTCAAGTAAAATTTTATATTCAGAAAGATTTTGATGCCACTAAACAGATAATTCAAACAGTCTTCTTTTCTGGGCTAACTCAGTAACTTCATGAAAAAAGTGAATAATAGTTTTTAACATGTACAGTATTGATACAGTACAGTGGCTAATAAGCATATATTACTGCACCTACTTTCTGTTAGCCAGATGATCATCGCTATAATTCATGTCCTGATACACAAGCAACAATTATGAAACATGTTTGCAAAACACAAAGCTATTCTACCAGACTGTTGTCAGTATGCCAGGAATAATTAACATGCTCTTTGCTTGCTTTGTTTTCTCTCTTTCAGCCAGCCACAACCAAATCTGTCCCCTAATGACAGGCGAGAGAGTTTGAACAAAATGTGTTTAGAGAAACCAGCAAGCTATAGTATCCTACTCTGCGTACTGCTTTGAGTTACCCAAGGAGAAAGCAATCTCCCTCTGATAGTTTATTTTGTCCAAAAGTAAAATTTTCTGCACAGGCACTTTAAACACCACTTCCGTTGGTGATTAGGTCCTGTCTCCTGTGTAGCTTCACTCTTATATAAGCAATTAAGTAAACTAACAAGTGCGAGGCTGCACACAAACAGCTGCAACAAACTCCGATTATGACTACATGAAAATGTAATAAAACTAAAGCCCCCTTGCATTGAATCCATATTCATTCTTTGCCAGTTCATGACAATCCAAGGCCATACAATACATGCTAATGAGGTGTCATTTCTTGAAGCCTTAGCCATGGAAATGAGCACACACTTAGTTGCAATGTGTGAGATGAGTGTGAAATCTGATTTAGAAAAGAGGCAGACAGTAGGAGAGTGAACACAAGGGCCCCGAATTCTCACTACAGCTGATATGTAGAGCAGGGGGGGAAAGGTGTTACTGCCAACTACTCTGTGCCACTGTGTGCAATGTATGTGTGAGAGGTTAGCTGTGGATGGCAGATGTCAGACCTCTCAGTCCCACCCCCACTATGGGACCACCTGTTGGACTGAGGCCATCTGGAGGGTTGGCCATGTCTCCTGACTGATCCTGCGAGGGTCTGACCCAGCATGCTGACCAATGAGACATGATCACACCACATGACAGGACATGTCCCATGTGCTCATCTTTCTGTCATTCTGTTTTGTTCTCTTCATTTATGTCTTTATGTTTCTCTATTACAGTTTCTCACCCTCTGACTGTTTTCTGTCAAGTTGATCTGTTGTTTAAAAGGGCCGAAATCAGTACTACCAAAAATACAAAAAATGTTCCCCCTGGCAAATATACTGTAAACATAGAGACAGTGTTTAAAATAAAAATAATTAATCGTAGACACAGTAGTCCGAGTGGTGCATGAATGTGTGCAATGTGTAAGTTATCCCCCACATTTACATTAATTTGATATATTACATGACTTACATGTATAAAAATATACATGACTTATCCTTTAACTTAACCTTAGAGAAAGTTGTCGTCACATATTTTCTGCCAAAAATATTATTTGTGTTTCAGAGTTTATGCTCACTTATTGCTTATCACTTATCATGACATTTTATTGTAATAATGAGTTTTTTCCTCTTACTAAACAAACTATTGAACTACTGCCGTTTCTTTCACCTTGACATTGGGTTGAAGGCAAGGCCAGGCAAGGCAAGGCTTTGTATAGCACATTTTGACAACAAGGCAATTCAAAATGCAATTCAAAATCAGAAGCAGCTGAAAAGCCAGTAAACACGGCTTCGGTTCAGCTGTACATGTTCCCCTTACCAGCTTAGCAACATGGACTGGAGCAAGAGTTTCAGAGTGGTGAGTTATTAATTTTTGCACTGTCTCTACATCACGATTACAACTTCATGTCCATTGACTGCCTGGAGGGTATGTTTGGAAAAGAGAGGAGAGGCAACAGGCGGACGTCTTGTCACTGTGTGATGAAGCTCAGTGTGTTTTTCCACCAGTGTTTTTGAGGGCTTGCCTGACTAGCCGCTAGGCAGGCATTTTGACACGTGTTACCATGTGACGTAACATGGTAACGGGAAAATAAGGCTAGACTACAAATGAGCTGTTTTCAGGCAGTTCAGAGAAGTGTTTCCCGTGGGAGAAGAGACCTCCCTTTGGGCTGGACTTTCGGCTTTTTGACTTTGCAAACCTATTTCATGCACAAAAAGAGATATAACAAAATAAAGGAAAGGAGAAAAGGCTAAAGCATAATATGACCTCTTTAAGTGATGAAAAATTCTAGTACATCCAGTTGTTGATTTGTTCAGTGCCATTAATCAGTGCTTGTGTGGGACTTTGGTCCCATGGTGAGATAGTTATGTAAATTTGTGTGGTGTCTGCATAATTATGGTCACATGCTTTGTTATTTTTCATAATCGGAGTCAGTGGAAGCATGTAAATGTTAAACAGAAGAGGTCCCAGAATAGACCCTTGGGGAATTCCACAGGTCATTTTTGTCAGCTTAGATATGTAACTACCTATAGATGGACACAAGGACACAAAGACACAAAGTAGTCCCTGTCCATTAAGTAGGATTCAGACCAGTTCCTCCAGTACCTGCCAGAAAGTCCCACCCAGTCATTCTAGTAATATGTTGTGGTCGACCGTGTCGAATGCAGCACTGAGATCCAATAACACTACGGTGGCAGTAGCATTAGCAAACAAGGCATGTGCATTTTATTGTTTTTGGCGATCATATCAGAGAAGAAGGACCAACTTGCATTTCTCAGTTCTAAATTATAAATGAGAAATCTCTCGTCAAAGTGAAACTGGGGATTTGTTTTTCACAACCTGCATTCAATTTTTTTACACTCTTTTTTTCAATTCTTATCAGCATGCCATTTCTCCATAGAGAACTAATCTTTCCAGAGACCGCCTTCACCTTAGTGGGTGCAATGGCATCAACAACATTTGCAGTTTTAGAATCGAAATGATCTACAAGCTCATTGGCTGACTCCCAAGTGAGGGTGGTTGTGGAAAAGATAGTCTGAATAAATATTTCACTGGTATTTTCAGTGAGATGCCATTTTGCGATTTCTGTGCAAGATATCACTCTCAAAAAGAAAACCCAGGAATGATCAGAGAGAGCAATGTAAGTCACCACAACCTTGGAAATGTTCAGATCCTTGCAGATAGGGCCTTTTGCGTTTTTCGTAAGCTTAGCTGCCACTATATATTCTCCTACCTGCTCGTAACTGTTGGGTGAGGGGAAGCGTTATCAGTTGGGTGCTACATGCCACTAAATCCTGCACACTGGTCCCTTAAACTGTTATGTTGAAGCACATGAATGCTTTCCTTTACGCTGTTTTCATCCACTTATGTAAGATGGCAGCACTAAACCTTCACACCCCAGATCGGTGGGAAGGAATACTGACAGGTTGTTGAGCTTATAGAGACATCCCACAGATTGGGATTCTGCAACAGCCTGCCTTGATGGGTGAAAGAGAAGTGTTAAAAAAGGAGGTGTGTATATTCGAAAAACAACAGTGCTAGGACTCTGTTGGTGCTCAGGTGGATATGTGTGTAGATCATTACATCGACTCTGAGAACTCCACCTGTTAACATCAAACTTCTGTGGTAGCATGCTGTTGCTGTAACTGAGACAATCACTATAGAAAACATTGGCTTTATACATTGACTCAGCCAAGACAAAATCACTGTGCTTCTACCTGGTATCTAACACAGAGAGCACCAGTAAACTGGTTGTACTTTAACCTCACAGCCTCACGCACAAGACCACAGTGTCAGTATCTAACTGCTTGGTGCTTCCCAGAGTTCCTCCTAAGTTTCTCCCAGGGTATGTATATGTGAAAGAAAATGCAATGTCTTAGCCACGTGAATGTAATGTAAAATACACCGTAATTCCTTGAAAAAAGTGTAAACTGCAAAATAAAGTGCACACAAATGTAGTTCTTAGTGCCTCTCCTATACACCTTAAAAAAGAAGAAAAGGAATTAGTAAAAGTAACAGGTTAAATATGCTCACTATAACTGTCTTACATTTGTACTGACAAGAAATAGATTTACTATTAAACCTTGTTTTAGTGTTGTGATTTCAAACCCAGAACAATAACTTCACATTTACATTATCATTGTTCACATTTTCTTTGATTCACTGATGTAAAGAACAGTTCTGAGTTACTGTCTGGGACCTTAAATGAACAGTTTTGGGAAATAGGTTTAATCCATTTATGACGAGAGTTAGATGAGATAATTGCTACCACTCTCACATCTGTCTATTAAATATTAAGCTTTTGTCAGGTGAAGACTGAAAAAAGTGGGAAACATGTAGACTGTATCTGTCCGAAGGTAACAAAATACACTTATCAGAACCTCCATAAGCTCAATAATTTACATGTTATATATTGCTTCTGTAATTTGTGCATAAAGTGAAGTATGAATACGATGCATTGTGGTTTTACAGGAGGTTATATGGTGGACTATCTCTTAATTGAGCTTTTGTTACCTTTGGACACAGCCAGGCTAGCTGTGTCCCCTGTCACTCTTTTTGCCAAGCTGAGCTAACTGGCTGCTGGCTGTAGCTTAGCTTGTGTACAAAACATATGGTTATTACAGTGAAATCACTTTTTTTTCCTCAGATATTCATATCCTTCTGAATGTGACATACTGCCTTCACTAAAATGTTATAGCGCATTCTCAAACAGTATGTTACATGAGAAACATACCTACAGTATATAACAGTCTCACTGACATTTCAAGTATCTCTTAACCCAAGGAGGTTTTCCAAACATTTTCCAATCTAATAATACATGTCTCTGTATTTCTGAAAATAGATGCCACACACATAACATAGTAATGCACATATCCATATACTCAATTTCCTACAGTTTGTCTTATGTTACATTTTTATCAATAAATGTGTCATATATTCTCCTACTCTATTTTTTGTTTATAGTCTTCCCTCTTTTACTGGTCCATAAATCGCTTAGTGGTCATTTCTTCACATATGTAAGGCACAAAAAGATGTTCATTGTTTTAATCTGTTGTCTGTGAATTATTGATTTTACCTTTTTTTTTTGCTCTGAAGTATCTTTGTTTTGGTATTTGCACCTTCACTTCTGTAAAGCACTAAATGACCGCAGTGCATGAAAGGCGCTATATAAATAAACTCGCCTTGCCTTGCCTTGCCTCATGGAGTACTTCTCATGGAGATCAATGCAATTTTAACTCATCAAGTCAGCTACTGTAATACTGCCAAACTGTTGGGGACCGTTGAGTTAAATTTCTTTTTGGTCAAGAGGGATTTTAATTTGGCATCCCTGCCGAGCAAGTTTGAATACCATACCTATCACTGTCAAAAATAAAACCAGAGGTTAGCCGACATGAATACCTTGTGAACAATGGCAAGCAATTTGAATGAATGTGCCAGAAAATTGCTCTGGCGCTTTTTTATTTTTATTTTTTTATAGAATAGTGCATGTTTTACACAATCGGTTTTAAGTAAAGTAACTAAAGAGCCGACCATTAAGCACACGTAAAGAGAGCTTTAGTGTGGCTTGCAATTATGAGACATGCATATTTTGATTTATTACATGGGAGGCACAATGTTATCATCTTGTATGTTTTTATTCTGCCCTATTTATCTGCACAGTAAATCATGCCCCCACCAGATGCACAATAATAGGACTATAATGTTTCAAACCAATAATAAAGCAGAAGATCCTGATCCGGGAGAAATAGGCCTGGGTGTTACACAATCAAAAATAATTGTTTTGTATATTCTTGGTTACACAATACTATCATGCACTAGATCTCCCCTGGACACTGAGGCTGAGGAGAAAGAAAAATAAGGATTTCTATAACAGCACTGCTGAGTTTGCCATGACTTCGAGGTGTATTACTGTACTTGCTGATTGCTTATTAGGATGCCTGTGTCATAATATTCACACAAACATGCGCTTAAGTGTTAGAGTGTGAAAGCATATGTCTGTGTGTGGACCATGCCTGCAAGTGCACTGTACATATGTGTGTGTGTGTGTGTGTGTGTGTGTCTGTGCATATGTTCAACTCTTCCTGTGTGTTATCGCTTGTCTATTTCGGGGTCATATTTGATAAGCCCTTGAGTGATGTGGTAAGATGAAGTGACAGTTGTCAGAATGCGGGTCATGGGGCAGTTACTGTGTAGGCGGCCCTCTGCGTCCGTGGACCGGGTATAATTATGCTCTCATTACCATATCAGTCAATTACCAACAACCATCCAGGGTGCTTTCTCTCAGGAATCTGCCCTTCTGGACACCAGCTCCGAAGGACAGAATTTTCCTGGCTGCAGAAGTAATTATTTTTCCGGTCTTTCTCCCTCCTTCGCCTTATTATGATTGCTACTGGTAAAACAATGGCTTAGGTTTTGTTTTGTTGTGTTGCTGCGGGCACCATCTGTGGTGGTGAGGGGGAGGCACAACAATACCCGTCCATATGGTCAGGGCATCAGCAGTGGGCCATATCTGCTCATCAAGTCCTGTCATTGTCATCAGCCACTCTGCTCATACACTAGTCCATGTTCATCTGTCACACATGCACACACACATACACACACGGGACTGACACAGCAAGATATGGACGTATACTTATTTATGAGCGAAGGATGAGGTTGGATGAACAGCTGTCTTGTTGAAGCATATATAAATGTTCTCTTCACACACTTAATTTAAAGAAACATTGCACAGAATTTCTGACTGAATTCAAACCTTTTGTCGGATTCTGAGCCTATTTGCTTTTCAAGGAACACTGTAACCCCTGAGTCTTGCTTTTTGTTAATCATTTTTCACCACACCACTCTGGTGTGATATTTGGTATCTAATAATCCATTTTCATCTGCACCAATGAAATAATTTGCCACCTCAACATCAATCCCAACAAGCAATCGTTGATTGGTGTTGGGAGCTTGGGGCTTTTTTAGACATACCCATCTGCTGTCTCGCACCTCCTAATCTGCAACATAGTGCACACACACACACACACACACACACAAAGACATTACTGGTGCTACCACTCTGTCCTTAATATATTTACTCCAGAAATGTGCTTTTTAACTTTATTAGATAAAGAATATAAATTGCATGAGATCTGTCTTTATTTTTCTTAATTTTCATGGAGGCCTTATTGTAATGGACCGTATTCAGGTGAGATGCAGGGCGCTGGCTGTCCTCATCAAGATAATGAGATGATGAAGACAGCATGTAGGAAGATGAAGGGAGGGGAACAAATCTAATCTACATTATACATATGGGAGATGGTGAGATAGGAGTATTACAGTAAGTGCAACATACCAAAATAAGCATGTTGTATTGAAAGAGGACATGAGGACATGAGCTTGAGGAAAAACAGATTACTTGTGAGAGATCTAAAAGTGATAGAAAGGCAGAGATAGAGAGAGCGAGAGGGAGGGTAAGAGAAGGACAAAGCTGAAGGCATGTGAAAGCTGAGATAACTGGTTATCCCTGCGTCATCTCAGTCTACGTTTATCTTGGTTTGCCTTGCACCATATCTTTCCCTATCTTCCAGTCTCTCCAAATAATAGAAACCTTGAAACAAAGCCCAGTGTGACTGTGTTTTTTAATTGGTCTTCAGTATCCATAATTAACACAACATCTTTACATGCAGAAAACACACTGCTTGCCATTACTTTGCGCTAGCAATTTTTGCATGCAACACGTTGCATTGAGCACAATTATGAATGTTGCATTTATTCATCTCCCCACTAGATTTAAGCGTGATTTATCTGTATGTATGGTTTGGAACCCATTTTATACAGAGAAAATAGATTAATCAAAGAAAAGGAAGTATAACTGAAGTTGAATAACAATAACCCTGCAATGAGGAAATTAAGAGGTTTTTTGTTTTTTTTTTAATCTGGCCTGTTTACTGTGGCAGGTTTGTCTTGCTGTTAAGCAGGGATGCCCGTATGGACAGGCTAATACTCAGCAGATCACAGGGATTGGGATATTGTTTATAGGATCAACTGAACAATAGGCAGAGGATCTCTCCCCTCCGCTCTCTAATTCTGTTTTGCCTCAGGCAGTTTAGAAGACTGGCCACTTCTCTCCCTCTACCGCTACCAACACTCGTCATCTTAACCTCTCCCTTCCTGCCTTTCACCCTCTGTCCCTGTCCTCTTGCACCCCCTCCAATCTGTTTTCTTCTCCTCTGTAGTCAGGGACAATTTCAGGGCCTGCTTGTCCTGATTGTTGTTTTAGACCAATCATCCTCCTGTACTGTTTGCCCTCTGGTCACCTGGCCCCACACCACAGCAGAGGGGATTTTGGGCTGACAGTTGCCCCTGGCGAAGCAAAAGCAGACTGAGGGACAAAGTGGGTGATGGGATAGGAGGGAGGAAGGGGCTGGAGAGGTGGAGGGTTGCATGGTGTCCTCAATCAGTTCCAGCCCTGGGAGACAGCTGGATTCCCTCTAACCTCCTGGCTTGTGGGGGTCAGTCCTGTTTCCACAGCCATAAGGACCAAATCCTTGGCCTGGAACATGATCAACATCTATGAGATTTGACTAGGAAATAGGCCCACTACCAGGCCTGGAACAACAGCCATAATGGTCGCTAGTTTATCTACAAAGATTAGCATATTGTTGTTTACAATAGCAATTATTATCATCCAACTGCTACACTTGAAAAAATTTGAGAGATTATCGAAAGACTAAGAAAAGACTTTAGTGGAGGAGGAAGGAAAGAAAAAGGAACACAAACCACACATTCAATACCCCGTAAAACTTCTCTTTCTGATAGTAACTAACTTTCTGAGCATGTAGCAAAAGCTTGGCAGCTGTGTTTTGCATCTCTAATTGTCTTACACATATTTCCTTTTTATCAAATTTTCTGAAAGGTGTAATTATGTCGGCCCCCTTGAAATATCCCCGGCGTGTTCGCTCGTGTTCGTGTGGTGCTCAGCACATATAATTTAATTTGAATTCATTACTCCCCCTCCTGTCAGTTAATATATTCATGACTTCCAATTCCCTCAGAGCTGTCCCACCACCTGGAGTGTCCTCCCTCATCTGTGTCACTCCTCCCCCCTCCTCCTCCCTCACCCTTCCTCCTCCTCACCCCTCCTGGCCCTGCTGGATCCCTGGGGGCCCATGAAGGGGTGTTAGGGCCAGGGTCACAGAGGCTGGGGGGCCCGCTGTCATTAGGGTGCAGTGGAATGTGTTAGCAACGACCAGCTGGGACCAGCCAGCTCTGTCCTGGCCCTTTCTCTGCTGGTGCTGCTGGTGTTGGTGTGTGTGTGTGTGTGTGTGTGTGTGTGTGTAGGGAGAGTGTGACGCCTGCAAAAAAACTATGGGTATTAACACTTCTGCAACATCTCGCTTGTGTGGATGTCACTTTATTCATGTTTATGTTTCTGAGTGAACTTTGACAGGTCCAGGGTTGGAGTCTCCAGATTAAGATTCCTATCTAATATTTAGATCCATTTGATGCTTGAATTCAACAACAAAAGATGCTCATGGCACAATCGGCAGTCTGTGTATTGTTGGAGTAAGTAAATGTTGTAGTTTTGCATAGTGTGAAGTGTATTTGAACAGAATACATGCAAGGTGGCAAAGTGAAAGACTATGGGTCTTGTTTGGCTGTTTCATCTATTTGATTCCCCCCCCCCTTCTTTGGGAATAAGATGCATTATTTATGCTGCACCAAAATATTACATCATTCAATAAAATGCTAACTGAGTAGTCCCTGTTTCTTTGCAGTTTCCTGGTTGAAAGGGCAGAGCTTCAGCTTCAAAATGCTCCTCTACTCCTTTAATATTCCCTCTGTCTTTCATGTTCCACCTTTGTACCAGCCTCTCGACCGACACTGACTGAATATGTCCCTTCTGTGTGGTAAATATTTCATGGCGGGGAGCAGCTCGAAGTTTGATCGTTGCAGGGTGCCGGTGTAGGAGTTCAAAGGAGACGGTGGGTCCTCTGACAGCCAGCCAGAACAGAGTGGAGGAGGAGGAGAAGAGACTGGGGTAAGACAGGAGGTGGGGGATGAGAAGAGAAAGCAAGTGGGGAGGGGGAGTAAGGGAGGGTGGCACTGCTGTGTGCTCAGTTTAAATTCAGCACCACCAATTTCCTGGACAGCTCCTTCGGTCTGAAGACACCATGGTAAACGTGTGCAGAAAAAAAGTTTTGCAGTTTTATGTTAGAATATTTTGAACCAACTTCTATATCGAGACAAAAAGTATTTTTGTCCATACATATGAATGATTATATAATTGAGGGAGTCACAGACATTCTTAGAGATTTTTAGTCATTAGCATTAGATGAGCACATGTGTACGTGTGTGTGTGTTATCCATGCTTGTGCACACTCATCATGCAGTGTGTATCTGTGTGTGCATGTCTTAGTATATCTGTGTGTGTGTGTGTGTGTGTGTTAGAGGGAGGAGGGGGGGGGGGGGGGGGCTTCATTATTAATCAGGGCCCTTCCCTTACTGTGAGAGCTGCTCACACTCCATGGCTTAATGACTGAAAATGAGCCGTAATTATGGGTTGTCAGTCCAGCCCCTGGCACCCCCTCTGCTCCTCCATCTCATGGGTCCATGTCCTCCCCTCTGCTGCACCACACCCAGACTGCCATCACTTACCACCATCACTTATTACATATATCTGAATTACCTACCCCTACACAACCTCTATGCCACTGTTATACCGATCTAAAAATCTAAATCACTATAACAAATTTTAGGGCAAGATTGAGAAAATCATGCGAATGATTTGTTTTTTAAAATAGTGGTACCTGTCTGTCCCCCGTCACCCTGTAAATACCTTACATTATCAGACATGGAACAGTAGATTCCTAATTAGAATTTCTGTTTCCACCATTCAAACCCGAGACCATTTTAGTCATATACAAAGTTTTGCATGACAACATACTTGAACTCTTTTTGCAGCATCCAGGCTGCAGTGATACTAACAAATTAAGGATAGATGCGTGATGTTTACCAATGCTACCTCCTGTTTTCCTGCTATCCGTCCCCTGTCTCTTTCTCTCTCTTACACTCCCTTCCTCTTGCTCTGTGCACTTAAGCTCATCATTATGCGGCGTGTGGTTTGTCAGAGCTGATGATGAATCTGTTTATGAGTGGAGAGACCTGATTTCCCCTGAGTGGTCTTTCTCCCTCCCTCCGTCTCTCTCTCTCTCTCTCTCTCTCTCTCTCTCTATTACTATTTTTCTTTCTCTCCTTTTCTTTGCATCAGTCCATCCAATCAAAGAGAACCTCTCTCCCCTCACTTCCCCCTCCAGCCCTCTCCACCCCTGTAGGGTGCTTCACCGGTCTGATATCAGGATTTAATTCTAGCCGATCCTGAGCTGGAGGGGTTACTGACCATAGGACTATACAAAGGGACAACTGAGATCCTGATTTCCTTATATCAATGTTTAGAGTGTGGGGATTTGTTTGCACAGCCTTGTCAGTTGAATCCCTTTAATCATGCTCAGTAGTTCTGTAAATGTCATCTTCTCCTTCCTGCAATAGCAACTGTGAGATAAAGTACCAGGGTGTACAAGGAATGGATTGTGGGCTACACACAGACACAAACAACAAGGACAAACAGCCAAAGTCAAAGAAACCCACATTTAACAATAGAATCCAACAGTGCCCTGAAAGCTCTCATGCATGAATAATGTGTTGCTTGTTTAAGTCTTCAGCATCTCTTACAAGATGGCAAGTTTAAAAATGTAGGCATGTTGTTGCTACAGACAATACAAACCATTTTGTCTGACAGGTCCCCCTCCTGGGCCTTTCAATATAAGCATGCTGTTTGAAATATGCCTGCATGCGCTGCTTGCATATACACAGGAGCCTTCACACACATGCATACACACACTAATATCCCGGTTGGAGGTGGTGGAAGTGCCAGCTATTATCAATTAATCTTTGCTGTGTTTTTTCTCTTGCAGAGAGTGGTACCATATGGTTCTCTGTCAGCCACTGCCTTTAATTTACTCCTTGCGTCTGCTGTGAAAACAGACCAACATCCTATCTAAATTGCTGATTTGAAAGAGGGAGTATAGTGAGACGTGAAGCAGAGCACTAAACTGTACACACAATATGTATGATACATGTTGTGCATGCAGTAAGTCGTATGAGGTTGCACACTCGTACACTACACGGCCCACTAATGTGCAGATGCTCACTCTGTACACACAAACTTAGAGGGGAAAAAAATTCAATATTCATAACGTTTATTTGGAAATAGCAGGCCACGGTCAATATGGATTTTTTTCTTTGTGTGAGTTAGGGTTGAGGGAAAGATGTATTAATTATAATCATTTTTGAAGGTGGCATTGTAAAAGAGCAGATACAATAATCCAACCTATCATGTAGCCTATAAATCACTTTTCCACTGTTTCTTTTCAGTGGCATTCCAAAATTGCAGTTTGATTGCATGTATGGATTTTGAACAGGACTACTGTTGTCTAGGCTACTTGTCAAGAAGGAATCTACTGTTTTGGCTAGCAGGCCACGAGCAACGCACTTACATGTATTTACTTTCATTTACACTGAGTCAGCAGTTCTGGCTTCATGTGTCAGCTAATGGGATGCTTCTACCCAGCACAGCCCAGCAGCTAGCAGGAAAACACCACTACCAACTGCATGTTTCACAGTTCACCATGCTGGAGAAGTTGTCTAACACCATTAACTGAGAACAAAAAGAAGAAATGTTAAAATTTGAATATCGTATTTTATCAAGATATTCTATTTTTTTAGATGCACCTGTACTCTCAAGACAAAAATACCAGGAGTTGGACATTAGTAACTTAATTAACATCATTATATATAGTTTTTCTCAGATTCTACTAAAAACTATATCCATTTATTCTGTGTATGTTGTTCCTGAGAGCTGGGTGTGGGGAGGGCATCTCTGAATAGATCACTTAATAAATACTGCTTATTATTGCACATCTACTTGAGAATAAGCAGAAAATTATTTGATTAACAAATACTGGGTATGTTTAAATTATTTTAGCTGCTATAAAGTATAACATTTAACATTACATTTTTTTCCGATTGCTAAACGACAGTGAGCACAACTGGAGCTACATGTGCAAAACTCACTACAGTCTGCACAGCAACAGTTCATGTGGACCAAACTCTGGTTTGTTTTTCATTGCTTGAACACAGTTTTCAAAACTCTACACACTTATCCCATGACCTTAACCACAACCTGCACAACACTGTGGATTTACAGCACTTTGTTCAAATGCTACCACACTGCTGTCAAAACTGTGAACCACACATTCAAAACATAAGATTTCAGCCTTGTGCCTTTCAAACACTGATTGCAATTTCAGCTGAAAGTCTAAGCAGGTGTCTTGTTTTGGACTTGTTAGTGAACACACACACACATATAAGTAGAGCTCAGAAAGACTAATTTTGGAAATGGAACAAGGAAGACGGGTTTGTGGAGGGAGACAAAGACAAAGAGCTGTTATTTCAGATGAAATAAGGGCTACACTTAGACCATGTCGTGAACCATGGTCTCTCATTGAGAGAGGCAGGGTTGAGGGTGCAACCCAATCTGCAAAGATCCACAGTGGCATCTGTAATGCGAATTTTCCATCATACAAACAGGTGAGTGTGACATCCTTACAGTAAATTAAAACATTACAGGAATTTATTTTGTATTGCAATTATAGAATATTTACACAGATTACAGTAAGTTTGACTGTAAAATATATTTTTACAACAGGACCCAAAAGCTTCCCCCAACAGGAGGAAGAGTTGCAGTATGTCTGAATTGCGCAAACGCATTTTTTACAGTTTTTTCTGAATGCTTAAGAACTAATCGTGATTCTTGTAGCACAATTTCTAAAACTATTAATACGTATAGCAAAACCACTCTCTGAGTTTGCAAAACTAAAAGCACAAACACTGGTTTGCACTCAGTTTGCAATTTTGTAACACACACTTTGCAAAACTGTAGGCACAATTCACTGCACAACACTCTTTTTGCAGAACTTTAAACACAACTCACTGCTTACACTCAATTACCAAATTTCCAACACACTCCTAGCAAAATTATACACATGTATGGCTATCATTAACACTATTTTGCCAACTGTCTGGCACACTTTCACATGTGAAAACTGTTTTAGATAATTAGTTCACTTTGCAATCAGCCTAAGCACTATAAATAAGCCACAGGTAAGTTGTCTGTGTGGAGTACAATGGAAGGAGCAGTAAGAGTGAGAAGAGTGAGAATCAGAGGAGGCTGAGGAGGCCGAGGGAGAGGACGTGGAGGTGAAGAAGTTGGAGGAAGAGGACGTGGAGTTGAAGAAGCGAGAGGGTTAGAGGAAGTTAGAGGAAGAGGACAAGGAGGAGCAAGAAGAGGACGAGGAGGGGAAAGAGGAAGGGTAAGAAGAGTAAGAAATGGAATAACTGATGACATCAGAGCTACAATAGTGGACCATGTCATCAACCATGGGATGACGCTGAGGGAAGCTGGCCAACGGGTTCAGCCTAATTTGAGCCGCTACACTGTGGCAAGCATCATTAGGACATTTCGAAATGAGAATCGGTAAGTACTTTGTAGCACTGCCATACTCTAATGAGAAACACAACAGTACCATACATGCAAAAATACTGAAATTGTTACTTTACAGAAGGCCGGTTTTAACATCAGTAAAACCAGGAGACGTGGCAGGAACATTATTGGACACCGTGCCATCATCAATGTCCCAGGACAACGTGGTGGTAACATAACCATGTGTGCAGCTATAAGCCAAAATGGTGTTGTTCACCATCATGCAACCATAGGCCCATACAACACTGCACACATTATTGCATTCCTGGACACCTTACATGACATGCTCACTGTTCAGAGATCAGAGCAGACCCGATATGTCATCATATGGGACAATGTGAGTTTCCATAGGGTTGCTTTGGTCCGCAACTGGTTTACAGACCACCAATTCTTCATGGCACTCAACCTCCCTCCATACTCTCCATTCTTAAATCCCATCGAGGAGTTCTTCTCTGCCTGGCGCTGGAAAGTGTACGACTGTCATCCTCATCAACAGGTAGCCCTTTTATAGGCAATGGAGGAGGCATGTGGAGATACTGACCAGGCATCATTGTTTTTTTTATTTATTTATTTTTTTTGTGAAATTACTATTTTGTGTTCTGACTTTGTCTTGGTTTTGATGAGTGTGAATAAACACCAATACTTGAAGTTTGGATCCTTGTATGTTTACATGACACTATGACAAAGGTATGACCTCAAATTGACATCTGTACACAGAGAAAGCAAAAGCCAGATGTGTTTTGTATTCATACCATCAGTGTGTAGTTGGCACATTGTGTGCTTAGTAGATGATGGCTTGTGTTTACTGTTTGATACGAAAACACCATTTTTACGAAGGTGTGAAGAGTTAATCTAGCTGTGTTCGCTTTTGCAAGAGAACTACAATGTTTTGATAATTGGGTGAAAGGTTTTCTTATTTGTGTGTAGAGTTTTGCAAAATAGCCAATAGTTACAAAAAAGTGTTTCCCTCGCTTTCTCGAAACCTTAAACACAAATCACCAAACTTAAGCTTCACTGTCAAAACCTTTGACTTTTCTTGCTATATCAAACAATTGCTTCAGAACTATGTTATCTTTACACAAAACCAAACACTGTTTTCAGGTAACACACACACATCCAGCTAATGCATAAACACTACACAGCAGTCATTACACCCTACAGAGATAAATGCAAAACACTGCACTCAGGGCAGAGCAGGGGTAAAAATATATTATGAAGTACTTCCTGCAATCCTGCACATATACAGTAAATGTAGTCACAAACAATATGCAGCAGATCAATAGCAAGCAATGTCTTGGAATCATTCTGCTTCAGCATCATGCCTCTGGGCATGGTCAGGCCACAGGACCTCATCAACGTCACAGTCAATCCTGTCTCTTGCTAAGCAACGGGGAAAGAATTCTTTAGCATGCCGAATCCAACCTTGAATCGCTTCCACTCCAATGTTGTCACACGCTGCATCCATTGACTGAATGAGATTTTCCTGTACATAAGGATTTCTGTCATAGACCTTCCACCTCCATGCAGAAAAAAATTCTTCAATGGGATTAAGGAAGGGTGAGTATGGCGGGAGGCACACATTTATAAAATGTAGGTTATTTTCAAACCACTCACGAATTCTAGGACCACGGTGAAAGTTCACATTGTCCCAGATTACCACGTACATGGGATGCTCTGCCTGCTCATCACCTCTCTGTTCACGTCTCAGTAGTGCTTCCTGTAGAGCATGCAGAAACATTATAAGATGGGCAGTGCTGTAAGGCCCTAAAGTCACATCGCGGTGAATAACCCCGTAGCTGCTGATGGCAGCACATATGGTCATGTTGCCACCACGCTGCCCTGGCAACTCTACAATGGCACGTCGACCAATAATGTTGCAGCCTCTCCTTTTCCTCTTGGTGAGATTGAAGCCACCTTCATCCAAGAATATGCACTCATGAGGCCTTTCCATGGAATCCAGTTGAAACATTCTCTATAGAAATGAACAAAAAATTATTTTTGAAGTAACGTAAATGACATAGCATTCCAGGCTTTATGGCTCTGTATACATGGGCTGCATTACATTCAACACAGTAAAGATGTACAGTAACTCAATAGTGCTGTATAATCTCTGGACATGATTACTTACTTGTACATATTGATATCATAGCTCTTTTACCCTTTCAGAATTTCTCTCAAATGGTACTCTGTAAGCTTGTTTGAGACTTGCGTTTCAGGACATGGTCAGTTGTGGAGAGATTCACACTGTTGATTCCTTCAAAGTTCACTTTGTCTTCCTCAACTCGCTGTTGTATTTCACGCAGACAAATGAGATTATTTTGGAGGACCATATTGACAATAATGGTCTCCTGCTGTTGTGAGAACATACCTCTCCTTCCACCGGCATGTGGCAGTCTTTCAATTCTAGCAAATAAAACCTCTTCTTAGAATTGTACAGACAGGCCTAATGCATTGAAATGTCAACAAATATGTACAATACATAAAATACTGTTATACTACTATTAGTTTTACTGTAATACTGCAAGAAAAGGGCCAATTTTTAGACATATGTTACAGTAATTTACTGAGACGTTCCACAACTGTACATACTCTACTGTAAGTTTGAGCGACCACAAATGATAGTACACTTGAATGTCCTGACAATGGAGGCCACAGAGAACCTGCTTATATTTGGTTGAACACGTAGTCCTGCTTCCCTCATACTCATTCCATGAACCAGAACATGGTGTATGATTTTTGCTCTAATTTCATTGGAAATTATGGCTCTTCTTCTTCCTTCTTCTTCTTCTTCTCTTCTTCTTCTTCTTCTTCTTCCTCTTCCTCTTCCTCTTCCTCTTCCTCTTCCTCTTCCTCTTCCTCCTCCTCCTCCTCCTCCTCCTCTTCCACCTTCTCTCCTGCCCTCCATTGTGAAAATCACACATGCCGTCTGGATTTTTCATGGCTTTATATCCTTATTACTGATTAGGTGCAACACATTACTGATTTGAAACAGGTGTGGTCAATTTTGAGTGCTTGTGTGTTACCGATGACGACAGTGTGTTGCTTGTGTTTCACTTTTGGGGGCTGTGTTGTGCCATTCTGAGTTGAAGTGCACCAATATGCTACATGTGCTTTGTGAATGACAATGTGTTTACAGTTTTGCACAAAGAGTGATTCCGATTTGCTAGTTGTGTCTAACCACATGAGAAGTGTTTAAAGTTCTGCAAATTGTGTGATTCAATCAATAAAGTGGTTTGTATACTTGCAACTTTGGTTTTGCAAATGGATTTTAGTGTTTTAGCAATTCAGAAATACTGTAAAATATTTTCAGAGGTGCAGGAAAATGCTATTGTTGACATGGTCGTTGTCAACAATGCAATAAAACTGCGGGAGATTCAAGATAGAGTGCTGGTTGATAATGATATATTTGAAAATTTTAATTCTGTCAGCACAACAACTATTGCTCGAGTCCTACAGAAACACCAAGTTACAATGAAACAGTTATACACTGTACCGTTTGAGAGAAACAGTGAACGGGTAAAAGAGCAAAGATACCAATATGTCCAGGTAAGACGTCTGAGGTTACATACACAGCTATAAAAAATATTTACACTAAAAAAAACACTAGCATTACTACAGTAAAACTGTGCACTTACTGTTTTTCAGAGAGTAATGAAGGTGGAAGCACTGGAAACACCACATTAATTTGTATTTATCGATGAAGCTGGATTTAACCTTGCCAAAACACGCGCAGAGGAAGGAATGTTATAGGTTAAAGGGCCACTGTGGAGGTTCCAGGGCAAAGGGGGGGAAATATCACTATGTGTGCTGCAATGGCCAATGATGGTTTGCTTCTCAACACACCACTCATTGGCTCATACAACACAGAAAGGCTTATAGCTTTCCTAGAACAGCTCTATGCTCAGCTAGTGCCAGCAGAACAGGGGGAGCCAGTAAGAAACCCCCAAGTTTTTGTCATATAACGTTTCTTTTCACCACTCTGCAGCTGTCACAGATTGGTTTGCAGCACATCGCAGATTTATGGTTTTGTACCTGCCTGCATAGTCACCCTTCCTCAACCCAATAGAGGAGTTTTTCTCTGCCTGAAGGTGAAAAGTGTTTGATCACCACCCACATGACCAAATGTCTCTTTTGGAAGCCATGCGTGCCGGATGTGAGGACACGAGTCCAGAGGACTGCCAGGGATGGATAAGGCACTCCAGAAGGTTCTTCCCCAGGTGCATGGCAAGAGAGAACATTAGATGTGATGTTGATGAAAACCTGTGGCCTGATGCTAGAGAGAGGCAGGATTAACCCTCAATTATTTGTTCGAATTACAGTATGTACTTTTAGTGTCTACCTTTTTTTTCTCATTACTGTAATTCCGTTACTACACACTATTGAAGCAAACTGCTAATTTTCATTTACCTTAAGGAATTGTTATGTTCTAAAAATTTAGATAAATCATGTGAAAGAATGTCACTCTTTTCTTTGAAGAAAATATTACTTTGTATAAAGTCACTGAAATTGTTCAAACTGTAAAGATGAAAAGTTTGTATTTTCTTACTCTCAGTGTGTTCTGAGTGACAGTGTGTGTTATCTCAGTGAGGGTTGTGCATAGTGTTTGGCTGCACTGAGCCTGTTTTGAGCCATGTGTTAAGAGTTGTGTTGCTTGGAATGAGTTTTGCAGGTGTTTGGCGAAGCAGTGGATGCTGTCGTCATCAGGTTCCAGCACGCCGAAACTTAGGGAGAGGCGTTTGAGCGATATCTCCCCTGCCGGTCAGACCGCGACTGCGACGGCTCAGGAAAGGCGGACGCAGCCTTCGTCCAGCACCTACCGCCACAGCCAGAAGCAGAGCGTCGCTTCACGGGATCCCCCTCAACCAACCTGGGACGCAAGACGGCGCTCTCGCCCACAGCCCCCGGGAAGACAGATCTGAGAACCTTCATTCAGTCTCGGCGGGCCCGGGGGAAGAGGTCCTGAGACTTCTCTGAGGAGATTCAGGTTCAGGATGCTTACCATCCCCGCCATCATCAGTCACATCCAATCCGAGGATTGGTTTGTCACGATAGATCTGCAAGACGCTTATTTCCACATCTCCATCCGTCCCTCTCACAGGAAGTTCCTGAGGTTCGCCTTCGGGGGCACGGCTTACCAGTATCGGGTTCTTCTGTTCGGCCTAGCACTATCTCCCTGCATGTTCACCAAATGCATGGATGCAGCTCTGGCTCCGATGAGGCTCCAGGGCATCCACATACATCGACGACTGGCTCGTCCTGGCCCAGTCTCGAGAGTTAGCGGTTCGGCATCAAGATGTCGTCCTCGCCCACCTTCAGCGTTTGGGGCTGCGGCTCAACCGTGGTTGACCTGTGGTCCCAGCAGAGACTGCTGTCCCTCAGAGCGATGTACATCCCTGGGACCCAGAATCAAGGAGCAGACCTGCTGTCGAGACAGGGGCTGAGGCCCGGGGAATGGAGACTCCACCCCGAGGTGGTGGAGTTATTATGCAAAGAGTTCGGCCCCATAGACGTGGACTTGTTTGCATCCCGAGAGATGGCACACTGTCCCCTGTGGTTCTCCCTCTCGCCCCCAGCCCTGCTAGGACGTTCTGTTTCCCCGAAGTCATTCTCCATGCTAAGCACATCTAGCTCCTCAGAGCCAGATCGTGCAAGCCTCTCCGGACTCACCCCTCGTGTGGGAGAAACCGAGAAACGGGGTCCCGATCAGGGACGAGGGGAGGAGGATTCCGCAGATGGAAAAAGGCCACAGCCATTCTGGCACCCTCGGCGATCTCGCGTTGCGATCCCCAGGATCGGAGCCACCGCGACGCCTCAGCAACCGCGGGGCCTGTGCCACGGGGGGAGCGCATCTGACCATCTAGAAAAAGAGCCACTCGAGACCTCAGCACCCTCATGGGCAGGGCCTCGCAATGGTCGCAGGCAGCCCCCTCGCGACATCCCCAGGCATGAGACGCACATCCCATGGGTATCACCTGAATGATGAAACGCTCACATGGAAAGACACACTGTCGGAATCACTTTGACATGAACTGCTTCGTCTCGACTTCAGGTAGGATGATGGAGCTTCCAAACATAGCCAGAGAGCCTGCGTGCTTATATACCCCCTCCAGTTACGCCGTCACACACTACCGTTCTAGTAACACCAATAGGATTGGAGTAGTTTCATTCATAGTTCAGCTCTGCCACGCCCAGAGGTGTTCCCATAGTGTCGTCACCGACGCAGTTCGAGTTCCCTCGAAGGGGAACTGTTTAGCTCGGGTGACTGTTGGTAGTGCAGACTGTAGTTAGAGTTTTGCACATGTAGCTCCAGTTGTGCTCACTGTCGTTTAGCAATCGAAAAAAACTGTAACATCCACACAAAAAACAATAAGAGAATTTCTTACTTATTTTCCTACCCAATTAAATTTGGCTTTGTGGCCTTTCTTTTCAAATTCACAGTTTTTCTTACTATCACAGCTTGTAATAATTGTACAGCTAGATGTGAATAGCTCAAGGTCACTTACATTTTATGAAGCACTTGCAAAGCCATGGGGGGCGGGAAGCAGAGCTATATGGGTGTAAAAGGGCAGGTGAAGAGGGAGAGGTCATCTCTGTAGTGGAGGAGGGGTTAAGAACAGACACGTGTGTGTTGTTTTTTCTGGATGTGAAGGACTCAGGTGGAAACGGAAATATGTGGGTTTGACTGATGGTAAGGGGAATTTGACTGTGTATGTGTGTGTTTGTGAGGCGTAGTGTGTGTGTGTGTGTGTGTGTGAGGCTTGGTGTGCCTGTGTGTGATGGATGAGGTGTGCTCATGTGGTCTCTCACCACAGATATTATGGTCAAACAGATAATCCATCAGTGCATATTGGACCAGAGGATTCCTCCACTCCCAGTTCTGTGCACTGCAGAGCAGATGTATAGAGTGCTCTCTATACACTCTACAAATGCTGAAAACAATAATATGTGTCAAATGTTTCTCTGTCTTTCTACAAGACATATAACATACATATGGCAAACAATAATTTAAATGCATGTAAACATTTAGGAAATGCTCTTACAGTAAAAGCTAAAAAGCACACTACATACACAGAACATGTAAAAATATATATTCAACTACTTAAATTATAATTGAATAAAATACTAAAATAGGCAAGAAATAGAACTAAGTTTGAGTCATTAAAGTTATTGTTGATTTGTATCCCAAATAATTATCAAGATATTTTAAGGGTACTTAAAGCCTTTTTCAATACTTTTCTGAGGTAGTCAGATCAAGCGAGTCCAAGAAAAAGCACTCCTTTTTTGTAATCACTTTCAATCAAATGACTATCAATATTCAGTCATTTCTCAATTTCTAAAGCAACACATACTGTACAACAATAACGTATTTTGAAGGAAGCTACTTTGATATTATAACCACACGCATATGGTCAAGTCATTATTTTCTTTATCTTCAATTGGTTGAAGCTGCTTTCTGACATCACGGCGAACAGCTTGTTTTCACACCTGACATCCACCCAAAACCGAGTGACATTCACCCACAAGGTTTACATTAATGGGCCAATCTAGAATTAGACATGTCAGTGAGATTGGAAAAATATTATTAGAGTGCATATGAAAGCTAGTGTGACTAAGGGCATGTTGATGTTGTTAGAAAATGCACTAACACACAGTTAAATCAGCATATCTTTGAGGATCAAGCCTTCACTTCACAGACACAAAAATATGCGTTTTATATGTGTGTGTTAATGTGAACCAGCGGATAGACAGCAATCAGTGCTAATTAAAATAAAAACTTAACAGTCTTTTCCTCCTAAGAAAAACAACCATATCTGCCCCTCTGTAATCTGGATTTGGATTAATTTATAATTTAGATAATCTTGAGACTTGGGCGCTATAACATATTTGTTCATGAGGAACAGGTGCATTTAGCATGTATGTGGCTTTAACACGTTGTGTTTTTTTTCTGTTGAGTTATTTGTAAAATGTATAATATTTTTCTCTAAATATTGTATGGTGATTTTAATGATTCCTGTGTCAGTCATGGACAGTTCTCTAAAGTAAAAAAGGTATTGTCTGTGAAGATTCTCAGTCATCCAGGTCATAGTTATCCAACGAAGGTTAAAGTCAAGGGCAACTGGACTTGGTTGAAGATACTGGAAATAGAATCTTCAACCAAGTCCAGTTGCCCTTGACTTTAACCTTCGTTGGATAAAAAAGGTATTGTGTCTCCAGAGACAAAACTACAAGAAAATACAAATAAATCAATAAGATATACTTGGAAAAGTTTTTTCCCCAGTTATTTTTCTTTGGTTTCTGAGTTAAAGTAGATTTGCAAATAAATATTTTTTGGGAAAAAATATTCTGCAATAATATTTGTATGTCACAGATGGTATTTTAATTACAAAAATGTTAAGTAGAGATTGGAAGATTTTTTTGTAATGGTTATCTCTAACAGCTACAACACCACAATTTTGTCAGATGTAATTTTTTTTCAAATAGTGCAAGCTATTTGGAAAAAGTGGTTTTATAATGTATATAAAATTTTATTTGGCTTCAGAGTAAAATAGCCTGCCTACAACAAACATGTGAGTACTGTCACGACTGTCATGATAATGAAGCCTTCTGAGAGAGCATGGTGGGCAGCAGGCCGGTGAGTAGTGCTCAGGTGCTCAGTGGTGAAGGCCAATCATCACAGGCTTGGCTCTGCCTAATGAGGGGTTATCCATGGTCCAGAATCCAGGACAGGGTACCCTGACCCTCATCCACCAGTCCTCCCGGCTTAGGCCTCCAGCTGCTACTACGCCCTACTGTTACAGAATGAAAATTAAGGCAGAAACACACTCAAGTTACAACATGTTGACCTTACCTCATATAATCTCTTAAGAGCTAAATATTTTGCTAGTGATTTTAATGGTAGTATTTTTTTTAATCAAACCTTGTTGCCTCACCTCTGGAAAAAGCAATTTGCTGCTAATTATTCTTGCTCTAAAACAACTTAATCGTCATCATTCATCACAGGAAACTATATACTGTGTCCTTTATTAGATTTTGTAAAGGTTTCTGTTTCTGTTTCTGTTTCTCGGCGTCACAGCCATTTTTACAATGACTACTGCCGATGTCATGTTTGATTTTTTTAATAAAGAAAAAAGCAGGCGATTTAATAAAAATGTAAGAAATAGCCTACATCCAGCATGTGGTGCAAAATTATTGAGGAAATAAGATCTAGATGCAGACAGATGCAAATGTGCTGAAACACCTAATCACAGTGTTGATCTTCTGTAAAATGTATCCAAGAATGTGTAGGTCTTATGCTCATCTATTTACTTTAAATCCCCCAGGTTTCTGTACGAATGTTTTACCTCATGAAACCTATCTGGTAAAACTAAAGTAACAAATAAAATTAAAATTAAAAGTGATTAAAAAAACAAAACAAGAAAGCATACGTAAACTCTGCACATTTACAAGATCTGAAAACAAACAAACATCTTTTCTACTTTCATTGAAAGTCACAGGTGCAATCACAATGAGTCAGACAAATTAATTAATTCCTACGTGCTACCTTTTGCTTCTTAGACAGTTGCTTTCAACACATAGACATTCTGTGTGCAGGGTTTTATAACTTACCTTGCAGCTACTTTATTACAAAAAGGGTTGGTGTTTTTGTTCTTAAATAGGAATGTCAGATTCTTTCTAAAGCAGAAAACCTTGAGGTGTTTCAGTGCAAGCAACTTTATTATACTATTCTGAACGTTCTCTTCCACTCAGAAAGTTAGCATTTATTCACCATTCAGTGTATTCTCTTTTGATCGAAAAAGAATTGCTGTTGAAAACAAGAACTTTTTACCACGCATACAGT
Source organism: Micropterus salmoides (assembly GCF_014851395.1). Classification (NCBI taxonomy): domain Eukaryota; kingdom Metazoa; phylum Chordata; class Actinopteri; order Centrarchiformes; family Centrarchidae; genus Micropterus; species Micropterus salmoides. The sequence continues at coordinate 16,522,649 of NW_024044348.1, read as the reverse complement.
ACGTGCATGCAGTATAGTACTGTGTGTGGCTGTGTGAGTCCACACATTCTTTTAGTTATCAGTGTGTGTGTGTGTGACCGATTAAAATTATTCACATTTCAACAAGTCCTCTTACCAAATAGGTTGTTTATCAGTGCCCTCCAAATCACACACATTTGTGTTTCCAAAACTTATGAGTGTTTGTGATCTCTGTGGTTAAGGTCTGTTTAATATTAAGAAAATAAAACTATGCTTTTAAAAAAACTGTAGGTTAACAGACTGCTTTTTATGGTTAAAAGAAACCAAGGTTTTCTGTTGTAGGGGATGGGATGCACACTTTAGTGTCAAAGTGACACGCTCAGTATGTTCAACGATAAACACCGACCTCCTCCCTGCTCCTTTGCAGCTGTATAACATCCATCCCATTTCCAGGCATGTCATGTCAGTCAGGAAATGTACTTTTAAGCATTTGAAAAAATAACCATACCAAAAAATAAAAATAACAATACCAATTGTTGTCAGTACTAGTGTCTAATTATGTACCGAACTACTTGGTTAAGGTCAGGAAAAGAGCTTCTTCATGGTTAAAGGAAAGCAGCACTGACAGATACTCATCAAAGTTTATGCTTTTTTGCCCAAGGACACCATTTGACTTTCTGAAACTTATAATGAAGGTATAAGAATATGATGCACCGGTCTGCTACTGTACAAAATCATACTGTAATCAGCTTTATTCTGGTTGAAGAAACGACCATTGCAGTTGTTTGGACATGGTTTGCAGGATTCTAGTAATTACTGTATGTCTATATTGTTTGATTCCACACCTCACAATTTATGTCCAATACCAGCACTGCAGAAAGAAGTGTAACCTTTATGTAGGAAGGCATGAAAATAACTGCTTGGATGTCAGGTTGTAGCAAATCTCACCTTCATGCAGGAGACCCGAGTTTGCGTCTTATCATAGACCTGCAATAAGATGTCACTGAACTATTCAGGGGCTTTCTCAGTATGTTCTCTGGCAATAGGGTTGACAATGGGCATTTAACTATGTTGAGCCTTGCCAATTTGAATACTAATTCATCAGTATGCAAACAAGTGACTCATATGCAAATGCAGTGTGAAATACATATTTGATCACACACAAAGCTAAAGCTGAAAAAAGATGACCCTGAAGATGTGGTGCAGGATTGATTTTGCCTACTGCATTCATTCATTCAGTTTGTTTTGTACTTGCTGCAGCCGCTGGTCTTAAAATCAAATTAGCAAAACAAATCAACCATATGATGCGCAGGCTTGCTGATTGCTGCCGTTTTTTCCCCCTTCGTTTTATTGGCATTTTTCCCCTCCTTCCCTTCTTTCCTCCTGAAGTTGCAGCTTTCTCGCCACAAGGGTCCCTGTGGACCGGACCAGATGTTCCAGGCAGCACACTTCCCCACTCTCTGCCTCATGGAATATTCATGGGCAACCAGGCACCACAGCACAGCACAGCACAGCACCGTGCTGCAGAGACCAGAGACCACTTATTTATTTATTTCATAACCCTGCTGCCTGGCTGTCTGATGCACAAGAACAGTTGAACATACAAGAGCATCTTCTCACCTTCCTGTTTCTCATAGTCACTTGCCACTTTATAGTCACTTTTCCTTTATAGTGTTTCTTTTCATTGGCACAGTTCCCCTGGATACATAAACATGCCTTACTCCATATCTGTGGGTAGCCTGATGGATTATTCCCTGTCTTGCCCCTCCTTTGTACCTTTCTTTTACCCTGCTCTTGATTGCTCTCTCTCTCTTTCTCTTCCACTCTTTCTCTTTCTCTCACTTTTATTAGGCAGATGGGTGGGTAGTGAATGGAGTGTTGAATAACTGATGTTTGTCTGTGAAACCTAATGGTTGTGCTTAAATACTATGCCATTATTTACAACCCTGCCTAATGCATTGGGACACTTAAATTCTTTGTTTGGTGGTGATAATTGGGCTAAATGCTCTACAGTAATGCATCCTGTTGGGCTGTTAGTGGCATGTTTTCCATGATGGATCAGCTTGTTGTTTGGACAGAGGTTTGGAGGCCATTACTTATCACTTACTTATCTTAAAGTAACATTTATGTTTTGCCTCACTGCCCAAGTAGTGGCACTCCCAATCTTGGCAGGATAAACCTGGAAGAGACATATTGTGTGTCTTAAAAATCTGCATTTAGGGAAAGAAGTGACAGGAGGGCTGAAGCAAGGGGAAGGAGCTCCATTTCAGTGCAGTTGAAAGACAAGCCAGCTTTCTGGGTACAAAAGGAGGCAGGGAGCCAGACAGTACCTCTGCTCCACTTGACTGCGGTCCAAAATGACAGCTGACGGCTGCCGCACAGACAACATGGACGAGCAGATGTGGCGGCAGCTTTCCAAGTGCAGCAACACTTAATCCCTCCTTCACTCTCTTCTTCTTTTTCTGCTCTGCCTTCAAATAGATGCTCTGCCTTCCTGTCTGCTCAATGTCTCCCTCTGTCTCACTCTCACTCACCTGTCTTTCACTCTACAGTTTGCTTACTGTTTCAATTGCACACCTTTGTCTCTTAGACTTTCCTTTTGATGGCCCATACCCAGTGAAAATTGTGAAGGAAGCCACAAGAGAAGGTCTGTGATTAAAAGAGACACTCTTCTGAAACTGCCAAGCAGTTGTTTAGTTTCAGAGACTCATCCCCCTGCAGTCTCCCAGCATGCACCTGTGGTAAAGGGGTTATTCAGCTCTCTCCCAGCTGTGGCACAGCTGACTACTCTCTGGCCCACATCCAGCACTATTTCCACTCTAGCTAATCAAATTGCTTTTACATCATCAGCAAATTAACAGCTAATATAATTCTTCTTCAATCATTAGCTACTCTAAATGTTTCATTTTTAACATTTTTAACACTTGGCTGTGAATGCTACACCCAATGTCTTTCATTTTCTCTCCGTCTCTGAAAGTGTGTGTATCTGGTGTATCTACCATCTCTTCCCCAGCTAGACTTTATTCCGATCACTTGATGTTTATGGTCTCCTCTGGTCCAGCAGATAGTAATCCCCACACAGGGAAAGAAAAGCAGGTATCCTCAGTGGGATGAGTTTATCAGGAGTGTAGGTCAACTAGGCCAGTTAATAATGCTGTTATCTTGGAGGCAAGGAGGAAGGAGGGTGGAGAAGAGGAGAGGAGAGAAGATGTGAGGGTGAGAGAGAGAAGGAGGGAAGAGTGAAGAGAGAAAATAAAAATAAATTAAAGAAATAGAAGAAGACGGGGTTAGAGGGAGGGAAGTAAAGTGGAGGGAGGACAAGAAATGCAGGAGGGAATTAGCCCATGGTTCAAAAGGAGCTGTGCCTACAGAGAGAGAGCCCTGCTGGGTCTATGCAGGGGGGGGCAGGTGGCAGTCTGGAGGGCGGTGTATGTGTGTTTGTGTGTATCCGTGCATGTGGTTATGTTTCTTTGTGTGCAGTATCCAAAGCCAGGTCTGCCATATTCAATATTCCTGTCAGCCTGGACTTAGAATACCAAAACAACCTGTCTGGGAGTATACAGATGCTCTTGCCTCTCCACACCTTCCACCCCCCACCTTTCCTCCTCCACCTCCTCTGCTCTGTTTTCTCTCTTCCCTCTCCTCACACATATGGTCCACTGTTTCAACTGCTATTCCTGGGACAAAACTGATATTTGTTTCTAATAAGCGTTTAGGTTTGAATAAAACATTTGTTTTGAGAGTTCATTGATGGGTAGTAATAGCTAAGTAGTGCTACTGCAGCATTTTGTCTAAGGCGGCATATATCTCACCAGCTGCACAGATGTTGGCTGTTGTAACAGAGACAATTTACAAATTTTGTCAGTACTGGTGAGAAGAGGCAGAAGACTGTCTCTTGCTGAAGACACAACTTTGCAGAGATAGTAAAGTAACAAGGTTTGCAATCTCTTGTGTAAAAACAGCAAAAGAATCACTCTGAGACATGTTTGGGCTTGTATCTGCTGTGGAAACATCACAACATTTCTGTGGATTTCTCTTTCTTGCTCCCTCTCACATTTAGACAAACCTCATAAGATATGCTTGTAGTGTTGAGAAGAAGGCATGCTCCGCAGAACAAATGGTGTTAATTTGCCGCGCCTCTCTGAAGCTGCACATTAGAGAGAAGCCTTCAGGGAGAGAGGAAGGGAGGAGGAGACGTGGGGTTGGGGGGGTGGGTGGGGGTGGTAGAGGGAGGTGGGGAGAGGATGGAGGGAGGAGGAGGTGGAGGCAGCAGCTGTGCTGGAATTAATGTCTGCATGCCAAATTAGAAACACCATGCATCTCCGTCAGAGATTCACAGAAAAAAAATTAGGGAGGGGATGAGGGAAAGAAAAAAATAGATAGATAGATAGATAGATAGATAGATAGATAGATAGATACTGAACATGCACGTATATAATGCAAAGATTGATAGATACCATAAGCAACCTAAATAGGCTATAGTCACATATGTGTTGTTTAGGTATGTGTATCACATACATCTAGGCTGGCTGGTTGGAAAGACCAGCATATATGTGTGTGCATGTGTGTAGGCCTACTGATGTGTCGTTGATGGAACACCCTTACAGCAGCGGTGCAGGCCTGGTGGGCACCACTGGTCCCAGTGGTGCCCCCTAGGGAAAGAGCATGCATAGCATTATCAGGCAGGGGATCAATAATGAGAGTACAGGCTCTCTCTAATGATAGCTGCAGGCCACAGGGCCAGGGGCCTCAGGGTACCGAGCTGGCAGGACAGCCCTCATGAATACAGGATAAGACTGGAGAAAACTGTGTGTGTGTGTGTGTGTCTCTGTGCATGTGCATGCGTCTGTATGGGCCAATATGGGTGAGAAGTATGTCAGATGAAGGACACAGAGAGCAGATGGCTGGTTGGAGCTGTATGAACACTTCACCTCATCTCTCCCTGCCTCCGTGCATCATTCAGCCTGGACCTTTTCCTCTGCAGCATGACTCAATGTACCTTGCTGCTCACTCACTTCAATACCACACAACCCTGAACTCTGCAGTAAACACACAAAGAGCATATTCTGTGTTGTACAAAACTATTTTGGTACCCCGGGATTGGTTTAATATTTACACCTTTTCACATTTTGATATAGCTCTGTGATATATACTATGCACAGATCCATGACTTGTTAATAATTCTCTGTACTGTTTGAGTGCAGGTGTATAGTCAGATCTCCATTAGACAGAATTATCGTCAGTGTCGTCCTCTTCACATGATTCCTCACAGACTGCAGCAGGTCACATAGCACAGCAACCATATAGAGCGACAACAATAATAACAACATGCTCATTAGCTCATTTCAGTTTTTCTCTCTTTCTCTGCTGAGCTAAATTAACCATCCCATTTCTCTTCTTTGTATGTCCTCTGCAGAAACAAAGCCATGTGTACCCCCTCCACATCACCCCTTCCTCCCTCCCTACTCCCCACCCATCCTGTCATTGTAAAGTGTATGTCTCCTGTTTGACCGTACTCCCCCCTCTCCTTACCCCCACCTCTACACCCCCCCCTTCAACCATAGCTTTCCTACCTTACCCCAACCCCCTTCCTCCCTGAGCACACACCCATTCTCTCTCTTTCTCTCTCCCACCCTGCTTTCCGATCACCCCCCGGGAGGTGACATCTGCCGGGATGTGCTCGGCTGGTTCCAGATGCACCACCGCCTCTTCCACCACCACCCGAACGAGTGAGCGAGTGAACGACACCCCGGCACTCATTTCAATTCCATCACCCTCTCCCAATCATCTTGCCTCTCCCCAGTGCAACATTAACGAGCCTCTTTCATTTGAATACATAATTAGCCGCCCGAGCACTCTGCTTCACTAATTTTGAGACAAAAGGATGGAGGAGACGAGGGGGGTGGGTGGTGGGGGTGGAGGGCGAAAGGGTGGGGGTGGCATGTGGGATGAAGAGGATGAGGCAAATAATGATAACAAAAAAAGAAAAAAAAACATTTGCATTTTAATTTGGAAGCGGAGGGGGGACTGTTTTTTTTTTTCAATATGGATTTTTTTCTTTGTCTTTGTCTCTTTTCTCTTGCCCTTGCTCTCTCCATAATATCTGTGTTCAGAATTTTACAGTTTCTGGTTACCATTTCACAGTATTTCAACGTGACTACATCTTCTTTTAAGTTGTTCTTTGTGTGTGTTTGTGTGCGTGTGTGTATCTCTAAATGACATGGCATGCATGTGTGTGAGTGAATCCATCACCAGCCCTTAGGGCATGCAACGCTCCCAAGCCAAAATAAACCCCACTTACTCTTGCACAATAAATCATTCTTCACAATGAGCTGAAGCCAGCTGAGAGGCTCCTTAGTGCATTATAATATCATCTACATTCAATAAACATCGCTCCTATTGCCCTCACTGTGGGTGATTTCAGTTTGCTGAACTGACGGCCTTGAGGCTTTTTCAGTGAACTGACATAACATTCAAACATAAATGAACATGCATCAGGTTTGTATCATATTCCTGAATAATATTCCCATTATGAATCGGAGCTACATAAGCTCTTTTGTATGTTTTGTATGAGTATAGGTGTCTGTAAAAAAAGCGGGAAAGACTGAGAGACAGAAAAGGAAGAATGGAGATCAAAAGCAACAAAGTAGGAAGAGGCAGTGTCAAAGAGACAAAGAGCGAGGCAGAAAAAGAAAAGAGGCCGTATTTGTCTATGTGTACTTAACGTGGCCTGTGAAAGTGATGTCGTCTCTCTTCCTTCTTGGTGGTGTGCCAGGTCTGGCCTCCTGTAAGCCAATGGGGGAGCCAAATGACAGCTTTGATCCTATTAGGATGTGCGCCAAATCAACACTTTGCTCATTAGGGCCCCGCACACGCCAGCTAACAACCCGCCCGCCTTCCACGCCGACCCTCTGTGCCAACCAGCCATGCCCTGTGAGTGCCAGACTCACCTGTCATCACAGGGTGAACACTGTGGCATGCAGAAAACACTGTACTGAGTATGCGCTGACTCAACAGAATATAAATTATACTACTAAATTTGCATAGTAAGTCTCATTTATAAGTTACACAATATTACTAATGTATACAACCAGGTTAATTTAATAATAAATTTGCTCACTTCTACCTCTGGGGGGTGCTACAAGCCAAAAGGTCCAAAATGTTGCACTTTCAAATTACTGTAACTCCCGCATATGTAGGGGCATATCAAAAACCTTATATCCACGCGTTTCGGGGGATCGAGCTGAATCTCCTGGTATAGGCCGTGCCCGTTTCCACCGTATATCAAATAACACTCCCATAGGCAAACATTTAATTTTTCTCCGTAACCACAAGTCCGTTTAATTTCAAACTCTGGTCGTTTATTCACCGCGGGCCCCCGAAGCCACGGCGGGGCACCCGAGTTGACTCGTGCGGAGCCCTCCGCAGGGCGAGGGGCGCGGTTGGTGCCGGGGGCCCCAAGTTTTGTGTTTATCGGACTGACCTATGCAGAGATACTTTCTGCTTTGGCAGTAACAGGAATTTGTTCCTTTATAACTTGCACATTTTTTGGAGTATCAAAATTCCTTTAATAATTTTTGTGAGGGCCCATAGAGTCTGTGCGCACAGTTTCATGCAGATCAGACTTGCCGCCTAGGAGTTTTAAAAAGTAGGTTTTGCTCATTTCATGCTTTCAGCTCAATTCAGAGTTGATTATAGCACCACCTACTGTTAGACACATATGTTGTCTACAAAGTCTATTAAACAGTTATTTGGAAAAATAATTTTAGCGTTTTTCATGAGTTTTCAACAAGAGCACAACCTCGTGGCCCGAATGGCGCCAATGTTTTTGCACAACTTTCGAGTGGTGTGGAAAACTACTGGCCCAAGTTTCGTGTTAATCCAACAGACTGATGTGGAGAAACGAGATCTTTGCATGCGTGGCCCCATCCCCCTCGGGCTTGGACCCCTAATTATATAACAGAAAATTAAAAACTAAATTAGAAACAGAGATGGATTTTCTTTCCTGAGAATATTTTAAAGCCCTGTGGAAGTTGCTTTTCCATATATTAAAACCAAGACATGTACTGGACCATTACACTATAACTGCACCACTGTATTGTGTTCCAGAGATATCTACCGAAATAGTGTCACTGCTATTTTTTATTGTGCTTTTATAATTACGCGCTTATTCCACATATTTGTCAGTTGTGGCTAAACAGTGTGACAGAGAGGAACAGGCACACACAGGCAGAAGAGAAGCCCCTATCACCAGATCATCAAACAGTGATGGTCCTTTTAAGTTCGTGGTTGCAGAAGAAGTTAGACCCGCTGAGACATAAAAAGCTTTATGAAGTTTTTCTAAGATAAAGTAAGTTTGTTACGTTACATGTGATTAGAAAAGACCAGAGAAGCAGAATTGCTCAGAGAGTAGCCAGGCTGAGGAGGAGGTGAAATGTTGCCTATTCCTATTTGTTTAGAGCATGTGGCCAGGAATTAAACATGGTACCTTTAAGGTTCTGTTGTGAATTAGACAAATGCTCCCATCAACTGCTGCATTGTAAATAAAACTGTAGGATATGATGCGAGACGCAGCATCCTGCAGTCCTTTCTCCTGGTCCCCATTATCATTCATTAAATCCTTCTGGACCACCAACCTCCATGCACCACCTCACACCAGCTCACCCCATTGCTGCTTCACGTAAACGTTGTACTGTACTGTCTCTTAACCTACTACAAAACCTCACCCCAAGCTGTCCTTAGCCAACCAAAACCCCACCCATCCCAAACATTTCCAAACATTCTCTGTCATGCCTCACCTCACACGTTTCTTCTCGCTTAAAAAGCTTCTTTTTTGTCCTAATTCGGTTGGAAAACTACATAATTGTACAGCAAACATTTGAGTGTTAAAATAAGTGATCACAGAAAGAAAAAAAGTAGAAGTTAGTGTCTCAGTAGGCTTGTCATTCTTTACCAAAAGCTCAGTTTTCCTTATTCACACTAAAATATGAGATTGGTGCTCTCAGATTGTCACAGATGCTTACATACAGATACACACACCCCTCTGTGACCCGTCCACCATTCCCCCCCTCCTCCCCTCCTCTAATGGAACGCTCCAGGTGACTGTGTCATTTTATTGACATGTTATTGGCTATTGATGGGCCAGGGGAAGGGAGTGGCTGGGTCAAGAAGGTCAGAGGCTCAGGGTTCAGGTTGAGCTGACACACTCTTGGGAGACAAACACAAACACACACACACACACACACACACACACACACACACACACACACACACACACACACACACACACAGGAGTTGAAAGCTCAGTTCCATCTTATTTACTGCTCGACCCCAATCTGTATCTCTCACCCCTGACCTCTACCTGGGGAATATACGTATGGATACTGCTTCACTGACTTATTGAGCTGCAAACACTCCTGCAAAACTCCGGACAATTACACATGCCCACAAACGCACCCATCCACATGTGCATAATATGCACTCACACACAAGTCTATGATGCAGACCTCTACCTTTAAGGCAGATATCCTATAAAACAGGAGCTCAAACTTAGAAAAAGGCATCAGATAAACACAAATGAACCGCATAGATTCAGTGTTGTTGGTGACATTACTGATAATGGACTGTTTTAATATGCTTATATTTTTGTATGATCCAGCAAACAGTTAATACATGAAAGATTGGAGATCTCATCAACATGTATTACAGTGTGAATGTAACTAATTCAGCCACAGCTGTGCTTGTATGCGTCCTAACAAACAAAAACACACATTATCTTTATCGTACATTGTCATGGTAGCTTCTGGTTTGGAGTTTTCTTTGTTTAGAATTTTGATTTAAGGATTCCCTGTATTGTTACGAAAGGGTTAAGTCTATTTTCAGTGTGTTGTCTGCTCCGCATCGATGTACATTATGTACTCCTAATTTGCATACTGCAGCGCGAGCTCAATTAAAATGAACTTTTAATTTCTTACAAGTAAATTAGTTTTGCATGCGATGCGTGCAAATGTCGGGATAATGGGTGCTTTTTAATGAGCTACCAAGCTGAGTGCACCCGATCAACTCCCGGGGTGGAGGAGAATGACGCAGGGGACACAGCACCCAACCACCTTACCTTGCTGTCACCACCCACCCTTCAAATGTCTTTGCCCTTAGTTGCACGACCCACCCTAACACTGTTTTAAACCCATGGCACCCTAACCCTCTTCTTACAAACTTTGTAACTCTCACAATCCTTCTTTCTTTCCTTACCCTATGCCTGCATCCCTATGTCTCCACATGACTTTCGTCAACTCTTTCAACATCCCTCCGCCGTCTCTCACTCATTCTTACCTCCCTCTCTTATCATCGCATGCACTTTCCCTCCCACCGGTCTCCTCCTCCCAAGGCCCTAATTCATTCTCCCCTCCTGCTGCTCCCCTCTGGGGTGCAGAGGTGGTCTTTGTGCACTGAGTGCTGCTTATGTCAGGGCTGCTGAACAGGTGTGCAGAGAGAAAGAGCCCCGTTGTTGTGGTGGGACGGATGGGTAAACAAACGCACCAGAGGTCTGTGCCACATTGTCGCACACACACCCACATATACACACAAACACACAAACACACACATATTCACCAATCAGATGCACACTCACAGATATCTAACATCTCGGTTCAGAGGACTGGAGTGCAGAATGGTGTTTAACATGGCTTGGGGGGGGGGGGGGGGGGGGGGGGGGGGGGCACAAAGCTGCATTACAATGATGAAGCAACACACACACACACACACATACACACACACACCTGCAAGCACACACACTATTAGAGCAGAAAGTGTGTCACCACAGTGTGACCCTCCCTGTGCTGCAGGTGCTCTCTGTATGAACTGCTAAAGGTCAAGAAGCCACTGAGGGATTATCTGAGAGCCACTGCCCTCACCACACACACACACACACACACACACACACACACACACACACACACACACACACACACACACACACAAAATTATCTCAGTATTGCCGGCTGAAAGGTTTTGGTCTCCCACTCTTTCAGTCATTCTTCTATTTTCACTTTCTCTCTCCACCTCTTCTTTGTTTTCCTCTATTCCCTCTGCTAGCATCTGTTTTTCTTCAATCTTCTCTTTGTCCCACCAACATCCTATCTCCAGGTCGCCCCCCTGGCTCTCCATCTCACCCACTTTCCCATCACTTTCCATCTCCATCTTCCGTCTCTTTCTTCATCCCTCCCAGTCCCTCTCCATTTTACCATTCTGCCCTTGCTTGCTCTCTTGATTCTTTCCTCTCCTCCCTCCTCCACTGTGCTGCACAGCTGTGCAGAGGCAGATTAGTGTGTTAGTACCTGTGAGGCAGAGGCACGGCAAGATGCATGCTAAAACCCAATCAGCTAATGCTGATAAAGGAGGCGGGGTACGGACATCTGTTCACACAAAACACCAAACTCATTTGAATCACAAGATGAAATGACTCACATCTGCTGAATTGGAAAATATATTTTTGTCCTCCTTGTTTTAATTTAGGTGGAGGTGAGTATACTCCAGATGCCAAGGTGACGTTGTGAGTGACAGGCCTTGAGGATATCAGCATGCAAGTGTGTGTGCATTTGTTTGCAGAAATGTGCTTTTGTAACATACTTATTGTATGTACTCCTTAAATTTCTAAAGGCAAAAATGGATGTGACTACACATTTAGCAGGAGGAACATGTTTCCATATTGTGTTAGCATTTGTATTGTAAATGTGCTATTTATAAGTGTATTACATGTGTGTGTCACTGCTCAGCGTAACCGGAGGCACAAAGCAGACCGAAGTAGGATGAAAAGAGTAATCCATCAATTTAGCATTGCACTCCTTTAAAATTGTTGGTCTCTCGATGGATGAAAAAAAAAGGATAAAAATTATGCTAGCAGCCTCAAGCAGAAATGAGGAGCGGATTACACTCCTCATTTCTAAACTCACTTCTCAACTCCACACAGATTTTATTCATTTTTTAAACTTCTAGTTTTCAGAAAAAAACGATGCTGAATTTATCAGATTTTGTGCAGTGCTGCAAAAGCACTCACAAAACGTTTTTCACATATGCACAAAGTACAAAGACTTTGATATGTAAAATGGGTGGAGTTCCCCCCTGAGTGAAGCAAGTTATAAAATGTTATGTATGAGTTAACTCATACATACGTAGACTGCATACATGCAAGCATATTAATATATGCATGCATGATATAACTGTATATCATACAGTCACAACTCAGCAAAAACACACCCTCACTTTGTCTCTTTCTTTTCTTTCTCACCCCATATTTTTTCTCCTTCCCTCTCCCTTTTTAAGAAAGCGCCCAAACATGTGCGCAAATGCACACACAACTACACCCTGCACACTTACCCTTTGACCTGATCTCCACTTACAGACACTAAACACTCACCACAAGTGTTTATGGGCGACACACTGAGGGAATAGTGGAAATAGAGAAGCAGTTAGGCTATATGTTGCTGACTAGAGGGGTGAAACCAGTCTACTGGTAGAATTAAAACAATATTGTGAAAAGCCTGTGATTCTATATAAATATTTGTGCTCAGACATGTCTAAGAACTCTCACTTTTTACATGATCTCAGTGTGTGTTCATTAAGTTGGTACCTCATCCATTTTAAAATTTCAGAGATTATGCATTGAGGCGCTGCCTTGCAGTGTATTATTGAACATGAAAGTACCCCACCTATTTAAGTTTGATGGGGGATGATGCATCTCATTACTGACTGGCCCAAGTAATTTCTGCATCATTCATAAGGCTCTACATATTGACTTAGGCTTACAAATCCCATACATTTGTTGTAGGAGTGTCTAAGCATGACCCTTTGAATATGATCCATAGAAGGAATAGATCCATAGATGCTTTTAATCCCATCCCTTTATTAATCTGACTGTAATACATAACATTTCCAACAACAGTTTGTATTTATTTCAAGAGCATTTTGTGAATGTTTTCCCCACAGAAAATGATCAACAGTTGTCATAACAGTTGTGAGAAAGACTTTTTAATATTATCATCTAAACAGGATGATTTTGTTTGATGTGTGCAATGAGTCGGACCTGCTCAAGAAGGCAGAATCAGTGGGTTGGTGGGTGTTTCACTGCCGTTGTAACAGATGTCAGCATAAAATGTGTCTGCAGATGTTTTGAAAATATTTCACAGACATTTGTTCATTAGACATTTTTATTGACAGTGAATAAAACTGAATATGGTTTTTGCTGTTGTATTGTGAAACCCCGCCACACACACACACACACACACCCAGGCCCTCCACAACTTCTGGAATTGAACTTACAATAACACACACACACTCAAATAAAATAAATCGGCAGTGACAATCATAAATAACTGCTAGACAGCAAAAACAAAACAAAATAGCTGTGACATTATATCATTGTAAAAACAATTAAAGGTAATAAGCACTATTAAGCTGCTTATAAACATTAAATAAATAATAAATACAAACGTTAATGTAGTTGTAAGCAGATACAATTTCATTTTAGGTCTTTATTAATGCATTTGTCAACAACTTTAAATTGTCCAGTGAAGCATCCACTGGAAGTGGAATGAAATACAAATGTATGTTGGCCTAATAGTAGTTTGTAGTGGAACTGAGGCTTTTTAAATCTTTACTTTATCACAGGAAAGAAAATTCACTAAGTAACACATTCCATTTAACATACATATAAACATTTAGGACCTTGTCCTAAATCATAAAAATGCATGCCTCACATGAATGTCAAAATTCAGGCATGAATTGAGGCATTAAAGCATGCAAGTTACAATAACATGAAGATGTCATAATGAACTTAATATTATTTTACACTGTTTCATTGTTAGAATTATAAGTGTTAGAATTATTGCTACATTATGTTTAGTGCAGCTTCACTTTTTTCTGCTGTTCACAGACTTGTGTGATTGTTCATGCATTTTACATTCATCTTTGTACACGTCTGTAACTGTCCGTTTTCTGATGGTCTGTTTATCTGAGCTTCTCCCTGTGCACTCGCACAAGCTCGAGGCATGCATATTTTCTTTGTACATGAATGGCGATTAGCACAGCTCTGCCAATCACTATAATTTACATTAAATTTGAAATTAATTTCACACTTTTTTCTCTCTGTAATTATGTCAACAGCTGCTGTGAAACCAAGCTGCACACATGAATTTTAATGGCTGTTTCTTTTAAATCCCTCTGAACTTTGGAGAGAAAAACACAACATTATGGCAATATTTCTGTTATAAGCTCTCAAGGACTTAGTGTTAGGGAGGGAAGAAGAAATTGATCATTAAGTATTCCCTGCTTCAGTCTCACAAAACCACAGAACTGTCCCTCGATGCAGCTGTTCATCCATCTGTCTGTCGACCACTGAACACTGAAACTTGAGAATTTATTTCTAATTTTTGAAGGCAACTATTTTAAATCACAGCAAGGACAAGTATTTTGTTTAAGTCATGATATCATATCATAGTTAGTGTTGTCTTACTAGGTTTTTTATTTAAAAATAAAAATGTATGTTTATAATACTTAAAATGACAATGAACTGGCTCAAAGGACAAACGTATACATTAAAATGATCTCTTCATCATATCAAAAACCAGTCCTTGTTGTTTTTTTGATCTCTAAATTGAGGGTTATGAACCACTCACAATACCTGGTGCTGGTATTAGACGGAGGTGGAGCCCTATGCAGTGACAAAGGATTCAGTCTGCTGGATGTGTCTGCTTCTCTCTTTATCTCCATGTCACTGTTTAGGCTTAAAAGATTGCACCACACTCCTGTGCATTAACAAACCTGGCCCAGCTCTGCATGTGTTCACCTCCCTGCTGGGCCGGACATTAGACTATTCACCACAGATAGAAATGTAGTCAGTGTGCATGTTTCACTGTGTGTGAGAGAGACTGGGAGAATAGGAGAAAGCGAGAGAGACAGACAGACAGACAGACAGACAGACAGACAGAGAGTAAGGGGGTGGGGATGGAAATGAAGGAAAAGAAAGAGAGAGAGAGTGAAGAAGACAGAACAAGAGGTGGGATCAAGGGGTCAGGATTGAAGCAGTCAAGGCTCTCATCTCCACACAGCAGGGACCCACGACCAGCAGCCTGACAATTACACAGCCATTTAGGACAGACACAGGGGGAGGGAAGCCCTAACCCCTTAAAGCTCTCAAACATGATGTTTATGGCGCCAATTGTTTTGTCAATTTGAAAGACAAAATTGTAAATGAAAAGCTAACTTAAAGCTCAACCCAGAACCCAGAAAAAGATAACAATGCTACCAAACTATAAACCTGTATGAAAGGCTTTTCACTTTAAATTTGTTGAACAATTGATAACATTTTTTTCATAAAGTTTTCAGGTCTTATTTTTTTAAACCTACAATAATTTTTTTTATATGTGAAATTAAAATATGTGTGTACAGAGTAAATTGTACATATTTACAAATAGCACTGTATTTTTGTCAATATGATTTTACACAACACAAATGTTTTGGGTAGTGAGATATTTGTGTATATTTTTTTTTACAGATCTCCACAGTACACAGTGGACAAAATTCCACAAATGTGCAAAAAGGAAGTTACAAATGTAACATGACCCACAAATTGACAGAATGCAATCTGCAAATGTGCAAAAACTGTTTTGTGTGTAGAAGTCTCTGTATTTTTGTGGATATGATTTTACACAGCACAAATGTAAAAATACATATTTGTAGATATTGAAATATTTGTGCATCATAGTACACATTTGTGGATTGTTTTCTGTGGGTTACAAATAGTCCAATAAAATCTTCCATACTCCAATACCCCATTTACACTTGGCATTAGCATGTGATCTGGATATCATCAGAATCTGCACAATGACATCTGATCACATGCTTTTGCAAGTATAACTTAAATTAACAAGTGTCCTCATTATTTCAGTTTTACTTGCATTTGATCGTCAACATGCAAATAAGTTAGATGGTGCTGGCATACTTGAAAACAAACGTGGAGTAATGCTGCTGTAGGGCTCTATTCTGGGTCATATTCTGGGCTTACTGCAGCTAGGAGGAAGAGGCAGATTTAGGTGACCTTTTATCTCTCTCTGTACGGATTGTTTTAACACCAGGCTGAGATCCAATCACAAGATATCCAGACACAGATCACATGTTTAATGTAAGGTGTAAATGTGGTCCAGATAGCTGTTCTTTCTAATTAAAGTTGCCAATTTTTTCATAGTTTTTGCAAGAGATGTTTTGGTCTTTCTACAAAATAAAAAGTGTTGTATTGATCTGTTGCAGTTGGAGCTGTCCTGTCAGCAGTTTTATAGACTCTCTTTTGTAACAAATAGCAGAAATGCTTACTGGGCCGCAGGGAGTTTTCTTTGTTACGGAGCTGCAGCATACAGCTCCCTTAGAGAAAGACATCCTTGGTACGTCCTGTATGATTGTCATGTTATAAACCTTTTGCAAATTATGATTATATCATAATCATAGACTCATACTGTGGGGATATGGGATCTGCTACTATTGAGAAAAACATTTTCATTAGTTACAACATAATCAAAAGGGAATATAAGAAAAAGGAGTTTAACAGAGATTAACAGGTCAAGTTTGCCATCTAAAACTATCTAAATCATAATGGGCGGAGGGGGCATCGATGTTAAGTCAGTTAATGAAACGAGTAGGTCATTAACTTCTTCACAGTAACAATAGTAACCAATCAGACCAAAGATCTATTGATTAGAGGGGTAAGAAAATGAGGTGCTGGTTGTGAGTTGTGTGCAGTGGGACGCCTTGCAGGAGCAAAGCCTAGGTGATAATGACTGTGGCCTCCTCTGCCCTCCCTCCTTGTCTCCCTTCATCACAATCACACAGGCCTTAAACATCTTCTCCAGGCCTCCTGCTGTTTTCTCACTCAATCTCTCTCTCCGTCTCGGATAAACACACACACACACACACACACACACACACGAGCCACCCTCTTTATGTCTCTCAAAATTAGTCACACTTACTTTCACAGAAATAAAGCACCAAGAACAATGCCGTTCTCCTCTTCTATAATCACTTGTGTGTTTTCAGATCACATCTTGATCGTCTTCATCCAGAAAGCCAATGATTAAAATAAAGCTACAACTTAAAAGCCACAGACCAAAATAACATAGGCTTGCATGTCTCTCAAATGTTACACAAGGAACTGATCTACAAATTCAGATGGGTGTTCTCATGTTTTATATGTAACACAAGTACTGTATTAATCATTAGCCCACATCCAGAAATGTTCTTAATGTTAACTGACACTTTAGTTATTGTTCATTACATGAGACTTCACCTACACCACCCTTGTTTTGCTGGGAAAAAGCATTTGCTTGTATCTGTAACTGCACGCCAGACGAGTTTGCATGCATAAAGCCACAAGAGATGAGTTGAACTAATGTATTGTCTCTCTGGACTCTCCTTTTTCTTTTAAAAATATTATTAAAAAATATTTAAAAAAATTTATATAAGCAAGCCTAACCTCCTCAGCCTGTTGAGGACATAAAAAGCAACCCACGTATAAAGTTTTACGGAATGAAGGATGAAGAGGAAAATAAGGAACCCAAAGATATTTAATTTACTATCACAAAAGACAAAAAAAGGAGCAGATAATATTTTAAACAACTGAGGAGCTGGAATCATGGTATATTTAAGACATTTTTTAAATGATTAATCAATTATCAAAATAGATGCTGATTAATTTTTTGTTGACTGATGAATCTATTAGTCTACTAATTGTTTCAAATGAGTTTAAATTACAGCTGAACAATTAGTTGATTCACTGATCGGCAGAAAAATTGTTGGTAACTATTTGGATAATCGAACAATCGTTTAAATAGGTCATATTATGCTTTTCGGCCTTTTCCATTTCCTTTATTGTGCTATTTATCTTTTTTTGTGCATGTAATAGGCAAAGTGAAAAAGCCCAAAGTCCACCCCAAAGGGAGTTACCATCTCCCAAAATAAACACTGATACTGGACTGCTTGAAAACAGCTCTACTGTAGTCGAGTCTTTACTTCCGTAAACTATCTGCGTCATTCACGCATCATAATGTTCGCCTAGCTGCTAGTGTGGCACGTCCTCAAAAACACCAGAAACACAATGTCCGTCAATGGGCATAAAGTGGTGCACAGTGCACAGTTAAAACGTTAGGTATGAACGATAAATTTGTTACAAATTATTAACTTAACTGTTCATACGCGTGAACCGAAGCCATGGTTACTGGATGAAGTGAGTTTGTTTTGGATCACGCTTCCTTGCTTGTCAGGACCTACCCTTCTCTACTTCTGATTGGCTAGTAGTCCTTAATTAGGTACTGGGCATGTGCAACTCCCAACAAAGATCAAAGAGAAGTGCTAAAAACTGAGCATTTCACACACAGGGTGAAAAGGGTTGCTGCAGCAATGTGCAGTATGACAAAAATATGTTGTTTTTTGAAAATTAAACCATGCAAAGCTATTCTGGTACAACCCCTAATTACAATTATGAACATGAAAATGAGCATAGTATGACCTCTTCAAGTAATTTCTCAAGCAGATATGCCAAAGACTGTCTTGTTCCAGCTCATCAAATGTAAAGATTTGCCGCTCCTCTGTGTCCTATATGATAATAAACTGACTATTCTTTGGTTTTTGGACTGTTTGTCGGACAAAACAATCTGACATCTGAAGACGTCACCTAGGGTGTTACGGGTATTATGCAGAGTGATTAATCGCTTACTTAAGAATATAATCATCATCAATCACTTTTATCATAATTAAAAGATAATTAAAATATCCTTTTTTTTGCAGCTGTAGTTTGATTCACAGTTTGTCTGGGCTCACAGGGTGTAGCACTACGCTATCTGGAGGAGGCCTAGATCAAAACTTTGATTGCTCCATCAGTCAGATAGAGCCGTTTGAGTTTGTTTTGGCACCTGATCAGCATGCCTCATGGACCTCTCCATGTAGAGGCATTTTGGGCACATCCAACTTGGAGGAGACCCAGAGTCAGGCCCAGAGCACACTGGAGGGATTCCACATGATTCCTGGCCTGTAAATGCATATCCTGCAGGAAAAGCTGGAGGATGTGGCATGGAAAAGAACGTGTAGGATACTCCTGGAAAATCAGTGGAAAGCTGATGGCATGAATGATCCGTTTTTCTTTTTAAATTTTGGATCATCAGTTCATTCAGCTGAATACTTTGGCCTTTTCACTCCTACCTGTCCCCATGTGACCATTTCGATTTTGTCCTTAACTGTGTCAATGTGTGTGTGTGAGTACAGTGTTAATAATGAACACACACTCCTGGAAATAAGCCCTTTTTGCTGTGCTGTGTTTGTGTTTGCGTGTGTGTGTGTGTGTGTGTGTGTGTGTGTGTGTGTGTGTGTGTGTGTGTGTGTGTGTGTGTGTGTGTGTGTCTCCCAAATGATGTACAGCAATGGATCCTAAAGATAGTTTTTTGTTACAGACAATTAAACTCAGCTCTAGTCTGTGCTCCCTGCCAGACACACACACATGCACACATAGACACACAACAGTGAGTAGAAACCACAAAAGTGAGGTTCAAATACCACTCAACCTCACAGGGGAGGCTGGTGACCTTTACTACAGCAGCACAGCCTGTCCCTCTCCCCTGTCACTCTATAGCTCTTCCCCCCTCCCTTTTTTAGTTTTTCTTCCATCACTCCTCTCATGCACGTACACCTTATCAGACTTCCTTATTCCTCTCTCTCCCCAGAGAGCTCTGCTCCTCCCTCTGTTCTACCAAACCCACCCCTTCCCCTTCACATCTCCCTTTTATACCTTGAACAGCAAGGGCAAGTTTTCATCTATCCATTTGTCATATCTGTCACAGTCACTTTATACCCACCACACCCCCCAATGCTAAAGGAAAGGAAAAGGGATTACATGAACAACGAATAACCATCTTAGTACATTCTAAACAACAACAGCAACAAAGGAAAAAAGACAAAAGACAACATTGAGCACTAACAGAATCAGCATTAACTTGCTTAGTTGGTTCAAGGAGGTTTCAGGTCAGATTATTTTATCATTTTCAGTCATGTACAATACAACACAGATGTTTCAGTGGAAGACAGCTACTGTTTATCTTAATATGCTTGAGAATAATGCTAAAAAACAGATGAACAAATATTTCTATACAGTACATTATTGCTGCATTGCTGAACATCATATTCATGTATCTGCTATCTATACTTTCACACGGTTTCTGTGCAAATTGATTTTCATATGAGAATCAGAGTAAATGTAAATTTCTAGGAGTTTCTATTTGGCATACATTTACTAAACAAATATGCACAATAAAAAATGTAGACAAAATTATTTTCACTTCCGCTTTGCCTCCCTCAGCAAGAGAACAAGGCACAGAGTTGTCAGATATCTAGCAGTGGTGTTCGATGTCTACAAGCCACTAGCTTAGTATAAATAAACTGAGATGTTGACAGATGGAATATGTTGCATAAAGCAGTGGTTATGGTGGTGTATGGATCTGTGTATCAGATCAAACACTGATACAGAGCAGCCTTGTTAGTATGAAAACAAACTTCTCAATCTTAAACCTTAAATTTCTTTCTTTAAACAGATAGTTGACTGAGTCAGTTGGGAAAACGAACACACCTGGGAGCTGCTGAGGCTGGATGAGAACAAGTGGTCTAAATCCTTGCAGGTATTTCCCCATGTAAATTCTCCTCAGGCCTCTTGGAAGACTATCCTCCAAGCTTCCTCTCTCTGGTCTTTCTCCTCTCTCTTACTCTGTATAGACCTGTAGTGCACCCTACTTATGATGAGCTGAAAAAGAGGGGAAGCCAGTGCAGGAGAGAGGGAAGAGGCAATAAGAGAAACTGAAAAACAGGCTGAGAGAGGATGACAAGGACTCAGACAGAGAAGGAGAGATCGAGGGACAGGGTGCATGGAGGAGGAAATGGGAGGGAGGAAGGAGGAGGAGTTGATAGTTTGAGGGGTCGAGCACCACCTGGTATTCCTTTACAACCAAGGAAAAGGCCTAGAGAAATGATAATAAAATAGAGAGAAGTCACACAGCCTTCTGTTGCTGACAGGAGCTGTGTATGTGCCCTGCGAGAGGCGTGTGTGTGCAAGTGTGTGTGATGAATAATTCATGGCTGTTCATTAAGGAGAGAAAGTGTGAGTGAGTGATTGAGTATGGGTGTGTGTGTGTGTGTGTGTATGTGAGCACCCTCCGTTGCTCTGCGCCACGTCGCCTGCCTTGTGGCTGCCATCTGGCTTCACGCCATCAGAGTGCCACCCTCCAAAGCCCTCGCTCTTGCAAACATGGCAGCAGAGGAGAGGGGAGGGGGGTGGTAGGTGGCATGTAGGGTGAGGGTAGTGGGTGGGGGGGTGCAATATATGGAGGGGAGGGAAGGGGACAGAGCCTCAAGTAAACTTCTCCATTTCACTGATATGATGTGATGTCCACAGTCTGGTAAAGAGAGATTTGGTAGCTGGATGTGATGTGCAGTTGGATATTGGAAGTGTAATGACAGTCCATCATACATGATAGATCATAAGTGATATCATGTCTGTTTCTCTCCTCTTCTGCCTCTATTTATTTTACATAGGCTTTTACCCTTTCGATTTCAATCTGCTGCTCTTTTCAGTCCATGTGTACCACTGGCAAAAGGACTGTAGTGCTGGTCTTATTGTTGTGAATGTAGCTACATTTTAATGACTATGGTAATGTCTCGTTGTACTGTAAATAGCTAAACGCCTCCAAATAGACAATAACTGACGTTTTTGATAACATGTTTGGTCCTTGGTGTCTCATTATTCTTGGAAGGAGCTGCATGTTGTTTTGGAAATTGTACCTTGATCATTTGTTTAGTTATTGTCATGCTGATGAGAGCACCTGTGTGCACTGCCTCACCTGTGTTAATTAGCTCCTTCTATAGAAAAAAGTTATCTCTGAGTCACAGAGTGGTACTGAAAGGTATATAAGTCAAAATTCCTTTCTTTTTGTGGCTTTGGTAAGGATTACTATCATTAACAATAACTTGTACTCATTGTAATTGTTGATATTTGGTGTAAATAACAAGTTTAACAGTAGCTTTGTTCCAGTTAGTCACACTGACATTGCTTATTGGGACATATTAATAGAACAGAGTCATCGCTAATGTTATTAGTAACATCTGTGATTTTCCTATATGACAAATCACAGCTGTGAAAAGACCTATGTAGCCTTATCAAATAAGGAAGAATAAGGTTATCCAATTTTTTTTTCGAACAAATGTAAATGGTAAAATTAGTAACCAAACATACTGTTGTAAACATCCAACACAGTTTATAGATGGCCTTGGTTTAAGTTTTATCTTCTGTACTTGTCGTAGTTTCCCTGTGCAATAAGGGACTATTGACATTTCACTAGCAAGGACCACACAATCAACAAATATGTTTAAATGATTTATTGATGAACAAAAAGATTGTGGTTGCTGGATAGCGATGTTTATATAGCGTTGTCGGGAAGCTTCAATAGGAAATCTGCCATAGCACTCGGGCACAACGGACCCTCTAATAACTCTACAGAGAGGAAGAAAGAGCTGAGGAAACAAGACAGAGAAAGGAGTGGGGACAGAATACAAGGGCGAAGGAAAGGAGATGGGTTAGGTGGTCATTAATGGAAATCCCGGGGGTGACGTGATTGAGGTGTGCCCCTGTGCCTGAAACTCTAAATAACTCTAAATACCTCCACTTCAGGTATTCACTTCACTTTAAAGGTCCAGTGCGTAATATTAAGGGGGATCTATAGACAGAAATGCACTACAATATACATAAGGAAGGTTACAATATGGTAACCCCAGTTCTATAAGCACAGGCGTGCGTGACGTATAAATAGCAGTGTCCCTACTGCCTCAGCATCCGACCGCCTCTTCAGCATCCGACCGCCTCTTCAGCAGACGGCGTTAGAGCGGCAGGGCTCATCGGTAGAGGGCTCTGCCTGTGCTTATAAAACTAGGGTTACCATATCGTAACCTTCATTCTATCTCACACAGGCTCCGCCCTCTACTGGACTCTATGGGTACAGTGGGTAGAGCGCAATGACTGTCCGCCCTAGCCGCAAAAAGCAAAAGTCCACAACACCAACCCAGTCGGCCACAGGCCGGCCAAAGCCCCGACCACCACATCACTTAGTGACAGAATGGTGGGATACCCCCTGAGAAGGTTGCTGGACCGATAGGAGCTTGGCCTGACCATTAACACCTGCACTGCCCTGACTTCTCACTGAAACGTCAGGCACTGCCAGTGTATGTTCCCGCTCTACACCCATTAGTCACCAGATCCTGACTTTTCAGATCCTAGGTAGCACTTGCAAGCTGGATCCCGAGAAGGAGCCCGTCAGTGAGCAGTTTGCCATTTGCTGAAGAAAAAAGGATGCTGAGGCACTAGTGACACTGCTATTTATACGTCACGCACATATCGGTAGCGACATCCTATTGGTCAGCTACGTGCGCGATAAAATTTCAGGTAGCACCCATAGAGTCCAGTAGAGGGCGGAGCCTGTGTGAGACCGAACTATGTTTTCGGTGGTGTATAAAATCCCTACACAATGAACAGTTTTGTTTTTATTACCTTAATGAGCCATTTCTATCTAAATACACCACGGGTCCCCATCATGGAAGTCACCGTGCTGCGCAGCCATATTTCTACAGTAGCCCAAATGGACAAACTGCTCTATGCGTAGAGCGTGTTTTGTCACTACGCTGACAACATACATCGGAAGCAGAAGAAGTAGTTGTGGTAACAGTAGTAGCAGTCATATGGTTTGTTAGAAGAAAGAAGAGAAGTGAAATTTGGACAAATGGATGACCACATGTATAATTTAGCACAAGAGCTTAATTTACCACCCTACCAAATGTGCTATACAAATAAACTTGCCTTGCCTTGCCTTGCCTTGCCTTGCCTTGCCTTGCCTTGCCTTGTCTTTCTTCTGGGTTCTGTTAAAACAATACCTGACAGTTTCTTTCTATGAAATAATATTCATGTGGTAGAAAGTCCATTGCAGCACCTGCTAACAGTGTGGCTCTATCGAAGTCTCACCAGTTACTTTGGTGACTGCAAACGCTCCCGTTTTTCCCAGGTTATGTCAGTTTCCCAACACCCTCACTTTTTTGTTGCATCTCTCGGAAACTCCCTTAATTTGCATGGGCCTTAAACTTTGTTATGAATAATCATCATACACAATCCAAATTTTGAATGTTTGCTCTGTGCGGGGAGACAGGCCACCTAACTTAAAGTTTACACCATGGTTTACCCATAGACTGAATAAAAGAAGTGGCCATAGACACCCTGACGTCACTCATTGGTGTGTGGACTTCCATTTGGTAGACTCGAGTATAGCGTACTGGCCATCACCATCTAGGTTTTTTGGAATCAGAAGTGATTTGGACCAGAGGGTAAAATTGGTTAGGTATATGCATCTCCACGCCTGGCAGGTTGCCGAGGTAATGACTTGTTAATAACAAGGTAGCCATGCCCTAAAGCATACCCTGCTTTACCATCTATTTTACTCTAATTGGGATCATAATTTACAAAATGAACATCATGAGGTATTGAAGAAAACCTGCAACTAGAGACTGAGACCATAAAGTCTTTACTAAATACAAGTAGGAAGTAGGGTCATTTTGTCACAGACTATACAATTGTACTAATTTTTGCAGGAAGAATGCATGTTGAAGGCACATCCACATTGCCTTGACTTTTCAGACCCACAGGTTATTACTGATTGAAATTATGACAACAAACTTGAAGGATATAGCTACACAACCATGGACTTGTATGTTTACACACACATATTTAGTCGCAGAATGATTTGTATAGAATGTATTTGTACGAGACACCTTCTCCCCTACACTAACAGACACACAAACATCTTTCCTTCATCCCCACCCCCATTGCCTTATGGTCCCACCAGCATTTAGTTCCTGTAGGTCAGCTTCCCACTGCTGACACTCACTCTGCTTATGCACATGGTGAGCAGCCATGGCAGATGATTGAGAATTTGTAAGTATGTACTGTATGCAATGTGTGTAATCAACACATCCAACTATGGTTGCAAGATACTGTCCTAAAATGAGATGCCAGGTGTTTGTGTGTTTGTGTGTGTGTGTGTGTGTGTGTGTGTGTGTGTGTGTGTGTGTGTGTGTGTGTGTCCATCTGGAGGGGTCCTTAGGGTCACAGTAATCTGGCACAGCAATCTCACTCTGTAATCATCTCAGTGCTCAGCAGGTGGTCCGGCAGAAGGCTGGGGAGAAAAGTTTCTGCACATTTTCTCTCAGCCAGCTAAGGCCATTCTGTTATATATGTTCTGTTAACTATGGGCATGTACACAGAACATTACACATGTAAGAATGCTTTATACAGCTCCCTATAAAACCAAACTCAACTTAAACTTACTCTGTGTGTGTAAAGAGAGAAGGAGTTAATCAAAATCTTAAACAGGTTAAACAGGAGAGAATCTTGGATATCTAAAGATAGATGAGCAAAAGTCATATCACATTACTATGATACATTCCCCACCGCTGGTCTACATGTGGGAAAGCCAGGAAATACAGCAGTAGGTGTATGTAAGCAGGGACAACCAGCGTCATTATGGCACGAGGTACAACAGTAGGCCCCCAGTACAACAGAAAACATATTTCTCAATTGCTGTTTACCTCTTACCTCTATTCTCCTGTAATGGAAGGTGACAGATAACAGAGCAGAGCGGATAATGATATATATTCTACCACAGATTCTTTTTCTCTATTTAGCAGTGGAAGGTCTTAGCTCAATAGCATAGCTATTTCAGGAGATCTAGGCCTTATCATGCCACCACACACAGGGATAATGAACTTGTCCTCTCCTGGTACATTATATACATGTCAATGTGTATGTGGGTGCATGTGTGTGTTCTGTTTTAACTCAAGAGGACAGCCTGTGTGTTGTTATGTAGTGATGAAGGCCGCTTGGTTATCTCTACCTGGTAGCCTTATCACATCTGCACATGTGACACCTTTCAATAACCCTCAGTCCATACCTTTCTCTCCCCTGCTCTCGAAAATTCAGGGGCAGAGAGATAAAGAGTGTGTGTGTGTGTGTGTGTGTGTGTGTGTGTGTGTGTGTGTGTGTGTGTGTGTGTGTGTGTGTGTGTGTGTGTGTGTGTGTGTGTGTATGTACATGTGTGGGGCAGAGAGAGAGGAGGGGAAAGAAAGATAAAGTGACTGGAAGAAAGAGGAATGTCTTGCAAGACAGCAGCATTGTATATTTAGCAAGTATATTTAACTACAAAACTTGTATAACTTCCCTACATTTCAGAGAGAATATTTGTACAATGAAGAGGAACATGCAGTACTGTTGTAGTTAAAGCATTTTAAAGGGTGCAGCAGCTACAATTTGATTAACAGCATAACTCATCAGAGTAAGGCAGAAAAAATTCTCAATGAATTCTACCTTAACAAAGCTCATAATCATTTGCGTTTGTCGACATGGTTGGAAATGTGTTAATTCCCTCGTGTTGTGCTGGACTTTATTGAGGAGTATAACATTTTTTTGTCCTCCCAGTTTACATACATAAGGGGGGCAGAATATTTGAAACACTTCTCAGAATAATTAGTGCAGTCCAGCACAACACCACTATGACAATACTAAAAAAAATATATTTAAGTTAATTGATTGTCAACATTATAGGCATCATAAAAGTACAGAATAATTTAATTGGATTGCAATAAACTGTACAGATACCTAATAAATCATCCCTGGATCTTCAGCCCTGGAAACCCTGTCCGAGTGTATACATCACAAAAATATAATAAAAAACAAGGTAAATTCATCTGTTCTTTTTATTCACTGCATTTATCTGATGCTATAGTTTTTGCAGATTAATATTTTATAGAAAAAAAAACATATGATCAGCTGTAACAACAAACTTCTGCATTACGAATACTTCTACCACCGATAATTACGTACATTTTTCTGATAATAGTTTTGTACCTAAAGAATATTATAGTTGTTCATTAGAATTTTCAGAAATAATAATATTGTAGTCACTAAGTTAATTGCTGAGATTTGGGAACAACTTTGTTAAAAATAAGTCTAATATGGCAAGAAACATGAACAGTTTGAAAGTCTCACAGGTCTTAAACAAACTACCAGGTTTGCCAGAGTGATTTGGAAGAGAATATGGGAATGGTAAAGTTATAAAACCAGCTGTTCATTATGATGAACTTCATGTTTCAGTTTTAATCTTACTCTACTGTACTTTTGTACACACACAATTTTCCTGTTCAATGAGAGGTTATTACCATAATTTCAGGCGCACCCATGTTTGATTGAACCTCCAAATGAGGTGGTTTTAATGATCTGGTTAAACAGTTTACCACCTGTCTGATTATCCTACAGTTACTTTGCTGTATTTGTTTTGCAGTGTTCGCAAATCTTGGCAATCACTTAGGTCAGTATAATGTTATTCTAATCAAAAGGAATATTGGCCAAAACAAACTGTAAGTATCCTAAAAGTAGTATCTAAATGCAGATTTTTACATGTTTATTGTTTGATTTTATGTGGTGATAGTTCTACTTTTACTTTACAGTTACTTCCTCCATCACTGTAATAGAAGAAAAGAGCAAGCGAGATTGGGCAGAGAGAGAGAAAGTGAGGAAGAGACAGAGAAATGTTATAGCAGGAAGGGGCTATCAGGAGTGTGAATGGGTAGAGTGTAGAGCAGAGAGCCAGGCCTGTTGGCCAGTCTCCAGTGGGGATAGTGGGTGTCCCTGTGCCAGCTGGCAGCCTGTCTCTCCCATCTGTGGAGCCTAGGAGAGTGTGCAGTAATCTCCTGGAGACAGCGGCTCAGCCCAGGCCAGATTTAAAGGGATATGGCCAGCTGGCCAGGCATGGACAGGTCTGTACCAGGGAGAGAAAGTAAGGGCAGGAGAAGGCCACAAAGAAGGGAGGGGATGAGTGAGTGAGCTGTGATGAAGCAGGTCAGGTGTAATGGCAAGGATGATAGGGGAGCTGAGGATTGGTGGTCAGGGAGCAATAAAGAGTACTGACAAGAATGATTATAGTCCAGCTGCCAGGAAATAATGGGACAGGCTGAATGTAATGTCCCTACCTTTAACTGTGAAAATTACAATGGTCTGTGCAGGCTGCAGAAATGTGACTAACATGTACCTGTGTCAATCCTAGCTTATGTAAGGCTATATTTCATCGCTGTGTTGCCTTTTCTCACTGCTCTATGTCACAAAACTAATGCAGCTAATTGAAGAGCGTGCTCTGTGCAAAAGAAATAACACAAGCTGTAGGCCAAGTAGCTCTGCTTAGCTCTTGGTTTACTCCTCTCTGTGATTGTTGCAGATGGTAATCAGAGCCCAGCTGGCCTGTCGGCTGCAACTTAAGGCCTGCATTTCAAAATAATATCAATTTTAATGAGACATTTAATCCAGTATTTCACTTTATTTTTAGAGGGGAAATTACCAAAAGAAAATGATAATTTCCCGAATCTTTATCTCAGCTGAATTGGTTTCACTGGCTTTTAAGCTTTGTTCTTTTTGTGACTGAATACTAGCATCAGAGACTTATTTAGAATGACTTCTTCTTGCAATGTGGGTGCCAGGTGAGGGAAGGAGAATGTTAAGAGGGAGACGGCGAGGGATTCAAGTTTGCAGCTGGGGCCTGACTCCATGAGTTAACACGCAAGTACTAAAACACTGTTAGAAAAAACACTTAAAACACACACACAAACCCACCTATCGCAGCAATCAAAGATAGTAGTCGTACATGCACATCTAGGCATGCTCATATCTGAAAGATATCTGGGAACAATATCATGTACACACGCATACACAGGTGTGCTCAACTCACACACACACACACACACACACACACACTCACGCACACATGAAGAGACACACAGACACACGCCTGCAGCAATCACAGAAGAATAAGTGAAGCCATGCAAATCCCCAGATGTGCAGGAAGACAGGGGGGAGATGAGGATTGGGAGGAGGAGTGGAGTGCCTGGAAGGAGGGAAGGGGAGAAGGGAGAGAGAGAGGGGTGTGATCGGGACGCCTGGGTGTTTACTACTGTTTAAAAGGCAGTGGGTGCTGTGTACAGATTAATAAACAGGAGGTAATAGCAGAAGGACTCTATATTTATTTTTTATCTTAAATGTTGCTTGTTTGTCGGGCTGGATGAATATTGACTGTGAAATTGGGATCAGGGGCGACACATGCCAGTGCTCGGCCTTATCTCTGGGATGCAGGCAGGCCTGGGGCCGTTATCGCCATGGCACAGTGGCGTGCCGGCACTCCAGCGCTCTCAAAGCCGCCACATTCCCTTTGTATCTGCCTGGAGAAGCCTGTTTACCTTTCACTGGCTTGATATTCCTATTAGAGCCGCTGACTATTTACTCACCGCCTCCTCCTCCTCTCCCTCCACTGGGCACTGTGCTGTCTCTCATCTCTACCTCTTTCTGTTTCCCTCTCTCTGTTTGGCTTTGCCTATCTAGCTCTTTTTACTGTTTGTCTCCTTACTGTATATCTTTTTGTCCTGCTTCTGCCTCTGACCTTCACCATGACATAAAGTTCTGGACATGGTGAAGTAAATAGCTAAGCACTAGGGAATACTTTAATACAGATATTACATACATGATGAGGCGCAGTGCCTGACACCATGCACAGTAGGAGACTGTCCTCACAGGGAAAATGACAACTTTGGTCATGTGTTCAAACACTTACTAAACTATGAAAAGTGTGTGCCTTAAACATCAGCTTACACTTTATGTCCCATCACATACCAACATTTTTGAACATTTGTTTCTTTTAACCATGACAGAGATGTTTTTCTAACCATAGATGGGGCAACTTAGAAAACACTCATATGAGTCATTTTTGAAATCGTCACATGGGTCGTTTGAAGAAAATAGCAAGACACTTCTGTTGTTTAGGAATGTACAGTATATGTCAAAACTCTGCTGAGACAGATCTGGGTTCTAGTTCTCATCCTTCCTTGGCCTTCAGGTGATGGGTCAAGACAAAGTACCAAGTCTGAAGCATCAAACTACCACCTTCAAACTGCCATTCTTATACAACTTACAAAATTACTCAATGACCAGGATAAACAAACTTGAACTAAATTTTAATATATTTTTCTCTTGCTGAGACACACATAGACACAAAACTAATTAGGCACATACACACTAATTAATTAATTAATTAGGCACCTAGAAGAAGGGTAAGCACATTAAGACAAGCAAATAAACCTTTGCAAAAAGACAAATCTGGCAGTGTGTTCATTTTCTAATACTTTGTCTTGATCAAGAAAGCCCTTGCTTGTTCAGGTTGACATGTAGAAGGCATGATAAAACCAAACTGTGATACTACAGGCTCTGATATTCATTCTGGATCCAGTTCATTCAGAGACAATTCATTTCTGAGAATTGCCCATTTATAGCTCATAGTTAAACTGGACAGTTAGATTTAGATTTGCGAATCCCAGGCCATGACTTCTGTGTGTAAGTGGTTGTGTTTGTTGTTACATGCTGGGTGCTTGGTTTGTTTGTGTTCGGTCTGTTTTGTGTTTTTCTGCCTTTCACTCCTCTGGCAGTTGCTTGGGGGGTGTCCCATCTTTAGCCCCCCCCACACACCTGGCTCTGATCTCATCAAGGGCAGTACTAAAGAGACAGCCAATCATCTGGACTCTGCTGGAGCGTTTGAAGTATTATGAATCATCCCTGGATCTTCAGCCCTGGAAACCCTGTCCGTTTGCCCATGCTACCTGGAGCTCAGTCACTTGGGTCAAGCAACACTCTCCAGCCAGCTCCACTCGGTACCGGAGCCTCCTGGATTTCCCCTCCCCTCATCTGCCAGCCCACTCCATTGCACATTCCATTTACTGCACAATGAACTGTTCAACTCACTCCTTTCACTCATGTTCAATCTGCTTTTGGGTTCCCTTCAAAAACTTGACATGAACATTAAATCTCAAATACCAAAAGCTTATCATGTAAAGAGGAAGTTGGGGTGGTGGCGGTAGCAGGTTTGCCAAGAAGCACCATTTAAGCACCATTTAAAAGTTTTAAATAGCCATTTACAGCTGTGTGAATATTACTGGATGTTACTAGTCAGGTGTGAAGTATAAATCAAGGAGCTGATACCAGTCAGCTAATGCAAACACAACTTCAGTGCTCGGCCAGAAATAACACTTTCCTCCATATCTTC
This sequence comes from Micropterus salmoides, assembly GCF_014851395.1. Lineage (NCBI taxonomy): Eukaryota > Metazoa > Chordata > Actinopteri > Centrarchiformes > Centrarchidae > Micropterus > Micropterus salmoides. Next base: position 16,491,444 of record NW_024044348.1, on the reverse strand, counting down.
AACAGTGACAACTTGCTTTTAATTCTAAACTCATAAAGTCTTCAGCAATTCACTTCATCAACATGAATCACATCTTTCCATCTATAAGACACAACAGGCATTACTATCTCTGACATAGTATTTTCCTAATATACACATTTTTTCTTACCATTGGTAATAGGTTTCTAAACACAAGAATCTCACATAAGAAGCTACACATATTAAAGGTTTAGAATAATTAAGTCTTTTAATTTAGATACTTTTTGTTAACACAATGTGTTAGGCCCAGTCTTGTTCTCGCTGTATACCTTTGAATACTAAAACAAACTCAATTGAAGCACTGACAAAATGTCTACATGAAGTAAAAGACTGGATGTCACTGAATTTTTTAAACTTAAATGACAAAAAAACTGAAGTTGTAATTTTTGGGGAGCCTGATGCCTCTGGTTTTAACAGTGCTCTTGACCCAATATCCTCAAACTGCTGCCCATTTGTAAAAAGTCTTGGTGTTTTTATTGACAGATCTTTTAAACTTGATAAACAGATTAGCTCAGTGGTAAAAACATGCTTCTTTCAGCTCAGACTTCTTGGTTAGGTCAAGCCTTACCTGCCCCATAGTCAATTGGAAAAAGTTGTGCATACCCTGATCACAAATCGCCTGGACTATTGTAATTAACCATTAAAACTATGGCCTTGATCAGTCATCAGTTCGCCGACTACAATTAGTTCAGAATGCGGCTGCACGCCTGCTGACAAGGAAAAGGCGCAGTGACCACATCACCCCTGTACTGTCGTCTCTCCACTGGCTGCCTGTCATTTTTAGAATCCATTGTTTGGATCTTGTTGTTTGTTTTTAAATCTCTTAATGGGCTGTCACCATCATATTTATCTGATATGCTGATTTTACACACTCCAGTCAGAGCACTTAGGTCTACTGACCAGCTGCTCTTAGACTGTCCAAGGTCCTGACCAGAGGCGACAGAGCTTTTTCAGTAGCAGGTCCTAAGCTCTGGAACTCTCTTCCTCTCAACATTAGAGCAGCTACCTCTATTGAGAGCTTTAAATCAATTTTAAAAACACATCTTTTTGCACTGGCTTTTAACACATGCTGAGCTGTGACATTTTATTCTTGTTATTGTTTTAAGTATTGTTTTTAACTGTTGTCTGTTATTGTTTTTGGCATATTCTGTTTTAGAAGGGTTTTATTCGGCTATTTATTATGCTTTTTATCTTATGCTGTTCTCTGTACAGCACTTTGGGGCAGTAGTGACTGTTTGTAAACGTGCTATATAAATAAACTTTGACCTTGACCTTGACCTAAACTTAGGGAGGCTCTGTTTACATATACAACAGTTTGAGAACAGCTGTTTTAGAGCTTTAAGATACACCTTTCTAGGGAAAGCGTTTTAACAGTCAAGTGCAACATCAGGCAATAAAGATTTTAAGAGAAATCATGTGACAAAAAATGTACAAGCCAAAAGGCACCAGATGCGGTGCCCCAAAGGGATGATTCCCTTAAACAAGTTACTCTCTCTCTCTCTCGCTCTCTCTCTCTCTCTCTCAAACTACCATGCCAAACTGTTACCAGGCAGCTGTCTACACCAGCTTTCAACTGCATCACAACCTGCAGGCAAATACAACTGAAAGAGAAAGGAACTTAGTTTGGCAGCCAATCAGTCAGTTAAAGCTTTCAGGCAATTAACTGGCACACCCATATCAGTGACATAGCAGAATACAACTTTTTTGTATGACATTCAACAGTCACCTCCTTTCTCCTCTCCTAAGGGAAAGGCACTCAGATTCCACCAGTGATGACTGCCTCTTCTCTGACTGTAATCTTCATGGCAATATTTTTGTTTTATCTCTATCCTCCATGCAGGGTACACTGAGGGGCTTGAGGCGCACTGTGCCGCATGCCATGCCACGAGGTGGGATAAGGAGCAAACAAACATATGGGCAGCGCTTAGCAACCCTGATCAGAGTGTCTGCCAGGGTCCTGATAAGCTGACAGGCAGGAGAGGACAGCGAGAGGTGGAAAGAGTGGGTTCTGGTTGTGGGGATGCGAGTCTGTTGACATTGGAGGGTGCTTTCCCTCTCTCAGCGCTAATGGTCATGAATATCACAACAGCCCTGAAAAATTAGGAGATCCTGAAGAACACAGATGCAAATTTGTGTCTCTGACACACAATCTCACAGGAAAGTGCATTTTTAAATTGTTTCAGTTTGAACAATAAGCAAAAATCACCCTGCTTTATTCGCACAGATTTGACCATGGAAGTGTTTTTGCTGGCTTTATTTATTCACCGCAATCAGTTGTGAAAATGAAAATTTTCATTATTTTCATTCATTCATTAGATTCCTTTTTTTAAAAAGAACAAATACAAAACAGGATTGAAATTACAACAACTACATGTTGCTTCTAGAGCAGCAACAGGAATGTTCACAACAGCAAGGTTACAATAAATACAATCATTTTTTATCTCTTGTAGAGAGAGCAGCGGCTGGTTTGTCTCAGCCAGCAGCCAGGTTTACAAGAATTTGACAAATTTTAAGATTCACACCACGCTAAGCTAACAGTTAGACTACAAACAGGGCGGCTTTCATTTTAGCTTGTTTGTAGCTGTTGTGAAACAGCAACAGTGGATGAAAGACCATGGGCAGAGTACCTTAAAATATTAGTTTGCATGTTTATGCTTGTTAAACAGATGTGTTGATAAATATAGGCTTTTTACTTGCAAAGGTTTTATTGCACTTACAGTAACAAGGGTAGTAATAGAGTAATCTTCACTTTATCTTCACTTCACCTGATTCATTTCACTGTCTACTGCGGCCTCTCTGCTGTCTGCTGACTTTGCTCCCCGTGTGTGTTTGTGTAGGAGCTCAGCCCCAACATTGAAAGTTTAACATAATCGGTAGAAAGAATAGGATGCGTCAATAGTGAGTTTAAAACATCCTTTCGGATTGTAATTTGTCATAGAGGACTCCAGCCTGTCCTCCTTAGAAAAACAGCCGTATAGGTCGAATATGCAGCAGCTTATTATGACCCATATTTATGTTCTTTTACACTGCGACCACTAGTGATGGAAGAAGTCAGGTGACGTAATATAAAAAGTGACTAAGTCCGCACAAGGAGGTGGTGGGGTGCTCACATTTCATTGGGGACCCACTCATCCCAAGATTGTGCGTCACCCCACCCAGTGTTGGTTTCAGTTAATTTGGGTCAACGTGTTACCTTGATGTTTGCCAACCAGATGACAAATTTGGTTGGCAAACTGAAATAGCAAGACACTTTTTCATTTTTGGCCAAGTGAAAACAGGTGGGATTACTCCATGCAATACAGCCCATAGCACCAGAGTGATAAGCATCATGTAGTGTTCAGTTCTAGGATATTACATTTCGTTGTATGCTTACAATGAAGTGTCCTATTACAGGGTATGTTCATGTTTTATGTTTTGGGTCCTCCACGACCCAAAAGTGTATTTTCATCCCACTGTCTATCTGAACATCTGCTTGTCTTTTGATGGTTGGTCAATCCAGCTGTCTGCTGATTAGTACACATCTGTCTGTCTATCCATCTGCCAGCTTTTAGAGCCAATGTGTGGGGGCATGAGTTACATTACTGTCCTACTGTACTGAACACTGAGTAGACTGTGGTGAACAATGAACATCCAACAAGTGACAGACAAAAACTAATATACACAGGTGGGATGAAGATAACGAGGCACAGGTGATAAACATCAAACAATCAGTGACACAGAAACAGGAAGTAAAACAAGGGACAACACCAGGGGCAAAATAACTACAAAGTTAAACAGGAAATACTGAAAACATAAAACACCCAAAAACCGTGATATACACGTTTTGTCTACACTGGGAAGTCTACATTCAGAAATGATCCTGCATTTATAAGGATAGAAGTGAACATTGTGGCTTCACTGTGAGGACACAACTTCTGGATGGCAGCCTGCAGTCTGGGCTAAGTTAACTGTCGATGGTCAGTAGATTACATCCAAACCGTAGGCTGCATGCATGTTAAGCCACAATGCCTCATTTTTTATTTCTACACGTGTCAAATAATAATAATAAAGTAATGCACATGTAACCTGTGACTGTAATGACAATGGTTTTGAAGGCTTATTTGATGGCGCTGGATTGAGAAGCTAATAAGACTAAAAGTCTACAGCCATTTTAATGGCTCTGTGAGGCTTCACAGCTGAGCTTTAAGCTAAATGCTAAAGTCAGCATGCTAACATGCTCATAATGTCAGTCCTAACTTGCTGAAGAGGATCTTCAAGCTGGTATAATATTTTTCACAATCAAATCACCAAAGATCCTCAGGCAGGGCTTTGGCTGTTCCTACGTTAGTGTGACCAGACGTCCCCGGTTTTGGTGCCCTGTCCCCATCTGGAGCTGTCCCCGGGAATGTCCACGTTTTTAACTGTGTGTTATTCATAGACTGTATAAGGTGTTAACAGACCTGAAATCAAATTTTACGTGGCCAGAAAGACTAGACAGCAAAGCGCACAGGTGTGAAAAGTGAATGCTGAAAGCTGAAAACTGAAAACGTGCAGCATGTTAAAGCTGTATTGCCCAGTCTCTTTACATCTGCAGCTGCTTTTATCTGGATCAAACAGACATAACATGCAAATAAACATCACTTTATGTCCGTGGTAATAGCAAAGATATGTCTTTGTGATAGGCCTACTTTTAACGTTTCTTTTAACAGAATAATCAAAATTGTGGCAAATGAGTGTTTGCAGTTTATCGTAACCAAGCATGACATTTATGTGATTATAGGCAATAATTGAAGCCTGTTGTTGCCCAAACATTATGTGTTTGGCAGGCCTATGTCTAATATCCTTGTTCATATTTGGAAAATGAATGTAGCCTATAATTAACATGACTTACTGCTGAGTTATATATAAAATAAAGACAAGATCTCTTTTGCAATTATCCTTATGACTCTACATTATTTAACTTGCTGTGTACGAACTAATCCACTCCTTTTTACCTGTTGAAATGCCTTTAAATGGCCAAACACACACATAAAATGCATTATTCTACTTGCCAGAAAGTAATTGCAGCCTGTACTTATTGACTGAAAGGTAGTTTCTGCCGCAAAATGACTTGATTTCATTCAGAAGAGTTGTATTTGACAGATTATAAAACCGAAATTGTGTCCCTTTTATATTTCATAATGACATATTTTTTAATGACATACTGACCACCAAACCAAAAATGTTCCTGGTTTTCGTTTCAGAAATCTAGTCACCTTATCCTACGTCCCTGTTGGCTGTTACCCAGAAAGTGAGTTTAGAATACTGTGGTTGTATTTCAGTGTCTGCAGGAGCATTTTTGGGAGTTGACCAGGTCTGAGGCTACCGAATTTTTATATGGGTTGGTCCCTGCTATTCTGCCTGGAAAACTACTGCCTTAATTTCAATTAATTTTACTGTATTGTATGACCACGGCTCTTTACTGTGTTGGCCACCCATCCTCTTGTGTTGCTGCTTTCTCTGTTTTCACTGTCACTTATTTTTTTATTAAAATGAATAATACAATTTAATATGTACCAGCTAATTACTACTTTCTCGGGGCCTAGAGTCTGCTTTTGACTACAGTTCTGCTACTTATTAGCTAGCTATTTGCAATATATTTTGAGTGATCAATGATAGAATGAACAAAGAGTAAACATATATTACTACACTAGACCTAACACAACTCCACTGTATACTGCACACTACAGATAAGGTAATTGCAGTACATGGGAACTGTGCAAAGACTACTAGGGACTAAAGTTGTTACTTTTATAACACTCAAAGTGTTATGAATAGTTACCGTATCATCTTTTTCACTGGAACTCATACAGACATTTAGACACCTTGTTTGGCCTTCTCATGGTTCAGTACGAGAGGATGTTTGTGCCGCTGCTTCAGCTTCAACCCTTTTTACCAGTAAAAAATCATATGTAAATTTTTTCCTCACTGACTAATTGTGTAAGCTAGCTGGTATTTGGCATGTTAACCCCATCAATTGAAGAATTGACACAAAGACCTGCCAACTGGACACATATTTTCCTGTAAACATTTTCTGATTTGGATTGCCTCATTTCAGTTCACTAAGGATCCAAAATTACAACACTGCCATCTTCTTTAGTGACAAACCACTTGAAGTGGAGAATTATTCGAGGCTAAAGAAAAGATCCACAGCCCTTAATGCCCAGGCTAGGCAATGCCCATGGTCAGAACATGTTTCTGTGTTTTGTCCTACTACGCAGACACAAACCATATGGTTCCCAAGAAGATTAAACAAAGCATTAAGTATTTGCAAATACTATTTGACCCAGGTCTGTTTACAGATCAGTGGACCTAAATTGGTGCTGTCAGCCCAATCTCACTTTCAGCCTATCCATTTCAATACTGAGACAATAACAACATTATGGAGCTCAATAACTCATATTCCTATGTGGCAATAATATCTAGATCCCTCCTCCTCTCAATGCAAATCAATGGAGTGAGATGGCCTTTGACTTCATTTTTCATCTTTAATATTGATTGCTGTTCTACTTTGGAGTGCACTGTCAGTCCAATTACAGAGAATTTAATTGATTTTTCTTCACAAGCTGGGTTAGATTGGATTGGTTTATGCAAAGCAGATCAAACAGAAGTACTCCCTGGACTCCCCTCTATGTGTAAAATACAGCTCTAATGAGCGGGAGCACTGACACTTTCTACAACTTACCCCATTCTCCACATTTCTCTCTCTCAGCAGAAAGTGACACCAATGTGAACACACACACAACAATTCAACAGCAGCAGCTGTAAGAAACCATTTTAATGATCCAAACAATGGTACAGAAATAATCATCTTCATTTGCTAAGAAGTCTATTGTGTTCAATAGGGTAGATGGCTCCAAACCATTCACTGTTGTATTTTTACTTAGGCAGAGAGTTGATAATTCATACAATTATATGTAATGAATAAAGCCGGTGTCTTTTCATTTGAAAATTCCACAGTGACCTTTACAGGAAGCCTCCTCTCATGAAATATACATGACCCTGAACACAACATATCAGACAGCGAGACAAGGCTAATTAGCTACAGGTAAATTCTGAAGGCCTTGCACTCTCTCTCTGGCACACACACACATGCATGCATGCATGCACGCACACACACACACACACACACACACACACACACACACACACACACCTTGGTCAAGGCCACTCTGCACTAAGTGACACTGTCTCACAGATCTGGGAGTGCTGACTTCATCACATTTTACAGTTGTTTTGGTTACAAACAAAACATTTTGTCTATATTTTTTGCCTCGTATCTAGCTGTGAAGTCAATATATTTGACCAATGGAGTATCATAGTGGAGTTTAAATTGTTTCAGGGATTTTCTTGAAATGTGTCAGTGGTGTCTTGAACCAAACTGAAACAAACTGAGTGGTGTTGGAAAAAATAGTTGAATCTTTTGTCAAGTGAATGAAGTCCTGATTTTGAGTCCTGGCCAAGAAATAGCCACAAACATAACCCCCTGTAAAATCTAAATTTTACACTTAATGAATTAAATTTACATGATGTAGGCCCAGTGCATTAATAAGTCTTGAGTCATTTCCTCTGTTTCTATTCTTTATGCTAAGCTAAGCTAACCAACCTTTGGCTTCAGTTTCGTATCTAACAGACAAGGTAAGATAGTATCTTCTAGTATCTATCAATCATCTCACCCAGATATTCGCAAGAAAACATATTTATAAGACTAAGCATATTTCCCAAAATGTTGAAGTATTGCTTTAAAGGATTAGTGTGTATGATTTATAGGCATCTAGGGGTAAGGTTGCATATTGCAACCAACTGATAGCCCTTCCCCTTATCCTCCCCATCCAAGCATGTAGGAGAACCTGTGGTGGCCGCTAAACTTGTGAAAACGCAAAGGGCCCTCTTTAGAGCCAGTGCTTGGTTTGTTCATTCTGGGCTATTGTAGAAACATGGAGGCGCAACATGGCACACTGCCGGATGAGGACCCACACACCCCTTCCGATATGAAGGGCTCATTCCCTTCTTATTTTCAGGTGTTTATACACTGATGAAAACATACTTTGCCAATATTTTTAACCCTTTAGCAGGCAGAAGTGGAAAATGAATTGTAAAAAATATTATAATGTCATAACTTATGTTATTTGCAACCAAGTAAAACATTTCCAAAAATTTTTTTTTAATATTTTGTTTATTTCAGATTTTATGAGTTGTATCTCCCAGGATACGTTGCGCTATTAAGGTCAAAATAGTTAACATTTTAATGTTTCATTTCATGAAGAGAAGAGATACATTCTTGTTTGTCAGAACCACTTAGACCACACAAACTATTTTTTTAAAATGATTTCATCATTTCAATCAAAGTATCGGCTTCCCATAACACCTGTACCATAACTATGCTATTCTGTGTGTATGTAGAAAATGAAAAATCCACAGTTTTAGGTACTGTGGATTGCTCACACAGGTACTGACCACCATAGTGACTCTTGAGGTACAAAGTGGCATTGCAGGCAAGTTAACTGGTAAGCGTGCTACCTTTAGTAAATATCACCACTATTCATCTGATGATAACCAGTCATCATATTACATCAATATTAAAAGTTATTCCTTTCAAATTCTATTGATGTATTGATTGATGCAAGTTAATGCTTGGATGTTTTACTCTATAATTATTATGGATTGCACTTTCTTCAAGATCGCACATATCAATGGCCCTCAATAAAAGCACCTAAAATCCCTTGGCTTTTTTGGACTTTTGATCCATGTCCTCCTCCTCCTCCTTCTCAAAAGAGCTACCTTCACTCGCTGACTCTATCTCCATGATTTCCTCATCTTCATCACTGGAGTCTGAGGAGCTTGATGGGATGTCTTTTATCACGGGGTCCAGGGACCCTCAGGGGTCCTTCAGGGGGTTCCAGAGGGTCCCCAGCAAAAAGGAGAATACTTTCATTATAATTCTATCCATAAGTAGCACAGTGACAGAATGTCTGACGATTTTGTTCATGGGTTTCATACACTTTCTGTAATAAAACATCTATAGGCAAAATTCCTATCAGATGGAGGACCCTGGGACAAAATCTTATCAAATGGGGGTCCATGGTCTAATTTGTGTTAGTTTAGGGGTCCCTAATGTGAAAAAGTTTGAGAGCCATTGCTCTAGCACGCTCATCCTCTCTCTCTCACTTCTCTAACGTTAATCGCCTTTCTTCTACCATAAAATGAGCTAACTGGGATGCCCAGCAGGAAAAATTCAGTCATACCTGTGCATGATAACATCTGTTTATTAGGGGTGGGCCCCACAATATGATATTATCACGATACTAATGTCACAATGCGATATTATTGCAATTTTAAACATATTGCGATATATTGCAATTCATTACTTTTTTCCCAATTTCAAATTGTGTCCCAAAAAGAAAACTCTTTTTCTCATGGACTGAAAAAGCAATTGATTTTATATAACAGTACCAAAAAGTAAAAATCTAATGTACAATTTATATAATAAAAGATCGATACTTGACGTCTGTGTATTGATACAATATTGCCACGGAAAATCTCACGATACTATGCTGTATTGATTCCTCTCCTGTTTATTCCGTGTATACTAACATTTCCTCTAGTTTAAAACTAAATTTTCTATATCACACATTGAGAATTTTTTACCCCTAATCTGGCAACGTATCTTGTGGGATACATACATTTCAAAAGTCATATTTTCTTCATATTAGCATATTAAGACAATTCTCGTATACACTACACTTTCATTAATTTATATAATTTTTTTGTTGAAAATAAATATGGTTAATATATTACTTATGTCATGGTCAGAAAGTCCTGAACCTCTGGCAGATATGATGATTGTTGATCAGGCTGACTAAACAATAACAAATAAATTTAACCAAATCATGTGACCAAGATACTAACACCAGGCAAGACTGTTGATAAATGATAAGTTGCTTGGGTAAAAACCTTTAATCATGTCCCCTAGATGATGTTAAAAAGTGTTTATCTCCTGGTGCACACTGGCTGCTTAAGGGTTAAATCTTACACACTGGTCCATTAAATGCAGAGTGATATACTATTAATACTAATATTAGTGCAATATTGTCACAATGAGAGACTTCTACAGTGGCCACCTCACCTTGTTTCCCATTTAATTATTTGTTGGAGGGCAGTAGGCTAATGTTTATTGTATGATCCTTTAGGCATGTGTTAGTGTGTCTGTTTGTTTGGTTGTCATATAGCAGAGGACATGTGTTGTCTTATAGCAGTCTATCGCTTGTCTCCTCACTTAAATCTCTACTTTCACATTCCTGGAGGCTGGTATTGGAGCTAACACCCCTCCTCTTTGCACCTTTGCAGTCTGCCAGTGTGCGTGTGTGTGTGTGTGTGTGTGTGTGTGTGTGTGTGTGTGTGTGAGGAAGCAAGTGAGACAGTGAGTGCGGCCTTCTATGTCTCTGGGTGCCCCCTTGCTGAGCTGTCATCACTCCCTGGCACCGGGTGCACAGCACAGCTGCAGGGGAACCACTCTGCAGGGAACCTTCGTTTCCATCTGTCTCCAATTCACAGTGGCACCTATTTAGAGAAGCTCAGCGGCTGTGCATGCCACGAGCCACAAGAGAGTGGAGAGGCTGGTTTTAGGGGGGTCAAGAGAGGTGGACATCAATAGATCACATGTCTGAATTTAGGGCAGTAAGATTAAGAGGTTATATTTGATAGAGGCATAATAAATATATGACAATCATATTAATATATCAGCTTCAATGTAACATGAAATTTTAATTTCATTTATGATGGAATCAGTTTGTCATCAACTGTTAGATTTCTTTTTCCAAAGAGGCATGAAGGAAAGCCAACAAAATTAAAATACAACCCAAACACATAATTTTCTGTAGTCAAGCTGCCAGTAGATTCTCAAAAAACATTTAAAAACACATACACTCTAACAGTTTTTTTTATTTTATTTACTGTTGTCTTTCAGATGATCTACTAGCGCATCCATTCTATTAACCAATAATTTTGAAAAATGAATGGGCATATTTGAGGGATTTACTGGGCTTTAAATACACATACATACCATAAATCACTAAATATATTTTTAAACAACTTCACCTGTAACCCTATCAATCCTTATCAGTTTAATATTAGTGTGAACATACTGTATATCAGCATCTGTGTATGTGCTTGCATGGTTACGTGTGTCTCTATGCGCATGTGTGCATGCACAATGTATTCATGCACTTGTGTCTGTGTCTGTGTGTGTGCAACTATGAGAACGGACTTAATTTAGCAGGTGTGCTTTGACAGTTGTTGAATGAGTGCCAAGTCTGCTGTACGAAGGATAAGAGAGAGGAGGCGCTCAATGTGCATCTGTGTGGAGCTCGACTGTGACAGATGGGGACGGTTTAACTTATAGAGTTCTGTTAAGATCTGGAGGTTTTTCTGACACTGTCTGTGCCAAACAGGTGTGTATTCTAAAAACACCACAGAGAGAGAAGGCGAACAAGCATCGACTGACTTATTTCTCTGGTAGTGGTGTTTCTACTGATAGAAGGATGTTGCCAGTGTATCTGTTTTTTCCCCCTTCTTTATGTGGGTCCAAATTTGGCACTCCCTTTTGGAAGAGACAGGGGTGTTCTCATTCATACTGTCTCACTGTGGCTAAATGTAAATAAATACAAACTCTGGTCCCATCCACATTCTTTGCTGAAGTCTCCCATGAACTGTTGACTGTTTTAGTATAAAAAAGTTTAATTTAATTTATCATTGAAACTGTCTGTTCTGTGGACTGCAACAACATTATATTATGCACCATCCAAACAGAAACATAATGAAGTGTTTCAGCTCCATGTGTGGAAACAGTTCTTACAACAATATCCCAAGTGTCTTCATACAGTCTTCCTCTAGTGTGCAAGATAATAGTTCCAAATGTTTCTGAGATAATTCAATAATCAAGATGTGAATTTAATTTAAGTGGATTTGGTTTATTTAGGTAATAGTTAACATTTCTGAGGTGTCGACTGTTAAATTGAGGTAAAGGTAAATCAACTGCACAATTGTAGAAGGCAGTGTTAGTTTCAAGTTTTAAGCTATTGCGTAGTTGTGTTTTCTGACATTTCTACAGCCAGTAAATGTGTACAAAACACGCAAGCAATCACTTCTGCTGTATTAGAAGCAAAACATTTCAGAACGTTTAAATGTTGTACAACACTGGAGTGTCTCGGCTCAAAGTGCTATGAGGACGGCTGCTGAGTTGAAAAGTTCAGTCGGTTGGTGGTGGCCAGGTGTCTCACAGGCAGGCAAGACGCTTCACCATATGGCTGCTTCTTGCCACCAGACGCCAGCAGTCCCAACCACTGACTTTCACATGGTTTACTTTTGCTGTTCAAGGTGAAAGGTTGCATCTTGTCTAAACCCTGACCAACATGCTGAAAGAACTATGTATGTGTTTGCATTTATAAAGGAGAGACACTTGTTCCATCAATTTTAGGAAATTGCACTGGTGTGACAATAAGACAAACAACCCAGCTAGAAAACAAGAAAGACAGATTTTCTGCATTTCCTCTGGATTTCTGATACACCAACAAAGTTGCAGATTATTTTACTTCTCTCCTGCATGCTTGATTGGAGTTTTAAAGAGGTAATGAAGTCCTGGTGTGTCCTCCTGCTGGGTTTGTATTTGGTGAAGGGAGCCTGTGTGTCGCTGATAGAGGGATCTCTCTGACACGGCTGCTCTGGCCCACCACATCTGGGAGCCAGTAGCGGCAGCCGCTGGGGGGAGATAAGGCAAGGCTAGTCGCTCGCCTGTAACACACGTTTTGCCCCCCTCTGCCCTGTTCTCCTCTCCTCCCCTGCTCCTCTCTCCACCCATCCTCCCTCCCGCCATCCCCCTGACCTTATCTCAGGGGAGAAGGTACCACTGGGTCGCTACTGTGATAGCACCTGCCACAACCAGAGCTGGCCTCTGGTGATTATGGGGGAATCATTATCTCTCTCTCCCCAAAAACTCATTTTATACCTGCCAACTTCTGAAGGGAGGGGGGCAAAGGAGCAAAGGCCTCTATAACAGGTAACACAGAGAAAATTGTGTGTGTGTTCATGTGTGTATCAGGAGAATGCCGCAAAACGTATTAACTTTTTGCCATGTGGGATTTGAATTTGATATAAATGGGATGAGATAAAGATTATCTGTGATGATGGCTGATCATCTATTCAGCCAGTAACTGCATTATGCTGAAATATATTTACAACCTCCCATATGGGCAAAATAGTTATGGTTTATGGAGGGGTTACATCATCATCATCATAAAGTAGACTCCCTAGTTTGTTTAGTGAAGGTTAACTAACTCGTATAAGATCGGATGTTGCTGGAGAAAATTCTTCTTCTACTCGATGCCATGTTGGATATAAGTGAAGGATTCTTTTACCTTCTTCAACCAAGTCCAGTTGCCCTTGATTTTAACCTTCATTGGATAAGGATTCTTTTAGTTTTTAATTTGTAGTTTATATGGGGCTAAGCATGCATTTAATCACTTCATTCCCAAATCAGTTGCGTTTAGTCTGTTATTCCTTGCTCCCTTTAATTAGTTTAGCTACGCCTCTTTGCTCTTTCTGTTCATATTTTTTTCCTCTTCCCACAATTATCTAATCAGTTTAAAATTTGGAGACAAATCCCTCTTGGTTCACATCATCCAATCAAGTGAACTTTCCACGTTGGTCAATGTTTCCTTCATTTTATATTTTTTTACCCCTATTTTGTTGTATACGTCCACTCTGCACCTGCCCCACCACCTGTTATGTACTCACGGCCGTTCACTTCCTGCAATAAGCCCATGTTTTCATTTTCATTTTGCAGACTACTCTAGCTATAGAGCTCTTCCACTAAATTGAAATAGTCTGTGGCAATATGCAATCAGTTATTGTGGGCGTTCAAATCTTTAAAAAAATGCAAAGTGCTCATTCTTAATGAGATTTATATAGACTATAATGAATATAAAATGTGAATATCTTCTGCATAAACACTTGTAAATGTGGGAAATCTCATTGGTTTGGCCACTGAAAATAAAAAAACACCTAAATTTCATGAGCTGTATACATTGTGGGTTTATAGAGAAATCAGTTCTATCTCTCCCCTCTCTTTATCTCTTTGTCACCCACGCCCAAAGACAGAAAGCAACATGAGTTTCTCTCACTTCCTCATGCTGATGACCATATGTGTGTTGGTTTCAGCCAGGCACTTGGCACATCTGTGTGCTCACATCCCCTCTCACTTCTCTCACCAGCACACTACTTCATCCAACAAAAATACATGGTAGTGTGTGTGCATGTGTGTGAGGCAATGAGAACTATTTGCTGTCATACGCACAGGCCACTCAGTCTGGGTTAGAGGTTAATGAGTCCTGGGGGGGTCAGAGGTCAAGGAGGTGCTGGCTACAATGTTGCTAGAGTTTCACATGAGAACCCCTTTCAGCTGTCCGAGCTTTGTGAAGTTTACTTTGGCATCTTTGATTCTAAATGTGAGACAGCAGTGTGTATTTTCCCAAAACAGGCATAGCCCTCCTTGCTTTTTCCCTGTTCGGAGCTTACTGTCATCCACAGAATATAGTGGAAGATGAATGAAAGTTCCAGATCACATTAAAAAGTTGAAATGACATGATCTATGACTTTGATTAAATTGAGAAGACAACTTCCCAAAAGGTCACCATGTATTAAGCATACATTTCAAGGTATCACTACAGAAAAAAAGCCACTCTTTTTGTGTGGTGTAGCAAGTGATACTTGATAGAAATAGCTACTGTACAATTACAGCAGAAATACAAGATTTACATCTTCATGTCAAAGAAACTTGCATGGCCCAATTCTTGTCAATTTCATCGGGATGTCTTTCATGGGAAAAACTCTTTATTTATCTGGAATGCATGAAATGAGAAGTAAACGTGGAGTTGGTGAGACAAGTTAGCCATGCCAAACTCTGTGGAACGAAACATAATTGTGGTGTTAATTCCTGGTGAATACTGGCGAAGAAGAACAACAAATAAAGTTGGAGCAATTCATTTGACGCTGGGAAAGACAAGTTACACACACACAAATCAAAAAGGATGAGCAGATGAATAAGTATTTGGATGGGACAACAGTAAGCGTCATTATGGCCACTGGGCAAGGTGCACAGAAGCAAAGGATCCTGGGAAGGAGGCAAAGGAGGTTAACTTAGAATGAGGATGCAAGGAGGGAGGGAGTGGCTGCTGGCCGCAGACACATCTGGTTCCTGACAGAGGAAGCCCAGATGGAGGCCTTGGTCCTGCTGCCTGCTGCTGCATGCTGCTATCACCGCAGCCAGCACTGCTGTTTGGCCTCCCAAGGGGCTGCAGCCCTGCAACACCCAGAAATACACACAAAGTGTAAGATACTAACACACACTTCTCTTTTAAGCTGCAGTGGCAGGCAGGGCAGGAGGAGGGTTCAGATGAGAGCACAGCCCCTCAGTCAGAGCCACGAAACAAGCTGACCTGCTACTGATATACACACACTCTCGCACACACTCTGCCGGAAGGGAACGAAGAGAGAGCGAGAGAACTAGATGAATGGAAAAGAAGGAAATGTAGATTTACACACGAGATGTGCTAAGTACATCTAAAGGGCACGGCAAAAGAAACTGAAGACAGACTGTAAGTCGTGTGTATTAACTTAAAACTATCATGGATTTTTCTAACGCGAAGTTATATGCAGACATGAAGCAAAGAAAAAATACCAGAGGACTCCAGGAACAATGATACAACAAGGATCAAAGTCTTTGAGGAGGTGAAAGTAAGAAGAGGACGCAACCATTGGTTGTTTCTGTTTTTTCTCTGTTCAGAGCTTAATTACAACTAAGTCATTTCATGGCAATTCAGTGGGTCATGCAATGATCTACTGGAGCCTCAAATGCAAACTGGCTGAACATCATAAAGCAAAATATCCTCAAGGACATATGGAAGAGAAAGTCAAAAAGGAAACCCTTCTAGCGTATTGGCATTTATAGAGACTTTTTCTGTTGATTGCCCTGTCAGTGTGCATACAGTTCTTTACACTAACAGTGTGTCACCTAAACCTTGAACCCCTTCACTTCACAAAGAAATTGGAAAGTTGAGATCGTGGCAGTGGTGATTTTAAGGTCCGAACATGTCTGCTGAGGTCCATTTGGAGCACCAGAAAAAGGCCGACCTGAGAGCTGGGACTTCCTCTGCTGCAGGGTTTGTTCCACGTGTCCCCACAGTCACACTGATCAGCCACAGAGAGGTGAGGGATAAACACACTGCCCACAGACCGCAGCCTGGAATCCTTGATCCAAACATGGCCACCAGCAGCCACTACAGATGTAGTGAAGGTAGGAGCTTGTCATCTTAAAGGACCTGTTTTAAGAAATCTTTTGGCAGTGTGTTACCGTGATGAGTGATGGAGGTTCCCGCAGCTGTCAGGTCTTCTCATTAAGTTGGAGTGATTGACGGATAATCAGTTTGTGTTGACTTAGCGGCACATGCTATAAGGACAATGTGAGGTTTCTTTGTCTTGCAAGTAGACCTGTTATTTGAAGCTGTGGCTTCAAGGTTAGAATGACATCAAACATTACCATCTAAATGACTTTTCTTCTTCAAAGCAATTATGTGTAAAATGATCTGTTTCCTAGTGCATTTAGCTTTCATATGAAACAAACTCACTTTAAAGACCAAACATGAATCAGGATTAAATTGGCCACCAAGTGCTATTATTCTCAACAGCATCCTCTTATTCTCATGTATTATGGTCTCCATTTAAGCTGTCAAGCACAAATAAACATTATCCACAAACGTCATTATAGTTAACAAGCCCAGTGGAACTGATTTGTCCTGTGGCACTAGAAAGGAAAGGGAAAGAGGCTTAAAGAGCGTAGGGTGGGTGGGGGAGTCTTCCTCTGGGCTTCCCCATACAGCTGCAGGCTTCAGGGAACAGAACTAGATTCTGGAGTTTCACTGTTCAGCTCTGATGACTTCATAATACACATGCAGGTCATGAACGTGCATGACAGAGGAAAAACTTCAAGAGAGCATTTTGCAGATAAATGAGGGATACTTGAAAGACATCCAGGAAAAAAAAGGAAGAGAAGAAAAACAATGTAATTGATTCTTAAAGCACTGAAAACAGTGAAGTAGTGCCTTTAGGTAAAAATGAAAACCTTCACTTAAATCAGCAATGGATTTGAGGAGAGTGAGATGCATTAAGAATCAGACATTAAAGGCCCAATTTTACAGACTCTAAATGTGTAGAAACTGTAAGCCAGAGCAAGGACTAATACCCAAAGGAGTGAATTACCTGCAGCGCCTGCCGTCTCCTGGCAGTAATGAGCTTTGTGAACGTTGCAGTGATAAGGGGTCTATAATTAGGCTTAGTCATAAGCATACCCCCTGTAATTCTGTGATAAAAACCCAGTAGAACTCTGGTGTCGGTGCTCCAACCTATTTGTCACACAAATACATATGCTGAGGAAATCAAAATGTGTCAATATAAACTGTAAACACAGCTCTTTGTCTCAAGTAGTTTACCTGATGTATCTGTTGGCCTGTGTGTGGGTGTATAGTCCAGCGATATGTTCACATTGTATAGAGAAGTAGTAGTAATGTATGTGTTCGTGCATGTGTTCGTGTGTGTGTGTGTGTGAGGTGTTGTGAGCTGCAGCATAGGCTTCCTGTGAGGGAGCAGATGTCGCAGAGCTCAGGCACAGCTGCGACGGGCGATAACCGCGGTGGCAAGAATATGTCGGCACACTGGCTCTTCTCCCTGGGTCTTATCAGCCGCGCACAGCATCCAGACACACACACACACACACAAACACACACAGACACACACATACATACACAAACACACACTCTCATATAGACACTCTACAATAAGGAACTGCCACCCAGCACTAGCACACCCTCACAGCAGGCCCAGATAGGGGGAGGAAGGCAATGAGAGAGATGGAGAGAGGAAGAAAAGGAGCAAGGACTAAATCAAGGGACTTTGAGGGAAAAGGTGCAGTGAATCCCTAACAAAGCCTTGGCTCATGTCTGCTGTATCATAGACTTCATAATTTTGTGCCAATCCTAATCCTCTATAGCTGTGAATGGGCTATTCTTTACAGTTTCCTCTCACAAAAAGAGATAACTTTCATGTAACTACATAAGTATATACTGTAACTTTGTTCACGCAATTAGTCAATTTGGGGTTGGACCACCACGCATACATACTGTTTTATGATTTTGTGGAAGATTTAATATTTCTTCCCTGTTCTGCATAAGTGGTTTGTCTTGCAGTTTTGCCAAGTCACCATATCTCAGCAGTTAAGCTGATGAACACTGTTATCACGACCAGAATGACTGACCAGAAATTAGACACATTTTGTAATAACATTTTACAACCTGATTGTACATATGAAAATCTTGCTTAATGATGACATCACAGTACTTCTGGCAGTGATGCAAGCAAATGAGTGTGACAGATATCATTAAAAATGTGGGAAAAGATGAGGGTTGATAATGATGCAAGAAGGAGAATAAAAACTGGGTAAATAAGGAATGGAAAAAAGTGAGGAGCATGTGTGGGAGGACAGGCAAGGTGGTGGTGAGAGGTGTGTGCGTGTGTGTGTGTGTGTGCGTGTGTGTTTGTGTGAGACAGAGAGAGAGAGAGAGAGAAGTTACCCTCTCTATTTCCTCAGCACCAGTTTTGTGGTTTCTATGAGGAACAGATGTTCACAACTTGATATAGTGCCTCATCCCCCTCCACTCACTATCTCCAGTGCCAGCACCACCAACTGTCTGCATACACACAAACACGCACTCACACACGCACGCTCACACACTAGCGCACACACACACTGTCTCTTGGGAAAGACAGTGTACATAGCAGTGACTTTCTCATGTGAATGCTTGGGGACATATTCACCTACATACTTTTTAGGGACTTTTTACTGTCCATTTCCCTCTGTGCTCAAGCTGCATATCCTGTTCTTGAGTCAACACTTGATATAATCAGGTGTCACTTCCTCCTTTGTCAGTTTGCACTTCTGTTGGTCAGCTGTGACCCTACATTCAGTGCTCTTACTCAGCCTAGCAGTCACTGTAATATATCCTCATTTTCTATGTTCTTCTTCATCTCTCAGGAAATAAGAGATGGGCCAATACATGAGTGATTTGCTTGGCTCAGAAATTAAGGCCTGTAAGCATATTAAATATTTAAGAATTGTGAAATATAATTTAGGCATTGCATTGGGCCATACTTCGCTGTTTGCAAAAAAAACCCCAAATTGGATAAAAGAAATCTGAATAAAAATAGTCAGACATACTGAAACAGCTACCATGATGCATTGTATAGCGTTCTTATTAGAGTCAAGTGTTTCAATGGACATCATTCTTTCCAATGAGCATGGTTTGAAGTTGAATTCCCATTGTGTCTGGAAGATTCAAACAACCCACACTTTGCTGCTCGATTGCAAACAAAATGTCAGGGGGGGTCTATGGGTGCAATTTGTAAAAGCAGCATTCCAGCGTACGTGCTTGAGTGGGTGGGTCAATGATCCGTTACACCATGTTGTATTACAGAAAGACTCTCTGTCTCATCCTCTTTCATAATATTGTGGAGCAGCTTGAGCACACATCAAGGATGTTAACATCCAAACCAAGAGAACAACATCCTCTTAAGGACGCTATTCAAGAAAACTGTGTTTAAATTACAAAACTCATATGATGCATGTGACTCAAAGGGAAATGTCTCAGCACAAAACCAATCATTTGTATCAGCATTTCAATCAATATAACACAAGTCAGTTACTTTTCTCCCCCTGTTTTGATCGAGTGAGATGTACTATTTCCCCTTTCATGACTGCCTGGAACCTACAATGGTGACTTTAATGGCAACTAACATAAGAGTGTGGTCTGTTGAAGGTGCACAAGAGAAGAGAGGATAGAAGAAGAGAGAAGCAGGGACACAATGGGTCTTGCGTTCCTTTCAGTCGACTCAGGGCCTTATCTCATTTCAACACACTAGCCTGTGACTGCCACTATAGGAAAGGATTTACAATGTGTGAGTGAAGGAAATGCTGCAAACTTCTCTCTTTCTTTCTGTGCTTTAACTCTGATAAACACACACACACACACACACACACAGAAATAGTCATTTCCATACCAGCACAATGACCGAATGTGGTCCTTGTATCTCAGTGAGTGCTCAACCATCCTCGAGGTGCTGTCAACATAACAGAGTCCAGAGCAGGGTGGGGGTGTGTTTGTGAGGTGACAGAGATAGAGGAGTGAAAGAAAGAGGAGACAAAGCTGTTTTCGTCATTAATGCCATCAAAGGGACTTCGAGTCGCGGTATTATGGCACAGAGAGTTCATCAAGGCGAGCTCCCACCTTGTGTGTGTTTCATTGTGCATTTTATCAGGTCGGCCACATGGAGTGTCAGAGCTAACCCGGTGACCGCTCAACAAAAGGCCAAATTAAGAGGAGTGAGAGGCTGTCGTACAGGGAGGCTGACAGGTTGACTGACGCCATTCCCGAGGAGAATAGCATCCTGTCAATCTTGGAGCTGTCACCTTGACAGGAATCCTTTCTTTGGATGCAACCCCCATCGCCAACCTTTCTGTCACTCAAGACCACACACACACACACACACACACACACACACACACACACACACACACACACACACACACACACACACACACACACACACACACACACACAATCACACACAATCACACACACACCTTTCCTTTTCAGTATTCTGCACAGGAAACAAATATTCCCCCTACAGTAACATACTAAGGAGACACAGACACATTTCAATTCGTTCTCATCTCAGCGCGTCATTACTGACGTCTTCAGATAGCGTGACAAAGCGTAATTATTTGTATGGTGCGGACTGTATGATGTATGTGAATGTAAAGTCCACATGTGTTACTGTTGCTTACTGCAGCCTCATGCGGCACTGATGCCCAAGACAAATTTCCCTTCGGGGACAATAAAGTTGATCTTATCTTATCTTATAAACCTGCATTCTATTGAACGGCCAGCAGGGGGCGACTCTTCTGGTTGCAAAAAGAATTCCGGATCCATTAGAAATAATGGTAAAATGACCCTACTTCTCAGTTGATTTATTACTTCAGTGAACACTTTCCTAAAGAGTTTATGGACTCAATCGCTAGTTTCAGGTCTTCAATAGAATATGATGTTCATTTAGTAAATTATGGTCCCATTTAGAGGAAAATAGACCATAAATGCTTCAGGGTGGGATTATCTGTGATTGACAAGTCATTACTATGGTGACCTTTCAATCAGGCTAGAGTGACTCGTACCCACGGCACTGTTTAAATTTAACCAGCGCCGTTAAAAAAGCGTATTACGAGTCGGCTGTTCACTTTCTCTGGTAAGTACATTTAATTTTAAGACTGAAGTTTGCTAGACAAATTGTCAGCCCTGTTAAAATGACAGTTAAGATGAATTACAGATGCACCTAGCTAAGCAAGCAAGCTAGCTCCACACCAAGCTAGCCATTAGCTTGGTTGCAAAAAATCAACATGGCGCACTCTATTGGCCAAAAACTTCAAAACGGCAGTTCAGAAACCAACGAGTGATGTCACGATGACTACATCCACTTCTTTTATATATGATAGAGACTCACCCGAAGGTTACCTTCAGCGTCAAATAACTATGTTTTGTCACTTTTCTGAAAGCGTCGGTACTGGATGCCCTGAGATGACAACAGGTATATACAGAGCCACCTAGGGCTATAACTCTGAAAGAAAATATAGAGAGTGAGTTTCATAAACACTCCATCCGTCTCCTTGACAATTGTACTTCCACCTTGGTATGCAACACACGCTTCCTCTGACAGACCCATGTAATGGCCTGTGCATCTGTTTATGTGTGTAATGTTAGTGTATTTCACTGTTTGTGTTTGTGTTTGACTATGTTTACAGCAGCAGCTTTACAGTAAATTCTCATTAGGTTACCTGAATTTATTCCTTCTCATGGGCCATGCGGGAAACTGTTATGTTCCAATCAAAGAACGCTGAGGGCTTCCCCCTGCACACTTGTTCACATTATTTAATCAGCACTGGAGCGTTTTTCAAAAGTCCTCCATATGAAAGCAGCATTTGTGTTCGAGGCTGGCGAGGCTGGTGGGACTGGAGTTAGGGCAGAGCAGCTGTCTGTGTGTACTTTAGAAGCTCGTTCTGTTTGTTCTGTAGACACAGGAGGGGTCAGGAGGGTGTCAGCTTTGTCTTCTGTCCTCCTCTATGGCTATGTGTTTGTGTGTGAGTGTGTGTCCACCAGAGGGAGAGAAAGGGCAGGTGGGTGGAGCAAAAGCACTAACAGACCAGAGTGGACAGGTGGAGGATTCTCACTACAGAGGAACCAGATGTACCTGCCTTTTTCCCTGTCCCTCTCCGTACTGTTCTGTCTGCCTATCTAATTTGTGTTATTTATTTGGTGGTAGTGCACATTAATAAACATTACTGTAAATGTGCCAAAGTCCACCAAAAGTCATTTTTTTCATCTGCAGACTAAATGATTAATCTGTCATTTACAGTGATGCTAATTAATGTGCATTGTCCCTGAAAATAAATAAGTCAGTCCACCCACCTGTCTATGAAGGACTAGCCTGACATCACAAAGAAACCTTTATACATTTTTACAAGCTCACGTGCAGACAGTCTTCTGAATTGATTCAACAGAAAGCTGTTCATGTATATTTTCCAGTGCTGCACAAAGTAAGTCTGCAGTCTTATGTACTCAATTTTGCTTTCCTTGTTGCTCACGTCGTCCTGATATGAGGAAACAGCGGCCCCCACGGGCAGACAGCGGGACAATAAAACAGTTGTATT
Organism: Micropterus salmoides; assembly: GCF_014851395.1. NCBI lineage: Eukaryota > Metazoa > Chordata > Actinopteri > Centrarchiformes > Centrarchidae > Micropterus > Micropterus salmoides. The sequence goes on along the minus strand of NW_024044348.1, from coordinate 16,468,547 downwards.
TTCCTCAGCTCTTACTGCTTTTTGATTTGACCTTTTTGATAACTGAAATAATTCGACAGAATTAAAACAATTCTTTAGGCTACACTTTGCAAGCCACGCATTCATGTAACTTATATTATTTACTATTCTTTATTAGCCTATGATCCCTGATTAACTTCCAAAGGCGTTGATGCAGATATCGTTCTGAAATATAGTGCAGTAGTCCTATATTTAGCCTCCAATGATCTTAATAATATTGTACCAATATGAGGTTATGTACTCTTCAGTTTGGATCTTCTTCAATTTAGAAATTTTGAGAGGATTCCTGTACAATATATGCCTGCTCTTGTCCCTGATGGTGCCCGAGAACGAGAGAGAGAGAGAGAGAGAGAGCGGGGGAGGAGGGGGCATGGGGGGGTAGGAGCTCCAGATGGTGTTTAAACGCAGACAGAAGGCTACAGCGAGGACAGTGAGAGGAGGAGGAGAAAGCCGCGTTACTGCGTACAGTGGGCCCGTAAGCTCCACTCATCAGTGAAGACCAAACAACAAGTCTGAAGACCCGACATTGTTAATTTACGGGAAAAGTAACCTTAAAATATGCTCAACTGACTGTGATTTTCCACGGGAGAAGTGAATCTTTTACAACACCATCTGAAGGCAGGTCGGCGGAGGATCGGCGCGTCGGAGGAGGAGCAGGACCACATGAGAAAACGTGGTAGTCTGTCCACAGGCTGCAAAGAAACTGTGTTTTTAAATTGATCCCACCGGATGTATAAGGACTTGTTCCTGACACCGCGGACTGTGGCTGAACTGTGAACTAAAGAAGAAGGGGGTTAAAGTTGTCACAGGAGGAATAGCAGACGCACCCTGCAAACAAGAGGAGCCGCATCTTAATCATTTGCGTTCTTACATGGGAGACGCGAGGATTTGTGGACTTGACATCAGAATAGAAACCGGTTAATAGTTTCGTCTGCTTATAACAGAACAGAAAGGACTGCGAACAAAAGGGACGTTTTTGCAGCTTTTTTTTCCTTTTATTTCTTCTATCTGGGATAGTTAAAATGAGCAAGAGAGCGGATTTACATGACTGGGACAAGTTATGACTTGTTCACATCACCTTCAACACTGAAAAGCTGTTTTCTTAAAAAAAAAAACAGACTGCAAAACCAAAGACATCACAGTGTGCTTAAGGACCCAAGAGCCCTGGCTTTGATTTTATTTCTGCCCTTTTCGATATACCTGAGAAGAGAAATACCTCATAATTTATTAAACCTGGAAAGTCAAAACCCCTTTTGAATTCCCAAAGGAAAGTTAAACATTTTCTTTTGTGCTAGACTGTGGCTTCTGCCCCTCTTTGCTCTCAATATTCAAGAGCAAAAAAAGGAGATAACACCTGAACCGCACTATTTAGCAAAGGCTTTACCTTTATTTTTTTCCCAAATAATGAGGATTGAGACTATCTAAAACCTGTTTTAGAAACCTTTCGGTGTGGATTATCACCGCTACAATTACCTCAGCTTGACCTCGACCTTCAAAAAGTAAGTACAACCTGCAAACTCGACTGTAGGCTATTCAAGCAAATCATGGGGCAATCCATTTGTTACTGGTGTGAATTGTTTTCAAATGCAAATGGTTTGCTAGAGCGTAGGCCTATATTCTTTTTTTTTTTTTAAATAGCCTAGTCCTTTCTCGGGAACATTTGTTACAATGGAAGACGTGTTTCATATTTAAAGGCTTAGACAGCTGAAATGTCTCAAGTTTTACCACGTTCTGCTCAACATGATGTTCGCAGCTCTGGTAGAGCGGCGTGTTAATCTGAAGGTGAAGACAAAACAGGCTACTGTTCATATAGGCTACCTACCTATTCTCCAAAATGTTTCCCCCCCGCATTTATCTTTTTTTCTTGTAATTCTGCCTACTTTAATTTCATCCTTTCACATATTAAGTTGCCTTCAGTCGGTTTGGGACACTGAATATAGGGACAATGCGTTCTCTGAAAGTAATAGCCTAGTAAATGATCGTTTCTTATTTAATTGTTGCTTATAAAACGGCATATAGGCCTAGATGGGGACATGGGAGCTGCCTTACATTGCCCAGGCATGCATTAAAGTGAGTTTGTAAAAATATTAAAACATAATTATTATTAGGATAGTATTATTTATATTATTCTTACTATTATAATAATAATAATAATAATTATTATTATTATTATTATTATTTATTATTATTAAAATATGTGTACTTTTTTTTTACTTTATAGAAGTGAAGGAAATGTTGTGAGAGAGCTGAGGTGGCAGAGAGAAATGAGAGGAGAGACAGAGAGAGAGAGAGAGAGAGAGAGAGAGAGAGAGAGTTCATGAGTTGTTTGCTCCATCAGTCTGTGCTGCACATCAAAGTGATGTTGAGACAAAGTGATGACACAAAATCTTTGGTCTCTATGAACTTGTTGTCCACCTGGACTGGATGGAGGTGATGGGTGTGAAGCAATCATTTTAGACATTTACCCTTAACTGAACTCCATGGTGCCTCAAAACAGCCACCAAGTTGTTTTACCAACTTGTGGAGACAGAGGTAGGGGGAGTGTTAAACAGGAAGACTCTGGCAACCAAAGGAAATAAACACAACTGAAAAGTGAGTAAAAAAGCTGAAATCATGGTGGTATAATTGATAGAAATCCTTGTGACTGTGGGGACACTCCCTGAGGCAACACAAGTCCAGCTTAAGGTTTCTACCCCCAGTTGAACAGCCTCATCAGCGCACTCTTCTGCCTGTGAGTGCAACAGTAAAACACTCAGGCCATTTTCTCTGCAGGACACTGCCCTGTATAATTGGCCCTGGTAAATATCATCTGAATAATTGAACAGTTGATAATAGTCTTGAACAATGGATGGCAGGTTGCAGAGGTGAAACCGCAGTGCAGACACCCTGCCTCACCACACATTATACCTCCGCCACCACCAACCGAGCATCTCTGCCTCTTTCCTTCCAAAGCTGGCTGCCCCATCGCTCAGCTGGGCCTGGCCAGCCGCCTGCTAAGGCAGATGTCCCCACTTCATCATTAAGTAGCTCTCTTAAAAGGCAGGCCACTGATTATGACCCCAGCCTGCAGAGTGTTTATTCAGTTCCCATCTACCACAGGTGCATGGTTGGGACGTCTTCTGTTTAATATACAGAAGGAAACATACCACAGGATTTTAAAAGACAACTTGTTTTCTTCAGCAGAAACTGCATCAGGCAAAGCCACAGAGAGTCAGAGCAGGGTCTCTGCCATTTAATGACAAATGCAATGTTATATTTCCCTTTGCTTCATGATAAGTTTTCTTGTTTTATTATTCTGTGATTCATTGCTGCTATTTCAGGCACATCATGCCTAATGTTTTATTGTCAGTGTATAATAGGCACAATGTTTGTTGTACTCTTGCATGTGCCAATGTTAACCAGATAGTTTATCAGTGAGTTATAAATCAGGTGTTTAACAAGGAAAATGCAGGAAATAGTGAAAGTCATTAGTATTTTTCATCATCTCAGTCTAACAGTGTCTGTGTCCGGTGGTTGTCTTTTTTACCCGCACCTTGACTGTCTATACTGTCACTTTATGTTGCAGGATCTGTACAGTTTACATGTTTACTGTACGAGTGTGTGGGCTTGTTGAGTGCACTTTGTGTGTGTGTGTGTGTGTTTGTGTGTGTGTGTATGTGTGTGGTAATTATTGTAATCTAAATGCGGGCAGTGCAGGTGAAACTGGCTGTCTCCTAATTAATGAGTGGAGCAGATGGCCTCGAGTGGGCGGGAGCTGCAAGCGCACAGTGAGCCGGTCAGGTGGTCAGCACAGCACAGACACCTGGGCCATCGCAAACAAGACAAGCCAAGCGGTTGACATAACCCAAAGACATCAGGCTGGTGTGTGCGTGTATTTACTTGTCTGTGTATGTATATGTATGATTTTCCTGAAAGTCAGCAAACAGATATATACAGTATTAAATCTTATATTAAGTGATCCCTTGAAAAGGAGAAGTATCTACTCGTGACCCCACATCATGCACATCTATCAGTTGGGAACTGTTGAACCAATGAGCTTTAAGAGGTAAAACTATACATGAAACAGGGGAAAAAAGAAACATTAGAGATGAGGTAAGAATAATATACCAAAATATACCATTTTGTGAAGCAGAGTATTTTTTCTTCTTCTTTCTATTAATCAAATCATCTCTTGAGATGATTTAATTAATAGATGGCCATCTGAACACTTAGGGTTTTACATCAGGTGGTTTATAAGTTCTTGCAATGACACAAAGTTACACAGTGCATGTGTAGCCTATTTACTTTATGTTTGTGTGTGTATATTTTAAGAAGGAGTGAACCGCCCCTCTACTAATGCTGTATTCTTACGCAAACAGTACATTAATTATTTGTGTAAACAGTTCACATTTGTGCATTTGGACATGTATAAATATGTTTAAGGTATCCATTCTAAGTGAAATGTACTCAAAAGTGTCTATTTATTCATGACACATTTCGTCACCCAAAAACAGAGGACTTTTTTTTTTCTCAGATTAGCTGATTGTAGGAAGTCACACAGCTTTGCCTCCAGGGTGAGAACATTAGCCTTCAATAGACAAATATAGTTTCAAAATAAGAGGTGGAACGTACAGCATGTGTTTAGTTTGTGTCATGGAGAACAAATAGATTTAGTATTTGACTTTTGGTAGTTGTTCTTTGATATTGCTGTGTTCAGGATGACAAATTAAGCCTGTCTTTTGCAGCATCGATGCTTAGGCTACAGCAGAAAAATTGTGTACTCACTGCACAGTTAAAGTAAGGTTAATGAGACCAGTATGTAAATGTGTGTGTTTTTGTGTAAAAAATGGGAGCAAGTGAGTGACTTAAAGAGTGATGAAGTGAATCTCTATGGTTTCATTGCTGTTTATCCTAATACACAGTGGGAAAGACCCGTGTGGTTGTGGCCACAATCCTCTGTCACGTGTGTGTGTGTGCGTGTGTGTGTGTGTGTGTGTGTGTGTGTTGGTCTGCTCGGCCCTGGTCTGTTCCACATGTGTTCGACATTACTGTGACATGGCTGCCCAGCTTCTCAGGGGAGAAGGAGAATGTCAGAGACTAGAGCGGAGAAAGGAACAGCTTCCCAACATCTGATGGAATGAGAAACACACTTGCTGGAAGGCTGGCCTGCTAACGCCACAGCGTGGGAGCAGAGCAGAGGATGGAGGCCAAGTAAAACCCCAAATGTGTGTGTGAAATCACCCTTTTCACTATTTTCCTCATTCACTTCGCAACATGTGCACATATCCGCTCAGATTCCCAAGATTAACATACAGTAAACACACTGCTTGTTAGTCACAACATTGTTTCACATCCACTGGGATTATCAGGTGTCTTTTCTCCAGACTTCCATGCACGCTGAGCAGGTGAAATGCTCCAATTACTTATCTTTGAAAACTCACCATTTATAGCTAAGTAGTATTTCTAGAAAGTATTTGCTGAATTGACTCTTCATTTTACCAAAATGACTTCAATATGCACCATTGGCAAATTGCACCCTTAATTATGCATTTCAAAAGGAATGCACATTTCTAGGGTAAAGAAATACTCAATCATGAATGTGAATGAATGAATGAATCATGAATGTCACAACACTGATTAATCCACATGTACCGTGCATATAGCTGACAGCAACAGCTAAGAAAAAACAAATGCTTCCTTATCCTGCCCTTCTTGTCTTGTGCCTATTTCACCTCCTACTCTCCCTCCTCACCTTTCACTTCCTCACTTGCCCACTGACCTTATGTTGACCTTCTTCTGTTCCTTCTCCCATTCTCTCCACAACACCTCCCGCCCTAACCTACTTCATGGTAGGAAGTGTGTTCAGATCAGAGTCAGACATAGGAAACAGCTGGGTTAATCTACAGTAGCACCGAGCTCTGTTTTAATCAAGCCAAATGGACAGGCCAACAGAGAAAATGGGAAGTTCATATTGTCACCGCTACCTGATATGACCAATCCCTCCCTTTCCTTCTGCCCCACGTCGAGGCCTTTATCACAGACAGGGAGTAAACAAGCACAAAGGAACACAGACTGAAGTTATTAAGGCCTCCACTCCAAAGCAGTCCTCTCTGGACGTCTGAGAAGTGCTGCAATGGAGGAGCGTGCAGGCCGAGATTGGGAAGGAATGCATGTCTTTCACATTTACGCTCTCTCACTCTCTGTACAGTATTTGTGAAATTAAAAAGCCGTTATCTCATGGAAACAGATCCTGTGCCACACAGATGGTTCCGTCTCTCTTCAAATGGGAGGCTGAGCCACTGAGTGCCGTTGTGTTACCAGTTAGTTGTGCAGACCTTAATCTCGGCTCCAGCCTTCCTTCCTCTGCCTCACTGTCTCTCTCTTTACACACCCGCATGCAGATGCAAACAAACGCTATCCCTTTAGATGTAAGCATTGCCCATGTAAAGTACCAATTTCACTAGGACAGGGACATTTTACCAAGGTCAGAGATTTTCTTGATATGTCAAAGAGTAGTGGTAATTTTGAGGAGTGAGTTATCGCCTGGCATTTAATTTCACCAGGAACCTCAGCAGTGGGTAGGGGTTGTGTTTGATAGTTTTCATTCAGCCTTTTAAAGTACTACCTCAGGGAGAGATCATCCCATTAGTAATGTGCTCTGACCTTTGCCCGTTATCATTTAAGGTAAGGGTCCCTACATACATTGTTGTGATTCACAGACTTGTCATAGACTTTCTGATCGCATTAACAGCACATTTCTAAATGAGGCAAATGCTGTGCTATTGTTACCAGACGATCATTTATGAGGATGGACACAGGCTGGTGGTACAGTTAGAAATAACATCCATGTTTACCTGTGTTTTAAGCATTTAGTAAACAAAAGTGTAATCCTCAGAGCCTTCTCTAAGATCTCATTCAAGCATTATCATCTGGCACAGCTAAGATTTTTACCTTGATGTGTAGTGTTAAAAAATAGATTGTATTTTTACTAATACCTGTTGTGTTCAAATTGCAGGTTATCGAACAGCAACCTAAGAAGGTCTAACCATGATTGTATACAAGGTTGAGTCTATTTCTGCTTGATTTAGCTTTAGTTTTCTTGTCCAAATTACAGAACTGTCACTAATCAACCTTTTAATTAGTGGCATTGTTAATGCAGCAAACTTAGGACTGAATGAAAATGAATACTGACATGTTATAATAGAATTTCTCAAACTTCCTGTGATTCACAAAAGAACATTTCCTTTCTAATAGCAGCACTGCGGCCATGACATGACAGCGGGTCATGTTAATTAGCCAATTAGCTAACATAATCAGCATGTTATTGGCACCACAGTGACTCTCTTTCTTCACCTGCTCGCTCTGTTTTTGTGACGGCGTCCCGTAGTCGGTTCGTGTCCCAGAGGAGTAGCTGGTATTTATTTCAGCAGCTTCCAGCATGAGCTGACTGTGGGCTAAATGGAGAAACTGTCAAAGCTTCTCTCTAACCTGTCCAATCCCCCCCCCATTCTGGTTCCCAATGGTTTGTGTGTGCCTGTGTCAATGTGTGTGTACGTGTAAAACCTATGGGGATAATACAAAACACCGTACCCATGCCTGGCTAATGTCAGGCACTATTGTTACTGTGCCTGCAGGCCAAATGAAGAGGCATGAGAGCGCTGGCAGGCTGGGGAGCAGTTCAGGCTACAGACAGTTTTGTCAGCACTGACAGCTCCATAGTGACAGAGCAGACATTTAAGACTGAATGAAATGAAATACATGACATCAAGCAGAAGAATGACTAATCTGCTGTTTGTTTTCCTATCATAGCTGTAAGTGACAGCTCACTGTCAGGTTTTTAACGGTGAACAAAGCATAAGAGCGGCAGACATGAGGAAAAATAGGCAGCCACAATTCACACATTGCATTTAACACACACACGTAAAGAGTCTGGGTTTATGAGAGGAAGGACAGAGATGCTGCAGTTGCTGTGGTGTGTGTGTGTGTGTCTGTCTGTCTGTCTGTCTGTCTGTATGTGTGTTGCCAGGGTCAAATCTAAGTCTTTTGTGTTCCATAAATCAGCAAGCAGCAGCGGTGACGTAAGAACAAACAGAGCTGCTCTCTGCTGCAGCTGGCTGGAAAGAGGGAGAAACAGGAGAGACGAATACAGAGAGGGAAAGAGAGAGCAGGACAGCAGCTGTCATGCCTCCATCGCACACCTGTCACACAGGAAGTGAGCGCCGGCCACTGTTTCCTGGATACACCTCCTCAAACACTGCTCCTGGAAGAAATGCAGGGAGGACATCTGCTGCAGGGAGAGACAGACAGGCAGCCAGACTGATACACTAAAAGATCAATAGATAGAGACATTTGCTAAGGATGAAGAATAAATGCCAAATAACATGAGGTGAAAACAAATACAGAATTTCTCATGCCTCTGTTGCCTTTCTCATGGCAGCTGCCTTGCGGCCCTGTTTACATGTGTCCATATTGCGACAGACAGGTCACTCTGTGGAGACTCCAGCCTAACTCTCCCACAAATACAATAAGCACACATGCCCTAAACTTAACAGTGGGACATTCCCACGCTTGCTTCTCTTACCCTCCCCACCAACCCCAACCCCCCTCCCTTCTGTGACCAATATGAACTGATCCAGATGTAGTGTAGCCACTCACAGATGTACGCATAACTTTCTTTACACCGCCCCACTCCTTTCTCTCAACTTCTTCTCCGCCTTTATGTCTCTGCTTTCCCCAGCCTCTCTCATCACTCAGTTCACAGTCCCTGTCCTCCATGCCTAACTGATCAGAACAGGAAGTGATATCACTCAGTGTTGCAGTGCTACTGATGAGGCACTTGGAGGTATTGTCTCCTGTTTTTGCTTTTCCTCCCAGCCTCTAGAGCCACTCTGTTGTGGCTGCTGTTGGTAGAAAAGCTCCTCTTTGTTTGTCAGGCTTGTCAGGCTGGGTCCTCAGGAGGCCCCCCTTGCCTTATTCCCAGGCTGCCCTTCATGCTGCCTGTATGCAATTAACAGAGTAATTAAAAGCCTGATGAGCTAATTGGTGCTGGGTGAGGCTGCAGGTGTTTGGATCGGGAAGCTTATTTATATAAGTGCACTCCCTGTGAAAATCCTCTGACAGAGGGACAGAGGGTTTTTTCTTTTATTGCTATTTAAATATGTGTATTTAAGACCTATGGATGGTTATTAGTTATTGATTGAAGCAGTCAATGCTAGACACATGAGACAATCAGAGGAAGTAATACCCTGTGACCCAATGTGATTTATTTATACTATAGATACCTATATATAGTATTATATTAGTGGTACATATATTATAAGTTTGAATACTAGAGTAGTAGAACAAAAGTATCAAAAATAACTAAACAGGTTTGGTTATTTTCAAATTATTCATTAAGAAATGCATCTTTGTCTCTCTTACTGTGCCAGTCATCTGTGTCCATGCATGTCACGTGTTGCAAGTAGACATGTAATGCTCAATGGGAAGAAGGAAAGAGACATGGTGTAGCCAGTCATTGATTGAGTTAAGTTGGACAAATTTGGCAGTACTACTCGGGTTTAGACAAGCCAGGTCTTAAAGATGTAGGCAAAGTTTTAGGCTTGTGCAGAACTCTCTTTCATGCCAGTATATCAACAGTGGATATTAAGATAAATTATGTCTCGTCTGATGAAGCCTACTAACGGAGCTCATCTGAAAAAGTAATGACGAAAGAAAGTCTGATCTGATGTTGAAGCATGGCAGCCTGAGGCTGAGCTCTCAGCTGGCAAAATTAAGCACACAGCTGACAGGACGAGGAAAAGAAGATGTAGATGAGAGGCAACAAAGGATAGTTATCATGCAGAGCAGAAGCTACATGTAATTCCTTCTCTCTGCTCTCTGCTCTCTGCTCTCTGCTCGCGTGTCTCTCTCTTTGACCCATTCCCAGATGTATATACACCTCCTCATAAAGCTGTGTGTGTGTCTCTTTCTTGTCTCGTACTTCCTCCCTTATATCTCCCTCTCCTGTCTCTCTCTGTGGCAGCTGTGCTGGTGATGGCTGTGTGCCCATGGTGCAAGCTGGCTGTGGGGTCCCAGGTGGCTCACATGACAGTTATTGATGTTCAGGTGTTCAGCTCCTCTCACACAGAGACCCTAGAGCCATATACACACACAGACACACAGATACAGAAATACAGATACAGATACACACATAGGCACAATACACATGCATACACTCCAATGTAGTTCACATGCATACACAGAATACATGCAAGTAGTCATGTACTTCCACAATTATGCATATAAACTGTATATTCCTCTAATGCTGCAGAGGAAGTGTATACAACACAAGTACAACACAGAATGTGTACAGCTACCAGGCATTACCGTTTTCAGTGTGAAATGAAAACAACAAGCCAGCCATTATGAAAATGTATGTCTAGTTTTTTTATGACTCCTATGGTCCAGTATTTGTGACCATTTGCTGTGTGTACATGTGGTGGGATAGCCAGTGTTGGTACCAGTGCAGTCCTAACATACTCCAGATGTGCCTGGCTAGCCAGGGAGTTGTTCTTGGCACAGCCGCCTCGGCTGAATGTCACAAATACTTTCCTTTATTTAGGAATGGCTCTGGGTTAGTGGCTGGAGAGAAAGAAGGAGGCGAGGATGGATGGATTGTGGGGGGAGGAGAGAGGAAGTGAAAAGAGCAAAATAAATGATTAGCAATGAAGAAGGACTGGGGAGAAGGAGGGGTGTAGAAGGACATAAGATGGAGAGAGAGGAGAGAAGGAGCAGCGAGTAGCTCCAGTCTAGCATCTGGATTTTATTAGCAGCCGTTGGGAAAATCTGAAAAGGAAGTTTTTTCTCTGCGTGCACGTCGGCAGCAGTGATATGCTGCACATAACCACTTCACTGCCGACGAGAGGAGCCAGGCCCTCCCAGAGGAGAACAGATGGTCGCTAGAACTTCAATACAATTACATCAATAACAGCTTTCACAGATATAAGCACTGTATGACAGGATCCCTGCAGCTCAAAGAGACAGAAGTACAACTCTTCTACCCTTAGCACCCCTGGCCCTGGATAAAATGTCTGTAATCCATCCTCACCCCCTGCTTGTCCTCAAGTTATGCTTGGTACTCTTGCCAGTTTACCCATTTTAAAGAAAAAACTTTTGACTTGGGACAAATTGGTGACTTGTCAATGATTTGCTCGTGGTGATCAAAGACACAAGGGCTTTTGTCAGTGCTTATTAAGGAGAACCCCTTCACCCTCCACCCCCCCTTCCCCAGTTTGTTTTTGTTCAACATGTTTGTTCAGCCGGCACTGCATGTGTACTATCACAGAGATTCTCAAGTAACATAGGGGAAAATATGTTTTTGTGTCCGCAGCGTGAGCATACACATCCAGAAAACCTGTGAGCATGTGTGCATACATCTGTGTATCTATTTGTGTGTGTGCACGCACTGTACAGGCCTGTCTCCCACCCTGTTATTAGTGAGGGCTTTAAAGATTGTGAACTCTAAATTAGCTCAAGATGAAGTGGAGTCTGGGATAGTCTGCAGAAGCAGCATGTGTGCTGACACTCAAATATATACATACACACACACACACACACACACTCCCATCTTACCTGTAATACTGTTCAGACACACACTGATAACAAGGCATATATCACCATATATAACTATAAGGCACACAAAAAGAAATTGTGCTCTTTTTGTGGATTGCTCAAGGTCACAGAAAGATGGCATATTGGTCTTCTGCTACTGTTCAAAAGTATTTTTTCTTTTGAATAGCATTTGGGCTGGTAGTATGATATTGGAGGGGCTATAGGTGCTGTATTCCTAAGTCTTAGGCTACAATCCCGATGTTTTGATATGAAGGCCTGATAGGAGGCTGGGGGCCAGGGGCTCAAGCTCTGTTTGTGTGGACTCCTCAGCGGCCTGATAGGGAACAGATGTGGGAAGGCAGGCGGCCGGGCAGCCAGCCAGAGCAGCTGGGAGAAATTAAAAACAACAGCATTCCTGGAGACTGGGGGAATTACAGTGAGAGGGAAGGATAGAGAGAGGGAGGGATGTAAGGAGTGAGAGACAGAGGGAGAGTTTTAGGGCTATGTGGTCTCCGACAAGAGTCTCTGTGGAGTACCAGAGATTGCATAGACTGGGGGGATTTAAGGGGACTGTTCTGCCGTGGTTAGCTCAAGCTAATAAGTTGCATCTATATTTCCAGTGGAAGCACGAACACACATGCACTTACACACATACAAATACAAATAGCCAACAAGCGGATGATGACTATGACAATGTGAAATGAGACCACAAATGTGAAATGAGATCAAAATGCATCTGAATGGCCTTCTAATGGCTTGTCATTAAATGATGGCATTTAGTTGTGTATGTGTGTTTTTAAGGGCTTTAGTGGAGGCATATGTCCTTATATCTATAATGAGACCCCACATGGCTTTAGAAAGTTAGACAAACCACAGCACTGTGTGCAGTTGTACAGTACATGATCTGTGGTTTTGTGTTTCTCGCAGTGAATTGTTTTTCATCTTGTTTCATCATGACACAAGAGGATAGTAGAAGAGAGAGAACATTTTTAGAACTCAGACTGCAGACTGTTTCTTTGGTGAGCAATCTTTTAGCCCTGATTACGTCAAACGTGCAGATATACAGCTGTTAAGAGAGTCAGAGAAACAGAGACAGATAGCGACAGCGGCAGAGAGGTAGGTAATGATTGTGTCGTATTGTCGTTCTGTTTTCAGCATAATATTCCATAGTGAGTGTTTTGGACAAACAGCAATGTATCTGCATCTTAAACAGATCTACTCTGAGCTGTTTTGATCACAAAGTAGCTCTTATCCGAGAGCCAGATAAAAACCTGTGGGTGGAAATAGAGCAGCTTTTAGACAAGACCATGAGCATGGTCTAGACCCAGACTTTAACCACAGGTCTGTTTTACCTGGTATGCTCTCAGTTTGAGTGTTTTGTCCTTCAGCACAAAGCCCAATGGGAGCACAAATGGCCACAGATGGGGTGGCAGACCTAGCAGACTTCCTAATGTATTAAAAGTGAAATCCAGAGCATGGCGCGTGTGCCCTGTCCCTGTTGCTGGTCAGATTAAACAGCTGTCTATAATCCCACGGTGGGAGCAGACATACAGACAGGATGGCCCCCTTATCCTCCTGTCCTCTCCTCTCCTCTCCTCTCCTCTCCTCCTTACATTTTGTAGATCTCACAGGGTTCGGGCTCTTGTTCATTAGAGTGAAGCTTCAGACTATCAAACAATATTGGGACAAAGAGACTTAACCACAGTCTAAACAGAACTTGTACAACTGGTTATTATAATGCATGTTAGGATTTTTTGTTGGGATGTATAATATGTGTAAGTCCTACAGTACACACTGCATACAGTTGGCACACTATATTTGATCAAAGAGGAGGTTTACTGAAACATATGGTTGCCTCGCCACAGGAAGCAGCTCACCACTTCAGCAGCACGGAGAGCTTGTTTGTGTGTTTAGGATTCTTTAGAGGAGAATGGCTGCATCTATTTATACCAGCCATCCCCATCTGCCCCTATCTACAACCTTGTGTGTTTATGTTCTGTGCGTCTGGCATGGGGCAAACAGCAGAGTGCCCCTCATGTTCTTGAGGATCACTGTGTCAATGGCACTCGTGCAGCACACTCCAGAGTAGCACTCTTTAAATACAGACACCAGCTGTTGAACGCATCTACATGAGCTCTCAGAAATAGGCTAACACCAACGACTGACGCCAACTGAGGCAGGAGTTTTGGGGAGGAAAACACTGGATTCATCGTTGGCTCACGAGGAGTGAAATGAAAAACGCAATCTTTTCAAAGTGATTTAGGTGGTTACTACAATACATTTACAGCTGTTAAGGAGGTTTCTAAACAGTATTCAATTGTATCAAAGGCATTTGGCTATTTCGTTTCAAGAGTAGTGGTGGTACTATTTTTATCATCATTACTAGTATAACACGGGGTAATCTCTGACTACTAATAAGATAATTTCCCTTGCGTCATTTGAACAAGCCCGGTCTCATGAGAGTGCCACTCTGGCAGTGATCTTTACACTGTGTACATGAGGGTGTGAAATAAGGCTTTTGATTGGCTTTTATTTGGGTTCTATATCTGGGAGAACAGTCAAGGTTAATTTCTTTCTCTCTTTCTACAAAACGTTGAGACAGCTGAAAGAGAGAAAAAGGAAAGCATAGAAAATGGAGTTATTGAAAATCAATGAATGCTACATAAAATCTGCAATGTGGTTTATATCTGCTTTGCTAGAGCAGAAAAGAGGGCCCTCTGACCTTACTCTTTCATTATAAATGTATATATTTACTACACTACTGGTGGGTAGTACTAGTGCAGAAATACGTACATTTCTGTACTAAAATATAAACCATGCTGCAGATTGATTTCATTGTTTTTCATTGCACATTTATTGTGCTCTCTGCCAGTTATGCACATGTACACACTCTAAAGCTATCTTCTCACAGGCTGCAAAAGTCATCACACCTCTCAGCTCAAGTTTACATTGCAGAAAGATCTGGTTCCAGCAGCTGCGACAGACGGACACATAGACCGAAAGACAGTCAACACTCTCAGCTCACTAAATTAAAGACCTGCTGCTTGTTTATACTAAATATATATATATATATGACTTTGTTTTGTGCATGATGATTTTGCGAAGACACACTGTATATAAAGACTGCATGAGGCCCTTTGCCACAAATGTGTCATGTTTTCTTCTCATCTCCCTTGCTGTACCATCCATTCCCTTCACGCTACAGAGCTTGGCCTTGCCTTGTTTGGTGCTGGCAGGGTGTCTGGCAGAGGACAGTGAAGCTTCTGGTGGCAGGACGGAGCTCTGCTGAAAGCCAGTCCACAGTGATGGACAGCAGCAGATCCAGCTGCACTTGTCACTGGCTGTCAAGCCGGCTGTCTGAACTAGGGGACGAGAGGGGGCAGGCGGGGAGGAGTGAGGAGTTTGTGCATGTGAATGTGTGTGTGTGTGGGCACTGGGGGTTGGAGGTTATAGTGGAGGGGCACTGATTGGGATGTCAGACCTACATGTAGTGTGTGTGTGTGTCTGTATGTGTGTGCGTGAAGGAGAGAAAGAGATGGGGGGGCTCAGTCAGCAGCAACTGAGCGAGTGAGCAGGTGTTACTGTATGTCTCCCAGGCCCATGAATCTCCAACAAGAGAGACACAATACAAGTTTGGATTCATTTCCACTCCCTGCATTGATTTGTTTTGGTTCTTTTTATGGGGCTTTTGGTTTAAAACAATCGATAGCTCCCGGGTGGAAATGTCAGCGCTCTCCTCCTTAACCAGCTGTCTCCACTTTGAAAGTATGATTTTTTTTTTCATGCTGGAGCTCCATCTTGATGGCTGTCTCTCTTCTCTCTTTCCTTTTCTCAATTCATGTCGCAGGTAGCAGAGTGCAGAAGGTTGGAACAATGCCAGATTCACCTGCGGATGTGAAAACCCAGCCCAGGTCCACCCCACCCACCATGCCTCCTCCACCCCCGGCTGTCAGCCAAGCAACCAATCGCAATGCTTCATTCACCCCTACTACCAGTAAATCAAGTAAGGACCCTTTCCATTTTTGAGTGTTTTCCAACTTTATTGACACCTTAAGTCTACTTTATACAGTGAGGGTGCATTCACTGTTAGAGTTGTCTTCAGTCCAAAATCTTTACCAGAAGCTATTTAGCTGTACATGATCCACAGTTGATTAGCTCACATGCTGTGAGATATATATTTTGATTTGAAGATGATCCTATTGTGCTGAAGAGTCATGTCAGCAAGCAGTTAACCAGGTAGGTGTGAGGAAAAGCAGTGAGCTGGTAGGTGTGCTGGAACAGCTGGAAGATGGCCATAGTTGGTATCTATATCCTTGCTGACATGAATATCTAAGTATAGATTTAGTAATTTGTAGGCCAATTTTTTGCATCCAGGTTCAAACCAGTGGTCCCAAAGATGCATATCATATACTGTGATGACAGTGTCTACGGTTTGATTCTACTTGGGGATATTTGTTGCGTGTCATTCACTGTCTCTCTTTCCTTTTGTGACCTGGGGGTTCTCAAATGTCCACAGTCAAATAACAGCAAAAATGCCCCAAATATTGTTAAAACTGTACTAAATTCGCTTACATGTCTAAAGTCTAGCTTACATGTATCTCTTGTCAGAACAGTTTTTCAGTGACTATGTTTCAATGTATTCTATGTGTTAAAAAAAAACATGTTAAAAAATATTCACTCATCAATCTGTCCCTTGTAGGTCAACTGTCATGAACACTTTATATGCTTGTAGAGAAATTCCAAATATGTGTTTCTTCCCTGTTCTGATGAACAAGTGTTGAAGTCACTTGTGTGTCAGGTGTGTGTCTCTGCAAGCATCTATCTGTGTGTGTGTGTGTGCGAATGCCCTTGCTAGTGAGACAAGTGTCTTTGAGTGCATGTGCAAGTGCGGCTGTGGCATTGTGTGTGCATGAGCTGTGTTGTTTACCAGCTGGTTGGGCGGCGGTGGCTGGGGTTGCGATGCGGTGTGTAGACTACTTTCTTCCCTATATAGCAATGACAGGCCATGTTGTTTCACCTGTTGTGGCGGGTGGTCAGCAGTGTAGCTCTCTCCATGCACCTCTCCCTCTCTCTAAAACCAGAACACAAGTGCTGCCTGTTGGGATCACATGGGTTAGTCCATATGTGTTCAGGTCCTTAACCCACTGATTAGAGCAACAATCATGCTTGAGTGGAACCACAGGAAAACTAGACTATTGAACAAATAAACTGTATATAGTCTTGTTTTCAAGTACGAATACAAGGTTACAGTACACACTTTACTTCCTGCAGAGTCCTGTAAACACATTTTGAAAACATTATGTTGCTGCGGGGCTAATAAAATTATAGTTTGAATGCCATGCTCTGTGTAAGGGCTAGCATATGGAGTTATAATGAAACAGTCATTTGATTGTAGGTACAGACATTTCATGCAGACCATTGTGTGTTTAATCTGAGAGAAAACTGTGTTTTTCCATTTTTCTGTTTTCAACAAACATTGGTGGTAGGCAACATCACAGCTAGTGAGGACAAACCTTACATTAAAAGGGATGGGGTAGAAAAATAAAATGAGTTTAAAAGAAATTATTTATATTAATGTATACAAATAAATATACACATACACATACTTATCCATATGTATATATACATACACGCAAAGTTTCGTATATATTTCGTATATTCTTACACGCATAAAACCCATATACACTCGCACTTGTTGTACTCTCTCCCACATACACATACTTTTGCTAGTAGTAGTATTTAAAACTACACCTTAATAATAATAATGAATAAAACACCCAAGGGACAACATAGGGCAAACGAACTGCACACATCAATAAGATATCGATAAACTATATAGGGTGAATTAAATTTCACTAGATACAAGCCGTCCATGGAGGTATGGCATGGAGAGTAAATTGAAAACAAAAAAGTAAATACAAACAATTTATATTTGAATGTAATCTACTCTCATCTGGCTCAGATAGGAACATATGAAAACAGGGGAAAAGTCAAATGTGTGTGCGTGTGTGTGTGTGTGAGTTTGTTTGTGCCTGCATTACAAAGAATATGTGAGTGATTATATATGTGTATGATTGCTGTGTCTATTCTGAACCTTAAAGCTGCAAATCTACTTTCAGCTGGTGGACATATGTAGGGCCAGATTTAGCTACACACCTGCTATTGGAATAAAAGTAACACAGGCCACAGGGCTATTTTTGGCACCTCTTTAACAAGTTCCTCTTATAGTTGTGTCCTAGTGAGTGAGCAGGAGATGTTGAGGAGCAGGGTGGAATAGACTGATTCGGGGGGGGGGGGGTCAAATGCTACCACTTGTGAGACAGCTGAAGTTACTGCAAACACACACACAAATACACACTCACAGCTCTCAGTCAAACTGCACCACTGAAGTCTGTGAAGACTCTTAATCATCCAGGTCATTGTTATCCAAGGTGGGTTAAAATCAAGGGCAACTGAACTTGGTTGAAGATAATCAAAGACATTTTGCCTCTCATCCATAAGGCCTCAGTTCTGAAGAAGCATCTTGCATGAGAAGCGAAACGTTGAGTATATTCAACCAAGTCCAGTTGATTTTAACCCACCGTGGCTGCACCACTGAAGTTACTGTAGGAGTGGTGTCAAATTTGAGTCTAATGTGTGCATTACTTATATTTAATCTTAACCACATACGCCTCTATCAGCAGAATAAAAGAGCTCAACATGCCCCCAGATCTGCCAGATGGCCCCCAGGCCCCTCAAAAACTACTAACCAAATTCACGTTGTCTCTTCCTTCTGTCTGTTCATTTGCAGTGCTGAATGGGAGCAGCCACTCTCCTACATCGCTGAACGGTGCTCCGTCAACTCCTAACGGCTTCAGTAATGGGCCAGCCATGTCCTCAACGGCCTCGCTTTCCAACCAGCAGCTCCCGCCAGCTTGTGGTGCCCGACAACTCTGCAAGCTGAAGCGCTTCCTGACCACACTGCAGCAGTTTGGCAACGACATATCGCCTGAGATTGGAGAGAGAGTGCGCAGCCTTGTGCTGGGGCTGGTGGTAAGTCTGATTATTTTCATGTGGAAATATTTAGATGACTCTTTCAAAAACAAAACCGTACTCACTCAGCAGTTCTCTTTATGCTAATGTTGTATCTACTTATTATGCTTGTTGTACATATTGTAAATTTGTCTTGTACAGCATTCAAAAAGGACGGAGCCCCCATAGCCCCAAAAGTATTTTTTTCATCACAAAAAGCACAAAAGATAATATCTTGTGCAAACAACATATTATCTCTTTTGGCTCTGAAAGAAAGTGTTATAAGTAAGTTTTATAAGTTTTTTTCAGCAACTCGACTTGTGTATCCTCTTTGTCTAACTCTCTCTGTTGTATTGTGCAGAACTCCACTCTCACTATCGAAGAGTTTCACTCCAAACTTCACGAGGCCACCAACTTCCCTTTGAGGCCGTTCGTCATCCCCTTCCTGAAGGTAAATACTTACTGCACAGATTTTATGTAAGATTAATCAAGCCTGTCTTAAGCTGACACGCTCAGAGCTTACTGCTGCTTTCCAAATGGCCAGTGTTCAGGACTGATATTGTATTCCCTTACTCTGTGCTCCTTCTTTTACTGCCTCCGAACAAAAATTGTTCATAGAGATAGGCGGGGAGGGAAACCTTGTTTCAATTGGAAGCCTATGGGTCTGTACTGTGTACACTGCACTTGCAGTACTATGTAGAAAATGGTGGGATGTGCTTGTGAAGGTCCATTAAAAGTGTGTGTGAGTGTGTCAGATCTCCTGGTGTGCAATGATCTTCCACATCTGGGACATTGCAGCAATGGCTGCGTTATATCAACCAGACAGTTCTGAGAGAGCTATTTGACAGCACTGACACACACACACACACACACACACACACACACACACACACACACACACACACACACACACAGTATACACATCAGCACACCCCGGAGAGAGAGAGACACATGGCAGAGGAAGGTGTCAAGGGACCTGTCTTATCTCATCCTGTCTCTTCATCTATCACTTTCTTTTTTTTCTCACCCTAATCTGGCATTATTTCACTCTCACCCCATCTATCTGTTCTTTCACCATGGGTTTGTAGCTTACCTCTTGTCCACTAACCATTCTTTTCTACATTTACATTGGCTCAATAAGTCTACCGCTGGTATATCCTTCCTACAACAACTTATTAACTAATCCAGAGATGCCTTTTTTTGTCTCTTTTTACCACTGTAGGCAAACCTGCCCTTGCTACAGAGAGAGTTGCTTCACTGTGCCAGGTTGGCCAAGCAGACTCCAGCTCAGTATCTGGCCCAACACGAGCAGCTTCTCCTGGACGCCAATGCTAGCTCGCCCCTCGACTCGTCTGAGATCATGCTGGAGATGAATGAGCACGGCAAGAGACGGACCCCTGACAGGTAGCATCTCTCCATTGCACACAAGAAAATGCAGACACAGACATCAGAGACACATACACATTGGCAGACTCGCACACAGCCAGTGTTATGTATATGAATTATTTCAGGGTATTTTAGAATGCCAAGCAGCAAGGGGAGGCTATAAATCCTCTGTGCGGGAGGCGGAAGTCTGGACAGCCCCGATGCCAGGCTGGGCTCTGCCAGCTGTCTGGGAGGGAGGGGTGAGATAAATGCAGAGTAGGAAAAGAAAGAGAGTGTCTGAGAAGCAAAATAGAGAGAGAGAGACAGAAAAGAGGGAAGTACAGTAGATGTCCTCAGCACAACCCAAAGACAGACAGAAAGACCAACAGTGAGCTGGTTTGCCATTGTCCCATATTTCTCCCCAGTGTTCTGCTTTATTCACCCAGCTAAGAAGATGACACATGGGAGAATTAACTAGTATTTCCTTTTGTTCCTTCTTCTCATTGTCCGACTTTTCTGATCACTTTTTCGCCTCTCGCACTCACTTGCTCTCTCTCTCCCTCTCGCTCTCTCCGACTGCCTGACCTGCGGGCTCCCAACAGCTGTCCATATGTTGGGGATGTGTCCAGATGGTGATGTGCTGACCGTAACACTGAGCACATCCTGAGTGGGCTGTGGGGGGGTTGGAGCTGAATGTGCAATCCCACTGTAATCCGCACACCTCCGCCTCCCGACCTGTGGCTTATACACAGCAGGCGGGGCTTGGTGGAGGAGGGGGATGGCGCGGATTCAAGCTGAGGCAGGGCCTACGTCGTGCCAGCTGTTCCTGTGATTTGTCAGATACTAGAGCAAGGGATGTGTATGAGTATAGTCGACATGAGCGCACAAACACACAGACATGCACTCGCACACATCATCTACATGGGGCTGTGTTGCATTTATTTGCCTTTGATCCCCAGGACGATAAAGAGTGATTTTCCATCCGAATGCCTGGCTGTTGCCATCCAGCTAAACAGATTAATATCAACACACCCATTTAAACTGTCCAGATGGCTTGAAAACACTACCTCTCACACACACATACACACACACTCACTTGGACAGACACAAGCGAGTGTCAATAAACATCTGCCAAACACAGCATATTGCCCCCTAAGCCCCAGAGCAGGGTGGGAGAGAGGGGGAAATACTTGCAGTCGAAGAGTAGGCTGAGGGATATTCAGATTAAGAGCTTGAGACGCAGGGTGTACAGTTGGACTTGGCTTTGTTTGATACATATGGTGTACAGCTGTGCAATAGCTTTGTAGGGCCACTGCTGTACTGCAACTGAACAACAAGCAGCTTTCAGCAGGGATACATGTGTGTGACTATGTGTGTGCATATACCACGAGGGAGATGTTGAACACAGGTTTGTGTTCCTTGCTTGAGCCTCCTCAAACAGGTATAGTCCGCAATACTAGGTATTGTAATCTTTGAAAATAAATTGTTATGGTAAACTGTGATTTCTCATTTAATAATCTGTTCACTGTGGTACTCCTTTTTCTCAGAGCAAATAATTACTGAGCAAAGTTACAAAGCTCCTGTTGCATCTGGAGTCCCAGAGAACAACAAATGTTCAACTCTTGAATTTTGTCTTCATTTGTATAAAATTAGAGCACAGATGTTTCTGATTTCTGAGTTTTCTTTGAATAATCATAATTTGGCACTACTGTTACCTTACGTGGTTTCACAGTTTGCCAAAAACACGGATGCTGTACACTAGTAATATACTGTAGGCAATACTGCCTCATCACAAACACATCAACACACACAATCAGACAATCTGATGTTAAGGGCATTCTAGTCCTTGCTGGGGCATGTTTTCCTGAAGTAATATATTGGCATTGCATATTTAGCCTGGCAATCCCAGGTCATCCCACGGTTTTCACATTACTCATTGTGGTCTGGTGACGCCATAGATGGACCAGCTGGCAAAGATGAAGTAAGCTGTTCAAAAGTTCATCTCTCTCTTCAGACATTAACACATGCAGTTGCAGAACTTTTTGTAAATGAGGGTAGCCATGCCCACACCAAAACAATTTGTGATTGGTCCAGCATATAAGCAGCTGAATTGATTCTTGGGTGGACAGTTGTGGAATAATTGTAAATGGGGCTGTGTAAACAGAGCTAATGAGTTGTAGTCTGGCTGCGTAAGACCATTGCATATTGGCAAACAAACATAGATCTGTTATGTTGAAGATGATAATATACCACACATCCCACATTTCCCACTGCTGGATAAAACGCTTCAGCCCTTAGTCTGTATGTTCAACTTTCTTTCCATGATTTTAAATTCTTTACAGGATGTTTCATGTTTTTCTTAAAGCTGCAGTCTGTAACAATTGAACATACAAAACAAAACCTTCCGCATCTCTCTCCCCACTGCTCGTATCAGTGTACTCTGTTTAGGCCTCGCTCTCCCTGGCCAGAGTCTCACCAGGCCCCTGAATCCTCTCCCCCCTCAAACGTTATTCCCCCATTTGTCATACCATATGCTGCTAACTTTTGGTTTGACATTTTCTACTGCCTGTTCAAAAAAGCATTAAAGTACATAGTCACCACGTTAAATACAATCATGGCAAGCCACACCACTATTCATTTCTAGATGTAATGTTACTTAGAAGCAGCTGAGTGTTTTAACATTCAATCGTGTTTTAACCCACTCCCATATCCTCCTCTTCAGGACCAAAGACAGCTCAGAGAGAGATGGGTTGCATCCTGAGCACCTGGCTAAGAGGCCCTGCACCATCAGCCCTAGCCAACGCTTCAGCCCCAGTACAGGTCTTCCTGCTCACCCACCTCCCAACGGCCTCTCCACACACCCTCCCAACGGCCTATCCCACCCACCCAACCCCCAAATGGGACCCCAGCACTATCGCTTAGAAGACATGGCCCTGGCACACCAATACAGAGACGCTTACAGACATAATGAACACCGTGACGCCCGAGACAGGCACCGTCAGACAGGTAGAACAGCTACACAGCTTTCACATGGTCAGATAAATCTATAGATCTACAGTCCTCCGTTATATGGTTGAGACTGTGGGCTTGTGTATATTTAAGTGGGGTGTATGGAGAGAACAAAGGCCAGTTGTCAGTCCAGTGTGATAATCCTTGTGGCAGAACGTCTATATAAAGACCACAGCCATACATGCCCATGGGCTACAACTGTGGCAACCATATATGCCTTCCTTCTGCTTTCCCAAAAGGAAAGATTAATTCTTAGCCAAATTGTCTCACTGATTAGACATGAGGCTATGGCGTAGCAAATGAGCGCCCGCCTGCACCTATTTTGTTTGAAATTAAACTTTGATAACTCTTAATAAAAAGTTGTATTGCACTGTAAAGCTCTGGTGTGAAGAGTATTTGGTCACACATTGTTTGGATAGTCTTGTGCTCTTACTCCACAAACACAAATTACAAACATGGACAGAAAAACGCACAGTAACTAATCGTATTTGTGAAAAAACAGAAACGTCTACTTTTATACATAAACACATTTTTACATAAATACAGAAACATCAGCCAAAGTAACTAAAAGCATCCTCTCCAGATCTGGATGTTTTTCTTGGTATAGGTAGAAAAGCCCCACCTGATGACCTGAGGGATTTGATTTGATTCGTTGCTTGTTTGATTGCTATAATATGTCACTATTAAGTTGCTCATCGTCAGTACTGGGTTTATGGTTAGAAATTCGGCCAGTTTCCCTTAATTTGTGTTCACAAATGAGTGTATAGTATTTTGCTACTTCTGACATGTTTGTCCTTTAGCAGTGCACGGAGCCCGCCAAGAGGAGGTGATTGACCACCGTCTTACAGATCGAGAGTGGGCAGAAGAATGGAAGCACCTTGATAATGTACGTATCAGTATGGTAGCCATGTTTAATATAAACCACTTTTTCATCATAAAGAAGTGAAAAAAAGAGCTAAGAGCTCAGCAGATGATTGAAGTTAGTTTCAGTGCTAAAGATGGTATGCATAGGACAGGGACAGGAGCTGTTGACAGACAGAAGAGTCTCCGCCCCATCTGAGTTTGCATTTAATGGACAGCTGAACCTAGGAAGTCTGTGTCAGTGTGGTGAATTAACAACAGACAGACACCTATCTGGCGTCCTGGCACCTAACTCCATGAAGACAAAATCATGTACACTAGACACACAAAAATCATGTACACTAGAAACACACACACACACACACACACACACACACACACACACTCAGAAACAGGGCCCAGATGGAGCTCAGGACCCAGCAGAGAGCAGCTCCAGCTGGGGAGAGCAGCTGAGACAAGAGCTGCAGTCACAGAGCGAACCGGCCAGGCCTGGACCCCTGCCAAATTAGAAACACTTCACTGAAATAAATATAGCTAACTCAGAGGGGAGGGAGGGAGGGGGAGGCAGGGGAAAAGAGACAGAGAGTGGGAAAGATGAATGGGAATAATGATATGGATTGAATGTCAACCATGCTAAACCCATTTAGCAGACCGGGCCGGGTCTGGAAACACATGGCACTGTAGAAAAAAGTGACGCTGTTTACAACAGGGGTTTGGGGGTTAGAGCAGAGAAAAGAGAGGAAATCTGTTGAGTTGGCAGGGAACAGAGCAGAAGGGTGGAAGGAATTGGCTCAACTTTTTCATCAGCAACCCAGCTGTTACATTATCGTCGTTGTGAAGCTCTTAGACGTTGAAATCCACTGACAAGCACACAACCCACGAACCGAGAAAGAAACACATAGGTCTGCTAGGGTGTATGCATTTTGGGAGAGATTAAAATAATGAGTAACTCTGTTCGTGTAAATGATAAAAGTTTTATCCTTTTTCAATTAGTTTTTTGGGGGACATGGACATGTGTTTGGGAGTAGGGATTTACATTTTCAGCTAAATGGAGCACTGTCAAACTTCTCCTGTTCTTTTATCACTTCAAGCAATGTTTTAAGTCATCCTCAGTCATGTTCCATTGCATATATTGCAGCTCTTGAACTGCATCATGGACATGGTGGAGAAGACACGCCGCTCTCTGACGGTGCTGCGCCGCTGCCAGGAGGCCGACCGGGAGGAGATGAATCACTGGATTCGCCGCTACAGCGATGTGGAGGAGATGAAAAAAGGTGGGAGCAACGGACAGCACTGCCTTCCTCCTCCTCCTCCTCCTCTTCCTCCTCCTACTCCTCTCCACAACTCCTCCTCCAACACAGCTAGCAGCAGCGAGTCACTGCCCATAGGAACTTCCTCGGCTGCTGAAAGGCAGACAGGCAGACAGACAGGTAGACAAACACACACAGGGTATTTTTGGCAAAACAAAACATTCACAGCAAGGTAGGGCTCATTTGAAATGCTGAAAATGCTGAAAATGTCTAAATGTATCAATTTAGACACAAAAAGTCAGTTAGATTATCATGTTTTTTGGCAAATTTACAAATTTTATCTCACACTGTGAGGCAATACAAATCCAGTGGCAACATCCTGGATCTTTAACGAACTGATTGCAC
The DNA here is from genome assembly GCF_014851395.1 of Micropterus salmoides. Lineage (NCBI taxonomy): Eukaryota > Metazoa > Chordata > Actinopteri > Centrarchiformes > Centrarchidae > Micropterus > Micropterus salmoides. The sequence goes on along the minus strand of NW_024044348.1, from coordinate 16,443,060 downwards.
CCTTATGCTGCAAGCATGCTCATTCATCATTAAGATTTCTATTCACGTCTAACGCTCGTGTTCTGATTCCTTCCCAGAAATGGTTGAAAAAGGTGACAGCATATTTACTGATGTTGCCACACACTTAGTTTGTATTGTTACCAAAAATAGAATTGGAAACTATAGGGGAGACTCACGGATGTGTGCTTGTGCAGATCAAGAGTCTATGAGTGTGTGTGTGTGTGTGTGTATGTGTGTGTAAATTAGACTGAGTGTGTGCCTGCTTGTGTGTTTCAGAGATCCATAGAGACTTCTTACACAGGCCCCCCTCAGGATACCTGCCAGAAGAAATCTGGAGGAAAGCTGGTAAGAGCCAAGCATCCCCTTCTCTCTATTGTCTTCATGATTGACCTCACACAGACTAACAAAACACACACAATCACCATCATCAGTCTTCAGGGCCTTCACCCAGGCTACTGAGACAGACAGAACAGAGGCCTTACAGCCGTAGGTCCATCAGGGCAGAGGATTGGAGGCCTTCTGTGTCATTAGGGCTAAATGCCCTCCATCTGTCACCACTATGAAAGGCCACTGCAGTTAAAGCTGCAGTGAAAATGCAGTCACCTGGTCCCAAGGCAGGCCGCAGCAGCGCAGCACAGCACAGCACAGGTTGGAGATTAACTGGTCTCCATTGTCCGAAAAAACACATACTCTCAAGTTTTAATACCTCTTTTTTTCATTGTGATTGTTTTCTAGCTGTATGCAAAGTTATTACTGAAGAGAATCATATGCAGACATTAAGATATACAGACAAAACAAATATTGACCATGGTTATTATTTTTGGCTCAATTTGTAGCCAAAATTAAGCAGGAGCGAGTTTTGCATTGCATGGGCCTTCTTTTAGACTGCATGTTAGATAGAGTCCATCCCAGGAGTCACCTGGCCCAGCCCTTGTTCCACCACAGTCCCAGAACTATTATGTTGCAGTCATAATCCAGTACCCTGCGGAGGAAAGATGCTGCTGCTGTCGGCAAAATAATGTGCTGCATTTTCACCAGCAGAAAAAGCTCTTTTAATTGCAGTTGTTTTTCATACAGGTACTACAAGCATCCCGCTCTCCCCAGCACTAAAGCACCTCCAAAACAGGCAGGGTGAGTAACGTATCTCACTCCAAACATCTCACCTCTACTGTGTGTGTGTGTGTGTGTGTGTGTGTGTGTGTGTGTGTGCCACTTCTATCTCAGCAGCCAGGTAGTCTGCCTGATGTAGCTGCAGCACCTCTTGCTTTTAATTAAAACCAGACACGTATTCTGTGCTGTGGTTCAGGTTGAGGGACTGCAGTGCTTTTGAAAAATAAGATCTGAAGTGTGAAAAAGCAGACAGAAATAACACGTCTCAGGGACTTGCCAAATCCCTGTGGAATTGAAACGTTAATATTGCTGCCCCCGTGTTTTCCATTAAGTGCTAATTGCCCCAGCATCTGCTATGCGGTCTCCTTGATAAGAATTAATTAAATTTGCAAACTAATCTTAGTGGTGCATGCATTAGGCCAGATAATTGAGAAGCTCGGGATAATGCAGATAGTGTTTGCAAAGGAGTGAAGAAAGAGGAGGAGGAAGGGTTTCAGAAAAAGAAAAAAGGAGTAGAAAATGAAATGAAGGATAAAGGTAGAGGTAGATGAGGGAAAGCATTGAGACATGTGTTTAAGTGTGACTGGATGTTGACAGGATTGACAGAATACTAACTTTTTAGCATATGAGCACAGGAACCAAGCTCAGGCATGCACACATGCATACAGACACATATGCATACACAGCCATGCGCATACACACAGCATGGTGTGGATAAGGCTCCCCCCGCTGCCTATCTTTTTGCACAGTAGTTTGAAACAACTGGAGTGGAGCGGTGAAGAAAAGTGACAGTTATTTATGAGTTCCCTCTCAAACAAACACTGACTGGAGGAAATAGGGAGCAGTGGAGAGAACAGTATCATTCTTACCTCCTACTTGGTTGCCCTGGAGAGCCACTTGTATGTGTGTCACTTGCAACGTGTGTGTATGTCTACATCTGGAGGAGGTGGAGCAGAAGGGAGAAAAATCATTTCATTTATGATTTAAAAAAAACGTTGCTGTCTTTGATGGCAGAAGAAAATGACATTTGGGGGAATTCATATCTTGTGATCACAACCACATTAGCATTTGAATAATAAATAGTGTATATAAATAGCCTATTTCTCAGGTGTAAAAATCCCTATGAGAAACAGTCTACTGTACATTTGTTGTGTACTGTGAGGCCAATAATGAAAGATGGCAAAATGTAATCACTCCTGCCTCTTACTGAGAAGGGACTGCGGGAAGTTTCTATTTTAGACTGCCATCTGGAAAGGAGTCTACACACCTGCCTGTTGTAAAAACAGTTTGTGCTTGTGCTAGAAGAACAAAAGGCCCCATGCTAAAATCTACATCGTAGGAAGCCCTGCAGTGGATAGATTCCCACTTGTAGGGAAATTCACTCTTCACTGTAAACGCTGTCTTATAATTCTTGAAAAAAAAGATTCTTATGACAAGATGACAATCATGCAAACAGGGAATCCAAGGAAGTTGGATGAACCGCCAAGTTAGTGACAAAACTTTGGAGACATCTGCTGTTGTTAGCACTGGAAAGAATTGTGGCCAGACGTGTTTTAATTAATTATTTAGGTCTGGCTGTTTCCCTTTTCTGGCAGAAAGTTTTAAATCTTGGATGATGTACATCTGTTCGCTGAGATACAACAAGATAGCAGCTTAAAGAGCCTCAATAAAGGATGACACAGCAGGCAGGATGGGAAACGAAAAGTTATAAGCACTAACACCTCTCTCTCGCTTTCTCTCTTTCTCAGAGGAGGCAGTGAATGAGGTCAAACGACAGGCAATGTCAGAGCTGCAGAAGGCGGTATCGGACGCTGAGAGGAAGGCCCATGAGATGATTTCAGCCGAACGCTCTAAAATGGAGAGGGCGCTGGCCGAAGCCAAGAGGCAAGCCTCTGAGGATGCACTAACAGTCATAAACCAGCAGGAGGATTCCAGTGAAGTGAGTATCACAGACCCCCCACATACATTTTGCTTCATTCTTCTCTCACTTGTTCTCTAATTCCTTACTCTGTCACTCACTCTTTGGGTTCCTCTTCAACGCTGTTTAGCTCCATCCATTACCCTTGACTTTGTTCCTCTTATCCTCTAAGTTATCCTGTGTTGTGAAATCCACACAGCTGGCTGTTCGTGGTTTGTTGCTGTACCATGTTGTCATCATTATTGCAGAAGCAGTCCAGTTGTCTGTGTACATAAAAGCAGACAGACCCAGATGGCTGGAGTTGAGTACCAGGCTGAGGCCATTACAGAGCAGTTGACCACCACCTGCTGGTAACACAAACCAGTGGCGTTGGACTAAGCCTTAAAGCCTTAAAATAAAATAAAATGCCCTATGCAAAGAGTAAGAAAAAGTGAGGATCTGACAAGTAAACTAATAGACAATAGACAATAGACATATCTGCATATAAAAACAGTAAAAATAAAATAGGTCTAACATATATTGATATAAGAAAGAAAAAGAACTATGTGCTATCCTGGGACAAAAAAGAGACTTATTTTTATCAACCCACTCTCTCCCCACTGTCTCACCAGAGCTGCTGGAACTGCGGGAGGAAAGCCAGTGAGACATGCAGTGGCTGCAACACAGCTCGCTACTGCGGCTCCTTCTGCCAACACAAAGACTGGGAGAAACACCACCATGTCTGTGGTCAAGGCCTGCAGGGGCTGCCAGGGGGCAGCAGTGTCCCTCTAGGCACTCCCTCCTCCTCCTCAGCATCCTCAAGTGCACCCCCCACCCATTCTGCGAGCACTCCTCCAGGACCCTTGTCCCTGGCAGGCCAGAGCAGTATTGCAGGAGGGGCTGGCAGCGGCAGTGGAAGTGTCTCTGCCAGCCCCAAGGAGAGCAGTTCCAGCAGTGCCTCTCGCTCCACAACTCCAGCTACCCCCGCCCTACTGGATGCCACCTCTCGTTGATGTCTGACCCTTGTCCTTTCCCTTGCATACTGATGCAACAGTGCCCACACTCCAAACCAAACTGAGGAATCTTCATCGCACACTGCTCCCTCTCCTCGTCCCCTACTTCAGTCCATATTTCCCTCTTATCCTTCTGAAAATCTTCTCACTACCTGATGATGAGACTGGTTTTCTCAACTTGTCACCTTCCCCCAAAATACTTTTTCTGTCTTTGTCTCTTTCACAACCACAGGCACAAATACAAAGATTCCAGCCTGGGGCTCAGTGTAGTGGGAAGCACGAAAGAAACGTCTCCTATCTCTGTGTTCAGTCACAGAAAGATATCAGATGTGTTTTCCAAAAGCTTTGACTTGAAGTTCTGACTAATATCTGCCCTCAGTAATGTAAGCATGTTAAATACTGTCCACATAAGGATACAAGACAAGGGCTGTGGTAAGGCAACATTGATAGGGAGATGACTAGACCGTTTAGCACTTGGACTGGATTTCCCTTTAATTTAGCACCAATGAGAGAACAGTACCCAGCCCTGACATGTGCACTACCAGTCCAAACAGTTCACTGATATATTCTACATGTACATCTAATGTAGATGGGCAAGGAATACAATACCTTTTTTTCAAATGGATGAGGGAAGGGGAATAATCTGTGATGCGATTAATTCCTCAGAAACACAGCTTAGTATTTATTAAATGTTTCTTTCTGGCTTTAAGGGAAAATAAAGAAAAGTCCAAATATTCTAAACAAAGAATAATAGTGGTGATGATGATGCTCATGATAACGATATGAAAATAAATTAATTTTAAACTGCTAACTACCTTGCTAGCGAGCCAAGAAAATCTACACCGGACTCACCTCTCTACACCATTGTGAACCCAAATGAATTCAAAGATGAAAAATAACATGATCCAAACGTTTGTATTACACTGCCAAAGTGAGTAAGTAAGCGATAAGGAGAAGCACTCATCTTATAACCAAACTCAAAGCAACATCACCTCCTCAGCAGATAAGCCAGCCCTGAGAGGACCAGGCTGCAGAGAAGCTGCAGAAGGGGACCCAGAGATACTCAGACATTTAAGAAACAAACTGTGACCTGCTTTGATCTGCAGCTGCCTCCTGCAGTCCGGACATAACTACAGCGATTCCTCAGTGATGGCCCAGACTAGTGAATATGGACAATGCTGTGAACTTGCCTATTAGAAAGACTTAATGAAATAGATGGAAACCCTGCCACAGTGTGATTTTTTCTTTTTTTGTGAATGGTAACAGAGAGGGCAGAGAGAAAAAAAAGAGGAAAGGAAAAGCTACACAGCCTCAAAGGAGATAAAGATGCATACATGGCAACGGAACTGCCAAAAACCTCAAAACAAGCTTGAAAACATTATCCGAGAAGGCGTTGCATACTATGGAGACGTATGGGAAGATTGTTTGTAAGTCGTTTTTTTTAAAGTTCCACAATGGGGAGCTATTTCAAGGAATTGCTGTTACCTTTACATTCACTCCCTCCTTTTCCAAAGCATGATAAACAGATGAAAGAGCTTAGTACAGGGCGGTGTAGACTTGGTTCTCCTCTCTCTTTCTACCTCCCCTCACCCCCCTCCCACCCTTCTACACTCTTCCCAACTACTTGACTCAAGTCTGCCCCTAACCCCAGCCTGCTTCGAACAGAGCCTCAGAGCAGTCACGTGAGAAGGGTTGGAACCTGCTTGTAGATATCGTTCCTCTTTTCAAAATGTCTCTTGTCGCCGATGTCCATATGTGCTGCCCTTGTGTATATCCAGAAAGATGGACTTTGTTTTGGTTTCGTTACCTTTCATTTGCCTCCTTTAGGTATGGGCTGAGCAGTGAAGTCAGAGCAAGGACACTCGTTTATGAGAGGAAGCCCCACATTTTACGTATTGTTTGATTTGTTGTATCTATATTAATGAGATGAAACCCCTCTTGTAGAATATTTTGTATTGCTCGCATTGTAAGACAGTGAGAGGACGGAGGTGCAATATGAAGAGAATTCAGCTACTGAATGGAACCTCAGCAACTGCCCATAGGGTGTCATATAATATAGATACATATAAATATATTTAAAGTAACATCAGTAACTTAATGTGAATGTACATAGTATTTAAAGAGGTCCAAAAATGTGTTTGCCAAATAACAGAAACCTTTAAAGTTTAATGTCCAGAATATGTTTTTCTCACAGTACATTTGTTTCTCAAATTTATGAATTTTCCTCTTTTTCTCTCACACAAGTTAAACACTTTCAATTTTCACTCAAATCAAAGCGTCATGTGACCCTGAGTGGAGGAGACTGTTGGTAACAGAGGTAAAGGTGGATCCATACAGGACCACAATGCATGTAGCTGAAGGGGTGGATTGACAACTACAAGACTTCCAGAACATTTTCTCTATTCATTCATTTTGTTTGTGTGTCACTTTAATCGCAATTGGGACTAAATGATGTCACTGTTGTGTGTGTCCATTCACCCCAGGTCAGTTTACATCCTGCAGGAGGGGACTCAACTGTGTATATTTTTAAAAAAAGCCCAAATGTAGTCAATAGTTATAAAAAGAAATAAGTGGTGGCTCAGTTTCAATCAGTTTGTTAAACTTGATACATCATGTCAAGTGTTCCGTTTCCTTTCAGCTCAAGTGCCACTGTAGTGACGCTCTTCGTTCTCATTGACCTGTGTGTGTTTGTGTGGTTAGGAGTGTTTGTTTCTCCCCAAGGTGCAGGACAAGCCATTAATATAGGATTAAGTGATATGCCAGTGTTAAGCTACAGTAAACCTCAAACCTAATTTTGATACCCAATCTGTGAAAAGTTGCTTTAAACAAAAAACAAAGCAGATTATTGTTTATTTATAAAGTTGCAATTGGAGCATAAGCTGAACATCTGGGATGGGTCTTTATTTCCAGGCCAAGAGAATAGCAACACCTCTTCAGGTTTATTTTTTCAGCCCTCCCCACATGCTGATCAATATGATCACCTCTGGTGAATTGAGGTTTGTTAAATGGTCTCAAGGCATATACTTAAAGGGCCTTGTAGCAGCCATGCTCACACAAATTTTATATAGATCAAACCCTACATGGTTGGCCTCATACACGCTTGGACCAAACTTAGGGAAAAAATAGGAAATTTTCTTTTTGCAGTGGGTGGCATCGGAAAACAAAAGCTCAACAGATGGATAAAGTCAATCTTTTTTTTTGGACTATGTGAGGCATATAATTCAAATGGAATAAGCTGCAAGGTACCCCTGCATCTGTGTGTAGCATTTATGTATGTGTTAAAAATTACCGTGATATGGTGTTGACTTCAGCCTTTTTGTGCCCTTTCCCCTGATGTCTCATTCCTCCACTGCTACCACAGACCAGTCTTCATAACCCCCCTCCCCTCCCCCCCTCACACTAGCTACCTCCTGTGACCATACAGCTAACCACCAGGAGAGGTTGACCTGGACTTTGAAAAGCTGGGCTGAGAGCAGACATGGAAACGCACATTCAAAAGTGAGGCATATGAATCTGTCTTAAAATGATACAAACAAAAGCGTTGAAAGGAATTGCCTTTACTCATGATGTAGAAGAATATTTATTCTCACCAGACCTAACTTTTTTGATCACATCCCACTAACTAAACGGATACTGCTGGAATTAAGTAATACAAACACAGTCAAGCCTGCATATTACCTAAATGAACACAGAATCAACCACGACATGCCATTTGTTGTCCAAAACCAATAAAAGCACAAACCAAAGTACTCCTGCATTGCCATAGTAGGCTTTGACACAGTGTGTATTGACAGACCAGATATAAAAAGGTTAGAGCTCCACTAAACCAGTTAACCAAAGTGTCTGAAATACACACAATCAGGGCACAAGAGTGAAGAGCATGATCAATGAACTGGCAGAGTTTCAAATGTGTAGAACTCTTATGCAAGCAATCAAAGCGCTTGTTGTCTACATATTTAATAGTGTTTCTGTAAAAATATAGAAGCATCTCCTTTGGAAAAGCATACTGATTGCGTGTTCTTACAGTTACAAAGCCTTTCAGAGATAAAATGAATGTGTGGCGGGTGGGTGTTTGTATGTGAAAGGTGGTGTGTGTGTGTGTGTGTGTGTTTTTTGTAAAAAATTTCATGTCTCTTTACAAACTACTTGAAACCTTCTGAGCTTTAATGAAACATCCAGACTATAGTGGCAGATCGATTCACAATATGTAGCAACAGCTTTGTGCAGTAAAATACAGCGTTTGCATACAATATCCTCATACAAACAACATTGTAATGACAGTTCCATTCAACGCAAAATGCTTTGCGTGTGCCTCCTTGTCTGCAAGTAAGCCCTCAGATATATTAAACAAAGCCAAACCCAATAGACCAAAATACAACCAAAAGTTACAACTTTCTTCTTCTTTCACTTAGGTTAAGGTTTTTATGTTATGTCCCAGCATTAGAGGACTTCAGTGTGGCCGATTGTGTGGGACATGAAGCTGCAGGCATGCAGCAAAAATCAGAGCTGTAGAGGAAAGCGCAAACTATCCTTCAATGAGATTCTCCCCCCCTTGATTTTGCTGGACTTGTTACAAAATATCAGATCAATTTTCAGTTCAGCTGGCTGTAAGCTTCACTAAGTCATGAAACTGAGATTCCTGCTGAGGTGTCATATACTTTTCTCTGTTAAGATTTTATAGGTGGCAAATGCATAAGGGCTCTGCTGTTGTGAATACCATCCAAGGGTCTATGAACACTTTACATCAGCCACTTTTCTATTTGTTTAACTATGTACATGGTATGGGCAAAACGCATGTTTAGAAAGGACAAATATTAGCAGGTTGGCATTTGTCTCTCCCTACCCCAACCAGTAACTCTACCAATGAAGATTCAAAGCTCATCTGATGTGATGGTGACACGTCCTTCCTGTGAAACAGGCACTGATGAATAGCTACAGTAGAAAGCTAAAGTGGCAAACAGTGGATACAGCACTTGTTTTCCCAAAAGCCATGGCTCAGGATGGTCCTGTTTTTACCTTTACATGAATTGAAAAAAAGGTTTATGGTTTTATATGTGTAGGGAAGAATTCTATACTGTATTGTGCAATACATTATTACAGAAAAAAACACGTTTCTATAGGAAAGGTTGGCGCTTTGAAGATCTTTCTCCTTTCGTTTTATTTCCCTCTTCAAAAGGTCCTGTTGCCGTTTTTAGATGAAGTTAACTGTGCCAGAAGAATTAAATTCTGATTTGTATTTATTTCTTGCATGCTTTCCTCCCTGTTGCTAATACTGCTCTTTAACTGTTCGCTCTGTTGGATGTGTGAAGCTGTAAAACATTCTAATTCAGGTTATTGTCTGTGTTGAACAATGTAACTGTGTAATTAAAACATGAAATGAAGTATTCATCGCTCTTGTTGCTTTTCTTCTTTAAAGGCAAGCATATTCTGGGACGACATCCACAGAAAAGGAAAACGATCTTGAATCATTACTAACACAAAGTTATTATGTAAGCTTCAGACATTAATTTTCCTGCATGTGATAGTAGCAGTTCTAAATAACTTACTGAAAAACCAATATAACTATATGTATTTAAAAATATGCTGCAACAGTCCCATACACGTTGCATCTCACATATCATCCACTCAGCCAGTTAAAATATTAATTTGATCCAACTATTAAACATTCTGGCTAGGTTTAAGAGGTTAAGATCTTTCCAATGAGTCAGTCATTACAAACTCATGCTGTGCAGCAATTTAGCAGTTTATATAAACACAATGTTATTTTAAATTCTAGTGGAAATCCCACTTCACCCCAATCAAATTTCCACTGATATCAAATATGCCAGTCTGAATTTGGAAAAATGTGTAAAGATGTCTAAAACAATTTCTATTTGATGGAATGGTGCAGCTGCAAAACAGTTGAAATAAAACTGTTTTGAATTCACTGGGTTTGGGTTTATTGTAAACATCACAGAACAACTGAATATACGAGATACCGTCAGATAGAATGGATTCCACCAATCCAATCTTTTTTTAATACTCATATTCAATAAACACAATTTTCCAGTGGTGTCATGTCAGAAAGTTTGTGGGTGTCTAATGTTTCTTAAATACACTTTGGAGTAGGCATGTTTCATGGCAGACATTTTGACATGTCACAGCAGAAAAAGCACATATGCAAATAATACAGTGAATGATTTTTATTCAGTTTCAGGGTCCTGGTATTGTGCATTCAGGCTCAATGTCACACTTTCCTGTCTTATGCAAAAAAGTAAGTTTAGTGAATCTAAATTACCAAAGGACAACTCAGAAATACTACAACAATTTCCCGTGATTTTTGTCAAATACTACCACATTCATCAACGAAACATGATTTTATTTTGAAGAATGAGGCTCTTTACCATGAATGAGGGATGGGTAGGCTACTACTGGCAGAGGTAGTGGTGGGGGGGGGCCTTGTTAATGCGCCACTGGGACGAAGACGTCCACCTCCAGCGTCTCCCTCACGTGCGCGCCCCTGTCAATCAATCCAGCGCGTCATGAGTCTCATTCACAGGTGATATCTATTAGATTACCTCATATGCTGTCAGGTGTCGCGTCCGTGGATCATCAAACCGTTTCCTTACTGTGAAAGACATTTTCTGTGGCGGTTTTGGGAAGCTGCAGTCGGCTTTGCAGATGCCATGTTTGAGCAGTGAGCATGGCGGAAAATCATCTGGAGTACGGCTACCTGGAGGGCGAGTGCATCGGGGAGTATTTCGCTGAGGACCCGGTGGGTATCATTGTGTTTGCAGTGAATCCAAAAGGGTGCTGTCACGTTTGTTCGTTTGTACGCACGTCAGTAGGGCGAGCAAGTGGCGACTGTCACGTTGGACAAACAAGCGCAAACACAAGCTATGCTAAATGCTGTATCGTTGTATCACTGATAAATGTCATTTTCAAAGAACGACATCCGTGAGCCGCATCCCGTGTGGCATGTTGAGTGACTTGTTCGGCATGCCATGGAGCCAATCAGGTGCACTGCATGCCCAGGTTGGTGGCTTAAATTGTGGTTCAGGACAGGCACTCATAACTGATGGTAAATCCCTGTTTCACGTAGGCTATAGATGATATCCTTAAACGTCAGGCCAGCAAAAACTGACTTCGGAGAATCAAATGTGAAAGAACAAAATTTTCATTCAGAAGTCCACGTTTGGGTGCATTTGGTGCTATCACAAGATATTTACTGACAATTTTGTTGAATTAACATGGACATGCTGGCCAAGCAGTCGGTTCTATGCCTTCTGAGTCATATAATTTTCAATCCAAACAGTACTTTTGAGAAAACTGTTTCTTGTAGCCTAATGCAGATCAATAAAAGACACCTTTTTAGTTTTTTGTATCACAATCATAAACATAGCCTATGGATGAAGATGATGGCACACCAGAAAAGCTTTACTTCTCATTGACACATCTCCTCATCTCGAAAGAACAATCATTCATCAAAAATGTCTTTTTTGTGTTTGCTGATCCAAAATTAAAAAGGTGTCAAACTGGTTTGAGATCTGATGACACTTGAAGGTAACAGCATGGGCTTCACATAACTTTCATTCCTAAAATTGACCCCTGTATGGAAGCATCTTTATCCCATTATGGTTGTGCACTCATTCATTCAGGTTTTCCTTTTTCAAATTTGTCACCAGTGTGGTTGTCGGTGTTGTAATCTGCTTCAGTCCACAGTGACTTCATGTTCTGGTTTCCATACTCGTGTGTTTCAGGAGCTGGCGGCCATCAAGGCCAGGGTTCAGGAGCTGGAGATGGAAGAAGAGACAGAAAGACTGAAGGAGGAGGAGGAGAGGTGTGACGTGGGAGAGATGCAGCTCCTGACCAGCAGCCCTCGGCCTGGTGAGGCAGCCCACAGGTCTTATCCACCTTGGGGTTTGTTATTGTCATGTTGGTGTACAGCTAAACGTTATCTATTTGGGAAGCCTCGACAGCCTATTTTTAGCCAGGTGTGTAGCATCGCAGCCTCTAGGCAGGTGAAGTAACCGTGTCCTTCACCATCTGGCTAACACCTGGGATGCTTCACATGTGCCTCATCACTGCCCAATGAGATGAAGCAGCGAGCCCCAGAGATCCAGAAGGGTCCTTCTCGTTGCCTGTGGCTATTTTCTGCCTCTGTGCATCTCCTCATCCCTTTCACCCCCCCATCTTCCTCCCTTTTGGTTTCTTCTCAGAACAGCGGTGCAATCAGAGGGGAGCCAGATTCTGAGAGATGTACTGTCTAAGATGATGCAAGAAATGTGTTGGTGAAAGAAATTGTGTTCATCTCACATGGAATGACGCCCTCCAAGTGAAATGAACAGAAAGTATGTTAATACTGCATGCACAAAAGCAGCATATACAATTGTTTGTTTCCTCCACAGGACCTTTCTACAATATGACGCCTGAGGAGAGGATAGACGCAGACAACAGATCAGTCTATGTAGGAAATGTAAGACTTGTATATCTCTTTTCTTCATACTGAGCGTGTGTGTATTTTATTTATTTTTTTCCCCCCACACTTCTGATCTGACACGCTGTTAAACAAATCCCAGGTAGACTACGGAGCTACCGCAGATGAGCTGGAGATCCATTTCAATGGCTGTGGTCCTGTCAACCGAGTTACCATCTTGTGTGACAGGTTCTCTGGCCATCCCAAGGGGTGGGTTCAACTTGTGCATACAACATATACTCCCACCCGCCACCCCGCCTGACACTGTTATAGACCATAGAATACAACTATAAGCATGTTGGCATCCAGGTTTATTTGTTGCATTGGTCTTCTCTCTTCCTCTTTCACAGCTTTGCTTACATTGAGTTCTCTGATCGAGACTCTGTGCATAGTGCTATTGGTTTGCATGAGACCTTGTTCAGAGGCAGAGTCCTGAAGGTGAGGAGCATTACACTACATGTCCTTCAAGGGGAAAACCCTCAAACTAGTTGGCTACTCACACATGGGTACTACTAACTTTAGGATGGACAGAGATGATCAGGTATATAGACTTACTTTTAAATTGAGAAATTTGGTCCTGTACATTGCAGATGACTTTACTCAATATTTTTATAAGCCGAAAGAGTTACAGCACCCATTTGGTTTTCATTGTCCTCTATTTGAGCTGTTGTCTCTCTATGCATCAAGACATCTAAGTTTTTCTGTTCTGTATCACTGTTGAATAGCAAACACTGCATTTCTTGAAACGCATCCTAAACAACACCGTATTAAACCAGTGTTGTACGGCTTGCAGGTAATGCCCAAGAGGACCAACATGCCAGGCATCAGCACCACAGACAGGGGAGGACACCGAGGTGGCCACTCCAGAGGCAGAGGCCGTGGGTACCGTCCACCCCGATACCAGAACAGCTCTCGAGGCAGGTTCCGGTACCAGTCAACCAGGCCACAGCATCAAACACCCCACCCTTACTATGGAGGCCCCTCAGTAGGGAAGAGACAGTGGGGACACATGGACTACCATGAACAGATGCCTAAACGTTATCCATGTCTTCTTCTCATCACCCCACCGACAGATGAGTTGGGGCCAGGGTCGAGCGGACCGCACTACCCTCAACAGCGCTAGCACCACCCACAGCATACGTATTAAAGTGCGTGAATAGAATGGATTCATTTTAAAGAAGTGTTTCCAGGCATTACTGAGTTGAGCATCATGTCAGACAGCCAGAATGGACAACAAAGATGACTTTTGAAATTGCACCCCCTCATCAGTCCTTCAAGTATGAGATGTGAAGACTGGGGTTGGAGGCGTTGCATTATAAGCTTATGTTGCTGTGAATGCATGGGACAATCCTCAAGTTGTTATGCAGTTTGCGTCTTACTGTTTTTACAAATTGATGCGAATGTATTGTGTTGCTGCCTGCAATGTTATGTATAACTTATAAGTTCTTTGCTATGTAAGTGAATAAATAAAATAATGATCCGGTGCACAGTTTGTAGTTAAAATGACACCGATGCAGTGATGTACAACAACTTCTCAGTTTTATTACACTTCAATCAAGGCAACATGTTAATCAATAGGATTTGGAGTATTCTGTACAGTGGAGGCTCAGAATGGGGTAGAAGGGATGTCAGCCAGTTTGAACCATCATCCCAGATACGATGCCATCGAAGGCCCTGGAGAATGATAGGTTGATAATTAAACTGCAAGATTAGGAAAAATGTTAATATACAGATCTTTTTGAATTTCAAGTATCACAAGAATAAACTCACTTAGACTGAATGGGGTCCCCAGGATTGTGGAATGGGTTGCACATTACGTCAGTAAAAGAGTTGTGTAATTTTCTGAACATCTGTAATAGAACAATTTACGTATAAATTTACAATAACTACTGTGGGGTCATGTATGGGTGCATGCTCATCCTAAATTCAGATTTCTTTTTTTTGTATAAAACATGTTAAGGATTCATGCAAAGAAGAATTGTCAAAGAAATTACAATATTGTAGAAGCTTTTCTGGAATTGGCCTATATATACACTGCTCAAAATAAGGGAACACTTAAACAACACAATAACTCCAAGTCAATCACACTCCTGTAAAATCAAACTGTCCACTTAGGAAGCAACACTGATTGACAATTTCACATGCTGTTGTGCAAATGGAATAGACAACAGGTGGAAATTATAAGCAATTAGCAAGACACCCCCAATAAAGGAGTGGTTCTGCAGGTGGTGACCACAGACCACTTCTCAGTTCCTATGCTTCCTTGCCTTGCTGATGTTTTGGTCACTTTTGAATGCTGGCGGTGCTTTCACTCTAGTGGTAGCATGAGACGGAGTCTACAACCCACACAAGCGGCTCAGGTAGTGCAGCTCATCCAGGATGGCACATCAATGCGAGCTGTGTCTGTCAGCATAGTGCCCAGAGCATGGAGGCGCTACCAGGACAGGCCAGTACATCAGGATACGTGGAGGAGGCCGTAGGAGGGCAACAACCCAGCAGCAGGACCGCTACCTCTGCCTTTGTGCAAGGAGGAGCAGGAGGAGCACTGCCAGAGCCCTGCAAAATTACCTCCAGCAGGCCACAAATGTGCATGCGTCTGCTCAAACGGTCAGAAACAGACTCCATGAGGGTGGTATGAGGGCCCGATGTGCTTACAGCCCAACACCGTGCAGGACGTTTGGCATTTGCCAGAGAACACCAAGATTGGCAAATTCGCCACTGGCGCCTTGTGCTCTTCACAAATGAAAGCAGGTTCACAATGAGCACATGTGACAGAGTCTGGAGACACCGTGGAGAACGTTCTGCTGCCTGCAACATCCTCCAGCATGACCGGTTTGGCGGTGGGTCAATAGTGGTGTGGGGTGGCATTTCTTTGGGGGGCCGCACAGCCCTCCATGTCCTCGCCAGAGGTAGCCTGACTGCCATTAGGTACCGAGATGAGATCCTCAGACCTCTTGTGAGACCATATGCTGGTGCGGTTGGCCCTGGGTTCCTCCTAATGCAAGACAATGCTAGACCTCATGTGGCTGGAGCGTGTCAGCAGTTCCTGCAAGAGGAAGGCATTGATGCTATGGACTGGCCCGCCCGTTCCCCAGACCTGAATCCAATTGAGCACATCTGGGACATCATGTCTCGCTCCATCCACCAACGCCACGTTGCACCACAGACTGTCCAGGAGTTGGCGGATGCTTTAGTCCAGGTCTGGGAGGAGATCCCTCAGGACACCATCCGCCACCTCATCAGGAGCATGCCCAGGCGTTGTAGGGAGGTCATACAGGCACGTGGAGGCCACACACACTACTGAGCCTCATTTTGACTTGTTTTAAGGACATTACATCAAAGTTGGATCGGCCTGTAGTGTGGTTTTCCACTTTGATTTTGACTGTGACTCCAAATCCAGACCTCCATGGGTTGATAAATTTGATTTCCATTGATCATTTTTGTGTGATTTTGTTGTCATTCACATTCAACTATGTAAAGAAAGGAGTTTTTAAATGAGATTAATTAAGCTCTAGGATGTGTTATTTTAGTATTCCCTTTTTATTTTTTTGAGCAGTGTATTTTTCCACCACATTATGGTGAAACAATGTGGGAGACTGAGGTATCACTCTTCTACTGGTTCATTAAATCTAAGCTGAGGCATATGGCAACATGGTATAATTCAGTACTTGCACACATACTGTATAATGAGATGAAAATCTTGACACAGAACCAATTTTGTTGATGTGTATTAAACAACACAAATGTAGCTTTTGGAGAAATGTTTGTTGGGCTGTGTTTGATTATGATTAAACATGCAATAGCATCAACTTACACTTCTTATTTCATTATCCCGTAATGATGTATTTGACGAGTCCACAACAATGACAAATTTCACCTTGGAGTTGGTTACATACCCATATCTAGTTTACCAGTTAAGGATACTTGGTTTCTCCCGTAAGACACCATTTACAGTATGTGCAGGGTTTTCAGGTCCACTGACTGAGATACCATTTTATATTAGTAACTTAAGTATCCTACGCTTAACATACAGGCTAAAACCATTCTGCAACAACAATAAGATAAATGCAATGGTCTACATATCTGGGAACATGGGCATATGTAAGCATTTCAGCATCTTGCTTGATTAGTAGAGGTGTGTACATTTACTTATGTTCTTCAGACGTTATAAAGATGTGTTAGCAATATTGTTAAAAAGATAATCAACCTCAGACCACAGTCTAAGGCCTGTAAAAGAAATTTGATTTAATTAAAAGATAAGTCTGGCACTTGGAGTACTTGTGGATTTAACTTCAAAATCAAACAAGGATACACTTTATAGTCTTCAGTGGGATAGAGTAGACCCAGGTACAGCTCTCTCTGGTCTCCCAAAGATTTGCCCACTGCTGAGATCTTCTCCTCTACCACATCCAGAGAGGTGTGAACCGTGTAGTGAAACTTCAGCTCATTTTGAGTGGGCACACTGCGGATATACAGCGGGTAGTTCTGGGGGAGGACATAAAAGAGTAACGTTACCGTCACACAAAATCTTATCAACGACGTGGCGAATTATAACAGCAGCCAGCCTAAAATAATGCTAATGTTATTATTAGCTGTTAACGTTAGCCTTGTTTGGGTATTTAAACCTTCTGGCACACAGAGAAAGCTGGCATTTGCTTAGAGATGATAATGAGAATAAGGAAAACATTGAAACATAAAAAACAGGGTATGGATAAAACCTGGTACATTTAACAACAGCAATCATTACCTCTTTTGCGATCACTGCTATACACACCGCCATGTTAGTATGTTCCTCCTCTGAGCTGCCAGATGCTGTCACGTGATCTGCTGCATTCAGACGCTGTTGTAAAAGCGGTCACATTGAAGATTACCCGATTTTGTATATTATACACATCTAGTATTTTAGTCGTGTTCATGTAACTTATTGATAAAATTATTTTGTAACATGGTAAATTATTTGATTGTTATCAACCAATTTTACAATTTTCAGAAGTCCTGAATGCACCAAACAAACAAACAATTCTTTCGGTTATTTACCGTTTAACGATTTAATACTAACATCTAAAGCTACGCATTCATAAGTCAACGAATCAAATAAGCTACATTTAATTAAAAACCTAAATTAATTGAAACAAACGCCTCAAAACAAGTGGGCTTCTGTGTATGCGCAAGTGTTGCGCTAAAGACACGCACGAAGGCAAACAAAGCACTTCCTCGAAGTTGATGCTCATATGACTACTTCATAGCAATGCGAGTTATGTCTGCAGTAACTCTGACTCTCTTTTATGCCGTAATATGTTGTTCCTTGACAGAAAAGCCACCAAATGTTTCACCTCCAAACATTATTATCATGCTCATGGATGACGTAAGTTACTTTTTACTTTGTTATATGTGTGCTTGTGACTTCAGCTCATCAAATCAGCAACACAGTTGAAAAGTGAATGAGTTTGAGAGCCCAAAATATTTTTCTCTGTATCTTTAATTCTCTCCGTCTTTGTTTGTGGATAAGTTGTGTATAAGCCGGACTTGTTAATAGACTCTCCACCCTTTCCCTCTGCTCTTCAGATGGGTTGGGGGGACTTGGGGGTGTTTGGCCAGCCCTCTAGAGAGACCCCCAACCTGGATGCCATGGCTGCTCAGGGCATGCTGCTTCCAAATTTCTACACTGCCAACCCGCTCTGTTCTCCATGTGAGTCAGCAGAAAATACAGAACCTAAACCAGCAGTTCCTGTTTTGCAAGATGTTAGAATATTTCCATCTCTCAGAGATGGAAGTACAGTTGCTCTGCTGTGCTTGTGTTTTTATTGTCACATTAAACGTTGGAACAATTGACTAGGGCTGGACGATAAAACAATAATGATTATTATTGCAATAGAATTTTCCTCAATAACAATATAACAATGTTCAATAATTGTTCAATAAATGTTTAATTTAATTCATTTGAATCATGAATTAATTAGTACTTAAGTTTTTCCATTAAGATATTTATTTGTTAAGGAAAAGGGACTGAAAATAGATTTTACTTAATTTTACTCATGCAAAAAAGTAATTGTTTTGAATGTTCTACCTCAGATGTGTCTCAGTGTTTGTCATGTTCTGACCATAAGGAATAGTTTAAAACCACAATAAACGGTCTGTTTTATTCAACCATCACTCAGGATTAAAAATCAGCTTTTAAACTTGAAAGAAATAATTATTTGACATTTATTGTGATAATTATTGCTATCGAATGATATGATCATTTTTGGCATATTGCCCAGCCCTACAGTTGACATACCATAGGACAACACTTGTTATTTACTACAATTAAGCTTGCAGCATTAAAATATAGAATTCAAACATAGTACAATATGTTGCAGTAATTATAAGCAGGAGAGCAGCTGTGGTGAGAAACCTTTAAACTCCAGCTTGATCATTTTCATGTTTTTATGTAACTTAACCGAATCTATTCATGTAAAATGCTTTGGATTTAGAATAGAGTTTAAGTATGCCTTTTGTTCATGAAATTTTATAAAAACTCTGCAGATAAACTTCATAGCTATTGAAAGATGTTTTTCTTTTTTTGAAGAAGAATTTTGGAGGTACAGGTTTTCACCTGACAGCAGTGGTTAGCGTACATAATTTAGTTGAATCACAGCCATTAATAACAGTTCATAAATGAAGGGTATTGGTCTTGTTAGTTACAGGAAACAAATTCTCAAAAAGCTGAAAGATTTTGATGTACACATTAAAACTGAGATGCAACCCAGAGCAATTCATATAACTACGACAATAATGAAAAACTATTTTACAAGTTGGGCAGATTAATTTGTAATCTTCAGCGTAAGTGACATTGGTGCCGCCAAGAGTACTACAGCACACTTGAGTCTATTTGTTAGGCAGTAAAAAAGCATTTGGAAGACCAACGTGCTGAAATCCTAATGACTTTTTTATGTCATATTAACAACAGCCAGAGCTGCACTTCTCACTGGGAGACTGCCTGTCAGAAACGGTTTCTACACCACTAATGCCCACGCCAGAAACGGTACACTCTCAGTATACCCTTACTGTGTAATTTATCCAGCTGCAAATAATATGCATGCTTTGTCATTGCTTAGTCTATAATGTACAGTGTGCAATAAAGTAATGGAAAGTTTTGTACACAAAATTTCGACCTTTTTTTATAGCATACACACCACAGGAGATAGTGGGAGGAATCTCTAAGGATGAGATTTTGTTACCCCAGATGCTGAAGAAAAAGGGCTACGTCAGCAAGATAGTTGGAAAGTGGTGAGCTCTTTATCTTTCTTTAATCCAAGTTTTAAGAGGTTTCTGAAGTTTTAGAGGTTATGCTGATGATGACTGGTCATGGTGGCTGTGGCTCAGGAGTTCGAGCAGGCCAGTTTGAAAATACAGTAGAATATAAATAGAATATGCTTTATTAGAATGCTTTTTCCATGAATTAAGTGACTAATGCAGTATATTTGCATGGTTTAGCCAATTTATTACAAATCAGGTATACTTAGCATTACTGATGATCATTTTTGCATGGTATACAATCATTTTATATTACATTTATTTCCTATCCCTGAGGCATCCATTAATTTGTATTCCTTTCAATGTGAAGCTTGTTTAACATAAATAATTTATGACACACAATGCTATCTGCCTTCGGTTTTTGCTCTGCATAAATGCACCTAGGAATGATTACTTATTTAAAAATTCTTCACCATTTTACCACCAAACACTCAACTTTGCTGCTATAGATTTAAACCTGTCTCAACATTTCAAGCCCCTGCAAGTTGATTTAAACAATATACTGGAGTGAATGGAAATCAGTGACAACCTAAAGGTAGTAACTGTGATCAAACGTCAAAATAAATATCTTGTGCTTTCAATAATGGTGTGTAGTAGCACGAGCATATGTAATCTTTTAGTGATGGTCTAAATTTGAACACGCAAAAACATGTAGCATGATCCTTCAGTCACATTGACCTTACAGTGTGTGAGTGCACTTTGTCACCGCAGGCATCTTGGCCACAGACCACAGTACCTGCCTCTGGAGAATGGTTTTGATGAATGGTTTGGTGCACCAAACTGCCACTTTGGCCCCTACAACAACAGCATCAGACCCAACATCCCTGTTTACAACAATTCTGAGATGGTTGGCAGGTAATATCACACACAAGCACTTAGATATACATAACAGCAGACAGAAACAGAGGCTGAAAATCTATAAAAATCTTCTTTCCCCATGACTCAGTGGAATAGTTTGGCTGGCTGCTCCTCTGGATGTGTTGAGTCTCCCCTCCTCTTCCTTCTCTGTACCAGCTGTGCTTGTGTATTCCATTTTCCGCCCATTTGTTTTCCCCAAAACAGCCATATGTGTATTCAGGGTCATTGGAACTAGCAGCCGGGCGTGTTTTTCGCTTAGCCGTGGGTTTAATCAGCGCTGCATACCTGGGCCCTGGACAGACTTACACACACACATAGACACGTATACACACAGACACACACACGCCCTCAAGAGACGGCAGGTTGCGTTGGCTGTATGTGGAGACACCTGGAGGAAGTGAAGCGTAAGAAAGAGAGATGCCTGTCACTGCTTCTCTGCTTGCCGCGCCACGCTTCAGTAACACCTCATAACAGCTCCCTCTGCTCCGCTCTGCTGAGACATCCCAAATATGTCTTTCACCAAAATCTCCCGTGAGCACAGTCCGCAAGAGGGAAATTTTCTTCCATTGTCTTAATGATATTGTCTGCAGTAGATTCGGTCAATTTAGAGGCAGATTGAAAGTCCTGACAATACAGTCGGGTCATTGTGAAATAATTATTTTATGTGGATGAATAAGCAGAGGAGAGATGGCATGGTGTGGCCTCAGCAGGTATTCAGATGGGATGTTGGCTAAGTAAAAATGAAGGTTTATTTAATGAATCATGTCAACCCACTTGATTTCCAGATTCTATGAAGACTTTAAGATTGACAGGAAAACTGGAGAGTCCAACCTCACACAGATCTACTTGTGGGTAAGTTCTGGCTCACCTGTCTTTTTTAAGCTGTCTCTATCTCAGACAATACAACCCTTTTAACAAAACAGCATACTAGCATAAGTGGATTGTTGACTTTTGCGCACACTCGTAGTAATTATCTCTGCTGCCTACGTCAGTCCCTCCCATTCTGGTTCTAAAGGGATCAAAAGCAGCCTGCAGAGACACACTGCATGCCTGAGAGGTGTAATATGTCATCACAAGAAGAGGATGGATCTGTCAAGTAGAGCTTTGTAAAGCTCATATTAGCATATCTTATGGGACTGGACTGATTTCAGTAGCACAGTTATTAATGTGGCTGATTGTGGAAAGTGAAACAAAGGCAAAACTTTGAAATACCATCTTATATTTTTAGTTGTTGGTTTTGACAGCATTGCAAAAAACTGTCACATTTTGGTTCAGTTTACTGAGTGTATTACATACTCAGAAACATGGTTATAATTAGTATGTGATAAGCAAGTGAGAAGGAGGTAATTTATTGTATATACAACTTGACAGCACTACTGTGAATGAAGCTCTCGTAAGTGGTTTCACATCTGCACTGACAAATCAATCACACCTCCCATCTCTACAGGAAGGTCTTGATTTCATACTCCGTCAGACTGAGGCCCAGCGGCCCTTCTTCCTCTACTGGGCAGCCGACGCCACTCACGCCCCTATCTATGCCTCCAAACATTTCCTAGGGAAGAGCCAGCGAGGCCGGTACATTTTATCATCCCTTGCTCTTTTATTGACACACAATCCAGCAGATGCATAAGGTTATCAATAAATGTATTTCTCATGGGGAATGATATAAGCTGTGATTGTCTTTGTTCCGTAGGTATGGTGATGCAGTGATGGAGCTAGACTACAGCGTCGGTCGGATCTTGTCAGGGCTGCAGACTCTAGGCATTGAAAATAATACCTTTGTCTTTTTTACCTCAGACAACGGAGCTGCTCTGATGTCCGGCCCAAACGAAGGTAGCCACTCGATTCAAATGCACACACACATACTCATTGACTCATTTTTCTGTTTGTTATCTATCATTTTCTATCCTGTATGTGTGTGATTTGATACATGTATTCATGTGATTTTGTGCTTCTGATTTTCTCAGCTGGCAGCAATGGGCCATTCCTCTGCGGGAAGGAGACCACCTTTGAAGGGGGCATGAGGGAGCCTGCCATTGCCTGGTGGCCTGGACACATCAAAGAAGGCACGGTGAGAATAACCCCCTTGATTTAAAGCTTTTACCAAGGAGCCTCCAAAAAGATCCAAGACCATCATTCACTTAATCATTACCATTTTCTCTAGGGACCAGACTGCACTCCAGAGCCATTTTCTTTCGTTGGTCTCTAATGTTCTGCCTATCAACAGGTACCGGTAGCTGAAATGTTCTCTGTAAAGCTGCAGGTGATGTACAGGACTATAAAGCAGATTGATATAGGAATAATTAAATCACTAATCCTTCCTTTTGAATGATTGTCACTTTTTTGTTTAATTTGTGTCTCATTTACCACTTTACATGGGCACAGTCATAATTGGCTCCATAACCAGTTAATCTTGACTATGTTCAACTTCTATCGAGTGATTGAACTCCAGAAACACGAAAGATAAACTATGTGATTGCGGCCACGAAGCGTGTGGGCGATTTTTCCACTGTTACCTCAAAAAATGTTTGGCTGGAATTAATGCCCCAAACTCTCTCTTTCCTCCCTCCCCATCTCCAATTTAACCCCCCACCCACACCGTGATCCTCTAAGCCTGTGCGTTCTGCAAATGACTTTTAATTGTATTAGGGGCAGCTGTGACACGGGGCTGTGACGCAGAGGGATTTGGTGGAGGAGCGAGCGGAGGCTGCAGTCTGCAGTAAGCCTTGCCCCTGGCTCATCTCACAGGGGTGTGCTGGGGCCTGATAGCACTGCAGAGTAGCGAGGGAGAGGGGGATTGGGAGCGTCTTAAGCGGCTAATCTGTTTGTGTGTTTGCTGAGGTTGGATTGAGCTGTAATGAGGACTTCAGTATCTGAATATGCCAGGCGCTCAGGATAAAGGAACGGAGGGGTGGGGGGGGGTGGGCAGGAAAGGAAGCAAGGAAGAAGTAAAAGAGGTGACTGGTGTAGAAAAGAGAAAAGGAGGAGGAGTGCTAAAGACGCTGGCACTGCCACACTGCCAGGAATGATGTTGTGTTTGCAGGGCTTTGTGGCACCTGTGCCACATTATAATTGACCAATGTATCTGTGTATACATGAGTCATTTATCTTTTATTCCACATGCCTACATATATATGCATGCTTTTACATGTATGTTGGATTAGTATATGTGATAGAAAACTTTCTAGACCAGCGGAAGAGACACATTTGTAAATAATATTACCACCAACACAAAACACCTATGTGTGTGTGAGAACGAGGGTCAGTGATACTCCCTGAAGCTCTCTGGGGTTGGGATGACAAAAGCTGCTTTGTTGGAGCTACTGTAGTCCACAGCTCTGGATTTAACACTCTTTGCTGCTTGGGAGGGAGGACAAACCAGGCACAGGGTCGCCCCCTCCCTTATTTGTAGTCTTCTGAAATCTCCGTTGATCTGTGCATTGAAAAGTCCATAAGCTCTTGGAGCAAAATGCGAACAACAAACCGCCATGCAAGCCTTTCTTAAATTGGGATTTCAGCAGGTTTATTGTACTGACTGAGCACAGATGCATCTTTGCAGCATTAAGATTTTTGGGGGGATGGGTGAATGGTGCTGGAAAGACCACTTCTGTGTGTATTTCCACAACTCTTAAACAGACAAAAAAGCCTGTTATCTGTGGATGCATCTGAGTGATGAAACTAATTTAGCTGACTTCTGTGAATGTGCTGGTAATTGCTGTCATTCACTCATGTTTAGGTGGATGGAAGGAGGTATACTGGAATGAAGAAACATGGTTGGTCTGAAGCAGGTGCAGATTCAGCATTCTCCCAGTGCCGGGGGGGGGTTGTTGGTCCCACAATGTTGTTGAGCGTCACAATCCCTTTTGTTGTGTTTTATCATGCAGCAGAGACACTGGCAGAGATGGGTATAGAAGCACTGCCTCCTCAGATAATCAACATCACATCACCAACAGCACAGAAACAAATGAGAGAAAGAGAATGTGACGTTAATTGAGAGTGATGAGTCAGTAAAATAAAAGGAAAGAACAAAGGGTGAAGAAAGAATGAAGAAGTTGAGTATAGACTGCAAAAGAGGACAGAGCTAATAAGGAAGGAAATAAAAGATGGCAACTCATAGAGATAAATTCCTATATCAGCCAAGTCTGAGCCTGAAAGTTTTGGTTTTTGGTCAAGTTATTACCAACTAAATGTCAGTTTTGCTTCTTCTTGTGTTCTTTTGTCCTGTCTTCTTTAATGGTTTGTGTGTTTTTTGAGGGGGACCTTTTAAAAAAAAAAAAAAGAAAAGAAAAGAAAAGAAAAATGAAATGACGGAGTAAATCTGTTAGTGTTTGTGTGTGTGTGAGAGAAAGAGTGTCTGGATGTGCAGATAGATCATGGAATGCATTGCAAAGCCTTTTCTGTGGCTAGTTCTGTGGATACAGAAGAAAGGGGAATTCATTTCAGTGCTTAGGAGCTTGTGTGTGTGAGTGTGCGTTTGTGTCTGTATGTGTGCTGGCTGCCGATAGGAGCACAGCAGCACATGGTGGTGCAGCTGCAGAGGCCTGATAGCGCTATCTGATTGTGAGCGTGCCGTCTCCCTCTAAGGCTCGCTCAGGAGAGAATGGAACGGAAGATCAAGGATGACAGCGAAAAAATGGCATTTTATCTGAAAATAGTTCAAAGTTTATAAATAAAATAAAGCTTTTCACTGGGACTGGGGGAAGGAGATAAAACACCAGCTCGCTCCAGCTCCAGCCGCCTGCTTGCCCGGGCCTTGTCCTCTCCCTACTTCCACTCCTCTTTTTCTTTGCCCCCCCCCAAAAAAAACCAAAACAAAAAGTAATTTAGAAAGAGAGGCATTTTGTTTTTTGTAATAAACCTGCAAGCAGAGATTAGAGAGGAGTATGAAGAAATTCACATCTTTCCTACATGAGTACACACTAACACACTTCCTATCCTATTGTCCTATCATGACAATGCAGTGTTACCATGTTTGTGTTCATGAAGAAAATCCTGCATTAAAGAGAAAGCTTGTGGTATATCTTGAGCATAAAACGGTTAATTCTGGATTTGTGAAGTCTTTATTATTTGCCACTGGTGGCAGAAACATGAAGCAAGAGGTACTCAACAAGAGATACTGCCATTAAATTGTGTGTGTGTGTGTGTGTGTGTCGCATACAGCTACCAAAGATGAATGAGGACCAATTTAAGTCCTTGAAAGGACATTTAGCCAGTCCTTATTTCTTTCACTTTTTCTTCACTCGCAGGTTGTGTAAAATAGTTTCTCATACTGAAGATAGTGTTTGTCTTTTTAAAATTTCCTTTTACAGGTGAGTTTCCAGTTGGCCAATGTGATGGACCTGTTCACCACCAGTCTGGCTCTGGCTGGCATCAGCCCTCCTGATGATAGGACTCTTGATGGACTGGACCTGACATCAGTCCTGCTAAACCCCTCACAAACACTCCAAAACAGGCGAGTACACACACACTAGCTGTTACAGGATTTTACCAGTTGGCTAGAGATTTGTGATGTTCCTGGCCGTTACTTTAGTTCATTTTTCAGAATGCCTTTTATTGTTCACGATCACATCCCTGAGTGCGAGAGCAGTGTTAGTTTTGTCATGCAAAAGGTAAGACAGCATTTTTTGGCCATGCCTAATTCTTTGATTTAGGACCAAATATCTGAAAAAGTAATAACATTGCTATCAAATTTAGCTGTACTTTGTATTTAATAGTAATTAGCAAATTCTAGCACTCTACACTGAGATGATGAACATGGTAAACATTAAACCTGCTAAACATCTGCTATCATATCATGGCATGTTAGCCTGCTGCCGTTAGCACTGAGCTCACTGCTGTGCCTAAGTACAGCTCCACAGAGCTGCTAGTTTGGCTGTAGACTCTTTTATCTTCTGATGATGTGTGATTTTCACAGAGTTAGAAAGTACATATTCCACCTCTTGAGAGAATAGGTAGAAAACAATGAGAGTAGACTTTAAGAGAAAAAAAGTTAATTTTTAAAACAGAAGTGTCTAATTTGGCGCAAATTCACCTGGGAAGAAACAAATCTAAGCATTATTTCTTCGATGTCTATGAAGATTCTCAGTCATCCAGGTCATAGTTATCCAACGAAGGTTAAAATCAAGAGCAACTGGACTTGGTTGAAGATACTGGAAGACGTTTCGTCCCTCATCCAAAGGACTTCTTCAGTTCTGACTGACTGGCAGGGAAACTCAGCTATTTAACCTCAGTGGGGTCGTTGGCCCGGGTCATCGATACCGCTGGTTCGTTAGTGTTCCTTGTTGCTGTGACGACAGTCGTTACAGTCGTTAAGACTACCTGTGGCCAAGACTGAACGACCATCGTTGGTATCTTCACCTGAGGTCAATAGGTTACATTTGTTGAGTTTCCTGGGAAGTGATGAAAGGACAGCATTGTAAGTGGGGGATAAGTGGTGTCGTAGACCCCGTCCCCTGTTCAATGACGGCTTCTCAACCCTGGTGTAGATGGCTTCCTTGACACCTCTTTCAAACCATCCATCTTCTCTGTCTAAAATGTGCACCTGGTGGTCCTCAAACGAGTGTCCTCTGTCCTTCAGATGTAAGTAGACTGCAGAGTCTTGACCTGAGGAGTTGGCCCTTCTGTGTTGAGCCATGCGTTTGTGTAGTGGTTGTTTAGTCTCCCCAATATACAGGTCTGTGCATTCCTCACTGCATTGGACCGCATACACTAGATTTCTTTTCTTGTGTTTGGGTGTGCGGTCTTTGGGGTGTACCAGCATCTGTCTTAGTGTGTTCTTGGGTTTAAAAAACACAGGGATGTTATGTTTGTTGAAAATCCTCCTGAGTTTCTCTGATACTCCAGACACGTATGGAATCACAATGTTGTTGCGTTTGACCTTCTTTTCCTCCTCCCCTGTAGTTTTGTTCTTCTTGGATCTTGTGGCTGTCTTCACAAAGGTCCATTTAGGGTATCCACAGGCTGTAAGTGCCCCCTTCAGGTGGTTCTGTTCCTTCTCTCTGGCTTGGGAGCTTGTTGGTATGTTTTCCGCTCTGTGGTGCAGTGTGTTCTCATGACCCCTAGCTTGTGCTCCAGTGGGTGGAGGCTCCTGTCCTCTTCAATGTGTACAGCGCAGTCCAGGAAGGCCAAACTGTTGTTGTGAACATCTTCTCGTGTGAACTTGACACACGAGAAGAACTCAACAAACGTAACCTATTGACCTCAGGTGAAGATACCAACGATGGTCGTTCAGTCTTGGCCACAGGTAGTCTTAACGACTGTAACGACTGTCGTCACAGCAACAAGGAACACTAACGAACCAGCGGTATCGATGACCCGGGCCAACGACCCCACTGAGGTTAAATAGCTGAGTTTCCCTGCCAGTCAGTCAGAACTGAAGAAGTCCTTTGGATGAGGGACGAAACGTCTTCCAGTATCTTCAACCAAGTCCAGTTGCCCTTGATTTTAACCTTCGTTGGATACATTATTTCTTCCTTTTCCCATCCTCAACAGGCCAATCTTCTACTACCGTGGGAATGAGCTGATGGCTGTGAGGCTTGGACAATACAAGGCACACTACTGGACCTGGAGCAACTCATGGGAGGAGTTGAAAAGCGTAAGACTCCCTTTTAACACAGCAACTCTGTCCCATCTCTGTTTGCTCAGTTCTTGATTTGCACTGCCACATCCTCCCTCTTTGTCTCTTCTAATCTTACTCAAACACACAAACACTTTTGCTGTTGGTGTTATCTTGAAACTGGCTCATCAGTTGACTGCTGTGTACATCAGAGCGTAATGAATATTAATGAAGAGCCCCCACATCGGCAAACTTACATCATTCATCAACCAGTTGACTTGTTTGTTCTAACTCCATTGGAGATTTTCTTCCTCTCCATTTACATACCGACATTGTCTGCTATAGACGGTTCTTTTGGCATCACGGTGCTCAAAAGGAAGAAACAAAGGCAGATACCAGCAGTATCTCTTGGCCATAATTACATCAATGTCGTGCTGATTAAATGTATCAGGAGAAATGTGAAATCTGACACTTGAGAAGCAGGATAGTGTGGTCCTTCTTTCTGTCCATGAAAACATGTTCTCCTGTCCTCCCTTCGCCTGCCCTGTTTTTCCTGTGATCCAGTTTGTTTTATGCCCCATCGGTCGCTTAAATTGCTCTCTCCTTCAGGGCAGCTGAATCAATAGCAACCTCCTTTATCAACTCATGTGAACTGAAGTGGAACTTCACAAATAATGGCGTCTGATTGCTTGTGAGTTGCCTATCGATTGGTGTGTGTGTGTGTACATGAGAAGGAGAGAAAGGACGAGAGGTAAACATGCACATGTATGTTCGGTTCTCCATATAGAAGTGCATGTCTGTGTGTGTATTGTTATGGAGCTCCTACAAGGGAGCATTAAATTCCCATTTACATTTTATAAACATATTAAACAAACTGACTTATGCACTCATATTCAGCTGTGTCACGAAGTCAGATTACGCATGAAATGTTTTGAAAATTACCTTTAGAAGGAAAATATGTTTCAAGGTCTAAATTATCTTGACCCTTAAAATCCTTATATAGGCTTCAATTTAACCTGTCTTGCAATAGAAAACCCCAATCAAACCTAAAAATCATGTTTTCCTGCCTGCTCCTCCACTTTGGTAATACTTATAAATATAATTTGGCATCTTGGCCCATGGTGAAAAATAAACAAGGGAAAATGTGTGTCTATGAAGAAGTACAAAATTACAGGTTAATAGCTGGGAGACATCTCGCTCTGTCCTGGCTGTGTTCATGCAGCTCAGCCATGAGGAAAATGAGAAATTTCACAGGCTTAAATGGCTCTCATCAAACGCTCTTGAGGCAGCGTAGTGATGTTAATATTGCAAAATATAGTTTGTTGTGACTTTATATCTCCTTTGCTGAGTAACCTATGCTACAGTAGGAACTCTTTGTAATATCTTTTAACCTGGCTAAATACTCATACTCATAAGGTGATAAATGAAAAAGGCACCTAGACACCTGTTTGTCGTACACTGGTTACTTATTTCATCAATTTTCAATCAACAAGAGGTAGACTGTGCAGTAGCTCAGTTTCGGGGTCTTGAGCTAG
The DNA here is from genome assembly GCF_014851395.1 of Micropterus salmoides. Lineage (NCBI taxonomy): Eukaryota > Metazoa > Chordata > Actinopteri > Centrarchiformes > Centrarchidae > Micropterus > Micropterus salmoides. The sequence goes on along the minus strand of NW_024044348.1, from coordinate 16,413,341 downwards.
ATTGGAACTCGTGACATTAACGCTGTTAAACAGCACCTACATCAGTGACTTTATGGCAAAAAGCATGTACATACATTACAGCAGTGTGCAGCACATAAAGACCTCCTGGAACCAATTGGCGTTTAGCGAATAGTTGACAGATCGACTGCAATTTTTTTGCAAAATGTCAGTTACAGTAGTTATAAGTAGGAAGTACATATGTTTACAGTATATATGATTTTGAAGCAAAATTGTGTAGTAATTTTATCTTAAAACAACAGCTCCTCAAAATCATTTTGATGGTATACTGACTTGTAATAGGGTAAATGGCATCTTTGTCATTCCCACAGAGCCCAGAACACCTGGTATTGCTCTATGTAACATTGGAATCTTGGGCAGGAAACATATCACGGCGGTGTTATGCTTTATGGCACTATGTCACACACCAACACACCTCTTTAGCAAGTGAGCTATAAGAAGAAGCAAAAAGTATAAAATGTACAATGTAAGTTCTTTGAAAGAAGCTAGCTCGGTATTCTCAGTATAAATATCATGGCAGAGGCTGCAATAAGACCGAAAAAGATGTCAAGCAAAGAGAAAAAGACAGAGTGACCGAGTAGGAGACCAGACAAGAGTTAAAATCGGACTGGCCGGTATTCATTGGCTTTAGCTAGAAGAGCTGAAAGGATGCAGGAGAGATGCTGAGCTGGCCTTCTTGCTGTTGGACTAGTAAGTTGTAACTTATCAGCTGGCTTGCTTTGTCTTGTTACTTGTTGTTTGGCTGCGTTAGCAATGTTGTCGAAATCAGCCAGAGCTTTTCTCGATAAAGCTCGAGTTGATGTCAGCAAACTTACTAGATAACACACTCAGACATCGGTTACATTACTGTATGTGATCTTGCATCGGTTACTGTCTAGCTTTGTTGGCTTGGCTTGCCACCCAACTTTCAAGTAACATTATGCTACTGCTAGTGGAGAGCGGCGCCGGTGTTGTGCCTGAGCCGGGCGAGCAGGCAACATAACCAAGCTCAGCAGCCTCTATAGACACAACATTAGCTCATGGCAGAGGCAAAGAGACCGAAGAGGATGTTGACAGAGGTAGCTAAGAAAAGAAAAAGAGAGTGACCAAGCAAGAGGCTGCCACTTTGGCAAGAGCTTTGTGAAATAAAAGGCTGCAGGACAGTCTCCGGGCTGGCATTCTTTCTGTTGGACTAGTAAGTAATGTCTTGTTACTATGTCTTGTGTTGTCGCACTTGCTTATGTTTGGCTGTGTTAGCAAAGTTGTTGATTTGTTAGTTTTTGATCGTAAGTAATGTAATAAAAATAAATGCACGTTAACAGCTGTCCTTATTTCTGAAATTTATAAATCATACCAATTCGGACATAACGTTGCTTTAAATAATATTCAGTCACAATCTAAAATATTTCCTCTTCCAAAATCCTGCCACCCCTGGATTCTTCTGCCCTTTATCTTGTAATAGCAACTGCTCTGCTCCAGTTTGAAAGCAGCCTTGTTGTATCCATAGCATTAATGTCAGGGGAGATATGGGGTTCTTGCTGTTATGTCTTGGGTACAAGAGACAGATTCAGAGAGATACACACAGCAGGCCTTTCTTGCTGCTCCTCTGGGATGAGTTTTTTTTTTTCCATTCTTTTCTGCATTTCTAAGCTGTTGGCTTCAAAAGACGGGACAAGTCTAGATGAGAGGAGGCGCTGCAGGGCGGGGGGTATCTTTCCTTCTCACTCTCTGTCTCACTCTTCTGTATGTATTTTGAGGTGCTCTGTTGAACGATCTCAGAGGGGGGCAGCAACAGCGCCTTACAGATGAATGCTTTCTCAATATTAGTTGTGCTCATCAAAAAGTGTGTGTGTGTGTGTGTGTGTGTGTGTGTGTGTGTGTGTGTGTGTGTGTGTGTGTGTGTGTGTGTGTTGAAGAAGGGGGCAGATCTCCAGGGGGTTCTGGAGGATTGAGTGTGACTCAATCAGGCTGTGATCACTGCCAGGCTCATGAGAATGGAGTCAGGGAGCAGGAGCGAAGGCTTGGAGAGATGAAGTAGAGCCAGCACAAGGAAGAAAAGTCCTCTATTTTGCCAGCGACTCAAACCCCTTTATGATGCACCAACAGTAGCTGCATAAATAGCACAACGGATTGCAAGACAATGTGCATATAGGCAATATTACAATGAGATTAAGCAATGAGCTCAGAGTAGCAAGGTGACTGCAAGCCTAAATCTGAACATCCAGATTTCTTTCGCCGACTTCAGTACCATACACACAGAGAAAAGCCTTGTGTACATGTGTTTCAACCAAACATATAAAAGATCAAAATATACCATAAAAAATGACCAAATTGGACACACCATGGCCAAACAATATAGGAACATTCTATGAAATTATCTTTTTTTTTTTCATCTTAAATTTCACTTATGGGTTTTTTTCTGTCTGTGGGACTGACCTCAAATCTTGTGTTAGGTTGCTTTGTAAAGAAAGGCTGATCTTCTTATTTAATTCATGAGAGCTTTGTAGTCAAAACAGGTCTGTTCTGCCCTCTTCTACGGTGGATTGCAGTCTTATTCCAGCATACATACCGGAGACAGGTGGTGAAAAGTTGTCAGCGTTTTAAAAATAAATAAATGTAAAATAACATCAAATACTTTAGAAACATAGAGAATGAACACCTCTCTGATCTGCGGGGTTTGTTCATTCTTCCTCAAATGTCAAATTTGACTCTTTTTGAGCATGTTTATAATCGTTGCCCTCAAAAGACATTATACTGTCAGTTATCAGTCACTAATCTCTGCTTGAGTTATATTATTATACATAGGCTATGCAACACTTCTGCATCCTTTTAATGACATAATTATTAGCTGATCTTGAGAACATATATTAACATCAATTTGTATTCGATTTAGTAAAAAACTAACAAGTTTGTGTCTTTGTGTGTTTTTTCTTACAGGGTGTCAACTTCTGTCCAGGTCAGGAGGTCCCAGGTGTGACTACTCACGATCAAAAAGAGCACACAATGCAGCCAATCATTTTTCACCTGGGTCGGGATCCTGGGGAAAAGTTCCCTATCAGGTTCAAGTTGAAAACTTCTACTCTGTTTATAGCTGATTTCCAGAGGGGAGGGGACGAAAAAATGAAAGTGAGAGGAGTCAGCCAGGAACAAGTGAAAAGATGAACAGGAGAGGGGTGAAAATAGGAAGGCGGTTTGCCTGTTGGTAGCACAGGATGTGTATGAGATCAATGCTGATTCAGTGGCATGAAAACGAAGGCGGTGGATTGATCCGCCCAGCCAGAGCGCGCCTGATTACACCCTTCTCTTTGTGATTGCAAACAGCTCCTTAAAGATCACTATCTGGCCCTCAACCCTCCGGTGCACCGCTGCAGGTTAAAATTGCAAGATAAATTGTCCAGGTCTAAATTGAGAGCGAGTGCTGTTTAATAGAGTTTTGTGTGTGTCTGCCTCAGCTCCGAGGAGAGTTAAGAATCGCAGAGAGGAGAGAGTGATGCCAGAGGACACAGGCAGCCAAGGCTGAACTAAGATTTTTGCTAAATAAGGGTGCAAAGATGGATGAGCGTCATCTCTTACTGCATACTGTCAGAGCCGAATATTTATGTGATCTTTTAGAACAAATTTACGCAAAGCTGACACCATGACTAATACATTAAGACAATCTCAGAATCACTTTGATGAGAGAATTTTCCTTTTGTGCACAGTGTTGGCTTTGGCTCCTCCTCCTTTGACCTTTCTTTTCTGCCTTCTGCAGGTCTGCCTCTCGTATTTTGCTCTGGCCTTATCTCCTCTTCGCCTCCTGCTCGAACTCCTTTCAGTTCTGAAGTGAGATTGGATGATAAAACATTAATGTTGTTTTTCAGTTGCCCACCTTTTAGCCTCGCTATTCACATGGAAGAATAATAATAAAAAAAAAAATCCAATCAATATGCAGCCGTGTGTTGTGCTGAGTGCCAGATGTTCGCACATACTCGAACCAAAAATGCACACTCCTTTTTTACTGGGGTCATTGAGTTTGTCTGCAAGGTCACACACATACACTGCTTCATGCACTGTTCTTCTTCTGTCCTCTCTCATCTGCACTATTGAGTCCACTTCCTCCAAACACGTTCCTTGTTACATTTCTCTGTCCACCTACTACTGGGCACCTCTGCTCACTTCTCAAAACTCAGCTGCTGTCTTTTTGCATCCACTGGGACCATTGGATGTGTGTGTGTGTGTGTGTGTGTGTGTGTGTGTGTGTACACACATGTGTATGTGTGCGTTTTGTCCGTGTGCTCCTCGGTCCCCCAGCTGGACTAGCTGCCTGGCCATCATTAATCTCTGTCTGCACCTAAAGAGCCACTTAAGATGATGTAGGGCCTGTCTGCACACATACCTTCACTACTGTCGCAGCCTGTGATATAGCAAAGAGCACACACACACATAGACATTCCCCAGTCCAGAACAGTCACCCAGCAAAACAGCATCGATTCTTATTATGCAATCAAGGGAGAATTTGGAAAGAAACTACTTTCTAGTTGTCATATAACTGATTACAAACAGAGGCATTATTTGAGGCAAATTTGATTGGAGTTGAAGGATATGTTGGTGGCCCATCTTCCCTAGATGAATGACCCAACTTGGTCTGCGTCCACAACACAGTCCCACTGGATTTGTTCAAAGCCTTTTGCCGCCATCCACTCCGCCCTCCATCTCTGTGACCTAAGACTGTGAGGTTAACACATCCTACTTTCTCACTGCCTGTGCCTCAGCTCACGTCCCCAGATCCCCGATCATCCAGGGTGTAGTCCCAGCCCTAACACTGCAGGCAGCCAGCCCTTCACAGTCTGGCCTCATCTGCTGCCTGCCACCAAGCTCTTGTGTCCCCAATCAATAGTCCTTACTGAAGTGCTCAATTTCCACCGGGGTGGAGAAGATGGTGGAGGGGAGGTGTAGGCAGGACAGATGTATTTGATTGTCTCTCAATTCCCCCACCTTCTGCTACTGTGCGGTTGTTTGTGTGTGTGTGTGTGTGTGTGTGTGTGTGTGTGTGTGTGTGTGTGTTCCAGCAATAGTGTTATGAATCAGTAATCAGAGTGGTGACACACCTGAGCAATGCCCCCATCCCCCTTGGGTGCCATACATTATAAATCAAAAGACTCCATTTGCATACAGCCTGCTTATTATTCCAGAATTTGTCTCTACACCAGTGGGCTAAGGGTTATAATCATGATAATGAGCTGTGCTGACTGTGGGCTTTTTATTATTTGTTTGCAGAGGGGGCACAAACAAATGATATTATTAGTTTTTGATTTAGAGGTCTGCACTGGAAGATTTTCAGTGCATAGACAAAACAATAGAAAGTCTTGTGCAAGTTTCTCAATACATGGCATGCTTTGCTTGCAGACTTGTGTTGAGAACATGCTGATAAATCTCCTTTACATTTACTTCTATTAAGTTGCTTCATCACTTATCACAAAATGAATCGCAACAATGAGCACAGATAGTAGGGGAATGAAATATCCCTCTCGCTGATGCTCGGGCAAAAGCAGAATTTGTGATTTTAGATAGCTGAAGCAATTTAATCTGAATGTCTGATTTTGAACCGAGGGGAATAATCCGGTTTTTCCCTATCAGCTGGGGTCACAATGCGTAGATAGTTAGCTTATGACGAATGTGGCACACCAGGAGAGAGACTAATTGCAGCCAGTGCACTACCAGTCGAGTAATTGTAGGGGAAAGTAAAGACTGAGAGTATCAAGGAAAGGAGCAGGTGTTGGCTGATGGAGGAAGCCTTGCTTCCCTGTGGGAGATCTAAGAGGGAGGGTAGGTGTGAGCTGGACAAGGCCTGGGGTTATTACTCTAATTGACACTTCACCTCACACACATGCACATGTTCCCCAGGGGCCAATCAGAGGGTTGGGTTTGCAGTGGAGGGAGGATGGAAGGCTGGCACAGGTGCTGCTGGCGAGTGTATCAGGGGTGTAATTGCACTGCTGATATTTGTCTGTCCGTGTGTCACACCACCAGACGCCCACTCCCCCAACACACACACACACACACAGCCCATTAACCCTACAGGTCCTATTGAGAGTAGCGTTCCTTTGAAAGCCTTCAGGGTCCCTGTGTTTTACACACTGAATATAATAATGCACAGAGGTGCTCAGGCTCGCTGGTGTCCAACAGCAGTAATTGAGAGACAGGGGATGGGATAGGGGTTACATAGTTCACCCTGCTCAGTGCGCTTTCCCAAAGGGTGCTTGAGTGGACAGCCAGTGTGTGTGTGTGTGTGTTTTCGTGTGTGTGTGTGTGTGTGTGTTTATGTTTGTGTTGTTGAAAGCTACAGCATGTCCCCACTCTGATATAATGAGCAAAGCTTGTACTGGATACATGTGCACAAAGCATTTACTGCACACATACACAGTGTGTAAGTGCGTATTCATATGTGCGGTTGTGTGTTAGGCTTTTCAGTTTAAAGTAAAACAACTGAAACAGATGGGCAAAACTGACTTGTGTTGATGTGGGAATGCTCTATGCATTAATATATAGGGAAACAAGAGCTGTAAACATGTGTCTATATATATATATATATGTATGTGTGAAAGTGTGTGTATGTATATATATGTATGTTTGTGACCAGCAGATCCATTCAAACTCATTCGGTGTCATCTTTGTTGTTGTTTAAGCCATTGTTTCACTTTTTTATTAAAAACTTTAAATTTTGATTGTTTTAATTCAGGTATTTTAAATTTGTGAGCCTTTCACTGAAAAAGATTAAGTGAAGAAAATGTTTAAATTGAGATAAAGATAATTGACTATTTTAGAAACTGATTCATTGTTAAAGTCATTTTTCAAGCAAAAATGTCAAAAAGCCGTTGGTTGTAGCTTCTTAAATGTTAGGAGTCACTGCCTGGTTTTGTCATGTATCATTGTGAATTTTATATCTTTGGGCTTTGGACTTTTTGGCCAGAAAAAACAAGACATCTGAAGACATCATCTTGGGATCTGGGAAATTGTGATGAACATTTTCTCTCTATTGTTTTACATTTCATTTCGATTAGTCAACAAAACAATAATCGGCAGATTATAAATGTGTATTGTCTGTTCGCAGTGTTTTGACTAAGGAGTACCAGGATGTGCTGAGCAGGATCTCCCTAGTTGTGGAGCAGCATAAGAAGACTCTGGTGCCCGGTATTCCCCAGCTCAACATGTGTGATGTGGCTGTGATGGTGAGATTCACATAACATGAATAAATATATCTTTTTTACTTTACTTCCATTTTTTAATGTAAAAAAAGAAAAAAATTATGTTGTGAAAGCCGGCTTTGTTGTATGTAGCAGCTAACTCTTTCCCCACTATATCCAGAGGCAGTGGAGCAAAGCCAAATAGGCAGTTCAGTTTTCACAGCAGATACTCTATGTTTCTATTTATCCAGCAGCCCTCAAAGCTTGTGTTTGCACCTTATCTCTCTGTTCCCTCCATCACACTTGTACATCAGATACATTAATACAAAGAGAAATTGATAAAGCCTTTTATGAAAAAATTAAAATCAATATAAGTCTCTGAATAGAGTTTTTTTTCTCAGTTGCTGTCTGTTTTCAGTCTACATAAAGCCTGCACACTATGAATGTTCCACTTCACCAGATTTATCTTTTATTTTTACTGTTACTAACTTGGTCGCTCCAGAATGTGTATCAGGTTATTACCTTAATCTGGACTTTTACTTCTTCATTGTGTGTGTGTGTGTGTGTGTGTGTGTGTGTGTGTGTGTGTGTGTGTGTGTGTTATACTTGTGTGAAAAAAAAAAATCTCTTTTAGGATTATTTAAAGCAGCTAAATTGAGCAGCGACTATTAACAGCTCAAGCACCAGAGATTGTGAACTACACTGCTGTGGATTAATTTGTGGCACTGCACTGCCCCCTTGTGGTGAAGAAAGTAAACCCAATTTTAAGTGGTGTTAAAATGAGTAATGTTTGCATTCTGTCCTGTAACTTCCTATCCTGTGTCATGCAAATATATATATATATATATATATATATATATATATATATATATATATACATATATCCGTTTTATGCCTTGTATCTTAACCAAGCCATTATCTGTTGTTGTCAGTATTCAAATATTGGTGGGGGGATGCAGTTTCAGGAACACTTTCCATTGTTGTCTGTCATAGAGATGATTTTTGAATATTGAAGTATTTGTGTTCCAGTACAATTGTGCAGGATGAAACCTAGTCTATAAGATCGCCATTCAATCATGAGCTGATTGTTTTATAAATAAATTCTGCTAAATATGATAGAATTGCATGAACTGGCAATGGATAAAGCTTTGCAGTTTCATGACACTGTGTACATTATCCATCGTCAACCGCTTATCCTGCTTACAGGGTCGCTGGAGCCAATCCCAGCTGACATCGGGCGAAAGGCAGGGTACATCACAGGGCCACAGATAGACAGACAAACAACCACTCACGCTCACACTCACACCTAAGGACAATTTAGGGTCACCAATTAACCTAGCCTGCATGTCTTTGGACGGTGGGAGGAAGCCGGAGCACCCGGAGAGAACCCACGCAGACACGGGGAGAACATGCAAACTCCACACAGAAAGGCGGGGGCAACCGGGGTTTGAACACGCAACCTTCTTGCTGTGAGGCGACAGTGCTAAACACTGCATCACCGTGCCGCCCCCGCATACATTATGTGAAAAGAAAATCCCAAACATGTATCCCTGAGGTACTGTTCCTAGCAAAATAAATATCTTGTGATAAATCTTACATGAAGACACATGATATGCTAAGCCAGAGGAAAAGACTTGGAAAAAGACAGGACACAAAACAGCTCAACCCTTACAAGACTGTTTTAAATCTTGCTGTAAGTATCTTTGGAACTTCATATTCCTGTGCTTACTGTGATGGCCGCTCTCTGTTACAGAATTGGGCCCCTGCAGGCTGTGAGAAGTTAGGAAAGTGTCTCAAAGTGCCCAAGTCTGAGCCCTTGAAGTGCGACTGGCCACACTAAGAGCAAAACTGATGAACCAGATGTGAAGATGAGGAAGCAAAACCTGAAGATGTGCCTTTCTACAAAGCAACAAACATCCCTATGTTTACTTATGTTTTTGAATTCTTTGTAAAATGGTTTATGTACAATTTTAAAAAGAAGGACATGGGGTAAAACCAAGGGAATGATTTTGGTATAACTACATTACATTGATAATGCAAATAGCTTTTACAGCTGTGATTTTAATGAGCCAACACAACTTCTACCTGTTCTAGATAAATGCATCAAGAGTCAGAGGTTTAAGTCATGACTAATTTTACTGATTTACAGAAAGGGAAATGTTTTAATTCTGTTCATATAAAGTAATTAAGTATACAGTGTTGGATTATTGGATTCATTCTGTATCCATTTTACATGTATACTGCAAAATGTGGTTTTTAATAAAGTTGTTTTTATTATTTTGTATCATGACTATTTTTGAGAGTGTAGATCTGCTACGTTCACGCATTGTGAGCAAATGCAGATGGCAAAATATATTGTTACTAACAAATTTACTGTAGTTCTGCTCATGGGTCTTCAAATACTTGTCTGTGTTCAGTGAGTAAAAACTAAAACCTCTAATAACTTGTGGTCCAACACCTAGTGATACTGCTTCAGATGATTCATCATGATGTAATGAAAAGGCTAACATTATCTTAAATATGCCCGTTTCAGTTTTACAAACTAAACTCTCTATGTACTTTGACAGATTACTGATTCTACTGATTCTTCTATGACTCTGATATTTTCCTGTAAAAGTCAGAGCACACATTCATGCATGTATGTCTCGTTTAGATTTTTTAGTATAAGTGCCAAGTAGCTGCTGGTGTGAATATTGCACATATTCTTACAGTCATTTCCTCTACAGCTGAAAGGAAATTGCTTGTTTCAGGAAACTGACAGAGTGAGCTGTCTTTTGCAAATGGAATCATCGTCATGTCAGACGATCAAAATGAACGACTGACTATGGACGTGGACACTGCTTTTCTCAAATCCAAGAGGGGAATCCTGAAAGTAGCAGAGATGGTGAGATAATCTTATAACGGAAAGTTTGAACATTTTTCCCTTTGCAACAGATGTGCTGAAAAAGTTAAAATGTGCTGACAATGTCCAGTAAACATTAGAAAGGGTTACAGATACAGTACGTGAGGCAATATCAAAGTATCACTGCTCAAGTTTGCTGTTTAACTATGTTACTAGACGCATACAGCATTTTAGAGGCTCAAGGACTAACTGAATCAGTTGTCTAAAAAATGTGGTGTGGAAACAGTTCCTCTTTCTCTGCATAAACTGGAGTTTGCAACATGTTGTATTAAGGAGGGCAATGCTAGTATCAGAAGATCTGATCTGCTTGAAGTTAATGGTATTACAATTTAATCTCTCTTTTTCTGTTTTAGGTGACTCTGTTTGTGGCATTTGTGTGTTTCGCTGCAGCATCCACACCGAAGTACATAGCAGCCACAGTGTTGGAGTTTCTGATCACTTTGTTTTTGTTGTTGCTGTATGTGCTCAAGCTCAACAAGAGACTGACTTTCTTCTTTTGGCCTCTCATTGTGGGTGATGTATTACAGCGCGACTTTATAATATAATTCAAGGGGTTTTTTACGCGAAATAGCTGTATGTGTTGCATTTAGAGTTCTTCTCTTTTCTTGTCTTCAGGATGTTTTTAATTCAGTGTTTGCAGCAGTCTACTTTATTATTTTGAGCCTGGTGGCTCTGACTACATACACTGTCACAGGCACACTGGTTGGAGGGGTGAGAAATATTTCTTTACTCTATAATTGCAATATGAATTGTGTGGGTCAATTTTAACATAATGTTTTTATTTCCCTCTATAAACTGTCAATAAAACCAATGTCCAAACATGGCTTTTATCTGTGTACATGAACATGTCTGTATACTAGTCCTTTTGGAGATTTAGCTTTTAAATCTCACTTACACACACACACTCTGGACACTGGATTTGTTGACCTGATGGTGCATTTATTTTGACATCTGCTCTCTATTTGCAGATAGTTGGGTTCATGTCGGCTGGGCTGCTGTGTGTGGACAGCTATACCCTTTTCAAGAACATCACATTCAACAAGCCAAGAAGTGAAGTCCAGAATGTAGAAAGGCAATGAATCAATTAGAGTAATGAATAATGTACTATTGTATGTGAGGTTTAACAAATCCCCTACCATTTATTACTTTGCCATGAGCAGTGAAATCTGAATAGGCTACTGTAAGGCTTATTGTACAATGTGTTTCACAACGCTTCAACCGCATCAAAGTTTGTAACAGTAGGCTACAGTACATTTCACATTCCAGCTGATTCTTGAAATATGTTTTATTGGTGCTTACATACCGAATGTGTACAACTAATATCAATAAAGACATTTATTTGCCTTGTGACATCACGAGTAGAATATTTGTGTGGCTCCGGGTGTGTTTTTTGTGTGCAGCTGGGGGCATCGCATTTCACATCTGGAGAAAGCAGATGTTACGCTTTTTTGGAGCCCGTACTGCGTTTCCGCGCTGTCATTGTTTCCGTTTCCACCTCCGAGAAGCCTCACGCCTCCACATCTCTTTTTTTTTTTGTTTTGCCCTGAATCCGTTAAGTTACGTGAGGTTCGGGCTATCTGAAGTTTGAGGAGAGTTAAAAATCTTTTCAACAATGGGGGACATCGAGGCTCCCAGCTCGAATCAGCCGCGCCAGACTCTCCTACTCTCTGTTCTCCCGAGCAAAGAGTTCGTCTCCTCAAGGAAAGGCATGCTGCTTATTGCTGAAGTGGTAAGAAATGACTAGAGGATCACTTTTGAAACATATCAAACTGTGTTAGTGTGCCGTTGTCTCGCCTTAAAGCGCGCTGCGTTTTGGATATTTTGCTGTGTTCTAGTAGCCTAGTTATGGAGCGATAGTAATGTGTTGCTTTAATCAACATTTAGAAAGAACTTTAACAGACTGTTTAACTGCCACTTGGAATATAGGCCGGTCCGTTTCTGTAACAAGGTTTCAATTAGTATGCTAAAGGGAGGAGCAGTAGGCTACAGGTTTATAGCTACTATAGCTACTATAGTTAGGTAAACGTCTGTAACTTGGGATAAACATTTGAAATAGATGCACAGCACATAGACATTGATTGTTAGGATTCCTCTGTCCTGTCAGTGATCCAGCTAGGCCTATAACCTAAGCTTCTTTCAAACGCTCAGTATTGTGTCCATTTGTGCATAATCAGTTTAATCAGCTAATTTTAAAATTCATAGTTACTTTTTTATTCACTGTAACCAGGAAGTGTGTGTTGGTGTTAGTGGGGGTAGTGGCAAACTGACTTTATTTGAATTGCCATTGCCAAAGCAAGTGTAAAAATAGAAACAATAGCAATATTTTAATAAACAAAATTAAAACTTCTGTTTTAATAAACAGAAGAACCGAAGAATACATAGAAGAAAAATCCAATATATAGTGGTATATAGCTATAAACAGTACAATACAGATAAATACAGATAAGTAAAACATGATTTAAAGTAAAATAGAAAAATGGAGACTTGCACTTATAAATAACAAATAAGTAAGAACTATATAAAGACTGCAACATTTTTTTCTTGCAGTAACTGTATCACAGTATCACAAAACAACAGTATCACTTCCTGCAGTGTTAAGAATGGTGTTCTAAAAACTATCACATTTGTGTCATGTGACATTCAGCTCATGTTGAGCTGTGAGAGAGCAGTCATCTTCCCCACAGTAATATCCTTCACTCTGCTGCCATAACATGTAGCCTGGAGCACAGTCCTCAACTGTGTGTGAATGCAGAACTCAACAACCCCCCCAGCGCACCCACCCAAACTCAAATATACAATACAGCTTCTTTACTGCTACTTAACAATGTGACTGTGATCTTCAGCCCGAGGATAAAACCCTACTGTACAACTAAACTAAATACCCCATTGGCCTCCACTGACAGTAGACAGCAGAAGTGTGTCCAGCTGTGTGCATGTACGTGTTAAACGTGCATAGAGTGATTCAAAGCTTTAGGACATTTCTGACACTGTGCAGGGTTTCTGTCAGTTGAGGTACCTCACCTGAAATAAAGACGGCCCCTACTAAAATTAAAGACAATTAATACACATTCAGGAAAGATAACGTTAAGTATATAAAATGAGACTGGCTGTTATGCAGATTTAAGAAATAGTTCACAAGACGAGATGTGCTGTGTGTCTCACCACCTCTTTCTGGGAGAAACCCTCCTGTATGTGTGTGTGGTGAGAGTGTGAGGTGACACGAGACTTTGTTTATCATACTGTATGGTTCCTTATGGTTGAACTGCTTTTATCTTTTGCCTTAAAAGGGTCCGTTTAAACGCTAAATTATGAATAAATAAATAAATCTTATTTACCTATTACCTAGTATTTTCAAGCCATGCACATTTGGGTTGTATTTATTCATGGTTTAAGATATCCTTCTCGGAGATTTCTGCCACCATGTTAACACAATGCAGGTGAATAGAATTTCATTTGTGGTACTGACATCACTGAGAAATTGCGTTTTACAGCAGTGTTTATTTACAGAAACAGTGTCCCTATAACTCCAGAAAATGTATGACTGTACTGTATGTCTCTATTATGATTTTGATATATAGGGTGATATAGTCCATTTATAGAACATTCTCACAAACTGATAACTAGTACATTTTGGCTAAGCCAGCAAATTAAATACCTGAAAAATAAAGGTACATTTTCACATTGATACAAAAATGAAATAAAAATCCAATGCTGTTATTAAAACAGTCATGGTCAGAGATTTGCAAAATTGCACTCGCGATGTTGTAATACAACCAGAGATAGTAAGAGGATAGCTCCCACTGTATAACAGTATGATGAAATCTCTGATGGTTGAGAAATCCATCCAGTGTACTGTCATATCAACCAACCCTAACTGGAACTTTTGCAGAAGAAATTGTCCCTTTGAAGACTGTTGATGGTGAGGTCTGTTTATCCAATGTGTAATTAAATGCTGTGTAATGTTTCACTGCTATGACCAGCTAAAAAAGAGCAAAGGGCATCCTCATTGTATTTGATTCAGGGCAAAAATCTCAGGCCCTTTACAATACTAACTGCACTCAGAAAAAAGTTTTAATGGTAGTTGAAAGGTGTGGAACACATGTACATTTGGATTGATTTCAGTGTACTCTAGGTTTACCAATGGTATTGAATTACTATTCATATACTGTAATTATATTCCTGGTATTTACTGTATTGTGCTATGTGCACCGTGTAACTGTGCAACCTCTTTGCTGTAGCTGGGTTGGAATGCTTGCAATATAGTATCACAGTTATATTGTCTTTTTGATAAAATTTAAAGCTTAGAGCAGTGTTATATAGCCCTACAGTCACTGAACTCAACCGTTAGATGTGGGTCTGCCAAGTGCAGCCCATATCTTTACCATTCTTGGAAGTATTAGTCACATATCCTGCTGAGCATGCATTATTATACACATTGTGTCAGACTGCCGTGCATTTCTCATTAGGATTCTCGATCTCAGCCAGCAACATATTTAGATTCTCAGCTAAATATGTAATGTGTTTCTGGCCTCAGGATTTATGATGTTTTTGTGAGTTAAAAGCCCACATATGCAGTTACAGCGAGTTTCACTACCTTCACTACCTGCTCATTTGACTCATGATATACCTTTTAAGGTATAAGTAAAGTAAGTAATAGAAAGTAATAGATTCTGTTGGGCCCCATTTGATCTCTGTTTTCAACAGCTCCCTATCTACTGGTTGTGTCCCTGTCCCTGATTATTTTAAAACGGCTTGCGTGAACCCACTTTTAAAGAAACCTGGTTTAGATCCCTCCCTCCCACATAATTTTAGACCAATTTCAAAACTGCCTTTTATTGCAAAGATTCTAGAAAGAATTGTGTCCAAACAGCTGCTCACTGTACTGGAAAATAACAAAATTGAAGTTTCAATCTGGTTTCAGGAAGTACCACAGCTCTGAGACTGCCCTGCTTAAAGTCACCAATGACCTTTTAATGTCTGCTGATGAAGGTATGTGCTCTGTCCTGGTACTCCTGGACGTTAGCGCTGCTTTTGACACCATTGATCACAACATCATGTTAGACAGACTGAGGCACTGGGTTGGGATCTCTGGTACTGCCCTAGAATGGTTTTCATCCTACCTGTCAAATAGGAAGTTTTGCATGTCTGTAAACAACTATGTCTCTTCGTTCTGTCCAGTTAAATATGGTGTGCCTCAGGGGTCGGTCTTAGGACCCATTTTATTTTCCTTGTATCTGCTTCCCCTTGGACATATTATCCATAAACATGGCATTTCTTTTCATATTTATGCTGATGACACACAAATATACTTGCCTATCAGATCCACAGACCCTGGAATGCTGAGTTCACTTAACAACTGCCTTTGAGAAGTAAAAAAATGGATGTCAAATAATTTCCTCCAGCTGAACTCAGACAAAACAGAAATCCTGGTCATTGGGTCCCAGCAGATGGCAAAACAAATACTGCTGGTTCCCTAGTAAATCACATTAAGCCTGTGGCAAAGAACCTTGGTGTTTGGTTTGATAGTAATTTAAATTTCGAGCAGCACACCACAAAGCTTGTTCAATCATGTTTTTATCAACTTAGAAATATAGCAAAAATTCGATCTATGTTAACTTTTAAGGACACCGAGACCATTTTACACGCCTTCATCTCATCACGCCTGGATTATTGCAACAGCCTTTTCATCTGTTTAACCCAAAAATCTATTGATCGACTCCAGACTGTCCAGAACTCAGCTGCCAGGCTTTTAACCAGAACAAAGAAATATGACCACATTACCCCTATTTTAGCTTCATTACACTGGCTCCCAGTATGTTTTAGAATTGACTTTAAAATTCTATTGATTAATTTTAAAGCTCTTCATGGCCTCTCGCCTTGTTATATTTCTGAACTTTTAGTCCCATACACACCAGCACGTACCTTGAGATCCTCGGGCAGAGGTCTGCTATCTGTTCCAGAGTCTCGACTGAAAACTAAAGGGGACAGAGCGTTTGCTGTCAGGGCCCTGAGGCTCTGGAACAGCCTGCCCGAGGAAATCAGGTCAGCTGAGTCAGTGAACTCTTTTAAGTCCCTTCTTAAAACATACTTTTATAGGAGAGCTTTCCCCGATCTTATTAGACTTTATTTGATCCCTTTTATTTTATTCTATTTTACTAATTTTATATTTATCTTAAACGTGTATTTTAGTCTTTTCAATGTTTTCATGCATTTATTTTGTATTGTTTTTGTATTATTGTCTCTTGGGTATTATTGTCTTTACACTTGTTAAAACACTTTGTAACTTGTTTTTGAAAAGTGCTCTACAAATAAAGATTATTATTATTATTATTATTATTATTATTATTATTATTTACGGGCAATACTATGAAAACAGTGTTCGCTCTTGTCTGATCCCACTTCAAAATACAGTTCGTCTTAATTCAGAGCAGGGGTGGAAGAAGTACACAGAGCCTTTACTTAAGTCAAAGTAGAAATACCATGGTCTAAGAAGTATTCAATTACAAGTAAAAGCCCTGAACTTAAACAGTACAGTACTTGAGGAAATGTACTTAGTTACATTCCATCACTGCAATTATTTAATTAATCGATTAGTCAGTGACAGTATTTGCTTCTTTTCTTTAATTTTATTTAATTGTAAACAGAATACTAAACAAAATACTAAACAAGATTTTTGAAGATGTCACATGGGCCCTGGGAAATTGTGATGGGCATTTTTCACAGTTTGTATTGGACAAACAATTATTCGACTAGCAATTCATTATAAAAATAATTATAAGTTGCAGCCCTAGAGCAGTCTCAAGCTCCAGACATCTAACAAACTGAAAACTAATTTGTTGATCACTGATGTGGTAAACACAAAATGTAGGAACTATACTAGCTTATCCTGTGCTGTTTGAGTTGTTCAAAATGCCAGACTTTCGACACAACCAAACTTGCCCTGGATTTATGGAGAGAAGCTTCTATAGTTTAACTGTAGGTGGTGTCTTATTAGGGGGAATCTTATGGATCCCTGACATTATGCTGCTCAGTAGCAAGCAGCAGTTTTAAAGGAACAGCAGCTGCAGCAGTTTGGGTTCAATCAGGGGGAGTTCCTAACTTTAGGGCAGTGGAGAATGACTGACTGAGACGGAGACAAGATGGCCCTGCCTGTTTTAGATTACAGTGTCTGGACTTGCCTTCATTTGCACTGGTATGGTGTGTCCAGCCCATCGAGAGCGTCAAACACAGGCCAGGCTCATTTACTTGTATCTTAACTAGTTGTGACATTGTTTCACACACACAGAGCACATTTTATGGTTGTCTTTCATTATAACAGCTTTGTGTGTGTGTGGATGTTTGCACAAGTGTGTTTGTGTGTGAGAGAGAACGAGAGGGACTCGTGCAACAGTGTACAAGCCCGTCTAAATAAACACACAACAGTATCTCCTTACAGGAAGTGGGCCTGAAGCTGTCTGTTCACACAGACTCACAGCTTCTTGGCAGTGTACATACATTATCTTATATATTATATGTATCTTATATTATAGGGAGAATATGAAAGAAGATTCAACTTCATTTTATTTATAAGTTGGATTATAAAATCAACATTTGCCTTTAGCACCAAGCAGCTCATTTAGAAATAGGTACAGAAATTAAAGACAGGAGAAACCAATATAAGTGCCTTCTGCAGTGTCTCTTAGTTGTCTTCAATCACAAATGGAAACACAGATTTTAGTTTACCCTTTGCTCAAGGCTTTGGTCAAACTTTTCACTGATCTAAACATAAAGTACTAGTTTCATTTGTCTCTCTGTATTTCTAATTGTCTCTGTAGGCTCTGTCCTTCATATCGTTTGTGTGTTTTGCGGCATCCTGGGCAGCAGCCTTTGTGACAGTTCCCCTGCTGGAGTTCCTGGCTGCTCTCTTCTTGTTGTTCGCTTACTCCACCAAATTCAATGAGAGGTTTAAAGGCTTTCTGTGGCCTCTTATGGTGAGAGCAATTTTCAAATAAAATGTAAAACTTTGCAGTGGATATACACACCCTGTACATGAGTAGAACTGTCTTCCAGTGCTAAAAAGAAAAAAATAGCCATATGAATTTGGATTTTCCCTCTGAATCATGGTGTTTCTTTCTTTTCTCTCAAAGGATTTCATGAGATGTGTGACTGCCTCCATTATCTTTTTCATCATCTCCATAATTGCAGTGTCCAAATATGGGGATGGTTCCTCTAAGGCTGCTGGGGTAAAGTATCTTTTTGAACTCTCATCTTTACCTACACCACCATAATGTATGTATTACTACAAAGTTTATGCAACACAGCCTTTGTCCAACAACCTCAGTTCCCTTTCACTGTATTGATAGTCATGTCCTTCTTTTCACAGGTATTTGGGTTCATTGCCACTATTGTTTTCGCTTTAGATTTTTACCTCATTTTTAATGAGCTGGCCAATTTCCTAAAGCAAGGAGGGGAGTCTAATGACGAGCCATCAAGACAGCAAGGTAATACCCCAAATTACAATCTGATATATGGCTATATAAGAAATAACCCTATGGACATATAGTTTGATCCAATATCTGTTTTTTTCACATATTAAAAGGTATATGCTGATATGTATCAGAAATGGTTTTGTACATACTGTATCTGGTAATTTTATGTAGGTATTGTATGTATTGCTACTTTGTGGTGTTTGAATATCCTGTGCTTTAAAGTGCACATACTGACATATTTGTTTTTGTTAAAATAATATATACATTACTTAATATAAGCATTTATGGTATACATAAATTACAACTGTGTAGCCCAGTTTGTTTTGCAAAATATTTTAAAATTAAATTTAATACATACAAGAAAATGTCATATTTTGGGATATTTGTGTACTTTAACTACATGTTGGTGCAGCAATTAGCACTGCCACCTAACAAGAAATAATTCCACAGTCCAGCTGGATGGATGGAGGTGGAGGCAGCAATTTAAGGATCAATACATTAAAACCTCTTATATAAGCGGGTATGGTATAAAAACATAAATATCTGTATTTGTACACAAGTATGTTGGACATATACAGTATAAAACTTGGCATTTCTGCTAGATGTTGAGATATATGTATAAATACATGCCCATATTGTAAAAATCCTCTGCCGGTTCTGCCAGTCCAAATAACATAAATCATCTAGCAAGATGTAGCCATGCAGCTGCGTTTCCACCAAAAGTACCCGGGAGTTAGGTGTGTTTGGCCAGGGTTTGAGATATCTGTCTCTGCGACTGAATTTCATTTTGGGTGGGCTGTTAATGTTTTTTGTACTTTGGGTTAACCTAACCTTTAAACTTAAATGTTGACTTCTTTGGGCTGTATTTTTTGTTATGGTAAGTTGCGTTGACATGGCAGAGTGCAATTTAGATATGAAACAGGGTTTGTGCTTCAACCCCCTTCTACCCACTATGGTCTACATTTTACTGCCAGCACAAATACAAAAGTTAGAGCATAGACAGACTGCATCAACATTCAAAAAACTCATTTTTATGCATGCTACATGTGCCTCTTTCACTTTGATATTAACTGTTTGTTCACTTTCTACACCTCTAAATTGTCTCTGGTCAAGTTTGATTAGTTATTTTCAGTGTCACAATTGAAATGCTTTCACCTCCTTTACATTGCAGAGGTGGCACAAGTTTCGGGGATGGATATTTTTAGACTTCCTTGACTAAAATAAAAACTATCTGCACTTTTGCAGATGCCGCTATGGGGGAAGTGATATGATTTTGATGTGGGTGAACCAACCTTTTCAACATAATGTTTTTCTGTCAAATTTTGCACTTAGTTAAATAGAACCCATAATTATTATTTGTGATTTATCATGACTCAACCTCAGATTGTTTAATCCACCATGTCCCGTCATAGTTTGAAAGACAAAACTACCCTCAAGTACACCATAATATCTATCCATCCATCCATCCATCGTCCATACCCGCCAAACCCGCTTATGGAGGGTGTGCACCATATTATTTTATTTGTTACTTTCTTGCATGAAAGTCACTACTACTACACTTGCCAATATTGTTTTCACATATGTAACATGTCCACAGAAGGCCCACCCGGAGACACTCTTTCTAATACCAGAGGTGCTTTTTCAATTTTGTTTTCTAGATCATTCTTCAGACTCTGATTCGGACTGAGACCACAGGGAAATCTTCACCAGCAGACATGTTATATTAGACAAAGCAAACCGTTGCAGAAGAAATGGCCATCTGCAAAGATCGGCAAGTGTTTCAATATGTCACATGGATGAAGAAGGAGGAGGATCCAGATCCTCTTCAGTCATCCTCTCTGAATAGAATTCTTTTGTTGAGTAACCACAGGTGAAAATGTATTTCACATTGAAGAGACTGTCATGTCTAAAAACAGTCGAAGGTAAATCACTAATTTACTGGTCATTACAAGTAGTTTATAAAATAATTTTAAAAATGCTATTTTTCAGGCCCAAACCCATATCCAGTGTCTTCAATGATTTGGGGAAAATATAAATGTCATTGTTAACCTGATGTTTCAATTATCATAAAGCTGTGAAATAGTTTGATCGCAGTATGCAGAGTCCTTAGAAGCTGTTAGTACAATCTACATGTAGGAGCACATGTCTGAATCTGAATTTATGCCTAATACTGACTTTTTGGCATGAATCTGACGCATATTAAACAACAACACTAAATGAATGTCCTTAGTGAATACATGTTTAGGAGTACTAAGTTGCATTTTAACAAAGATGTTTCAACATTTTTAAATGGAAGCGCTACATAAAAAATGAAAAGACGGGAGGCATATGTTTGTGGGGCATCATCCTCACTTATAAATTCACAGTATTACTATAAAAAACATATGTACAGTATATAGAAGAACAGATTGGTTGCAGGTTGGCTGGATACAACCTCTGTGCAATTGTCATAACTCTACAAGAGTGTATTTTTTTTATTTGAGGATAATGTTTGCTTATCGTATCTTCCTTTAAATTCCACTTTTGGATCAACAGAGTTCCTGTGGTGTGCTATACTGCATGCCAAACTGTTCTGGCTTGATACATTGTTTATATGTGCGAAAATGTTTACCTAGATGTAAGCAACAAAAATGGTGATACATTTTCAAACCTATTCAATTAACCAAAGTTTGACAGACTCTCTACTCTTATGTTTCAGTTTGTGTACTGTACTTGCTTCTTACAACCTGTGTATGTGTGAATAACACTGCATCGAAGCCACTTAATGCTTACTGAATCTTGAAAATCACCGTTTCTTATTTTGGCTGTCCATTCACATTGTTTGTTTTTGCCAATTCTGCATGTATGTTTGATTCTTCAGTTCTTCCATTGCCACTACTGAGAAATTAGACGCACTAGAACGCCACAGTGACTGTTTATGTAGTAAACACAACGTGAGTGTTACAACAGCACTGTGAATTGAATGGATGTAAATTGCCATCTCTAATTTCCACGTGGAAAGCAGTTTATTAAAATAATAGTTAAGAAAATACTTCCAAAGTTGCAATTACATCCAATAATTATTCACCGTTGTGCCTTTTGTGGGAGAGTTTGTTTTTTTACTTTTGTGGTTACATGTGTATTAAGATTGTGTTTGAACGGTGAGTAGAAATATGCAAATGTTGCTCCCCAATCTCAGCCAGCTGAGAGCTATAAATGCACATCTACTGGCAAAAGATGCAAGAGAACCGGCCTTGACTGATGCTGATTAGTGTGTTATGTTATATGTGTTCAAACCCCGGTTGCCCCGGCCTTTCTGTGGGGAGTTTGCATGTTGTCCGCGTGGGTTCTCTCCGGGTGCTCCAGCTTCCTCCCACCATCCAAAGACATGCAGGCTAGGTTAATTGGTGTCTCCAAATTGTCCTTAGGTGTGAATGTGAGCGTGAGTCTGTCTGTGTGGCCCTGCGATGGACTGGCGACCTGTCCAGGGTGTACCCCGCCTTTCGCCCAATGTCAGCTAGGATAGGCTCCAGCCCCCCTGTGACCGAAAGAAACATTTAATCCTTCATTTTATGTGAAAGCTTCACAGAAACACCCTCCCCACATCTGGAGATGCATGATTTTCACCAGACAGCAACAAAAGACACTCATACTCCTTTGCCGTGCATACAGTTTAAAAATAATGTTAAATAATGACATTCAGCATTAGGCCTATTGCTGAAATATTGTAGGTGAAATATAACATTTTAGTATTGTTTTTTTTTTTACTATTTTGGCTTTTTGTGTAAAAAAAAGTTTGAATAAAAACCTGAGTTTTTTTCAATAATGTCCAAATCACTTTATTTAAATTGTCACTATAAACCAACGTGAAGCCTCTTATGATTGTTTTAAATACATAAATACAGCATACAGCTAAGTACGGCTCCATGCTGTAACAAGACGGACCTCGTTGTAATCATTAACAAAGCACGCAGAATTAAAAGAAAACAGAAAAACATCTCACCCCTAACCTCATCCAAACAGTCAGGCTAATCATGTCCGCTGTTTAAAGCACAATCTGGAAACTAGTGGAAAGCATTTCTTCTCTTCCCCAGAAATACAAACAGTTCATAACATGTTGTAGCATAAAGTTGTGGGCTATACAGAGAGCTGCAGCTTGATAGTTCGTGAAAAATACATTGGTCATGGTCATTTTATATAATCAAATAACATAATAAAATGTCGCAATGTTCGCTGTACAAATGTTTATGTGAACATTTTTCATCAATCAGAAACAAATCCATCAATGTAACTGACCAAATAACAAATATGATTGTCTATTCATAAAACTACTTCGGTCACAAAACCAGGAGAAATAGCAGTTGTACATAATACAAGTTACTAAAACCATGAGAAAAGTCTGATTAATGAAGCCTCTTGTGTACTGTGGAAACCTTTTAGGCTATTTAAGAAGTCATACAGTTTTTAATTTTAAACAACAGTCACATACAATTCTGGTCCTCCACTTGTACACACACTACTGTAATTTTCTGGCTGTACAGTCCGCCCACTGACGTCACAATGAGTACATTGTAGATGACGACCAGGAGATGGAGCCATAGAGTCGATTTAGAGCCTGCACACACCCACCCAAGCCTAATATACACAAAGAGCTCTCAAACAACACCAAAAACATACACATGTGTAACTGTAGTGTAGATTCAATGCATTAGAACAATACAAGACACAAGTTGACATTTCTTCCTTCATCCTAAAAAGCAAATATGATGTCATTTTTACCTGTTTGTACAGGTACACTGGCCGAACAGAAAAACATTAAAGGTATGCCAAGTCTGTTTTGCACTCCATATGTATATATGAGCTTTAAAACAGCTGCAATGTGGAATGATAGAGATTTCATTATACATAAAGTGTAATAATATTCTGTAGATACATATACATTTTGATTCAACCTAAAACAGAGTGCAAGCTGTGACAATAATGTACCATATTTCCATCCCACTGTCCCGACCTTCATGTGACTCTTCATTTTTTAATCAATTGTGTTAGTTAATTCCATTCTCTATGATAGTCCTACGTGTAATAATTAGGAAGGCATAAAGAAATACAGCATTCAGGTCAGGCACCCTGTGATTTCATGTGAAATATGTTTTTTTTGTTGCTGTTGCAAGAATCAAAGATTTAAAGGAGTATGTGAATACCTGAGATACAGTGTATAAGCTAAGGACATTGATCTTGACCAGGTCACCTACTGGTTTGTTTGTTTCAAAATGAATCTCACTGATGTGCCGTCAGCATTTGTATTACCTGAGGCCTTGGATATGTGCAAAACTAACAAGATACCAATTATCTTCCAAACATCGCCTTATATAACCTACTCCTGGTTCACAGTGTTGACCTCACACAGACCTCAAAATTACAAATTTTGGAATTCTAGTGTGAATATTTTTTGGATAGTTTATACACAACCTGGCATAAAGTAGATGGAATGAAGTATTAAATAATTTTCTTTTTGGTCTCATAATTGTGTCAAACCCATTGGATGCATTTGTGTTGCAAAGAAGTACTTTTACTGATTTCAGAATGTTCAACTTTTATTGTACTGTCTGTATTGCAGTTAAGAAAGACCCTGTTACTGTGTAATTTCAGGCAGGAAAGATCTTAATATGGGCTAAAGGTCACAAAGGCATTTGTAGAGTTAGTCAAGACAAAGGAGAAACAAAATCTTATGTCAACATGTGTAATCTTTACACTATAATATCTAATGTCAGCCTTGCTCGCAGGTAGAAGCCAAAGGCTGGTGTCAGTATTTAAGAAAGAACAGTAAAGTCATGGTGCTTCTGCTGTACTGCAGGTTACTGTATGTTGCTGGTACAATGCCTTTCTGGATCCACAATCCCATTTATTACCACAGACTTCACAGAAAGCAGCGTGAAACAAGCAGACTGTACAAAAGCTGACCTTCTTTTACTCGACTTCATTCACAGTGAAACACTAAAATTTCTAAAAAGTCAACACCTACGCCAGAACAGAAGAAGGTGCACAGTTGGAGTGAAGTCACCCTTTTTTTGGGCTCTTTGTGGAAGTCATCCTTCACAATGATTTAGAAAGATATGTGGATGAAATGTTTTTCACGGAGAATACCTTAAATTCTGACTCGAGCTCTTCACCTTGGTGTTGTGATGAGAAGTCAAAAGCATGTGGTTAGCTTGAGATGGCCCATACACTGAAGACTTGAATGAAATACTGTTCTAAAGGCAGAGTCCATCTCAGTCAGCTGCCGGTAGTGTGGCTTTCCCATAGTCTTTCTGATTGTCTGCCAGCACTCATGCAAGCTCAGGTCTTGCCTCCATTTCTCCGCGAGATGCCGTTCGTGCTCGCATGTACTCACTGGTCAGAGCCGCCCCCGGACACCCATTGCCAAGGCGCCACCTCCGTACTGCCAGGAAGGTGTTTATTCCATACACACCTGTCACCAGGAAGCCAAAGACCTGCACACAAGTGGAAACAGGAAGTAGGAAAACAATGTATGAATCTGAATGGGAACCAAAGGCTGCACGGTTCCTGAAATGTGCCCAAAATCGTATTTGCACTGACAAATTTATTTTGATGTAGTTACACCAGAAACACATGGAAATCTGTACGGAGTGATAACAGGCTTAAAAGCTTACATGTTTGCTTGCATAAGTAGATATATAAAGAGAAATGAGAAATGAGCTCATCAGATAGTATGTGACCCGGTGATCACCCGTGCTCACCCAGACATATGAGATAAAAGTCTGTTGGCTTCTTTAAGTACTTTTGCTGAGGTCTTCAGTTGCATCATTATATTTATACACAAGTATGAATCCTTTGTGATGTGTCTTCATAGGAAACATGCTAACTGATAAGAGAAGGTTTGTAAAGATGTCTGATATGTTTTGTATATGTATATCTTGGCAAAGGAGGATGGTTCTGAGTACACACCACTGCTGCTATTTCAGCTCCAGTGTTGTGGTTGATGCAGGCCAGCACAAGAGACGACAAGAAGAAGAAGAAGGTGCTGGCAGCAGTGTTAACCAGGTCCTACAGGAAGACACAAAAACATACAAGATTACATTAGATTCTAGATGTGCATCAGTACTATTTTTTTCAGGACTTAGTACCAAGTATTTCATGAGGGGAGCAGCTAATGCAGAGTATTTAAACAAATTGGAATTTGTCATTTATCATGTTGTCAAATTAAACAATGGCTGTACATGAATGAGTGTGTCAATTCTGTTTCTGCATAAACACATGCAGTTAGGGCATCATTTGAAATTGCTCAATACTACAGCCCCAATACCAAAACAATATTTTTTTAGACACCTTGCTTTGAGGAATATAAACATGTTTTTCAACAAGTCTTTTTGTAATTTAACAAAAAAAACTTATTGTAGAAGCACAGCCTAAATTATAACAAAATTCTGATTTAAACCAGGAACTATTTACAGTTTTCAGTACTTAGTGCGATGGACACATTTTCAGCCCCACAAGTAGTATTTATCATTTATAAATCCATAAATTCAATTAAAATATAGAGAAAATATCTATTCATACAGTGGGCTTAACATAACACTTTAATTTAATGCACCTGAGGCACTCAAAGCGACAATGCTACAACAGCTGCCTCATGCATTTTAGATTTTAATCATTTTTAACACACCAAAGAAATTTTGCCTCACAGCAGGACATGTTTGTTATGCCAAAGCACATCGTTTAAAGTAATAAAGTAATCATGAAAAAAAAAAAACTGCAGGGGGACAAAGAGGCCAACAACACATACTTAAAAGCAACCTAGCACCCCATATTAAACACAAGCACAAATATACCCTCTCCACTCACTCCATCCCCCACCTTTTTACACATGAGAAGGAAAATGAAAGGGATACTTCCCTTTGATGTTTTACACTCCTGGTATTCGCAGTACAGACCGTTAGAAAAGGGTTAATAGTGAAGAGCTCAGCATGACTGGAGCATGACCCTCGTGATCAGATGCGTGATAGTGATCATGGCAGACACGGCCTCTCATATGACACAACACTCACACAATGGAGATGTCACAAACACTGAAACAGACACACATGCGCACTATAGATGAAGCAAACAACTCAGCAGGGCATAAATACTATGACAATTTGTAACTGATCCTGCGGTTTAATCAGTAAGTATGGAACCTTCAAACAAAATCATAACCCCACCCACCACACACACACTACAAACACTGTTTACAATACACACACACACCCCATCTATCTTGCTCGACTGGTTAAACAGGAAATACTGCACATTCACATTCTGGTGTCCTGTCCCCGTGTGCAGAAAAGCTTTTCTCCAGCTTTCAGATCCCACATTCACTCAAGATCCTGTCAGTTAGGTCCCTGCGCTTCACTCTTTCACTCCATTCCACGTTTTCACCAGGCCAGCACTCCGCAAGACCTTAAATAACACAAGCACAGACTGGACCAAACCACTGGCTCTCTGGTTTATTATTGGCTTGTAAAATAGTTTTACAATCTTCTCTCTATCTGCTGCGATTCACAGCATTGAACAAAACTGAGGTTTTCATCCTTAATCCTAGAACTATAAATTTATTTCAAAATGTTGTATTGTTGTATGTAACCCAAGCAGTTACATAATTTGGGATGGCATCCAGTTTAATCCTCGGTCAACCTTGGCCAACTGCATATACATTGTTTGCTCCAAGACTTTCCCAGTGTAAACTATTTGAGAGTGCCTGCAAAACAAGTAAATATACAAGTAAAGTAAAATATAACAATTTAAAAAAGATCTCTATTTTGATAGTAAGGATCATGACTAATCAGAAATCTGTAATTATTTTATTTTGTGTTTGTACACCAGGTTTGTGCACAAAAGGGAGATGCTTTTTGCTGTACGTGCTTCTATGTTTCGATTGTGCTCTCATGATAGAAGCTAGAAATACTAATTGGGCTGCATCTATAACAACCTTAGAGGACGCAGCAGAACACTAATTATGAAATTTAGTCTCTTGACAGTGACGGCGAGTCACACAGGGCCAGAAAGCTTCATGCGAGAATAGCATCTCACCGCCTTTCACATCTATATCTGATTCTCTTTGAAAGACAAATAAAGATAGCAGGCAAGTATTTCATGTCTTTTGTCTGCTTGGGTGGCAAACTTCAGCTGTCAAAACCAAGAAAGCTTTTATTGGATTCCACTTTCAGGCAAAGTAAATACAACATGAGTAAAGTGGTCTCTGATCTGAACTGATGATAGATTAATGACTATAGCTATTAATAACCACAAACCCCGGCCGTGTGTTTGGATTCAGCAGAGATGTAGATCATTACTGGCAGAATAACATGGGATCAATCAGAGAAATGTGCATGCATACTATACATATAAACAACATACTTCATGTTCATGGGGTAAATTCTGTTGAAACCCATCAAGAATCGTAATCCTTTGCTTGCATTATTATCCATTAGAGTACACTGTGGTGCTAAACTGATGCTTTAATGCTGGTATGTGTGTGTAGTAGGGATATAAACAAATACATTATTTGAAAATGAACAACAAAAATGCTTTTTGAATAGCATCTGAATTTTTGCAATACTAATTGTTGGCCACACCTTCCTCCCATCATAACTCAGTGAAATCATAAAACTCAGGCATCACAAACACCATTACAAACATCCATAAATCTGATTAAAAACTTGACTTTTTTCTTCGGTATAAAAAGTAATCCAGCTAATTTTTGTCAGTAACATTTGAACTGGAACTGCTATACTATAAAAATATAAATATTGTGTTTTTTGTATATTTTGTTGGCAGCTAAACTTCTAAATAGTGTAAGTATTCATGGCAGTAGAAAACAATTTAGATACAATACAGATATTTTTGTGACATAAACAGATACAGACAGCAGCTTTGTGTTATGCCCCTAGGGTGTAAGGCTGTGATGGGTCCAGTCAGCACCCACCAACTGTCTTCCCTCTGAAGTACCCAATTCATTTACATGTTAATTGTGATGAGATACTGTCTGTTCCCTATATGAAACAACCAGAATATATTGGGCACACTGCCTGGGTAGTCAAACAGTTGCTCTCTTTTTAAAAGGAGAATGACAACACTAATATCCCTATAACCCTCCCCTTTAGCCTGTGAATGTTCTTCCTTGTGTGTGGGTCCTCAGGGTTGCCCCATGTCTGTCCCAGAACCCCCGCTGAATGGCCAGCAGTTATTTGGCTGTGCAAATTAGGAAAACAATGGCCTGTATGGTTTGATTGTATCTGTCTCTCTAGCCGGTTGTGCAAAACAAGCGTATTCACGCAAACTAAAACCTGAAGTTAAACATAGTAACTAAAAGTCACCAAGCGGCTTTACAGCAAGGTCCCAGGACTCTGTCCCAGGACAGCATTCATTTCAGTGTTGAAGGAGAGGAAGTGGGTGTCAGGGCCTGAGTTTCCCTCTCTGTACTGCCAAAGTCATCATAAAGGGTGAATTAGAGAAGATGGGATCACATAGCACATAATTGTATGATCAAAACCCTCCTTCTGAGTCTCAACTGCATTATAAAACAACTCACTCCACAAAGAAGGAATAGTAGCGCCAGTCTACGGATTAGAGCCGAAGCAGAAGGGTTAACAGTTGGTTAACACTCTGAAATGGCTTACTCATGGTGAAATTCCCAAGGGCTCAGTGTGACTGGAGCAGCTTCTAACTCGATAGACATAAACAGCGTGGGGTGCAGCTTACAACTGTGTGGAGTGGAACCTGGCATCATGGGCTTGTTAGCTACTAGTCAGGGCAGAGACTGTGAAATCTGGAAAGCAACAACTACTGTATGTCTTTCTTTCCTAGAGTTTACCAACCAAAAGTGAACAAAAGAGGGTTTTAGTGGCATAAACACAGAATGTGTTGTTCTCCAAATATATATTCTTTTTCCCCCTTTTTTTAAAATATGAAAGTCTCAGTATCTTTACGCATAACAGTATGTTTCCAGCAATGCCAATGAGCCAAACCACAGGCCACAACAGTCTTTGAAGAACAACCTCCTCTGTGGGTCTAACTCACAACTGAACTTACTCCAACACACGTCTGTGCACACAAACACACACACATAAACAATACATGTTAATTACATATTTTAAGACTATGAAGTGGAAAAATAAACAAGTCAGTGCTGACATGACAAAAGTCAATGAGCCACGGGGGTGAAAAGGAACAGAACATCTCAGAAAAAGATAGAACAGGAGGATTTTACATTATATGAACAGCCTTTCCAAGACTGTAAAAAGCTTTCATTTGGTTTCGCCAGAAGTAGAAGCCAAAGGCACACCCTCTCTTCATGTTTGAGGTGGAATATTGTACTAAGGATACCATAAAGCAATCTGATAGCTATGGTTGGATTTGGACATCTGGCTTAACATCCACTGCTTTACTATGATATGTACGCTGTGTGGCCTCTGGGAATACATTTTGAGATGTTTTTTTCCACTCACCTCTGTAAAGGATACCTGGCTGCAGCTCAGAACACGCCAATGTGTGTATGTAGGCAAATACAGCCAGTATCTGATGGAGAACACCCACCAACTCATTTGCTTACAGCTGACAATGCACATCCTGGTGGTAACACAGAAACCGTATGCCCTCCCAACCAGTTCCATACTCACTAAAGTTTCACAGTTTCACTTGTGTAATGAGCTTCTGCTGAGCTTTACCCTGATAATAAATACAAGACTATACAGTCAGTGAGTACAAGCTGTACTCATAGGCTAAGTGTTGCTTTGAATTAAATGCTAACATCAGCTTGGGAACATGCTCACAATGCCAAACCCTAACATGCTGATGTTTAGCAGGTATAACATTCACATCATAGTTCAGCATGTAAGCATGCTAACATTTGCTTTATTAGCGCTAAACACACAGTAGTGCTGAGGTCGATGGGAATGTCAAGGTAAATGATTTTTGTTTTGCTGCTAGTGTTGCTAAATTTTGTAAAAAAGTATTTATCAGTTACTTAAGGAAATTCCGCTATAAAATGAAGCATGCTGCTAGATTTACTTGTGAGCCAAGGAAACTAATCTGTTAGTTCAGCTCTTTGACAAAAAATTAAATAAAGCCTGCAACCAAATGCTTCCACACAGCATACTTGAAAATGTATGGCATTTTGGCAAATTCAGTGTAGCCGTAGTCCATCTTGCAGTTGTGTTAGGTGCAGTATACAGACACAAGTCTAGGATTCAAGCTAACACTTTGTAACCTTGCAATCTCTAGTAATTAAACCTTCAATCAGCTGTGTTAGCTGGTCTCGTGTGTCAGACTTGAACATTTCCCGAGTGACTGTGTGCCAACCGGCGGCCATTTTGTCTCAAATTTTTGTCACATCCCTTGTCAAGAACCTTTTGTTCTAAACTGAGCCAAGTATATGACGCATCATGACAGTAATGACACATTATGTCTCCCTGTACCTACCGTGAGGCTCCAGTTGACGTGGGGCACCTTGGTGTGCAGGTTGAGGATGAAGATCAGGAGGAGGACTCCTGTCACCACGAAGGCACTGCAGCTAACAAACTCAAAGAAGTAGACCCCTCCACAGGGTGAGCACATCATGATAGTCTCTATGCAGATGAATCCAATAAGGGATAGGACCTAAAGTGAGAGTCCCAGAGAGAGAGACAGGAGAAGAAAACAGTATAGTATATAGTATAGTGTGTATTTTAAATATCTTACCCTCTAAATAACAATATCAATAAAACCGTTTACAATTACATCACACGTTTGATTTGTGTGACTAGATGAATGTCAAAGTCATCCTAAAGTTCCAGCAAGTATACAACAAATTATCTCATTTTTAGTGTCAGTGTCAGTAACATAAATACAAAATAAATGTTTACTGGTAATAGGCTACTGTTCATAAGCATGAAGATTACTGTAGGTCAAGCCATTTCTGTAACTTTATGTGAGTGTTTGTTAGAGCTGAAATTCCAAGCTTTCCAGATGATGAAGTGATTGTCCTATGAATAGACCAGAGGCCATGGGTCCATCTCATGAGTCCCGCTCCTGGCAGTCTTTAAAGATGCCTCCCTCCAGCCAACATCCATCAACAAACCACAGTACGGGAAGAATTCTGCTATTTAGGTGTTCTTCTGCCATCTAGCCCCCGACAAAACCACACACAAATTACCAATTGGCTCAGAGCGGTCCAAGCACCAGAGACATAACAGAACCAAGAGAAGACCACTGCAACATATTATCGACCTGGAGCAGCCGATTTCAAACCAGTTTAGTCCAGATCTGCTTGGTCTACCAGAACAGGACAGTTTGAATGTTTTGTATTAAATGTTGATATACTATAATACATTGTGTAATGATGGGTTTGAGTTGAAGGATGATTGGAGGTTAAACTGCAAGAAAATTGCAACATTTTGAGCTTTTCCAAAAGGCACAACCACTTATGGCCATATTTACTGGGCTTTTTAGTCTTTGCATCGTATTCATTGTGTATTTGTGCCTGAAAGAGCAGATTGATTGTCACCTAAGGCATGCCTTGTGTCTTATCTGTGTATCTCTATTTCAATAAATTGTTCAGCCCTAATCACAATAGTGTTTGATTACATTGGATTTACAAATGTTCATGCAAAAAGTAAGGGCCAGTTTTGCATGAGCAGATGACATTTTACATAGATTTTAGAGGGCCCCCCCCCCCCCCCCCCCTTTCTCCATCATATGAAAAAGGTACCTGCCATGACATCTCACTTGTTAGTGAATTTCATGCAAAGTAAATTAAAGTTAAAATGTCATGGTTGATTTGGAAACCATATGGTTTGTAGTCACAGCCCGAAGAGCAAAGATTAAGAGGATGAGCATGAAAGAGGATGAAATATTTTGTTGACACATGCTTTCTCTCACGACAGGGAGAATATAAAGACATTAGAATGGAAAATAAAGACATTAGATATTTGCTACACTTTCTCTTAAACTCACCAATTCAGTCAGAACAAAGAGTAACTAAGAGTGCAGTAAAACATAACGTGAAGTTTCTAAAAAGTTGTAGGTGTCACTCATTCTTCCACGAAGAGATGACTGAGGTGCTGCTTCATTAGCATCTTTTTCTCCATCAGCGAGACACTGAATGTCTCACTGCTCCAGGTTGCTTGGATCACTTGATATCAAGCAACCTAGTAAGAGTTAGGGTTACCATTTTATGGTTAGGGTTAGGGTAAGGGTCCAGGGAACACATTATGTCAATGAGGGTCCTCACAACTGTAGAAGTACAAAGATGTGTGTGTTTAATGAAGATGTAAGAAAGACAATGATTTGCTAAATCTGTGCCTAGTATATACAGACTGCTCATAAATCACGAAGTCTGTTTTTGGTATGTATTGCTATTTGGGAAATGGGTTATTTTTGTAATGACTTTTTTTGCAAGTATCTAAACTTCACCAACTGTACAACAAAGCCTTTTCTGGAAATAAGATATTTATTTACCTTTCTTTTGCATAAAAGTCTACTAAGATTCTCAGAAATGGCTGCATCTAAAACTCAGAATCCCGTTTATTAAGAAGCTAATCTGACTCCAAAGTGTCCATGTAAAAATGCTTCAAAGTTAAAAGACTTCAAAGTTAAAATCCTAACAATGGGATTGTTTGTGAAACCCAATGCAGATTTTCATCCGATGTGAATCCAACTTCAATCTACCACCACTAGCTGTATCTCATTGCTCGACACTGCTGAACAAATGCATTTGAGAAAAAAAACTGTCTCATTAGCAAAAGAGCCATCCTCCTCTCTCCTATCTCTCAGTAGCTCAATCACCAACCTAGTTTATCCAGTTGAATGAGCAGAGTGCACGGATTCTGACCAGTGTTGTTCTTTGATGCCCGGCACTGTCAGTGGAGAACTCTCCTGTTTGTGACATTGCAATTTTCCTCTTTGGGTGATCACCTCACAGGAAACACTTAAAGAGGGGGTATTATGCTCATTTTCAGTTTCGGGTTTCAGGTTAGGGGTTGTACCAGAACAGGTTTAGATGGTTTAATTTTCAAAAAACACCATATTTTTTGTCATACTGCACATTGCTGCAGTTCCTCTTTTCACCCTGTGTTGAAGGCTTCGTTTTAGCTATGTATGTAGTGATACATCTTGTCTCTATATGATCTTTGTTGGGAGTTGCACATGCACAGTTCCTAGTTAAGGACTACTAGCCAATCAGAAGCAGAGAAGGGCGGGTCAGTGAGAAGTCAGTAAACACAGCTTCGGTTCAGCTGTGTGTTCATGACCAGCTTGGCAACATAGACTGGAGAGAGAGTTTGGTGAGTGGTGAGTTATTAATCTGTAACAAATGTATCTTTCATCCATAAAGTTTTAACTGAGCTCTGTCTCTACATCACAGTAACAACTTTATGTCCATTGACTGCCTGGAGGGTAGCTAGTGTTTGGAAGGGAGAGGACGTGTCGATTTTGAGGGCGTGTCAGGCTAGCCGCTTGGCGAGCGTTATATGAGGCGCATTTAGCTTCCATGAAAGGGAAACGGCTGGACTACAATCAAGTTGTTTTCAGGCAGTTCACAGAGCAGTTTTCTGTGGGAGATAGGAACTCCCTTTGGGGTGGACTTTGGGCTTTTTCACTTTGCAAACCTATTACATGCACAAAAAAGGTATATAACTCCACAAGGTCCACATACAGTAATGCATGAACACATGTCCAGCAGGAAAACAGGAGAAAGCGAATCCACTGGGCCGACCAACATTAAGACAAAGGTTTCGTTTTGCACAGCTGTTGAAGCCTCATTAGAGCGTGTCATCGGATAGCAGTTCATCTGTGACTGTAACACAACCAAAAAGGTTACACCCAAACATGAGTGGAGTGCTGCTTGGGCTGAGGGATGATGTCATGTCTCTTGAAGAAAGCATATTGCTCTCCCCACATCCCTGTGTAGCAGGTGTCAGGCAGCCACAGGAGAGGAGACAGGGGTTGACAAAGCGCCATACAGGATAATCTTTTAAGTAATGATTTTATATCAACCTCCACCCCTATGCAACCTGCTCATTGTGATTGCATAAGTGCATGATCATGCACATCAGCTCCCTTCTCCCTCCTGCATGCACACGCATTCTTATCTTTGGGATTAAGCACATTATTAGTTGCCTTTAAAGGCCTCTTGGACTCAGATCTCCTTCTTATACGCCATCTGTTGTGGACAGAAAATGAATGGAGGAGAAAAGCGGCCTCGCTCCAGAGACCATGCAACATTATATGCTGCACTCTCTATGCTATGGGACCTCATAAATAATTACACACAAATAATTACCCAAAAATGTTGAACATGCTTATCCATGTGATGAGAAGTGTAGCCTGAATGACGGTCCCCACATGCATGCGCAGCATGCGCAACGTTCTTGTTGTCTTTATGTCTCCCTGCAAGCTCAGAATAAGTAATGTTTCAACCAGAAGAGAATGAAGCATATGGCGTCTCTCTCTGAGCAGGAAGTGCTCGCTGACATTTGGGAGCATCTGGTAACTTCATTACACGACATCCACAGACGGGAAAAAATATTGTACCATAATATTTAATTACCATACTACTACTTTATTAGAATAGTAGTTAAAAGAAAAACATGGGTCCACACACCATCATGAGTGAACTGAAATTCATCATGAAGGTATATGGCTTGTTGGGAAACAAAGAGAGTATGATTTGTGTCCTCTCGGGCCCAGTGAGTATCAAATTCCAGTCATGGTAGAGGGTTGGACTTTGTTGACCCAATCACAGCAAAGAGACAAACCTGATGTCAGGATGCACACCTCGGTCAGGTTACATCCCACAGGGGGTTGTTTCCGATCAGTACAGGGTCAGCAGCAGCCTGCGTATCCATCCATCCAAGGTATGACAAGTTGACTGGCTCACTAAAAGCCTGTGCAAATGCATTTTAGTGCTCCAGTGTGAAACAACTACACAGTTCTATTAGCACTTAGCATCCTGATCTGCACAGAGGGTAACAGAATATTTCAGTAAACATGGGTCAGTGCAAAGGTCAGAGTGGTTTTTAACTACTACCTTAGTGCAAACAAGGCATGGGTGTGGATGTAATATAATAAACATTAC
Organism: Micropterus salmoides; assembly: GCF_014851395.1. Taxonomy (NCBI): domain Eukaryota; kingdom Metazoa; phylum Chordata; class Actinopteri; order Centrarchiformes; family Centrarchidae; genus Micropterus; species Micropterus salmoides. The sequence continues at coordinate 16,377,722 of NW_024044348.1, read as the reverse complement.
CTTGGCAAAGACATAAGGAAGTATGAACAATGCCAAAGGGCCCAATAACGTTTGAGTGATGATTGGCAAAACTGACATCACAAAACCAGTATTTTATACAGCAGAACTCCTTATTACTCCATGTGTCCAAAAAGGTATGTGGATCTTTAAAGAAGCCTGTGGTACAAGTACTGTTCCTTACCAGTCCATTCTGCACTGATGTTAATCATTACTCCATGCAACTGATTTCTGCACAAAGATGATCTATTAACATATGAACACTGCCCTTTCGGCCTCAGAACAACTTTCCGTAAACACAGTTATATAAATAAAAGGCACAATACCTCCTTGGCATATGAGCGCAACTTTAGTTACTTTGCTTTGTCATTTGTTCTAGTAGAGCATCACACAGCCTCAGCTGGCACAGAGTTAAACTATAAGAGGAAAGAGCAGTAAAATGCAAGCCAGTGATGCTATTAATGTTTGGAAACAATCCTTGTAAGCCTCCTCTAAGATACTGAATGTAAACTTGGATGACTTTCAATAGTCCTGTCCTTGCCAGTGAAGCAGGAATGACAAGCTCAAACTGGAAAGCCAGTACCAGTGCACTGAACCATTTACATAAATATAAAGCGTAAACAGAAGATTAGTAAAAGTAACTAAGAAAGCTTTACCATAGATGCTATATTTTACAGCATATATCTGACAAATGTTTAGGGATTTCCATTCAGAGATGAGTTTGCACTTCTTTTCTACCCGTTGCAATATTTGCATGTCATTTCTATCTTTCTGTGTAACAATCTGGTTGTTTTTTTGCAGTATTTGTATTTGTGCCTTTGCAATATTGAGTGCAGGTTTTATTTTCAATTTTTTGCACATGGCAAATGTGGCAAACCAAAACTCACTTGTGAAGCTGATTATTGAACCTAAATACTTCTTTGGTGGTGACCGAAATGCTCTAGGTGATGAACACTGACAAAAACTTGGATTACATGTCCCTTCAGATTATAATCATGTTTGTACCTTGATTAAATCATACGGTTTTGTTAATTAATTTTTATTAGATTTTTTTGAACAGCTAACACTTAATATTTAAAAACTTTGTCTTATTTTGTTCAATTAAAAAGGTTTCGTTGTTTCCTAATGCAAGCTATCAAAAGTATTCTATCACTACTGAAATTCAGGTATTACAATACCTCTTCCTTTTGTAAGACTCAGCCACCAAGCAGGTACACCTGCACATGTATTAAAAGTCACATTCGAACCATGAAGCCAGGGACCAGCATGATTGAATATAAAGATTATTATTTTTATTGGATTACATTTCTTTGGTCTCTGCAGCTAAAGGAATGTTGAAGAAATTGTTTTCGTGCTGCCATGGAGCAGCCAAGTCAATAAAAACATTCTATCATTTGCTGTGAAACAGATGAAGACTACGAATATGACTCTTCTTCTTCGTTACTGCCTACTCCAAACATCTCCCACGCTGATGACAGATGGCTTCCTATCCTAACTTCCCACACATACATAGGTAAACATCACAGGTGTGTGCAATAGCTTAGGCTGACTGTGCTCTTCTGCAAGACTCAGCCACCCACAAGTTGAAATACTTTTCAAACACTAATTTTTCTAGAGTTAAACAAAAGTTTAAAAAGAGAAGCTGGAGCTATGCATAATTGTCGTCCCACAGTTTGACTTTTAGTTATCTTGTGTTATGCACAAACATTTTTACAGGTAATTGCTAGTTTCCTCAACTCCATGGTTTGTTCTGTTGCAGACACACTACTCCATGCGTATGAGTGGGCAGGCCTGTGTCTGAGTTTTTGGCACCAGAAGAAGAGAAATCGCTCTGGCCTGATAGATATTTCCTCCTCTGGTTAATTGTCAGAGCTGTGGGAGCCCTCGTTTTGCTTTGTTGTTGCCTGTGTCTCAGTTCAGGCATCTGGTTTAGGTGTGATTTAAGTGAAAATGTGTTTTTCCAGGGACCACTAGATCCTGACAAAGAAAAAATTAAAGTAATTTTATAATATTTTTTCTAAGGGCAATTGGGATCCTAATTAAATACACAGGTATCACCAGGTGCATTGTTGAGTAGACCCACAGTTGCTAAACACATTTAGGATCTTTCAGAACAGCTGCAGCAGAAAGCAGTCACACACTGTAAATTTCATTTTTTGGTCATTTTCTACCTTTTTGCAAACATGAAAACCAACAGTTATCATGTAAGAAATGCTAGCTTATCACAAAAAAATAACATCTCTATAAAGGCACTGTTGGGGATAATATCAACATTTACCATTGGAGTATAATGTACCATGTAGTCGGTGCCAGTGTGTATCCTTCAAAATAGTCACATATTTGGAAAGGTCTGCAAAAGATGGCTGAATTGAGAATTCTAAACCTTAGCAACCATACCCCCACCTTCACATTCAATGGGGTAGGCATGCTGTTAGTATGAAACCTGACTGACCACTATTAGGGGCAGGGTAAACCAGGATCTGACCGCATCTATTTGAATTAACATTCTGGTTTGGGGTTTTCAGCTTCAGGACTGGAAGTAATGCGCAGGGTATTAATTCTCAGAAGACATCATAGTTTCAAAATGTTAAGTTAAAGCTTTTAATAAGAATATAGCCAACTATTTAGTCCATATGTTAGTGGCTGCTTAGTGGATGTTATTGGTGAGTCATAGTTTGTTCTACTCACTTTAATGCGGCTGTACATCTCTTAACACTGCAGTAATGTAACGGTAATGATCAAACTTACCACTTCAACCATCTTTAAAATTCCAAAGTATGACTTGAGGTACTCCACGTCGCACCTTATCCCCCCCAAAACGTTCCTCGCATGGACTGGCTCGGTGGTGGGCTGATATGGACTGCTGGCCCCGGAGATCATGGAAGTGTTGGAGGCCTCGCCGTCAAAGCCGTCTGGCTCCTCGGTGGTCCTCATGATGATTTCGGGAGACGCTGGACTCTTGGCGAGAAATGTTACGACATATGTTTATACGCCTGGATCCACCGCACGGCGCAGGCTATGTTTCAATATAGCACACTTTGTTCCATACAGGCTTCAAGTGGATGCAGAAAACAAACCACAGTCCACTTTTCTTATCCACCCCACGGGGAAACAGCCGCGGAAGAAGGCGCTTTTTAACATAACGCGCAGGGAAATCAGGCTGCCGTCCCTTTAATGCAACCCTGCGGTGTTTTCCTCCTGGTTAACACTGTTGCGTCTCTCAAAATTAGCCGCACTTCTAACTATGTTAAGCGGGTCACTTGCTCGAATCCCACCGTGACCTTACCATGGACGAGCCTGGTTAGTTCAACAGCACCGAAAAAAATGCCTACCGGGCTGTGTGACTCGTTTCTGCGACCGAAAAACATCCACCCATAATGGACCAGAAGAGCCGAGAGACAAGCTTTCTTATTCCTATTGTAAACTTGGGCTTTTCTCTGCAGCAGCCTACAGTGAGGCAGCCTGTCCGCCGCTCTTCACGCTATGGATGCAAGGCAAGCTTGTCTCCGCCCCTCTAAAAACTGCACATTCTTGTGCAAGCTCTGCGCCCGTTTTTAAGTATACCCAAACAGCCTGCAAAACGAATCCACCCGGAACCACGCCGACAAGACCGGGCTGTGCTGCACATTTGCTGGCTCTTCTTTGTCCTCGTCGTAATGCCGATGCTGCAGCCTACAAGTTACATCCAACCAGGCCTAGCCAGGTTTAAATTATTTCTTTATTCTCCAGAGGATTACCGTGTGGCTGCTATAGTCCTGTTTATGGACTTTATATGCTGTCCTGTATCTTTCGGGGGGGGGGATATATCTTTATAATGGTCTCAGTAGTTTTGCTGTATTATCTGTAAAAACACATTATCACTTTAAAACAACAAATCCTTATGTCAAAGTATACGAAAAAATAAATATAACTGCTTTGCTATAGCTTAGAGTAGGCTAAAGGGCAGGCCAAGTCTTTTCATCTTAAAACGGTGCATTGTAGATACCAAGCAATAGTCTAAGGCGTTAATCATGTTGGTATGGTGGTTTACAGCTATATTTCTCCAAATTGATTTATGCATGTGAGACAGCAAAACATACTGCATTTGTTATCAGATGTCATGCCAATCATGTGAAGTAAACTTTTACAATGCAGGGACTGGCCTAATTTTCTTTAAATTAAAGAAACTGTGCTTCCCTGGACCTTACTGCCCTCCTGCGGTGGATACCTAGGTGATTGCAGAGCGCAAGAGATGCTGGGAAAGTGAATCCGATACCTGGGTGTTGCATCTGCATCCAAGCAGCTATTATCCTTTAATGAAGTGGCACATTTATCTGGATATGATGCCAGTGAAATTTCAGTTCAGGTTCTACAAAGATTAAAGACTCTGCTTAAATGTACAGTACAAATGTGCACATCCACCCTTCCAAAATGTTACTGTAGCTGTAATATGTGCAGTGTTGCAAACTTGTATGGCTTCAACGTCGTGAGGTGGATATAGGAAGTAAACATGTTTGGAGATTACAGGATACAGGCAGTTAAAGAATGTCTGGGTTTAAAAAAAAGAAACACTAAATAAATTCAGTTGAATAAATTCAGATTAAAGAGATCATGTGTTTAGGACTTAAATCAGAAACTGTATGACATTTTACATAGCAAATGTGATTCACAGTGGAAAATACACACTAGGACTGTACTACTTTCATCTTTCATAATATTGATGTGTATGGATACACAGGGGATTCTTCTGGCTGTCGGCACATTTGTTACAACTGCAATATACATATTTCGTGATGCTTGTGATTTTTCAGTGGTTGACGTGCAATGGTCAACAATCTGTCATTTTTTATTTACATTTATATTTTTAAATTGATCAATCAGCACAAAAGGTGATCAGTAAAATTAGTTAATGTCACTATCTCAAATTGTGTGCTTTAGTGTGGGGCTGGAGTGTTTTGTGTAACATTAAAAAAACAAACATTGTATAAATAAAAAATAGAAATGTAAAAGGCAAGCAAAAGTTGGATTCTTGGTTTTATTGAAGCCAGGGGTCTGATAAACATTTTACTTATCTTTGTCAGCATAAGAAGCTAAAATCCACATGGCAGCTTAGAGGCTACATAATTGTGTTAAAGTCATACAATCAAACTTCTGAATTACTTCAGGACACAAAGATGCAGCCAGCCATGTGCATACAATGTCTTGATACAAAAAGGACTGGAAGCAGAAGCTCAGTCTCATACAGATGTAGACTGTCAATAGTGGTCGAAGGCAATTCAGTTAGGACGTGAAGAGGCAGTTGCTTTCAACTGATGTTTAAATACAAAAGTTCAACCTTCATCCAGTCTTTACAAAGAGCAAGTGCAACTTTAAAACCAAGCAGCATGAGAGAACTTCATTCCGCTCAGCTACATGCCAAATTCTAACAAGTATGGCCAAGAAATATCAGTGTTGTCAATCAGGTTGGGGTGACATTTCAAAATTATTTTAAACAGAAAGTGACTATAGGCAAAACCATATGACAACAACAACAAAAAAAAACATGGATATAAACACAAACAAGGGGACGTTTCAAGGGCAAAATGGACAAAGCTGAAACTAAATGGAGATTTATTTGGTTCTACTTTAAGAAGTTCCAAAACATCAGATGTGACGAGAATGATTTCTTAAGGAGTGATATTAACTGCACAGTATCAGCAGAAAGGGGTTATTCCATAGTTAACCACCAGGGGCACCATCCATAACTTAAGCAGCAAATGCAGATAAATCAAGAAGTTTTATTGTATAGGTTAACTTCTCTGTTCATCACTAAATGCTCTGAAAAGGCAAGGCAAAAGAAAAATATGCATTCTGTATTGTTAACTGTACCAACAGGGAACTGATACAAGTATCCAAGGAAAAGTGCTTATTTCAACATGTGGTGGGACTTCTCCTGGCTGTTTAATTGTGCTTCATTTCATTTCGGCAACAGACCCTCAGGTGCACATTCCACCCAGTCACAAAAAAATGGGGAAAATAAAAGGAAAATATAAATAAATAAAAAAAACAGTAAGAGCTTCATTTTTTTTTTTTATCAAAAGTAAATCCAGACCATTTTGACAACAAATCAAATCATGTATGACATACTGTACACCAATATGATCTTGTGATTATTCCTTACAGAGAAAATCTGAAAAAGAACGGCGTGAAACCCAAATTGCATTGTATTTGTAGACCAGTTTAAAGAATTTACCATAATCGACCGTACACAATTGTTTGTTTTTTTCTGAAACCCCAGATATGGTTGAGTGGAGTAAGGCATTTCTACCATTTTTACAGGGTGCTATTCAAAAGATGAGATCATAAGCAGGTCCGAGGGTCGGAGTGCAAGGGCTCCATGTAAAAGTAGGACAACAAATGGCCACTGGTTAATCTTATGGACAATTACCAACTATAAAAGCAGAAAATAGTGCTTATCTTTGGTTCCAATTCACTCCATTTTTCCTTTTTTGCTATTATCTGAATAGCAAATAGCTGCTCTCGTGACACTTGCCACTGATTCTGTGAAAGCTACTGATGTACACTATCCATAATATTAAGCAGGGCCCTGCATACAGATTTAAGAATGATAATGTACACTTAATTAATTGGCATTAGATAATGGTATCATGAAACCATAAATAGTAAAGATTATCTGATATGGTACAGTATAATGGTTAAAAAAAGAGAAGAGAAGTTACATAAGACAATTAAGCAACCCCTTAAGGACACAAATTAATTAGGAGCATTCCTGCGAAGGCAGGGTGCCCAGTGTGACAAACTGTTAGCTGTACATTGAAGGCAAAGGTTGTCTTTTTAAATGGGCACTAAGAGACAGAACAAAAAAAAACCTGACTGGACAAACAGGTTACCTACAGAGGTGTGTTTCTACAGCCACTTCAGGTAGAAACTGGGAATGTTTTAACCGACATGCGAAGTACAGTGTGAATAAAACGTGAAATTACAGGACAGTGGTGTCAAAGACTAAAAAGGACACAATATCTCATTTTGTTAAAACCACAGCAAATCATTGTGTCTCTTTTGGCTGCAAAGCAAGCGGTTTCAACCATAGTAAGTGTTCGGCTGGGGGTTTCAAAAGTGCCATCACGTGGTTTCTTCTTAATATCAGCAGCCATTGCAGTACGTATGAAAGCATTCAATCTATTGCTATATTGAACACTATCAGCTAGGCCACTTAAATCTTATTTCTGAAAAATAACAGAGACCACAGGCTTGTTGTACATAAACAAAAACATAAAATGAAATAAATTATTTGGATGACAAGAAATGGACAAATACCTTTTAACTGATGGTGCTACAGTGCATTTCCTCTATTGTAGACAAGCACCTCTACTATGACATAAACAGCTAACTGTGCGAGGCACTTAGGAGTTATAGTAGGAAAGATGCTGCCCAACCCCCTCCCCAAATATTCACACCTGTAGCTTTGTTGAAATCTCTAAGCCTCTCAAATCCCAACCAGTCTCATTTAGTCAAAGAAGCTATTTTCAGAATTTGGACAGAATTGCATTTTATACAAAATCAAAGTTAACCTGAATAGATTTTTTGTATTCATATTTACAGAATCCATCGAGATGACTAGGGCAAATTATATGATATGGTATCAGCTATCTGGACTTGTCATATTAGTGTCATGGCGTCAGTGGCATTTTTAACATACTATGTGATATAGATGAATGTTTCCTTAAACTGATAAATGGTGCACAAAATAAAATAAAAAGGAACTTTGTATAAATACATCAGTATCATATCCAACATTTTCTTGTACATACTACATATGTTTGGAAGTATTTTAATTACCTTTTGTCAATTAATATATTTAAAGTTTAAATACCTTTCCAATCACAGTCAAATTCCTTCTAAGCTGAACCAGAGGCCACATGACTTGTCACATTCCCAGTCTTTAAACCCATAAGGAGAGGGTGTTGTACCCCAGAAACTGAAGGGGGCCTGCAGTCCAGCACATCAGTCTGGCTGCCAGGGAGTGTGCACACATTTCCATAAACTGACAACCCTCACAAAATAACATTTACAGTGGAAGAGAGGACAGAAATAAAGCCAAGCCTTCAGCTCTTATCATTGCATTAACACCTCCATCTCTGTTATGCATCTCTTCCCATCTCACCAGAACACCAAAATATCTTATAGCATCTCAAACTCATTTTGGTGAAACCACTGTGTCCTGACAGATATAGACATTGGGAATTTGGTCAATTTGTTTACTCTCAGATGTACATGTATTTTTCCAGAGTATTAATGCGGTGGACAATGCAGCCGTTTTTGTTGCCTTCACGCTTCGTTCTCTGTCGGCGGTGGTATGTTGTTAGCTGAAACCATGGAGTCTTGTTTGCGAGTCATCCTGTCCAACTCAGCCTGGACATCAGTCAAACCCGGCTTCTGCCCTTGGGAAAAACAGGAGACAAAGTCCAAAAGTAATCTCCTGTAGCTTCTGTGTGATTTTAAATATCAGTTTTCTATGGCCAGCAAGCAGATGGATGACGGCTGGATGGTGATCCGGTCCCATGCTGGAGACTGACGGCTCGTGGCCACAGTTAATATGCATGCAAAACCAATCATCGGACTAAGGGAACATGTACGCATGCATTATCCTTTTAGCCAGATCTCAGAGATGTTAACACTGCTCAGCGCTGGAACAAAAAGTACCTGTCAGTGGTCTCAGACAGGGAGATGAGTAATGCATTGTTTCAATGTTGGGTAAATTCAGCCATTTCACAAACAGTATTTGACTTTGTTATATTGTAATGATATAACAGAGTAAAAAGAAACATGGTGCTGGATGCGAAAATAAAAACTGTTGACATGCAAAACAGCTGAGGTTACTCAAGTAAAATAACAGGTGAATAAATTAGTTGAGTAAGAGAGCAATGGGATATGATGTGGAATGAGTGACATTAGTTTCATGGGGGCGCTTATGAATGGAGGTTTGGTGCATACAGGCCTGTTACAAGCTTCCTCAGATGTCAGAAGTTCAGTCAATGAGGACAACGTTTCTTTTTCTCCTGTTTTAACCTTCTCTCTCTCTCTCTCTCAGGCTGCAGAGATAAAACTCCAGACAGCAAAATGGTCCACAGCCACCATCAACAAAAGGCCCCATTTCCTACTCTGGTCTTTTTTTTTTTACTTTAGTGTGCATTCAGTCCATCCTCAAAGAGGAGTCTTAATGCACAGGATGCTACAGTCAACAATAATGGTTTTTAACTGTCTTTCAACTGCTAACCTGTAAGGAAGAAAGTTTGAAAATAGCAAGCGATCAGAGGTGAGAGTAATGGAATAAGAGGTTGTACCTGTTTTCTTGGCGGACCCTTGCACTCCAGCTCCAACGGCTCCAGATCCTGGGCTCCCTGGGGATCCGGTCTTTTTACTCAAAAGGCTATTGAAGAAGTTAGCCAGCACTCCCTCATTTGCAGCCCCCGCTGCAGGAGAAACATGGAACTTTAAAATCACTTCTGTAATGAAACTTTTGTCAAAGATAATAAGATTACAAACATACGTTTGGGGGCGCAAGAGATCACAGGGGGTTCCCAAAGCTTTATCTGTTTTGAGGTTGTCAAAAAAACTTTGATTTGCACAATTAAAAAAATCGGGATAACACACTAGATAATTTATACAAAAGTCTGTATACATTTTTTTCCTCACTTAAAATAGTAGGCAGACTACTAAAGTGCAATTTATACTTCTGCGTCAAATCGACGGCGTAGCCTCTGCGTAGCCCCCTACCCTGAGCCATAGCCTGACGTGCACCTCCTCAAAAAATGTAACTACACGTCGAGGCGACACGGACCGTAAGCACTGTGATTGGTTGGCTGGGTAGCCTCCGAGCCGACAGGAAGTGCCCGTGCTTTGAAGTAACTTTTAGTATCGGCCAAAACAGCGGCTGTAACACTCAATATATTTGACCATCACAACCCGTGCGAAATGACTCGTTTCACTATCAGAATGTGGTCCACTCGGTCGATAACATTTGAAACGGCTATACCAGCCGCACGTATACAATTTTACCCCCAGTCCCGTTAGCGGAGGGCTAAACCGGAAGTTAGTCTGCTCGCCCGTCAACACAGTGGACGCTGTAGCGCTACTGCAGACTAGCGTTTGGAGGTGTAATTGCAGAAAGACGGACACACCTACACACAAGTATAAATGCATGGCTACAGCTTGATTTATACTCCTGCGTAGGGTCTACGTGAGTAACTATGCCGTAGCCAGGCAATTATACTTGTGCGTCCATCAATCTGCAGTACGTTTCATAAAGTCGCCCCTGTTTAATAAATTCACCTGTGATTCAGTAAGCTGCATATGGATCGAAACTGAAACTTAACGTGAGTGACATCTGCAGTGGAGCGTTCACTGTCACTACGAAATGTAAAATTTCCTGCGTGTCTGTTAACGTAATACCAGATGACCTCTCCCTCACCGTTTCTCTGCAAAATGCTAAAGCGGTTTGCCAAATATACTTTGGCAGGTGCAACTATACCTGTCTGGCCACCCAAGTAAAGTATAGGCCTATGTTGAAAACACTTAAGTTAATGCAAGCTATATTTTGTAAATATTACACCTTATAAACCCCTTTTCTTGGTATTAAAAAATACCAAGAAACAAAACACCACGAGACTGTTGGTGAAGGCCAACCAAGAGCTGGCAGTGATTTACACAGAGCCATGGAGGTGTCATTTGACTCCATTTGTTTGCTATTAGTAAATAATTACATAATATTTTTCTGTGTGCGTGTTTTGTCAGCTGTTGGGGGGGCTCAGCTTTTCTTAGATAAAAGTAAGTAAGTATGGTGGGCGCCAAGGAAAAAAGGTGGTGAACCACTGGTAATAGTGCAATCTAGTGTGTGTTGCTACAGTTGTGATGATACAGTTGTTACCTCTAGGGGGCAATATTGCTGCACTTCAGGAAAAAGCTGTTCACATTACAGTCAACAGATCAACGATGAATGGAAAGGACTGCAATCACAGCGCTTTTTGGTGGTCCAAACATTGGTTTCAATAAATGTAGATGATTAAAGAATCCCAAATTAAGTAGAAAGCCCCTGGGATAAAACTGCACAAATTAGGGAACACTGGCAGGATTCTCAATAATCATGTATAAAAATAAATGAGTACTCAGAGTGCCAACCTTTCATGTTAGGGTCAGGCTTTTTGACAGCAGCCATTGGTGAGCTACTGGTCACGCTAGGCTGGCCGGCGCGACCTGCAGGCCTGGGTGACCCTGAGGCTGTCCGTCCCGGAGACTCCTGCAACACAGAAACCAGAGCAAGACTGTGGTCACAAACAAATAGTATACTTTGTCTATCAAGAAGAAAAAACATACTGTGCAAAGAAAACGGAATAATTCCATCCACACTTACTGTTGCTCCTCTTGTTGGCGTGGCTGGTTGCTTTGCTAACAAAGACTGCAAAGGAAAAAAAAAGTTGAAGCTTAATTCAGACGTGGTTTACAATTCCATCAATAGCTCCTATGCACACTCAAGTGGAAAGCACTCAGATGTCAGAACAAATCCTGCAACAGGCATGGTTGACTCATTTAGGATTTTCTGGAAAACTAATTTCAAACATATATATTTATACCATTTATACCATCTCATTTTTAAGACATGTACAGTTAAAGCAACATAACATAAGACAGTTTCGTGTATAAAATTTTATTTCATGTCTATAAATATAAGAGCAGTCAGTCAATTTGGTAGAAAGAAACCTAAACAAACACTTCTCTAACCTGTAAGCCTCAGTTGAGTTTTTTTAAGACTGCCTTCCTGTATTATTATAGGAACAGGAAGTGAAGGCAATGTTAATGTCATGTTTCACCAGCACATTAGTGCAGTATACAAATTTGTTTAACAGTGAAAATGTCAGTTCAGGATCATCTTTTGCATAATTCGTTTTGTTAGATGTCTTTGTATCAAAGAAAAAAAAATGTCCTCCTTACACTTTATTTTATTATGCTACCAATAATACTCGTTAAATAACTTCCATCTCATATTAACCAGTTTGATTTTGAAAGCTTGCCTTCATATCAACGAACAGTCCGTCAATATCTCATGGTTGGTGACAGAAATATGTAAGAAAGTCTGACACATACCTGTTGCTTCATCAGGAATACCTGCTCATCCTCTGCATTTATCTCTTTATCATGAACCAGCTGTGAACAAAAGCAAAGGAGAAAGCAGGTGGTTATACCATCGACTGTATTAAAGAACCCATTGGTTTGTGGAATACTGTTTTGAAGCCTTGAGTTCAGCATTTTGGCCATTGCCATCTTGTTTTTTTGGAAACAGAATTGACCATATTGTGACCAAAGGGTGGAGCTAGCTAGATTGGTTAGCAAGGTGCAGCCATAATTCACGTTAACTATGATATTAACTGGAATGCTAATTTTTGCTGGCAAAAAACAGGCTTTAAATTTTTTTAGCAGCACCCAAAAAACAAGTTCATAGCTAGTTTTCACCCTTGTCCTGATTGACAGGTAGCTGTGATAGCAACTTGTCAATAACAAGGCAGCCATGCCCTAAAGCATACTCTGCTTTATTGTCTATTTTACTCTAAATGGGACCTTAATTACGTAATGAACACCATGCTTATACAAGACAACTAGTGATTAAGAACATAAACTCATTAGAAAAGTCTTTACTGAGGTAATAAATCAAGTGAGAACTAAAAATGCAATCGTGCTCGTTTTTGCAAAGAGTGGAGCTGCACCCTGCTGTCCATTAGAAAGAATGCAGGTTTAAGGAACTTCCATGTTTACATTTACATTTCCATACCTTTCGTACTGGAGGCTTCGTGATAAAATCTTCAAATGGATCTTCAGGTCTGACTGTTGTGAAGTTTTCATGTAAAATCCCAATTTTCTTCTCATTATCCCATCCAGATGGACTGAAAGAAAAAATGAGACACTTCAGTTATACATGGTGCTGATATAAATTCTATTGTAGATAATTATGTAGAGAGATAGAATTTGGTATGTCACTGAAGAAAGATGACAATGTACAGTTTGGCAACATTACCTAAATGTTCCATTTTTGAGAGCATATTATACTTAAATATAAGAAATATTATACTTAAACCAAAGAAACCATGATAACCTAAATAAACCAGTGCATCTTACAGCTTCACTTACATGAACACTGCATCCTTCTCCACCACTAAGGCAGGTGTGGTGAACTGAAAGTCATACATCTTATGGACTATATATTTGTAAAGGAGATCCATGTTCTTCTCCTCTTTGACTGAAGTATAGATCAGGCCAGCTCCATCTGTTTAATTCAGTTAAGGCAACAATTGTTGCTGTACTGACGTAGGTGATAGATGGACTGAACAATCAATAAAATATCATGAACTATATAAAAAACTGCAATTATGCATTAAAAGGATACACTGTAAGCAAAACTGCCTGATGTGGGACTGGATGAAATCGAAGTGCTCCTCTCTGTAGTCATGTTCCTTCTCTAGTATGCTGACTGCATCACACTGAAGAATAAAAGATTGAGAGAGGGAAAGATATCAATATTTTAATTACACAGACAATAAAATGTCAGCATTCATAAGTATATGAACAAGGTTACATTGGTCTGCATCTTAAGCCTTTTCTGCAGTGACGGTGGGCGTTTTTTTGTTGTGGTTCTAGTTTCAACAAATAGATTGTATTCCTAAAAATCTGTCACTGACTGAGAGAGACACAGGTGCGATGCACATCAATACAATCCCCCTGCCGAACCACAACCAGGGATGACCTCTTCTTTTCCTCTGGGTGTGGCAGATGGGCAACTAAATGTGGTGGTGTGGCAGTGAAAGCACTGAAATATAGTACTTCCTTCTCCAGGGTCCCAAGCTTCCATTATTGTTCATAACATACTGGTGAGGTTCAAAAGAACACTGATAGCACAGTTTTACAATCAAAAGATATTTCAACTTTTTTGTATCTACTGCTAAGTCAAAGTGATACAAAGCAAAGACTGGTATTGAACAATTACTTATTGTGCCAAGCTGAATACTTTTTCTCTGACAAGGGCAAAATAGAGGCACCAAAGATTAAAAAAATTAATAAATTAAAAATAAATAAATAAATAAGGCGTATTCACTTTCTTCTAGTCACATCTACCATGTAAAGCTCTGTGGATGGCTACAATGTATATTTCAGCACTAGTCTCTGCCTGGAGGGTTAGCAAGAAAGTATAATAGCAGCTTTTTATTAGAGGATACTTCCTCACAAAGCAAACATAAAACCCATCAGAGGAAACGAGCAGTAAGGGCGGCTGTCAAGGTGTAAAAGAGGCTTTTTGTGCCTTTTTATCTCAGGAAAAAGGTTTAAATACAGAGAGGAACCTACAGGCTTAAAGGGCTGTGGCTGCTGAAGTTAAAAATAAATAAATAAATAAATAAATAAAAGCAGAGCCCAGGGTGTAAGAGGTTTAGAGAAGCTATATACCATGACCACAGGTGGCTTTAGTGGGTATACCATGTGATCTTGTCCTAAGATAAGTGTCCCTTGACTTTTCTGAGTATACCGTTGAAGTAAGAGGAACTCCTAAACCCAGTGGACACACCCTCTAAACAAAAGGCAATGGCTCATTAGGGGGAAATAGGTGGTATAATAATAATCACTTCTAAAAACAAAATTGTAGAGGCTGCATGAAATATGGGAAGTTGCACTTGTCAAGTAGTAGTAGTTTCAATCTCATGCTTTACGACAACTGCTGTAAGGATTAGGAGTTGACACTATATTTGGATACCAAACCAAGACATACAAACAACAGTGATCTTTTTGCATTAAGTTGTTCTCTTTTGCAGCAAAGTGAACAATATAACTGTACTGCATAGTCATGATTAAGTAATCCATTACATTTTATTTGGTATCATTTTTGTCTCTGAACACAAGGATGTATTAGGTCAAAGAACCTAGCAAATGTCCTACCTAGTAGACACAAGTACCTGAAACGTTTTGATAGACTGGCAACACCAGAAGATTAGTTGTCTCTAGATAGTGTCTACAGCTTTGCACATAAAAGTTATTGGGCTTCAGGTATTTTTTTTACCTTTGTGCAAACTATTAGCACTGGAATGCCCAGATTGTGAGAGAGTGTGTTGTCCCCCAGTGGTAGCACAACAGCTTCGTCTTCCCCTGCTGTTGGGGCCCGTCTCTGCGGGGGAGGAAGGGTTGGCATCCTCCGGTTCAATATACTCCTGGAACGCTTTCACCACTGGTGGAAAGACAAAAAGGGAATAAATTAAAGGAACTCAGACATTAGTTAATAGAGCTTGACCGCGAACTGCACTTGCATGGCTGGGTGAGTAACTTAGCTAATATAAGTTTAGAAAGATCACATTTGATATTGAATTTAAATGGAAAAAAAACGTTTGTTGTTAATAGTTATGTTCCATCATTATGTTGTGTTTAGCTATGTTGGTGTGTTAGTGATGTTGTTGTGTTAGCTATGCTATGAGATGAGCAACAAGTTATCACTCAGTTTAATTTTCCATCTGACATAACAGTCTAGGGTCTTGCTGCAGCCATGCATGATTGATGATCGTTTCTGTCCAGTCCTCTCGTTTTATTGCGTTTAAACAGCTGTCTTCGGGTTTTTGGTATGGCAGTGGCAGCAGGTATGCAATAAAATTTCAAATTGCCTGTACTCCGTCGATTCTGGCAACCAACAACACAACAAGATGACATTTTAAGCTCCTTGTGTAGCAGACCCTGTGCTGGTTTGTATTGGCCGCCTCCGGTTGTCCGTTTGTTTTGCCTCCAGCTAACGCTGTGACGTACCTCTGACGTCGGCTAAAAAAGGGCCTATAGACGCTTTCATCGGACGCATTGCCAAGGTGACGTGCCTGGCCCGAAATTAACTTCCATTCCGTTAGTTTATTACTGGGTTTGTGTTTACTGGCTAATGTAGCATGACTACTATGTTTTAATAAATGTATGAGAATTAATACCACTTTATGAATTTTAATATTCAGAAAATATTAATTCATAAATCTCTCGCGGGGCACCACCCAAGTTTCCGTTCGCCCAGGATCTCATGATTCCCTGAGTATGGCTAATAATTAGACAATTATTCACTACTGATCAGTTAGTTAATAATCGCTCAATTATCTTAAATCAGTCAATCTCATATCGAAGAGGTTAATTCTCGTGGCAGGGACTTGGAGATAAGCAATACACACACAATTCCTTTGGTTACAGTGAAATTTATTAACTAATTAAGGTGAATATAAAAATGCGGTTAAAATATACATCCAAGAAATAAACAATGAGAATGTGGGTTTCTATTGGGGGGAGGATTTGACTCATACAACAGCTAATGAACGCAAGTTATGAGTTTTAAGAGTTAAAGATAATCTATTAACAACAAACGTTATGGGACATCACAGATCAATTTAGTTATTTTATTATTAAATTCGAGCTGGAAAATGAATCGGGTGTAGGATGACATTTCTTTATCATCATTTCTAAAGGAAGTGTCAGAAAGTGTGAACAAAGCATTGGTTATAAATAAAATCAATAAAGTCAGGTGACAGGAGAATATCCTTTGATGTGAGGTAATTAAACAAAGAAGAAGGTCAGTTGCCATGGTTACTTGTGTTGGGGGGGGCAGTTTAGGGTTTCCTGCCCTCTCTTAAGAGTTTCGATAGGCTGTTCAGGAGAACACTAATCTCTGGTCAGTGTTTCTTTGTCATTTTAACAGTCAGGCACCGAGGCTTATCACGGCTGCTGCCAAAAGGTGGCCAGTTTTACGATCAGACTGCCCAGAAACAGCACTTAGGGAGAGCGAACCTTTCACCTCTTCCTTTGGGGTCTCTTCAGCTGTCTGTTGAGAGTTGGTATCTCACCCCCCCTCCTTCTCTCAGAGAGAAAGAGAGGAGGAATTTTGAGTCTCCAAATTATTTAATATAAAATGCACAAATCCACACTGTTGGTACACTACACTAATATGGTGAGTGATATCCAGTACAGTGTTTCCCATACATTCACTTGTTTGTGGCGGCCCACCACATTATCAGCGCTGACCGCCATATATTGATTTCCGTTTTTTTTTGTTTTTTTTACTAAAAAAAACACAACTTGTATTTGTTTGCAGAGCTGCACACAGCGCATATTCGCTCAGCACCTCCTCTCACTCGCTCCCTCTCTCTCCCCCGCAAACACATTGACAGCGGACCAGTCTGTGTATTGAATGGTTAGTATCATGAACACCGCTGCACAAATCTGTCTAATATCAATGTCGGAGATCCCCCCGCAGCCGCGCTCGCCACAGTTATGCCGTCGTTCTGTGGGAAACACTGCGGTAAGTCAGACAGGTCGGTATAAAAACATTCTTGTCTTAAATTTTTAAACGGGTCTGGTAGTGTGACCTTATCACGTTTCAGTTTGGCCAAGTAACCTCTCTTTTCTTTGACTGGCAGCTAAGATTATGTCCTTGTTGTGGATTGCTTGCGGAAGTCTGCCGGAAATTAAGTTTGGGCCAGAGTAATACACATGCGCAGTACCGTTTGTTTATGTCGTTACTGTTGAAAGTGTCTAGAATTCATAACAAATCAGATATTTTTAAAATGATTTCTGTAGTTTTATACATTTGAAACATTCATGTCCAGACATGCTAACCCTTAAAATTCCTGGGGCACCTGTAATAGTTACAGTCGCTACCCAGAGAGGTTGAAAGGAGAAGTACGATTTATTACCTTTACAAAACCTAAAATAAATCCAGAAAAATGTAGGCTGTGTATTGTTGTTAATGTAATGTTTGTTAGCTAATGCTAGCTAACTTACCACTGAATGTAACGTTATATAACGTATATAAATGGCATTCTTCACTTTCCTGTTGTGCTGCTCCAACTGTCCAGACATTTACATGGCTGCTGTGTGAGGTGGTGGGGGGTTATATGCAGGAAGCTTTGGCCTACTTCCTCAGCAGCTTTGGGAATGCAGTTGGAGACAGCCCACGAAACCACACTGCCTTGCCATTTAAAGCCTCCTTTACGCTCAAACATGGGATTTTGTACAAGGGGCGAGAACTAGTGTTACAAGCAATCTAAAGGGAAACCCTTCTTGGATACAGGATTACACATATCCAGTGCATTTGCACCAATAAATTGGGGTATGTACATTAGGGTTTAAGAACAGGAATTTGACATGAAGATTACGACCAAATTATCATTGTGCAGATATTATCGGCCAATATGAACTAATTGCAATTTATGACTTTTAAAAAAGAAACAGAGTTGGCTCCTCCTTCACTCATGTCTTGAATGTTGCAGAGTTTGACCACCAGAGGGCACAACATTGCTTACAGAAGCAAGTACTTCACATTGCTAAATTAGGCTAGATTCCCCACAAAGCTAGCTAATGGCATGTTTATCAGTGAAATAGCGCTAACGTCAGTGGTTAAACTATAGTGTTTAACGTATTCTAAATATATCTGCGACCGCTTGTCTGTAGTTACAGTCGGTGCAACGGAAATGATTAAACCAGAGGGGGCACGTAAATAAACGTGAGCTGAATAAGTAGCTAAAACAGCATGATGACATGAGTAATATATATGGTATTATCATTATTGGTATACTAGGTGTAATAGGCTATGTTAGTATTTTTATTATTTATAGTTTTTGTTTAGCCGGCCCGCACATTAGGCTACATTCACTATTTCCTTTAATGTTAATTAGTATTAGTGCTCTACAGTTTATACTAAATCTTTTTTGTAGTTTTAAACATTTGACTCTTATTTATTAAAACTGATATATATTGTACTTTTGTTCAGCATTCTGTGACGTTATAACACGTTAGGGGTAATCTTTGTTTATGCTGTGTGTTTCTGAAAAGAGGGGGGGGGGGTATATTGGTCGATATATCTGATTTTAAAATCCTCAAATATCAAAATCTTTATCGGTCTGTACTACTGTAAGTTACACAGGGGTCTGCTGAGCCTTCACATGGCAACCAACTAGGAGATTTATGGAATGAAAACACAGGCAAGAAACTATAGGGCTACAACTAACGATCATTTTCACTGTCGATTAATCTCTTGATTATTTTCTTAACTGATTAGTTGTTTGGTCCAAAAATGGGAGAAAACGTCAATTAGGGTTTCCCTAAGCTTAATGCTTAAAAAGGAGAGATTTTCGGCAGAGTATCTCTATAAAATACAAAGCGAAAGAGACAGACAGACAGACTTTGCCCTCACTGAGACCTATTTATCTGTTCCACAAACAAAGGTGAGGTCAGAATGCACTGGCCACATAATCAAGGACTGTTCAGCCTTCAATAAATTAAATATATTGTACTTAAAGTACCTGTACCTTAAAAACAAATTACAAAAGATAGACCTGCATTAGTCTTCGAGATACTTATAACGTAGGTATTAATTTCTTTAATGGTGTAAAACCCAAGGCTTGAGTTAAGCTATGAACAAAAGGTGTCTTTCTGCCAAATTTGGTCTCATTGGCTATTGTAAGAAACATTTTACATCAGCCTTGAACAGTTTAGCTAAAGAAAAATATTTTTACAGCCATCACGTTGCTTGTTTCCTTTAATTTAATTGAAACAGACCAACAGTCAAAAGAAGATATACACAGCAGATACTGAAGCTTTAAAAAAAAAATCCCTGTCTCATCACTACCACAACAGTCACTCAGTGAAATATGTTTTTTAATTTCAACGTGTGGCCCAGGCAGCAATAGGTTGATCCTATAATTTGACTTGAGACGACTCCAGGAGCCGGCCTACTTCAGTTACAGCACTGCAGGAGTCAGAACGTCCGGCGCTGACTGTATTCAGTCCCACTCAGTTTACTTCCTTTACTTTCCCTGACGCTGCTATTGGAGGGGGAGGACACCATGATGCAAGATGCCTGCAAGACTCCCTGGACAAAATTCTTCTCTCTCTCTCTCTCTCTCTCTCTCTCTCTCTCTCTCTCTCTCTCTCTCTCTCCTCTCTCTCTCTCTCTCTCTCTCTCTCTCTCTCTCTCTCTCTCTCTCTCTCTCTCTCTCTCTCTCTCTCTCTCTCTCTCTCTCTCTCTCTCTCTCTCTCTCTCTCTCTCTCTCTCTCTCTCTCTCTCTCTCTCTCTCTCTCTCTCTCTCTCTCTCTCTCTCTCTCTCTCTCTCTCTCTCTCTCTCTCTCTCTCTCTCTCTCTCTCTCTCTCTCTCTCTCTCTCTCTCTCACCAATATGCTACTGACATCACAACTGACTTGCTATAAGATGCTTTATCTGGATGACATGCCTCAGCTAAACTGGAAATCTGACCATGTCAGTGGGAGGGGTTGAAATGTTTGGCCAAACACAGAAAGTAGGATGAACCCTGCAGAAATCTGACAAACAGATTAAAAGTTAAGCCTCAAAACTTTACCAAATTGTGAATACTCCCGAAAAATACCACCACGGTACGGACAAACACCACAATGGAAATACTTAGGGCCGGATTTACAAACATACCAAATAAAGAGTACTAAATTGCATATGAATTCTAAAATATTGCATGTGCAATTGTAGTACCTGTTGTGGGTGATTAACTAAGAATTATTGTGTAGATGACTACAGGTACAAACACAATGGAGGTGCCAGTTTTTTTAAATGAGGGTTTTGCATGTTTTAATGGTTTCCACCATGGAGGGTCGGGAGGGAAAGCAGCCACTGCGTAAAAACCTTGGTTTTATTCAGTGCATCCCGAGTATGTGGAAATCGTATGTACCTGCCCATCCTGCCTAAGACTACACTAAGTACATGAGACAGCACACCTGAAAAACTGCTTTGGGAAACCCCAGCAGAAACAGTATGCTTGAATGACCCAGACGCGAGGAAATGCCAGCAGATCGTGCTTCATCCAGCCAGAGGGAACAATCACCGACCGTCCACACCGTGCCCGGTCACCACACGATCTCCTGTCTCTGTACGCCCCAACGGCCCATTCCCTCTCCAGTACCTATAATGGGTTGTGTTGAGATTACGACTGGCGCGCTGTTAACAGTTGGTGACCGTTCCTTCTGGCTGGATGAATTTTATGCGAGATCCATGCACTACTGCAGTTGGGGGCTCTCTGCAGCGCCACGCAACTTTCTAAATTCTTTCACCTCACGGAGAAAATAAGTCTCGTCGAAACAAAATTTGCTTTATTGGCATGAATATTAATACAACAGTACTGCCAAAGCTAAAAGAAAATACAAAAAACAATTCAATTCATATAGTTAATAGTCACTAATATATTTCTATATATTGGATATAAAATAATATCCAATATTGTTAATTTCTCTACGTCTTCTTTCGTTACGGCTGTGTCTCCTCCTCACAACAATAACAGCAGCCATCTCTGCGCAACACTTGGCGGCTTGCACCTTCCTTTCAAACGTATTAAATACAGATGCTGTTGCACTCACATGAAATTGCATTTAGGCTTGTTAGATCACATTTCATGTAGTAAATAAATGTATTTGCATGTTACCTCCCATTATTTTGCAATGAAACGCCCCAAATTGCATATTCATTAAGGCAAAAGTAGTAAATGTACAACAGGTGCTATCTTGCACTTTTGAAAGACGTCATATTCCATGCACACTGTTAGTAGATCAGCTTTCATGTTAATTTGCTGGTGATTTCAAATTTGCACACGTTTTAACTCACGCAAACCTTTAGTAAATCTGGCCCATAGTGCACATAGTACTTCTATTGATTTTTTTATAAAAAAATAAAATAATAAATAGAAAATAGGTATAATGTATAAGTTCCTGTATTTCCTTTCTACTGCACTGTATGACTCAGTTTTTAAAACAAGTCAGTAAAGAAAGTTGAAAATGTGGATCCATTAAAAGTCATTATATCCACTAAGTGTTCTATTTAACAATGTGCTTTAGTCATCACATGGCAACCAGCTTCCCTTTTCTTTTTCACACGTCTGTCAGCAGTTAAGAAAACTTGTTACGACTTGTCACTGTATTATCATGTTATATGCCGAGAACATTTGTAGACCTGTTCTGTCAAATTCATCTGCAATTATTAAACAATTTGACTTCTTTGTAATAGGTAATTTCAGACTTGTAAGAGCAACAGAAGCGAGCAAACTTTGGAGGCAGACAAGAACCTTCTGCAAAAAACCCTGCAGGCTGAACTAACTTGTCTGAAAGGACATCTCCAAGAGCATTTTTCCCCCAAACACAAAAGAACGGTTCATAAGCGAGAGATGACCAGGTCTAAAATTAACAGGAGAACAACATCTGAGTGCATCACACTCATTGATCAGAAGAACTTGCCTCCAGCCAGAAAACGCAGCTGAGGATCATGGGCCTCTCTGATGATGACCTAGAAACATCCATGAAACTGTAATTTCATACAGTGCTTGTCTTCCATGCTACGCAGCAACCTATCTCTCACTTGGAGCCTGGCTCTTATTATGTAAGCCTGCCATTGCTTCAGGCACCTTTTCTGAGAACAGTTTCATTTTAGCCCTCTCCTGGTATATAGAATTCAACAAAATGTAGGCACATAATATTTTCATTGATGTCTCAGATGTTTTGCATGTTGATACACAAAATAATTACCTCATAACAAATCACTGTCTTATATCAACCTTAACTAAGACCCATTTGGATTTACACTAGTCACTGCCATTCATAGAATTTTAACTCAGTAACGACTTTGTCGATCAAATTCTATCAAGCTTCAGTCTCATTATTTTCATGTTCACGTTTCAATTAGCTACATGATAACTGGACAGATTTACAAACCCTGAGATTTTGGCCTCTAAAAGGTGGCACGTGGTTTTAAATGTTTTCCATCTAGCTCCAGCAGAACAGAAACCTTCTACATTTTCAAAATAAAAGCCTTGTGTTTATTATCAGCTCACATTGGTGACAATTTACTATTTTGGGTTTTTAATTTCTGTACCATCCACAATGCAAGTGACATATAGGCAGATCAAGTTAAACATTACTTACTCCTCTGCTCCATTTCTCTCATGTCCTCAGGTGGAATCTTGAGCTTGTCCACATGGTCACGTAGCACACTGGCCCACTTCTGTAGTGACTCCATAATGGTCCAAGGCCGTGACATGTCCACAACAAACACAGCTAGACAGTCAGGTAGTGACTGAGCTGAAACAGCAAACTTAAGTAGGCCTTTGTGGTATAGGTCTCCATCCAGGATCCACACATTACAACGAGTAAGGTCTACAAAGGAAAAACAAAATACTTGGTTTAATCAGCAATGAAATGATTGTTTTACACTAATGTTATTTTGTAAAGGCTACTGCTGTAAAACAACCACAGAAAAGCTACAGCAAGTAAACTCACCATCTCTGTCCTCATCATGGACATTTAAGTACAGATACTCCAGTCCCCTTCCTCTCTTGTTGTGATCAGCTCCTTGAAGTTTGGCCACAAGTGACGTTTTTCCTGATCCATCCTCACCTGTAAGATATTTTATTCATTAGCTTACACATATAACATAGGGTTGGCCAATAAAACAATAATAATTATTATAGCAATATAATTTTTATCAATAACAATATAACAAATGTTCAATAAATATTCAACAAATGTTTGACTTTATTCAATTTAACCATACACAAATAAGGACTTATTTTGTTGTTCATGTTTATTGTGTTAAGGAAAAAGGACTGAAAAAGCTTTTACTTAATTTTACTTTCATATTTGTTGACAAAGATTTTGTCATAATTGTTTTTGAATGTTCTACCTCAGATTTGTAAAGTGATCCACAGTTTGGCATCAAGTGTTGACCATAAAGAAAAGTTTAAACTACAATTAACCACCACATTTCTTCAACTTTCACTCAGGAAATAACAATTTCATACTTATATCGAAAGATATGAAACTTTTTATCACGATAACATTTGTGGCCATATCGTCCAGCCCTAATATAACAGTATTAACTGTTACTAATAGCAGTCATAACATTGTTCAATTCATAAAATAATGGATATTCTAGAGCAATAATGGATATGATTTACCAAGAAATCATCACTTGCTGCCTATACAAAAACATATCTAGACTAAGAAATCTGTCCACCTCAAAAGCAGCACATGTTCTCATGACTGTCAGAGGCTGCAATGTCTCACACAAATCTCTCTGGTCAATAGCAGTATTTCTCACACTTTTGGAAGGCAAACCCAACCCGGTTTTGCAGCTGGTCAGCCGTCCTCTCCCCTCAGGGCTGACCAGACAAATACACTGCAGAAGCAGAAACTTTCACATGTGGCTTAAGTAATACTTACCAAATACCAGGATATTTTTTCCTGATGGCAACTTTGAACTCGATCTAGTTGAAACTTCACTCAGTATCGAGGACCTACAAGAAATAACAAGACACATGGAGAAAATCAGACACACAGATGACTCATAATAACCGTTAGCTTGACAATCAAGTGGCACATTGACAGATCCCTATCTCAAAACACAAGTTGCTCCCTAAACAGTTATTGGCCAACGTTGCAACTTAACTATTGTAACGATCGAGGAGATACTTCCACAGTTTCTGCTAACCTAGCCCTGTGATGTGTCCACGACAACACGAAAAAAAAGCAGGAAATGATAAGTCATCTCCACTGACCAGTAACTGCTACGCTAGAAATAAGTAACGTTTGCTAATCATCTGAATCCATGAAACCTGACAAGTTGAAGCCCCATAGCAGTACGACCCCAAATGATCTCAAGCCAACATTGTTTCCCTGTATAGTTCAGTTAGTCGGTTACGGTATTAGCTTGTTAACTTGTCAACGTTCCTGTTAGCTTGTTGTATCCTGCATAAAGTAGCTAGTTTTAAGGTGTTGTCCTGACATGAGCATGAACTAAGTTAATCAACGCCCCTGGCACTATGAATGGCTCACTCAAACTTGACTCGTTCATTCAACAACATTCCTTGTATTAGGAATAATCGCTAACGAACTATCTTGGCCAGCTTCAATGTAGCTACTCAGCAGTAGCTCACTTAGCTGACGTTAGCTGAACTGCTAACAGAAGCAACGTTAGCAAACTGAACGCCCAGCTTCAGTTAGTGCTAATGTTACTGCTAGCCGGGCCGGTGTTTGATTGTGAACAACCGGCAGTGACAAAGCAGAACAACTGCGCTTGTGCTTTTCCAAGAAGGACCACGACAGGCATGAAGTCGTTAAAAGTATAGCAGAACTTGCCAAAGGTTTTGTCCTTCTTCCTCTTCGTTGTTATTGTCGCCTGTCCCGGGTGCGCCCGGGAGCTGTTTCTCCAGAACGGGAGCCATCTTCTCTTTCTATAACCACAAAGGCAAGGCCCTGCTTCTTGGGCACCACTAGCACCGCCTTCATCCAAGTGGCCAAGGGTATGTTACATTCATTGACTGTTATGTCGCGCCAGGAGCCTGGTTCCACCTCTGCACGTCGGACGATCAGTAAAGTTGCTATGAAGTTTCGTTATTGATTCCATCAATAATTATTATAAGGATATAAAAGTTTATTTGTAAAAAATGTGATGCAGTTAGGAATAAAGAGGATTGTCATAGCTAGACTATTTTCGTGTGGCTCAAACTATCAAGCAGTACTTCTGGCCACATCCCAATAAGTGATGTCATGGTATCACTTTTTTCTTTTACCAGCTGACAGAGAACACAGTGATATCAACAATTGCCTAGCAATTTTAGGCTACTTCTTCTGCTAGTCTTCACCACAGACAAGAAAAAGAGAGACGGTGCGCTTTTTTGGGGGGGGGGGGGGTACAATTTTGCCCAGCAGTCTAATAAACACATACAATGTCACTGATTCAACAATACGTTCTGTCAAATCATTTTGATTTAGAAAAGGTAATTTTTATGGGATCAAGAATCATTACATTGCACGAGGATCACATGCATTGTACACATTTTGAAATATATGTTTGGTGTCCCTGCAACACAATGTTTATAGTCTTTGTATGGCAGGGTGTTGGAGGGCTATTCACTTTTGAGTTTTCCAACAACAATTGCTCTAGTCCCACCATTAGTCAAAAGGTTAAGTAATGTTTATCACCTCAGGCCTTGCAACCCAGTCACATTATCAGTAAACAGCTTTGTTTGCAGAGTTTCTGGGATTAAGATGAGTCTAATAATTATAAATTTAACTAATTGATTTGGAGGCCATCATAAATGTTCAATCTTCACCAACCTTCAGGGTCCCTTATTAAGCACATTACCACCTTATTAGGTGCAAGCTAATTGGAAAATGATTAAGAAGTACAGAGAGTGCTCTACAGAAGAAACAGTCAGGTCATGTCAAGCTTTAGTTATAAGGACAGCTCATTTAAGTGGAAAAGAGGAAGTGGACTAAGTGGAAGCTTTTCTCTAAATTCTATCTAAAATATTGTTTATAGCCATGTAGTTTTGTATTATTTGTCATTCATATTATTTCACACTAATACTATGTGTCCAGTAGGGGTTGCTGTTAATGTTTTTCTAAAATTGAATTGGTAAAATCACAACCAAACTAGTGCACCTCTCCTCTCTTTAGCCTATTTCACTTGAGATTTTTTTTTATCTTGATTTCTGACCAAATTCTGATCAAATTATATAAACAATAAATGCAGATAGCCACAATTCATACATTGTATTCAACTATTAGGACACTGTTTTATGCTGGATCTTCATCAGGTCAAATTTACCAGCAAAAATGAGTTGGTGTCCAGGTGCCATACTTTGATTTCTAATAACATTTCTTTGAATGAATAAAGCCCAGACACACTGTGCCACACAGCACAGTTATGTACTGACTTTCAACAACTTTCAACATCATATTTTATGTGTCACCTTATGAAGGAGTGGGCTATATGCTCAAAATCATCCATTCCAGGCCACTCTTCACACCTCGGGCTATTTCATAAATGTTTTGAGAGTTGTGGTGAAAACAGCATGTACGTTGTCTATATTTAAAAACTTTTGGAAATTGGCTGTAACTTCTGAAGGGATCATCAAGTATCAAGCTTGAACATATTTGGAAGAAATCAAGTTATTGTGAGTTGATTCATGTATTCACAAAATATATTTCATGTCTAGAGTAACCTTCCTCGCACTGGGAAAGCCTCAAAACAGGCCCTGCAGTTTTCCACATTCCTGCACACATTCTACAGCTCTGGTGTTGAGCTGTTGGCCCATAGCTTGTTGAAGCACCCAACACCTGTTTCTTTATTTCTCTACCTCTTCAGTCTTTTTGTCACTCTAGGTCAACGGGACCAGTACGTGCAGACAGATGAGTTTTGGACATTCGGTTTATAACTCTGGGAGGGGGGTTCCAAGGCCTCCCCATGCCTGTGAATATGTGATATGTGTAGCCGAGTGGTTGGCTGGGATGGTGGTTATACTCCTGGGAGTGCATTCCAGAGCTTTTGAATCATGTGAAACTCAGTCTTTGCTGCCCCTTTGTCACTGTTTAGCTCCATTGTCAGCGGGGAAAACAAACAAGATTGATCTTATTTTCTTGTCTGGGTCTTAAACTGGAACATTCATTTGGACAGCAGAAAATCTAGTCAGCAGAGCATTTTATAAAATTCAAAACCTAGGTCTAATGACATCATCTAAATAGCACAAATTATTTTTCTTTTAATATTTTTTTGACAGTCACAGTTCTTTAAAATATACATATTTTTTCTTACACTCTTGTCTGGGTTTTTCTTGTGAAAATATACACTGAAAAAATCAGAAATATTTCCTTTGTCATCGTCCGAAAGCCACACACAGTTTTAAGAGAAATCTCATGTGTACAATATAACTAGATATTTGCATAAGAAATTCAAATTGTTTCATTGTTACATCCAAAGTTTTTATCGTGTACATTATTATCTTAATGCCCAACAAGTTTTCTGTATAGATGCTGTGTTGCACTATGAGCGCTCCTGTTACAGGAGAGGGTGCTGTCTTCTCAGTAATACTGTCTGTATGGTATTAACTCAAAAACATGAATGATAAATATATTTACGTGGAGAAAAACATAAGAGTGGGTTAGAAAAGAAAAGCCCTCCCGAAACTATCAAAACCATTGGGGCAAACTACATCCAGCAGGGAACATGTAATACAATGCCAGGGAAAGACCAATCGAAGGCTCTGCAAGTGAAAATAAGTAGTGACTGCTGCTAGAGATATGAGGCTTTATGGCTACTAAGAAAATTACATTCTAGCACTTTAAATGAGATTACATGAGATTCCTTTCTAGTAGCACTTCATACTTCCTGAAGACTAATGTAATGTCCACATAGTCAGAGACAGCTCAAATGTATTCATAGTTATGCCCCAACTTTATTTAATTAATATACACAATATATCTGATAGTAATCAATGCTTTTCAGATACCTCAACCTATAGTGTGTCAGCTGCATGCTGCATGGGTCAAATTGTTGAAGTAGAAAACATATTCACCTGGAAGGGTCAGTGGTTGAATTTCATTAAGTCTCACCCGGACTAACCATGTCCCATTAACACATGGAAGGCAAATAGCAAAGACACGCTATTATCAGAATACTTTGCAATGTTTACAGTGAACTTTTGGTCCTCTTTATATCCATACATGTCCATATCAACAGTTTACCACAGCTCAAACATAACACATTTTTACAAAGATTCAATTTAGCACTTTTAAATCAAATAACATCTGTTTGATTTATAATCTACCCAGAATATCTCTAAACTTGTTACACTCCTTTTTCATTATGTCACTGTGATACTATCTTGCTTACAATTAACATAAGAAAAAAACTTAGAGGAATCACTGTAATTTTCTGTGTGTGTGGGCTGCTCAAATGGTTTTAATGACATAATGCCTCCTATGCATAATTTATATTGTAGCAATGCTCCTGTGGTGAGATATGTGTGTGTTGTGGGGGGAGGAGGAGGGGAACGTGATTTCCTATGGCATTACTATTTATGAAAGCAAGAACAGATGAGAAATGGGCATTTTCAATGTTAAATAAGTGACATTCTGCTCTTAATCATCCTTAGTCCGCAGATGTATTTATACAGCAGAGTGGGTGTGTGAGGGAGGGGAGGGGTTAAAGATTGGGAGGGTATAGATTGCAGACTGAGCAGAAGTGGGGTAGAGGCTGGATTGTGATAGCGACAGATGCCTAGAAAACTGTGAGGGGCACTCCTCAGCTTCAACACAGTCCCAGACTGCACCTCCGAGAGCAGGGGCGGAATCTGCAGCTGTCACTCTAAAGGTTTACCTCCATTACCACATCCAGCCGGAGCTTGGACAAGTGATCACTCTCTAGAAATACAGGTCGGTCACGTCAGAGCATTGTTTTTGTTTTGTTTTTTGTTCAACTGCAAAATGTTTAGGAAGTATGTTCTGTAAGTAAATGTAATGATAGAAATAAAGAAGTGAGCAAGAAAGAAAGATGCCGGTGAACTGCTGCGCACCCATTGTTCTCTCTCCCTCTCTCTCTCTCTGCCTTTTTCTAACTATGCAAATTTGTACATTTTAAGGCTGGCATAATAAAGGCAAGATTTTTTTCACGTTTTCAGCGGTGGAATTTGATTTAGTGCGTCTTCTCGGGCAGCAGCGCTGGTTTTTTAAAGTATAGGCCAGGAGATTAAAAACCTTCTGGGATAAAGAAAGCGCGAAACAAAGTTATGAAGTTGTGGTAGGTTACCTGTTTGCTATTACGACGTTACTGTGGCGAATTTTGTTTCCTTTCGCATGTGAGGACGACATTTTCAAATGCTCGTGAACAAAAAAGGGCAGAGCAGCTGAGAGAAGCAGCGGTGGGTGGGTTGAAATGGGGGATGGAGACCCCTCTACAGCCTTTATCACTCAAGTGTTCGTGACCAGTGTATAGTGTAATTCCCTTGTATAGCAGCATAGGCATATACCCTACACTATAATACAGATTAGTCAGTGTTTTCTGCTAATTTAGTCCTACCCATTACTTTTGTCAGTGAGTAGCAGCTGGTGATGAATCCCCTTCCTTTGTTACCGGCCGGCGTGGGCTACCTTTGCGTGTCTCCTTTCATCTTCCTAATTCGCTTAAAGCTTTGTGTATACTGAATATTCAACGTTCCTATAAACTCACAGATTGGCTTGATTTTGCAAATCCACAATGATTTGATGTAATAATATTAGGTTTTCTCCTTAAACTGTAGCTACATGTTTGCTTTGTCTGATTTGGAGGCCAGAGACACCAAGAGGAATTTGGCAAAATTGTGCAAATAAGAAATCCACCACATAAAAAAAGTATAATTAGTTAGAAGTAGGTCCAAAAGCAGAATTAGGCTGGTGTTCCTGTAAAAGCAGATAGAATTACTTATATGTATTACTGGACTGCTCATTAACTGTAAATTTGGGTAAGGGATGTGCAGCATCCTATCATGGCGTATCCTGTCTTGATTGCACCTTTGTAGCACTATGGACAGTTCCCAGATTGTTCCTACCCACATGCTGACATGCAGGGTAAAAGTGCTTATATTATTTGGGATATAGTGAAAAAAACAATGTTGTATAGGCCTAATATTTACAGTATTTGTCAAACCAAAATAGGCATATCAAATTATCAGTGGCATTCAAAATGAATGTAATATAAATCTGTAATCTCTATTCTGCAGAAACATGCCGTTAAGGGCTCTCTCATATTCAAACAGGTTGATTGGTTCAGTGTCAGCTGAAACACAGTAAGTAAGATTAAGTTGAACTTCCAGTTCTCTAAATTGTTTATGAAAGGAAGTTACATTCTGTGGCAAACACAAATTTAAACACAAATGGTTTGCTCCATTCTCAGAATAGGATTATTGTGGTTCTGCACTGATCAGTAGTTCATACAGAAAATTCTGTTTGTGAATGTTACTGCAAGTTCTGGATTACCTCCTCTATGTATGTGTCTTGTGAGACTTGCTACACAGCTTTTCATTCAGAGAAGAATAGTTGTACATCTAAATCATAGGCATTCAACTCAGAGTCTTGGGCTTATTTGGCACTGAGCCTTACCCAGCATTCCTGAAAGGGTTGAGAGTCTGCAGTTTTGTCTGATCTCAGTAAGGTTCCCATGCATTTACATATGTTGTCTAGCCAAACTGTGTTTGGCAGAGAGTAGTTTCCTAATTGAACTTCTAGTTTACTTCTAGACAATAGACTTCTATCTGTTCTCCTTTCTGACAGACCACTGTTTTATATTTGAGGGAACTAAGTTGCACGCTGTATTTATTGAAAGTTTGACAAGACACATTCCTAATGTTCACATGTAGTAAATACATTTTAACTACCTAAAACAATTACCTACCTAAGTGGACAGCACTGTTGCCTCACAAGAAGATGCTGGGTTTGAACCCAGCCAGCTAGTGCCTTCTTGGCATGGATTTAGCCCCCATACAATTCAGGTGAATTGGAAACTACCTGTAGGAATGAATGTGTTCATCTATGTCTTGAACATAAATTATATATATATTCCTGAGCAATGTAGTTGTTTTAAGCATTCATAATTAAATTGACAGTGTAAATTAGACAATGTTTTATATCTCAACTCATATTAAAAGACACCTTCATCCACTTGTTCCTAGGAGACATCATGGGAGGCAAACTGAGCAAGAAGAGGAAGGGATATGATGTGAGTGACCCCAAAGAGACAAAGGATGAGACCTCAGCAATAGTTGGGGGTGCAGAGGAGTCTGCTAAAGTGGAGGCTGTAGCCCCATCCACAGAAGCTGAGTTGACAGCTAAGGCAGACAATGTGGTGGAACAAGCTGTGGAGTCAGCTGTGGCAGGAGTAACTGAAGCTGTAAAAGCTCCAGAAGAACCCAAATCTGCACCTCCGGAGGAACCAGCTCCTGCAGCTCCAGAGAAGGTAGCTCCAGTAGAGGAACCAGTTGCAGCAGCAGAGAAGGCTGCTTCAGTAGAGGAACCAGATGCAGCAGCAAAGCAGGCTGCTTCAGTAGAGGTTTCAGTTGCAGCAGCACAGGAGGTAGCTCCAGTAGAGGAACCAGTTGCTGCGGCAAAGGAGTCTGCTCCAGTAGAGGAACCAGTTGCAGCGTCAAAAGAGGCTGCTCCAGTAGAGGAACCCGTTGCAGCGACAAAGGAGTCTGCTCCAGTAGAGGAACCAGTTGCAGCGTCAAAAGAGGCTGCTCCAGTAGAGGAACCCGTTGCAGCAGCAAAGGAGGCTGCTTCAGAAGAGGAACCAGTTGCAGTAGCAAAGGAGGCTGCTCCAGTAGAGGAACCAGTTGCAGCAGCAAAGGAGGCTGCTTCAGTAGAGGAACCAGTTGCAGTAGCAAAGGAGGCTGCTTTAGTAGAGGAACCTGTTGCAGCAGCAAAGGAGGCTGCTTCAGTAGGGGAACCAGTTGCAGTAGCAAAGGAGGCTGCTCCAGTAGAGGAACCAGTTGCAGCAGCACAGGAGGAATCTCAAGTAGAGGAACCAATTGCAGCAGCAAAGGAGGCTGCTCCAGTAGAGGAACCAGTTGCAGCCGCACAAGAGGCATCTCAAGTAGAGGAACCAGTTGCAGCAGCACAGGAGGCAGCTCAAGTAGAGGAACCAGTTGCAGCAGCAAAGGAGGCAGCTCAAGTAGAGGAACCAGTTGCAGCAGCACAGGAGGCAGCTTCGGTAGAAGAACCAGTTGCAGCAGTAGAGGAACCAGCTCCAGTCGTACAAGAACCTGGTGTAGCAGCAAAGGAATCTGTTCAAGCAGCAGAAGAACTCACTGCAGCAGCAGAGGAGTCAGCTCCAGTAGTTGAGGAAGTTGAAGAACAAGCTCCAGCAGAGATCTCAGAGGCTACAACAGCAGCATCAAAAGAACCTGCGCCAAGTGAGGTTGAACCTGAGTCTGCAGCTGTACCCGAAGAGCTCCCTGTAGAAGAACCTGCTGTAGCTGTAGAATCTGTGCCAGAGCCAGAGGTTGTTCTGGCTAGCACAGAAGACCAAGAGGCAGAGCCCATGCCAAAGACTGTTACTGAGCCGGAAGCCACTGTGGAGGAGACAGTGAGGCCTGCTGCTGTCCCCGAACCTGAACCAGTGGCTGAGCCAGCTGTAGAGCCAATGCCGGAGCAAGCCACAGTACCAGAGCAAACACTCAAACCAGAGCCCGAGCAACAACCAGATCCAGAACCCAAACCAGAGCAAACACCAGTGCCGGAGCTTAAAATATCGCCAGAACCTGAGAAAGAGGCTGTTGCAGTGGAATCTGCAGCAGAGAAACAAGTAGAGAACATTGAGCCAGAACCAATTGTAGCCACATCTGACACTGAAGTACCTGAGGTCTTGGAGACTGCAGCAGAGGAGGTCCCCGCAGAATGTCAGCCTATAGAAGAGGAAACTGCAACAGGAGCCTCCAGCACTGAGGCGGCAGCTGAGCCAGAAGTAGCAGAACCTGTCCCTGAAATTGTCATCTCAGAGTCTGTTTCTGCCAGCGAAATTACTGCTGAGTCTGAAGAGGTAACTGAAGCCTCTGTGAAAGAGGTGCCTTGCCCAGAGCCTGAGGTTGAAAGCAATGAGGAAAATGGAAATTTAGAGAGCCCTGTTACAGAGGATGTGGCAGAAGTAGATGCACCTCCAGCTGTGAATGGAGAGTGTACAGATTCTGCCGCCGCACAGACAGAGGAATGTGTTAACGGTGATGAAAAGCCAGAGGAGATGCCTATCAAGGAGCAGAGTGACTTTGAACTGAAAAAGGACATGAACCTGAGTGGGGATGTCCAGGAAGTTCCCGATGCAGTCTCCGACATGATGGTGGGTCTCAGCACTGAAGTCACCCAGGCAGTCTGAAAAGAAAGTATCTGTCAAATCAATGTGAATTCAGTTTAATCCTCCGATTGTGCGAGAAAACCATCAAGGTATCACACACAGCTAGGCTTTCTGTAATGCTGTAACCACCGCAATGTTTATAGTGGTAACTCAGGCAAACGGATGTTTTCTTTTGAGTAACCAAAAATGAAATGCAACAACTTGAGGATAGAAAGAGAGACGGACAGAAACACAGAGAGAGAGATAGGAAGTAAGATGGGAGTGCAGACAAGAGACATTTGGAATTTGAAGGTGAATGCAGACGGACAGTGAAACTAGACAGAAGAGGAAAAACACTAGAGAGTAAATATGGTATTAATGAATGGAATGAATAAATCTGTGTGTGAGCCCGATGAATATTACAAAGTGGTTTATTGGAAAAGCGTTCATTATTAGTATGTTATCTGATTTAGAATGTCGTATATCCTTTCTATTACTATATGCAGAGACCTGACATAAATGTTTTGGCCTTTTCTAATAATGGTACCTGTGAGGACTGTTCATTTCAAATTGATTGTTCGGAATAGAGAATAAAAAGAGATTGTTATAGCCTACAGTGATCTTCTTTTCTTTTCATGCCTTCTCTGAGCATTATGTGTCACAATTTTAAGAGGCACTAGGTCACTAGTAAGATTTATTGTACTTTAAGCTATGGATTAGACCTTCTCATTAATGAATCTGTAAAACTTAACTAATTTTAAACCATAAAATTCAATGAATTTTTGTCTATAACTGTGAGCGACGCAGAGCAACATCGTTTACAGAACATCTAGGCTCTGTTAATATCAAACCACTTGTTGACATCCACTGCTACTACAGCTCATATCAGCTCCACTGGGTTAGAGTTTGACTGATTATTCATATCTATGAAGAGCAATGTCCTTTAGCTTACTGACCACATTACAAATATTTTGGTTGGCGGAACATGGCTGCCTATTGTGTGCTGCCTGCATGTCATGATTTGGACAACAAAAGAATTTTATTGAACAATGACAATCAGTCCTTTTTCTGAGGCTTTCTGATTTTCCTCACCTTTTCTTTTCCTCACATCACGACTACTATCACTGAGGCTCCATGCCATAGCAGCATACCCTGCCAACATTTCACAGATCCATACCAGCAAGGGGAGCTGAAGGGGGGAGGGGCAGGAATGCTTGCAAGAGGCAGAAAAAAAAGAACGAGGGGGGAGGGCTGTTCTGGGATGAAAGCAAGTGCTATGATGCTGCATAGAGAAAAAGAAGATACTCACTGGCATTTTCACACTATTTCACATTAGTGAAATTATACAAGCAATTAGGGCGAGTATAGTTGGACTGAAACTGGCAGGGATAAACATGTTGTGACACCTACCTGATGCCTCCTTGTAGAATGCTGCCACGCCTGATGCTCACGCTCATGTCAGAGACAAGAGGGTCTTTGTTGTGCAGGTGCTAAAACACATACATTAACAAGAGGGAGTAAAAGGATATTTATGTTTTCCTGCATCTCCGTGTGTGTACATACATGGACAGAGGCCAGGTGGGTGAGTGTGTGGCTGTGTGTGCATGTGTGTCAGGTGGAGGGTGGGCCTTAGTAGAGTATGGTCATCCAACCTTGAAATAACTACTGGACCAGGGGTCAGAGCATAAGAGGAGATCTGATAGTGATAATGGCAACTTCCCACAAAAGTAGCTCCATAATGGGCCCCTCCACATACCAACTCTCTCCGGTTTCTTAAAAAAATACTCCAGCACTGCACATTTATGAAAGGAATGTTGTGGAGAGGGTTTGGGGGCCGGGAGGATGAACTCGCTGGCATGTTTTCATCTTTCTTGCCAAACAGTTTTGTCAAAATGACTGACTTTGTGTGCATGTGGGCTGCTACCATTGGTCACTGGTTTGGAAATAATTCCAGTGTTAAAAAAAAAAAGTTTTACAGAGATGATACCTAAAGGAGCAGCACATGGTTTAATTTATTTTTCATATAATGATGACAATACATGATGCTTCAGTCAGACTTATCCAGATTTATCCAACAACGCTGTATTTGTTAAAGCTTTTCAATTGTTTTACTTTTAAATTGTTTCTAGAAGTCTACTAAAAAAGTCAGTTTGGCAGCAACATGACCTTCTAACCTTGTATGAACAATAGATAGTAATAGTTGCAGTTATGATAGAAACATCATGATTAGATATTAACACTGCTTAAACCAAATATAAATGTTTTTATTCTTGCCAAAATTGCATTAATATAGTAGTTACTGAAGTCCTATATGGGAGGCTCATCTTTTCCACATTTCCCTGTTTGACTTCCCTTCACTTTCTTTCCCTTTTATGTGTGTGTTAGTCCGGGAGAACAGGGTCCTTGTCTTTTGCATCTTGATTTAAACACTGCCTTAAAGTTGCATAGTTGTGAAAGGCCAGCTGCACTGCCTGGTTACCCTAACACTATGTGCTCTATAAGCAAGCTCCTGCACAAAGCTCAGACTGTGTTCCAGCTCCTTTTTTCCCGGCGTGAAGACTAGCTTGCAGGCTTTAGCTATCCCCGATCGATGCCTCTGAGAAGCAAAAGGAAAACGAAAACGTGAACTAAATCCAAAGGCTATATTATGAGGAAATTCATGAGGCACTGACCTACTCGGACAAGTTTCCAAGTCTGTTTTTTTTTAACCTTCTGGGCAGAGTATCGAAGACACAGGTCTAGAACACTGTTGAAATCTTTTTAACAAACTCATCCATATGTTAATGGTTGATTCATTCTTGAATATGTGAATGTTTGCATGATTGAGAAGTAGGGGGGGGAGAGGAAAGACCAACATTAACAAATTCTGTACATAATATCTTCAACAAATTAGATATAGCCCATTATTGATAATTTAAAGTTCTTAAAAAGTGGTTGGAGGGTTAGATTTCTGCACTATATGGTGCCCATATAAGAAACAAAAAAAGAAGTGTCTATGGCCTGCACCATACTTTCTCCTAATTCCACAATACAATACTCTTCATTTCATAGATAAATAAAATACTGTTGCAACTTTAAACACAAAATGATGACCATTAGTAAGTGCCCTAAATCTCAATTTACTGCTGACTATTGAGAACCCCTATCCCCTATATAATAGGGAATATAAGCCAATAACACTAAATATTCATGACAAAAGTTCAGGAAGAAAGCAGACTTAGTTACTAAATGTTTAAGATTCCTGTGTAATCAGAATTTGTCAGTGGTTTGGCAACATAAGCAAAAACAACCCCACAGCTGTCATCACATTTGGACTGAAAAAACGTTAAATCCTGATTGGTGCACGGAAGTACATGGCATCACTTTTTTCCAACTGAGCCCCGCCCACTTCAAATCACTTAAGACTCATATGCAAAAAAATGTGAAATAACCAAAACTGTTAATACTAATACTATTCTAACAAAGAAAACACTTTGTTCATGTAGGGCTCTATCTGTGATTGAGAAAATGTGTTTTCTTGTCCATATAGAAGACCGCTTGGCTTACTCTGCTCTGAACTGGCTCTACCTTATGACAAGCCTTCTTAAGGTAATATTTAATTTGAATATTTAATTTTACATGCCTTTCCCTATCTAGAGGGATGTTAACTCCAACTCCAATGCCATGTGTGCTTCTGGTAAGGAATCTTTTAGTTTCATCTTGGTTATTACTGAGATAACAAAGAAGGAGAATGTGAGTGTGTGGGGGAAGACTGCTCAGACATCTGAA
Source organism: Micropterus salmoides (assembly GCF_014851395.1). Taxonomy (NCBI): domain Eukaryota; kingdom Metazoa; phylum Chordata; class Actinopteri; order Centrarchiformes; family Centrarchidae; genus Micropterus; species Micropterus salmoides. The sequence goes on along the minus strand of NW_024044348.1, from coordinate 16,340,287 downwards.
ATGTTTTCTGACGTGTGAGATGGTCTTTCCCTCGCTCCCTCCACTCAGCTGGCTGAGTAAATAATAAGAGTCAGGTGGCCAAATTACAGCAACAGCTGATCACTATTTATTATTCAAGCAAGAGGGTGTCAGAGCAGAAGATCAGACAGGAAAACACACATAATACAAGCCCAAAAACAAACAACTCACTCTTCACTTTCTCTCATTCCAGACACACAGTGATGTCTCATGCTTTTACTATGATGGCTGTACAGAGGCTTCTTCTCTTTCCCTTTATGGTCTCTAAAACGGTTAGTCAGAAAGGTTAGTCAGAAAGAGAGATATTCAGTGGTTAAATATCTCTCTTTCTCTCTCACTCTTGGTGTCTGTCTTGCACACATTATCAGCATTACTGTCTCCCATCCTTTCTCCTCTGGACCTGTAAATCTTTTTAGCCTCTTTATCGCTCTTTCTCTCTCTCTTGTTTGGGCTGTGGTTCACCCTCCCACACCAGAATCCAGCCATCTGGATTGCGCTAATGCTGTCATTGTATTAGGGCGGGTAGAAGCCTATTAGACAGAGCTCGGTGGTAGTAAGGATCAATATTGATCCATAGGGTTAGGCTAATGGATGCTGAGAGTAGCAATGATTCCCCTTTGTCTGCTCAAAGATCCCATCACCCTTAACTCCTCACACATGGCAATCTGTCTCTTTCTCAACACACACACACACACACACACACACACACACACACACAAACAAAGACCCTGCTTTCTATTCTGTCTCACTGCTGATGCAGCTGCAGTGCTGAGTGAGCACTTTACAGCTGTCCATTTTGTGTGTGTGTGTGTGTGTGTGTGTGTGTGTGTATGTGAGAGTGTGTGAATGTGAACATTAGCATCTATGTAAACAGTAAACAAATAAAGCCGATGATACAAAGGGCAACTTTTTGAGCAATCGTGCAGGGAAACATCTCCGTCAATGGTAATGAGTAAAGATTACTACCATAATCTCCTTTCCCCACCACTCTGCCACCTGCCCCGCTATCCGTTCAAAACATCGTCGGACTAGCCACTAGCAAGATTGACCAGCAACATTGCTCAAAAAGTTGCCCCGTGTATCATCAGCTTAAGGGTCTGTGGATTCTCACTCGTACCTATATGTAGATAGGACATAAGAACAATCAAAAGATTCATGCCCCCCTAATTACTTCAGGGTCAACTAAAACTAGCACAATAACTTATTTAGGTTTTGACATCACAAAATCAGACATCTCAAAAGCAGGCATCAGTGTGGATGTTGTCTCAGTTTTCATTTTGGCTCCACACCTGCTGACATTTTCAGTGCCCAGGCCGTTGTATCAGCAACTATTCAATGTCACAGTGTTTGCTGGGTAGCACCAAAATGAAAGTTGAGACAGCATCCACAACTGCTACACCCACCTTTCTTTGGAACTTTATTCAAATAACACCTTTCAAAACAAAGCTAAAAAGTGTCTAACTGTAAAAAAGAAATAAAATAATAATAATAATCACATGGGACACATATATCATCTGCATATAGCCATAAATATGTAGAGATAGAGACAAAGATAAAGAAATAAATGTTATGTCTATGCATTTAAAAGTAGCATGTATATGGGGAACCAGAATAGATCCAACCCGATCTCATCTCAGGCGTGACATATACACTAGGGTGACCAGATGTCCCCCTTTTCTGGGGACAGTCCCCAGTTTTGATGGCCCGTCCCCATCTGGAGCTGTCCCCGGAAATGTCCCCGGTTATAACTGTGTGTTAATCATAGAATGTAGGCCTATATGGTGTTAACAGACCTGAAATCAGATTTTACGTAGCCAGATAGACTGGACAGCAGAGCATACAGGTGTTGTGCCGGAAAGTGATCGTCCACCGAAAAGCGCTTGCAGCATGTTAAAGCTGTATCACCCAGTCTCTTTACGTCTACAGCTTCTTTTATCCGGATCAAACAGACATAACGAGCAAATAAACATCACATTATGTCCGTCATAATAGCAAAGGTATGTCTTTGTGAAACTTTAACGTTTATTTTAAGGGAATAATCACAATTGTGGCCAAATAAGTGTTTGCAACGTAACCAGGCATGACATTTACGTGATTAATGTAACGATGGAATATGTGTTTGGTAAGCCTATGTCTAATATCCTTGTTTATATTTGGAAAACGGAATGTAGCCTATAATAACCGACCATCATTAAGACGAAGCTACTGGACCAACTGGTAGGCTACTACCAGCAGTGTCTCCTCTTTCTGAGGGTCTCGTGTAGGCTAAACACTCCCTAAAGCTCCCTTGAAGTGTCTCCTGCGTGTTTGTACCTACACCTCTCGCCCTCAAACAGTGCCAGAGCAGGCGCTGCGTTTTTAGCAACAAAAGACACAGACCTGTGAGTTGTGATAAAGTTTCTGTTAATATGACAGTTACTTAGTTAAGGGCTGGCGCTATAATCTTTGATTAGACTGACAGAACAGCTGATTCGGTGGTTGCCTATGCAGCGCATTGATCTTTTCCAAAATCAACCAAAAAAGGCATTGCTGTGCCCCTCGCGTTTTATACAATGTACACAATTACAAAATAACACAATAAAACAATGACTAAGTTTGTCTTAAGGGTATGTGGAAAGACTGTGTAGCATAGTTTCTTGTTGCAGGCTGGTAGATCTGCAGTTAAAGGGAGAATTGTGGCAGTTCGGAGTCTGCAACATCTAAAGCTTAGTTCTCAAATCTCACTTCAGTGAAGGGTAATGTAACAGTGTGATAGGCCTACTGTCGAACTAGCTCAAACACTGCTGAGGCTTGAGTGACCACTTTGCTGAGGTGGCTGTTTGTAGGCCTACTGCAGTTCACTGCTGCCTGATTCAGGAAATTGGTCAAGGTTCCACATTTTCAAACCTGCAAAGCGCTTTCTGTCTGATCAGGGCCTAACTCAAATAGTACTTTTTACCTCTTAATACCTTTCAATAGCCAAAACAACATATAAAATGCAGTATTCTACTTCCCAGAAAGTGATTGCAGCCTCTACTTCTTGACTGGTTATTTCTGCCCTGAAATGAGTTGATTATATATTTATATATATATATTATATATTTGACAGATTATTAAACCAAAATTGTCCCCCTTTTTATTTCATATATAATAACATATAGTTTTTTAATGACATTAAAATGACATTTTTCATTTCAGAAATTTGGTCACCTCAATAGACACGCTTTGGAATAACTGTGGCTATTGTACGCAAAAAGGCGATTTTGCGTGTGTGTGATACGCTGCAGTTTGCAATAGCGTTGCAGCACAAAGGAGGCTATTGCGTACAATAGCCATGGTTTTTCCAAAGCGTGTATATGTGACGCCTGAGCATGAGAACAGGCTGATCCCTGGGGGTCACCACAAAAGAGAGGAACGCAAGCAACAGTGTACATGAAATTGACAGTCTTTGTGTGGATTTTGTGAGGGCACTATATAGAGCATAATCATATCTTCTGTAAAAAAAAAAGGCCCATAAATAAATGACAATCAATCATTTTGAAACCCAACCACAGCAAAGCAAAACAATTAATCTACATATAAAGTTCTACACTGAACACACACCTGTTATCTCAGCTTAGTCAATGAAAAAGAGGTTGCGCATAAGCACAGTGTGTGTTTTAGATTAGAGATGGAAACTCTGTGTGCAGTCACCTTGATCAAGCCTCCAGGCCCTGTAAGTTCGAAGGAAACATGCAGCGAGAAGTTCATTCCTCTCTTTGACTTCTTTAGCCTTCCTCTGGTGTATGAAACTCTCCACTATGTTTGAAATGATACTGAACTTGTTTTTCTTGACTCAAGCACTCACCACTGCACTTGTCATTTCACATCAACAAACGAACAATGCAACAGCCAAAATCAGAAAGAGCAAAGCACACTGTACTTTCTTCAATTGTTCAGCTTTGCTACCTGAAGATTAATGGGGACCATTCAGAAAGTTGTCAGAAACATTTGGAACGGTGTTCTATAAACCGCAAAATAAACTTTACAAAAATTATATTTAGAAGAGAACTGAAAACACGGACTGCTTAACTGTGTAACATGATACATGGGGTTGCGTATAAATAGCACACCAGACATGTTACATACATTTTAAGCTTTTCGTGTGTCATGGTGCATGGTGATATGGTGCATTAATGAGTTTTGGATGTGCATGGTAACAAATTTAGTTTAAGCAACAAAAATACTTGGTTAGGGACACGAACAGCTGTCTGCTATGCTCTACCTGACATTTGTTTCTCTTTGACATTCATGCAGAAAATGACATGCTGTTTCTGCACAATATGTGTCAATACAGACTAAATGTGGTGAAATGGCACGCAAAAAGCAAATTCCCACGCAGGTAAAATGACAAAAGAACAGGAGACAGAATTTATCAGTTTACAACAACAACGATCAGAATGATTATGAAAAGATGGTTATAGGCTCTGTTTGCATTTAGTGACAGCTGGAGTAACAGGAAATACATTTCATGTCACACAACCTATAGAAAACACTTCTGGTTCTGGCTGTTCTATTTTTTTTAAACAGCACATTTATTTTTACAGCAGTTGTGCCCTTATAATAGAATTCCAGTTGTAAATTGTTTCAGCCCCAGCCACCATGGCTGCAGAGGAGTGTCCATTGGGGAGAGATGACCTTCACTGTGCCTTTGGTGACAGAGCTAAATCAAAGCTGCTGCTTGTTTAAGACAGCCACTGTACACTGGCTGCATTGCCCCTGGTGAATTATTTATACATGAAATGAAATGACCTCTGGCGCTTTGAAGACAGCATGGATAGGGCAAGGACAAAGCAGACAAAGTAAAAGGTAGGGGGTTGGCAGAGAGAAACTTGCAGAGACAAAGAAGGGTTATAACTGTATTTTTGTACATAATTGAGATTTAAGAAAGGAAGATAGAAGCGGATGGAGAGGGAAACAGATATCTCAGCTCTCTGGAGGAACCTGCGGGGGTTCATACTTGAGGTCTTTACCAACCTGTTGGAGCAGCAACTGTGTGTCTCTCTGTATGATTGTGTGCTCTTCGATGTCTATCTTTGTGAGAAACAATATGACTTTTACACCTGGAAAGTGAAGTTCTTTTTGGAAAGTCATGACATTTTAGCAAGTCCTCACATCTTTACAGGAATGTTTAGAAATCAAGACTAAGTTTTAAGTTTAAGCTTAACATTAGCTGCCTATCGATATCAGCATTGACTATCACAGTGTAGATTTAAAACTGATAACGGCATTTACAAGTTGCAGAAGAATTTCCTCCCATCTTTGATTACCCATCCATCATTTCCACTACCTGCACACCTTCTGAATGACAGCTTGGCAGCTTGACAGCACTTTGGTTGACCTGGTTGAATGACTGACTGAATATAAACTTTCCCATCTAGCTGATAATACCGGTTAGTCACACGCTAACTAAACCTGACACTGTAATGTGTCACTCCTGTTTGCTACTAAACTAATACCGTGCGGTTGTCACCAAGGAGTTTTACAAGTAAAGCGAGGTCAAATGCTGTTGAAGACAACAAGAACCAATCACTGGAAGCCAACCATGAAAAGGAGTAATGCAGCAGTGTTGGAGAACATTATTATTGGCCAGCTGACGGCGGACTGACTGGTATACCAGCTTGAATTGCCACATTCTTCTCTGACCCTAACCCACAAAACACTCACATACAGCACACACACAAATGTGAGTAGGTTATGTTATAGAAATTACATACAAGTTTGAGACATTTCATATGTGTAAACAAACCCCAACGCACTCTCTCTTTGTCTCCCTCCATACACTCTACCTGATGGTACTCCCCAATAGTATATTAGGCACTGATGATCTTTCAGTGGCAGGTAGATGCGAAAAGTGCTTTTCTTAGCAGTCAACTGGAAATAGCAGCTTGAGGCATCCGTCACCTTGCTGCAGGCACATGGGCAGAAATCACGGACCTATATGAACTTACCAGAAGGCCTTCATTTATGGTAAAAATTTTCAAGACTTTTACAAAATCCTGTAGCTTTGTTTGATTTATCTGACACATTTCCTTCATATATTTTGGCAAAATCTCACAAAATGAAAACAGTTCACACAATTGCACAACAGTGTGTTTTATCACACTGGTGGAGAAGTGCCAGCACTGCATAAAAGCTGGAGAGAAAGGGCTAAATTGGCTCAATATCTCTCAAAATGAACACATGCATATCCTAATAAACCTGAATATTGTTTTACATCAGCTGTAGAGTGTTCTTTGTGTTCCTTTCGTCTTGGCCTGTCAACATTTGTTTAACTGTGGAGGACTCTAAAGTGCTGTGGCAGATAGTCATCCCAGCTTTTCACGTCCAGTTATGTCAACAAAGAGGGAGAAGGAGAAATGGACAGAGAGAGAAAGTGGGATTTTTTTCTATTGAAATTAGTAACAAATAAGCATTTATAACTGATTAAAACCATTAACAATGTCTGCATTTTGGGGGAGTTACATATTTAACCACAATAACCATAAACAAGAACATAGCAGGCATTTTTTTTCTCACAGAAAACAATGATCACTTGTAAAATAACACTAGCTCTCGTATCCAGCAAGGCTCTATATGAATGACACCATGTACGGCTTATTTTTTATACAAGACAAAATTCCAGCTATATTTTCAGAATGAGCAGGCAGGACTCATAAAAAAGGAATCCCTCCAGCTTGGACACACAGCAGACACTCACATAAACACACCCCACCCCCAACACACACAACGAAATTGAGTTCATAGCCTTTTCAGCCTCACATTGCTTGGCAAGTTATTCTTCAACATTTTAGATATTAAATTGTGGGTGCACCTACACGTATTTTAAAATACACACAAATGATTAAAATACACAGTATTTTAGTGCATGCTTTTGTGCACATGTGTCAATGAAAGAGAAACTGAAGTGAAGGCAGAGATGGAAAGTGTTGGTTAGAGGAAGGTGGGAGGCCGGTCTTATTGTAGTAGAGTAACAAGGACTTCAGATGCACTTACAGAGAATCACTGGGCGAGTGCCGGGACCGCCTTCTGTCACGGACTCTCTGCACGCCTCATTAAATCCCTTAACTTTGTCATAGATTCATCCCAACAAACAGGCACACACACACACACACACACATATAATACACACGCATAATACACACAGTGCCTTGTGCCTCCACCCACCATGATGCCCCTGGCCCACGGCATTGCCATATGTCCACCACACAGGCACTGGCAGCTCCTCACTGCTTTGTGTGCTGCACACACACTTTAACCTAATGCAACATGTGAGAAAGACTCCAGAATGACTGGCAGGCAATTACAAAACACCCAGGGCTTTTTGATCCCACTGTTACTTTACAGACTACTACTCAAATACGTACAGACATAATCCAGCACAATCTGACATAACACTGTTGTCCACTGACAACCTTCTATGTTTGTTGTGGAAATTTTCATATTTTTCCTCTTAAGTTAATGGATTACAAATTCTCTTTTGGTTTGGGACATCTCCTTTATTCAGGGCAATGCTAGCTATAAATAAAACCTTTTTTAAAAATTGCATGGTCACCCTTACATTTTGTTTGTGCTGTGAATGTATTTATAAAGTACTTTGCTGTAATCTGCATCAAATTCTACCCTGTAAGAGATGAGCTCACTTGTCACAAAAACGCTCACCTTTGTTTTTAGAGAGAAACTGCCATATTTGGATAACAAATGCTTGACAAGCCTTTGGTGTTGCGGTCATATGTAACCCTCTGCCCCTCACTGAACGTCTCCGGTTACGTATGTAACCCTTGTTCCCCAAGAGGGGGAACGAGACACTGCGTCGGTGACGACACTATGGGAACGCCTCTGGGCGTGGCAGGGCTGAAATCATGAATGAAACTACTCCAATTCTATTGGTGTTGTGCTAGAACGGTAGCGTGTGACGGCGTAACTGGAGGTGTATATAAGCACGCCGGCACACCGGACACATTAGCTCTTTGCTATGAAGCAAGGCACTCCAGGCGGGGCGAGGTGTGGCGGACCGACGCAGTGTCTCATTCCCCCTCTCGGGGAACAAGGGTTTCATAGGTAACCCGAGACGTTGCCCTTCGAGGGAACTCGAACTGCGTCGGTGACGACACTATGGGAACGAGAATACCCACTACGCCACGCCGAAGCCTCCGCCTGCCCCCCCCAGTGTGCAGTAACCTTAGGCACGACTAAGAGGAGAGCGCACAGGTGCCGGGTGCAGAAGGAAGGTCCAGACTGTAAAACCGGATGAAAGTGTGAGGGGTGGCCCAGCCAGCTGCCTCACACAAATCCTGGTGCGAAGCCCCTACGAGGAGGGCCCTAGAGGCCGCCATGCCTCGAGTAGAGTGTGCCCTTACGGCCATAGGTGAAGGTAACCCGCGCACCTGATAGCCCAGGGAATAGTCTGAACAATCCAGTTGCTGATCGTGTGTTTAGAAGCAGGGAGCCCAGCCTTGGGGGACCTGAAACACACCAGCAACTTGTCTGCTTTCCTCCACCAGGAGGACCTCAGAGTGTAAATACTCAGTGCTCTGACAGGGCAGAGCAGATGAAGTCTCCCGTCCTCCGCCATCACATGAGGTGGGGAATGAAACGCCTGCAGCACCGTAGACCCTGCCAACCTGGATGGAACCTTAGGGACATAGCCCGGACAGGGGTGCAGGATGGCTCTGACCCTCCCCGAGGCAAACTCCAGGCATTGAGGAGAAACCGAAAGTGCCTGGAGATCCCCCACCCTCCTCAGAGAGGTGATAGCGAGGAGAAAGGCCATCTTAAGGGTCAGGTGCTTGGCCTCAGCCGACTCCAGGGGTTCGAAGGGGGCTTCAGCCAGCGCATCGAGAACCACTGGCAGGTCCCAAGTGGGAACCCTGGAACGAGTCACGGGTCGCATCCTCCGGGCTCCACGGAGGATGCGCACGACCAGTGGAAGCCTCCCCAGAGGCCCATCCCTCAGAGGGGCATGGAACGGCACCATGGCAGCCACATACACCTTGAGTGTACTATGGAACTCCAGTACCATAGTCACCGGGCAGGTTACTGGGCCCACCGCCCGTTCTCTACACCAGGTAGTAAACACATTCCACTTCAGGCCGTACGTCCTTCTTGTGGATGGGGCTCTGGAGCTGAGCAGCGTCTCGACTGTTCCCGCCGTCAGGCCCGCCTCCAGGAACTGGGCCCCCTCAGGGGCCAGACCCACAGTCTCCACAGGGCGGGGCAAGGGTGACAGCAGCAGCCTCTGCCGGGACCACAGGAGGATCTGATGTGCCAGTTTGCATAACGGGCGCGAGCGCAGACCCCCCTGGTGATTCAAATAGTCCACCACCGCCGTGTTGTCGGTACTGACAAGGACGTGGCGGCCGCGGAGAGCGGCAGAAAACTCCTCAGAGCTCTGAAAACCGCTAACATTTCAAGGCAATTTATGTGCCAAGAGAAATGATGCTCCTGCCAGGAGCCTCTTGCAAAGCGGCTGTCCATGGCCGCGCCCCACCCCGCGAGTGAGGCGTCTGTCGAATAATTGTCCGGCGACATGACGCTCCCAACACGGGACCCTGGGACAGGAACCAAGGCTTCCTCCATACTGACAGGGAATGAAGGCACCTGCTCGTAACATGTATCAGACGGAACGGATTTCCCCTCGGGGAGAATTCCTTAGATTTTAACCACCACTGCAGGGCTCTCATGTGCAGCAGGCCAATCCTCGGATTGGATGTGACTGATGATGGCGGGGATGGTGAGCATCCTGAACCTGAATCTCCTCAGAGATTGGTTCAGGGACCACAGATTTAAAATCGGACGCAATCGTCCGTCCTTCTTGGGAACTATGAAGTACTGGCTGTAGAACCCGGACTCCCTGACTGGTAGGGAAATGAGTTCTATGGCCCCTTTCTTCAGCAGAGAGTGAACTTCTTGTTCCAACACCTGGCTCTGCACCGCATGCACCGCAGTCCAGACCACCCCGTTGAACTTCTGTGGGGGGTGGCCCCGGAACTGCAGCCTGTAGCCATCCACCACGGTGCACCCACGGGGAAATGTTTGCAAGGCTCCGCCATGCTTCTACAAAATCCGCCATGGGAACCAGCCCCTTGGGGCTGGCGGTCCTCCACCCTGAAGCGGAGGACCGCCAGGGAAAACTCGCCGGCGACCCACGGTGTGTGAGCCCGATTGTTTTCCAGCTGCAACGCCTCGAGGCGGGCAGACTGGTGAGAGCGCCTGTTGCCTGAGCCGCCACGAGGGAGGGGACCTCGGTCAGCCTCTCGGGTGGCGTCCCGGGTTTGTTGAGGGGGACTACGGGAAGCGACGCTTTGCTTCTGGCTCCGGCGGTAGGAGCTAGACGAGGGCTGAGCTCGTCTCTTTTCAGCTGTCGCTGTCCTGGACCCAGACCGGCGGGGGAGATATTGCTCAAACGCCTCTCCCTGCGTTCCAGCTTGCTGAAACCTGCTGACGACAGCTTCCACCGCCTCACCAAACAGGCCAGTAGGAGAGAGGGGCACATCCAGGAGAAAAGCCTTCTCCTTCCCCTGGATGCCTGAGAGGTTGAGCCACAGATGGCGCTCCGTAGTCACCAATGCTGCCATGGAGCAGCCAATGCTTGGTAACATGGAGCGTTAAGTCCGTAGCTCTACGGAGCTCAGTCAGGTCCTCCTCAGAGGGACCTCCCCCTAGGTCACAGTCTTGAAAAGATCGGCCTGGTACGCCTGCAAGATGTGCAGGCTTGCACCAGCTCGACCCGCTGCCATGTAGGCCTTGCCCACCAAAGCGGATGTCGTCCGACACAGCTTGGTGGGACGCGCCGACTTCTGAAGGAACAAAGCGAGGGTGGGAGAAAGATTATTATTATTTAAGAAAGATTTACACAATGAGTTGTCGCGGGGGTGGCGCTCGGGCTGCAGAAAAGCTTATAGAGGTTACTGCCGGCCAGCGGCTCCTGCCTGCCTCTCATAGCTGGGCGTGGTCTGATGACGTCGGCCCGGCTCCCGGAAGTCATCCTCCATGATGCTAAGCACGTCTAGCTCCTCAGAATCAGACTGTTCAAGCCTCTCCAAACTCATACCTCGGGCAGGAGAAGCCGAGAAACGGACTCCCGAATGGGGAAGAGAGGAGGCGGAGTCAGCAGACGAGGAACGGGAAAAAGCCTCAGCAGTCCCGATGCCCTCGGAGATGTAGTGCTGGGCACCCCATGACCGAAGCCACCGCGCCGCCTCAGCGACCGCCGGGCACGAGCCACGGGGAGAGCGTATCCGGCCGTCTTTGGAAAAGAGAGCCTCACGGGACCTCAGCACCCTCAGGGGCAGGGCCTCGCAATGGCCGCAAGCAGCCGCTTCGAGAGCTGCCTGGGCGTGCGACATCCCCAGACAGGAAACACACAGGGCATGAGTGTCTCCAGCCGTGATGTAGCGCGGGCATGGAAAGACACACTGCCTGAACTGCTCACCAGCCATCTCCTCTGCTTCTCCTTCCAGGTAACTAGATCTTCTTGTGGTAGTCTCGAACATGCCAGAGTGCCTGCTGAACAGAAAAAAGCTAATGTGTCCGGTGTGCCAGCATGCTTATATACACCTCCAGTTACGCTGTCACACGCTACCGTTCTAGCAACGGCAATAGGATTGGACTAGTTTCATTCATGATTTCAGCCCTGCCACGCCCAGAGGCGTTCCCATAGTGTCGTCACCGACGCAGTTTGAGTTCCCTCGAAGGGGAACCAGTCCCACCGCCCTCTAATGTTACACATCAAGTTCACCACGGTTATTGGGTACAGCGTGTAATCATTTGATAGTGTTGATTTTCTAGCAACCATTGACAAGTCCAGTAATCTATATTCATGTCCTTAAGGATCTTGGGTTAAAGAGGTTTGAAGTTACTTTTTTTTAAGTACTAGAACTTCATTCTACCCTGTCATAATTTAATAGTTAGAAGCCAGGGGTCCGTCCAAATGCTTGCTGTGTCATATTTCACAAATGACTGTAAGATCTCAAATTGGAGATACATTAGAGATGCATGTATAGGTTGCAAGTATGCCGTGTGAATGTGTTAGAATTAATGCCAGAGGAAATTATCTCATCTTACCAATCACTACTTGAATGTTGCTAATTTAGTAAAGGTCTATAACATTCTTAAATGACTGACTACAGAACTCATACTTGATTTGACTGTGCTCAAAAGGCTTAGACAGTAACTTTCACAAAATGTGTAAGTCTATGTTGCTGTGTTATAGAAACACATCAGTTTTACTCTGTAATGAACCCATCAGATCACTAACAGAATGTGCCTTGTGAAGTGAGAATAAAAGATGAGAGAAGACAGAAATAAAGTGTTGAAAAAAAAGAATTCTCAGCTCTATGTTGTTTGTCTTTTTTTTACAGAAATCAGAACTGACAAGCTGACTGTGAACATTTTGACAGCCCCATCCCATAAATAGTGAACAACATACTGACATTGAAAGTAGGAAAAATTAGAGGAAGTTTTCGCGGTAGAAAGGATGGATGTACACAGAGACACAATAGGAGGAAGGGCAGGATTAAGTAATGAAGATGGGTCTACCTCCTCTTCACTTTGCTACTCTGTCGTCTGGCAAACCAGCCTGATGAGCGGCTGAAACAGGTAGAGCCAGCAGAGTGACTCAGCACCGGGCACTGGGACGTGACCCAGACCCACCACTACATTGCATTTCGGATGGAGAAGTGTCAGGCAAAGCAGGTCAAGACAGACCATCACTCCAAACTATTACTGACATCCAGAGACAACAGCTTCCCTGGCACTGCTTAGCAAGAAAGCCAACTCAGCTGATGCTCAAGGGAAAGCAGAGAGGGAGTGGGGTGGGAGGAGAGCTGTGTATGTGTGTGTGTGTGTGTGTGTGTGTGTGTGTGTGTGTGTGTGTTTATGCGTACTTGTAAGAGGTAACCTCCCAGAAAGGTTCCCAATAAGTTTCTGTCCAAAAAAATAACAATGATTTATCCTCATAATTTTGCTGTATGGCTACAAGTACAAGCTGCTGACTTTCCCATGACCCCTGCTGCATTGCTTACTGAACACGGAGGCTTAAGGAGAATGATTAGATTACTCACGTGCATGTGCAAAAGAAGTGGGCATGCAGCATTCTACATAGCGTACATAGACTGGATGTATACATTGTATGAATCCACACTAATATGAGATTAGAGCTAATTAACCTTCTTAACTGTTAGTACAATCTTATTGTGGAAAACTCTACAAACAATGTTCTATTATTCAGAGCAGTGGACACAGCCTGCTGCAGAACATGGAATGTAAAACACTCCTTTGAGAGGAGACGTCCTGTTTCTCTTCAAAGCGTGCCTGTAAGAGGGGAAGGGGAGGCTTGTAGAGATTGTAGAGAGCAGGGGTGGATAGAGCTCAAGTGGCACTGTTACCTGATGAGACCTGTGAGATGGTCACCATGAAAGTTCCAATGTGGTATCCTGATTGTAATCATTTTAAAGTGGTTGTTTGACATTTTGAGAAATATACTCATTTGCGTCCTTGTCGCAAGTTTGATGAGAAATTAATACCACTTTTATGTCCGTAGGGTAATTATAAAGCTACATCAAGCAGCCGGTTAGCTTAGCTTAACATAAAGACTGGAAATAGCTAGCTTGGCTCTGTCAAAATCCGTAATAACAAATTTCACGTGTTGTGTCAAAATCTGTTTCCCTATCAATTTGTGTTTCCCCTTATCTTAGCCTGACCCCAACCGGTTATCTCTGCAATGTCTAACCCTAACCTAACCTAAGCCCTAACCGCTTCTGTATGGTAGGGAAACACTATTCGAGGAGGAACAGGCTTCAACACAAGACAACAGACAGTTAGCTAATCATTTAACTGTTATTTTACTGTAGCTTACTGTTGTTGTTTGTTGTATCTTCCAAATAAGTTTGAATGACCAGTGGGTTTGTTTCAAGCCTGCATGATCATTTGAGAGCTCGTGCCACTTTGCATATGATTTCCTCATGATCTCAACAATTCACCTGGTGAGTACAATGTTATTACCAGAATGATAGACAAATCTAAAAATAGGATTGAAATTGTAATACAGAAGAATTATCCTTTAAAGGAATAGTGCGACACTTTGGGAAATAAACAAAATTCTTTTTCTTCCAGAATCAGCAGAGAAGGTTGATACTACTCGTATATCTGTACGCTATATATGAAGCCATAGCCAGTAGCCTGTTAGCTTTGCTTAACATAAAGACTGGAAATGGGGAAATGGCTAGTCTGGCTCTGTCTGAAAGTAGTTAAACCCGCTGAACCAGAACCTCTAAAGCTCACTAATTAACACATTTTTATCTTGTTTGTTTGATCAGTACAAAAATCAACGTGAGTATTTGAAGGCATGACATATGCTGGATTATTCCTTGTCCAGGAGCAGTAACTTCCCAAATACTTCCCCAAGTGTCAAATTATTACTTAAACTAATGATTTAATTCCTGTCTTTTCCAGAACTTGCAGAATATGGTACATCACTAAAAAATCAACTTATAAAATATAAAATATATTACTGATTTTAGACTGTATAATAATATTTACACGTTACAAGTTATTTTTCAACCTTGAGAGGGAAGGACAAAGAGATGTCTGGGAGACAGAGAGGCCGTGCAAACAAGGTAACTTTTCACCAGCAGCTCAGATTTGCTTGTCAACATGTGCGTGTTTGTGTCTTTGCAAGTCTGTATCAGATGTTTTCCTGTGTGACTCATTGCTGCATGTTTACAGAGAGGTTTTGACTGAATAGAACTGAATTGGCGTGTGTTCTTGTGTGTGTGTCTACATTAGATAATATTCTTACAGCCACAGACATCTTTCCCAGTACTCTGCCAGGCCTCGGTCCCCCAACATGGCAGTGCAGCTCTCTACTTGAATCTGATTGCGCCGCACACCTCCTGCTGTCTAATGAGAGGATTAGATTTTTTATTTGTTACAATCCCCTGCTGAAGTTACCCCTTCCTCTCCCTCTCTCTGTCTCCTCCTCCTCCACTCTGTCAGGCACACTGCTGCGTTTATGGGTCTCTCTGGTTTAATAGCGTATCTCCTGGCCTGCTGACACATGCAAAGCACAAACATCCATGCACGCACAATTTCAACCTCTAAATGCCTTCATACAGTACACCCACACATGTGGGCACATAAACTCATGAATACAAGAAGATATATATTCTCAAAGTGTTTGGGTGTTAAAAGGCCACAGTGAAGTAAAATGGAGGGGCCTCTGGTTCCCTCTCACTAGGTGATTGTTCTCTATCGTCTGTTGTGAGTGTGTACATGAATGTGTGGTAGAGAAGGAGCTGAGGATGATCGACACCATCCTTCCAGTTTGTCGATAAAAGATATAAAGCTGAATCAGACCTGCCGGTATAATTACAGGCAGGAATTTGAAGAATGCTGTGATCTGAACTGAGCCTGACACCATGTATAGGGCCCCATGCAGCTGATTTACCAACTCCCAGTATGTGTGTGTGTGAGAGATATACAGATAGAGATTGTGACCTTGGTGCGAGTTTGTGGTTGGGGCTGGGACCTTTCTGTGTGGCGTTTGCATATTCTCCCCGTGTCAGCATGGGTTTTCTTTGGGTACTCCAGCTTCCTCCAGTCCAAAGACATGTTGCAGGTTGTATTGGTGACTCCAAATTACCATTGGATGTGAACGTGAATGGTTGTTTGTCTCTGTGTGTCAGCCCAGTGATGAACTGGCGACCTGTCGACGGTGAACTCTGCCTCTTGCTCAATGTTTGCTGGGATCAGCTCCAGCACCCATTATAGACAATGGATGGATGGATGTTACGGGTGCCATTTATTATAAATGACACATTTTCCCAAATCCTGTATCATATAATAAATAAGGTAGATGACTAACTTCACCTAACTTTAAGCAGATTTTTGGGGACTGATTCTGCAGTGGTGGAGTTGCATCACTCTAAAATACTTACAACCCACTTTCTCCAAGCCCATGAGCTCCAGTTTGTGTGTGCATTTTTTTCTGGGGTTTACCATATACAACCTGGGCTGTGCTCTGCTGTGCTTTCCTTCATCCAGAACAGAGAGAGGTCATGTCTTTACCTGAGGAATTCACGCTGAACATCTCCTCTTCATAAACACTCCCCTGTGGAGCACATCCCTCTGTCACACAGTCTCTTTTTTTCACACACAGACATACACCCCTCTGGATCTACATGGTGTGCTACTAGTTTGCTTTATGAATAACAGAAACCAAAACTTATACAAGAGGTTGTATAACTAAAATAATATCCATCGCGCAAATCCTACACAGACCAAAAACACCACCTGGAACTTCCACAAACTGCTCACACTGTTGACATCTCTGTCTTCGCGTTTCCAATGTCGTGGCTTCACCAAACAGGTGGTGGTCATTAATGTCTGTCTTGAAAAATGAGCTGAGATAAAGAGTAGGCTAACAGATGCAAGCGTCTCTCATGATGTGTCTGTGGTTCATGTTGGTGTAGTTTTTTTTTGCTCTTTCACTTGTGTAAATGAAAGTCATGAGATCTATAGAAAGTCCCTATGGACCAGTTTAAAACTTCTCCCTTGCTGTGACACCTCTCCAAGTCTTTGGACTTACAAGAACTGACAATGCCCTGTTAAGGTAAGGAAATAATTTGTCTCTACCTCACTAGGGTAGATCTGTATCTCACAAAGGCTTAAACATAGACATTGCAGCACAGAGTCGTGTTTTACTCCAGAATAGAATTCCAGCTGCCTGGTTTCCGTCTGATCTCAGCGATGAGAAGAATGTCCGAGTATGGCGGCAGAGATAAGAATGGCCCCTGGAGAATGTACTCTTGAGCACATTCATGTACTTTTGAAGTAAATGATACTAGAAATGAGCAACCACACTCTCACGTACACGTCGTGTCGTTTATCGATAGATAGGAAGATATGGGCATTAGCTGTATGTCTAAAATGTGAACGCTTTTTGTATTTTAATTTTTCTTCTGCTTGGACCAGGAAGTTGGGAAGACTGCAGATGAATCATTCAAATATTCAGCATACTGTGTTATATCCTGTGAGTGTGTACAGTGTGTGCTCTCTGCCCGATGGTGTAATTTTGTGCAATCACTTATGTGTGTGTGCCTTCAGGTGTGCATTTTAGGAGTGTAATGTGACACCCTCAGGTCTAGCAGGGGTCTAGATCTATGACTCCATCTGGAGATGCAGCCTCTACAAAGGCCCAGCTGCTAATCGAACATGAATCCAGATGAATAGATTGTAGGTGTGTACAGACAATAAGCCAATTACACCCCCCAATTATACCTGTGCTTTTGTTAATGTGACATGTCAAAATGAGCGACACTCAAAAACAGCACTCTACCAAGATCATGCAGTCAAATGTCAGACATGTCGTGCAGCAGCTCATTTTACACACACCCACACACAGGTGCACATTGCACAAACACACATATTTTACATTACATTTACATTTATTCACTTAGCTGACGCTATCCAAAGCGAATTACAATTGCTATACATGTCAGAGGTCGCACGCCTCTGGAGCAACTAGGGGTTAAGTGTCTTGCTCAGGGACACAATGGTGGATGTCTCATAGTGGGAATTGAACCCAGGTCTCCCACACCAAAGGCGCCATCACCACCCTCATTTGAGTTAGTTATGTGGGGGTATTTACAGCATGCCAGATTGTTTACATGCTGCAGCTTTCTGCATTGTCTGTTATGTGTTGTTATTTCATGTACACAGTACATATCTATGAAAAGTTGATCACAGTGAGACACGTATATTGTCTGACAATGCCTATTTAGATGACTGTCGGTCACAAAGTATGAGTTGTTTTCTCAGCTCAGCTCCACTTGACTCATATTCAGCAAAGTCTCCAAAAAGCAGAATAAGTTGATGACAATAAGCTGAGAAACCTGGAATTAATTACACAGTGTACAGATTTACATCATTCTAGATCATTATGGCATCTCAACAATGAGGTTTTTGTCAACAATTCCAGCTCAAACGCTCTGAGCCCAGTGATGGCTGTGCATTTGTTTTGCCAGGCTAGTAAAGCAGCACAGACACAGCCCTTAGTTTCTCTTCCCTGCTTGGTTTGTATGTGTGCATGCGTATGTATTGCATTGTATAATGTGTTTATACATAATATACACCGGGAGACAGGTGGATTGGTCCTCAAATAATTTCCCGTTTTGACAGAGGTCATGTTTATATCTCTTCCTCATTTCAGGGGATTGCATACCAACTGCCGTGTGTGTGTGTGTGTGTGTGTGTGTGTGTGTGTGTGTGTGTGTGTGTTACATTAATTCATAAACAATGAATCTGGAAAGCATATAACCATTCATGCCTGGCAGCTGGGACATCTCTACCCTCATATACTCTGGCTAGCTTACCCTGAGCTACTGTTAAGTGTACAGCAAATATGACAAGAGCCTATAGGCCACTAACAAACTGTGTTAGGGTGCAGTACAGTGAAACAAATCACTGTTGCACATGTACAGTGGTAATAATTTATTATTTCTAAACACTTATCTAGTATTTACATTCTCATTCAGTCAGGCAAATACTTTGTACATTTTATCATTTGTGTAGTTTTACAGTAGATGGTTTTATAGTCATAAGTATTGTCCTAAATATCCGTAGTTACATTGTCGATGTCTTTCCTTCATTTCCAGAATGGTATATGGCACATCTCCATCTGTTTGTAGAAAGAATGGAGACTTGGAGAGGCTCTCAGCAGACCTGTGAGAGGTTTAAAGTATGCCACCCTCCTGCAGTCTCCCAGAAAACACACTGAACACTCCACTCTGCTCGAGGCCGGTTTTAATTCAGCCTGGGCCTCATGAGGAGGTGAACTTGTTGGGCCTCATCCAGGTAAATGACTCAAACCAACAGCCATGAGCCATCAGAAGACAACCTCGTCTTCCACATGCCCTTCACTGCCTTCAGTCCTCTCTCCAACACTGTTCATGATGTGTTTGTGAAGTGCAACCTTTTATCAAGTGACAGGGTGTGACAACGGGACATACAACCCTCGTCCTTGTGGGAGAGTTGACCACCAAGCTGCCACCTTTACTGTGCAATTTCTTTTATTTCGCTAAGATGACTCATCCAGTTCCCTCCCCTCTTCTCTCCCTTTATTGCTGGAAGCTTCCAGTGAGAATCGTCGTTGGCAGTGTGGCCCTGATGCAGGCTGTGATTCTGGTTTACTGATTGAGTGCAGCATTAACGACCAGCCCCTCCTCCCAACTCACCCAAACACACACACACTCGCACACACAAACAAGTGGGCACACACTCTTGTATCTATTGTCGGGGCCTCTCCTGTGGCTTTAAGATAAAGCAGTTATACGTTGAGCCTGGAAGCTGAGGTCTTGATAATGCATGTATGGGACAGAGGATGTAGAGCAGAGATAGATTTTGATGTTGGATTTCAAATCATTTGTGAGCATCTTTACATTCATACATCTGTACAGCTATACATAATATCAATCAGTGTAACTGTATTTTTTGTGTTGTGGTGTTGGTATTTTGTCTGATATAGCATAACAAACTGAACTTTTCCTTTCTTTAATTCTTCATCTTTTCAAGATTTTGTTCACACTCAATTTTGCAATGTCCTCTTGGAAAAAAAAAAGTACCCTTTGCTTTAAATAGGGGCAGAGCAGGGTTTGTTGTCACACTTTTCACACTGTCTAGCATTTACTGGGCACCATACATCACAATGGTATAATTGTTATACCAAATTAAAGAGGGAAGTCTTGAGTGTACACTTGTAACACTTTGCAGGTAAGGTGTCACACTGGCTTGTCAAAAAAATACACAAATACTACTACTGTCTAATGGTAGGAGCAGATGTGAGCAGTAGGGTGGGAATGGGAATTTTCTTTGGCATAATTGAATCCATCAATGAACAGATGAGGAAATGTCCAAAAAGAGGAAAATAGGGCTTCTCTTCCTTTGAAGCTGACCTCACATGGTGACAGGCCAAATAAATGTCAGCTGACCTAGTAATATATTAAACAAGCCGCTCCTCCAAATCAGGTGAAACTCTTGGTGGTGTTGTATAACCAACCATAGCTGTTGGCGTGGCTGGCTGACTTTCAGTTTCTCTGGTAATCTTTTGACTTTACTGAGTCAGAGTATGGTAATTTATGCCAAAAGCCGTCGTTGTACTCCTAATTGATTTGTTCTGCAACTTCACCTGCCTGACTGCCTTTAACATTAGGTCAGGTGGTGTGCTGCCATGCTCCGTCTTTCATTGGTAATTTCAAACCATCTTCCTTCCTGCTTTTCCTTTTCTTTCTTCAAAAATCCATTTCCTCATTGCGATTACAAATAAGTTACAGGCTTATCTACTGTCCTTGTTGCCACGATTTAAAACACCACTCTAAATGAATGAATGTTGAAGTATTGTGTGTGTGTATGTGTCTACTAACACACGACATGCCTACTGTATGAAACAGTATATCCCCCCACACGCACACTGCTTCATACAGTGTCATGAATACAGCCTTGTGTAATCCAGGTATATGCCTGCTGCTGTAAACTACACTGTACATTTACATTTATTCATTTAGCTAATGCTTTTATCCAAAGCGACTTACAATTTGCTATACATGTCAGAGGTCGCACGCCTAGGGGTTAAGTGTCTTGCTCAGGGACACAAAACATAAGCATATGCATAAAATATAAGTGCAAAAAATGTTACTTTTGAAGCAGAAAAATATGAAAATTGTGCTTACCTCTTAAATTAGAGCAACCTTGACCGTAGTTGACCAAAGAAAAAGAAGTCACACAAAGTGGCTATTTTATTTTCTCTAGTGTTGGAATTATTAACACAATGGGCCAAGTACCAAAAATGGTTGTCAGGGGAAAAAAGGTGTCCTTGGCCTGTTTATTTTTATGTCATCTATTGTCAGTAAACATCCTTACTAGAGTGTGGGAGTTAGGTTACAGGGAGACACACCAGCTACTGTTAGGGCCCTGAGAGTATGAAGCAGATACAGTGCAAGAACTGAAGCAATCCTTGGATGTTTAAATAGTCAGCACTGAATGTTATATGTTAGGATGCTGACACAGCTGTATAGAAATTGGCAGGACACACAATCAAAATTTGTGGCTGTGACCTCTTGACTCCTCTGAAGAGTCTTGAAGTCTCATAGTTGGAGACAACCACAGTGGGAGCAGGTACTGAATAGTAAAGCATTAATTAACCACAGTACATAGACATGAACCAATTACATTTAGGGGTATACAAAGGGCTTAAAACCAGTGAAAATTCATAACTTTGCTTTGAGAAAACAAACAAAAAAATTTAACTGCTATAGGTCAGGGTAACTCAACAAAGACAAATATCTTCCTTCATAGATGTCTCATGCAACTAAGTGATGAAATGACCAGTAAAACACATTGTTTAAATAATGTAATGTTTGCTTTAAAGGAAACCCTTCTCCCTTCATGTTGTCTTTATTTAAGAGGTGGACACAGACAGATCTAGGATAAGCTTGCTAGTATTAAAACTGTACAACAAAGGAAATGGGTTGCAGAGGCATAGATTGGAACAACTATTCTACCTCTGATGACCGTTTGCACAGTACTCGACTGAGCTTAAGCTTTTTTTTGTCAGTAGATAGTGGGTTGTGTGTCTAACTTTACATAAATGAAAACAGTCTGGTTTGGTCTAATAAACCTGGCACTGCCACTACATGATAATCTTAAGAAGCAGCGGGTGGATGGTTGAGGACACATAGTAATCTTTTAGGCAGTAGACAAAATCTTCATTTAGGGAATGGCCAGAGTACTTCTTGGCAACTTGCTCTATCCTTCTCAGACAGAGGGTGTGTGTGAGAGAATGTGAGACAGATCACAGCATGGGGACACATGGGGTGATATGGGGTGGGGGGGGTGGGGGTGTAGTCTTACAAGGAAAAGATCTGCTGATGGCAAATTTCCATTCTGCCAAAGTCTGAGGAAAAAAAAAAAACAAATGAAAAACTTCACCCTGCCCAACAGTTACATCACAATGACTCTCATAACATGGCTCTCTAACGGGGCTGCATATTAGATCATACTCGTTATGAAGACCAATGTCCTTTACCTTTCAAGGCATCTTAGACAGAGTTAATGACAAACATATTGGTTAATAATTAAAATGGAAAGTTTTTGTTTAACATCGTACAGCTGATTACGTCAAATGTTGGAACTACATGTTGACCCATGAATAGTAAAATATGAAGAGAGTGCCCTCTGGTGTTGGATAAAAATAATGTCATCAACTCCCAACAAAACTCTTGAACCAGGTTGCATGTGAATCCTGCCAGGGGGCAAGTCACATTTACCAATCTCAAGAAGGTCACATGTTTATCATCTAACATTTATTCTTGCTAAATAACTGTAATCCTTGTTTTGCCTATTAAACAAGTCAACAAGTCCCTGTTGCTTAACTCCCAAGTGTTTATCAGACTGCACAAGCCCAAAAGTTGGCAGATGAGCTGGGGACAAATCATTTTTACACACTGCAAAACATGTGCGCTGAATGTGTGTCAACTTACACATGACATAAAAAACTAATTCAGGTAAAATATTGAATGTTTTTATAGTAATACAAGTGAGTTCAATACAACATACAATATATTACATGTTTTTAGACATTTTAACAAAAAAAAAAAAAAAAAAAAAAAATCTTCCACCTTGTTCCAAACTCAATACATTAACAGCCAGTTGTGACTAAAGTATACAAAGTGCTGCTACATTGTGATAATTTCATCGGTGATAATTTCACAGATGAAAATATTACATGAAGGTTTGTTTGCATCCAGCTTCGTTTAATGTCAGCCACAAAAAAAAAAAAAAAAAGTTTAAAGAAATCCTCTGCGGGTGCTATCCTGATTTCTTTCCCTTTAAGAACTCTAAAGAAGGCAAGGCTCTGTGGCTGATGAAACCTTTCGTCTAAACAGTCCCAACGTTTGATCTTCTGCACGAGAAGCATTTTTAGGTTCAAGGGCACACATTTTGGCAGTTATCCCATTCCAAAAATGTTTTCTTCCAACTGAGTGGTGTGCAGTTTATGGTTTATAATTATTAAAGCAAATAGGTAAATGCCTTCTTTTGATCTTGCTCTCTGACATTTCTGTAAGCAAACGCAGGATCAGTAGCTGTATTCACAACTGTAAGGTAGCAGACGTCTGTGACATTGCGTTGTAAATGAAAGTGTTGTTGAAGGGCACAAACTGGTGGCTGATGATCTTGATGGCCTCTTGAGCAGCAGATCCTAAAGAAACACACATCTGTGATTTCTTAGCACTGTATAGGCAGGATATGCTGTGTATTAGGATCTCAATCCATTTCTGAAGAGTGCAAAAATATTACCTCCCAAAAATGCAGCAACTGTGTGTGGCTCGGCGGAACCATATCGACAGCTGCAGGTTATGAAAATGGTGAACAAGTTCATAATTATTAGGCACGGCCTTTCACAATGACTCTAATTTGTAAATCCAGCAGTGACCACGACTTACAACTCATGGATGTAATCATCTTTGATGTTGACGTTGAGGCTGTACTCCTGCAGTAGGCTGTTCACACAGAGCTTCAGTTTGCTGATGTCCTCCTCCACCTGGTAGTTATAAACTCCTGGTTAAGTGAGGACATGCGGAAAGACAGAAAAAAGAAATTAGGCTGATGAAATTATTTTATTAATTTTTAACAAGGCTCAACCAATATCATCCAAAGACCCAACAAGTGATGCAAGTGTTAAAAGGAGCTATAAAAACAACTGCAGCTTTAATGCTCATTGCCTGCAGTTTGCATTACTTTAAAATATTAGCAGCTACTACTTTCTCTTTTTACTTGTAGGTGGCCACATCAACATGCATCTACACATTTAAACGTTATTACTTTCCTTCCCTATCGATGGCACAAGGTGGTAAGGTCTGACGCTGACCAAACAGCCAAATGTGCAACTTACCGAACCCCCCAAAAAAGAATTTGATTTTGTGAAGTAGTCAGGTTACATGAAGGTGTTTCACATCTTGTTCCATTCAAGTCAAAGAAAAATCTGTATAAAACTTCTCCATACCTGGGTAGCGGGAGTGCAGCTGATAGAAGCGATCAACAGCACGAAGCATGAGGTAGAAGACCATCTCACTATCTGGATTGTCCATGCTTGAGGCTGAGGACACACAGCTATCGTTAATTGGTGAATATTCTCAAAAAGCTTGCCAGAGGAGAAAATACTACTCGAGTCAGCTTAAACATAAGACAGGAACAAGACTGAACAGGTGATTCAGACAGGAAATTAATCTCCAACTTACTGATTTCATCTTTATTCACTGAATCCACACTATATTCTTCAGCCAGAGATCTGCATCGCACCACCCTCAGAAAGGAAGAATTCTTACCTATATAAAAACACAAATGTCTACAGTTAAGTGTAAACGTATTGCAGGTGCAGCAATAAAACAGACTATGCCCCCCTTGTATGAAAAATGAAAACTTTTGAAGTCTGAAAAAGCAGCTTACACTGCTGCATGATAGCAACATGTGACAGACATGGTGCTTTCAAGTGCTGCTGAATTAGTAGCAAAACTTAACTGATGACTATACATAGTTTTCAGTCACGTGACATGCGCGGTGACCTGGAGGGCAAAGCAATGGACCAACATAGTGGCTCACACTCCACTGTAGAGACGCTGCAAAAGCAGTCACATTTTATTTGGATCACATTTCAACATAAGAAAAATTTGAACATAATCTGCATGCGTTGGGCATATCTGATCCAAATAACGTTACAGAATCCGCTGCTGCATTTCTACAGGTAAAAACCGCCAGGTCCCTGCCGCCGCTCAACTACGGTAATGTTTACTTTTACCTTATCCCTCACCTAACACAGCCCAGTCTTGTCTCCTCGATTAGTAAATCCGAAAGCACAACAACCATCCAGCATTTTGGCAACGCAAAAAGTAACAAACTCAAAGTAACAGTGTATCACTTGCATATTGGTTGGCAGGCAACAGAAATTAACTTATTTTTGTCCTCCAAGGGAGCGTTTTCATTGGAGTGTGACTTGACTACTATGAATATGGCGTAACGCAGTTTCGATTCACGCATGTGTACATGTATGGATAAAAAGATCCTTATTGGGTATGTTTACATGGAGAATACAGTGATTACTAAGAATAATCTAATCAGACCTTGCCTTATTATTATTATTATTAGTGTTAGAGTTTAGAGTTAAATGCCTCTAAAAGAAACTTTCCATATATTGTGTTAATCAGATACAATCACTGAGTATAAATGAGTGCAAAAATGGGAGGGTAAAGGTTGTTAATTAAAGAATGTGTGACTTACAGAACAGTTTGATGTCCTTTTCAGGGATGCTCTCTGGTGGCTAGTGGAAAAGGAAAAGTAATTTCAGTGGTGATCCATTTTTAGTCTAAAACAATTTTCACTCATATATTGAGTATTTCAAGGCAAAATAACATAACTGACAATAGCCAATTTTGTTGTATGTCTGCACAGTTATCCACAAATTTGTTTTCTCAAGTTAGTTAAACTTGTTTGAATGCATGTGTAAGAACTGGGAATGTATTTGTGATGTATGCATATTATTTAGTCATTTTTATGTGGTCACATATTTTCTCTTGAACACTTCTTTGGGACAAATTTCCTTATATTAATCTTCTAAGCAGCTAAAAGCCTTTGAATGTTTCGACAACAGTAATATTGTCACATTGGTTTTAGAGTATCTGCGGTGATACATCAAATCTAGTGCTTGAACTGACCTATCAGACATTTATTTTGAACATACTAATAATTAATTGATTTAATTAAGGCCTAAATTTAAAAACACCTTAGACTTATTCAGATTAACCTACATACTACTAATGAGTGAGTACATGGGTTTACAACACACCTTTCCAACGGACTGCAATAGACATTCTACATGCTTAGAAACAGCTGCTGCATCCTGCATGGCCTTTTCCCTGTAACTGAAATAAAACACACAAATGAACAGCACCAAATCCAGAAACCCACATTATTAAAAGCATTCACTGTTCAAAAGGGAAATATAGCACCAGATGTACTCTTGGATCAGAGAACTTTTGGAGAATGTTTCTGTTGCTCTTGTGCCCTCTACACAGCTACAACCCATATATTCACTTACATATTTTGAAGGTTGATGAATTTCTGAGAGTCTGCGATCATATCTGGGATGGTTCCTCGTACAGGTAGGCTTCCACTGCCTTCACTGTGAACAAACTCCTTGACAGCTCGCAACAGCACCCAGAAGGACAGGGTCTGGTAAACATGCACCAACAGAATACACCCACCGGTTTAAGAAAAGGCAAATATAATTTCAAAAACTACTTATTTTATGCTATGATATAACCATGTAGGTATTTTTTAATAGAATGGAACCTTTGATGTGATGTTGTTACACTGCTCACTATTGAAGAGGTCTTCAACAGCACTAGGAACCTGCAGAGACAAGAGACGTTACTAGGCGAGACTCGTGGTAATTGTGATACTACTTCAAACCGAGTCGGGTTTTACAAGTGGGATATATTGCATGGAACATAAGATAACGCTTAAAAACATTGTAGTATTTGAGGTCTGGCACCTTGGTTGGATTTAAAGCAGTATTGACATTCTTAATAGCTTCCTCAAAGTTTTCTTCATCCTCTGGGACACCATTTTCATTCTTCAGGATTCCTGATGGGACAATAAAATCAAAATCAAATCACAGATAAGTTTGAGTTGCACAGTCAAGTCACAGAATTTATAGGCAACTACAATCCAGAGATACCTTCCCGAATAAACTGTCTGAAGGCCTCTTTCTCCTTGTAATTTTTTGGAGGCTGACCGTTGTGCTACAAGGACAAAACCAGAGTGACATCACACTTTAGCACACTCAAGAATACATGTCAGTGATCAGACACTGGGGAGGCCTCAGAAAATGAACTGTACCTCACTGAGCCATTTCTCCAGGTATTTAGCAACAACGATAATCCAGGGTGTGTGACTATGATCCTACAGATTAAATGAAAAAAAGGCAAAGGAGTACAATCAGTTGTGTAAAGCTGGTATGGTTTAAACTGACTAATGTGCATACACAAATGTGTCAAAGTACACACCTTCTTCTCCATGCTGTCAAGGTCGTAGGACTGAATGTGGCTCTTGAATTCGGCGAAAGGCTGGTCTAACCTCAGGTCCTCCAGGGCATTGTCTGGATGAGATTCAATTACTGAAGAGAGAGGTGGTACAATGTCAATGTAAAGTAAATAAATTTCAAATTATACAAATAAACTGAAATCGCCACATCAAAAAAAATACTAAATACTAATGAAAGCATTTCACACAAAATTTGTTATTTAATGTATTAATTAGTGTCAAAATAACAAAGAATCAAAGTTAAACTAACCTGTATGCTCCTCCACCACAAGTCTCATGTAGCCGATCAGGCCGTAGGTTTTACAGACTAGGAAAGGTACAGAGGCACTCCACAGAACTGAGCCTAGCCTCAAACATGTGCTAATGAATTTTAGAGAAATTGACATGTTAAATGGGCAGAAAATAAAACAACAGCTAATCAGTCCAATTAAATAACTGCTTCTACAATAGCTGTAAACAATTTCTATACATTTGAAAAGATATAATTCTCTTTGCCAATTCCAATAACTGAAGAGAAACATGCTTTGTAATCTTTACAGTAATAATCTGAATCAGAGCCACCAAATGAAATTAAAACACATGGAAGGCTCTTGCACTAGCAGTAGGTGTATTCAAATGTTTCTCAAACAGTAACAAGTTGTTTTATTTTGAATCCAGTAAAGCCAAAATGCTAAAGTCTCCATCCATGATGGACTACACAAAGTTTAGATATTTCTAAGAAACAAAATACTCTTTCGGCATTCTGCTTTCTTTATAATTTCTAATTAACTATTTTATAACAATTAAAATGAGAGAGTAAAGATGAACTACATCTCATACCTTTCTGGCAATTGAACACCAATGACTATGGTAAACCTGTGGAAAAACTCTGGATCATTGTCCAGAAGCTTGTCTGGACTCTGCAGGAGTAACAGAAAATACAAGAGGGCTCTCTGTCATTATCAGAGTGATGATACTGATCAACACATTTACATATTTACACAGCACGTGTTGTAAAGACTTTCATGTAAAGAAATTGTAACATTTTTTACCTGGTCTAAATACTTTTATTTAACACTAGGGCTCATGTCTCTTTAGCCTGATAAAGCATTTTTCTGATTTTTTTATGTGTTTGTAGTGTGATACTACTGGAACAGTATGATTGTGGCACCATGCCAAAACCAAATACCAGTACCAACCTCCTCAACAAAGTTTCCAGAGACATCACTGTTAAGTTCTTGTAGGAGCTCAGTAGCAGCCTGTGCTCTATTCTGCAGCAAAAACGAAAAGTCAGGGCGCAAAATTAAATAAAAATTTACTTCATGAAAACCATATAAGAAATTGTGTGTCTGTCTGCACTTGTGAAAGAGAAATGTGTATGACATAGATCGTTTTTTTAGGTAAGGCATACCTTTCCAATGCTGTTGTTGCTCAGAAAAAAGCTGCAAGACAAGATCAACAATAAACAAACAAGTAAAACTAACACATTATGTTGAGCTTGGACCAACACAACAACTGCTATCTTACTTGTTTCCAACATCTTCTCCAGAAACTATGTGTCCGTCAACTATGGTGAATGCTCCAATACCTGACAAAAAGATAAATTAATTCAATCAGAAAGATGCTTTAATCAGCACCTGCAGTACAAACACAGAGCCACACCTGTTTACCTGGAAGTACTAGGTTCTTCAGTATCTCTGTTCCAGTTGCTGTGGCGTTGATGAGACAAACATGTGCATTCTCCAGTGCTTCTTGACCATGGTCACCCCACAGTCTGAAAGCACACAACATAAAATGGACATGCGTTGCCATCTAGTGATACAATTCATCCTCAGCCACAACAACGCACTTAGCAATAATGAATTGGCTAGTGGTATGACAGCTTCAATAACACCGACTGCCTTTTATTGTTACACTTGTTTTACCTTAAAACGCATCATAAATTTGACAGGCAAAATAATCAGAGCAACCCAACACATTATAACAGTATACTAGCTAATTTGTGTGTTCGCTCGTACATGGTGTTTTAACTGTAACGCAGATATCAAGCTAACGCTAGCTAACGTTGGCACTCCCGCCTCAATGTTTCTGCTGTGACCGAGCAGATTAAATGCATATAACATTTAGCTAAAGGGATGTGTTATTTTACGATCGATGTGATACATTTACCTGAGTTGCCTGTCGTATTTCTGTTCCTTGGAGGGTTTAGTAGCTGCCATGGTAGCTTTCGAATGATTGACGTCCTTCTTCTTCAGATTTTACGGCGGTTGGCATCCACGATGTTGCATTGCTGCCACCTCCTGGTTTCACTCTTCTTCTTCTTCTTCTTCTTCTTCTTCTTCTTCTTCAGACTAGGCACTGCTTAGTGCATTGCTGCCTCCCACCGGTGCAGTATCGCCATTGCAGATTTAATCATCTGAGAGTGATTATAAAAAGTTTATTTTTTGGAGCACCCCATCACCCATCAATGTTCTGATAGACAATATTTCCATTCCCAGTTTGTGCAATTCTACAAATGATCCAGTGTCCACCCAGAGTATCCCCATTCACCACATTGGCCATTCTACCCAATTGCCTGAGTTGGTGCAAATCCTTCCCTCAGCATAATGTCTTCTCCTGATATGTCCACAAAGTCCAAGACCAACAATATATATATATATATATATATATATATATATATATAGAGAGAGAGAGAGAGAGAGAGAGAGAGAGAGGCTATAATATATATGTAGATATGTTTCAGCTCGACCAGACTGGTTTATCAACTTCACAGTGCATTTCTTGCACAGGATAAACCTAAGTCCTAATAAAATTGGACAAATCCATCCTTCCAGTGTTGAAAAACAGCTATTTAAAAACTATAAACATATGAAATAACATATTTAAAACAGCTCAAAAGAAATGAAGAACAACATTTTCAAAGCCGACCTTGTTCCAGATATGCTCAACATGTTATTTAAGGAAAGGATTAAGGATAACACATGCAGCTGGAACTTGTATCATTTTTGTCATTTTTCTCTCTAAATCCATGTTCGGCTATATTTTGTATATTTTGTCCTTCTCTGCTAATTATGTCTATAAAGATTCTCAGTCATCCAGGTCATAGTTATCCAACGAAGGTTAAAATCAAGAGCAACTGGACTTGGTTGAAGATACTGGAAGACGTTTCGTCCCTCATCCAAAGGACTTCTTCAGTTCTGACTGACTGGCAGGGAAACTCAGCTATTTAACCTCAGTGGGGTCGTTGGCCCGGGTCATCGATACTGCTGGTTCGTTAGTGTTCCTGGTTGCTGTGACGACAGTCGTTACAGTCGTTAAGACTACCTGTGGCCAAGACTGAACGACCATCGTTGGTATCTTCACCTGAGGTCAATAGGTCACGTTTGTTGAGTTTCCTGGGAAGTGATGAAAGGACAGCATTGTAAGTGGGGGATAAGTGGTGGCGTAGACCCCCTCCCCTGTTCAATGACGGCTTCTCGACCCTGGTGTAGATGGCTTCCTTGACACCTCTTTCAAACCATCCATCTTCTCTGTCTAAAATGTGCACCTGGTGGTCCTCAAACGAGTGTCCTCTGTCCTTCAGATGTAAGTAGACTGCAGAGTCTTAACCTGAGGAGTTCTCAGCTAATTAGCAGAGAAGGACACTTCATTAAACACTAATCATAATTGTCTAAAATTACATAGCCTACAATTCATTATCATTATAGTGTATAAAATATATTAGGTAGCCTAACCTATTGTAATTTAAACGCATTATAATCATATTTTGCTGAAATAGTTTAATCCGAAGAGGACTGGCCTAATGCAGTAACATTAGACAAGCTTAGCAAACCTCAGACAGGTGGACCGTGTGTGTGGGCGGGAAGGGGCGTGTTAAGAAAAGGATTAATTGCCCTTCCCCTTTGGCGACTAAGCCTACATAAACTTCATCTATAGCTACAACGGCTGATGTCCGTGGCGGTCCTGCACGTGCGCGCCGCAGTGTAGGAGTCAAATACCGACAGCTTGGTCAGACCTGAAACAACAAACAGGGGCAATGGCAGGGAATCACTGGGGATATGGAAAAGAGGACGGTAAGATCTGACACCATCCAAGCTCCAGGCTGAATCTTTGCAGCTTTCCAATCTGTAGCGGAAGTTATTAACGCTCAATTGTAAAATAAACGTTTATTTGTTTTTGTTGGGGGCATTGCGTGTTTCAACCAATGGGAGTAACGAAGAGGAGGAATAACGCTGTTAATGCCAGATTAGCCACATGCTTTAAGGGGTGACTGCTGTCACCTTAATTTGACTTTCCACTAGGTTTGCACGGTGCTCTTGAGTGACAAACTGCGTTGCATCAGCGTCTTGGCAAATATGTTTACTGTGCTGCGTTGTTTGGAGTGGATGAGAGAGTTTTGAGTGAATTTCACTGATTATATTTTTGATCATAGGAGGCTTAATTGATGGTACCACATCTTCATTGTTGCTTGGGAAAACAGACCTTGATCAGTTATCGGTTTACAGTTGTTATAACTAAATTAGCTGTGTTAAATAAAAAACTAAAGCTTTAATGTTTGACTATGCTTTAGAAAATATTCAATATTTTCCTTTGCAGGTGACCCAGTGAAATCAGTTTTGTTAAAGATAGATTTCATCATCACTCCATAAATTGGAGCTGAAGATATAAGTGATGGGTGTAATGAAGCCTTCATTTTCTTTTTTTTCTCATGGTCTTCTTGGTAAGGTCCTTCTGTATGGCACAAAAACTACCCCGTTGCTCAGGGTAACCGGCAGTCTCCCATCGACATAGTCCCTCATCAGGCTTCTTATGATCCCAGTCTGGGCCCGATTGTCCTAAACTACGATCAATGTACCTCCATCAACATCGCCAACAATGGACATTCTGTTGTTGTTGAGTTTGATGACTCGGATGGCCGCTCAGGTGAGGAAAAACTGATTTAATTCAGATTCTTCAGTTGAAGTTGAGACCTTTTTTTTTTTTTTAATTGAAAGCCAAAATCACACCTTGATGGGGCTATTTGCATTGATATGACATGATCTATGACTGTAGGCTATTACAAGATTATTGAATACCTTGCAATGAATGACCGAGGCAATCATAGCTCTGATATTGAATTTATTGAAGGATAGCCCCTTGAGATGCAGAATCTCATTTTCAAGGGGGTCCTAGAACACAAATACATAATGAACAAATACAAAACAGAACATTACAAAACTACATATGGTACACATACAGATAACTCGCACACCCACTCTCACCCACACCCAATACCCTCCGTCAATACAAGGAAAAATAACAAGTTAAAACAATCCTATAACTTCAATTATACCAATAGACAATCAACTAACATTCAACCCCAAAACAAATCAAATTATTACTTACTCCGTGTGTGTGTGTGTGTGTGTGTATATATAATATAACAAACCAACGTAGTGATACCTGATAGCATTAATAACATGAACATCCTGTAGCCAAAGACGACAAGAAGCAGCAAAAAGTGCTGCTAGATCTTAGGGTAGGATGAAGATTATATATTGAAATGATTTCTGTCCAGAGAGAGGGGGGGAGAGAGAGAGAGAGAGAGAGAGAGAGAGAAAAAAAAAAATATATATATATATATATATGCATGCATGCGCGCATTGGAAATCAGCGCTAAAACTTTACTTTCAGTAAACATACGCTTCAAAGGTGGGACTACGTTGATATTTCAGAAACTGCAAACCATGTGCATAACCAACCATAATCAAAGGTTACAAATAAACAGCTGATTATGCTGTAGGGATAGTGCAGCCAGCAGTTAACTGTATGAGTGTCTGTCTGCTGGACAAGAGATATAATAACCTTAGGTGATCTCATTGGTTATTATGACCCTATTTGCTTTTATCACTGGGTGGATCCATGTTAAACACCCTATCATTACCATGAATGAGAACCTCAGAAATGTGGGGCTGTTTGGCTCAGACAATTTCCACAGACCAAGCTGTCACTGAAAAATTATTCAAAGAGGAGACCATTAGGAAAGCTAACGCACTTCCTCTGCAGTTCCCTATAGATCAAATAAGGTGCACAAATCCCCTAAACCTACTGCTGTCAGTTTGCCATGTGTGGCTTAGTCTGGGTGTACACATGCATATTCTCACACAACGTATTCTGTGTCACTGTTGTTATGGCAAACAAAAAAGAGGATAGAATAAAATTAAACTTTCTATTAAGACCGATGCACACGAGTAATTCAAACTGATAGCATTACATAATATTACAATAGCAAATCAAAGATCTCTGTATGTTAGAATAACAAACATGATAGAGTTAAGACCAGTTTAATTAATTGGAATTAATTAATGCATTTCTGGTCAAGATTTACAACATTAGCATTATCTTTACCTGATTCATCACATCAGTTATTTATATACATTGTTTATCTACTGAGCACATCATTGCTAATTATGTCAAAATAATTCTACT
Organism: Micropterus salmoides; assembly: GCF_014851395.1. Classification (NCBI taxonomy): domain Eukaryota; kingdom Metazoa; phylum Chordata; class Actinopteri; order Centrarchiformes; family Centrarchidae; genus Micropterus; species Micropterus salmoides. The sequence goes on along the minus strand of NW_024044348.1, from coordinate 16,306,651 downwards.
TTAAACTTTAATTATACTATAACCTATAACAGATTTTATCTTAACAGATCACATTGTTTTTGTGGTTATCCTACATCTATAATGGATTGTATTGCCCTTTGCTTTGTTTGCCATTCGTGCCTAGCTAATCTGACCTGGACTAGAGTGGCCTGTTTGTCAGAAGGATGTCAGCAGCATCACAATGAATAACAATCAGATTAGAGTGCCATCCATACCCAGCAGTGCAAGCCATCGGTTCTGAAAACAGTCTGTACTGTCCTGAGAATGGGCGGAATGTCTTTATGACATACATTAAAACTTCTATTAACCCTTGTTGGTTTAACTTTCCATTCTGGTGTGGACCTGAATGGAACGTTAAACCAACCTAAAAGTACCTTAACTTTGATTTTATTTGGCATAGGATTGGCTATTTGTGTCTGACTAAAGCTTGTGCCACAGATCTCTGATAGATTTGTTGGTAAAGCAGGCTGTTTGTCTGTTAGTGTTAATGTCTCAGCTTTGATTGCTCTGTGCAAAAAGCAGTTTGTCTGACACAGAGAGAGAGAGAGAGTGTGGGTGTGTGCATGTGTGTGACTGCTGAACATTTCTTTTTTAAACATCTCTCATCCTCTTCAGTGATCCAGGGAGGCCCACTTGACAATCCCTACAGACTGAAACAGTTTCACTTCCATTGGGGGGGGAAGGGCTGCCATGGGTCTGAGCATACTGTTGCAGGAAATGGCTATGCATCTGAGGTCAGTTTTTGGGATTTCAATACTTGCACCACAGTGTGTCAGTATCTAATTAAGCAAACACGGACAACGTATTTAGCTATGTAATAAAATCAAAGTATGGCTTTGATACTAAAAAAAAAATATAGCCATTTTACATCTGTGTATATGACTATTGGATGTAAACTTTCTTTTTAGACCAGTGTAAAATGTATGCATGCCCCAATAATATTCTTGTAGATACGGTATTTGAGCAACATGCGTATGTCATTCCTACTTTCAATCCTACTTTGAAAAGATAACATGTATTATATGGCTAAGAACAGGATGTTAATTTATTTAAATATAAAAGTCAGTCTTATTCTGTTTCTGTCTTTCCTCCTCTTGCCACCTCTAGCTTCATCTAGTCCACTGGAATGCTATCAAGTACAAGACATTTGGGGAGGCAGCAACAGCTCCTGATGGCCTTGCTGTCCTTGGAATTTTTTTAGAAGTAAGATGTTTCTGTTAGAAGTGGGAGGTTTCTATACCTGTGCCCCTGTTTCCTCTCCATCCTGTATTACTGCAACAATTCAGCAGTTTCTTTAGGTCTGCCATAAGTCATAGTAACTTGAAGCAAAGGCCGAATGATGTGGTGGAGTCAAGTCCAAAAAACAAGCAAATGGTCAAAGCACAGGTAATGCAGGTAGAAACAGGGACCCCCAAGACATAAGCGCACACAGCAACATAAGATAACTAACAATCTGGTAAGGAGTGAGTGGGAATGGTCCAGTTAAGCATCTGCAGGGCTACGGGGAAGTGGAAAGAGGTGAGAGAGTGGGTGGAGTAGGCCTGGGGCATGTTCGTTCTCAAAACATTTTGCACCAGTTTGCTACAGTTTCTGGATAGAACAACATGTTTCCTCGGCTTTGAGGTATGATTTCTCTCATTTGGTGGTTGTGTCACAGGTGTTACCCAATCAGCATCACATTGTTTTTAAATACAGCAATATTAAACAGGCAGTGAAGTGCAGTGTACTGTACACAGCAGGGTTTTCAAGGCACCACCGTTTCCTTTCAAATGAACGTTATGCTACGTTTTGTCGGCTGAACTTGGCCCAGGTAACTGCAGAGGAGATGGGGAAGTAAGAACAGGTGTGTAGTTGGGTGTTTCAGTCAAGTGATGGGAAAGTATGAGGGCATCTGGTGGATTAGCAGAGAATGGCAATAAGAGGGCCGAGGCAAGTGGCTGAAAAGAGGGGACATAAAGACAGACTTTGACAGTGCTTGTGACATCAGTAGTTGGAGTCCTAAGGCTTCAAACTGTTATAATAGTAAGTAGAAACATTACTGATTATTTATTTTTTTCATGAAAATAGTTTCTCTGTGGTAAATACTCAGCAATTGCTGTGTTGCGGTGATGTAATGTTTTTGTGTCCGCTTTAACAAAAATTAATGATTTGATATAGAGTCACTCCAAAATCACAAAACAAATTAAAAAAACAATCTTGTCTGTTACATAAGAGAGGTGATGACCACAGATGGCTCCACACGATAACAGATGCCCTGTACATGGTGAAGTTTAAGGTGAGTACTATTAGATTCTTCCATGTACTTTTTGTGTGTTCTGTTTATGACCTGCTCTCTGCATCATTGCAGTAATTATAAAAGCAGTTGTCTTTGCATTTCTGTGACAGGCTAGTGTCACAAATTTCAAAGGTTTCAACCCAAAGTGCCTCCTACCCAGCAGCCTCCACTATTGGACGTACCTGGGCTCACTGACCACACCCCCCCTGCATGAGAGCGTCAACTGGATCATCCTGAAGGAGCCTATTGTAGTTTCTGAAAAACAGGTGTGTGTGTCAAAGTCAAACATGTTCCCTTTGACCACAGTGATCTTGAAGCATTGAGGATTGTGGCTCTTAGTTTTTCAGTCCTCTGTAAAATAAAAAATAATATAAAATATAGTTTTACATTATAGTGATGCTCATCCTGCCTTATAAATGAGAAGGCTAGACTCAATATATATATTTGAATGATGGCTAAGAGCCCGCGACCCTGTACGCAGGATAAGCAGTTGACGATGGATGGATGGATGGCTAAGAGAAACGACATTTAAGTTTGTGTGTAAAATTCTGCGAGAAATCATTTACAACATATTTCTTATCGTAGACGGGGAGCGAGAAAGAGGTCTGTTCACTTAACAATTAGTTTCCCCCTTAGTATTGGTGTGGAAATTTTTACAATGAACCAGAATATACAGCACCAAAACTCTAATCTGTAGTAGTTATTTAATATTACAAACACATCGTTAACCCCAATCCAGCTATTTTGACTGCAAGTGGGCAGCTCCTCTAGCACAAGATCTATATTATCCTTTACTACGACTACATCTACCATTACTGCTTGAAAAGAGGCTATCACAGTATCAGAAGTACGCAAGTGAAATGTCATTCTTTGGCATACATGTTGTAGCTAATGATCTTCACCCATTTTCTCGAGAGCGATCTTTTCTCAGAATGGGCAGTTTTTAACACCCATGGTTCTGGCTTGCTATAATTAGTTAGGTGATTAGTTAGACTATTCTCCACTAGGCTCCAAGGATCCATTGTTTCATCACTGGATTAGTATACCAAGTTTGAGTGATTGTGGGGGTGGGTGGTGGTAGGATTTACATCTGTGCTGTAGCATATCCAGAAATGTACTGTTTGACCAAAGTGTGACACTATATTTAGAGGCCAGAACAATGGTAAGCATCATTCATGGGGAATGCCGTAAGGTTGTCTTGTTTTGATCCACCCCTCTTATGACTGAATTTAATGAAAGTGTAGGATAAACCCCAGTTGGTTGACAAGTTAAGCTGACTAACTGGATGTCTGCAGCACATGTCCTCTAGGTCCCCCTATGAGCTGGTCCTGTGGCGACTGCTGCCAGCCTCTGGATTATACTCTTACACTGTTGATCTTTTCTAGTCTAGTTTCCCATTTTTAACTCCAGGACTGCACATGAGGAATCAGAGTTTTAATGACTGCAGCACCTTGGGTGTAGTCATGAACAGCGTGTCTGTAAACCCATGTTTGTGGCATAGCCGGGACTGAGGTATAAGCTATAGGTGACTTCCCCCACAACCTATGACTCCAGACTTCAAGCTTTTGATCCCCTCCAGCTGATTATCCTGATGGATGGATGACTGGATGTTTTCAGGGCTTAAATTGAGAAATGTTTGCATGGAGACTCAGTGGGGGAAAGCCCTTACATAACAGGGTATTACTTTGTTTTTCATTTCCCCACATAATAGCAGACCTAGAGCTAAAGGGAAAATACCAAAAAAAGGGTGGTATAAGTTTTGGAAGTGGCATGAGTTAAGAGTAAGTAGTCAGTATTTTTCTTGTCAACAAATGTCATTTAAAGAACATAAAAATAATTAATGTTACTAAAAAGTGGTGTCTTTACCAAAGTGGGTGGTGGTGGTGTTTATTTATTTATTTTTTTTTTTTAAAGAGGAAAAATCGGTCTTTTTGTCTCTCCCAATGCAGCTGGGCAAGTTTAGAATGCTTCAGTTCAGTGGAGAGGAAGATGATCAGAGGATACGCATGGAAAACAACTTCAGGCCTCCCCAGCCTCTCAAAGGCAGGAAAGTGCGTTCCTCTAATTAATGTGACCTCAAGAGATCTGGAGTTATAGATAACAACTGTGAAAGCACTGATTTGAGTGTACTTCTTACCACATGGTAGCATTTCCTGAGGACTTTTGATTTACTTTGTACTGAGGGGGGGGGGTCCTTCTCACCACTGCCAGCATGTTGAGATGCATGTTTCCCTCTACTGGTCAGAAGCTTTTATTTATGGGTTGTTTGAATATTTTTGTAATGCATTAAAAGTCTTGCAATTTTTGCTGAATGAAATAAAATTCAAAATAATTTGTACAGTCTTTTTGTTTTTTTCCATTAGAAGGGGTCCAATGTTAAATTAAAAGAACTGGGCAGTCTTTCTGGACTTGATTTGGGATTTTCTAGCTTTGGCTTCTGCACTCAACCAAAGACTGCACATGTATACTGTTAGAGGGAGGAGTATAAGCAAACATTTACATTTATTAAATTCAGTTGTTCTCTTCTTATCAAAAAAGCATTGTTCACCTTCTTTTCTTAAAGTTGCTATAACTGAACCTTGTACCTGGTATGTACAATATGTTTTTGACCGAGAAGCCGTTCAAGCAAATGTTTAAACGCTCTCGTACTGATGAAAAGTAGCAATACTGCATTCAAGGTAATGAGTAGCCAGGTTGTAGCCTAGAGGGCTGAGGGACAGTGACAAGGAACATGGACTGCGATCGGTCAATTATTTACCAGCTATGTTCATGGAACAAGTTTTATCTGGCCCTTAAATTCAGCATGGTAGACTGTTTATAGTTCATGCTATGAATGGGGCATATAAAAAAAAAAATGTCCATGTATGAATAAATATCTGATCCAATATTGAAATAAAGTATATATGTTGATTCTCATGTACCTCTGACCTTAATGCCATTAAGCCATCAGACAGTGATCCTCTTAAACAAGATACTGTGGGAGAAACGCCTGTCTATTCATTCAAAGAGACAGATACACAAATAAACAACCTTCTCGGAATGAAAATGCCAGTTCACATTGGGATTTGTATTTGATTAGCAAAGTGCACCTTTAAACGAGACTAAATATTTTTTGCAAACTAAAGGTTTGGACGCCACAATCAGGATAATGTTAAAGAAAGTTCAGAGAGCATTAATAATTGGTGAGGATGCAACAAATAAACTGTACATCATGAATATAGATTAAACTATATTTAATTTAATATTATGTGTATTTTTAAAATGACCCTTAAATTAATGAAAACAGAATTTCTGTTGTGTTTCTGTTTTGACAGTGGCAAGCATATGAAGTCTGAACTTCTTTTTAAAATAAAAAAATCTGATTTCATTAAAGTCTTTGCCTTCAACATGTTACATCATTTGTCAGGCAGATGGTAAGAAGGAAATAATATATGCAGACTGAGAACTTAGATTGTGCATTCTTAAATCTGTGGTGTTACGTTTACCTGATAATTGTAACAAATCTTGAGAAATGAACAGATTCAACATCTGCCTGAGGATTGATCGTGATGGGGAAAAAGTTGTTACCAATCACTCTGAACCAGATTGAGTTTTTAAAAACTGGCCCCTATATAATAAAAGGAAACCTCATAATAAAGATTTACATTTAAATAAAACAATAAGAAACCATTTATTCAATTACAGTCACGTGGATTTGTATAAAACTGACACTTTTGACACTGGACATAGATTTTTCTGTTATTATGTGCTGACAATTTGACATTTATTTTCTTTTACAGACATATTTTAATTTCATTTTCAGTTTTTTATGATGCAGTTTTTGTCTTCACATTGCTTTCAGCTTGTGTAGGTCTTCCTGTAGGTGGCAGCATCTACTGTCTTTTGTTTCACTTGCAACAAGAACTCTGGTTTGCCTTTTCACCACACACAAGGATTGAATTTAAAATTGTAAAAGTAAATAGAGATAACTGTGCAACATATTGGATGCAGGGAAATGGCGTCTTGTGGAAATTAAATAATGGGAGACTACAGCAGAAATATATGTCTTATGAGACAAACATTTTCTTCCCTTTTTTTGTTGCTATCAGTAACACTTGACCTTGCCTTTGTTCATCCTCCTTGTGTTTGAATCAAGAGGTTGCATTACCCCGTCTGTCTTCATATCCATGTAACTGCTGATGACTGTGGAAAAATTCACTTTGCAAGGTGTGTGTGTGTGTGTGTGTGTGTGTGTGTGTGTGTGTGTGTGTGTGTGTGTGTGAAGTATATTTAACACATATTCTCAAATAATCCCTCCATAATAGCATCATGGAGCTTTATTGAGACTGAGAATACCTGAGCGGGCACATCATCCTCAGCCACAATCAATGTGCCATGTAATAAGATATTACAGTCAGGCCTCAGAAATAGAGTCAGTCACATGTATTTTTAGCATCAAGATATCTACTTGCTAGTTGTAGTGATTTTTCCCAGACACAGCAACATCTGAGCAATTTGTGAAATACAAACGCAGGACAAACGAGCAGCAGAAAAAGTTTCTGGTCAGACAGAAGAATAAAATATATATATATATATATATATATATATATATATATATATAATCTGGTCATGAGGAGTAATATTCAGCCTGTGAGAACAGTTCAAAAATGTACAAATACTTAATAATTGTACTTAGGAACAGTACTTGAGTAAATGTACTTTACATTCCACCACTGATGAGGACATGAAGTTGTAGGCATTTACCAGACAGAAGAGGATTCACATAAAATGGTCTTAATTTCCATTATGGGAAGTGTAGGATCGAGTGTGTTTTTGAGCTTGGCCCACACTAAGGACTTGAAATTCAGAATATCCTGGCTTCTGCTGCTTTGATTTTGACCGTTCTATTTTTAATTAGTCTCTTGTGAATCCTTCAACCTTTAAGTGAAGTTTAATTATCTAATTGTATTCACACACAATATAAAAGATTTTTATTCTTACAAAATACAACAGACTTTTATTCTCACACAATATAATAGATTTTTATTCTCACAAAATATAATAGATTTTTATTCTTACAAAATATAATAGACTTTTGTTGATAAACAAAACAACAATTTGAACAAAACCTAATATTTAAGTCATGACTCTGCAAAGGCTCAAACCACATGTTCCACTAAATCACAATCACTAGTTTATATGAACCAAACTACTGTATCCAACCTCCTAATCTCATTGTTTTTATGACTTCACAGTCTACGCAGACTGAGTCACTTCTTCTGTTTTAGCAGTAAAGCCAAAAACAGGATGCTCCACTCCTAAATCATTTTAAGTTTCTCAATATTGTCAAGGACAGCGACTCTATCAGGCAATCAGGGGACACGGCCATGGTGTAGTTGCCATGGATACAAACAGCACACGTACAACACAAACGCTTGGCCAGCTCATATCTTCCCTACTTGTCTATGAGCCAGTGATCCATCGCCATCACCCTGTCAGAAAATAAAACCATACTGCAAATATATCTGAAGCGTCTTTCCCCTAAAGACCCCTCTGGTGACACGTGTGTGTTTCTGTATTCATTAGGGAGCTTTTTTTAGCAGCACGTTATCCATTTTGTGTTGATGTTCAGTGGAAAGGCCTGTGATCTCCAACTTATTCTAGCCAAACCAACCACACACAAACACACCACCCGTCTTTTGTGATGTTTGGCCTTCACCCAGGTTCAGGGTCGGGTTTAAGGTACAACTCTAACAACTTGCCAAACAATATACACCTTTTATGGGTTGTGTTTGTACACCAAATAACATTAACGTTGTCATGTAGTGGCCTTGGTTCACAGAGTGGATTATAAATCACAGCAGAGCAGATGAGATGAGGTTCCCTCTCTCGGGCACTCTGTTGGTGGTCTGTGATGATAATTAAAGAAAACAGAGCTTTGCTGTCATGGGAGAGAGGTCATGATCTGTAATTCTATACTTGGTTGTCAACTCATATACCATAAAGGCTTTGATCTATGGACTAATTTTCAGAAAAGCTTCCTCTGGCCTTGGCATTTGATTTTTGGGCTTATCTCTTAGTTACTCGGTGCACCTACAGTAAATGTTGATCGAGATGCTGACACTCAGAGCTCTATGTGAAGAATGACAGTCACACCCTGACCCCTGACACCTGATCTTGAGAGTGTGGGGTTACCCAGCATTGCCATGACATATTCTGAGTAAGCTACAGACACCCACATGGTCTTCAGGGAACTCGACTGGCTTTACGCGGTGACCCTTAAAGTCAATCTAACATCCACTGTTTGCACAGTGTGTCTATAGAAACACACACAGTCAGCGCTGCATCACGGCTCAGTCAACCCCTATTTATTTCATACACGCCTGTTTAAAATCAGTGTCAGTTACATTTGGCTTGCTGAGTAGATACGAACAACTAACTCCAGTAAACTTAAGAATCAGAGATTTACATTCAGAGCTATTTCAGTCAAGGTTGAGTTAATATAAACAAGTGGTCAGAGAAGCCCATTATTGTAAGAAACTTTTGTTAAAATTGGCCGATTTCTTGCTTTCTTTCCTGCTTTCTTGGTGTCATTTTCTTGATGTGAATGACTAATATACCAAATAATTTTCCAGTGTTGACATGATAGATTTTAGACAGTTGCAGATTTGTTGTGGTATATACCATCAAGCTGACACACCATATAAACTTCATTACATTGCCATCTTCTCAGCTTATAAGGGGTCCCAGAATTCTACCATTTGTTTTGAAGGATTTGATCAATCATGTTTTCACTTTTACCTTTTAGCAGCGGAGGCTGATAGGAATTGTATTTGGTCATAAGCCAAAGAATTGGGCAAATTGACATTTTGACTTGGCGCTAGAGGAAAAGTTAAGGGATCACCAAAATTATTACACATCATCCCGAGGGTGAAAAGAATGTGTGTACCAAATTTCAGGAATCCATCATAGACATTTTGATATATTTCACTCAACACCACAAATGTCAACCTCATGGTGGCAATAGAGGTAAAGTCAGGCGATCATTGAAGTCAGTAGGATTTATCCTCTAGGTACAATGAATGTTCATACAAAATCTGGTAATCCATCTAATAGTTGTGTGTGAGATATTTCAGTAAGGACCAAAAGTGGTGGACCAACCGAGTGGCTAAGTGACTGACATTGCAATTAACAGAGCCATGCTGGTAGCGAGGCTAGGAATAAACGTTTGCCAACAATGCAATGATATTACAAAGAAACTGAAAAAGGAACGTCATATCAAAAACTGGACATCGATTCGGACACAGTGGCTTACTATAAGGGCTGCCTTGTATGTTTTTGGTGAAATATAATACGGTAAATACAGGACAGTATTTGGCGAGTGAAATTCACAACACATCATACATTTAATTTCAATCAAAGTGAAGCAGAGTGAATCAAAGCTTCATTCAAATTCCATCCCCAGACGGACCAATTAAAGAGTGATCTGATAATGTAATGGGACTAACTGGGATAGACCCATGTGATCATCTCTCTGTCTTGCTCTCTGGATTAAAAAAAATCATAGGCCGTTGGCCAGTGTGATCCATCCCACATCTGCTATCTGCTACAACTCCCACAACCAACCACCGCCAACACATTCAAGTCAGAGGGGTCAGTCATGCACCCAGAAGCATCACAAGTTTCCAAGATCCCTATCCCTCCAAGTCCACCAGGTCAAAAATAGTCCCTGTTAGCCTTTTATAAATCAGAGTGTTTCTATAAAAAGCCTTTGGCTGACCAGAACTCTAGGCTGAAGCCACATCACCCTATCTTTAGCTTTATTTATGTCCTGGTGTTGACAGCACCACTTGCAAAGCTTTCCAGTCACCGTTCAATGGGTCACATGTGTGCCGAGTCCTTGGCCCAATGTCGGAAAGCACCGTCGAGTAAAAGCGGTAATCAGTGGGCCTACAGTGCTGGCCAGCCTGCGTCCCTTACAGAAACAACCCGCCTAACAGCTGCTGAGTTAACGGCTTGATGATTCTTGCCCTCAGATTCTTTCCATCCACTTAGTGTTTATGGAGCTCTCTTCTGATGACAGATAAGCATGTCCACTATTGTGAAATGATGATTGACATTATTACAACTATCACATGACAAGAACAATTGTTACACGAGAGCTGTAAAAGTAGAAGGACCCACAACTGTGGCTTTATTTGACTAATGTAGGTCACGTTTGTCTTGTGCTTAATTTTTTATTCAGTGTATATAAACCCTCATCTCCAGCTTTTTCAGTGAGAACCTCAGTACCTCATACTTTTACTGCTATGCTGGAATAACATCTTATTCAGGATTTCAAAAAAGCCCACAGCATTTTAAGAAACCTTGATTTCTATCACAAAACAACGAAGATAAAAAGGAATAGATGAATGCAAAGATAAAACACAGATGAATATAGGATGAGCACAAAGGAATATTTTTACTTGAAGTAAGCTGCACATCATGTGTGGCTCTGCAGTTTAAGTGAATGCAGATACATTTTTAAAAAGCTAATCTCTAGGGTTCTGAGATTGATTAAAAGCTAAATTATCGTCAGATTCAAGATTGCATTTAGGCCGATGCATTCCGTCTCTTTTGCTCTCCACATGGACTGTTTACCTCCACCAAATCCCACTCGAATGTTATAGGTCAATACTACTCTGACTACAGACAGTAACCAGAACGCTTCCAGTGCCAAAATCTTGTCCCTTGCCTACAGATTCTGCATTCATATGCAGATATCTGTTCATAGAGATTATCCAGGATGTATCTCCCCTCTCATGCAATGCATGCTGGGATGGGCTCAAGTTCCCTGTGACCCTGAACAGGATAAGCGGTTTGGTTTAGATAATGGATGGATGCCTTTATCTTTCCGTCCATCCATTCATCCATTTTTCTACCAGACTGCAATGGCTGAAAGGTCGCAAAACAAGTTATAAAATCACAGCACACAGTGCTACAACGCATAAGCAATGTAACTGCAATGTGTCAGTTGATCATAACATACTGATCTTCTGTCCAAATAGAGATTTAGATGTGTAATGGCATTAAAAAAGTAAAGGATACAAAACAGTTGGTTTTATTTGGTGCTAGCTCTTAATGAACTACAGAACAGTTTATTATAATTATGTTTGCCTCATGCATTTTGAGTCTGCCTGTTTGTCAATATATTTTCAGGTACCCAATAAATGTGGTATAATAAGCTACTATTCGAGTTTCCCTACAAGAGATTATCCCATCGCAAGAAACTTTAGAAGAGTATGAACATGTTATTTCTTATTTCTTCCTGTATTTTTAAGATAATTTGTTTTTGTGTATTCATGTGAACTTAATTTGATTATACTGTATGTACACGTTCCTTTCCTGACAGGTTTTAAGAAGCTAGAACTCAGAGTTTAGTGAATTATATGGAGAGCTTAAGATCTTCTAAGTAACGAACATGTCATTAAGAGGCACCTGCAAACATACTGTATATGGACATACAGTATACAGTGGCCAATCAAACAGGAACACTATAGTATCAGTATAAATGCGAATGTGAATTATGATGCAGCACTCTAACTCTGACTAGATAACTCTTTTGGGACTCCGGGATCAGTCAGCCCTGTGCACTTCACGTTAAAAGAAACTTTGAGGAGAAGGTCATAGGACCTTCATGGAAAAAACTACTCCTCCCCAGCCTTTTGTCTCCTACTAATCTGTCTCTTCGTGTTTTGTTGAAAATATTTCAGAGCAAGTTTTCCCACACAAGGACAGTAGGCCTCATCCCACTCAAGCTTCAGTTCATGACTGATGGCAGAGGCCACATTCACAGTGAACAGAGATGGTGTAGGTGGACTGTGTGTATGTGTGTCTGCATCTGTGTCTGTGTGTGGGGGCTTGTTACTCTCCTCTCAAGACTGAAGAATTGTTACACTAAAGCCTTAGAGCTTCCAAATGTGGGGGCTGCCATGTCTTAATGTTCGAGTGCCTGTTGCTCTTTTAGCGTCTTTATGAAATGATCATTTTAACCATACAATGAGAAGGTGGCCATCATTTCTATTTATAGTCCCTTATTGAACCTTGCATTGATCTGTGTTGAGTCTGAGGAGTGCAATCATGCAAATGCTTGTGCCAAGAATGAGATGTGTCGGCCCTTGTAGAAGATGTGTGTGGGATGAGTGAGTCTGAGAGGAATGAATGACTGGAACATTTTAATGTAATTGTTTTGCTGCCAATTTGCAGTTTCTGCTGCTGTCACTTGTCAGGAGATGTAGGTCTGTGGATGCTCTATAGCAGCTTTCCTCCTAATTACAAATGCAAAATGAATGTATTTTTATGATGACCATTTTCTCCTAAAGGTTAAGTGAAATTAAATCTCAAAATGTGAGCCAACATGGACAAGTAGTCTTTAAAATACTCAGATTTTTATTATTATTTGAACAATAACAATTCCATGCCAGCTGGGCAAACTCCATCTGAATTTTGTTGAATTTTCAACACATTTTACGTTAAATAACATACATAAGTGGAATGATATTATGCCCAAGTGAAAAGATGCACAAAAGCCTCTTTTGTTACCATAGAAATAGGTTGCTGGGTAATAAACGAGGGGGAATTATGGTTAAAAAGAATGAATGAAGATGATGATAAGACATTTTTTCTCCCGTTTCCCTTGTTTCTTTTTTGTCAGACTCTCATGATGCTTTCATCAGCACCTTCCAGTTAATGTTTCATTCTGCACTCCTTTGTCTTGAACCCAGATGTGAACCTTTTGTGATCCTCTCTTTCATGGTCCTCTCCAGTTGTAGAGCACACTTTGCTCAGTACCTCGATCACCTCTGCTACATGGCTTTTCACAAGTGCTACATTAATAATAAGCAATAATCATACATAATGTGTTTTTTTCTGTTGTCCTGCATTTTAATTAATCAAGCTGTATGAATTAAAGGATAAACCTGGTGATATTTTATATTCTTCTTATTGTCAACAAATCTGATAATGTGACTGTCCTGCAGCTGTGAATACTCACTGATGTACCAAATATGAGGCTGAAAATAGTTCCCAACAAATTTTTGTGCCTTTTTTTAAACACGAAAGTATATATTTGTGACCTATTTTTAAAGATTTACATCTTCATTAGGAACTAATGGTCTTGTGTCACAGACAGGCTGGGGAAAGACAGGAAGTACAGAGAAACAGACTAGCACATTGTTGGTATATGATACTGCTTTCTGTGTGTGTTAGTCAGTAGTGTTTCTGTTGCTCTATTGTCATGTATTGTTTATCTGGCAGGCAGATGTTAAGATGTGGCTCATGTTTGTGTGAACACCTAATCCCTCATGACCCTAAGGATATGAAGAAATCTAATCAAACAAAGCATGAATAACAAGTCTGCAATTTGTAATAATTGACTATGCTGCTGATCTACCACTGAACACTTTTGAAAACCCATATATTAGAGAGCCAGGGCAGCATTTTGACAGGGCAGTCTGGTTTGCTTTCATGTGAGTATATTCCAGCTGCTTCTTGAATCAAATTGTTGATTTCCAGCTTCCTGTCTTGATAGTCTGAAATGTAAGCGTGATTACAGTCTCTGAAATGCCATAAATAGCAGGAGTGACGCACATACTCTGTCAAATGTCCATTTTATATGACAAGCAGTTTAAACTGTTCAGAACATCAAATTACTGTATTAAAAAAATAAAAAACAGAAGACAGAACCATGACCGTTTCTCTTTTAGGACTTTCTCTCTAAACATTTCAAATTCTCATGTGTCTCAACAAGCAATTCTGCTGAACACAAAAACCCGATACTGTTTCAATAGATCATGTAACTGTAACGGCTCAGGAAAACAGCAAGTTTGAACCCAATAGCATGACACAGAGACAGTCAGAGCAAGATATGGGGAAGACAGTCAAAAACAGGCCGAAAATCATAAATCCGAGTCAAAGATATAGGTGGATGCAAACTAGACAATCTGACAGGGAATGTGTGGTGAGGGAACGATATACTAACAAGTATTATTAGTAGAAGAAAGTATGATAAAGTATGATAAAAGTAGTGACAATACAGGAAAATGGCCGCTGTGAGTGTTAACATTATATATATTATATTATTGGATTATTATTATACTGGCAACCTGTCCAGGGTGTACCCCGCCTTTCGCCCGGTTTCTAGCTGGGATTGGCTCCAGCCCCCCTGCGACCCCGTACGCAGGATAAGCGGTTGATGATGGATGGATGGATTATTATTAGTGATTGCATTCATGTGTAAATAGCATTCTCCTGTTGTAGCTGCTCTAAGTAAAGTGGAGCTAATTTTATGTAAAACAAACAGTATTGTTTAATCTATAAAAATGCAGGATACTTTAATAAGCTCATTATATTTTTGTATGCAAAATATTAATTTGTAAAGTAACTAGTATAAGCTGTCATAAATATGAAGTGAAAGGTACAATGTTTCTATCTGAATTGTTGTGGTTGAAGTACCTCAGATTTATACTTAAGTACAGAACTTTATTATTTATTTACATTCCACCATTTCTGAAGCAGAGCTGCAGCAAACAGGATTAACAGTTTCTCATGATGCGAGTGACAAGACAGCCTTGCAGCCTCTTACAATCACAGGTCAACTCCACTCAAGGTTTCTGCCAGATCGAATGTTAAAGTGAGGTTACCGTAAAAGTGGACAGCTGGAGCACAGCATTCACAATGATGCAACATAACACACCAGTGAGTTCCATTGCTGTTATGCAGAGCCATTCCTGTCAGTGAATCAATTTATCGTGCAAATGGAAAACCCTAACAACTCCTGACCTTTCTCAACTGCCAGTAATTGCAGGCAATTTATATTAGTCAAACATAATTTACTGAAATAGCAGGAGATGCTGAAACAACTAAAAGCAAGTTAGTGGCCATTTATTGCAGCATTTCTTGAGGTCATTTCAAAGGAAGAACGTTCATGTTTTTAACCTTTTAAGGTTTAAGTTTCTATTAGTACAATATTAACAAGAAGCAGACGTCCTACATGTTCCTCTACCTTAGTTGGTGGGAGCTTTTATTGCACAGATATTCAAATGAAAACCTGCAGGCTCTGAATGCAATCAGTGGTATTAAATAAGATGATAAAAGGTGTGTGCCTCCAGATGAAATTTAATCATATATATTGCAATCAAAATGCAAATGAGCACAACATGAATCTGTACCTAAGATCTACACCTCTGTCATGTGTGGAGATACGAGAAAACAGCCAACTGAACAAGGAACAAATACAAATTGGATTTCATGTCTAAACTCTCTCAAACCCACAAGTGCTCACCAACTCAGGACCGTTTCTAATACTTGTTATTTAACCTTCAGTTGAACTCTGCTTAATGAACATAGAAAAACAAGGACAAGTTGAGTTGTTGCAGCTTTATTTAATGTTGTAGGGAGTTGCTAGGCTGACTTTAAGAATTAAATTCTCAGGTGGTTATAAATGATGATCATGGAAGTAAAGTTCTTCCAGGGAGGTTGATTTTTAAATCTTGCTTCAAAGTGATTTGGTAGCAGGAAATAAGTGTTTTTCACTGAGTCAAAACCAAATGATGTGGTCCCCTTTTGGGATGAAATTTTATAATAACATTTAATATGTGTCTGGTGGTGTTAAAGTAATAGTTTGACATTTGGGGAAATTCACTTTATTCACTTTTTTGCAGAGAGTATGATAAGAAGATCAGTAACACTCATGTCTGTACACTGTCACGACTCAAGAAATGCAGGATCCAAACACAGACAATGCAAGCAAAGTGCTAGAATTCAATGATGGTGAAGGGGCAGAGTCGGCTTCCGGTTCCTGTGGCTCAAACGCCGAAGTAGAAAGCACATGACGACTTTCAAGAGTGATGAGGGAAAGTTAGAAACAGGTGAGCAGGTGGGCGAGGTTACTGGAGCCAGCAGCTGGTTAGCCTAGCTTTGCATTAAGACCAGAAATGGGGGAAACGGCTAACCAGACTCTGTACGAAGGTAACACAATCTGCCCACCAGCAGCTTTAAAGCTCACTACTTTATACCTTGTTTGGTTAATCCATACAAAAACCTCTTAATTTCACAGTTCCATTCCCAGGTAAGTGGAGACCACAAGGATTAAACAAACATTTAAACAAACAAGCTATAACATGTTTAATCATTGAGCTTTAGAGATGCTAGTATGGTAGGTGTATTTTGTTACCTGTCCGAGAGAGCCAGGCTAGCTATTTCCCCTTGTTTCCAGTCTTTGTACTAGGCTAAGGTAACCCGCTGCTGGCGTTACTTTCATATTTACCATACAGAAACAAGACAAAAGTGGTATCAATCTTCTCATAAACTCTTGATAAGACAGTGAATAAGCATATTTCCCAAAATGTTGAATTATTCCTTTATACTTGCAATAACTGATAACTTGTGTTATGTCTTATTGACATGTATAATTATCAAAATGAGCAACTGTTTTTCATACAAATAGTTATGTGATCCATGTTAATATGTAATATTGTTAATACATATACTTATTGTAGCTTCTGCAGTGGTTCACCGTGGTGAAAAAATTGCTCTTGCGTGTATTTTGGTCAGGCAAGAGTGATATGCCATATTTATATTAATGGAAGACTTCTTCATCAGTCTTGCAGCAGTACTGATACACAGCAAGCCTCTAACAGCTACAGATGGGAAAATTGTCAAGTTTGGAGCCAAAGTGAAACTACGCGATCTTAAAACAAGCTTAAAATAGCCCTAGCTGTGGGGAAACTCAGAACATAGGGAGGAGGGATTAGGAAAAACACTCGGCTGTGCCGGTAACTGAGCCATGGAAAACCGGCTGGCCTCTTGGGGGGAAAAAACGGCCACTGTTCCACTGTTCCTGTCCCTGAGTGTCCGTCCATATGTGGTGAATTATCTCTCATTTCCCAAGCTACTTGATGTGATTGGAAATCTCACCCCCATTTCTCTCTGTGGCCTTGCACCCCAAGTTGGCCAGCTGAACCCTCCCTGTCCTCGGACAATCTGTTGGGACACATCAAGGCTAAAGTTGGAAGCTCATTACCTCCCAAACGTAATTCTTGACCTCATGTCACAAGCTAATCCCTTCCCTTCTGCACTCTCATCTCCCACGGGGTCCTCTTCAGTGTATTTTTCTTTTACTTTGAGCTATGTTGTGCTTTGATTGGAACAGCCAGAGATATAAATAGTCTAACATAAATGGTCAATGGGTGCATATCGTCAGCATTGTCTGTATATTTCGTGAATCACTGCACATTGAAAATGTCCAGTTACGGGTGCAGTCTCACACACATGTATTTGTAATGGTTAATATGTAAATATGGTTATTTTTAGATTTGCCATCTAATTTCTGCTCCATTGTTGCTGTATTTTGTCTTCCATTTCATGGCTGTTGGACCGGTACAGATGATGAGCAGCTGAAAATGCGGTTGTTTTAACCCCACAACAGTCTACTAACTCTAACCTGGAAGGTAAAACAAAATACAGCTGCTAACCTCCACGCAGATGAGGCCTGTTCCTGTGTAAGTCATCATCATTTCCACTCTGTGATTCTTGAATCTATTTATAAAAATGCCTGAATGTGTTTATACTGTGTTATTAGTTATGAAGAAAACACTTTGGCCAGTCTGTTATTGATGTAGCACAATGCGTAACTAAAAATTCTTGTTTTTAAAGGTGATAGTGACTCTCATAACATTTATGTAGCTGGCCCTAGATATTTAGTTTGGGTCAATAGGCCTTTTCATGGAATACAGGATGATATGTCACAGTAGGGAAAGCTATAAATCATACAATTAATGAAGGCTGATTTAGCTGCTTCAGTTTCATGGTCATGGTATTGTTCATGCTGCCGGACAGAACCACCGTTAATGTTATAAGTAACACCTGTGCTTTTGAGTCAAAGGATTGAAAGTTAGGACCGTTTATATTAATGTAATATTATGTTATGTTGGTCACAGTTAAAGGACTGTCATACAGACACAGTCTTGTCACGTAATCATCTTATCAAGTTGTTATGGATAATGTGTTAGCAATGTGTTCCATACAGCAGACATGGAGCAACATTATCATCCCATTGTGTGAAAAAGTGTTTGCCCCCTTTCTGATTTCTTTTTGTTGCCACAATTAAATGTTTCAGATCATTAAACAAATTGAAATATTAGACAAAGATAACACAAGTAAACACAAAATGCAATTTTTAAATGAAGGTTTTTATTATTAAGGGGAAAAAATCCAAACCTAAATGGCCCTGTGTGAAAAAGTCATCCCCCCTTTGTTAATACGTATATCAACTGTGGTTTATCACATCTTTGGAAAGCTGAGTTAAATTTCTCTAGCCACACACTGATTACTGCCACACCTGTTATCAATAAATCAATCAATGAACTTTTATTTCATATCAGTCCATATCAGTAAAATAAAATAAAATATAAAGACACAATACAAGAGACACAGTACAGAATACGTACAAGATCATATCATAACACATTCCCACATAATTAAAACACATATATAGACATTTGTTCCAGTGTTTCCAAAAACACGAGGAATACCTTGTATCACTTTTTGTAGGTTCAGTTAAAGCTAAAATGATATCAGCTGACACATAAATTTATGTATAAAATTCCGCAAGAAGACCGGGAACAGGTAGGCTGTATAGAGTGGAGTACAGTAAGCTTCAAAAAGAGCTACTTTAACATCATCAGAACACATCTGAAATTTCCGAGCCAGCATATTGGCTTGTGCATAAAGTTTGCAACACTGGCGCTGCATACCATCATCATCATATAAATCATCCCTGACTATATGACCCAGATATCTTACTTTATTCACCACATTTAAAGGTTCAGTGTATAATATTTCTGAGGATTAATTGACAGAAATACAATATAAGATCCATAACTATGTTTTCAGTGGTGTATAAAGACCTTACATAATGAACCATTATGTTTTTATTACCTTAGAATGAGACATTTTTATCCACATAACCACGGGCACCCCCTTCTATGGAGGTCATGGTGTTGTCATATTTCTACCATAGCCGACAACGAACAAACAGCGCAACAGAGCGCGTTTCATCATCAAGGAGTTCTTCTTCTGCTTGTATAATTCCGGCAGTGTAGACACCCGTCGCTACACAGAATAGGTACAAAAAAGAAGAAGAGGAAATAATAATAACAATAATATGCAGTCTCTGAGTAGTCCTCTGGTTTATTAGAAGTAAGAAGAGAAGTGACATTTGGACAAAGAATTGAGCACACGTGTTATTTAGCACGAGAGCTGACAGTGTGTGGATCTTTATACCATGAAGCCAGAGGAGTTGGGACAGATACAAACAGCTGATGGCAGAAATCACGGATGTGTATTTTCCCAGATGGAAGGCTATAATGTGGGACAGATGTTTTCAAACCCATCCTGAAGTTGTCTCTTTTCTGCTGGACAGGTAATTAACTTAAGTTTGTCAGACATTAGCGATGCAAATGAAAGCTGTTGTTTGATAGCTTTAGCTTGAAGCTGGCCATAATCACAGAGAGACATGAGGTGTTTCCCCTGTCAGTGGTGTGAAATATGTAGTTGGATTAATTTCATGTCATCTACTTATTCTCCAGCCTGTAGGTTGGCTTGGTTACATTAGGGAGACAATCAGCTGATCAGTAACGTTAATTGGCAATAAAACCCTATAGCTTAGAGCATGGAAGCATCGCCAGGTAAACTTTTACTGCTCTGGTAGAAAAATCATGTAAGGTTAGTTGGATTGGTTTATTCTCCAGCGCTGGCTTTGGCTTGTGGTGTAAAATATGTAGTTGGATTAATTTCATGTAGTGACTCTCTCCAGCTCTCTTTTTGGCTTTGTCAGTTACTTCTTGAGACAATCAGCTGATCACTGATTGGCAATAAAATGGTAGCTTACAGTTGGCTCAGATCAGACAGCTAAACCTTTACTGCTTCTTCTCCAGCGCTCTGTTATGGCTTTGCCATGTGGACAGAAATGTGCCCTTACCTTCTGAGTCAAACAGCTGATGAATATTATTGACAATAAAATTGTAACAGCAGGGAAGCTCAGATCAGCAGCTAAACTTAACATTTTACTGCCCTGATGGAAAACATGTATTTCTTTTTACTGCTAATGGTGATATATAAGAAGACCATGTGCCTATCAAGTGACCAATAATGAATACTTTATGAATTTGCATTATATTATTATTGGATATCGCTTCCCACTGTGCACACAAATGTGTAATTTGTACACATTTGCACATGCTAAATATCTATTAAAAACATTGCACCGTTTTACTACAAGCTGAAATTCTTATTATGTCAGTACTGGTTTGTGTTTCTGTTGTATTTTAAAACATTTAAAAAGACATTTTGGTAAGATATGCATGCTTATCTAATTAAGCAAAGTGAGAGGAGCCTTGATTCTCACCAGCCAATGCCTTTGTAAACTTCATGTATTATGTGGTTTATAATGGACTGTGGTGCAGAAACAGTGAGCTTGTCCTGTTATCTGTCAGTGGTCATACTGGATGTGATAGTTTTTGAGATGTTCTTCATTTACTTATATTAGTCTAGATGAGCCAACCCTCCCAAGTTGTAAAATAATGTATTACAGGAGTATGAGACATCATGTAGCACTTGATGTGGCTGTTGTTTATTAATGAACAAGTAACAATAATATTAAAAAAAAAACATATGGTTTTACTGAATAATTAAGTAAATGTAATCTTTTAATATATCTATCTAAAGAAACCTGATTTCCTGACTGGCAACTCTCTGCTATCTCATAGATGACCTTGAAGATCTTTGTCTAGGGCTGAAACGATTCATCGATTAAATCGATAAAATCGATTAATAAAAAGCATCGATGCAAAGTCTTTGCATTGAAAAAAAACTTATGTCGCCTCTGCAACAGCACTACAGCACCTGATCAGAAAGCCCCTGTGTTCTGTCAGCGGACCACAGACAAGGTAACAGTAACAGCAACTTTAGCATTTAACTGAAATCCTGATTGATTGTTGAGTTGAAGGCTAGCCAAAGTAAGCCGCAGTCCTCAGCGGAAAATGTACACACATGCGTTTGTTGTTCTCCTTTTTGGGCCATGAGTTGTAACCTCACGGTCATGAGTTAACTGGGTGTCAGGGAGCTGCACCTTTTTACTCACCTGCAGCTCTCTCTGTAGCTCAGACGATCCCTGCTACCTGCGTGTGCTAATCCATCCTTTCACCCATATTCTTTGTCTTTATTATCGCCATTTTTATAATAACAAACAACAGCTGTTTCATGTGCAGGATTGCTCATTTCCTGTTTCACATTTCTCGTGTGTTTTCTTGACAAAACATGGTTCGCGGACCTGCGTCGGGTGACACAGCTGCTGTCAGCTCGGGTAGTGTGTGACCCCCTGTCACCGATCAGTCACGTGGTGTGAACGCCACAACGACTTCAAGACTCCCGTCATATGACGGCAAGTTGTGTGAACGGCACGCTGAAAGTCATGTAGTCTGCACAAGCCTTTAGTATAACTTATACTCTGGTGATGTTTGTGTTTGTAAAGCAGCTGTGTGGTTGTTGGTCTGATGGTTGCTGTATGACACATTATGAATTTCTGATATCTATCACCTATAAACGTGCACGGCTGATCCCGTTACAGGGGGGGGGGGGGCGTTAAAGGTTCAGTGTGTAACCAGTTATCCCTCTGCCTGCCTGCCTGTTTTCCCTGCTGTCTCTCTCCCTTGTTACCTTGATCCCAGTCACCAGTGTTGCTCCTGCCCTGCTCGTTACCCCTGTGTATAAATGTTTGGTGTTTCTGTCAATTCCCTGTCCGGTCATTGTTCGTGTTACGCCCTGTCTGTCGTGGCTTCAGATTCCCCGTTTCATTTGGTGTTTGGTCCTGCTATTTCCCTGCTCATGTTCCTGCCTGTCTCAGGGAATCTTTATTACCTTATTGGATTTTTTTTTCGTTACTCATTTGGATTTTATACCTTGGATTTCTCTGGACTCAGCCACTCAGTCTGTAAGTGTGCTCGCTTTTTGTTTGTTAAATAAATCACTTTTGAACTGTACCTCCTCTTCCTTGCATCCTGCGTTTGTGTCCTCCAACCTGCTCAACTCACACCCAACGTAACATAAATTGCACACCATAATTTGAGCAGACTCTGAGCAGTTGCTGCAGGCCAGCGCTATAAGTAGACAGGACAACCAGATCATCAGTGTACATCAGATGGTTAATAAGACTGTTCCCCAAAATACAACCCGTCTTACATTCTTTTAACTTGTTAGGTCATCAATATACAAATTAAATAGAACAGATGACAACAGGTTTTCAATCAAGAAATCACTTAATAGTACCTGCCTAGAGGTCCCAAAAAAACCCCACAACAACATCCAAAGAACTGCAGGCTTCACTTGCCTCAACTGAGGTCAGTGTTCATGAGTTCCAAGACAAAAACCACTGCTGACCAAATAGAACATAGGCTCATTTTAGTTTCACCAGAAAACATCTTGATGATCCCCAAGACCATTTGGAAAATACTCTGTTGACTGATGAGACAAAAGTTAAATTTTTTGGAAGGTGTGTGTCTCACTACATCTGGCATAAAATTGACACAGAATTTCAGAAAAGGAACATCATACCAGTAAAATATGGTGGTGGTGTGACGGTCTGGGGCAGTTTCGCTGCTTCAGGACCTGGAAGACTTGCTTCTGAAAAGATGGGTGGGCCACAGCGCTGTAAAAGACTCATTGCCAGTTATCACAAACGCTTGATTGCAGTTGTTGCTGCTAAGGGTGGCCCAACCAGTTTTTAGTTTTAGGGGGCAATCACTTTTTCACACAGGGCCAAGTAGGTTTGGATTTTTCCCCCCCTTAATAATAAAAACTTAATTTAAAAACTGCATTTTATCTTTGTCTAATATTTCAATTTGTTGACAAACATGCAAAAAAATAAGAAATCAGGAAGGGGGCAAACACTTTTTCACACCACTGTAAGTGGCTGGCCAGTTGGTGAATGTAAGTCAAATATTCACTTGGCTTTTAGCTCTGGTTTGGTCTCCACCAACTCCTGAGAAAAGAGTAGTTCTGTATCCCGCTGGAAAAACCAAAAATCTAAACTTTAAGCTTTAATACATTTCACAAAGAATTTAAACTTGATGAATTATAAATATTGGATTAATTTTAATTCTAAAGCAAAAGGTTGGTGCAAATATCTGTATAGAAGTATAATCCCAGAATTTCATTGGTAGCTTTTAACCTTCGACTTTTAACCTTATTACTATCAAATAAGAGGTCTGTGAGAGGAACAATTATCCAAAATTAAACTTTTGTCGCCGCACTCTAATGGATGAGTATGTAGAAGTTTAGAAATGTATAAAGTTGTCTTTTGTGAATGAGAGGTGATTAGTTCGTTGGACATTGCTGTGCGAGTGTCATTCAGTGGACCTTCAATTGTTGAGCTATTCATAGCAACTCTTTGGTCTGAATATAGCTTTGCTTAAATGTTAGGTCATCCGGGTCAGTATTTATGAAGCCTTAATCACAGAGACTGGAGAGTGCTGCTAATGCAGTTACAAACACATGACAATTTCAGGCTGCCTCATTAGACTGTTTTTTTGGTTGTGGAAGTTAACAGGTAGAAAAGAAAAGATTTCATGCAGTGAATGAGTCATGACCAATTCTACAGGTATGAGAGGCTCAGAGCAGTGCAGCTTACCTGGATGGAATGAATAGAATAAATTAGAAAAAAGTATAGATGTGAACACTTGAAGTTAAATGAAATTGCAGTTATGGTGCTTGCAACATGTTTTAATTCTGTTAATGTGTTAAATTAGATTAAATGACATCTCAGCATTTACAGACATGTTTCTTCTGATGTATGGTTTTACATACATATACAATTTGTCATAATTAGGAATAAAGGTGATAACATCATAGTTCAATGACCAGATGTGTTGTGACGGATAAATAGGCTACATGCAGGGTAAATTACGACAGAGTATGGGGGCCGAGGTTAGAGGGAAAAACAGGTTGTGTATAAATAATAAAGTCGCAATATTTTGAAAATAAAAAGTCAAAAATGTGTAAGAAATAAGTTAGCTTTTTTAAAGGCATGACTTGAAACTTCACTTTCTAAACAAAAACTCATCCTGTGTACATGGTCGCGGGGTAAAATTACAACTTGAGTCTTGAAATATAACTTCTTTCTTGTAATATTATGACTTTATTTTCGAAACCTCTGATTGTTTCCCTAACTTGTTGCCCTGATACTCTGTTGTAGTAAATAGGCACCATTTTGAAACTAATTAATAGGTCAGTAGCAATAAAAAAGGACAAACTTAAGCAAACATAAGTCAACATCGCACAGGCCTAAGCACTTAACATACATTACACATCTTGACTAAGCCAAAATTCTTGTTATTTTTCAGTGAGGTCAGTGTAAATCTGAACTTCGATCCAGTAACTGCAATATACATTCACTTTTAGACATTCATGGTCATTTCATGAATTCAGTGCCCTGAAAGCAACATTGTTACATTGGCCAGGGCAGTAGGCATGGCAGATAATACAGTAGCATCCTAATTAAATCTTCAGAGGAACTCTCTCCTGGTTAGTTTTACTCTGCTGTTTGGGGTTCTGATAGGAGAGTCTCACAAATATAACAATGAGGATGGTTCCTGAAATAAATTTAAAAAAAAAAACACTGAGATATTCAACAACATCACTATATTATTTGTCTGGAAAATATAAGGAATAAGCACAGTATCATAACGACTTGAAAATCTATCCAGTACAATGGCCCTGAAACAGATTACCAAATACTAGCCTGTATAATGCATTCTCTATTGCAAATATTTATGATATAGTGGCATTAAAACTGTTTATGTCAGCCTCTCTGCTTACCTATGACTGCAAAGGTGCCAAGCAGAATGCCCACTGCAGATTGAATAGTTGGCATGCCCTGCAGCTGCTTGACAGCCATTTTGCAATTCCCTCTGACGTTGCAGGGACACACTGTCACTAACAGGAGAGGGAAAACAAAAACAACTCACTCAACTTGGGAGAGTCAGAGAATAATTTGTATAAACTGTGACAAGTGAAAGGCAAATTTTTAACTTGCCGTACAAGTGATCATTTATTTCATACCATATATGAAATCTGAATTTCATTAACATGGAGCCAACACACAATGTACTTTTCAAATATGCTATACATACAACATTTTTATAAGAAGTTAATTTAATTGAACTGCAACACTGAAAACCAAAGGACAGCACCTGCCCCCCTTATTCCTTCAGCCGTATAGTTTGTCCTAACCCACGTATGAGAAATTATGTATATAATGTGTCAGCAGGCTGTGCTGGGCAGCACACAGTCTTAGGAGAGCTGTGTAATCACAAGCCTGGAAAAATCATTTGTAAAGACCTATTACATCATTATTAAACAAGAACAGTGCTAGGACAAGCTGGCACACAGGGGTTGAGCTCTATTGATTGTTCCTACACTCTTGTCCCATAACCTCCCTGTGCTCACTTTAGCTCAGTCGGCATTACCTGGCAAGTTGATGAAGGTGCTCCTGGGAGGAGAGCTGCTGTCAGAGATGGTGAAAGGTACAGTGTAGACCTCAGGGGCCAGGTACGGGATGTTTAAGGACAGGTTGGTGTGAGTGTCTGAAGGACAATAAATTATTTGTTGTTTAAGAAAATGACAAATTACATAAATGACATAAACATTAAATAAATTTTTGTTATAAAATTACACATTAGACAAAAGCATTTTTTCATTTTATTTGAATGATGAGGTAAAGGTCTCATAGGCTCAATGGTACGCACCACTGTTTTCATAATTTCTGCTCATAATAAAAAAAGCATCACTTCCTATGTAGCACTAGAATTGTAGAGTCGGTGCATTACAGTGATATCTTTTCTAAGAAAAGTTGATTCTGAAAAATTCTTTGATACATCCTATAGGAGTCAACTGCAACACTGGTACACATATGTGACTATGAAAAGGTCATCACATGCAGCTTTATAATATTTTACAATTTCTACTACCAAAGGATCAAAAATCAAGCAAAAACACATCCATATAACTGCATATCTAGACAACACACAGAATGAAAGAGATTGATGGAGCTGTGTGTGGAGAGGTCTGGAGTGTGTGACTCTTATCTCTGTAAATCAGTCTAAAATACACGCCTGGCTACATGACGTAAAAGCCCTGTCCTGTAAAGAGAAGTGTTTTATCAAGTTGTTTGAAGCCTTATCTGAGGGTCTTAAACTCCATGCTTGCTCCTCACCATCATTCCCCTTCATGTTCCATTTATCAGTCGGGAATAACACGAGCTGTGCATTTCTGTAGTGGCTGTTTATGTATTTATCCTCTGTATGCATCTTCTCCTCTGATTTGACATTTTTCGCAGGGTGGATCTTCGACCACCTACCTACCTGTACTATTTAGGATGATTGTGATACCAAAAAGTATTTTACACTACAATGCTATTAAATATGTTATAGGAAGACTAAATATTACATTGTTATATTGCTATCAAAAGTGGACGTAAGTTCAATAAGAGTGTTCCGCTTCATTAACTGAATCTGCATTGAAAAGAACGCTCAGTTATTTGAACATGGTACATTTGAGAGTCTCTGAAAGACTTGAGATGAATAGCTTTGATACACACACACACACACACACACACACACACACACACACAGGCTTATGTAACTATTTTTGTGGGGACCCACAAAATAGTAACAGCATTCCCAGGTCCCTTACCCAAACCTTAACCATCACTACATGTCTTACAAACCTTAACCATCACTACATGTCTTACTTTAACCCTTACCCTAACCTTTTAACCAGTACCCTAAGTCATAACCCCTCAAACAACCCTTTAAACTTGTGGGGTCCAGCATTTGTATCCCCACAAAGCTGTCGGCCCCCCACAAGTATAGTGGAAACCTGGTTTTTGGACCCCACACATATAGTAAAACAAGCCCACACACACACATGCATGCACACAGGTTGTGTTCTTTTCACGAGAGGTTGTGGTTGTGTCACAGAAACCGTGCAGCTCTACAGCAGACATTACACTGGAACAAGTACACATTATGGTACGACCATTACTGACTGCAACCAGGTGCAAAGCATTCTGGGAGATTCCTTTTTTTAGCCTCCATTAGCTGGCAGTGGTGACGCCAAAGAAATTACACAGAAGATATAATTACAGCTGGGCTCAATCAATACCAGCAGGAACAGGGGAGTGAAAGAGGGAGATAAAAAAAAAACCTAAGAGGGAAGTGGTTGAACTGTTTGAATGACTTAATGACAAACGTCACAGCAGTAAATAGTTTGCATTAAATGAGCCCAACACTTGCAGTTTACAATTACAAAAAAGGATAATTACATCATACCTCCCATCTGAGATAGGACTGAAGAATTATGCAGGAAGAAAATAGAATAGGGTTTTATGCACATCTTCAAGGCCAGATCACTCTGTTTCTTTGACTTTGACTGTACTCATGGATGACATCTCGTCTATTTTAAATCATATAAGTCAAAGACATCCATTTAGCTGCACTTTGGATTTAAGACCATGTTGGTAGACCAGAGTAATTAATAATTGATACTTGAAACTCCTGATTGAAAAACCCAAATGATAATCGAGACACCTTTATTATAAATGTGTCCACTTTAATAACTGATTAAAATGTATTGATTCACCATTAATAGGTGTTAGCTTCCAGTTACGTCGGACTGTGGCATCACTGCGCAGGGAGAAGTTGAGTCGTCCGCCATGCTGTGGACCATCACTGTCCCGTGAGGCCAGCACCAGAGCTTGGTCCTCCCAGCGAGGCGTACACAGGTACTTCCATGAATAGTCTCCGACCAGCACCGGACTGTTGTCATTCACATCCAGGATATGGACGGTCACCAGCGTGGACGCAGTTAAGGAAGAGTTTCCTAAGAGGAACACAAGAGGAGATGAAGATGTGATGAAGATATGATATGCTGCAGCTTCATTAGATCAGAATGTTGCACTTTTTTTCTGGATGATGATACACCAGCTCAGTACATAGCAACACCTTGCTTCACCTTCCTTCTTTGCAGGTTGTTTTCTGTTTTCTTGCACTCATACTGCTTTCCCTTGATCTTACTTTTCTGCAGCTTTGTCTTTTCTTCTACATCTGTGTTCTTAAGACTTAATACTGTATAGATGTGTGTGGAGTTACAGTGCAAGCATGTACACTTTTTTCCACGTGTTCTGTCAGTTATAAACAGGATGTGCAAAGCAATCTATGAAATTTGGGGTTACATAGATTGTTAAATAGAAAGAAAAAAGTTGGGTCCATTGACTTGTATAGAAATCCACAGATCAAATCATATTATTCATATTGTTATTTTTAGTATTTATGAAATAATGAAAGTGATCTTACGCCCATCCATTGCAATGACCTCCATGGTGTATGTGCTGTTCTCCTCTCTGTCAAGGGCCTGCACAGTCTTTAGTTCACCAGAGTACTTCCCTATTGAAAAGTATTTCTTGGTGTCCCCTTGAAGAGAATATCTGCACAAAAAACAAACAAGCAAACAAACATGTAAATCTATAAAATTAGAACTGTGATACTTCACTGTTGAGTCTTGACCTGAGTAGTTGGCTGTTCTGTGTTGAGCTATGCATTTGTGTAGAGGTTGTTTAGTTTCCCCAAAATACAGGTCTGTGCATTCCTCACTGTATTGGACAACACACACTACATTGCTTTTATTGTGTTTGGATGAGAGGTCTTTTGGGTGGACCCATATCTGTCTTAGTGAGTTGCTGGGTTTAACATGAACACATCAACGAAATCGCGATGTTACTTCAATTCTTCTTTTCCTCATCACCCGTAGTATTGGTGTTCTTCTACGATCTTGTGGATATTAGTCAGAACTGAAGAAGCTCCTCTGATAAGAGGCGAAACGTCTTCAAGTATCTTCAGTCAAGTCCAGTTGCCCTTGATTTAACCTTATTTGGATAACTATGGACCTGGATGACTAAGAATCGTCACAGGCAGGCACAGTAGATGAATTTTTCTACAGCATTTATCAGTTCTTAGGCTTACCTGATTGGGTGAGAATCAGGGTCATAACCTCGGATGGTGGCGATAACCCGTCCTGGTTCCTCGCCCTCTCTGACAGTCACCTCATAATGGCTTTGAGACAGGATTGGACCTTCATTCACATCATCAACATAGATGGAGACTGTTGCCGTGGATGCAGGTCCGTATCGGCCACGGACCAGAGCCACTGGGTTTTGAGCGCTGAGAACAAGGATATACTCACTCTCACGCTCAAAGTCCAAGACCTGTGAAAACATATGCACAAGAAATTACACACACAGAGATACAGGGACAAATAGTCCTAAAATGATTGGTGACATGTTAACAGTTGACAGTGCTGAGACTCTGTTAACACTGTATCTTACAGTGTTAACAGAGTTTTGTTGAACTTGTAAATGATGAGATATAAATTATATGCAATGTATAAAAAGAATGTGCAGATATTGCATTAACATGTAATTGAATTTATAGAAATTGCAGTTACTTCCCTTACATTTATTTCAATTGCTCTGAGAAGTTCTACATTTTTTAAATAATGAGGATTTCTTTGCAACTTGGGTAGATAATTAATCATGTATTTAAGGACCAGTTCACTCATATCAATAATTTCCCACTTAACTTTGGTGGTATCTAGCAATAAAGATGTGAAAAGTGAAAAACTCAGCTATGTTTAAAAAAAAAAAGTCCTGGTTACTGTGGATGTCACTGTCAACAGTTTTCAGTGGGAATTATTTTCTACCAAAGAAAAAGTATAGTAACTAACCAGAATAACCAATATACCTTCTGGAAAGGTACACTACATTTAAAGTTTAAAATGCCTTTCTTTAATATCCGTTGTATTTAGGGTATTAAATGTCAGCAAAATCATGTCAGTAAGAGTCAGGGAGAAAAATGCTGCAATCTAAAATACACAGTACAGTCCCCGGTGTCCAGACCATCTTATCTCACTTCCAAAGAAACTGGATTTACAGGAGGAGTTGTACTGTACATCCAATATGAACCAGACACTGGTCACAGGGAAATGAGCCAATTGATTTACTGTGTCATTAATGAAACATTGTCCCTGATGATGCACTGAGAGAAACAGCCACATGACAATGTAATAAATACCTGTGTATAAACTGGATATATTGTTAAGCAGATTTGTATGATTTGTAACACATATATGAAATTATGTTGACATTGCAGGTTTTCAGTTTTTAAATTCCTTGTTGTAAAAGAGTGTAAACATATATAAACAACTAAATCTGGTGCTCTGGGATGTACAGTATGTACTATTTTTGGTTCAAGCAAAATTCAGAGCAGTGGATTTCAAATGATAACATTACTGTAATCCTGACATTAAAAATAGTAATTGCAACCAGTTGAGTTTGTTGGATGGATTAAAAATATAGTTTCATAGTGGGGTTATGGAAATTGTCATACATTTGAAGATTTCACAGATTTTAGAGGCAAAAGAATCCAAGTGAAGGCAAAAGTATTTGATTATTTTAATATAGTCTTCTGAATCCTGCCCCGAAGCTTGTGTTTCCTGTCAGGTTTACCCTTAAATTGGTTCTGTCTGCCCATGAAACAAGACATTATTAAAATAGCATGGCCTGACTGACATCATGCTGCTCAGGCTGAGTGCGTCTCTGTTGCCAGGGTGAAGAAACGCAGACCTTGGCGGGTGCATGAGTACTGCTGCTGCTGACTGGAAGTGATGCATCAAACTACTGAGTGTGCACCAGAACATGTGCATGAACTCTTGTGGCTATACTCAGTCATCTGAACCACTATATTACTGAAAGTCTTCACATGATGATATTACTTTTGATTGATTCTGGATATATTTTGCCCTCAAATATGAATATGAATTATATGAAATATCAGTGAACCATTATTATCAACCTTACCTCACCTTCACTTTAATACTCAATATTTAGACCCCTTAAAGTAAATAACTAGTATTAATCGGACTGTTCTGTTATTTGTACTGTTTATTACTCAATAGATTGTGCACATTTTATCACAACCTGCAATAATAGATTTTTTGGGCTACGAGGCAGAAACAGAAACAAACTGTAAACACAACATATTATCACCTTTTAAATTAATGTGTCAAACTTATTTGAAAACAGTTTAGCTTATTTATATATTCAGGAGTTATGAAACAACATTAGCATTACTTGGAGTTGTGTTTCTGGCCTCCTGATGAATGTTAAGTCCAACATTCATTCTTCTTTTAGATCTGTTTTGCTCTCCACAGACTCTGAGCGAATGAGAGGTGACAGTGAACCAAAACAGTTAAGTTGCAGGCCAGAAAACAATGAGGTGAAAGTAAATTTTAAAAAACTCCATAAAGCTGAGCAGAACTGCAAAGTCTAGTGATAATTTTCTGTAGGGTTTTCAAAGTGACACCTGTTACATACACTTTTATTTTTATTTGATTAACTGGTAAAGCAAAAATGTATTAATTATAACTGCTTTAAAAACCTAGTACTATTACATTATTCCACACAACATATGTGCCATTCTACATTTCAATTTCCTTTTAAATCAGACTTTTTTGTTCATAATGATTTTAGCTTCCTATTGATGCTGAATTATCTTATTTCTAGATATATTATTCTATGAAATCCAATATCTTCAGTCTTGCAATTGTTCTCTGTGGTGGGCAGATTCTTGGCAATTAAATCACAAACAAAAGAAACCATTTTGGTTGTTGAATTCCATTTGCATAGCTGTCTTCTTACAAAACACAACCTTGTCCTTCTGTTTCTTGTTCTGTTCATACCATTAAATTTACACCATTCTAACAACATTCTCATATGATTACATTTTCTTACATTACAGGATTGGCACTTCAAACCGATGACTCACGCATTTAATTAGTAATGGATGAACGTGTATAAAGGATTTATTTGCAGATAACTGTGAATGTATTCATCCATGTTAAATATCACATTAACGTGATTAGATGAAGTGTTATTCACTTAAACTTCAGTTTAAGTTTCATTTCATTTTTTCTTTAACAAAATGGTTTTACATTTGATGTAACGTCTAATGTTTCCTGTTCTCTTCATCCTGATTAGATTCCGCTCACTTCCCCTGGTTCATTATACATTTACCTCAAACGGAAGCCTCTAGCCTGTGTGGTAAACTGCCATTAGTGTCTGCTCACACAATCTAATTATTCACTTGGGCTGTGAGCACTGTGTAATTTCTAATAATGAAATGTGTCTGCCTTCTGGTGCTGACCTCACACTGTAACACAATGAATTACAGGATTTGCTCAAGTGCGTTTTAATCCACTGGGGCTTTACTTTAGATTTAAGCTTAATTACTAAAGTAAGCTAAATAAACTACCTTATTCCTTTAAGTGATAAAAAGTTAGTTACAGTGAGATATCACAAGGTCAATACAAGAGCTTTAAAGACAGCTGCTCAAAGAGAAGAAGAATTGAATCTGTATAATATAATTTCTACAAAAAAAAACAGATCTAACATCCAACACATCCTTGTGTGTTATTCTGAAATAACAAAAGATTAATTTTCATTTTTTCAACATCTCCTACTTTATCTCAGTAGAACGTGTGCAGCTCACAGTTCAATCATATTTGTCAACTCCCTCCACAGAGAGGCTGAAAATAATAGACTCCTGCATGGCCCACTTACAGAGAGCAGACCATTAGAGAATACGCACACACACACACATACACACACAGATAGACACACACTTATTCCCCCACGCATCCCTAAAACGCCCTGCTGGATTATACAAGGCAGGCGAAGGGTGATGCACCCCCGGGACAGGAGAGATTATTGGGCTAAAACATTCCATTGTCATCTGGATTCTTTTTTTATTTGAGCCATGTGGCAGTGAAGTATTGACGTATTGGAATATTCTTTCCCAACCTTTCTGTCTGTGCCTGTCATGCACACACTGTGATGTTAAAATCATGTCCTCATAAAAATGTCTTGAGTTAAATGTGACTATTTTGACATGGCCAGCTACTGAATGATCTCTTAGGACTGCACAGACACCAAGGACAGATAACAAGCCATCATGCCAAAAATTGCCCTTGACATTAACATCTGTGCTCCTGAGGAGAGAAATGTGTTTGTACTCTCTCATACCCTAAACAGCATAAAGAAAACAATTAACACATCAGTTTAATTTGGACTTGACTAGGATTTTCTGATCTGAATTCAATTTTTGTTTTTGTTGCTAATCTAGGTATATGTGGTAAGTAATCAATATGGTGGTCAAGTGTGTGTTCAGAGGTTTCAGGGTTGGTGTTGTTTACCTTTGAAAGGACAAGTGAGACCTCATTGGTCTGCTTGTCAGTCACTAATGTAAAGACCTCCTCCTCATTTCCAGACTCTAAAAGGTAGTCCACCTGCCAGCTGTCTCCTCCTCGAACATCTGCATCCCCTGCCAGCACAGCTGTTACTGTGGTGCCCACTGGAGAGTTCTCTGGGATGTGAAAGGGCCCATACTGTTGGGGACGAGACAGAAAATTTATGATTACCTGGCACAAACCAGTCAATTTTCGACAAGACAAATGCCCATGTATAGTAATAAATTATAATAGAATTAAATCTTATTAGCAATTTTTTTTTCAGATATCAGCTCACATCAAGCCCCACTGGCAGGACACTACTCAAGGAAAATCCCCCACCCAAAAAGAGAAAGAGAAAATTGTAGCATTTCATTATCAAGCCAATAAAGCAAGTAACAAAGTTGTATTATTACTTCTTACTGTATAGTACATCAGATTGATATTTGCTGTAGTAATCTACCTTCTGCTCATTTCTATTATAAAACATTACTATATTGTTTATAGTGACTGACCGATACTGAATTTGGGCACACTACTGACCCTGATATTTTGAATTTTAAAAAAATCTGATAATATTATCTATAAACACTCACAAAAGGAATTCTCCTAAATGTAGTCATCAAAGAGTTGTTCCTAAGATATACTGGTGGCCGGATAATTTAACAACAAATGTATTTTTCTCAACTGACTCTGAATTAACAGCTGAATTAATATTTCATAATAATGAAATCAGACCTGTTGATGATGTTGCAATTTTGACGTTGTCAATAAAAGTCACAAATGAGTGAGTGAATGTGAGTATACGCTTGCCAACTCTTGCCCCCCCGGTGTTAGCTAACCTTTATTCACACACCTCTGTGTGTTTGGACAGCCGTTTAATCTGCCACTCACAGATGTCCTCTAGTGAAGCAGCCATGCCTCTGATCTGGCTGCCCCATCCACAGGGTCTCTGAACCCAGCCCTGTCACCACTCACCTCCCACATCACCCCCTATAGCGCTGCCTTCAGTTCGCCATGGAAAAAGCTGCACTTCTCAGGCGTGACCTGCTCAAGAGCATTTTCCACCTCTGTGTGTTTGTGTGTGTGTGTGTGTTGGGGATTGTCTGTGAGGACATATGTGTGTAACAGCTTGAAAATGAGCATTCAGCAATGTTAGAGAGACATGTGCTTAAAATCCTCAAGTGGAAATTGGATGGAGCAAGGGCATAAAGCACAGTACAGTCTTTTATTAAGTCTGTATTCAACTATACTGTCTCCTGTTATTGGTCCGGATATTCAAGCCAAAGCTGTACAGCCAATTTCCGGTGTTTAATTTAAAGGCAGCACCTTCTGTCCGTTCAGTCTTTCAGTCTCACTATGACCTGGCAGAGAGAACAGCCAGAAACTGGTTCCCCATTATCACAGCATGATGGCTCTCCCACGTAACACATGTGGGTGAAAAGTGAGGGGAATTTCTGTATCTACCTATCTTTAGCCTATTTTTCTTTCATACCAGCAGCTACGCCAAAATGAAGGGAAACCACTGTCCCATTTTGTGCTGGGCCTGTGACTGCAGCATTAATGATGCCTGGCTCAACTGGATCACTGCAAGATAAAAATAGATACTGGAGGTAGTTCCCAAAGATGTTTTATTATTGTGAATATATAAATAGGATGTAAAAAAAAAAAGTAAATGATTTTTTTCTGTTTTGGTTATTTTGGTGCTTTTTATGCATTTATTAGCCAGTTGAACATTGTGAGATGTGAGAGGAGATAGAGAGATGGGGCATGACATGCAGCATAGGTCTCTGGCCAGAAGGGAACGAGGGACTTTGGGCCATGTTTGGCGCCTTAAGCCCTGGGCCACCACAATTGCTTTGCTTAAACACCCATATTAATCTTTGATGAGTATAGATCACGCTCAAATAAGCTTCAAAGGTAGCTGTATACATGAAGCGTAGAAGATTATGCTGTGAGTGGTTTGAGAAATTATGTTATGGATGTTTATTTTGATTTCTTTTCTGGTCTTGTTTTCCACAGTGAAAACACCACCATAGACAAGCACCTGTAGAGTTTTTCCCTTTGTCTGCTGTGAAAACCTGCCTATAAACCTTTGCAGCCACCTTTCAAGCAGGGAGTGTATGTTTAAAATATACTGGAGTCACTTTAAGAAGTCTCTTGTGTAGGGCCACAACGGTAAGCTGCTGAAATAAAGAACCTGCTGATGCATATATTTCTGTGAGATAATAGCTATGACGACAATGATTCTTACATCATTTCTAACACGCTAAAGGCAGTGAATATTATTGTGTAGTCATGATGTAGATTTGACTATAAATAAATGAGTGGAAACTAGTCTCCAAAGAAAGCTTTATCAGATTAAACTCTAAAAACACAGTCCACTTAGAGTACAAAGAACTGAATAAAACTCCTCCAGTAACATAGTGCCATTGCTATAAGCCTGAGATTAGAGAGCATATCTAGTTCCCCGCCAGGAAAATTAGATCAGTGACCTGCAGAGCGGATTCACAGTCCTCCGTCCAACAGCCACTTATGATGGCCTGTGATGGTTGACCTGCCTTTTTTCCAAAGGTATTGTTGATCATGTCCTGAGCAGACCGCTGTATCAGAAGTGTTGTGTGTTTCTGTTTGAACATGTGCTCTCGTACCTCATGTTGGGAGAAGACTGGTGGGTTGTTGTTCTCATCCTGCACAGTCACAACCACAGTGCAGGAACTGTTTAGACCTGCCAGGGAACATCATCACAGCTTCTGTTAGTGACTCAGGGTCAGCCCATCACACATGTCTGCTGAAGGAACAGTAAGTACCTCATCTTGCCTCCATCACACCCTGATCCATGAGTCATGCAGACCACATCATCTGTCACCCAAGGGGCTAGAGTAGCATACATACATCCCCTGGACTCTATAGTGTCCACAAACCTTCTGACGCAGTAGCTAACAATGCTAATAAACTTTTGATATGACAGTCATTATGAAAACAATGTTTTATACGTACATGATGTTATTGCTTGGCAAAGTAACTGCTTTATAATTGGGTTTTTTTACCCACTGCTTTCTTTTCTCGCTCTCTCGTCTTGATTGGCACCTTAAACGTAATTTCCTCACAGCAACTTGCAGCTTGATTGCCTTTTTCTTCATTATGACATTTAATGGACACTATGATTGGCCATGATGTCATCACCATCACCAGTTCAATAACATTCTATTTTAGGGATGCACTATTTTCATAGTGGAATACTTAATTTAGCTTTCTCTACAAATGGGATTTTTCTAATTTGCGCTAGCAGCCAAAAGTGAGTCAGGAGAACAAAAGCACAGCTACTTTGTCTGTCTACAGAATCTGTCTATATTTGTCTACATAATAGAAGCATAGTGGGATAAAGCAGGAGAAATAAGTAGGAGTAAATGAGTTCTAAACCTTTTTGTTTGTGTATAACTGAGGCATTTTCTCTTATACTTAAAATGATTAAATTATTATATAATTGTGTTATTATTTTATGTCATAGATAAGATTTATACGAAGGAAAACTAGATAATAAAGTAATCATTTTCCAAGATATAAAGTACAGATATACTGTGATCTGTAACGTAATCTGTGCATTTAAGAATTATGTTTAATTGTATGTACAGTATATTAATAGTTGTGTATGTGTAGATATATATATATATATATACACACACATATATATATATATATATACACACACATATATATCTATATATATAGATATATATAATATTATATTCCTCCCAAAACAATGTGCTACTTCATCAACAGGAAATACCAGTACATAAAATTAAAGAAGCATGTTACAGTTAAAACTGGTATGTATGCCTTTTTGTGAGACTTGAGGTTCCTAAAAGAAAAATCACAGTATGAGGAAGGCTGTATTTTGCATTGATCCAAAGTCACCTTTGGCATCCTCAGCAGTGATGGTGAGGGTGTATTGAGGTGCTGTGCCCTCCATACTGTCTGCTTGGACAGAGATGACCCCTGAGTCACGGTCCACTCTGAAGAGGGCACGAGGACTCTCTGGAATTTGTCCGACCAAACGGTAGAAGATCCGCACGTTGTCTGTCTTGGGATCGTCATTATCGGCTGCCTGCACTGTCAGGATTTCTGTCCCTGGGGAATGATACACCAGTGAAGAACAGTAAAGGTAGACCCTTTGAAGGCAAGAGTGTCTAATCCATTTACTGTCACAAGATCTCTTATGATACAATTTTAACATAACTTTTTTTAAAATGACATTTTTGATTGATTTTAGTTTCTTGCCACTGAATTTCAAATTTTCTAAACATTTAGAACAATTTCTCCCTGCAAGTCACAGTCCCATAGCACACCGAAAGGGAATAAGGGGGAGGATGGATACAACAATAGCTTTCTCATTTAATCCTCTCTCAGTGCTTCCATTTAGATTAACAGATTGTCCTGTCTAATTCATTTCCCAGAATTAACCTTTTTAAAGAATCAACAAAAAAGCTTTTACAACACACCATGTGATTTTTATGAGCATGGGGTAGGAGTAAGGGTGCTTTCCCCATGTCCTGGCTAAAATCCCAATCTGTTTTCACAAAAGGTAACTCGCTCTCTCAGCCCTTTCATCACTGCAACGTTCCTTCCAGCCAGTGTTTCCCCTACTTTGTTGTGAAACAATATTCCCATTAAATGTGACAAAGGATTATTCTGAGGTCCCAATGTGTTGATTTATGATGATCTCTAACTTGAGACTATGTTTAGTATTTTGAGTATATACTGTTGGCCAAAGTGTTTTTACATGGAAACACTTTGATTACTGACACAATAATATGTTAGTTTTGGAATAAATAAATATCCTACTGTAAACTGATTGAGATTGATTTTCCAAATATTCTTGGAAACTGCTAAAATATATTAAAAAAGCTGTCAGTCACCTCGAGCAGCCAGTTCCTTGACCACAGTGTGGTACTGTGCCTGTGGAAAGGTGGGTCTGTTGTCATTGGCGTCACCCACCATCACCCTCAACTCCACAGGCTTGGCAATCTCTCTGCCATCTGGACGCTCCACCACAATGCTGATCTGGAACTGACAAAGCAAAAAGAACAAAAACATAATGTTTGCCTCCCAGAGAATTAGAGAAACAGAGTGGTTAGATGTGGTACTTTCACATTGTGTCCTCAGCTGTATGGTACTTATACTATATTGTACAGTATATTAATATAGCTAATGTAAACTGGTCCTGCAGTAAATGGGTAGACTGGTAACCAGTACAGGGTGTTCCCCTACCCACTGCATGATGGGATAGGATCCTGCAACAGGTGCAAGCTAGTATTTCTAATTCTGCACCTCTTGTCTGGGGGCACAAAGCTTACAAAGTGAAAAGGCCCCATCAGCACCATCACTCATGAAGAATGCAGACTGTCTGACAGAGATGCCATTTAGTAACTTCTGCAGACTCATAATCAATCATATGTACAAGCTTTCACAAGCTTATGTATGCTTCACTTTCTCCTCTCTTCCTTCTGAGGATACTTCAATTAATGGTATATACCTTTTAAAACTACTAATACATTTCAATGTCCTAAAAACTGTTGTAGAATATGAGAAATATATGAAGTTGAGGTTATATTATCTTGTCTCTTTTTCCAGTCACCTACAGACTAAACTAAAGCCATAAGGCATCGGGCTCGGGCTAATGAGGTATTTTCAGCCTTCCATTAAATGGTCACTTAAAGAAGACAGACTTAAGTTGTGTGCAGAAGTCAAGAGTAAAATGCAAATTAATTATCTTTAATTTGTAATCCTACCACAAATAATTATCCTATTCACAGCCTTAGCTTGAAGTGAACAAGATTTGAAATAAAGCTTTTAGCTTAATGGTCCTAGTCATCATACAATCATTTAAATGTAACATAGATAAGCTTTTTTAGGTTTTGGGTTGTTTCCTTAATTACCTATGCTTGGTTTAAAAATAGACTGTGCTCAGTGCTTTGCTTGCTGCAATAATGTGTAAGAGGGTCCCTTTAATTAAAAGATTAAAAATAATTAAATTAAAATGTAAGTAATATTATGATTAGGATAATTAAAATTGGAGTTTCCCTTTAATGAATGCCTTGACTTGAGAAGAGAAAGGTAGCAAACTGGGATTCTGCTGGTTTTAAGAGAGGATCTTGTGAGAACCAGAAAATAATGAGTTTTTAAATCAGAGCAAACTTTGCATAACATTTATAGGAAGTGCACTCCTTTATTGTCATGCAATACAACCGAGTTCAAACATAAAAATAAAGGCATCTGTGTCTCATAAAGGAACAGAGTAGCACCTTCAGCCCTAATGTTTAGATTCTTTAAACGGACATTTATTATTAGGTGCTGGAGGTGTTTAGCTTGCAGTTATACAGACCTGGTCTTGCGTCTCCCTGTCCAGAGGGGCGTTGAGATAAATGACTCCTTCTCTGCTAATGGTGAATAGCATCTCTGGAAACTCCCCCTCCAGACTGTACTCTGCCTGACTTCCACTCCATTTTACCTACATAAACACACGTAGGCACAAACACACACACACAACAAAACTTTTTGTAAAAATCTAATATGCATAATTGTGGTAAACCAAAACATGACTAATATTGTGATGCCTTACCTTATGTTTTACAATATCAACTAGTATTTTTTTTTCAAAGTTTTTTATCTGGGAGCAACAGCAAAATGATGATTAAGTATAAATCTAAATATAAATATAAAAAGTTCTTCAGCAAGCCCTGCATAATGTACATGAAGTACAAAGCTAAGCTACCATTTATTTACAGGATAAGGGGCCAACCAACTGCACTGACAAAGATGTGGAACAGAGAGCACAGCCAAAACTAACTATGCAGGCTGAAGGGGATTTTCCACTCTGCTCTACAGTCCTTGACAGAGGGCTGTGCAGTGGGGCTGAAAAGGGCCCTAGTAGCCATCAAACAGCACCCAACAAGGAAAGGGGCCCAGCCGCAGCACAGCTGATGCACACCCAGGACATGTGTATCTCCTCAACACAGTGTCACACACTCCTCCCTTGTTTTGGAGATGACTGCCCAAACACTATGCTTTTGTATACACAAAGCCGCTCACACAGCTGGCTGCCTCTCAGTGTTATGGTGTGCTTCTAGACCTCAGAACTTTAAAGAGATATGTTTAAAGAGCTGATTAATGACTGCAGACTGCTCTATATAAAGTTCAATACAAAACATCTATGAAGTCATCTGTTTTGCCTCGGCCAGTCTGCAGAGCACGTTCTGATAGCTTGTGCTTGTACTGCGTCAACAGAACCTCATGTCTGCGTGTGCTTTTTTGCAAGACACTGTGGACTGGGGGCAATCAGTTGCTGGATTACGTAAAAGAGTACAAAGGAAATGCGGTACTAAAATATCAGAGCTGAAACAATTTTTCGATTGACAGAAAATTAATCCACAGCTAGTCTGATCATCGATTAACTGTTTCGGCCAAAGTAAAAAACAGTTGCTTGTTTACATATACAACACATAGTCATGTGATCAATTCTTAACATAAAAATATAGATTATAGCAGCTTCACTGTTGCTGTTATTCACACTCACACGAAATCAGCTCTGATGACTAATGTTAGCTGAGGGCACCACATGATTTGTAATTTTGAACACTGATTATGAGGCCATAACAAAGGTCTAGTGGGGCTCAAACTAATTCTGCAACAAATGATCAGATTTCATTTCACTGTGAAAACTGAGAATTTGATGCATTTCAGAGCCTTGACTCGTTCATTCGCAGGCTACAAGGCCTCTCTTCCACTCCAAAAGTCTCAATAGATTGCATTACTGAGTTTAAGTAGTTCTACTGATTGCATTACATAATCAAAGTTTAGGCAGGCAATAAGAAACACGTAATAGATAACAGATAGAAAATTGTCTCCCTAGGCCCAATGACGCAAAAGTACTGATAACAAATGCCTAGATTCATATTTAAAATTACAGCCACAGCTTGTTCTGATCTGATTTGCGAAAATCAGTCAAATTGATCACAACAGCAATCTCGACTCAGTTTTGTACACAAAGAAGGATGATGGCAAAAACGTATAAAGTATGTTCAGCAGCAGATTTGATTTCTTCTGTCAAAATGTCGTCACACCATGGAGGATGTCAGAACAAGAGGAAGACAACATTTGTTGCAGATGAGTGGATGTGGACATGACTGCTCCATTTATTTAAGATAGGAGGGAGGTATGATCCGTAGAGTGGGTCTTTGAACATGACTATTTGTGTATGTGTCATAACAGCGGTTTGTCCCACCACCTACTGAGTACCGCAGTACAATCACTCAGTGTGGGTGAAATGAGGCTTCCCCCAAGTAAACATCCACGTTAATTTAACACAGATTTGTATGATTTAGATTCTGGTTGGGGACAAACGGGACAATGTAACTAAATGGTTTTCATGTGATGTGATGGAACAATAGACTCTCTTAACACATTTTTCATTAGAAATTAAAGCAGATACACTGAAGAAATCTGCACAGTGAAATATTTTCAGAGCCTCATTTACATATAAAGGCACAGATGCTATTCGTTGCTATTAAAATTATGACGATTATACTTTCAAAATCACCAAGCTATGTATTATAGCCTTGGTTATTAGGTATTAAACCTACAAGAGATTTTATTTGAACTGGCCTTTTAAAAAGAAATGACAAAAAAATCAAATATGCCTCCACTTCTGAATCCACACATTTTCAGTGGGTGGAAGGGGCTGTTAGCACAGGAGAGATGAGAGGCTGAGGGTGAGTGTGGGGGAGGTGGGAGAAAAAAGGAGGAGGGGGAGGTATTGTGATGTACCTACTAGCCACAGCGACTCTCGGAAACCTGAAAAATGCATTTGATTCAGTATCAGAATCAGCTCCACAAGCCTCTTTGTTTCCACAGTTCTCAGTAGTGAATGAATAAAGTTTATTTTTTGCTGTGCAGGCGTACACTTTTAATTTTTTCCTCCCAAAGAATTGCTGCCACAGCTAGCTGTTTTTTCCATGTGTTACAAAACCTCTGAGGGCTTCTGAGTTATTTATAGACATGTAGCTGATATGGCTAATATTGTAACAACCAAAAGGTTAGACAAGACTAGGGGTAAACGCGGACACAGTGATATGTTATGAGAACCTGAGGAAAACATTTAAAATTAATTTACATCACAGAACTGCAATAATGTAGGGCAGTAGTGTCAACTTCTACTGAAACTGTCTCTTTTAACTAGAAGCACTGATGGATGATCACAAATGGTCAGGTGACACTTTCTGGAGTCAGTCCACAATGATATAGTGACTGACTCAGTGGACTTACAGACTGTTTTGAGCTTCTTTGAACTGTTCCGTTATTCAGTTTCAAATTTCAACTAATTTCAACAAACTTTATTGGCATATAGGGCTGACAATCTTTTTTATTAGCAGCTCGATTTATCAATTATTCATTTGGTCCAAAAAAAATGCCAGAAGATAGGAAGAAATCACCACAGTTTTCCATAGTCCAAGATGACGTCTTCAGATGTCTTGTTTTGTTCGACAGTTCAACAGTTCAAAACTCAAATATATCCTCACAACTGAGAAGCTTGAACCAGAGAATGTTTAACATCTTTGCTTGAAAAATTACTTACATTACAGACTGACAATTAAAACAGCTGCTGATTAATATTCTGTTGATGGATTTATCTGTGAATTTGCCAGAGCAGACTTCACGGTTACATAACAGTTGAGATATTAAGTAGACACACATGCCGAAAGAATAAATGCATAAGAATGACTGTCTCTGTATGACATGAAATACTAAAAGATATATACTGAGCTGTACAATGTGATTTGAATAATAAGTCATATGTGAAGTCTATTTTAGGGTGGATTTTGCCTTTAAGCTGTTTAGTTTGTGTAATACCCCTCAGAGTGGCGTTTGGTGGGTGGGAGAGTGAGTTGTTATGGGAGTTAAAGTGACTCAGTCAGGAGGTAGCCTGAAAGGATCCATGGCATTTGAACAGCATCAATAATTCAGTATTTGGTCACTTAGGAGGACCCAAGAGCCACTAAAAACAGCAACAGGCAATATGATCCCACTTTACTCAGTCCAAGCTATTGACAGTTTGTTTTATTGTAATATGATAGTTGGCTGTTGACAGTTGGAACTGTTTTAACAATAAGGTCAGCACTTACCCAAAGTTGTTTGCATGATTTATGATAAAACTTTAAAAAGTAAAAGTGGTTTTAATGAATAAAAACTCTTCACATGCTAAAGTGGTAGATTTATCACAGAGTGTGTCAGAGTGAATACATGTAGCAAGCCTCTTTCCCTGCCTCACCTGTGAGATGGGGATGGGGTAGGGGCCTGGGAGGTTCTCCTGAAGTCTCACAGGGTCGGGCGATGCCCAGGTGTTCCCAGTCACCTCAACAGTAACAATGCTGGTGGTGAAGAAAGCGTTTGCCTTCCCAGCCATGTCCTTCACCATCACTGAGAGTTTGTAACGGCCACACATCTCTGGGTCCAGAGTAGAGGCTCCTGGTGGTTACAGTATGTGTGCCATGTAACCGGTGTATATGAGGAACAAGTCATGTAAAGGGAAATAACAAGTTAAAAGAAACACAAAAAAGTGTCAAAAATAAAATAGAAATATTGTTTTTCTACACTATACAATTATGTGATGGTGTATGGAAACACATAATGCATTAACCGACAATATTTACCTCAGATAGAAGACATCGCCTGCAAAATTATACAAAATATCTTTTCTAAGCCATCTGAGTCACTTTGTTTTCCATTTTCTTGCTAAGATGGTAA
Organism: Micropterus salmoides; assembly: GCF_014851395.1. Taxonomy (NCBI): domain Eukaryota; kingdom Metazoa; phylum Chordata; class Actinopteri; order Centrarchiformes; family Centrarchidae; genus Micropterus; species Micropterus salmoides. Next base: position 16,262,163 of record NW_024044348.1, on the reverse strand, counting down.
ATAAATAACAGAGACAGCCCACAGAAACGTAATCAAAGCCATCAGTAACAGCTGGCCTGGAAATAAAGTAGAAAATCAAGGCGGTAATTGTCAATTTTCACTGCTACTATGAAGCTTTGTAGAAACCAGTAGCAGCAGCATGAGTCGGAAGGGACCGGCAAGCGTGAAAGTCATCCAGCTCCTGCCAAGCCGTAAAAAAGGGCAATACCAGAGCTACAGAAATAGCACCATCATACAGGACTGCATCTAGGTTAAGTATGTGTGAGTACTGTACGTACACTGTACATGTATGTCTATTTGCCTAAAAGAAGTATTTATTGGTTATTATTGAATATAACTTTAACCCTAACAAGATAAATCCAATCCAACCCATGTTGATCATATTTTAATAAATGCAGTAAGTGACTAACAACTATTAGACCTTTTAAAGAAAGGCTTAATATCTCTGCATTACTTCTCATTGGGACCACCAGTCAGAGCTCGTTATTTAAGCCAGAGCTAATTTCCAAATTATCCCTGCATTTAATCTTAGAGCCCTATCAATTCTGGATGCATGAGGCCAATACGGACATTATTTCAGATTTTAAGAAATATGATCACTCTTTTTTAAATACATACATTAACAAACTATGTTTTTGGTTAGAATTTGTTTTTATTAAGAAAGGTGATCAATAGGGGAGCAGAGCAGGATATTTTACGTTTGAGAAATAAACTTGCCAGCACTCTCTGGTAGACAAACTATGTAATGAAAACACTGATTCTGAATTTCCACAAATATGTCTTTCTGTACTCTGTTACTTATTGGCTAATATTGATGGTTCCATAACTTAGTGGCATGCTCAGACATGGCTAAGATGCAACAAAGAAATGAGAAATCATTCTTGAGTGTGCAAAAAGTATGGCCCTCTGAAGCTGCAGGGAGCTAACTATAAACTGGAGAACACTGTGTGTTCTTCTATCAGAGGTGCTGTCTTGTAGCTGACCTTGGATTGTGATATTATTGAAAAAAAACTTCTCTTTGGGGGACAAATGAAGTATTACATTAAGTTGATACTTTCCCTACAGTCAGTAGTTCGGACTGACCTTCTTCAGTGAGGGAAACCTCTCCGGTGATGGAGTCGATGAAGAACATTTGACTGGAGGGAATCCTGGGTGTCTGTTCCAAGAGGCTGAACCGCAGCTCAGCGTGGGCAGTGTTGGGGTCATCCCGATCCAGAGCCCCCACCTGCATGAATGGGATCCCTGAGAGACAGAGGTGGTGCAGTCACAAATGTTGCCTTCTCTATGACAGACAAACTCTCCCCACATTTACTTTCTCAGTTCATACAGAAAAGGATAGAACATGGGCTGTACCAATCAGGATGCACAACACCAAAGACATATAAGCATTCGATGTATGAGGGTTTTTTTATATATATTTAAATGCCTGTTTAGCACAAAAGACCACATGACACAATAATATCGTCAACCATTATCAAATAGTATGAGAGCTGGTTTCACAATTGTTTTAAGTGATAAGTAGTACGTAAAAACATGTTAAAACTAGAACAGTAGTTTAGCAGTTTATCTTCAAGTGAGATGATATTTCTTTTGACAAAACTAAATCACACATAGAATGAGCTACAAAAGATTTTTTGTTGGGGGTTTATGTTTTACTGATAATGGTTTCATTGTCCATCTCTTCAGAAAAACAGGACTTAAATTTGGAAGTACATTTGGGGTGTTGTACCTAAGCTGTGTGACAATCTGCAGAAAAGTCTTTTTTAGTGTGTTCAAAACACAACTGATCCAGCTTGCCACATTAAAAATTCAATTACTACTGCGTTTAAGGGTAAATTACAGTTTCCATGAATACATTAGGCATGTTTTCCACTGTTTAGGCAAAACTGAAAGAGTTTTTGAATTCCCTGTAGCATGACTGACAAATGTGAACCAGACTAAAGAAAATGTGCAACACGGTAACATCAGAGCTCATGGCCATGGTACCTTTGAGAAGTCCGAGCTGCACGCTGCCCCTCATGCTTTCCTCTATGAAAGTCGGCACATTGTCGTTCTTGTCAATAACACACACTTCGACGGTGAAGCTCTGGCGGTGCACTGATGTTCTGAAGGACACCTGCAGTGCATACACAAACACTCTCTGTAAGTATCTTTGAAAAACACACTCTGGAATCAGCATGCAGCCTTCACATGAGAATCTAATGAGAATCTAAAGAGTGATTTATTCTTAGGATAAAAAAAGATACAAAAAACAAATTATATTTGTTACGTGAATTTGACGCATTGTTAATTAATTAATTTCTTTGAACTATTCATTAGCTAAGATATGTATGGAAAATTGCTATCACTACTATGATATGATATGACACTATAAGATATGCTACCTGCAGAGAGTAAGATGGCTGTTTCTCTCTGTCCAGTGGTTTTAGAGCATACAGAAACTGAGCGTCGACTCCAAATATCCCCTCATCATCCCCTGTTACCACCAGGTCACTATAATTACCTGGCAGGCTATGGAGCTGTACATGACAGAACAAGAGTCATGAAACATCAGTGAGCGTTCCTGTTTAAAAGCAAGACATCTGCACAAACAATAACATTTAGGAGGACCGGACAGACAGGTTAGTTAGTGCAGTCATCAGTGATTTCATTTTAACCTATATTTAAACAGAAAGTCCACTTGAGAGAGAAACAAGTACTTAAAATACTGACAAATTACAGTAAATAAAGCATGACTGAAACATCAAATGAAGGGGAGGTGAGTAACACATGATGTTTTTGGTACAATTTGCTCAAAAGGTGAAAATACAAGCTAGAGTGTTTCACATTTTGCGTTAGTAATATCTATTTTTTGGTTTTCTGGCAAAAAGTCACATTTAACATGAAACTGTCACTCAGAGTGGTAAAATGTTGACTAAGCTACACAATAATACAGCCCCCACACTAGCTGCAGCGTCACTTGCCCCGCATGGCCTTGATGGATAAGTCTGGTGATATTTTATATATTTCTTACTATCAGTGAATCCTGTGAAAAGACCAAAACCAACAACAAAATGATCCTATTAACACATATTGTGTGTTCCCAAAGCCTTACATAGCCTGTTCCTGTGGGCCATTATAGACCTCTATTGTTATCTAAAACTATTAAAAACACATCAGTGAGCCGCACCATTGCGCAGGATGACCTGTTCCCTAATTACCATGAACATGGCCACTGTAGCTTATTTTGAGTCAGTTCCACATACACCATTCTGCTGCTTTAAACACTGGCTACTGCACTAAATCTGTATTAATCCTCAACTGAAAGTTACACTATTCACTGCTGTTTGAATAACGTTTGTTAAACACTACAGTGCCCAGCTGTTGACTGAAATTACTGATCTGGTTATAAATTAAACTATATAGTTGTTAAAGGACTGCCTTTTTACCTACATAACACTGCAAAAATCAGGCACATTCAGTCTCAAAATGATTCTTAGGCTCAGGTGAGCCCCAAACCATCCCTCAGTTATACTGCAATAGGCCTAGACTGCTGGGAGACGTCCCAGCAGTGAGCTCCTCTCTCCTCTTCTCCCTCTCCACCTGGATGCATTCTCATCTCATAAATGCATGTTACTTACCACTACAATTAGTTTACATCTCTATGTCGAACTTGCATTGTGATACTATTTGTTCTCGTTCCTTCTGCTCACCCCCACCACCTCCCACATATTTTCTTTTAAATGCTGCCAGCATCCTGCCATTCCACTTGTCTGTTGACCAAATTATCATTATAACAATTCTACAACTTTGTAATACTTTGCAGGAAGGCTCAGTTGAGATAAGTATACACAAGGCTCAGATGTCTTGAAATCCCTAAATGAAGGTCCTCTTAAAGCAAAAAGCAAATGTCAAACCAAATGTGTTGGGGCCTGTCAATCACAGTAAGCAAGATGATTAAAAACATTTTGTACTGTGTAAGGTTTACAAAATTGATCATTCAAAGAGTTAAAATAGAATAGCTGATGAGTATAGCCCTCTCTGATGAACAGATTTTCACGAAGAGCTTTTACCTTGAATAAATCTGGAGCAAGTATTATGTCCATTCCATTATACTATAATACAAAGTGGGATTATCCATCCAACATGCTATTTGAAGAGTGGTAATGACACTCAGGACGACACAAAGACTAAAAATATTACTATGTGTCACACAAGATGTGATGACGCCACATCACAACCAATTAAAAAGGATGTCTGAGTGATATGTATCAACAAAACCGCGCCTGACACCCAGCTGGACTGAATGCAGAGGCTGGGTCTGATGCCTGAAAAGCATTGTGAACGCTCCAATTATAGTCTAGTGATGACGGCAGCATGTTCATACATCTTCAACCTTCATCTTCAAGTGCATATGGGAGAGAAAAAAGAGACTGATGCAATTCTGGCTTACAATCTACCTTCACCTTCTGCCTAAAGAGCAATGTTGTTTTTTTCACCACATTCCTCAGAACTAAACGTTCAACTGGCTCAAGACACTGGCAGATGTTTTCATTTACCTGGTTTAATCTAGTTATTCAACTTATTCGACTCCTCAGTGAACTTTGCATTAAATCTAATTAAATACTAAAAGCATCTCAAATATACTATCCTAATATATTTATGAATATGACATACTGTATGAGAATAAAAACTTCTACTCAGTATTGCATGCTTTTGCTGATTTTCTACTTGTATGTATTATGCTCTAGTCACCATGGTAATATTTGGAAAATGGTCAGATGGGAAATTTATAAGAATTAAACATATCATTTCATAACAGAAAGCTATGAGCACAAGAAGAACATTCGTTTGGTAAATTCATGTAAATTGAAATGCCTTACCTTGGCTAGATACCAGGGGAAAATACCATCGTAGTTTTCAGGGACACCAATTTTAACACTTGCCCCAGAGCATGGTGCAAATGTGTGTAAAAGTATCACCAACTGCGGAACAAAATGTGTCTTAGTGACATTGTTGATGCAGTAATATGCTAAATTAACAATGTTACAACAACAAATAAATAAAAGAGAAATTTAAAAAATGGCAACATCTTACTGTGAGAGCTATGATGAGCATTGGCGTAGCTCCTCTGTCAGCCATGAGTCCCTGTAAATGTGGCATGTTCACAGCATTTCAAACCGCATGGCTTCAGGCCAAAAATCAACACAAATTCTTACATACACACAGATTTCACAGTTTTTACATGTCCGACAGCCTGAATTTAAATGCATAACTACCTACAAAGCCAGTTAAAACAACATCAGAGCCTCCACTATAGTCAGTAGCACAGAAGACAAATAAAGCCGAGCTTGATATGGAGGTTAAACCTTTGCCTGTTAAAATCAAGTTGGGTACAAAGATTATGTCATTTCCTTGTTGCCTTAACGTCTTTTAAATATCTATTAGATAGCTGCTTTGTTGGCAATAGCAGAACACATGTTATGCTGCAGTGTTCAACTAAGCCTCTAAAGTATAAGAACAAGCTTTGCATTTACTCAACCACTGCACATAACGACGATTAAAAAGACAAAAAAGTGCAACCACTTAAGTAGCACAACATACGAAATTGTCCTCAAATTGTAAACAAGACGTTTTGTATCTTACCTTCTCCAAACAACGCATGTATTCCTCTTGAGACCTGTGAGAGGTGTTTAAATTGGGTGGAAAAATTGCATACTTGTACTCCTTTGGATTAATGGTTAACACCTTCAGATAAACATGCTTAACTACCTTGTTTCCTTCCTGTAAAACCAATGGCCAGTGAGGCTTCATTCCACCGATACGATCAAATGAATATTCATGAGAATGTAAATCCCCAAAACAACATTGACTTACTTTCTGTTGCAGAAACAGAAAAGAAAACAGAAACAGAAAATCTTTTATGTTTTGATTTTATATTTTATTGAAAAAGGAAATCAACGTAAACAAAGAATTTCCAAATAATGTCAAGTTTCACAACACTAAAATAACTTATTGCTTAACTCATACATTCACAACCTGAATTCAATGTTATGGAACAACACAGAAAGATTCCCCTTCTCTTTGACTAGTCCTTAGTAACTTGGCCAAGGCACGAACCTGCGTACCACGTTTCAAGTAAATATAACTCTGGATTACCTAGTATTGTGATCCTTTACCATGTCTTTTAGGATAATGAGATGTATGTTGCATTCAGCATCATTCAAGTTATAGTATATACATCAATCCCCTCCACTAAAGGAGCACAACAATAACCCAACAGCAAGGCAATTTTTGCAACTCATTAGAAATAACAAGCCTTTGTGGATTTATCATACATACTGATCATGTTATGACAGCAACATGTTTAAGGCAAACAAACAAACAAAATGAAATAAAATAAATGTTTGCGAAGCTTCATGCAGGTTATCACCATCATGATATGACTTGAATAATGTCAGTCGTTCTTTTTACTAATTAAGTCCTCTCTTTGCTTTTGGTTGGTGTCTAAAAAATAAAAATATAGGTCTGTACAGCTCTATTAGTCCTTTAGGGTTAGTGTTAAAACACACACAGCTTCTGGTCTTCAGAGGCCAAAGGAAAAAAATGTCCATCTGTCCCATCTTTTCCTCAGAGAACTGTTAGGTCATGGCAGGACTTTGACTTCTGCCTGAATGCCATCTTCTTGTTCTTGCGTGCAACCATGCGGCCCAGAAACCGTTTGGCCTTCTTGCCAATGCTCTCTCTACGCCTGCAGTTGGCCATGCGTCGCGCGTTCTCCTCCTTGCTGTCTTTCCTCAAGCGGATCTGTCTGACGATGCCCTCGAATAGATCCTGCACATTGTGGTGAAGGGATGCTGATGTCTCAATGAACTTGCAGTCAAATACCACTGCACAGGCACTCCCCTCTGCAATAGAGTACATATGGAGGAAGGAAAGTTAGTACTTTGAGTAGATGCGCATTATGAAAACATTAAAGTAGAAGCTCAAGTAGATTGAGGCTGAAAACTGAAAATAGTGACCCTAGATAGAATAAATTAGCCCTATTTCATAGTAGTTTTAAAACTCTGGCAGATAGCTTTAGTTTGCAGTGGTATTTGAAAGTAGACCTGAACCTGAGCAGTTAAGTGAGAAATGTGGCCTGATCCCACAAAAGCCGGTCAAACCCAACCTGTTCTGTCAGATTTGATCATGAAAAAACTCAAATGATTAATATTAGATATTTTTAAAGTAACCAAACTTCATAACCTATCTACCCTAAGCTTAAAACTTATATTAGCTTAACACATAATGCAAAGTTAGTTCTTCGTGTTGACTTACCATCTACAGACACTTCTCTGGACCGCACCAGGTCACTCTTGTTGCCCACAAGGATTATGGGAATGTTCTCTGACTGCCTGGCCCGACGCAACTGAATACGCAGCTCTGATGCCTTCTCAAAGCTTGATTTGTCTGTCACTGAATACACAATGATGTAGGCATCTCCCATCCTCATGCACTGTTCCTTCAGCCACTGGCTGTTATCCTTTAAGAAAGAAACAGATCCCAAGTTTAGTATCATACATGGCTGATCCCACCTTTTACTATGAATCAATGTAAGTGAACAAATGTTGCAAACATAAAATATAACTCACCTGTTCCCAGATGTCATACAACACAATGGATGACTCTTCTTCATCCACTACCACAGATCTGTCATAAGTGTTTCCTGAGGGGGAAAAAAGAAATATACTGTTACACACTGACAGAGAGCAGCAAAGCATCTCTTATCTGGTGTGTTTGTTGTCAGTGTGTGTTGTTGCTTTCCTTCACACTGATTTAAGCACATTTTTTTTCTTTTGTAGTCTACACACTGATCACAGCGTGTGATCAAGCCATCACTGGCCTTTTATATTTCCCCTTCACATTACACTATTGGATATGTTTCTGACAGCCGCACAACTGAGGGCAGGGCTGGTGCCTCGCTGTAGATGGAAATAGCAATAATCAATGCATGTACACCCTTGTGTGCAAAAATAAGAATGCAGTTTGTTTTTAATCCATCGACTAAACTTTCTAGGTTCTTTATTGTCCCACTGTGGGGATATATGTTAATTTTATCAATATTCTCATGCATAGTTCTGACTAAGAGAGCTCATAAGGCTTCATGTCGCTTTTGTTTAAGTCTAACATCTTCATTATTTTTAAAATGTGAATGGGGTTTCTTTTTAAAGGTTAAGGTTAGGATCATTCAAAAAGAAGAAATTGGCCTCCAAAGTTTGGATGCTTAATATCTTAGAACTGCACTTCATTCATTGAATCTTGCCTCTCCAGAGCATAAGTTCCTATAGTTGTATTGTTCAGAATTAAGACAATGGACACCTTTAGTGTATGTGTATGCTTTAGTGTGTGTGTGTGTGTGTGTGTGTGTGTGTGTGGGTTGCTGGGGTTGATGACTCATCCTCAGCATTATCATTTACCTGTTTCATCGCAATCGTGACCAGCATCCTCAACACCTCCAAAGACGCGCGCTAGGCTGGACTTGCCGACACCGTGCTCGCCGAGGAGAACCACCTTGTAAACCTGGGACTCCGCTTCGCTGCCGGTGGAGATGACAGAATCGGAGGAGTCCGACGCGCAGCTGCCTCGGTGCTGCTCTTTCGGCGAGTAGGACGTGCAGCGCAGGAGGTTGGACAGCTCGTCGGTTTGCCCTGTCTGTGGCATCGTGGCGCGCAGGTCCCGGTCGTCCACGGGCATGCTTCTCCGGTGTAGGTTTGGTACATTCATGGGGAACGGCATGCTCCCTCTTCTCTTCTCCATGTTCCGCAATTTGTCACCCTTGTTCAATGTCATTGTGCTTAAACCGAGAGTCTGTGGATAGAAGTGACATGCGTAAATGTGTGCTCTTATGTTTGATCACATTTGAACAGGCCTAAAACAAAAGTGTAAAGTCTGTATAGGGATGCAGTGGAGGTTAACGCCACAATTCAACACATACGTTTGTCTGTTGATTTTATAGGCTAATTAAGCAAACATTAAATCAAATAAAAACGCAAAACAACCCTAAAAATTAAAATGTCCGATTAGTAGACAAATAAAGACACTTACTCAGTGCTGGCAATTAAATCCAATGAAGGCAATCCAATAATCCTTGGTTTGAAGAGTTGTTGCAGCCTGAAAAAGCGGTTTTGCTCGAGTATAATCAGAGTCTCTGCTCTGCCTACTTATAAGGGGACTCGGAGTGACGTCGGCAGGGATTCGCCCCAGAGAATCACGTCTCCGCTTATAATAGTGGTGCGTAACGGTAACATCATACAGAGGAGGGGGTGTATGACTAGAGCTGAGGAATCTCCCTTCCGTATCGCCAAATGGAGAGTTTACCTCTGAGGGGGCGGCCAGAGATGAATCCTTGAAGAGGGAAAGCCCACTTAAAGCCAGAGTGATATCCATATTTTAAATTAATTTATAGCCTACATTTGGAGATGGTGGAAGTATATCCACATGATGCGAGATGGTAATGTGTATTGGGCGCATAAATTGTACAGACCTTATGAATGCTATAATGGAAATGTTTTCGCTTGCCTTGCTTAAATTGTCAGTTTTGAGCCTGGCCACTGCAAGGTGGAGGTCATGGTTACAATTACACACTATGGGAATGTCATTTTAATGTGAGGGAGTTCACATTATACATGCATATGGGTATATGGGCAAACTTGAATGCATTAGGCCTATAAAATGCGAAATATTTGGTAATTGGCTCCGTCTGTGGCGGCTCTATGGACTGCCGTCGCACTATGCAGAAAATAAATACTTGTGTGTGTCAGTGAAAATGCCATTAACACGAAAAATACCAAGGTGGGATTCCTTTATCAGGCATTGCTTTCCACACACCCACTTACGGACTGAAAAAAATGAAGGCTGCACCCACAGAACCATCGTGCCTTGCATTTGCAGTTGTAATTCTTCACAGCAGACAGGCCGGACCTATGCCAATAATAATGTTTGGCTTTACTGACCCATGCCCTAATAATGCCAAATGGATTCATTTTAACGATGCTATCTTTGCTAAATAACACATTAATAATGGCACTTAATGGAGCGCAAGTGACTTTGAGTCAGTTTTCTCTATTTTACTTCTGCCTGCGTTTTTATGTTTAATCTTGCATTTTTTTGGCACACAATGTAACCACTTTGAACGCTACAGTGCTGTGCTCCATAGACAGAATTAAATTTTCCAGTTTCCATGGTATGTTGCTGCCCCCTTGTGGCTTTGGGTCTTGTATTACAGTTGAACCTTTTGAAATCATAGGTACAGTATGTGTCCAATATTGTAATGTGTGTTCTGCCTTGTCAAAAAATCATTGTGATAGGGGTATTAGTGCAATTGGTGTTTGCATTCTTTTCTAAATCTACTTATCACAGTTAATATTTACCTCAGACGCTCTTATAGGATTTGTTTTCTTTACCAAATCAACCTCACAGAGTTCACTTACTATTTATCCAGTGTTTAAGGATTTCTTGGCCTTTAGAGATAAGGCATTTTGTTATATTCTGTCTTGGACTTACTTGAATTTATTAGAATATAACACGTTTCCCGTGATGATATGACTGTGTGCATTTTATTTTATTCTGTATTTGGATAGCTTCCACTTACTGTTGTTTCTGTGATCAACATATTAATTCAGATCTGTATCGACCCATCAAATTAAAGGTGTGGACAGGGTGCTCTCGTTGTTTGGTAACAGCTTGAAGCAATACTACTAATAATAATAATTGTGACCACACACTTTCAGCCCAGGTTAGATCAGATTTTGCTCAAACATCACTTTATTTAGGTAATATATATATAATATATATACCACAGATCATAAATGTTTGTATAAAATGTACTTGACAATAGGCTCATATGAAAAAAAATATCTTATGAGCCTATTCATTGTTTATAGTCTACTGATCAACTGATCAACTCGACGATGCAAAATCTGTGTTGCCATCTTTGGTGTATCATTTGTAGGCCTATATAAAATAAAATGTGTAAGTGGTCCATACACAGAGGGTATGGTATGCTGTACAGAGTGTAAAGCCCCTTGAAGCAAATTTGACTTGTGATATTGCTCTATATAAATAAAAACTGACATTTAGATAAAGTAAAAAAGTACTCATTCTGCAGCTGTAAATGATTCTATCCTATCCGATATTGGATTTTTGAGGCTGATACTGATATCAATATTTGGGAGTTGAAAAAGAATTTAGAGATTATAGATAGACGAAACTGACAGAAGGGCAGGACTTGTCGCAATTACAAATCCGTCTGCTACTTCAGCACCATGGACAGCACTTTGGGTTTATCAATACACAGCAAAGTTAGTTACTGAGATTTTAGGGCCATGGTGGGGGCCACAGATTCTCATCTGTCAGATAAAGAATCAATGAGCCGCCCAGGCAGACTAGACTAACATTTTAAACTAAACAACCCCTCCAGGGGTTGTTGACATGGCAAACAGAATTGAAAAATACAATAGGCAAACTTTCCTAGTTATGAAAAAATGCCATTCATTATAAACAGGTTGCCTTTTCAATAATAATTCAAGTTAGTCAGTTGTGTGTGTGTGTGTGTGTGTGTGTGTGTCACATATTCAGATCCTTTACTTAAAAAAAAGTACTTGTACCACATTGTTAAAATACTGTTACAGCTCTGCATTTAAAACTGTTACTAAAGTAAAAGTATGTATAATCAGGAAAATGTACTTAAAGTATTAAAGGTAAAAGTAAGCTACTCACTGCAATAAGAAAAATGTCCTTTGACTGTTACTACTACTTAATACTATTATATATTAGATAATTATTATTACTCGTAAATTAATGGTTTTCATGTTGTAATTGTTGAAGGGAGCTCTTTTAAACCATTTGTTTTGGAGGGCAACTAATTACTTATTATTAATGGATTAATCTGCTGATTATTTTCTCCATTAATTGATTTTTTGAAATTCTGAAAATGGTAAGAAATGCTGTAACAATTACTCAGAGCCCAAAGGGACACTTTCACAATGCTTGCTTTGTCTAACCAACCAAAATCATTACAAACAAATTAAAATAATTTAAAGCAAAACAGCAAATCTTCACACTTGTGAAGGTGGAACTACCATGCAATGTTTTTACAAGAAAAAGGTCTTAAACGCCATTTAATTTCAATGTCAATCTAATAATTGTGTCAGCTGTACTTGAATAAAATGTTGGGTTGTTCAGAAACACATTTTATTATGTCTTCATATGTTTTGCGTGTAAAAATCTTAATTTGTAAAGTAATTAGTAACTAATAAAGCTGTCAGATAAATGTAGTGAAGTAAAAAGTATATAATACTGCCCCCTGAGATATAGTGGAGCAGAGGTAGAAAGTGGCATGAAAAGTACCTCATTTGTACTTAAGTAGCAACAGTACATGAGTAAATGTACTTAATTACTGTCTACTACCGATTACTGTATGAGGGTGTATATAGGCCTACATTAAATTTGTTCAAATGGTCTCTAGGGGGTGTTAAAGAACATTTTTGTGTAAATCTGGAAGTGAACAATGTATTTCCTTTACAGGCAGTGATCGAGTTGGTTCCAGTCAACTTTTCTGTGCACTTAGGACTGTCCTAGTTGAAATTTCACTGTGGAGGCCTTTCAACATGCTGGACTGGCCTGTTGGTCCATATAATACATAATACATCCATCATCTGGACCGTGTGGTTGTAGCTCCATCAGGAAACCGGAAGTCAACCCTTTTACATGATATTACGCATGCGCGTGCTCTCCCGTGTCTTCGACCTCTACTACAAACCGGTGAGAGCTAACCTCCTCTGCCACAAACTGTGTTTGAGTTTGATGTAATAGTGCTGCTTTTGTGTAACTCGGTGTCTTTGTAGCCCTGTGGACCGCAGAACTGCTCAGTTTTTCTGATTTGCCAACGAGTTTGTTTTTGGCGACATTGTTCGGTTTGCAGCTGATCTTGACCTTAACTTACTTGTGTGTGTCCACTTAACGTTAACTTTGCCCTTTCCTATTTAGCAAACTAGTTACAGAGTCATCCCAGATATTCATTTTCGTGTTTAATGTCTTTCTGTCTCCAGATCACGGTCACTGAATCAACGCCAACACCTTTGGCTGACCTGACCACTACGTCCCTTCGTGATGTATGCCTGTGCTAAGTTCGTCTCCACGCCCTCTCTGGTGAGTCTGCGTGAATGAATGGAGGTAACAAGTGACTTTGCCGGTGTGCTTACTCGTGCTTGTTGTGATCATGATAGTTTGCAAAAAAAACTGCTAGTCTGTTCAGTGCTTAGCCTGCTAACGCTGCGTGTTTGACCCTCTGCTAAAGTCCGCTAGCTTAAAGTGTTCACACCTGCAAGGGCGTCCTAGCTTTGAGTTTATCAGGACAAAAGTCAGCCTATACACTGTATCCCAGTGTGAGACAGTTTATTCACCTTTTGATGCAAATATTTGATTCGAAGCTTATTCTATACTCCATATTTATATACAAATTTATAACGTTTTTCAACAGTTTTGTAATTGTTTTTGTCCTGCATATTGCTCTACGTGTTTGTACTGTTTTGTATCTTGGTTGTACTCTTGCACCGTGTGTCTTCATGTTGCCTCCTTCACACTGAATGTTGCATTGTTTCACGTTTCGACCAAAAGTACCGGGGACTTTTAATTCTCTGGATCTCTTTTCAAGGAACTAAAAGGTTCCTTCAGCCCACTGTTGTGTGCGTTTCCACCGTGGTCTAAAGACCTGCGAAGATTAGGCAAATTAACCAGCTGACATAGGCTGTAGCCAGGATGCACAGGCATCATTATTTGTAACCACTGTCCATGAGCAACATTTATAAATAAACATCAGATTTAATTGGAATATAATGGAAAGCTATAGGCTATGCTTGACCATTAAAGCAGCTTGCAGCAGTGTGGGAGTAGAGTGGAGAGACACATGATAAAGTTTGTTACAAATTTAATAACAAACTGGATAAAACCATAAAGTTCTTAAAATAATTCCAGCACAGAGAAAGAAACACACAAAAAAAATTGCGATAGTTTGGAAAGTTATTACAAGCTATTGCAACATTTCCAGCCAACAAGAGCTGCAGATCACCTGGCCAGACTCATGTCTATGTCCACCTGATCTTCACAGGAACATGATTTTAAGAGCTTTAATACCTACACACTAAAAACTCCTGGGTTAAAAAGGGACCAGCTAATTTCTGGGTTATTTCAACCCAGAAAACTGGGTTATTCTTTTTGACCCAACTCCTGGGTTAAAAACCTGACCCAAATGTTGGGTTAATAAAAACCAACATTGTAGTTAATATGACTCAACTTCTGGGTCAAACAACCATTTGGAGTATATGCATGGTTTTGGGCTTCTCTGAAAGATAACACTCTGGGGTGATTGTAAGTGCTACTGGAATTGATTTAATATAAGTTTAAACACACTAAAACTAATATATTTCATTTCTGCTTGAAAATGCTTGCTAACAAATGCATGCAGACAACTGTAGCTGGGACTTATTAGCTGTAGGACCATGGCATAAAGACTTACCTAGACCAAGTTTAAATTTCAAACCAATACCATGAAAAATTACTATTTTACAGAGGTTTGTCTTAGCATATTTTTTTCTAAAACACGCCGTAGCTTACCGCAGATGTGTTTTTTTTTGCTGGTAGATCATAAACTTCCTACTTAAAGCTGGATATCGTTATTTTCAGAATTTTATTGGCTACACGAAGTGCCAGTCATTGGCACAATTGCTTACAATTGGCTCGGCCTACCCACGAAATAATAGAGGCTGGCCCTTCCTTACAGCATGGGCTCTCGTTGGCTATTGTTATAGGCTGTGAGAGGGACATGTGAGCTCCTGTTGGGTTTGATTTGGTGTCACTCGAAAGGTTAGAGTTCAGCGGCTAATTTGAATACAAGCTATCGTAGTTGACGTTATTACAGTTATAATGACACGAGCCACGTCTGCTAGCAAATATGAAATGATGTGGCAGCAGTCCCTGGGGATTTATTGATGGAATAATGTGTTTTGTACTAAATATTTTTACTGGATTGGATCATCTGGACCTTTGACAACGTAACAAGACCATTTTTGTTGAAATATAATCGATCGGTACATTATTATGAGGCTTCATACGTGAGTCTCATCAATTTTGCTTGTACTAGTTGGCTGATTGTACCCACTGTGGTGATTGTATCCTGAAATGGTTTGCATTGGTCGAATCACGAGGATTTTATCACATGAGTATGAAGTTAACATAGCAGTTGTGTGCACATACCGAAAGCTGCCACCAGTTGGGATGTTAAAAGGTTAAACCCTATAATGGGTCACTGTTGGTGTTGTCACTGCTGGCTTTTATCTATAGTTTACCATATTTACTGCAAGCCGAATGTCACTGTGGATGAAACCACATGCTTTTGATGCTGTCTTAAGCAGAGCAGGTGTATTCTGAGCAAATTTTAAAGCTATACAGACAGATGTCAGTAGAACTTGCTGGTAAAGCATCTTATCAGAGCACAACCGTCTCAACTAAATATCTTCTTTTATCTCCTTGATACAGGTCCGTGCTGGATCTCGGGCTCTGTACAGACCACTCTCTGCAGCAGTAGTCTCAGATGCCAGGAAAGCAGAGGTAAGCAGCTATCTGTACTGGGAATTGTAACGGATTTATTGACTTTGAGTGTTCACACAAAATAGGCACTCTGAAGCCACCACAGCTACATTAATCTTCTTTGCTATTCTCATACAAATAAAAACCCATGTACATTTCACACAATGCAAGGTTATTTAACACTACTATAGTAGGTATTTTTGAAACTTCCTAACATATGTTCAGTAAAATTTAAAATTGGGATTTGATTTTTTTTTTTTTTTTTTTTATCTCACCCATACCTATTAAAGTACTGAAGAAACCAAGCCCATGGCTGCATATTATAACAATGTTTAATGTAGCTGCATGTCAGGTTTTCATGTCAAGTACAAAAGCAGACTGCTAAGATTAGAAGCTGAATAGCATGCCTTGCATTAAACAGTTACTATTGAGGAGTACCGCTGAATGTCTGTAGATTAGATAGCTAGCTAGCCTATGTGGCTAACATTAGCTGCACATAGGTTGGTACCGTTATAAAAAATGCAATGCCAATTCTGCATCAGCATTGAAGTTTACCTTTCAAAAGCTGCACAAATGTTCACTTAAGCATTTGGAGAACTGTCATTAAGTACATAGCGGGGATAGATTTGGGGGAGGTTTGGCTTTAGCATGAACTTTATAGGTATATTAAGTATTCTAGATACATGCATAGAGCGGACCTGACTTGCATGTTTGAAGGTAAAACCTCTGCAGCCAAACCTTGAGCACCAACACTTGCAAACCCCTGCTGATGGTTTATGGTTATTTTATTCAAAGATGAGTTATTCAAATTATGATTATATCTTTAATATCAATGATCGTATAAGATGGCTAAACTGGTCATTTTTATTGACTGTCCACCAAAATAGGTGATTTTAGTGGACCATTATGTGCCAGATACATAGAATGCTCGATATTTTACATTGCATATCAGTTAAGGGATCTAATCAAAACTAGAATTAAATATTTCTATGTGTAAAATGTTGAGTGCCACTTTGTGATCCTGTACTGATTTTGTTTTGTACTAATCTTACTTCATTTTTTGTATTTCAGACTGCTTCCCACCTGGCACCACAGAGTATTGTAGCCTCCCAGCAGCAGGTGGCAGTGCGGGGATTCCAGACCAGTGCTGTGAGCCGGGACATCGACACTGCTGCAAAGTTCATTGGAGCAGGAGCTGCCACTGTGGGAGTGGCTGGATCTGGAGCTGGAATTGGAACGGTGTTCGGTAGCCTTATTATTGGATATGCCAGGTAAATTAAATACATCATGTCATTTTAAAACATTTTTTTACATCTCCACCAAGGAGGGAATCCTGCACTTGTCTATCAGCAATGTCATAAAAAACACCAACAAAAAAAAAATATATAAATATAAATAAATATATATATATATATATATATATATATATATATATATATATATATATATATATATATATATATATATATATATATATATATATATATATATATATATATATAAATAATAAAATAAATAAATAATATATGAAAAATTAGTTTGGGAAAAGAACAATTAATTAACTTTTAGTGGTTCTTCTTTATATGTGAGATTTCTGCTGTTAGATGGTTGCAGTTAGATAGTAGTATTAGCAATAACTATGAAACCAATTCAAAGTATTTACATGGTTAAGAAATTTACTTAATTTAAGTAAAGGGTATGATGTCTTTGGATGTAAAAAACAAACAAACAGTATTTTCAAGGGTTTGTGCTGCCTCAATGCCTTCTAGTTATTGATATAATTATTTCCTCACATGTATTAAGTCTGCTGACTGAAATATCTTGGCAGTTGTACTTTTAACACCGTGTACCTCCAATTTGTCTCAGCTGCCTCTCTTTCTCAACAGGAACCCTTCTCTGAAGCAGCAGCTGTTCTCTTACGCGATTTTGGGCTTTGCTCTGTCTGAAGCTATGGGTCTTTTCTGTCTGATGGTTGCATTCCTTATTCTGTTTGCCATGTAAACCAGTTAAGCATTTGCTCTAAAGTGATACATTACAATGTTAACAAGAATTAGCAGTTTGAGATGCCCTTGAATGGTACGATGATTTCATCTTATCGTGTTGCTTATTCTTGTTCATTGTGAACCCACATATGTATGAAACTCAGGCAAACCCAAAAATGTTTAATGATGGTTTTGCCATTATATTGTATATTTAATCAAATGTTTTTGTTAACAAACACGCAATCAGCAACAGAAGTAAAATGTTTAACATCTTAATTCCTCATGTGTCTTTGTACATTTGTTACAA
Source organism: Micropterus salmoides (assembly GCF_014851395.1). Classification (NCBI taxonomy): domain Eukaryota; kingdom Metazoa; phylum Chordata; class Actinopteri; order Centrarchiformes; family Centrarchidae; genus Micropterus; species Micropterus salmoides. The sequence continues at coordinate 16,244,268 of NW_024044348.1, read as the reverse complement.
GTTATGGGGTGGTTCTATCTACATACTGTACACCTCTTGCATGGAAGTTGCTATGTTGTGCCGCCAAGTTCCTACAGTAGCCCAAACAGACAAACTGCTTTACAGAGTGCGTTTCATCAATATGAAGAAGTACTAGGCCCAATCCCAATGTCCCCCCTAAACCCTAAGCCCTGAACCCTCACTGACTTTACTGACTCCACTTGGAAAGTGATTGAGTGCAAGAGGCTGCAGATTCGTTGGTTGCAATCCCTTACCACTAGATGCCACTAAAACCTACACACTGAACCTTTAATGTTAGATTAGCGTTTGCACTGGTTACCCAATCAGCTAATAATAATGAATTACATTAATATAGCGCTTTAGATACTCAAAGCACTTCACAGTGAAGTGGGGGGGGGATTCACCTCAACCACCACCAATGTGTAGCACTGCAGCCATTTAGCACCACAACGCTTACCACACATCGAGCCAATTACTACAGGGGATGATAAGAATTAGGAATTTTGCCAGGACACTGGGGAAACCCCTACTCTTTTGCGAGAAGTGCCATGGGATCTTTAATGACCACAGTGAGTCAGGACCTCGGTTTAACATCTCAGCCGAAGGACGGCAGCTGCTACAGCACAGTGTCCCCATCGCTGCACTGGGATCTTATTATTAGGACCAGAGGGATGACTACCCTCTACTGGCCCACCAACACCATTTCCAGGAGGTCTCCCATCCAGGTACTGGCCAAGCTCAAACCTGCTTAGCTTCAGTTAATCAGCAGTAGCAGAGTTTACATTGGTATGGTTGCCAGCAAGCAAGTGCCACAAGTTTGTAAACAGGGGGGTGTTAAAAAAAATCAGTGCGCCTGCTTACACATACGTGTGTTCAAGGTAACACCGTTCCACCCAAAGGTTTTGCGTTAAACTCAGCCCTGTTGTCCAGTGGGAACTGTAAAGTGTTTGCCCAGGACGAAACTAACGTGTAAGTCCACGATTTCTAGGGGACATTGTGAAATGTTGGTTTCGCCCTGGCCAAAGATTTTTATTATCTGGACAAAGTAGCTATCTGTGGGTTCAACAAATGAAAATGGTGAAAAACTAACTTTAACGTTTTAATTAAGGTTTGCGTAGGAATCCAATGCGACGGATAAGTTAACGTTACAGCGTTCTGTGGTCACAATTAAACATTTCTGCAGTGACATCACTTCTTTTTCCAGTCAGCTCCTTTAAAGTCTTTAAAGTAAAGTTTTATTATTGTATACAATAACCACCCTAATATCATCCCAATCCTGAGGCCGCGACGAAAAAGAAAGCAACAGTTTGTCAGGTGGAACTATAGAAACACAGAGTTTAGGGGAGGACGGATTTGATCAACGTACGTGCCTCAGGTACATCATCCTAGCATGGGTGTTCAATGAAAAACAGAACTTTTATATTCGGACATGTCTGTTAGGCGGTAAAAAGAACCGAATGTCTAAATACATGTTCTCAATACATCACTTTTGCAGTACGTGGAGGATAATTGCCTTAAAAACTCAAACGCGAACGCCGACATCTCTGTGGTGGTTGTGGTCGTGTAACTGTCATACGGGTCCCGAGGTTGTTTTACAACTGAACGAGCAAAAAGGAGTCCCCAATAACCAGGTAAGTAAATTAAATTACACTTGTTACAGCTTGTTTACTAATGCTCCATTTACAAGTATGAATCAGAAAATGTCCCTGGTAAAACTTACCTAAGTGTTGTCAGAGCTTCCTTTAAGGATGCGGCCTAAGTTCATGCCTCTCTACAGTTCAACATTAGTGTATGTTTGTAACAGGTAACAAAAAGGCACAAAAAAAAAAGATCTTCATGTCAACCAGTACTGGAAAGCTTTGACCGGCAGTACAGTCAGGAACTTGGAGATTTGTGGGCAAATGCAAGGTACATTTTTCCAGAAATAATTATTACAGCTTACACACAGATAACGTTTGTACCCTTTCTTCATTGCGATTATTTTTCTCCTGCAGAGCAGTGCTCCTGGACCCTCTTTCTTGGCAGTATGGGGTCATGATCAACAGCTTCAGCACTGTGACAGACATCACACAGATTCTCCACTCACAGGGCTTTTCCACATTACTGCCAGATGTCTCCATGTTGCATTGTAAAGGCCCATCAACAGTAGCACCTCACTACATCTCCAAGTGCCCTCCGAATGACTCCCATCTTCAACCTGACAGCACCTTTCATGCCCTCGATCAGGACCTTCAGTCAGAGCCTTCACTCAGTTTGCCCCGTCCTTCATTACAATGTTACATCCACACACTTCCACTGCGGTTTCCCTCTCAGGCTCACAGGCCTGGCCAGCTGAAGCAGTACTACCTCCTGAATGCTGCCTCCCTGCTTCCAGTGCTGGCTTTGCAAGTCAGAGATGGGGAGAAGGTTTTGGATCTTTGCTCTGCCCCTGGGGGAAAAGCTTTAGCCATGATGCAGTGTGCCACCCCAGGTAAAACAAGCACTTTTTAAATTAATTTTGCAAACTTTAATTTCTTTATATCATGCAAAGAGGTGTAAAATTCAATATTAAAGTTTATTTATCAATTCATAGTGAATATTATTGGCTATACTTAAACTAAAATCACAAATGAAATCATAACTTACTTTATTAGTAATGGGATAATAACGGCACACTAACACAACACTTTCTAAGATATGGGGTGTTTGACAACAAGAACTTTTCACAAAAATATTTTGTTGAAGCATGTTGCACTTTATTTTTAGAAGTAAAAAAAGCTTACTTTTCACAAGTTGCTCCTGTTGAATTTAAGTAATATTTTAGTCTTCTATTAATAGCCTGTTTGCATTAAATACTTGTAATTAGCAATTCTGCTAATGTTATGTTCCAGCTCTTCTCTGCTGTAATGAACCAGACCCTCACAGACGGGACTGGCTGGCCAAAACCCTGGAGTCTTTTCTGCCTTACTCATTGAACAGCAGAGTGATTGTGGCTGCACAGGATGGACGGTCTTTTGGGCAAAGTGCAGCAGGAACATATGACAAGGTGTGTGTGGGGGGGGGAGAGTGAGAGTGAGTGAGTCGTGTTTGTGGCCATGGTTAGAAATGAATGAGAACAGCAAGCCTTTGAACAGAAGCTAATAAGCCCAGCAGTAAAGAAGAAAACCGTCCTATTCAAAATAGGAGCCAAGAAGAGGCAGACAATTGGCTGGGAGGAATCAAAGGACTCAAAGTGACTGATAATGAAACAAAATAATGAAGAAAAGGTTGCGAGTAAGACACGCGAGTGAACAATGACTGAAAAGCAGTAGAGTGGTGCAAACAGTCTTCACAAATTTAAGCTGTATTATGGCAATGAAATGGCTTTGTAAAATTTGCATAAAAGACAGATTTGTCGGAAATATTCGCAGCTGAGGTGTAAAGTTCAGAGTTTGTTATACCTAATTTTTCTACACTGGGTAAAAAGGGGCAAATATGATTTGGGGGAGATTAATTTTTCACCCTGACTGATTATTTGTCCCTTGATGATAATTCAGGTGCTGCGAGAAAAATATAGCATACTTATTTTATAGACATGCTTTTACCTTCATTAATAACTCTTTACATATTCTTACTCATTCACTTTTCTTCTTTGACCCTTTCTGTCTCTCTCTGCCGTTACACTTTTGACCTCTCTGACTCAGACTCAGTACTATTCATATTTGTTGTTGTTTTTGTTGCAGGTTTTAGTCGACGCCCCATGTTCTAATGACAGGAGCTGGCTGTATTCTTGCAGCAGCCAGCAGGGGGAGCAGAGACTAAAGGAAAGAGCCAGGCTGCCTGCACTCCAGGCTCAACTGCTAAAGTAAGTCCTATCCCCAACCTAAATAAATGTCTGCAATATGTCCAAACATTGTGATTATGTGGAATTCCTAACAAAATTATAATATGATTTTGAGTCAGATGAGGAATTATAAAACTTTTGCCTGTGTTTTAAATGAGATATATATATATATATATATATATATATATATATATATATATATATGAGAGAGAGAATAATGTAAACACTATATGAAAAAAGGTCTTAAATCCGTCACAATTACAAATTATTAGTGAGGTCAATTTGCAGTTGAACCAGTCAAAAAATAGCAAAATTATTTAGTGTGCTGAGGGAGGAGAAACTTGACATATACAGTAGAAAAGGGGTGACAATGAGCATGAAACGTAATATTATCCAGCTTTATAGCAGTGTTTGAATTAGTAATTTAGTCCCTCTTCATTAAGTGCAGTATTTGTCTTCTCCCTGCAGGTCTGCACTGGCAGCAGTGCGTCCAGGGGGCGTTGTGGTCTATTCCACATGCACGCTGTCCAGCTCTGAGAACTACGCTGTGGTTGAGACAGTGCTCAATGACTGTCCTGAGGCTGAACCTGAAGACCTGTGGGAGGGGATTGCTGTTCCTTTATCAAAATACTTTGTATTTAGTCCTGCTCACCCTGATCATGGACAGACACTTCACAAGCCATCCCTACAACCACAGAATGGCACTGTGTCTTCTTATCACCACAGACTCGGCATTTTAGTGGTTCCTCAGCCCGGCAAGACCTGGGGACCTATGTTTTTGTCTCGTATTAGAAGAAGGAAATAGGGTGTATTCTCCAGCAGAGAAAAGATATGTGGAAACTAGGGCTGGGCACATTAATGCGTTATTATCGCGTTAACGCATTAATTAATGAATAATTATTTTATCACACGTTAACGCAGTTATTATTATTATTTTGAAAGTCCGTTTCTCACTAGCTCTGACTACACATACAGTCAAACAATGGGTCACAGGAGGAGTGGGATGTTGATCAGCCAATAAATCACCCAACCAAACACGCAGTGGAGGGAGGCTTCGGCAGACTACGTTGCATGCAGAGAAGTAGATAAACAAAAGCAAGACAAGCGATCAAATGCCATAGTGAAGTGGATAGCTACACACTGCATGCTGATTAGTATTGAGGAAGATGTTGGTCTTAGGAACGTTCTTAAAATCCCAACATAGTTACTTGGACCCGCAGGGTTGCTCTTTGCTCCGGTGATCAGACGGCGCTCCGCGAGGAAACAGCAGGCGCTCTATGGAGAGTAACCATGGCAACGTCTTCTGTGCGCTAAACAGCTGTAGCCTATTTAACTTTAATTTAACTAGGCTACGTAACTTTACCTGATAGGCCTTGCATCTAGTTTTGCGGGGATGCTCTGCCATGCGAATTCCCTCCTGTTGATGTCCTGATAACTGTGTAGTAGACAGTAATAGATTCTGGAAACAGCGAGGATTAGTCTCTCTTCCAATGATTTGTGCTCTGCCTCGGGTACACAAAGTTCAAGACAAATCAACAGAGGCGGCGGGCATATGCGTGAACTACTTCACCTCACTCTAACAGGGACACTTGCTACTGAACATACACTGTTTATGCTGCTCCCTTGAAAAAATGTTTCTGCTGGTACCTGTTCAGAAAAAAAAATAGATTTATAAATGTTAACCATGCGTGCATTAGCAGTGCATTTAAATTAAAAGTGCCCAATACACTACCTTAGAATTCATTATTCAATTTTGCGCATAACAATGCGATTAATCACTGAAAATCACATTCCCTTAGTATGATTTTTGTTAGCTGTGGTGTTTTTAAGGTGTCCTACCTTATGAAAGTACATAATGAAACTGACTTGTAACTCACTCACACAAACGGACAACCTTTCTAATTCACATTTAGTACACTGCCAACCTGTGACACTTATAGGGGATGAAAGTAGTAACAACAGCAGTAGTTCACACAGGCAGATTTATACATGTCATTGTTGCAACTTGTTGGCAAAGAAGGTCATAACTTGGAGTTGTAACACTTCGGCCACCTGCAAGACAATAAGTGTTTTAGCTGCAGTTTTTGCTGTTAAATGCAGCTGTTCTTTGTTTCTGTGGGTGTTGAATGAGATTTTACATTTAACACTTGTACCACCTATAACAAAATAAATATGGAACATTGCTCACAGCATTCACACTTAACCTCCAGTGAGAGACATTAGACAACTCACAGTTATTTAAAGGTTCTGTATATGAGATTCTGAACATTAATATCGCAACAAGCAACTATTTGCTATGTAATGATAGTAAAGAAGTGGATTAATGGCGTCCTGAGCAGAAAATGATGTCAGTCTCCCTCTGTGTGTGTTGTCACCCGAGTGTCTCTGTTCTTGTTTTTGATGGGAAGCTGTTGGGCTTTGAGGAGTGTGATACAACAGCTGATTGTTTTCTCATCTAACTCTGTGAATTAAGGGTTTATTTTGAACCAAACCAGAGTTGATGATTGTTTGAACAGTGGAAAGACGTACTAAGATAATCTCTCTAATACTGTAATGTTGCACTTTAAGTGGACATATGCTTGACTAGCGCATTTGTCCCCAAGGATTACTGCACCCATTGTAACCTGTTTCACATCTGCCAGCGATGGCATAGAACCAGAATATTACGAGGGTTTATTTCCACCAAACCAGAGTTGGTGTTTGTTGGAACTGTGGAAAGACTAACAAAGATGGTTTTGGTGAGTTTTATGTTCTTTCAATGGAATCTGGTGTCGATATACCAGCTTTTATTAGTTTGCTTTATGTCAATGTTGTGATCACAACTTTTCCAGGTTTGATTTTTTGATTTTAGCCTCTGCAATCAACCCCTTTTTCAGTCTTTGTTTATTTTTATTATTTAGAAGTCAGGCATTAATTTGCCTTTTTCCATCATTCTGTGAGCAAACATGTTCCGATTTTATGCTGCACACTGCATGAGTCTGCGAACAGCAGGGCACAGTGAAAGGAGTTACCTCGCTGAGAAGTTGGAGGTGTGCAGCCTGTCACCTGCAGCTCTAAATCAGGGAAATATTGCAAGGAGCAATAGAACCAGAAGGAGCAGCCACAGCATGGCATTACACTCTGCAATATTTCAAACTGATCCGTTGTCAAAAAATGCCTAAAATGTCTGTTGTTTTATAGACACATTTTTGGTGAATGATAGCGTTCAGTGCTAAGCTCACTGACAAATGCACTGCATATCCTGTGACTGCTTCATCATAAAAGTCAATTGCTGTCCGCCAATAATATACTTTTAATGTGAAGCTGAAGCAGTAGGAAATGTTGGTTCAGCAGTCATTTAATACAGCATTTTTCCGAGAATCTCGCCACCAACACCCATTTCGGGATACTTCAAATATATAAATATTCCAATACTTTCATGAGTGGGCCACTGTGTTACCTTATACTGGCAATGGGTAGTGACTTCACAGACATTGAAATGAAATGATCTTCGAGATTGTACTTTTAAGTGCTTAACACTGTGTACATGTTGTATAATAAAAATGATAATACTGTAAGACTGCAATGTTCTGCGATGTAAGATAGTAAGATTAAAAATTCATCCAGAGTTTATTATATTAGGAGTGAGCGCTTGCAGTGAGTTTTATTACAGTTTGTGTGAGTTTTAGTTTCTAAATACTCATGAGTGGTAGTTTGGGAATGAGAGATGACATTACAGTACTTACCACTGCAGAAGCTTACATTCAGGATCTCCATTTTCCAAATCAGGTTGCACTTATTCAATTTTCATCACTGACATTATTAAACGTTTCTATCTGAACACCCATGATTGATATGTTTATTGGCTCGTGTTTGTTTTTACGACATAACACCGTTGCATATGTTTTCAGACTTGACATACTCAACAGGAGGCTAAATGTTTTCTGTCGGAGATTAGTTTAATAACCGGGAAGAGCAGTAATAATATAATTAACACACAGTTTCTCTTTCTTCATTCCTGCTATTCGCTCCCTGCATTGTCCTGCTCTGAATTAAGTTGTGCTGTAAGTCTCACTAGAAGTAATCTTACATCTGTCATCATACCTCCCTTCAGTGTGACTGCAAAGGCAGTATCATCTCTTTCAGGGGCTCATTACCTGGGTGGACTGTTCTTGTGTCATGCTTGAGTGAAAAGTAGACATTTCATCGCAGAGTTGTCGCTTTCATCAGGCTGTGATTGCTCAAACCAAAAGCTGAAGGTATTTTAAAATTAACTGTTGACAATAACACAAGAATTCTTTTTTTTTTTTTACCTTTTGAACATAACAGACTGTCAAAGTACGCCATTGTAAAGGCAGTTATGTATAGAAATCCTTATTTCTTCCTCTCAAATACATAAGGCTGGTGGTTCTGAGCGAGCCTGCGAGACACTATCAAAGATATGATCACAGAAATAGGAAAGCTACAAGAGCTATGCAACGGTTTCATCCAACTACTCTGCGTGGCCAGAGACACAAGCGTTATTGGTGCATTTATATGGCTATTTTTATTGGCTGTCCTAGTTTTTCTCCTCTTGAGCGTGTCTTTCAAAAGTAATTCGTCTCTGAAATGATCATTACACCACCACAACATCAACACAACCTAAGAGTAGCAAGATGTGCAGATGAAGAGGGGTTTCATTGGGGTTAACCATGCTGCTGACCTTTGTGTGAACTGTGGTTTGTTGATGTTCCCCCATATTGCAGTTTTTCCTCAAGGGGAGAATCTCTAAGCAGCTTTTCCTCCACTTCAAAGGGAGAGAATGTAGGCCTGCTTTGCATAATCAGGTGGGGAACAGCTTTTTGCCAGAGAGGCAGGAATTAATTTGTGCCACCGCCAGATGTAATCATTAAAACTCTAGTCATTCACAATAACCGGGGGGGGGGGGGGGGGGTGGCGATAGAGGTTGATTTGTAGAACAGTAAAATGAGACAGATCTATACAGCATAGGATGGTCTTGAATGCCAGACACAGATTTAGGACTATTTGCACTTGTTGGCATGAAGTTAATCCTTACTTCTCATACCCTTTTATTTTACATGTACTTCACTATTTTAGTCATGTACAAAGTAAGACAACCACAGTTATTTAGGCAGCTATATACAGTATCTCACAAAAGTGAGTACACCCCTCACATTTTTAGTAAATATTTGATTATATATTTTCCTATGACAACACTGAAGAAATAACACTTTGTTACAATGTAAAACAGTGAGTGTACAGCTTGTATAACAGTTTAAATTTGCTGTCCCCTTAAAATAACACATCACACAGCCATTAATGTCTAAACCGCTGGCAACAAAAGTTTGTACACCCCAAAGTGAAAATGTCCAAATTGGGCCCAATTAACCATTATCCCTCCCCGGTGTCATGTGACTTGTCAGTGTTAAAAAGTCTCAGGTGTGAATGGGGAGCAGGTGTGTTAAATTTGGTGTTATTGCTCTCACACTTCCTCTTACTGGTCACTGGAAGTTCAACATGGCACCTCATGGAAAAGAACTCTCTAAGGATCTGAAAAAAGACCCTGAAACTGAGCTGCAGCACAGTGGCCAAGACCATACAGCGGTTCAACAGGACAGGTTCTACTCAGAACAGGCCTCGCCATGGTTGAGCAAAGAAGTTGAGTGCACGTGCTCAGCGTCATATCCAGAGGTTGTTTTGGGGAAATAGATGTATGAGTTCTGCCAGCATTGCTGCAGAGTTTAAAGGGGTGGGGGGGTCAGCCTGTCAGTGCTCAGACCATACACTGCATCAAATTGGTCTGCATGGCTGACGTCCCAGAAGAAAGCCTCTTCTAAAGATGATGCACAAGCGTGTGTGGCAGCAACCAGGTGAGGAGTACAAAGACAAATGTGTCTTGCCTACAGTCAAGCATGGTGGTGGGAGTGTCATGGTCTGGGGCTGCATGAGTGCTGCCGGCACTGGGGAGTTACAGTTAATTGAGAGAACCATGAATGCCAACATGTTCAGTTGTACATGTACATATTGAAGCAGCGTATGATCCCCTCCCCTCAGAGACTGGGCCGCAGGGCAGTATTCCAACATGACAATGACCTTAAATACACCTCCAAGATGACTACTGCCTTGCTAAAGAAGCTGAGGGTAAAGGTAATGGACTGGCCAAGCATCTCTCCAGACAGCACTGAACATTGTTGGGGCACCCTCCAATGGAAGGTGGCGGAGTGCAAGGTCTCTAACATCCACCAGCTCTGTGTTGTCGTCATGGAGGTGTGGAAGAGGATTCCAATGGCAACCTGTGAAGCTCTGGCGAACTCCTGTGTACTCACTTTTGTTGCCAGCGACAATGTCACACAGACATTAATGGCTGTGTGATTTTGAGGGGACAGCAAATTTACTGTTATACAAGTTAGCAACCAACTGGTGAAGAATAATGTTTGTGGGTTAACTTTTGGGTACAATATACAGGATACTGTATATAACATCACTGACTTGGTGTATTCATTGTTTGTGCTGCTAAAATCCAATCAGATTCAAACCACAATAATCACGCTGTCAATCTGATATTTTCCCACTTGTGAAAAATGTTTGGCACTGAATGTGCTGGACAGTTAACAAGTGGGTGTATAGATTTAGTACCTTTTGGGGCATCCATCATTCATTTCAAACGCCACCATTTGTCAATATTCCATCAGTGGAAGTGAGTAACCAGGACTGCTGCTCTTGATTGATTGTTACACTACTAATCTCTGAGGACAGAATGTCTGCAAGGAATGAATTCTTATAGCGGTCAACTCAAACGTGAGTGCACACAAAAACACACAAGTTTTGTTAATTAGGGTACAGCTTTTTAATATAAGCGTGTAGTATTACAAGGATAAGCACACACCTGCAAAGAATAAACACGATAGCCAAGAAAATCAAAAGTTGGCAATCTTGGATGCCTAAGAGAAAGAAACACATAATGGACTAGGTCTGGGCCTACCAACTGCCATACACCTGGGATACAATCTTTTAAAAATAAAAGCTGCTTAAGTCGTTATTTTGTCATTTCTAACTAGATTGGTATATGATGAATTAGCAGAAATTGTGACACATTTTTGTGTAATCTAAATGTAATGTATAACAGAAAGAAAAGGAAGGGTTTTTATTTGAGGACTTACTGGATACAGGACACAATTCCCTCTCATGTGTTTTATGGCCTGGGGGGACATCAGGTACCATCAATGTCAGCACAGACAGACAACACCAGAGGAAAATGAATGGGACAGGAGTGAAAGTGAGAGGGGGAAACAACTTCAAGGTAAAGGAGAGGAACACAGACATTTCCACCCTTTCATCTTCTGTTTGTCTGTCATACACACAGGCTCTAAATCCAAAAAGAAACTCTCGAGCAAAGAGAAGTTTCTGTTTAGAGATTTAGAAGAGAGTGATCCAGGTGTACTTCAGAGGACTCCGGGAAAACACTGTATTTTAGTTAGAGGACAGCAGAACTTGGATAAAACTTTATTTTCAAGTTTACCACTTCTTCAAAATTTGTCCAGAGTTTTAATTCAAATTGGACTCCTGGGCAAAAGGAAAAAAAAAAATCAAGTGCGCTTCTAGATTAACTGCAGTGTGGCCTGTGATAAACTATACCAGGAGGAGATGTGTTGTTGTTGGTTGTTCCTTCCGTACACCTCTGTGAGCCTCAGCAGCTGCGGGGGGTGGTTGGCATCCATAACAGCTGCACAAGAAGACAAAGCACAGGCCTTAACAGACTGAAAGCTGGGCAGATTACCAGGCCCGGACATTCATTCATCCTTTGAGAAAAAGACAGAATTGATCGGAAGGCTACAAACTAAAGCCTTGGACAGTCTTGCCACAAAATGGGATTTGAGAGAGAAGTGCCAGATCTTTTCAGTTTTAAGTATATAGACAAAAATAATTTTTTTCCCCACAGATTATATGCACAACACCAGATCAGTAAAACTGGTCATGAGTTATGCTAATTTAGGATGCGAGTTTAAACTACTGACTGCTTAAACTGTAACTACTCCAACAAAGGTTCACAATGTTTTCCACTTGTGTCTGACTACAGAAGCAGAATGCTGAACAGCAAAAGCATCTTAAAACCGTTCAGTATTACAAAAGAAAAGAAATGAGGACTAAGTATGATTTGAAATGTGGGTAGCAGAATTAGTTTTCTATTTCCACATTGTAAAAAATCTCACAACCAGCCCCAAAATAATCTTGCAGATATTTGAGGTACTGACCCCAGTGGTTTTCCTAAATAAGTCCTTAATTTATCACCAATGTTCTATGTGAAATATAGTGAATTTGTGTTTGTAAGGGAAATGTCAATTTATGCAGCCCTTTTACAGAATAAAAGATATATACATTTTTCATTCACTGAACAAGATAAATTACATATGATGTGCAAGTTTATGATCCTTCTGACATAAAAGAACCAATGGCAGACCTTCAGAGCTGTGCACTTGGACTTCAGACAGACTTTAATTTAAAAAATGAGGCCTTGAGACTTGCCTTGTATAGACAGAATTAAAATTTTTGGGCATGGGTATTACAAAGACTCAGCAATGTAAAACACATTAACAGATATTAAAGCAAAATTTGCAATTTGTTAAACTCGACCTGAACTTGGCCTTGAAAACGTGACTTGAGAGTTGACATGGACTTACCCTAAAGCCATGAAAATAGCTCTAGCAAACCAATACAGCTTTATTTGCCACCCAAAACAAAATATGATTTACTGTTAAAATGGAAAGTATGAAATGTTAAGTGAGATTTTATTGCAAAGGTAATTTGTCTAAATCAATTTTTGCCCAATATGAGATTCTGCTTCTTAACGTGATAATTAAGCACTTTCTGTGCCTGCAATGCTGCAGGTTCGGATCAACTTCAGGGCACACCATGCTTCATTATCAGTTTAACACCATTTTAGAAAATCTCGATTCTCTGATTCCAATACTTCTCATATTAAGCTCCATAGGTGCAGTTCATTAATATTTGATCCTACCCAAAGGAACATGCACCGAAACCTCGTGTTAACACTTATTTGACCCCTGCAGTACATGTACCAAAGAATAAAATGTTCATCCAGAAAAGAGTGAGTGATTGAGTTGCCTCATCTCAATTTTTTACTTCACTTCTCTTAAACTTCCCAACTTCAAACCTTGCTGAAGTGGACACTCCGTGAGTGAAGGAAAAGCATGAATAATAGATTCTGCACCCAAAGGAAAAAGGGGAAAGGAAGTCGGGAGGGGTATGAAGGGGCTGATTAAAACTGATAGATTTCATACCAATACACTGTAAACCCAAATAAGTTCAGAATACTCAATATTTGTGGAAGTTGATTACCTCAAACTTTTTAAGTAGTGGTAATAATATTTTTGAGTAAACCTTAACGTAAATATAATACAGTTTTAAAAAACATTTAATTTCTGCAAACTAAATTAAATTGGTTCACTGATGTCTATTAAATTAAATTCCACTAATTCTTTACTCAATAAATGTAATTGTACACAATTTATACTCTGAGGGAAATCTACTCAAAAAAGTTAATTGTGCTAGACTCAAATACTAATGGAAACTCACTCAACAAAATTACTACTAGTAAACTTAAAATTTACAAAATGCCCATTTTCAGATAGTAGTCCTCAAAAATACGAATACAACTCCATTAATACAATTCAAGTTCTCTTTGTTAGTATCATCTTCTCACATCTTCTGTCATTTCTACATTTAACAGACACAAAATAAGGCACATCATCGATGACATTGATAAGCTACGTAATTAACAAGCTAGCATGCGGTGCACATGCTGACGTGAAAAATGAAAAAAATAAAATAAAAGAGTTCTTTGTCTTTTCCATGACTTTATAAAACATAACCTACTGGTGATGGATAAACTCAGGGGCGCAGACAGGGAGACAGAGAAGCAGGAAAACTGGATTTTTGTGTGGGGGATTGAGGGTCCTCCCCCAAGAAAATGATGTTTTCCAATAAAGAAATATGCAATTCCACATAATTTTGGAACATTGTTGGAACAAGTAGGAAAATCTAGAGCAGATGTGGAATAAACTACACCACAAAAGCTAAACTTGCTAAATAAGTCTACTGGAGTTAAATTATAACCATTAGAACTGGGAAAATTCATTAGTCAGTTTTGAGACTCACCACCTTATAATGGCAGGAAAACTCTGTAAAGATGACCTCAGAATCATTACAGATTATTGCTTTATACATTTGTAGAAATTAACAAATAGGCAACTTAAGAACCACCTCCGCTCTGTATTGCTACAAGCATTTCATTTGTACATCAAAATCCAAAAGAATAATCTCATTATACCTCATTATCTTAAAAGGACTAACGTTAGTTTGCATCCCTTATTTGCTTTAACATTACTAACCTCAGCTCCTCCGTGGTCAACACCATCCTTTCTTTTTAATTTAACTATTGAGATGTACAGTAGAGGACAGAGCTGTAACCTGAAAACTTAATGCTGATCTTATCCCCCGCTAACTTTCACCGTCACTTTCTGCCACTCTCTCTAGTGTTAAGCCCTGAGATCTGTTTTTCCATGCAAGAACCGATAAGGTTGCACTTCCCCATAGCTGAAGAAAAAATCTGTTTTATATCTGTGATACAATCCAAAAGAGACTTGCAGCAATAACACAAAAGCTGCCTGGTGGTCTCTGTAGTGGTAATACAGCGAATTATATTTGGACCGATTTGGACTAGCGACAGAAAGAACTACACCACCACGGGAGGAAAAAACATTCTTGAGCACTGCGGGAGTATTTCAATGAGTATTAGAGGTAGCGTTACATGGACGTTTGAAATTAGATACCTGTTTAAAATTATTTAAGACCTAGAACACAAACTTCAGCGAATTTAAGACTTTTTATGGCCTTAAATTTTGATTTTGAAATTTTAGACGTTTTTTAAACTTTTTAAGACCCCGCTGAAACCCTGCAGGACGTCTACCTGTCAGGTGCTGTTATTAGAGCAGCTTCTTTAATCTGGAGGTCTCAGAGTGTTTGATTGTCTGAGTGACAGAAAGTGATGGTGAATCTCAGAGGAGGAATATATTCTGGCAGTAAAAGTACGGTGTTGGTGTGTCAGGTAATAAATGCTTCAGCTTCTCCAGACCAACAAAAGTCTGTTCCCAAACGGCTGGAGAAGTGAAGCAGGTTAACAAACATTTCCCCTTCAGACTGGAAGCTAACAGAACGTCTTTTAGTTCAATTTATAGAAAGTAACAAGCAGCTGTATTTTATTCCAGCCAACCTGTCCAGCTGAGAGAAAAGAGGTGTTCAGCTCTGCCTGAATACAGACTGAACATCCATGGGGTACCATATTTGGGTCACACATAGCGACAGGTAGCCCCGTCCTAAAGCCTCCCCTGCTTTCTGGTCTATTTTCCTCTAAATGGGATCATAATTAACTAAATGAATATCATGCTGTGTTGAAGAAGACTAGCGACTGAGACCATAAACATAAACACAAGGAAAGTAGCCACATTTTCTCATATACTTCGCCCCAGTGCTGGTTGTTAGAGAGAATGCAGGATTGAGGCTTCACTTTTCAAACCTGGAGATTCCTTCTTGGTGAAGACACAAAGCTGCTTCCTGGTTTCACAAATCAGACACATTAAATACCAAATTTCTGTGTGGTTTTGAAACGGACACATCAAAGAACAAGACGCAGATTCAGGTTGACCTCACACAGAGGAGCAGGTGGAGATGGGGCTACGTACTGAGGCGCTGCTGGAGGCGCTCTCCTCCTCGTTGTTGGTGGGCGGAAGCGAGGCGAGGAGGCCGGAGCCTTATGGCGGGACTTGGGAGGCTTGGTCTGTGAATCCTCATACTCCTCCGCCCAGGCGAACATGTCACTGACCCTGCAGGTGGAGGAAGCGATATCATCAGCCACAGCAGTGATGTCACCCGTCAGTGTGTGTGTGTGTGTGTGTGTGTGTGTGAGAGAGTGCCTGCGTGCGTACCTCATCTTGTGGACCTCGTCACAGCTGGCCTGAACGGCCAGTTCAGAAGTGCTTTCAGGAGTTTGTACATGAGTTACATTAACATTTAGCTGACGCTTTTATTCAAAGCTACTTACAATAGCTATATACAGGTGAAACTCGAAAAAGTTATTTATTTCAGTAATTCAACTTAAAAGGTGAAACTAATATATTATGTGGTAAGGTAGGTGACTGGTGCACATGCATGGTCATATGACGTTGTCATGTGACCTGCAGCTAATCAGGAAGTGTTAAAAGGTTTGCTAGTCTCAGTGGAGAGTCCTTTGCTTTCCACTGAGCACACCTTGCAGGCTGACAGACATGAGTGTCCCATCCTCAATGGAGGGAACTGGAGAAGATTGATGGTAATGCCTGTCAGCATTGCAAGCTGTATGGTGTAGCATTGAATGGTTTGTTTTCACTTATGTGACCGCCTGTCTGTATTACTGATGCTTGCTATGCTAATTGCATTTTCTTAACCTGTGGTTTGTTCTGTTTAGTAAAGATTATTTGTATGTTTCAGTCTACAGCTGACGTGTTCACAAATCAGCGGCTGTGGATGTAGGGATCCGGAGTTACTGGTAAATGATATACACATATACATGTGCCTATCTGTGTATCCCCTATCTCGCTCTAGGGTCCCACAGTGATTGGAATAGATGTCCTGCATTGGGCAACTACTCTGTCATATTGGGATGGTGGTTTAAATACAGGTTGCTCTCCTCTCTCTGTATATCCACAGCTTGACTTTGTACAAGGCTGGGTCCATATCGGCACACTGCCTCCCTTTCCGTGGTGAGACTGCACTGGGTGACATTCTGTAGTGGTGTGTATACTCAGCTGCGACATTGCATGCTATTTTGTAGTGAATAATCTAGATGGTAAGTGTGTAGTGAATAGTTTAGATGTTGAGTGTATAGTGCATGTACTTCTTGGTGTTGGGTCTGCTGTCTCCCTCTTCTGTCTACCACGGTCGCTGATCGGGGTGGTGTGTACGAGCTGACTTGACCTTCATACCTTGAGGAGAGTAACACTCTTTTTTTCCAACAAATTTTATTACCAGGCTAATTTTACTTATGCTGTTATTTTAACGGGGATTTTAACAATATACTTGTAATAAAATGTATCTACTTTTTATCTACTACTATGTAATTGTTCCGTTCGGGGTAAATCAGAGTTCACAACACACAACCTTATATATGAAGGGTTCTAAAGGGTTCCTCCTGCTCTTACAGGAGGTGGCGTTGTCAGGCCCAACAAAAGGTATCCATTCTTCTTTATTCGGCACCACAATTATATAGACTCATTACATGCAAAGTGAGATATTTCAAGCCTTTATTTGATATAATTGATTATTGTGTACAGCTTATGAAAACCCCAAATTCAAAATCTCTGAAAATTAGAATATTACATGAAATCAATAAAAAAGCATTTTAAATACAGAAATGTCAGCCCACTGAAAAGTATAATCATGCGTATGTACTCAGTACTTGGTTTGGGCCCCTTTTGCATGAATTACTGCCTCAGTGCGGCGTGGCATGGATGCCATCAGCCTGTGGCACTGCAGAGGTGTTATGGAAGACCAGGATGCTTCAATAGCCGCCTTCAGCTCTTCTGCATTGTTCGGTCTAATGTCTTTCATCTTTCTCTTGGCAGTTCAGGTCAGGCGAGTTTGCTGACCAATCAAGCACAGTAATCCCATTGTCATTGAACCAGGTTTTGGTACTTTTGGCAGTGTGGGCAGGTGCCAAGTCCTGCTGGAAAATGAAGTCAGCGTCTCCATAAAGCTCGTCTGCTGAAAGAAGCATAAAGTGCTCTAAAATGTCCTGGTAGACGGCTGCGCTGACTCTGGACTTAAAGCACAGTGGACCAACACCAGCAGATGACATGGCTCCCCAAACCAACACAGACTGTGGAAACTTCACACTGGACTTCAAGCATCTTGGATTGTGTAGCATGACTACATTTGATCTAATAAATTTATGAGCATTAATACAAAATTATGAATTTTAATATTCAGAGAATATTAATTCACAAAGCTCTCGTTTCGCGGGGCACCACCGGAGATTTAATTCACCCAGAGTCTCCGGACCTCTGGGTAGCGTTTTAATAATTATACAATAATTCACTAGTGATCAGTTAGTTAATAATCGCTCAATTATCCTAAATCAGTCAGTCTCATATTGAAGGGCTAAATTCTCGTGGCAGGGACTTTGAGATAGGCAATACACACAATTCCTTTGATTAAGGTGAGATTTATTAACCAACTAAGGTGAATATAAATGCGGTTACATATACAGTACAGGCCAAAAGTTTGGACACACCTTCTCATTCAATGCGTTTTTATTTTCATGACTATTTACATTGTAGATTCTCACTGAAGGCATCAAAACTATGAATGAACACATGGAATTATGTACTTGTAACAAAAAAAGTAATGAAATAACTGAAAACATGTCCTGTATTTTAGATTCCTCAAAGTAGCCACCCTTTGCTTTTTTTGATAGCTCAATGAGCTTCATGAGGTAATCACGTGAAATGGTTTTCACTTCACAGGTGTGCCTTGTCAGGGTTAATTAGTGGAATTTTTTCCCTTATTAATGGGGTTGGGACCATCAGTTGGGTTGTGCAGAAGTCAGGTTGATACACAGCCGACAGCCCTATTGGACAACTGTTAGAAATCATATTATGGCAAGAACCAATCAGCTAAGTAAAGGGAAACGAGTGGCCGTCATTACTTTAACAAATGAAGGTCAGTCAGTCTGGAAAACTGCGAAAACTTTGAACGTGTCCCCAAGTGCAGTCGCAAAAACCATCAAGCGCTACAGTGAAACTGTCTCACATGAGGACCACCCCAGGAAAGGAAGTCACCTCTGCTGCTGAGGATAAGTTCATCAGAGTCACCAGCCTCAGAAAATCGCAGGTTAACAGCAGCTCAGATTAGAGACCAGCTGAATGCCACACAGAGTTCTAGCAGCAGACACATCTCTAGAACAACTGTTAAGAGGAGACTGCGCAAATCAGGCCTTCATGGTCAAGTAGCTGCTAGGAAACCACTGCTAAGGAGAGGCAACGAGCAGAAGAGATTTGTTTGGGCCAAGAAACACAAGGAATGGACATTATACCAGTGGAAGTCTGTGCTTTGGTCTGACGAGTCCAAATTTGAGATCTATGGTTCCAACCGCCGTGTCTTTGTGCTGTGTAAGGCCTATTTGACCAAGAAGGAGAGTGATGGAGTGCTGCGCCAGGTGACCTGGCCTCCACAGTCATCGGACCTGAACCCAACTGAGTTGGTTTGGGGTGAGTTGGACTGCAGAGTGAAGGCAAAAGGGCCAACAAGTGCTAAGCATCACTGGGACCTCCTTCAAGACTGTTGGAAAACCATTTCAGGTGACTACCTCTTGAAGCTCATCAAGAGAATGCCAAGAGTGTGCAAAGCAGTAATCAGAGCAAAGGGTGGCTACTTTGAAGAAACTAGAATATAAGACATGTTTTCAGTTATTTCACACTTTTTTGTTAAGTACATAATTCCACATGTGTTCATTCATAGTTTTGATGCCTTCAGTGAGAATCTACAATGTAAATAGTCATGAAAATAAAGGAAACGCATTGAATGAGAAGGTGTGTCCAAACTTTTGGCCTATACTGTACATCAAAGAAATAACAATGGCTAAACAATGAGAATGTGGGGTTCTATTGTGGGAGAATTTGATTCACATGGGCAGCTAATGAATGCAAGCTATGAGTTTTAAGGACTAAAGATAATGGATTAACAAACTATTGGACATCACTGACCACAGAATGCAGGGTTTTGGTCTTACTGCATGTCATTTCTCCCAGCCGGGTTGCTGTTAAATGGCCTCACTCACTTTGTCGGCTTATTGAAGAAACTCTCAGTGGGGGCCTTTTCAAATCCTGGCTCGGGTCAGAGGTTTGGTCGTCCTTTGTTACTGCTGGTGGCCCACATGGCTGACGCGGGCGTCGGGGATCAGTGTAAGTTAGCTCGACGGATAAAGCTTAAAAAAAAAAAAAAAAAAAACTTGGTCGTTCTTGAATTAAAATTGTGTAACTTACGGTCTGATAACTTTTAACAAACAAAAGAAAATAAAAAGCAAGTAAAGTTGCTTTTTTTAAATCGATGTTACGGCGCTTCGCGTGTGTACTCCTTTGTCTGTTTTATTATTTATTTAATTATGTATTGATTTGTCACCGGGCCAGACAGGGGGGCAGACACGGGCATGGGGGGGCACAAACAGACAGCACAGAGAAAGGACAACACCTGTAAGAGAAGGGGGAAAGGGGGATGGAGGGTGGGGACAACAGGGAAAAGCTGTGGGAAACACCAATTGCAGAAAGCAACGAAACCTGCAATAGAACAGAGAGGGGGGCTTGGGGAGGAGAAAAACAACAACAACAAACAAACACAAACAAAAAAACAATAAAAATAATAATAGTAAAAGACAACCAGCCGAACAGCAGCAATAAACAGCTGACATATTAAGAGAACAATGAAAACAAGAAACAGTCACACACACTAAATAAGCAACACAACACAGCCACGAGAGCTGGAATAATAATTAATTTAAATAAGTAACTGAAAGAAAAGCATCAGGAATAGTTCTACCAGGGACAACCTAAGTTTGTTTGTGTCTGTGTGTGTCTGTGTGCGTGTGGGTGAATGTGTCTGTATGTGTGTGTGTGTGTGTACATGTGTGTGCGCATAAGCCTGTTAAAGAATGTAGTTGTTAGTGAGAGTGGGACGCCACGACTGTAACAGGCAGGCAAGAACCCCAGTAGCCAATAGGGGTGGGAGAAAGAAAAAGAATAAATCAAATAAAAAAATAAAAAAATAAAGACTCCCAGATGCACTGCGATGCAAACGCAGAAGACCCCGACCCAAATGCCAGTTGACAACGTAATGCCGACGGAACGCAAAAAGCGTAACCCGCGGAAGAGCAGCGCCCGGACCAACCGCGGCGCGCACACAACATAGACCAGTGCTCCCCCCCATCCAGCACCCCACCGCCGCGCAGCAAACAACCAAAATGCCCAAATGCCACGCAATCATCAACACCAATGCACAAGTGACGAGCCCAACGCGCACACTGCGCGAGCACAGCGACACCCATGCCCAGCAGCCCCCCGCGAATCCCGTGTGCGAGGTCGGGCAAACGAGAGAGAGCAAACGGAACAACACGACAGCGAAAGCCAGCGGAGAGAAACACCAGCAGCAAGTCCCAGCCCGGCAGCAAACGTGCCGCACAGGTCACCGTGCACCCGCCAATAAAAGTCCGCCGGAAAAAACTAAGGCCGCTGGCGCCAGCCGACATCCCCCATGCCCAGCGCGCCCCCCGGCCGCCATGCAACACCAGCCAAACCAGCAACGAGGCAAAATCAACTAGCTCAGCTGCATGCCACCAACAACCCACCCACCCGTCAAGGGCCGAGAACTCCAGGCACAAACCCAGAACAAACCGGAGCACAGCCCTGCCCCGCACCCACACTGCACATCCCAAAAACTAACTATATACCTCAGTATCCAGAGGGGTCCAACAACTGGCCGACAGAGAAATGGGGAGGCACGGATCCGAGGCCAACGAAGCAAAACAGGGACGCAAACAGGTCCCTCCAAGCCAACGAGGAGATGCCTTCCCCGGACGGTAATGACCTACAGATGAGCCAATCAACACTACCCCGCTACCAATCTAACTAGCAGTACACAATAGCCAAGTAATGCGCTGCACAGGAGAGATGCCAGCCGGCGCAAACCGCCCCCATCCCCCCCGCAGCCAGAGAGACCACAGACCCCACCCACGGCTACACCGTGACCCACACTTCACGTTCACCACCGGACCTAAACCCACCACAAGCACCCCCCCCCCACCAACCTCCACCGCCAGGTGTACATTGCCACATAGCATGCATGTAACTATCAGATATGTTACCTGAGCAGTTCCGGCAGATGTTTGACTGCATAAGACCCATTCTGAACATCCTTTGTCCAGTATAGTGTGTTCTATGGAGAGTTTTATACTGTATAAGTTGTAGATTGGGATTTGTAGTCATTCTAAAGGTATTTAAACATATCTGCATCCAAAAGTTTTGGTCTGGACTAATGGATAGATCTGTCTCCCACTTTAAGAATGGGAGAGACATTGAACTATCTGTTTTTAACAGTAACATGTATATTTTTGATAACAGTTTTGGAGGCGAGAGTTTAAGAAAGTCTGTTATCATTGCAGGTAAATCTAAATCCATTATTTTATCCTTAAATCTAGCCTGAATTATGGATTTAAACTGTTGAAATTCCAGAAATCTATTATGGCTAATTCCATATTGTGCCACTAGATCCTGGAATGGAATAAAGTTACTGCCTTGCATTACATGCTCTAGATGTCTTATCCCTTTGTCATACCACAGTGGGGAATTTAGTGTTTTCTTATTTTGCAGGATGTCAGGATTATTCCAGATTGGGGTAAATCTGCATAGGATAGGTGAAGACCCAGATATTTTGAGATGTTCCCACCAAGCTGCCAAGGAAGTACTTATGTTAATGCTTTTAAAGCAGGTATGACGTTTAATGCTGGAACTGATGAATGGCATATCGGAAATTTTAATTTCATTACAGAAGGTTTGTTCTATGTCCATCCATGAGTGGTCTAGGGGGCTCTGATTGATCCATTTTGAGATATATTGTAGTCTATTGGACAGGAAGTAATGATAAAAATTTGGCAGTTCTAAACCACCACAGTCTTTTGCTTTTTGCATAGTTTTTAGACTGATTCGTGGGGGGTTATTTTTCCACAAATATTTTGAGATGTTTGAATCCAGTGATTTAAACCAGACAGCAGAGGGTTTGGTGGGTAACATTGAAAACAGGTAATTGATTTTAGGTAGGACCATAATTTTTAAGGTGGAGACTCTTCCCATGAGTGATATAGGTAATGATGTCCACCGTACAAGGTCATCCTCTATAGATTTAAGTAAAGGCGTGTAGTTTAGCCATGTCAGTTCTGACAGCCTGGAGGAAATATTGACACCCAGATATTTAATATTCCCAGACTTTAGCGGTGTGGTAGATATACTCTGGAAATCACACTTTACAGGTAAAACTATGGATTCACTCCAGTTAATGGAGTAGTCCGAGATGGATGAGAATTTATCTATAAATGTGATTGTCTCAGAAAGAGACGTTTGTGAGTTTAGGAGGAAAAGTAATACATCATCTGCATAAAGGCTTATCTTGTGGT
Source organism: Micropterus salmoides (assembly GCF_014851395.1). NCBI lineage: Eukaryota > Metazoa > Chordata > Actinopteri > Centrarchiformes > Centrarchidae > Micropterus > Micropterus salmoides. The sequence goes on along the minus strand of NW_024044348.1, from coordinate 16,221,217 downwards.
GTATATTTTCTGTTTGGATTCCTTTAATATTATTATTTTGTCTGATCGCAGCTGCTAGCGGTTCTATAAAAATAGCAAATAGCGAGGGAGAGAGTGGGCAACCCTGCCTGGTACCCCTCTGGAGACTAAAGCATGGAGAAGTATGATCATTTGTTTTGACAGAAGCTCTTGGGGAACTGTATAAGATTTTAATCCAATCTATGAAAGAGTTTCCAAATCCAAATTTATTTAATGTAGCGAATAGAAATTTCCAATTTACTCTGTCAAATGCTTTCTCTGCATCTAAAGAAACAACTATAGTTTCCAGGTTATGAATAGTGGCATAGTCTATTACGTTAAGTAGCCTGCGTGTATTGTTGGTGGAGTGCCTGCCCTTAATAAATCCTGTTTGGTCAGAGTGTATTATACCAGGAGTGACCTTCTCTAGCCTTCTTGCTAGGGTTTTGCAGATGATTTTAAGATCTGCGTTAATAAGTGATATTGGGCGATAACTGGACGGGAGTGTGGGGTCTTTGTCTGGTTTAAGGAGCAGGCTGATATTAGCAGAATTCATTGTTGGAGGCAACATGCAAGTACCCCTAATTTGCATAACCATCCTATAGAATGTGGGCGCAAGTATTTCCCAGAATTCTTTATAGAGTTCAGCGGGAAAACCATCTGGCCCAGGGGCTTTATTATTTGGCATATGTAAGAGAGCTTCCTGGAGTTCAGCCATTGAAACAGGTGAATCCAGAGCCCTGATCTGTTCATCATCTAACCTTGGCAAATCTATATTGTTCAGAAATGCATCGACATTAGAGCTAGATGGGTCAATTTGTGATGTATATAAGTTTTTATAATAATCTCTGAATGCATTGTTGATTTCTTCTGGGTTATAAGTCAGATTCCCAGCTGAGTCCTTTAAGGAAGAAATAGTTATTTTTTCTTTATTCATTTCAATTTTGTAGTCTTTGCAACTGAAATTGGGTCTTTTTATTAATAATTTCATTTAATTTAAGTTTTGATTTTCTCAGATCATCTGGTGAGTGTTTCTTTGTCATTTTAACAGTCAGGCACCGAGGCTTATCTCGGCTGCTGCCAAAGGTGGCCAGTTTTACGATCAACTGCCCAGAAACAGCACTTAGGGAAAGCAACCTTTCACCTCTTCCTTTGGGTCGCTTCAGCTGTCTGTTGAGGGTTGATATCTCAAAAAAACCCTCCATTTCTTTCTCCCAGGGAGAGAGAAAGAATTTGGAGTTGTTCAAATTTATTTGATATAAAATGCACACTCTTTGTACACTACAATTGTGTGCCATTCTTCCTACAGACTCTGGGACCTTGGTTTCCAAATGAGATGCAAAATTTGCTCTCATCAGAAAAGAGAACTTTGGACCACTGAGAAACAGACCAGTTCTTTTTTTCCCCTTTAGCCCAGGTAAGACGCTTCTGACGTTGTTTGTTGTTCAGGAGCGGCTTGACAAGAGGAATACAACATTTGAAGCCCATGTCTAGGACCCATCTGTGTGTGGTGGCTCTTGGTGCAGTAACTCCAGCATCAGTCCACTCCTTGTGAAGCTCCCCCACACATTTGAATGGCCTTTAATAACGATCCTCTACAGGCTACAGTCATCCCTGCTTCTTGTGCACCTTTTTCTTCCACACTTTTCCCTTCCACTTAACTTTCTATTAATGTGCCTTGATACAGCACTTTGAGAACATCCAACTTCTTTTGCAATTACCTTTTGAGGCTTGAAATATCTCACTTTGCATGTAATGAGTCTTTATAATATATTAGTTTCACCTTTTAAGTTGAATTACTGAAATAAATGAACTTTTGCACAATATGCTAATTTTTTCGAGTTTCACCTGTATGTCAGAATTCGCACACGCCCCTGGAGCAACTAGGGGTAAAATGTCCTTCTCAGGGACACATTGGTGGACGTGTCAAAATGGGGAATTAAACCCGGGTCTCTCACACCAAAGGCACGTGTCTTATCGGCACATAAAATCTGAGCAAAATTGAAAATTTTCTGTCTTGGGTTATGTGTTCAGGGCAGCCCAAGAATTTAAAAATAAATTTTTAAATGATTTTTAAAGTGATCATGTACTGGAAAACTTGACAATTGAAAGTAGATGGCTCTATCCTCCTAGTCATCACAAGACAATATAATCAAATCTCACTATTATAGTACAGAGGTCCCAATCTGTAGGCTATTAACTGACCATTATGTAATCAACATTGTTGCTCCAGCAAAGGTAATCTTAAACTGAAGGTCATAAATCCTGAGGATCTCTGAAGGGCCTCTGCTCTCTTGGCCTTCTGCCAAGATACTGCGGTGGCTGACGTACTGCGGTAAGCGTGTCAACTCATTTCCGTTTCCGGTGCTTGTGTTGGTACCGTGTTGTGCTGCTCTCACTAAATAACAGTTACATTTGTTAGATTACAGCAGCCAACTGTCCGCTTATTCTTACAGTAATTTTGCCTAAGCACTCACAGTTCTTTCCATCTTTTAGTGACTGCTGTTCAATCTCATAGTAGTTCTAAAGTTTTGGTAGCTGACGCTACAGTACTTTAGCTTAGCCGTTAGCAATGGCTTCTCCTTCCACCTCTCTCTCTCACCTACTTTCTCCTGCTCGGTGTGTCAGATGTTCAGTTAGTCCTCTGCCTCCTTTAGCGGTAATGTTACGTGTAATAAGTGTAGTTTATTTTTAGACATGGAGGCGAGGCTCAGTGATTTAGAAGTCCGGCTCCGCACCTTGGTAGATCAGTCTTTAGCTACTGTAGCTAGCCAGTCCCCGGTAGTCGGTGCGGAACGGCCTGAGTTAGCCTCTGGTAGCCGTCCTCCGGCATCCCCTGTGCAGCCAGGAAGGGGTGACTGGGTGACTGTCCGAAGGAGGAATAGTCGTAAGCATTCAAAGTCCACGGGGCACCATCAACCTGTTCACGTTTCTAACAGATTTTCCCCACTCAGCGACGTACCCGCTGAGAAACCAACTCTGATCATTGGCAGCTCCATTTTGAGAAACGTGAAGTTAGCGAAGCCAGCGGCCATAGTTAAGTGCATCCCTGGGGCCAGAGCGGGCGACATTGAGTCTTATTTGAAACTGCTGGCTAAGGATAAACGTAAATACAGTAAGATTGTTATTCATGTCGGACTGACGTCGGTAATGACTCTCGGTTACGCCAATCGGAGGTCACTAAGATTAATGTTGAGTCGGTGTGTACATATGCAAAAACAATGTCGGACACCGTAGTTTTCTCTGGACCCCTGCCAAATCTGACCAGTGATGACATGTATAGCATGTTGTCATTCCGCCGCTGGTTGTCGAGGTGGTGTCCAGCAAACCATGTGGGCTTTGTAGATCATTGGCAGACTTTCTGGGGAAGACCTGGTCTGATCGGGAGAGACGGCATCCATCCCACTTGGGAAGGAGCAGCTCTCATTTCTAGAAATCTGGCCAAGTTTATCAGTGGACCAAATCCATGACAACCCAGAGTTGAGACCAGGAGGCAGAGTCGCAGTCTAACACACTTCTCTGCTCCTCCATTTCAGGAGTTACTTAGTGAAAATCCTGCCCCCCGACCATTGAAATTATTGAAAAAGGTAAACAGAAGAGGAGCTGTGCATAAAAACCTCATAAAAATTAAAACCACAAGAGCAATAGTGCAAACGAATAGGAGAGTTAAATGTGGACTCTTAAACATCAGATCTCTCTCTTCTAAAGGTGTACTAGTAAATGAACTAAGATTATGATATTGATTTATTTAGTCTTACTGAAACCTGGCTGGGTGATGGAGAATATGTTAGCCTAAATGAATCCACCCCTCCCAGTAATATTAATACTCACATTCCTCGAGGCACAGGCCGAGGAGGTGGAGTTGCAGCTATCTTCGACTCTACCCTACTAATCAGCTCTAAACCTAAACTAAATTATAACTCATTTGAAAGCCTTGTTCTTGGTCTTTCGCACCCAAGTTGGAAATCACTGCAACCAATTCTCTTCGTTATAGTGTACCGAGCATCTGGCCCGTACTCTGAATTTGCAGAGTTTTTGTCAACTTTAGTCCTTAAAACGGACAAAGTTATTATTGTAGGGGATTTTAATATTCATGTGGACGTTGAGAATGACAGCTTCAGTACTGCGTTTATCTCTCTGTTAGATTCCATTGGCTTCTCTCAGAGTGTTCATGAACCGACTCACTGTTTTAACCACACCCTCGACCTTGTTTTAGTGGTGTTCCCACAGAATCCCTCTTTGTCCGACCACTGTTTGATAATTTTTGAGTTTGTATTGCTGAACTACACGCCATTGGGCAAAAATTTCTATACAAGATGTCTGTCTGATAGTGCTGTAGCTAAATTTAAGGATGCGATTCCATCAGCTCTAAATTCATTATCAAGTCACAAAGTAACGGAGGACTCCTATGCTAATTTCAGTCCCTCCCAAATCGATCATCTTGTTGATAGTGCTGCAGGCTCGCTGCGAATGACACTCGACTCTGTAGCCCCTCTAAAAAAGAAAATACTAAAACAAAGACGGTTAGCTCCATGGTATAATACTGAAACTTGCAAATTAAAGCAAATATCGCGGAAACTTGAGAGGAATTGGCGTTCCACCAAACTGGAAAATTCTCGTTTAATTTGGCAAGATAGTCTTAAAACTTATAGGAAGGCCCTCCGTAATGCCAGAGCAGCATACTACTCGTCATTAATAGAGGAAAATAGGAACAACCTCAGGTTTCTTTTCAGCACTGTAGCCAGGCTGACAGAGAGTCACAGCTCTATTGAGCCAAGTATTCCCATAGCTCTCAGTAGTTACGACTTCATGAGCTTCTTTAATGATAAAATTCTAACTATTAGAGACAAAATTCACCAAGACCTGCCCTCAACTGGCACCAACTTATCTCTTAACTCAGGAACCTTAGAAACAGCTGTAGAACCAGATATATGTTTAGACTGTTTTGCTTCCCTCAATCTTTACCAACTAACTTCAATAATTTCTTCATCTAAACCATCAACCTGCCTCTTAGACCCCATCCTGACTAGGTTGCTTAAAGATGTTTTACCCTTAGTCAGCACTTCTATACTAGATATGATCAATCTATCTTTATCAACAGGCTATGTACCACAGTACTTTAAAGTAGCTGTAATTAAACCTCTTCTGAAAAAGCCCAAACTTGATCCGGATGTTTTAGCCAACTATAGACCTATATCTAACCTTCCCTTTCTCTCTAAGGTTCTGGAGAAAGAAGTTGCTAAACAGCTGTGTGACTTTCTACAGAGCAAAAGTTTATTTGAGGATTTTCAGTCAGGATTTAGAGTTCATCATAGCACAGAGACAGCACTGGTGAAAATTACTAACGACCTCCTTATTGCATCAGACAAAGGACTTGTCTCTGTACTGGTTTTATTAGATCTTAGTGCTGCATTTGATACCATTGACCATCAGATCCTATTGCAGAGACTGGAACATTTCATTGGTATTAAAGGAACCGCTCTAAGCTGGTTTAAGTCCTATTTATCAGATCGATTTCAGTTTGTACATGTTAACGATGAGTCCTCCATGCATGCCAAAGTTAGTCATGGAGTTCCTCAAGGATCTGTCCTCAGACCAATCCTCTTCACTTTATATATGCTTCCTTTAGGCAATATTATCAGGAAATATTCCATAAGCTTTCATTGTTATGCAGATGATACTCAGTTATATCTATCTTCAAATGTGCCTTCAGGATGTTAAAACCTGGATGACCTGTAATTTTCTAATGTTAAACTCAGATAAAACTGAAGTTATTGTTCTGGGGCCTAATCACCTCCGTGACGCATTATCTAAAGATATAGTTTCCCTTGATGGCATCGCCCTGGCCTCCAGCAACACTGTGAGGAATCTTGAAGTTATCTTTGATCAGGACATGTCGTTTAATCTCACATTAAACAAATTTCAAGGACCGCCTTTTTTCACCTACGTAATATTGTGAAAATCAGGAACATCCTGTCTAAAAATGATACAGAAAAACTAGTCCATGCATTTGTTACTTCTAGGCTGGATTACTGCAATTCCTTATTATCAGGCTGCTCGAAAAAGTCCATTAAGACTCTTCAGCTGATCCAGAATGCTGCAGCACGTGTTCTGACAGGAACCAGGAAAAGAGATCATATTTCTCCTGTCTTAGCTTCTCTGCATTGGCTTCCAGTAAAATCCAGAATAGAATTTAAAATCATTCTTCTTACCTACAAAGCTCTTAATGGTCAGGCACCATCTTATCTTAAAGAACTCATAGTACCTTACTACCCCACCAGAGCACTGCGCTCCCAGAATGCAGGGTTACTTGTGGTTCCTAGAGTCTCCAAAAGTAGACTAGGAGCCAGAGCATTCAGCTATCAAGCTCTTCTCCTGTGGAACCAGGTTCCAGTTTGGGTTCAGGAGGCAGACACCATCTCCACATTTAAGAGTAGGCTTAGGACTTTCCTCTTTGATAAAGCTTATAGTTAAGGGCTGGCTCAGGTGAGTCCTGAACCATCCATTAGTTATGCCGCTATAGGCCTAGACTGCTGGGGGATTTCCTATGATGCACTGAGCTCCTCTCTGCTCTACTTTTCTCCCTCTGTATGCAACCTCATCCCATTATTGCATGTTACTAACACAACTTCTCCCCTTTCCCGTAGTCTTGTGCTTTCTCGTCCCTCTCCTCTCTCCTCCTATCACTTCCTGCAGGTTTTCTGGCTCTGGAGCTGTGGAGTCTGGATCTGTAGCTGCGGGTCACCTGCTGCCCCCGTGTTCCTGCTCGACACCCTCTGCTGCAACGACTATTGTTACTAGTCCTATTGTTATTATTGTTATTATAATCATTAACATTACAACTGTTACCATTAACACTACTATAAATATATGGACCATTTTTCATTTAGTCTATAGCAACATCACCTTTACAGTCTGTACCTCTGTGTGTGTATATTATGTAGGCTGCCTCCCTCCCCTCTCTCTCTCCTTCCATCCCTCTCTTTTTCTCTCTGTTTCTCTCCTGCCCTCTCTCTCTCTCTCCTTCACCCCAACCGGTCGTGGCAGATGGCCGCCCACCCTGAGCCATGGTTCTGCTCGAGGTTTCTGCCTCTTAAAAGGAAGTTTTTCCTTGCCTCTGTCGCCTAGTGCTTGCTCTTGGTGGGAACTGTTGGGCTTCTGTAAATAGCATCACAGAGTACGGTCTAGACCTGCTCTTTTATGAAAAGCGCTGTGAGATAACTGTTGTTGTGATTTGGCGCTATATAAATAAAATTGAATTGAATTGAATTGAATTGCCTGTACAGGGCAATCAATTGTGGTGTGTATCTCTCAAGTTCGCAGTAGAATTGGTTGCATAGGTTCAACATTTGTAAAGCGATGAACTCAGCAAACACATAAATGTATGCAGATTAATGCTTTCCAACTAGGGATGAAACGATTACCGGTTTAACGGTAACCCTGGGTAAAATTCCAGACGGTTATTATTTTTAATTTTAATTACCATGATAACCAGGTACGGTTAACCACACTTTTATAATCTCACGGCAAACACTGTCCAGCGTCTCCCAGAAGCAGGCGCACATGCGCAGAATGCAATGTCGGTTTGTTTGGGTCAATGCTTTCTTATATACAGTCTATGGGTCAATGACAACACAGCGGAAGACACGCTGCAGAGATTTTTCAGTCACTCTGAAGTCCGGTCGTATTTTAGTTTTTATGAGAATGCTGAGGGAATCTTGATTGAATAAAATAACCTTACAGTGAACGGAGGGTGAGTTAACTTTTAGCTTTGGTTTGTCTCTGACTTGCTAACAGCGTGTAAACTGAAGCTCTCAGTGTTAGCTGCTCTTGTAAAAACGCTACACGTTGTTCTGTTGCTGTGTGCGTTGTGTGTCGGCCCGACCAGAATCTCGGTGACGACTACTACTGGTGAGCTAACTAACGGCTAACATGCTAATCAGTTTGGATAGTGCTAAGGCTCCAAAATTTCTCAGGGGGGTATTAAACGGGCCCTGGACTGTGTATCATCAGGCTGCAGCCTCTGCTGCTCTCTGTTGGCTCCTACACACACACACACACACACACACACAGCGGCCAGCAGAGACGGTGAGAGACGGGAGACGGTGAAATTAAGTTCTACTCGAGTTGTCGACACCTACACTTGTTAAGTCTACTACCTTCCCGAGTAAAAAGACAATACTTTATCAATTTACCTGTCTGTAAGGTAAATAATCATAGGTAAATAAGTTATTTACTAGCACAGCTAATGTTAACTTGGCAATTACCCAAATGTTAAAAACAAGCAAAATAGAAAGCTGTCTGTCTGCAGCCTTAAACTTTGGCACATTGTTGTAAACTCAGCTGCTGGCTGAGACAAACCAGCCACCCCTCCTTCTACCAGGTAATGTTACCTGCAGGCAGTGAATAACAGCACAGGGGAGGAGGAATGATACAGTTTTTATTCTTTCTAAACGTCACTCATTATTATGATGTAAACATTAATGTTGCTGCTCTATTTAAAATATTAAATTCTAATCCTATAAATAAATTTTAAACAACCAGGCAGTTAATATGCACACTTCAATATATGTTTATTGCAAGTCATGTTATCTCAGTATACAACAATATTATTGCACATTGAATATTTTCCTTATACCGTGCATGCCTACCTCATGCCCGCTGGGTCTGGTCTTACCAAATAATACTAAAGTATCGATAGTGATACGGTTAAAGACTTGGATCGTTAAGCAGTCTCAATAAGGGTATAAATATCAATAAAAATTAACCATCTACATTTCTAGTGCTAAGTGTGTGTAAACCAGGTCTGTATGCTGACAGATAATAAGCTATGATAGTTTCCTAAATTTTGGACTCTCTGGCTGTCCGTCCAGTCAGAGCTCACCTCCTTCATGGTAAAAAGCATAGAGGCATGTCAGGAGGACGACATCTGGCTCCTCTGCTACCTCACCCCCTCCATCTACACTGACAGACACAGATCCAGATCTGAATGTTTCTATCTTGGTTCAGTTCCCAGATGAGACGATGCAGAGCGTTTAGCTGCTCAACATGATCGTAGCTGTCATCGACTCCACACAGGTAATGGCTGATCAGGACTCACCTTTGCAGAACCTTTAGGCTGATTCTGATGCAGGTTGTGTTCAGTAAGCAGGTCTCTGTGTGGCAGGAGCTGATGTGTCCCAAGATGATGGGGAACCTGGTGATGTTCAGGAAGGACTCTGTGCTCAACATCCTCAGTGAGACACTCTGAGAACACCTGTCCTGATGTCTTCCACCTGTGTCCACCTGTCCTCACATCTTCTTCATGTGTCCACAGTTGAGTCTCTAGACTGGGAGACCTTCGAGCAGTACAGCACCTGGCAGCTGTTCCTGGCTCACAGCATCCCCCTGGAGATCATCATCCCCATCCTGCAGCAACTTAAATATAAAGGTGAGTGGTGTCCAGGAAAGGGTCCCTGTCCTCCAGGCTGAGGAGTACTCTGACTCCTTTGTCTTTGTGTTCCTAGAACACCCGGAGGCCTTGTCCTGTCTGCTGCTGCTGCTCCGCAGAGAGAAGTACGACAGGAACACACCTGGACACTCGTCTTAGGGACTCCTGGGTTCCCGTTAACATCTCTGTCTGTGTGTCCCAGGCCTAGTGAGGAGAAGGTGATGATGGTCCTGAGTCGTCCCTGTCACCCCGAGGACCAGTTCACCACCAGCATCCTGAGACACTGGGCGTCCAATCACGACAACATGCTGGGAGAACACATCAAGGCCCAGCTGATCAACAACAACCAGCCCCGCAAGAGACAGAGGTGAGGACAGACTGGGACAGGTGAGGACAGACTGGGACAGGTGAGGACAGACAGGACAGCGGTGTGGACAGACGGATGAGGACAGAGGTGAAGACAAATGGATGAGGACAGATAGGACAGAGGTGAGGACTGACAGGTGAGGACTGTCTCTGGGTACCTGTTTAACCCCTCCTCAGTCTTCACAGTTCACCCTGGAACAGATCCTGAGAACAGAACAGACAGACAGGTGAGGACAGAACAGACGGACAGACAGGTGAGGATTGAGACAAGTGAGGACGGACTGAGACAGGTGAGGGCGGAGAGGTGAGGACAGATAGGACAGAGGTGAGGACGGTCTTTGGGTACCTGTTGAACAGCGGATGTGTCTCCGTCCTCAGTCTTTACAGCTCCAGCTGTAAACTGGCTCAGCTTACCCTGCAGTGTTTCCCCTAGGATGGAGCTGTAGCAGCAGAGGTGAAGCGAATGTTTTTTAAATATCTGAATATAAAACCTCAACACGCTGCATGTCAGAATAGCTTAAAATTGCAGTGTTTTCTCGTAGTTTTATGTGAGCTTTAGATGAATGTTTTGATGGTGGTTGAGGTAGTCAGGGGAGTGGGGGGATTTGGCGGTCCTCCCCAAGAATGAAAAATATAATAAATAAATGGGCAACATTAGGCTACCTTGCAGGCTACAGTAGGAAACAAGGAGCAACAGAAGTTAGTTCCTGTTAGCTCGTGGGAGACTGCCGTTTTTCATTGTCCTCTCACGGGTCACATTTCTCCCGAATTATGACAAATGCTCACAACTTTCTGTTCGTTTCATTACTGTACTGTTTCATGCTGTACTACGCAACTCCCACCCTCCCTCTCTCTCTCTCCCCACTGTGTCCGCTCAGACAGGTAGCATGCACGTAACTCAGAAGAGAGCTCTGGTCCGGTGGATTTCAGGTGTAAGAAAGGGAATTTGTGAGCAGATGATAGCAAGGTAGAGAAGGAAGAGAGCCACATGTTTAATAATGGCTTTTTGTGGAGCTTTTTCGTTCACTGCGGCTCCGTCTACAGCAGGACTGTGACAACAGCTGCTCTGAGTGACGTCAAAGTCGCATTGATTTTGACCTGAGTGTCCAGACTCAGGTCGCATTTAAAAAGATCCGATCTGTATCGGATTTGGACCACAGATGAAGTGGCCCAATTACGAACTGGAAAAGATCAGAGTCTGTGTGACTTGGCCTGTTCATACTGTCGTAAAAATAGACCAGTGACAAAAATAGAGTCACATATGGGCAAAATAAATTGGATTTGGGTCACATTGGCCTGCAGTCTGAACGTAACCTTAGAAACCACGTCCCTTCTGAGGTGCATTTTATTTGCACATTAAAATCCAAAAAGAAACATCTCCTCATTAGCTTAGGACTAGTTCAAATCACTAATTTGCTTTACTAACCTCAGATCCTCCCGTCACCACCATCCTTTCTACAACCACTTTTTCAGACTCAACTGAAAAATAAATTAGGATGTACCTGTCTGGAGGCTACAGTGCAGAGCTGTTCGCTACACCTGATGTTCTCAACACTGGTCAAGTAGGTAGTGATAAAATACAGTTACCAGTTACTTTCTATAAATTTAGCTAATGTTAAGTTACATAGCTGCAAAAAGACTTAAGTTAGCCTACAAGCTTTCCTGCTCAGCTGGGCAGTCTGTTTTCTAGCAGCAGGGGAAACAACAGAATTTTCTTGGTCTTGAGAAGCTAACACACTGTAACTGACACATACATATACTGGCAGAATATATGAATATATTCCTCCGCTTGCGTTCACCGTCACTTTCTGCCACTCGGTCAATCAGAGTTACGATGCTCTTCTAATGGCACCTGTGAGAGCTATGAGAAGGGGACGTTTTTAGGGACTGCAGTAACCTACTAGAAATATTCAACAATGAGAACTTAATTGGTTGGTTTAGTTTACCCAAGGAAGCTGTCCTGAGTCTGACATATGGATTAGCTGAAGTACTGAGTCCTGCCTCCTCCCATTTTAGGATATTTCCTCTTAAATATTAATTTTTTTGGCATCTTTTCTGTACATCTTTGACGGTCCGCTCAATGGTAGGGTTAATGCTGTCTACTGTTTTTTTCCAAATTAAACCCCCCCTCCAGCCAGTTTTAACTGCCGTTTTTGGTGAACGTTCTTTCTTAGACAGAGAATGGGGGTGTGGTTAATAGTCATACGTAATCAATTACCATGACAACCAAAAACTGACCGGCTGGAGTGTTCACTAACGATATGCTGTGTTAACATCACTACACTGTAAAGTTTAGTACACTTTACTGTCTGGCAGGAGCAGCCATTACTTACCCATGATAGAAACTAATGTGCGCGTATCAGCTGTTATCAATCATACAGTCGATGGTCCTGTCACGTACTGCACACGATAACTCCCACTACGTTTTATGGTGCGCTTACTTTACCGCAGGGGTGGGAGGGGGGGTGCCTCCGCCGATGCATTGGTAAAACGGCCGTCAATAAAATGCATGTTGCAGACTGTATATAAGATGGTGGCAGGTGAAAGTGCGACGCGTTTTCTGTCATCTGTCCTCCAACACCGCATGCACATGGGTGCAGCTGTGAGCTTCGCCTTAAGGGCCTCGAAGCTCCGCTGACACTCCTCCGTCCAGGCCCCAGTTGTACTCTGGGCACCCTTCTTCCTTGACCGCTTCCCAGTAAGCTCCGCCGGTCTGTGGTGTAGGGGAGCAGCCAGCTTGGCAAATCCCTCGACAAAACGTCGGTAGTAGCTTGCGAAACCTAAAAAGGATCGCAGTTCGGTAGCGGTCGATGCCGTAGGCCAGTTAGCTACTACCTCAATTTTGCCGGGGTCAGTTGCCACCCCCTGGTCAGATATGACATGACCCAAATAGTGCACTTTCCTTTGAAAGAAGTGACACTTGCTCAGTTTTGCCTTGAGCCCCTCTTTCTGCAACCGATCTAGCAGTCTCTCCAGATGCTGCTGTACCGTTGACGAAAAGATGACGATATCATCCAGGTACAGGAGGAGAGACTGGCACTGTTGGTCACCGAAGATGCGTTGCATCAGGCGTTGAAAAGTGCTAGGCGCATTGCAGAGCCCAAAAGGCATGCGATTCCACTCGAACAGGCCAAAAGCTGTACAAAATGCCGTTTTGTGCCTGTCGCCCTCCTTGACAGGGACCTGGTTATACCCGCTGGCCAAATCCATGGTAGAGAACCAGCGGGCACCTGCCAACGCATCGAGTGACTCTTCGATGCGGGGAGTGGAAAAGCATCCTTCCGGGTCTTGATGTTTAACTGGCGGTAGTCAACACAGATCCAGAGACTACCGTCCTTCTTTCGGACCAAGACAATGGGTGATGCATATGGGCTGGAGCTCTCCCGTATGACCTGTGCCTCCAAGAGCTTGTTGATATGCTCTTTCACCAGCTCGTACTCCGACGGGGGGATACGGCGGTATCGCTGCCGGACCGGGACATCATCCAAGAGGGGGATGTCGTGAGTGATCAGGTTAGTACACCCTAAATCCTGACCATGTGCAGCAAATACGGCGGTGTACTTTCCAAGTAACGCCCGCACCCTATCCTGATCCTCTGTGAACAGAGGGGATAGGTCAACTGCTGCAACGGGGTCTGGAGCGGAGGCAGCAATTTGGGAGGAGACGCACGCAGCCATTGACGAATCCTCTGTTACTCCAGCTGGGAGACTCACCACATTGCCGCTGTCCAGGGTACCCAAATGGGTACGGGGGTAGAGCAGTACATCGTGGTCGCCAACGTTGACAATTGGAACATAAGCAGTTCCCCTGACTACTTGTACCAAAGCAGGGGAAGCGAGAAAGCCAGCAGGCAGGCCAGACTGCAAAGGTTCAAAGAGCACTGTGGTGCCAGAGTACTGCTCAGCGCACGTAGCAGGCATAATCTTCAACGTGCCAGCGGGGATGCGGCAGGCCCGCTTTCCCTGCAACCGGGCCTTGCCTGGTTGTGTTGGAAGTGGCTGTTGGGAAGCCAGATGACACTTCTGGAGTGCGTAGACTAAGGATGAAGGAGAGTCTACCACAGGAGCGGTGTTGAACAACGCCGGCCCATATTGCCCAAAATGTTCCTGGTAGCACCTCCTGATCACGTTCATCCCTAGGATGCCAGGGAAAGCGGACACGCATGGCGGATCCTTAACAACTAGAACCCCTAAATGGGGCATAGACTTCCCACAAAGATTAATGTCAAGCTCCAAGTAGCCGATATAAGGAATAGCTAGGCCGTTGGCTGCATTGAGGCGCAACCAGCGACAAGCCTTAAGACGCTCCTCCCTGATCGACTCAAAGTACTCTCTGAAGAAGCTCTCCGTCATCGTGGACACCATGGATCCTGTGTCCACCAAGCATGGCACCTCAACACCAGCCATGTCTACCTCGATCTGGGGACAGGACGCGATAAGTTTGGAAGCATCAGCCGAAGAACCTGAAATATCTTCTGAGCCAGTGGATGCCCCACCTGAGCTGTGGCTCTGCAGCACGGTGGGCTCGAGTTTTCCGGCAATCGATGGGGCTGCGCATGACCTGAGTTGGAAGAACGAGGACGAGACTGAATACGAGGCCCATCGCAGTCCTGAGCAAAATGGCCAGGCTGCTGGCAGCACCTGCAGATAAGGGGACCAGGGCGAGGAGAACGTCCACGTCGATGAGAAGATCGTAACTGAGCAATACTCTGCGTGAGACGGTCCAGTTGCTCCTGCTGGCACCGCAATAGCTCCTTCACCTCACTCACCTCTGAGGATGGTAAACTGCATCCTGACTGCTGGTGGCCACCCTGCACCACATACTGGGTCCCGAAAACTGAAGGGACAGAGTGGCTTCTGCCACGCATACCCACTGGCAGCCCCTCACGCTCCCACCTGATAGCCTCGCCTCTGACGTCGAGCAATGCGGCCCCCGGATTAAGCCGCACGTATTGCTGAAGTGCGCGGCGGAGTGAACCATCTACCACATGTTCAATGAATTGGTCTCGCAATAATACTTCAAAATTGACCATGTGGTCAGGAGCGCGCTGTTTCACTTTTTCCATTAGTGACAGTAAGGCGAGGGAATACTCCAAAAACGTCTCTCCTTCTTGTTGCCTGGGAAAAGAAGGCTTCTTGCAGTGCTACATATGACTCGGAGCACCCATACAACTCCTCTAGAATACCAATAATTTTTGTGGGATCACACCGTTCAGCTGCGGAACGGTACTTAATGTCTTCGCGTGCCTCCCCTTCAAGATGGTCAAACAGGAAAAATGCCCGATCGGCTTGGGAAAGATGTGTAGCTCTCATACAGGCTTCCGCCTCCTCTAACCACTCACCCAGATTTATACCTACTCTACCCCGGAACATGGGACACTTGCGGTCCCGGGGGACAAAGACCAACCGCTCCGTTACTACGCGCTAGGGGAACAGTAGGTTGATCAGAAGCAGTAGAGGGCCCGGCACCAGCATCTGAAACGGAATTAGAACGCTCCCGTTGTTACCGTTCATTATCTGCTTTCAATTTAGCCACCTGCTCTTGCAGTTCTCGGAGCTGGTCCTCCATTTCGGCCCAAAAGGGGGAGGTTCAAAAACAATGGACCAAGAAATGCTGCTGCAGTATTGTTCCCAATAACACTGTTCAAAAGCATGCAAATTCAAATAACACTGCAAATAAACAACATTGCAAACAAGGCATGCAAATTCAAATGACATTGCAAGCAAAAAAAACACATTATTTTCAAAAATGCATGAAGCACCTTTAATTATGCGACCACAAAATTAGGAACACCACATCAAGGCGATCTGGATGCAGCACTATACTTATAACCTACTTATAACCTAATACCTATAACAGTGTTAATTTACTTTCATACCAGTGACATTCTATGTCTCTGTTCATCAGTAATCCTGCCGACAACGGCAAGTTTGTAGCGACTCGAGGGTGGGGTTATATAGAAACAAAACTAGAATTAGGTCCCTACAACTGCAAAGAACTAAAAATACCTTTATTAGGGAACCAAATAAGCAAGAACTACGCCAACACTATCCTACAGGACAGTGTAACAGGTGCTAGAACTGAATGAACAGAGACATGCATCCACAAATATAAAGCTTTATTTATAATTTTCAGTTTGCCAAAATATACTTCATCTATTTTAAATGCATAAAACATAGGCCTCACACACACACTCATCCATTCAGATAAAACCACATGAGGTATTAACAGAACCAATACCTGTGGACTATATCAGTCCCAATAACAGCAGCAGCAAAACTGTTCCAGTATGGGTACAATCAGTCCTACCCGTTAGTCTATTCTCAGTTTATGCATCCCGCCCGGATGATGAGCTGATGGGCTGAGATGTGAAGTTACTTTGGTGGATTACGAGAAGAAAGAAGGCCGTCAGACTTGTAAGGACCATCAAAGAAGGGGAAACCCGCGAGGAAAAGTTCAACGTCAATGCCTATAAATTGGAAAACAATATAATGTAAGGAATATCCCAGTCATATGTAGCAAGAAAGAGAAAGGAGAAAGAGAAATACACACCGCAGTTGAGAATTAATGCACACACATGCACTGGAGACGAGCGCGTGCCAACTAAGGCCTCATCCTAGCCGCCACACACTACAAGTAATAAAAATTACACTTTATGAACTGCAAAAACCAATAATGCACATTAAAGAACAACAAAAACGCTTTCCAATTTTAGAATGGACAATGAACCAGGTTGGGGAATACAATGCTGAACCCCGTGCACCCGCGCCATGCAAGCACGCCTTTTAAAGTATACTTACCAGTGGGCATGCGGGCATACTGCCACACACAGATGCCATAATGAAAATGAACAGCACACTAAACCAGTGAAGACCCTCTGTTAGCTAACTTTCTGCATTAACTATGCTAGCTAACTACACCTGGCTAACTACAACTTAGTTAACTTAGCTAACTAAACTAGAAAGACAAACCAACAATCAGACACAGAGACATACCTACTGTAAGTTCTAAGTAAATGACATGATAAATTGGTTAGCTAGCTCACAACGATGTTTATCGGTTTGATGCCTTAACAAGGAGTGACGGCGTGACAGTTTTTTAACGAGGCCTGACAGTGCGCCTGCTCAAGCTTGGAGAATGACGTATGACTTATGGAATTACTATAGTCATACGTACATACCACCCCATTTTAACAACTAAGCAACTTTTGCAACTTTGAGCACAAAATTAAGCTATTTGTCAAAAAATATTTGGCAGGGGGCTTTAAGCACTTCTATTTTGTTATTACACTCTATGCTAAATATTCCAAGTAAAATGTCCCTATACCTATTATACTGCTTCAACAAACACAATTTTTCAGCTGGGGTAAACTGGAGTGGTTGGATGCACCTACTCAAACTGCCATGTTTTGGGGGGTTTGTTTACCCAGAACTCATATTTAAGATAGTCAGTCTTCAGTGCCAAGTTGTGCAACTGTCTGATTTATTTTTATTTATTACCTTTATTTATTCAGGGGAGCTTCACTCAGAGGACCGTAACCTGCTGCTGGCCACTAAGCAGCTCCACTGGAGCTGTTGGGGTTATAGGCCTTGCTCAAAGGCACCTCAGTGGTAAATGAGGGAGGGCAAGCACTGCTTGGTTTACTTTCCACACCCAGATTCTATCCTGCCAGTTCACTCAGCTCGCTTCTCTAACCTTTGGGCCACCACTGCCCCATTTAGATGTCTTTCTGAAGTCTGACTATCTAATATATCTAAGTAGATAGTCTAAGCCATAGTCAAAGTCTATCTTTGTGAAACCGGCCCCTGGAGCTCATGGACAACTTGAGGCTGAGCCTTAGCAACACCAAGAACAGCTGTCAGTACACACAGAGGCTTATTGATTGCTTCAGGAGGGATTGATAGCTGATTGATTGTGTCTGTCTCTGCCAGTCTTCACTCAGACACAAATCCTTCGGCTCTGCAGCACGTTCGGGCCAGCTGTGACGAGGTCCACAAGATGAGGCACGCGTGCATCCACATAAACTGACTGGTGACATCACTGCAGCGACTGATGATATCATTTCCTCCTCCTACAGGTTCAGCGACCTGTTCGCCCTGGCGGAGGAGTACGAAGACTCCCATACCAAGCCTCCCAAGTCCCATCGTAAGGCTCCGGCCTCCTCGCCTCACTTCCGCCCAACAACGAGGAGGAGAGTGCCTCCAGCAGCGCCTCGGTACATAACCCCACCTGCTCCTCTGTGTGAGGACAACCTGAATTTGTGTCTCGTTCTTTGATTGTTCCGTTTCAAAACCACACAGAAATTTGATATTTAATGTGTCTGATTTGTGAAACCATGAAGCAGCTTTCTGTCTTCACCAAGAAGGAACCTCCAGGTTTGAAAAGTGAAGCCTCAAACCTGCATTCTCTCTAACAGCCAGCACTGGGGCGACTCCACTGGATCGTATATGGTCTCAGTCGCTAGTTAAGTTTTTATAAAGTTGCCAAAAAAACACACCACTGTTTTGTTTTGTTTTTCTGTTGTTTTTTTTCCTGGATTTTTCAACTGGTGATCCATTTTTCACGTCAGCATGTGCACCGCATGCCAGCTTGTTAATTACATAGCATATCAATGTCATCGTCCATTCCAGTGTTTCATTGTTGACATCGTCCGATGCCAATTTTTTAGACATCACTCTACCCTAATTTGAATACATTGATTCACTCACTGCAAGTAATTTTATGACTGTGTAGCATGTCTAAACTACATATGAATTTTAATAAATTTATGAGAATACCCAATTATGAATTTTAATATTCCGAAAATATTAATCTATAAATCTCTCGTTTCGCGGGGCACCACCAGAGTTGTTATTAACCTAGAGGTCTGGAGACTCTAGGTTAACTTTTAATAATTATACAATTATTCACCAGTGATCACCAGTGTTATTTAATAATCACTCAATTATCTTAGATCGATCAGTCAGTCTCATATCTAAAGGGTAAATTCTCTTGGCCGGGACTCAGAAGTAGGTAATACACACAATTCCTTGGTTACAGTGAATTTATTAACTAACTAAGGTGATATAAAAAGGTGGTTAAATACATCAGAGAAATAAACAATGGCTAAACAATGAGAATGGAGGTTCGATTGTGGGAGGATTTGACTCATACGGCAACTAATGAATGCAATTAGATGATAACTCGGTTAAATTTGTCTAGGGGTTTAAAGATTACATATGCTGGACTAAAGATAAATGGATTCACATGGAGTCACTGACCACAGAATGTAGGGTTTTGGTCTTACTGCTTGTGTTTCTTCCCGCCGGGTTGCTGGTAAACAGCCTCACACTGGCAGAGTCCGTGCGTTCTCGTTTAGGACAGCTTGAAGCTGTCGGTCAGTCGCTTTCTCTGTCAGGGAATTTCTCCCGTCTCTGGGAGGCTTATTGAAGAAACTTGCAGTGGGGGCCTTCCCAACCCTGTCTCGGGTCAGGTTTAAGTCGTCCTTTGTTACTGCTGGCGGGCCACGTGGGGGTGTCTGACCTTAAAAAGCTTAAAAAGGACTTGGTTGTTCTTGAATTAACTAGAGTAACTTAACGGACTGATTACTTTAACAAAACAAAAGAAAGAAAATAAAACAAGTAAAGTTGCTGGAACTGAGGGAAACTGAAGTCGCAGCACTTCGCGTGTGTAGCTTCAAGCGAAACAAAGACTTTGTTGCGCTGGTCGAATTCTTAGGGCGTTGCCGGGAGAGGGCGTGCCAAAGCGCCGTTAAACAAGAGGGAAGCGTCCAGAGAGCAGAGCGAAGAGAGAGCAAACACACGTGTGTGTCGCTGTTTTGTCGGTTGGGGCGTGGTTCCCCAGAGGGCAGTCCTTCGTTTCCCGCAGGGCGGCCGTTTCCGGTTTCCCGAGGGACTGTCTTTCTAAACTTTTAATATGTCTCTAAAGAAAATCTATTTGCACATATTATAATCAAATACCTTCCCACAATCAATTTTTTAATTAGACCTTAAAATGTTAGCATTTCAGAATGATGGCATGTAATACTTATTTCGTCCACTTGGGGGAGCTCAGGTTACATGACGACAGCTTAGATTAATCCAAAAACAATCTTCTTAGGAGCTGGAAAATTTAGTTATTTAGCCTTAAATTCAAGCTGGCAATTAATAGCGTATAGTATGACATTTATCATCATTTCTAAAGGAATTGTGTGAGAAAGTATTGTGAACAAGCATTGGTTACACATAAAATGAAGGAGTGTCCTTAACCTTGCTGAAAATTAAAACACTGCAAAAGTAACTTATTTAGATTCTACAACATCATGGTAACATAACTACTCAAATTGAGGCAGCGCCACTACTAACTTAGCAAGGATTATAATTTAAAGAGAACAGTTTATAATGAAACATTGTTTTAGCTCAAGAAGGCAGGAGTTGTGTCCCCTTTTTGCATATCCTGGCTTATCACGTTTGCACATCAATCTTTGTTTGCATAAGGGAGTTCAAGTCTGTGTCTCTGGTGTCCTGGAGTTCCTGAGCTAGGCGTGAAAAAGAGTATCTCTTTGATGAGGTAATGAAACACAGAGCAAGGTCAGTTGGTTAATAGCTGGTTAATGTCCCTTTTGTCAGTTTAACAGTCAGGCTCTGAGAGGCTTATCTCGGCTGTTGCCAAGTGGCCAGTTTTACGATCAACTGCTCCGGAATAGCACTTAGGGGAAGCAACCTTTCACCCTTTTCCTTTGGGTCTCTTCAGCCTTCTGTTGAAAGTTGAAATCTTTACCCCCTTCTTTCTCTCTCCCAGAGAGAGAAGAGGGATTTGGAGTAGCCCAAATTTACTTAATATAAAATGCATAAATCCACACTGTTGGTCCACTACAACTTTGACCAGGTGAAACCTTGATATTGTTCCATTTCCTGACTTAACAATTTGCATAGTGTGGAACTTCTTATTTCAAACAATCTTTATTAGCTATCTTTATTTGCTTATGATTCTATAAAATTCCACATTTAGAGCTCCCTTTTACATTTAATTAAAAGTGGTGCTCCTGGAATAAAATTATGCATAGTAGCTTTTTCCACAAAACACAAGTAGTAAAAGGAAATTTTATTTAGCTCAAGATTCAAGTTATTATCACCAAAAAATCTCATTAAGAATCTGGAAATAGAGAATGTTCATCCATCCATCGTCAACCGCTTATCCTGCGTACAGGGTCGCGGGGGAATGTTCAACATTATTGCAAAAAATAATGAAAACAGATTGATTATCAAAATTATTGCTGGTTAATTATCTGATCAAGCAGAAAACAGAGTTAATAAACAAAAACACAAAAAGCACTGTGGAGCGTAATCCAGAGGCTGCCATCTTACGTGGCGCCACATCAGTTTTACTGATTTACTTATTACTTAGTCTATTCATTTATGCAAGATGTGCCTTATTTTGTGTCTGTTAAATGTAGAAATGACAGAATATGTTTAAGGTTTTGATACTAATGAGAGTATAAGTTGTAAGTCAATGTAATTTAGTATGCAGAAATTAGTTTTTTTTAAATGTATTATATTTAGGTTAAGGTCTACTCAAAAATATTATTACCACTACTATAAAAGTTTGAGGTAATCAGTTTCCACAAATATTTTGAGTAGTCTGAACTTATTTGGGTTTACATTGTACTTTCAGTTTAAAACTTCATTAAAACATTAGTGTTTAAAATCCTTAGAATGGATATTGGATAGTCTATTCATAACATCACATTTTGTAAGCACAGAAGCACTCATATTCCGCTGAAAATCTAAATTGTCTCACACCATATATTTCTACTTTGATAAAATGTGCGCAGTTTGCCTAACCCAGCAGTGATGAAATTACATGTGCCACAGTCATAAACTGATTATGCTTCGGTGGCAAGTTGAATTTATTACTGATACAGTTTGGTACATTTTCTTTGAAAGCTGTAAACATTTCTTGCTTTAGCCTTTCCAAATAGTTTTATCTGACACAGTATGAATCGAGAGCAGCTCTGTGAGGCTGTACGTACGCACAGCGGTGCTTTGAGTTAAATGCGAACAACATCAAGCTAACATTCTCACAATGACAATGCTAACGTGCTGATGTTAAGTACGTATAATGTTTACCACGTTTGCCATCTCAGTTTAGCATGCTAACACTTGCTAGTCAGCCTTAAACAAAAAGTACGTAGTATTGGATTAACTGAAATGTTAACCTGATTGTGGCACTACATGAAAGTCAGAGGATCACCAAAGTTATTACAGTTTATCCTGATGGGAACATGAATGCCTGCAATAGGTGTCATGGCAATTAATCCGATAGTTGTTATTTCACTTAAAACCACAAATGGCGCTACAATTAATGTCAGAGGATCGCCAAAGTCATTAGGATTAATCCTCTGGGAAACATTGATGTCTTTAAAAAAATGTCATGGCAATCTATCCAATAATGTTATTAGATAGATATTTCAGTCAGGCCGACTGACCAGCAGACTGACATTGCCCTCCACAGAGCCATGCCTTGGCTAAAACATAATTCCATGGTGCAAAAAGGGTGATACATCATTCCTTGATGAAAATATGTTCACTGCAGGCTTATTTCAAATTAGCATGACTCAGTAGTCAGTGTGCTGACCAGACAAGTTCAATGCCTGCCTTGTTTCAAGAGTT
The DNA here is from genome assembly GCF_014851395.1 of Micropterus salmoides. Taxonomy (NCBI): domain Eukaryota; kingdom Metazoa; phylum Chordata; class Actinopteri; order Centrarchiformes; family Centrarchidae; genus Micropterus; species Micropterus salmoides. Next base: position 16,198,774 of record NW_024044348.1, on the reverse strand, counting down.
TCACAAGGCATACAGAAGGTGACACTGAGGCCAATGCAGCGCATAATCTGAAGTCAGCAATAAGGCAGGTGGCAGAAGGGAAATGTCTTCTATTTATCCTCCCTGTCGATTTTTCTTTACCTTCCTCCCTGTCCCTTCTGTGCTCTCAGAACTTGCTATTCTCTCTGTCTACTTGTCGCTGGATGACTTTTTCTCTCTCTTCGTCTGTGTCTATGTATCTGGCTGTCTTTCTCTGCCCCCCCCCCCCCCCCCCTCCCCCCTCCCGCTCTCCCTCCAGTCAGCCTTTGATCTTGCCAGTCCTGGCACAGAGGTAGACAGAGATGCTGTATAGCTTTTCTCTGCCTATTAATGTCTTAACTCTTGCTCTGCCTTTTGCAGGAGGTCTACTGAGACATCGTTTCCCCTCTAATGACAGGCCTGGACACCCTTAATCACAAGGGTGTGTGTGTGTGTGTGTAATAAGGTAAAAATCAAATTATGTGAGGGACAGGTTTAAAATTCATGTAAGCCGAAATAGATGTGGTGACAGCATTGACCCTCCTGTATTCTTATAAATGACAAATACACCAAACCATAGCCTGCTGTTATTTTCCATAGATAACACAGAGTAAACTAAAGCCAGCTGTAATAGGATGCCAATAATTTTTGGCATAAGATAAGATACTATGAAAATATAATGACGCTGAAATGAAAGATTCTACAAAAAAATCTACAAAGATTGTAGATTGATTCACGACTTCACACAGTAAGATAATCATGTAAGCCATTTTATTACTGTATAGGATAAATTAACATCAGAAAAATCTATTTTAAATATTTAATTCTAAACTTGAATCTTCATGAAGGCTTCCTATCACTCATCTGTCGTCCTGCATTTTTAATAATTTTTGCTCAAGGAAAATGGGAAGAAACAATTTTCTCTGTGACAATACAGTAAACTGGTAAATTAAGATAAATATTGTGGTGGGTGCCAAGATTGTTTTCCTAGTGTCACACACAAAATAAATAATATCAAGAAAGCTCAGACCTCAGAATGGGAAGAAGTCAGTGAGTTGAAGATTTACTGAAACCGCTATGAAGTGATGCTCAGCCACACTGACACGTTTACCCTTTTGGTGGCTGAACACAAATGGCAGAGTTAAACCTGACCAAAATAAAAACGCTTTTGAATATGGTGCTGCAAACCAATATACACATACTCCAACCAACAGCTTTTTTGTTTATTCATTAATACTTCAAAGAGGGCTCCACTGATTTAGCATTGCACATCTATAACGTTGTCAGACTCACAATGTTAATTAATTTTTTAAGGATCAAAATCGATGCAGCAGAACCAGAGATATCATCTTTTTTATGCCACACAAAACCTCAGCAAAACCAAAACCTAGCACCTACAATGCAACTCACCCCTGAGGCTGTGGTCGAAAAGTAAAAAAATACATTCCTTTCCTAACTGCTTTTCCTTGACCTCGATGGAAAACCTCATGAGGTCAAGGAAAGATGTGAAGGAGAATTCAGAAGGACTTAGGAAAAGACAACTGTGGGACTAAGAGAATCCGACTGCACTTTTAGGCTACATAATTATGCGACGGCGAATGTTACTGACGTGGCCTGCCGTGGTGAAATTATAATGTTCCAAAGATGGACTACAAAATGTGCAACATTGACACTTACCGTGATGTTTTATGCAGGCCATATAATGGTGGACAACACGTGGAAAAATATTACTTCATTACCAAGGTTGCAAAAAGGCATATAGGGCAGTCACCAAATAATCTAAAATTGCTTGTCACATTAAGAATGCTTGCTCACACTGCCCACCCATATTTATCAACATGAATCCCAATTATTGTATGTAAATAATGCATAACAAATTAATCAGGAGGTCATCCAGCTTGATCCCTGCCTTTATTAAGGCAAGGGTGTCAGCATCTGTGACTGAAGTAAAATTAAAGAAATTGATGAGGCTGGCAATACATTCACCAAAAATTAGCCTATAAGTTAGCCTACACATTTCAACATTATCCTAAGTTTGATCATATTACAAGACTAGTAACATAGCTCGCATATAGATCTCAATTATTGTTGACAGTTCAAAACGTATGCATAATAGCAAGATATGGCATAAGAGAGAAAAGGCTTAACAGCCAATGGTAACTTACATGGTGATCGCAAGCTTTATCCGTCATGGCTGATGGATTTCTTCCTTTTTTTGTAGAAAATTCAATTTCAGCACTTATATTACAGTTTTATCATTTGAGTTTGAGAAGGGAGTGTTGCTTTAAATGTTGCTGCCGCGGGGAATTGTGGGACGGCATTATTTCCTTTCGTAAAGGATGGTCCAGTGTATCCTATGCTAAAGGAGATAAGAAAGGAAGCACTGAAGCACCTTTCCTTAGCTTTTACGCTCGTGTGTCTCCGCCGGCGGGCACTCTGCACACCGCAATATTTCTCTCCAATGTGCGCTCACTGTGCAACAAACTGGACAAACTTCACGGAGACGTGGCTGGCTTCCAGGTCTACAGAGTGGACCGCGACACAGAACTCTCCGGCAAAACAAAAGGTGGAGGTATTTGTTTTTATATTAACAATGGCTGGTGTACGGACGTGACAGTGATTCAGCAGCACTGTTCTCCTGATCTGGAATATTTTATCAATACATGTAAACCGTTTTACTCTCTCCGTGAGTTTGCTACATTCACTCTGGTCGGTGATTCCACAGCAGGCCAATGTGCACGACGTACAGCGCATGCTGGCCGACCACATAATGTGTGTGGAGCAGACAAACCTGGAAACCTCAGCCAAGAACTCCCCAAATACAGACAGTTTATAAAGTGTCCAACCAGAGAGGGGAACACCTTTACTGCTAGACACAGTAAGCAGTGCCTATCACGCCGTCCCCCGCACTCCACTGGGACATTCTGGTCACGTCATGTTCCACCTGATTCCTGCATAAAGGCAGAAACTAAAACTCTGTAAACCTGTGGTTAGGACATCTAAGAACTGGGCCAGTGAAGCTGTAGAGCATCTTCAGGCATGTTTTGGCTGCACTGACTGGGATGTTTTCAGAACTGATACCAACAGTCTGGATGAGTTTACTGATGCTGTGACGTCCTACGTCACTTGAAGACAATTATCCAATTTTGAGCAGATTTTGCCAGAAAAGGCTTTACATAACTTTTTTACACAGAAGTAGACCTTAAAATTGCCTTTGAGGTGTAAAATCAGTGGAGGACTCCTTTAATTTCAGTGTTAGACATTGCAAGGATCAGGCAATAAATATTATAACACATGGACATAATTTATTGCTCAAGTAAAGCAACCAATTCACTAATAAGCATCTTAGCTTATTGCAGGTGCTCGCCATACAATTACAGTCCCTTAAAAGCAACAAATGATTTGCAGTTGTGCCTGAAATCTTACTGAAATGATTAATCGATAATCAAAGTAGTTTCTGTTGGACTTTCTATCGAAATTAGATTTTTCAAACAGAAGCAATGAACCAGATGAAGAACTGGAAGTTTTATTCTTTGTGTTTTATGTCTTTACCTTGTAGCCACTTGCTTCAAATGTAAATATAGGATGTAAAGTGCATTACAAATAAAATGTATTATTATTATTATCATTATTATTATTATTTTCCCACAGTAGTCATGGGCAAAGACAGAAGTCAGTTCTTTATTCATATCATCCCTAACTTAATCACAATAAAACCTGTTTTCTCACTCTGATTGTTTTCTCCTTTTTTGTTCTGTTTTGAACAGTTGTGACCATTTCCTCTTCTTTTTTTTCCAACACCCTGTTTTATATTGTTTTACACTTACAATAAAATTTGTAACTACGAAATGCACAATAAATGAAACGCCCAACCATGTCTAATCTTACTGTAAACATTCCAACTTCCAAAGCTTAATTCAACCAGCTCAAGGAATTAACGTAATCCAACCTGACCACTGGCATTTTTATTATTTTACCATGACCACAATCCTCTCTGAGCTTGACCAAGTGATTATGGTCATACTCCACGATAAGATACTGAACAAATAACACCAGATTATAACTGGAAGATTTTGCAGACAAGCTCAGTAATCAGTAATAATCTTAGCATTGTTATATTTTCGATCATTATGTTTGTTTTTTGGTAAAACAAATGCAAATTAACAACATTCAAAGGAGATGAGCTTACTTTCCTCACATCTCTTTCTGTGAGCCAGTCTTAAGTCACTCACTCTCTCTTCTTCCCTCCACTTCTCTTGCTCCCTGCTGTCTATTCATCTTTCTCTCTTTCCTGGAGTAATGGCTCAATTACCATTCCTCACAGTCAGGCTTCAAACATGAGCAAAATGGAGCAGGATTTCTTGACGATTTAAAAAAAAATAGACTTTTAATTTTCCCTTACTCCCCCTCTCTCACTGTCAGAGTTCACACAGCTCAGTAGAGAATTGTGACACCTGTAATTATAGAGGTTTCTGGGCTGAAGCTGAGCTTTGGATCGATTCAGTGAACTCAGTACTTAACAGAAGAGGAGGGTAAAAACTTCTGAATGAATGTATGAAGGAATGAATTAGTAATAAACCCTGCTTCCTATAAAAACTGATATGAAGAATGCAATATCATCCAATCTAGTTGTTGAATTAAAATATCTTATCATCTGGTTTCAATATGAACAGATGAAAAGTCATTTATCAAAACCTTTCCATTCATCTTTTTTCCAACCACACATCCTTCTTTTGCTTCCCTTCATACCTTCATCTCCCTGTTTCTGAAGTCCCTCTTTCTCTCCCCCCTTAATCCTCTCTTTGCTTAAGTGCTAGCTCCCAGCCCCAAGCCTCAGGGATCCACACAACTTGATTGTGTTTTGATGTTCTTGTGAAACTTACAAGTGCACTCAGGACTCAAGACCCATAACATACATTTTCAAGAGCGTTCACCCAGAGAGATGAAGGAGAAAGGAAGAGTGGTTACTATTACCGCTATCTGTGCAGTGTACACACTTGCAGTTGCATATAGGCAGCCATATCCCTGCATTACAATATATGTGAGGGCAAAAAAACATCCTGTATATCGACTTAGATTGATCGCTGCTTAAAGTCCTGCCTTCTTTTCCGGAATCATGACGAATGTGCCCTTGACTGAAAACTCTACATTGCCTTTTTGTAATTTCACGCATTTCTTTTTTTAAACTATGTCTGTTTACAACTTTTACTGTACACAATTATAAATTAATGCAATTAAGTTGGACATCACACAAGTACTTGATTCTATACATTTTTTTCTTAACTTCCTACTAAAACGATACATTTTAACTGGGATATTCTATATTACTACTCGACATATCAACTCAGTTGAGTTTCAATTAAGGCATGATAAAATTTAACCTAGTATCAACATGTCCAGTGTTTGAAAGCCCACGTGTTTTAAATGACTTAGGCAGATTACACCTTTTGTCAGGTTGATGTTGCGTGGAGGTAGGCTGGGTATTGTATGTGGTACAGGTGAAAAAGCTGTGCAAATCAAGATGTAGCGTTAGAAGAAACATTGGAGAGATTCAACCATAGCCTACATGTTTGAGCCTCAGTCAGACGCAGACTCACATGACGATGCTGTTGTGCATCAAAATCGGCGAACAGTATATGTATCCAAATGGTAAGTGTAGTTAGCACATATTATTTGTTTATGTTGTTTGTTAGCTTGTAACTGGCAGTGGCTGACACAGTGTTAGTAGATCTAAAACATACAATAATATAATCTGCTACAATGTTACAGTGTGTTCACAATGTTATGATGTAGCAGATAGCGGAAGAAGCTCCAGGGTCTGGTTTACATCCAAACACGGCACACTCAACCATGTTTGCTGTCAAAACGTTCACTACGGTCTCTGTACTGACAAGTCAGCTCTGCGCTGGAGGTTTCAGGTTTCTTTGCCGATGGCATTTGCAAGACAGCGATTGGCTTTCGAATTTGTTGTGTACTGGGGTAAATTGGAATGTCAGATTTTAGGGAAGACAGATAGACATCTCCCCCTTCAATAGAGGAATGTGAAAACACCTCTCTAGTGACAAACTTTGCATAGATGAGTAGAGGGGATCTTTAAATATAAAACCCAACTAATGAACACATTGGACAAGTTAATAGTAAGTATTAACAATAAATCATTAACAAAACTGCAATGTGATACTATGGTTTTAATGATATATATATATATATATATTGTAGATTTGGCCAGAATTTCTATCGTATAAAACTGTACTCACCAAAAATAAGAGGCCTTTATCACAAGCTGCCTTAAATGTTCCCCTAACCGATGGTCTGATCACATCAAGAAGAGTGTTCATATTGGAGTTAATAAGTATTATTAATAAATCATTAATAAAACTTAAAAACTGACACTCATTTAACAGATTTCAAGTCTATCTTAGGTTTATATGCTCACGTGCCCATAAGTTCAGTCACCCTCATTTATCAGTGTAACATAGAAACCAGTGCCAAGTGCAGAAATCCTCTTACCACAAGTGTGATTTATGAAACAATTTTATCTCACCATTCACAGCGTGAGAATTACTACACATGGATAAATGTGGTGGCTGAAAACAGATGTATTTTAAGTATCACCCCTTTAAATATTCTCAGTTCAGGGGCCTTGCCCCTTCAGTATATAAGATGGAGAAGAGGAAGTGTTGCTTGTAGAATCAAATAAAGTTATTATGTTTGGCAGCCTGAAAGGTGGCATTAAAGAGATACAGAAGAATGCTGTGTGGAAACAAAATCACAGATGTGGTCAAAGCATTGGACAATGGACAGCAGAACTCTAGCTGCCCTTAGGTACAGCAGCACACAGACTGGAAGAGGCCAGCTGGACCCCAGCCTGATACTGACCCAAACTGAGGAGTGATTAGCCGCTCTTATCTGATTTGAAACGATGTCGGGCAAGTGGTGGAAGAGACACAGATGCATTACCTCTGTCCGATAATAGTAAGAATTTTATAGCCCAGGCTACTAGGATTTTTGTAGTCTGTATTAAAATGATTACATGGTTAACAGTTTTCTTATTAATTTTTATTAATGATGATTCAGATTATTTATTTTTATTAATTATTCAGGCTGTGTCTCACAGCCCTCGGCTCCACTTAGCAGCCTGGGAGCAGCCTCACAGAACCAGCCAACTGCGTCTTCTGCTCCCCTGTGGTGCTGGCCCATAACGACCCACAACTGTAACAGCACAGGTCATGGAATACCAAGATAAACTTTGTCAGTTAATGGTGTGGGTTACACTTGTAGCCATGTAGGACAAATTAAAAGAGATGAATGACAATAATTATGTAACTGCATATGCATGGATGCCAGTATATAACAATGTATGTAAAATAACTCCCACTCAGCCAGATTTAACTATGCTGCATGTACGTCCACACTGACTCTAAATCTTGCATGAACGAGGTGAGAGTTTATGTGAGATTTGATCGTAGCCTCCTCTCACATTCACATTGATAGATGCCAATCTTTGCGTTGAAATGAGCCCCAGTTTTCTGTTGAATGTTTGATAAATGAGGGCCAGTATGTTGAAAAGGTTGTTAGTCACTGTAATCTTTCCAGAGATCCCTTGCTAATACGACAGAGTATTAGGACCACATTAAAGGAGAAAAAAATTGAGGATGAAGACTTTCTCATCATGTTAACTTTATTCTCCACATTTTGACTTGATTCTTGACATTTCCACTTTATTCTCGAAATGCAATATAAATCAAATCTTCATCAATTTTTTCCACTAATGTAGCCCAAATACTCTGCTAAAGCAATTTCTGTGTCAGAATTTAGAAACCTATTTTGTGTAAAAAAAAATAACTAATGAAGTTCAGCTGAATATACAGGTGCTCATATAATTAGAATATCATCAAAAAGTTGATTTATTTCAGTAATTCCATTCAAAAAGTGAAACTTGGATATTATTTTCATTCATTACACACAGACTGATATATTTCAAATGTTTATTTCATTTAATTGTGATGATTAAAACTGACAACTAATTAAAATCCCAAATTCAGTATCTCTGAAAATTAGAATATTACTTAAGACCAATACAAAAAATGGATTTTTAGAGATGTTGGCAAACTGAAAAGTATGAACATGAAAAGTATGAGCGTGTACAGCACTCAATACTTAGTTGGGGCTCCTTTTGCCTGAATTACTGCAGCAATGCGGCGTGGCATGGAGTCAATCAGTCTGTGGCACTGCTCAGGTGTTATGAGAGCCCAGGTTGCTCTGATAGTGGCCTTCAGCTCTTCTGCATTGTTGGGTCTGGCGTATCGCATCTTCCTCTTCACAATACCCCATAGATTTTCTATAGGGTTAAGGTCAGGCGAGTTTGCTGGCCAATTAAGAACAGGGATAGCATGGTCCTTAAACCAGGTACTGGTGGCTTTGGCACTGTGTGCAGGTGCCAAGTCCTGTTGGAAAATTAAATCTGCATCTCCATAAAGTTGGTCAGCAGCAGGAAGCATGAAGTGCTCTAAAGCTTACTGGTAGACGGCTGCGTTGACCTTGGACCTCAGAAAACACAGTGGACCAACACCAGCAGATGACATGGCACCCCAAACCATCACTGACTGTGGAAACTTTACACTGGACTTCAAGCAACGTGGATTCTGTGCCTCTCCTCTCTTCCTCCAGACTGGGACCTTGATTTCCAATGGAAATGCAAACTTTACTTTCATCAGAGAAAATAACTTTGGACCACTCAGCAGCAGTCCAGTCCTTTTTGTCTTTAGCCCAGGCGAGACGCTTCTGACGCTGTGTCTTGTTCAAGAGTGGCTTGACACAAGGAATGCGACAGCTGAAACCCATGTCTTGCATACGTCTGTGCGTGGTGGTTCTTGAACCACTGACTCCAGCTGCAGTCCACTCTTTGTGAATCTCTCCCACATTTTTGAATGGGTTTTGTTTCACAATCCTCTCCAGGGTGCGGTTATCCCTATTGCTTGTAATTCCATCTTCACCTCTCTATTAATGTGCTTGGACACAGAGCTCTGTGAACAGCCAGCCTCTTTAGCAATGACCTTTTGTTTCTTGCCCTCCTTGTGCAAGGTGTCAACGGTCGTCTTTTGGACAGCTGTCAAGTCAGCAGTCTTCCCCATGATTGTGTAGCCTACAGAACTAGACTGAGTAACCATTTAAAGGCCTTTGCTTTGTTTTGAGTTATTTAGCTGATTAGAGTGTGGCACCAGGTGTCTTCAATATTGAACCTTTTCACAATATTCTAATTTTCTGAGATACTGATTTTGGGGTTTTCATTAGTTGTCAGTTATAATCATCAAAATTAAAAGGAATGAACACTTGAAATCAGTCTGTGTGGAATGAATGTATACATTATACGTTTCACTTTTTGAATGGAATTACTGAAATAAATCAACTTTTTGATCATATTCTAATTATATGACCTGCACCTGTAATATTAAACTTTAGCAGATTGAGTTAGACAAGTCATTTTCCAAAGTTATAGTATTTTTAATAAGAAATTCCTATCTTTGTGCTGTGACTAGTGTTTGCTGAGCCACAGCAAAGGAATAAAAAACCCAAAGAAGGAATTTTGTATAAAAAGTGTCTTTGGTAACATGCAGAAGCAAACTATTATTATTTGTACTATTATTATTTGAGTATTTGTATTAAGTTCCTTGAATTTCTTTTCATATCACTGCTATTTGTTATATGTATTATAACTAAGTTTTCTCTTATCAGTCTAACTCTGTGAGCACCTGCATATTCATACAAGTCCAAGGTCAAGGAGTGTCTCTTTTCTCTGATCTTGTATAAACACATCCTTGTTTCTGGAAGTGCATAGACTGTATAGTTTAGATGATAAGAAGACAGAGAAGTGGTGTTTGTGTGTTCATATTTCTTTTTCCCGGGGGTGGATCACATCGATGTGACAGGTGGCTGTTGGCCAGAATATCAAAGCTGGACTGAATGAGGCCGTTTTTTTTTCTCCCTGAAATCAATAAGTACTATATTAGGGATAAAGCTGTGAGACTTCAATACACTGAAGTAATATTTAATAAATCTTGTAATAGAGCTACTTTAAATGATTCTTTGGAAATTCAGTCAAGCTATGGACATTGTACATTTTCGTATGTAAATCAAACTGTAGATAATGAATCAATGGAAAGGCAAAATGGCTGATCTGTTCATGTTCTGCATGTTTCCTTGTTAACAAGCACCAGGAGACTCTAACTGGTTGGGCCAATAAGGAGAATCATGACTGAACATTTGCTGAACCACAGAGCGTGGACAAGAAATTAATGTTTAATTTTCTCATGTCTGAAAGGGTCTTTTTCTTTGAACTGCTGTGTCTAATTTCATGCTATACACACACACACACACACACACACACACACACACACACACACACACACACACACACACACAATAGTACAGATATAGCAGTTCTGTAGGAACAGGACTGGCTCACACATGCAGACATGTTTCACAGACCTTTGCATGTTTTTCTTTAGTTTGCCATCCTTGTGTATTACTTCCTAAACTGATACATAAAAATCTAAGAAATGTCAGATTATTTTTTAATCTATGCCAGCAGGAACACGAGTGCCAAAGCCTTGGGGGAAACAACATCTGTCCAAGTGTGAAAACATAAACAGACAATATTTTGTGTTGTTGCTGCTTTGCCACATTCATTATGCACAGTTCGTATAAATGAATAATGCAGGCTACTAAATAGTTCTACAGAAGTCGTTCAATTAACATCATGAATAATAAATTTATTATTAAAAGGTGCTTGGAGAATTTAGTCACACAGTGAGGCAGTGAATAATCACTTTGCCAGACTTGTGACACGTGTGTCTCAAATGAGCTCCTCTTCAGCACGACCTATCACAGAAACGTCAAAATACCTGTTCTTAGGCAGAGTGAAACACTTTGTGAGTGATATCAAGTTTTTAATTTGTACAGAAAATAACATAGCACTTGTTCAAGGTAACTGATGCATCCTGTTCTGTACAGTCAAGTAGCGCAAATGAGCTCAGGAACAAAATGTGACAAAACTGTGAAGAGACTGAGTCATCAGCATATCTGAAAACAAACTAGAAACAAAATTCACATGTTTTCACTTGTGAGAAATTATCTTATTTTCTTCCCCCAACTGTTCCTCTCCTAATTACATGGTCACATAAAACTTTAATCTTCTTATACCACTCAATTCTCTTCAACCCGGCCATGTTTCGTCCTGCCTGTCCATCACTCATCAGCTATAACAAGGAAATTAGAGGGGATTTCCATTATTAATGGGCTTTATGTTACAACTCCTACAAGCTTTAATAGACACACTTCAGCATGCCACATCATCCATCCATTTTGCATTTAGTGTCAAGGGTGCAGAGATGCAGCAAACCAAAGCTGAACCAATACTAGCTGTATTTTTGGGTTGCCATGAATAATTACTCAAATGCAATGTATAATGGCATCTGATTGCATAATTGTCATTAAACATTCACAAAATAACCAATTTACAGATAAACCAGATATTTTTTCAAAAATGTTTCACAAATGGCATCCAATGGGTATCAAACTAAATAAAAATTGAGTGTCTTCACAAAAGTGCAATTTTGTTAGGGATTCTCATTCAGACATGGCACTATGTATGACACATGTTGAAGACAAGTAAGGTTAATCATGTCAACTGAAAGGTAATGAGGTGGAAGATCTAGTGGAGATGAAATAGCTGGCAGGAAGTAAAAAGACACAGCAGCTCTAACCTTTAATGAGATCAGTGAGCCAAAAGACGAAGGATGGCAGGTGATGGCCAAATTAGACTACAGATGGACAGAGATGAAGAGAGTATGATGAAAGTGAAGTGCTTTTTTATTCGGAACCAGACTCAACAGCCATGACAGTAGCTCTATGAGGCTGTACTTTGGCACAACTAAATGCTAATGCTAGCACTGCAACATGCTCACAATAGCAATGCTAAGAGGCCAATGTTTATTAGATGTAATGTTAATAACCTCAGTTTAGCTTATTAGCATGCTGACATTTTGTTAATTTGAAAAGTTATAGCTGCCGTAGGCAAAAGTATTTCCTTATAATTTTTGCTGCAATAACAAATGTTGACCATTACATGTCACTAAGAATATTTATAATAATAATATTCAGAGCCAGACCCTTTGTATTTAATTTCGTTTTTTCAAAACTGTACCAAGTCTGAATCAAACATCCAATCAGGGTTAGCTAGCATGTAACTATCCAATCACAGCAACTCTGTATGTACAAGGCTCGTCTGGGTTCTACCTATCTTGGTTTCCAATACCTCCTTTGCCTACAAATTGCGTTACTGAGTAACATGTTACTGCCCAACACTGCTTAAGAGTGATGCAGGGGTTTGCCTTATTCTTTCTTGATAAGCAAGTGCTAACAGTACCACTACAACAAGTTTTGATTTTTGGCTTACTGGCATGATACTGAGGCAGCAGAGAGAGAGGCGGAAGGTTTTGTAGTGAGCATGTTCAAATTGCCTAGTGCTGCTTTAAGGGATCACCAAAGATCACCATTTATCCTGAGACACGTGTGACTTGAAAGTGTCTACCAACAGGCTGACACGGCCATCTGCCTTGCTTGACCACTTCGTGGGAGGATCTAGCTTGCTGAGCGTTTGCTGTGCTGGCTGTCTTTGTGGTCAGTGAGAGGGCAGCAGCCTGGTGCCACCTCTTTAAAATCTCCCCTGGATGAGTGATACATGGGTCAGCTCATCTTATCACATTGGGCCTGAGCCTAATCCTCATCAGGACACTTTGCTTTAGAGAGAGAGTGAGAAAGACAGAAAGAGCTGGCACAGGATTTTTTCTTAAGTGTCAAGTTGTTGTTGTTTTTCCTGGCACAGCTATTTGGGCTTGAATACATTGTTTTACAGGTCATCCTAGAAAATTGCCTTCAGTCCAAGAATTAGTGCTGTTTTTTCATCACATTATGTTACAGATTAAAGTGTTAACAGTTCTTTCAAAGAATAGTGTGTGCAGACCTGTAGTTATAAAATACATTTGAAGGGCATGAAGCCTTTCACATCCCTTAATCACGCAGAGGATTCAACATCCCACCGGGCCTCTTAGACACAGCTTCAATCCAATTCCTAAACCACAAATCTGGGTTTCCCCTCCTGCCACCGAGATCGATCTTCTAACAACAGGTGTTCACAGGTGTACAAATGTGGTCATGCATTGACTGAAAGCCTTTCTCAGCTTCAGAACAAAGAAAATCAGCTCAGTAGGCAGCAGGAGGGGGAGTGTTGCAGTTTATGTGATGTCCTCTAGATGTTTGATATGTCACCTTCTCTTTGCACTGGAGATGTAGGGTTGAATACCAAACACATCCTCTGATTTGAAGGCAGAATTACTGTTATATACAGTAAAACCTTACTGAACTAGTTGAACCTGCCGAATGAGATTAAGATAAACTCTAATTTGACTTGAGAAGATATATTTAAGTTTTTCAGTGCTCAACTTAACTTCACAGATTCAGACTGCCACATACCCACCATTAAACAGTTTTATATGATTGAAAGAGTAAGGCCAAACTCAGAGCATGACTAAACTCTTTTACACACTTCTGCTCAAACATTGCGATATTTGTTTTTTTGGCAATGTGACGATGATGATGATGATGGTGAATGGGCGCTCTGTTTTGCATGTCTTAGAAGAGATTTGAATGTATGTTATCTACATTGTTTATAGTGTGTCTATTTGGTCTCCTTTAGTTATTTTCACGGTTATAGCTACTCTTCCTGGGGATCAAAAAACATTAACAAAATGTTAATTGTGACCTTTTTGCTTTTGACTAACATGAAACTTCTCCCTGAGGGAGAATAAAGTTTATCAATCAAACACTACATGCTTGCAAAAAGGGCAGACAAGCCCAGAATGGATATTAAACTTAACATACACACAACTTAATTTTCATATGGCCAATTTTCTTTCAGCTCTGAGCTTGTTCAGCATTCACTGTTCCATTTAATAGCAATGAAGTTGTGGTTAATAGTCACAGCAGAGGTAGGCTTAGTCCACTGGACTGCAGTGTTAAAGTTAGGATTCTTCCTGCTGACTTCACAGCTTTGAAGCTGTTGTACCTTTCGGTAGATAACGTTCTCAGTTTAACCATACTGCTACATGAAAGTTCAAATCCAGATTTTTCATGCGTATCAATTATAATGCATTCTCAAAGGAATGAATGAAAATGGAGGATCGTAACTGTCAGATGCTGTTGTGACTCAAAATGAAGACCATTTTCTCCCAATAAAATAAAATTCTAACATGTACCGAGATATATTTAACAAAGGCAGGATAGAGGTGATATGGTATTTGACTGGCATTGAAGAAAAGCGTGAGGAAATACCAACCACAGTACACATTTTCCGATAAGTAATGGAGTGCACCCTTACAGTTACAAACAACAGTTTATCCGTACACCCAACAATCTGTACTGGTTGTAGCTGCCAGATATGAGCACAGGTTTTGGTCTCTGTGCAGGAACAATGGTACCATGCCAGGTAATGTCACAATGACTCAATGTAAATTTATCTAAAATAACTAATTACTGTTTGTACATTTCTGTATGTTTAGATTTAACAAACAGTCATTAGCCATATTTTTTCTACTTTGGGGTTAAGTCAGGTTTGCTACTTCCTTTGGAGACTTAATGCTAAGCTAAGATAATTGCCTCTGAGCTCCAGCTCCTACTTTAACAAATGAAAAATACACAGAATGAGAACCACCATCCTAAATAAGACTAAGATGGTCTGTGAGGCTGTACTTGTGTTTTGAGCTAAACGCTAATGTCAGCATTCTGATAATACTCATGATGACAATGCTACCATGCTTATTTTTAGCAGGTATTATGTTTACCATGTTCACCATCTTAATTTAGCGGGTTAGCGTGCTAACATTTGCTAATTAGCGCTGATGGTAATGTCATAATTTTTGCAGTTACTTAAACATCCTGTTAGTGGTGCTAGATGAAAAGTCAGTGGATCATCAAAGTTATTGTGCTTCCGCTGGGGATCATGAATGTCTGTACATAATTTCATGGCAATCCATCCAATAACCGTTGAGATATTTCAGTCTGGACCAAAGTGGCGAACCAATGATGTGAGCATTTGACAGACACATGGACTGAAATCTGGCCTGTAAAAAACCCATATAGCTAATTTTCTTCATTTGGACTTGGAGCCACTCCTCATAATCTATGAGGAATTGGCGGTCGTGTCTGCACACTGACTTCAAACAAGTTCATGCATAGTAAATTATAGAATCACTTAGTTGAAAATTAAATTAGCCTCTCTAAATGCATTATAATTCCTGTACACAAGAAATGATTATTCATGTGATGAACAGGACCAGTCAGAAACAAACGTAATCTAACCTCTTTCCTCCCATTTACACACACCGTATTCTATCAATTTCCTTCCCATTTCTCCTCTAATCATAGCCAATAAAATACAATTATGTGTCTCTCTGTCTGCTTCCCAAATGTCTCTATATTTGTCCCTCTCTCTTTACCGAGCCCTCCTGCTCCTTCCTCGAGCTCCACTTCTTCCCCTGTCCTCACTCTTCTGCATGACCAGTTCCATGTCAGCCCTTAATTGTGTTTTGATGTTCCTCCAGACCTGCAATTGAGCTCCATTCTCGCCAGCCAAAACAGAACAGACATTTGTCAATGCACAGGCACCGTGAGATTCCCCACATTTTCTACTGTTGCCCTCCATTTCTTCTCCTTTTTCTTCCTTTTCACTCTGTCCTACTCTCTGAGAGTCTGTAGACTCTCCTTATATGTTTATCCTGTCTCTCTATCCAGACAAACCCCTTATTCACTCGATATTTCTATCTATCCATCTATCTATCTATCCTAGAAGATAGATGTGTGCAATGGAGCAGTAACATCACTGTAGGAAGAGACCAAAGACCTCCTTTCCCCTCTGGGGCCCATGTCACATGTAATCACTGTTACTTATAAGACAAACACACAGACACACACACTGTTAGTCTGTCCTAACACTCAACTAAGCTCAGCACGGGGAGTAAATATTTGTGCTGTGCAAGCTCTAGACAGAGGAAGCCTCCTCACCTCAGCACTGTGCCACCAAATCATGAAATATTCAGAGAGAGAGAGATGGGAGGAGGGGAGAGAATGAGAGAGTGAGAGGGAAAAAAGAAAGAGAGGTCACACATAACAGAATAAGATGGACGGAGGGGAAAAAAATGCGTGGGTAGGTGGCTCGGCGTTATAGCAGAAGATCTGAAGGAAAGGAATGGGGTGTTTTTGGAGAAGAAGAGAAAGGGAGCGGGGAAAAGCAGATGAGGTGTGGAGGGAGGAAATGAACAACAAGGTTGCGGATAGAGAGAATGAAACGCAGAGAGGAGAGAGGTTGAACAGTGTGACAGGACAGAAAGAAGGCAAAAGAGCAGAGAGGGAGAGGAAGGACGGGTACTCTAAATGGGCAGGACCAATAAAGATGTAGACTGACAGGCAGACAAAATCAGGAATAATCAGGCAGCACAATGTGTGGTGTCCAGCTGGGGAGATGTGTATGAGTTAATGGATTGCAGGAAATGATGCTCTAAAGCTCTTTACGGTCCCAGTCAGTCTGCAGCTGAATAGTGGTGATTCCTATCCGGGACATAATGAAGGTTTATTCTTTCACAGGTCATTCTGTCCTGGTATCTTGAAAGACTTCTCACTGATAGAGCCGCTTTATTCACTTCCACTCCAGTCATTACACTATAACAAATGTGCCTGTTGTAATACTTATTACTGTAATTGGTTAAAGTTTACTTTGAGCTAATATATAGTTAATATGATATATGCTTGAACGGCAGTTCCAAAGCCCATCTTTAATACATTTTAAAGCTCTCTGTTCTATCCACAGTTATTCATTGTGTCATGTTAGCATTCCTATGGATGGCAATGTTGGTCAGAAGACTGGTCCCCCACTTTGGTCCAGAGTAAAATCACTCTAACTATTGGATGAAAGGCCCCATATATTGATCATGATGACATCACCAAAACTGCTAAGGATCAAAAACAAACTTTGGACCATCTTACACAGTTCTTTATGAAGAGCATTACAGCGTCACAAGGCTACTGGCGTGGTTGTAGAGTCTTAAGGGGTCAGTGTGCAAAGAAATTATTCGACAAAGTGAATGTAAAATCAGTGAACAGAACAAAACTTTTGGACATCCAAATTGGAGGGGCTGTGTCTGATAATGTCTGTAATTTTCTAAAACTGACAATCACATTTGGCTTGGGGTTTGGAGGTGAGAAAGTTACCAGGATTTGAGAAAGTTTTTCAACTTCCCTCTGATGCTTTTGTTTTTCATTCTCCACACACCCACCTTAATTTTGCATGTACAAAGGAGTATGACACCATTAATTGTCCAGATAATAGTAAATGTGCACCATTCACACGTTCAGTTTCGTTTGTTTCGGGCTTACCTCTGCCTTTAGTCTTGTTTTTCTGATGCTCCGTGCTGTATGGAGACACTGAATTGGTCAATTACGGTCAAACTGTCTGTAAACAATCACTTTTCACCCGATTGCTTATGTGAAAACTGATTATTTCCATCTAAAATGAGGTGGTAAGAACAACAGTGTTGGCAATTTTTTTGGCTTCTGGGGACACATATGAGGGGTGTCGGTTAGCTCACCTAGAGCACACGCACCATATAAAAAGTATATGAGTCACCACAGCGGCCTGGGTCCTGCATTTCCTGTCTCTCCTCAGCTGTACTATCAATAATAAAGGCAAATTCAGCCAAATAAAAAATTGATTATTATTGGGGACACATTTGGTATATGTACAAGCTTGTGTGGTCTATATAAATGATGTGTGTATATAGCAAATTAGCTTTAAGTCTTTATTGCACAGGGGAAGCTGCATCTATGTTTCAGTATCTAGAGCAATGATGTGTCAATTGTGTGTCAATTTTCAATTCAAAAATGCACGAGAACCTAAGGTGTTCTGGTAGGTGGATTTAATGTAGTTGCCACTGGAAAAATTGGAAAAATCGATGCTGCTGAGGTATTGCTGGTGGTGAATAGAACATAAACCTACACACTCTATACATCTGATGTGTGTCAGGACAATAGTTTTTGTTGGTGTCTTTGTCCAAAAGTAACATCAAACTGATTTGCAGTTACCAGTTTTACCGACTGCTGTGTATAGATTTAAATATGTACAGTTCATCTCACAAATATGCACAAACACATATGAGAGACTACAGAATTAAATTATGGATTAAAGATTTCGTAGTTTAGTTTAGTAGAATGTATAATAACAACATCATTCACTGAAATAATTGGTGGGTAGCCCAATGTAAGCCTTCTCCGTTCATGGCCCCTCAGCAGGATACCACACACATCAGATATTTGCTTGATTATATTAATAGCCCTTCCAAGGTGATTTGCACTTCTAATAATACATTATTCACTACTTACCATTCTGTTTTAAAATGAAGAACTACATGTTTTACATATATTTTCCTTTGCTTTTTCCTTTAACGCTCAGGGCTCCTCCCGTGGTTTCAGCTGGGAGATGTGTGCTAGCAGCGAGTTTGCTAAGTTACACAAGCTCTCTAAGCTTTTTTATATCAAGAAACTCACAAAATGTCAAGACAAGTAATATTCTTTCACCTATCTCTTTCCCCGAACTAATTGCCTAACTCCACAGAAAGATAAACTCACCAAAAACGTTGTGGTTAGTCTTTCCACTGTTCCAACAATGACCAACTTTGGTTTGGTTTAAATAAACCCTTAATTCACAGAGTTAGATGTGAAAATATTCTGGCTGTACACGCTGTCGCTGCCTCTTTCATGCCCAAGTTCCCTCTCGCTCCTCTCCCTCTTGATGCCTCTCCTGTCCCAGCCTGAAGCCTTGGAGTATGAATTTGACAGTGAGAGAGTCTCAGTCTCAGTTCTCACACATTGTGCCTTTAAAAAAGTATGCAGAAGAACCAGGGATATCATCTATTTCGTTCCACATATTCCTCTTCCTTGTCAAAACCTGGTATCTACATTGCCCACAAAGCAACTTGACCTCCGACAGTTTGGCCGGAGTATCAGGTGTGTTATGCTAGAAGCAGCTAATGAAGCCTGGAGCCGCTAGCCTTAAGTGACTTCAACTGAGGAATTTAATCAGATTTCCTGCCTTTATACACCTTTTTTCACATATTCACAAATTTCATGGAACTGGCCAGATTTGAATAAATTCAATTCGGGTGATGGAAATTGTCCCTGGAAACCTGAAGAAGCAATATCAGAACACTTTGATTTAGCCAGATCAAATGTTTGGAAGTAGGGCTTATATTCAATTCAGTTCAATTCAATTCAATTCAATTCAATTTTATTTATATAGTGGAAAATCACAACAACAGTTATCTCAGAGCGCTTTTCATAAAAGAGCAGGTCTAGACTGTACTCTGTGATGATATTTACAGAAACCCAACAGTTCCCACCAAGAGCAAGCACTAGGCGACAGAGGCAAGGAAAAACTTCCTTTTAAGAGGCAGAAACCTCGAGCAGAACCATAGCTCAGGGTTGGCGGCCATCTGCCTCGACCGGTTGGGGGTGAAGGAGAAAGAGAGAGGGAGCGAGAGAGAGAAGGCAAGAGAGGAACAGAGAGAAAGAGAGAGAGGGATGGAAGGAGAGAGAGAGGGGAGGGAGGCAGCCTACACAATATCCACACAGAGGTACAGACAACAACAACAGGTGATGTTGCTATAGACCAAATGAAAAATGGTACAGATATTTATAGTAGTGTTAATGATAATAATCGTAATGTTAATGATTATAATAACAATAATAACAATAGGACTAGTAACAATAATTGTAGCAGAGGGTGTCGAGCAGGAACACAGGGGCAGCAGGTGACTCGCAACCACAGATCCAGACTCCACAGCTCCAGAGCCAGAAACATCTGCAGGAAGTGATAGGAGGAGAGAGGAGAGGGACGAGAAAGCACAAGACTACGGGAAAGGGAAGAAGTCGAGTTAGTAACATGCATTAATGGGATGAGGTTGCATACAGAGGGAGAGAAAGTAGAGGAGAGAGGAGCTCAGTACATCATGGGAAATCCCTCGGCAGTCTAGGCCTATAGCAGCTTAACTAAGGGCATCATATTTAGACAGGATGTTTTTGCAATATTACGAAGGTGAAAAAAGACGGCCCTTAAAATTTGCTTAATGTGAGACTTAAACAACATGTTCTGATCAAAGACAACTCCAAAATTCCTCACAGTGGTGCTGGAGGCCAGGGCGATGCCATCAAGGGAAACTATATTTTTAGATAATGCGTCACGGAGGTGCCTGGGCCCTAGAACAATAACTTCAGTTTTATCAGAGTTTAACATTAGAAAATTACAGGTCATCCAGGTTTTAACATCCTGAAGACACATTTGAAGTTTAGCTAACTGATGAGTTTCATCTGGCTTGATCAATAGATATAACTGAGTATCATCTGCATAACAATGGAAGTTTATGGAATGTTTCCTGATAATATTGCCTAAAGGAAGCATATATAAAGTGGATTGGTCCGGTTTAATTACAGCTACTTTAAAGTACTGTGGTAGCCTGTTGATAAAGATAGATTGATCATATCTAGTAGAGAAGTGCTGACTAAGGGTAAAACTTCTTTAAGCAGCCTAGTCGGGATGGGGTCTAAGAGGCAGGTTGATGGTTTAGATGAAGAAATTAGAATAGAAGTTGGTAAAGATTGAGGGAAGCAAAGCAGTCTGAACATATATCTGGTTTTACAGCTGTTTCTGAGGTTCCTGAGTTTGGAGATAAGTCGGTGCTAGTTGAGGGCAGGTCTTGGTGAATTTTGTTTCTAATAGTTAGAATTTTATCATTAAAGAAGCTCATGAAGTCATAACTACTGAGGGCTGTGGGAATACTTGGCTCTATAGAACTGTGACTCTCTGTCAGCTCTACTGTGCACTGCTGATGGCACACGAATACGTATCATTTAAGTGAATGTCTGAACTCACCAAGACTTTATTTTTAACCAAGCAAGGCCAAAAATTATCACAGAGGCAAACTCTACTCCAGTCTGGTGTCACTGTTTATGATGCTGAAATGCAGTATTATGCTAGGTTCCCACTGAGGTGAGCCCTGTTTTCTTCATTAGATGGGGGCAGCCTTCATCTTTCTGGAGCCCCAGGTGAGGTAAAAGATAAATAAAAGAATAAAACATATTCTTTTATTTAAAACTGAATAAGCAAACAAAACACTACCCTCTTCTACGTCTGCATTTGTCAAAAAACAAAGTTTTCCAGATATTTCACATGCTGTAGCTTAGACAGGTTTCTCAGCTTCCAAAAATGCTCTTTTTGGCTCAAGGAGGTAAAGAAGAGTATGGTTTGAAAATTAATATTTGCTAGTCATAAATTTCTTAATTACCTGGGTTAAAGGTGAATGCAGCCTCACACAACCAAGAAGACAATAAAAGAAAAAGCGTTGCCCATCAGGGCCCACAAAAAATAGCGAGTCCCCAGGCAGTTGCCTATTTTGCCCATGCCACAGGCCAGTCCACACATGCTACTTGGAAGACATATTAGTTTGATTTTATGAAATGGTTCACCATGACATTAACAATAAGATCCAGGAAGGCAACAAAGTTCAGTAATTATCTTGGTGACTCCGTATGTCTGCACAAGGCAAGCAACCTAGATATCTACTTCTGCAGGGTACATACACTATTTGTTTGTGTTACAGATTAAAGCTCACAGGCCATTGCTCATGACAGGTATAAGTGTTTGAAGCAAAGATGAAACTCTTTGTGTCAGGACATGCTTTAAAAAAAGCTGAAATGTTGAGTGGGTACACTTATAATGAGCAGTCAGCCACTGCTGTGACTTATCGACCATAAGCTGACATAAATATGAAATATGGAAATGTACACACAAGCACATTAAAGGATTAAAATGGTAATCCAATTACTGCTTGTGTTCTTTTGTTTTGTTAAGAACTGTATTTGCGCTGCTATTTTTGTTGGAATTTTGTTTGTACTTTCTTCTACTAAACTGTTTCTGCTGCTGCTGCTGCTGCTGCTGCTGCAGGAATCATTACTTCACATGCATACTACAGGCAACATTATTTTTTCCCAGATAACCAAAACACCAGTTGTTTGCAAACATATTGTTTTCATGCAACAATGCAATGAAGTGACTCACAAGATCATGTAAATGAATGTGTGTGTACATTCAACCCACCATGCCTTATATCAACTTATACTCTTATGTGTCTGCCTGCCTTCCTCCCCTGCCACCATAAATAGAAACTGTTCCAGACACATTACTATTCCTACAACATAATCCAATGCAGGTATAACCTACATCATAGCACAGGAGTGATGCACGAGTTTTATAATGGCCTCATATTTCCTTCCATCTCCCCAGCATCCCTCCGGAATCAATAACGTTTGATGGAAACGACTGACCCGCGCGTTTTACATGATGTAAAGTGAGAAATGAGGTGAAATACCACAAAAGACCCAAGTTAGATTTGCACGCTTATAGGCTCCTGGTATAAAAATCGACTCCTCTGGCTGTGCCAGAGCATCCCTCCTGTCCTGAGGGGAGAGAGAGTGAGAGAGAGAGAGAGAGAGAGAGAGAGAGAGAGAGAGACACGCAGTGATACAGAGACACCGTGACGGATTCACTGGCTGAAAGTGGAGCGGGAAGTCCGGGGTTTTCCCTTATCTCCCTCCGTTTCTCTCTTGTTTTGGGATAGAAACGTTAAAAGACAAACAGACTGACTTTACCACCAACACACATCGGGGAAGTGCGCTTTTGGACACTTTTGGGATAGTCTGCACCTGCCGCCGTCGACCTGTCAGTGTTTTCAGGTTTCCAGACAACTACTCCTTCACGTAGGCTATTTCTTTTCATAACTTGCTACAGCTCCAGTTGTCGGGTTTTTGTGCGCAATGGCTGGTCGCTTTAAATCGTCTGTCTGTCTCCATATGGAGGGATGCGGGGCTAAAAATAAATAAATAAATAAACATTAACAACTTCTGTGGATCCAAGGGTGACCTTCTGAGTCTGGATACTGGGACGATTTCAGAAGCCTCTTTCATGAAACCTACTGATCTTGTCATTTTGGGGATCTATTTAGGAGTCTGTGCAGCGTTTTAGCTCAGAGCGCACTTGTGTCTGACTCAACGATGTGCTCCGGTGGGAAATACTGTGTGTTTCTGTTCTTGCTTGAAAGTATCCTGTCGGACCCGGGAACCACGAACCAAGGTGAGTATAAAGAGCCTCAATGCATCCCCCACCTCAGAACAAGGGTGGATCCACAGAACTGACCATTTTATAGTATTTTCCCGACAAAACTGATTCTAATCTCCCCCATTACACGCACGCACGCAAAGGGTAACCTAATGTTTTGCATTGCAGCTCATTTACTCTCTGCACCCATAAATAAAGAAACAATATTCAAGACTTTAAATACGATAAGAGCAATTAAAAAATTCACCTTCACTTATGAACAATGAAATAATTTCACAAGTGATTCCACGTTATTTTGTATATTAGGCTAGCAGATATTTCAATACTAAGATTGCACATGGATGACTAATGTGCTCTACTTGAGGTGTTTTGCTATTTTCCTCCTTAAGTCTTATATGGTTTTAGCATGAGTTGACACATCTATGTGGAATTTGAACAATAATATATAATATAATATAATTAAACATGAATATGCAGCCTCAAAATGCCTATATTATTGACTTAGATGAACCAAGAGATATCAGCCGTGGTTGACTTGACTGATACTGTAGCTTACAAAATACATCTTTGAAAGACTGAACATGGCAATGTTTTAATAACTTTTCAACCCACTAAATTTTGCTCTCAATTTAACCAAGAAATACACATTTAAAAAACACATTTTCAGCCTAAAAATGCATGCGGAAATGTCAGTTTGTCAGCTGTTTTTCCGCTATGAACAGCAACTAAGAACACATATCTTTAAAAGACTAAACGTGGCATTGGAAGTTTTTTTTAAACCACTTCATCTTAAAATACAGACAGGAGCTCCATCAGCCCAATTATGAAAGAGGCTCTGACATTATACTTCCCCTCCACAGAAACATTTCCACAGCTAGGGACCACAAAGTGTTACAGTGAATGTCAGCTTCTAGCACACTCTGTCAGCTATAGTGATGCTTCAGAGATGCCTATTTCTGCCCCTCTTCTGTCTTCTATGATGACTTCATACATTAATGGATAAAAATATAACAGATTTTGGCCCATGCAGTTGCAAGAGGATTCATCACAGACACTTTTGCTATACTTACTGTATGACACATTATATTATGTCGGGCCAGTTGTTGATCTTGACTAAATTTATCAGAAAACTCTTTTCAAAATTCATTTCACATGGGCATTGTGTGCAGTTGCAGATGGTTGAGAAACACAGGACTTAATAATTTTACCTCCCCTCAGTTGTATTCATAAGTCATATGTGTAAATGGTCGCCATAATCTAATCGGTTCTTGACATTTTCCACTTTGCACATTTGCAGAGGTCAGTTTAATATTCCTTCCTGAATGTTTAATGTTTAGGATACACATTTTCAAAGACGACAGGAGCCTTTTCACTAGCCAAATGTCAAAGTCTCTTTCACTTCATTTTTCTGTGTGTCTTGTGTGTGTGTGTGTGCTCAGTTTTCCCCACAGGATGCCTGTCTGCCCGTGGTGGTGACAGGCTTGAAGGGGAGGGGATGCACATAGGAGAAACCTGAAAAAAACGACAACGTGAGGAATTTAAAATATATTGACAACAAGCTAGTATATGTTATCCAGGTGGAATTTATCTGAGTGAGTTTTTTAATGACTTGTGGATGTCCTCTCACAGTAAGAGAAAGAGAGACATATGAGATGCCTTTACATAACAGTGTATTTATTGGTCATTTAGCAATATAAAAAATTATTTTGTATGAATTATGTTAAATATAATGGCAATTTCTAGGTACCTTGTCTATGCGATATCTTAATATCTACTCTAAGCGAGACAAGAGAATCTTCTAAAAGGGGTCTTAAATATGGACTTGATGGCTACATACAAGATAGTGTGTTAAAAGTCCCAGTCTAAAGCTACATGCCCAAGGTAAAAGGTCAGCATCCTCAGAAGTTGTAGAGACACCGTGAAGAATGCATTGAAAGAATGAAGCTGCATTGTTCTTGTACTGAAAGGTAAAGTTAGTTTTTGTATTACGAGAAGAAGAAAAAATTGTAACATCAAACTGTTATTTTTTTAGCTTCTTAACCTGAGCGGGTTAGCTAGTTGTTCAGTGTCTGGCAAAATGCTATTTTGGGGAATGTTGGTTCAGTTGTAAACTTCCTGTAAACTTCATGTGACCGTTGCTAAGCCACGTCTGGACAATCGCTATTTGGATAAGGGGTTTAGCGAATGGTAAACTGGGTGTTTTTTCTGGTCAACAGCAAAAAATAAAATTAAAAATACACAGCAAAAATTAATAAATGGCTCACACATATAGGTGATATAGCCAAAAGTTGTATCACGATAAAACCTTTCACATGCCAAACAAAGAAAAAACTACAGCAGACTGCCAACAAAGCATCCAACATCATAGGCAATCATAGCTGATTCCCTCTATACACATTGGGCGTGCAAAGAAAATCTTCTCCGACCCCTCACAGCCTGCTCACCACTTCTTCCAGGTCCTTCCCTCAGGGACGCGCTGCAGGTCACTCTCCACCAACACCAAACTCTTCATAAACAGCTTTTCCCCCATAGCCATCAGGACTTAGAACTCCTCGCTTTAGCTGCCTCCTCATACACTACCAGCATGGCCATTTACCCAATGTATTTTGTATTGTTACACCTTGTGAAGTGTATTGTCTATTTGTTGTTTGTATTGTAGGTACATGATGCAGAGCTTAAACAACATACTGTATCGAAAACAAATTCCACTGGTATTGTGGCTAATAAAACTATCTATATATCTATCTATCTATATCATTTGATATCAATAATTATCAAGATAAATGTCAAATCATTATTCCTTTCAAGTTTAAAGGCTGATTTTTTTGCCCTGAGTGAAAGTTGAAGAAACCAGATGGTTAATTGTGGTTTTAAACTATTCTTTATGTTCAGAACATGCCAAACACTTGCCAAACAGTGGATCACTTAACAAATCTGAGGTAGAACATTCAAAACAATTATGAGACATCTTTTTTCAGTCCCTTTTCTTCAACAAAATAAATCTTAACAGAAATATTAAGTTATTGAGGAAAATTATATTGCAATAATTATCGCCCTACTTACACATGAATCAGTTATCAAAAGTGTTTTAACTTTTCATTGGTAAATGTTCAATCAACCGGTCAATCAACTAATCACTTAAAGGAGACCTATTATGTTCAGTCTGTCTGTACCGCTCAGTGACAACAACAGCCTGGTAACATGCTTCAGGTCTTGGCCAATCAGAAGACATTGGGCTTTATTCCTTTATTCCATCTATGAGCATTATCAATCCCAGCTTGAAGGCCTGCTCAGATAAAAAAAAAACATTTCAGAAGTCTAAAGTATGTTTAAATGAGATTTGGTCCACCACTTAATATGTCCGTGTAGAAACTCGGAATTTACGTTTGTTCCACACACAAAACAAGCCTAATATATGACGTTAAAGACTGCATTCGGTGTACAGTGCACTGTTCCGACAGTCCTATACCCAAACGAATATGTATACGAATACATGTACTGTTACACCCCTATTATCAATTCTATCAATGGATGATTGCCTACCCAGCCCTGCACACTGTCCCTGTACCTGTTACTTTTTTGTCTTGTTCCATTGTCCTTCTCTTGCTTCTCCTCTTACTCCTCCTGTATATATATGAAATAGTT
The DNA here is from genome assembly GCF_014851395.1 of Micropterus salmoides. Taxonomy (NCBI): domain Eukaryota; kingdom Metazoa; phylum Chordata; class Actinopteri; order Centrarchiformes; family Centrarchidae; genus Micropterus; species Micropterus salmoides. The sequence continues at coordinate 16,171,857 of NW_024044348.1, read as the reverse complement.
TATATGCCTATACATAAATGCATATATAAATAATCTCAGGTTATAATAAATGCATTACTTATCCGTGTCTGTGCTGGGTCCTGCCTCATTTGTGTCTGCCACAGCACCTAAGGTACATTTAGCTGCCTCTTGTGCCAACTTTTTTTTTTTCTAAATTATTATCTTTTCGGCACCACACATTTCTTTTTCCTCTTTCTTTCTTATCGACATGTGTACCTGCTCTGTTGTGCTTGTCACACAATCCTGGGCTGGACAAAACGTATTGAGAGTAAACTCCTTTGATTGGCGCCGTTGAGCCAATCAGATTTCAGCAAAAACGAGGGTGGATATGAGCGGCCCCTCCAAGCTGGGAGGGGCCGCTCATATCCACCCTCAATATTGAAAGTTTTAGTTTGGCCCAGTCTGATAGACACACAGACAGCGTTTGCTGCAGCCATAGATTGTATATAAGAAATGGACGTAGTCATCGTAACATCACCCGTTGGTTTGTGGACTGCGGTTTTGAAGCCTTGAGTTTGGCCGATAGGGCGCCACCATGTTGAGTTTTTGCAAACAGTGGCACCGAACGTGACCATATTTGGATGAGACGGTGGAGCTAACGGCCATGTGTAGAGCTAACTAGCTTGCTTAGCTAGGTACATCTGTAATTCACGTTAACTGTCATTTTAACCGGGCTGAATTTGTCTAGCGAACAACAGTATTAAAACTAAATGAACTTACCAGAGAAAGTGAACAGCTGACTCCTAATAAGCTTTTTCAACGCCACTGGTTAAATTTACTCAGTGCCGAGGGTACGAGTTGCCTCTAGCCTGATTGACAGGTCACCGTGGTAACAACTTGTCAATCATAGATAATCCCTCCCTGAAATATACTCTGCTTTGTGGTCTATGTTAAAATAAGTGGGACCATTAACTCATCAGGAAAGTGTTTACTGAGGTAATTATTCAGGTGAGAAGTAGGGTCATTTTAATATTATTTCGAATGGAGCCAGACTTCTTTTTGCAACCAGTCGCTCCCTGCTGGCCGTTCAGTTGAATGCAGGTTTCAGGGACTTCCGTGTTCGCTTCAGATCACGGATCATTTAAAATTAAACACCAGCTCTTGAACACCTGCCAGTTTGGCCTGAAATGGACCGGCCGTTCGGGAATGTTCCCAAAATTCCCGATGACCAATCTGCCCCTGTGTGTAGATGAGCTCAGTTTGCAGTATAATATTTACTGTTACTTTGTTGTGTTTGCTGCCACAGAAAATAAAGAATAAGTCATGTACTACGGCACCTTGTACTCTTAAAAGCAGAGTAGGTCTAGACAGTGAAAAGCTAATTAGTCAGCAACTACAAGTCAGGCAAAAGCAATTAAAATAGCCTAAAACCTCCCAAATACGTTTCGGATTTTCAGACTATCAGAGCTGGAAGTCGCTGTAGAGTAATTGAACTGATCAGATGATTGATTGCGAGTGTTGTGTCTTTTCAGCAACTTTGTAAAACATACTGCTGATGGAGCAGACACTTACAGGGAGAGAGACAGAGAGGCGGGGTAAATGTAAATGCTCTGTATTTCTATAGCACCTTTCTAGTCTTTTCGACCACTCAAAGCACTTTTACACTACATCTGCACACATTCGTACACTGAGCCTAAGTGCTCAAACAGAAACTAACATTCACACACATTCATGCACTGGCGGAACAGCCGCAGGGGAAATTCGGGGTTCAGTATCTTGCACAAGGACACTTCGACATACAGCCTGGGGGAGCCGGGATTGAACCGACCTTCCGATTAACCGCCAACCCGCTCTACCTCCTGAGCCACAGCCGCCCCCACAAGCAGGTGATTTTGCAGTGAGAGACCAGAGGTATAGGAGTGTGTGAGTGTGGGGAGAAGAGATGTCCGAGGCAGATGCAAAAGAAGATAGATTTACAAATAATAATAATGTCCGTGTCAATTAAAACATGCTTAAACAGGACTATGTAATGTTAAAAATTAAGAAGCTTTTCTGTTTACGCAACTTCAGTCTCTTGTTAGTACAAACATTTTTGTTCAGTTTGGCACAAAATTAAGCCTATGCGAGCACTGTTAACAAGATAAATAGCTCAGCAACCACCTAACGACAGCAGACTTAACACATCATGTTCTTTTCTGTGTTTCAGTGAGCTTTTAACCAGGAAGTAACACATACTGTATGTAAACAGCTGAGCTGACAACAGTGCTGTCAGTGATGGTAGGGAGCCTCAATGCTAAAAGCTACTGATTCGGTCAGTGACACTACTGATTCCATATACTCAGTTCAGCTTGAGGATTCAGTGTTAAAGATTTGCTCATTCACATTCATTAATTTGTTCATTCGTTCAGCAATATTGGTGCAAGTGTATAAATGACACATCACAAGAGAAACTGTGGCAATTCACAGACATATAGACTTTGTTTCAGCAAAACTTAGAAAGGACATTTGTAGATTATTATGCTTCCAGACACTATACCCAGACAAAAGTAATGTGATTTGGCCTCCTGATAAATACTCATGCGTGTGGAGTGAGTGAGTGTGTGTGTGTGTGTGTGTGTGTGTGTGTGTGTGTGTGTGTGTGTGTGTGCTTTGAGTGAGAAAATCTGTGTATCATATTCAGCGCTGTGGTCTTGGGTCATCTATTATTTCCTGGCTCCAAAGATAGTTGCAGGAATTTAATTATTTTATGACTATATTACTGTGTATGTATGTTTGGGTGGGTGTGTTTGTGTGTGTGACAGACAGACAGTGATGAGAGTTGGTGGAAAAAGTTTGCTGCTGTCAAACATGTTATGGAACATCTCTCATGATTATGAAAGATTGTTTTTCTAATTTTGTCAAAAATCAATATCTCTCTGTCTCTATTGGTCTGCCTCATAGTCTTTCTCCCAGTCTCTCTCTATGTCCTTCTTTTGAATAGGGGCAAGGCCATCTTATTATAATTCAGCCCTTAATTACCAGCAGGGGGATCAAGGCTAAATTAAGTCTCTGTAAATACTGAAACGGTTCATTTAGTCTCACCAAAGTGTATCTTCTCTAGTTATCTAACTTGTTCTCAAAACAGTAGCAACCCCATTAAATTACCCCAGATTTGGCAAAGTCCGCGAGTGACAGGTCGTCTGAAGATGTGACTCTTTGGTCTATAATGTCAACCACTGAAGTGGGACGCACTTTATTGATAGAGATTGTAATTAACTGGCTATGTGGAGACAAAGGAAATTGCACATTCATCATATCAAATTGGCTCAGGGGGCTTAGCAAGGGCCAGATAATGGCTCTTTTCATGCCTGAGCCGTGACCAGAGTGCAGACAGCAACAAGATTGTTACATTTGTATGTACACAATGTGGTCATGGACACACACAAAAAGAAAGTTGTTAACGCGCACAAAACACCAACAAACACTAATACTGAGATAAGATTACACTATTTTTTTATCTTTTGAAATGATCACAGTGCCAGATTAGCTGCTAGGATCGTAAATTCTTGCTGTGACTAAACGTTGGACCTCGACCAAACAGAGATACCGTGTTTCAAGACTTGCATAACGTACTAAGGTGACGTCGTATAAGTTTTGCAACTTATACGACGTCATGTTGTAAAATCCAACATGATAGTCTTTTAGTCTGGGAATCACGTGGTGTACAAGATGCTGCGTAGGTAATTTTCCAATAATGCACACTAGGATATCATCGTCATATTAGGAATGCATATTTAAATATAAAAAACAGACTTAAGAATCTCCTGTCCCGTTCCAGTCCTGTGATGATTAGTGAAATTGACTCCCATTCTGTGGGAATCCCACAGGAATCCCATGACCCACAGGATTCCCGAAAAAAATGTCAGCCTCTAATGCACACCAGACTCGATAAACTGAGCAGTCTGACAGGTCGGCCATTATTGAACTGATATTCTTCAGTGTGAATTCGACATAAGTCCAAATTCAAGTATGAAGTGAGTGTGAGCGTCCCTCCACATGAAATCACGAGATCCATCCGTCCATCTGTTTTGGTCTGTTGGTCCATCCATCTGTATGTCACACACAAAACTGTTCAGACTTTAAACAAGTGTTTACATTTGGGGGGAACAATAAGGGCAAGATTATTTTGTACATCATGTGTCCACTGATCCATACACTGTTCTATGTCACAGAACTGATCCAAATTGACAAAACTCAAAACATATCTTATTGCTGCCCAACCACACCATTAATTACAACCTTGCTACATACAGGACACACTACGTCCTGCACTGGCACTGATAATTGGAACTGGACCTAAATTGTGAGACATGGAAGCATCCATTATGAATGTTATTCCTAGGGATACTGGACGGTGCTATCAAATGACGAAAGAAATCATTTGGCTCAAGGGGGAACTTAGTTACTCAGTTAACTCCAAACAGTATGATATTGTTAGTGAAAGGGTTGTCACCATTCGTAAAGATTGACTGACTGTTTTTGTCTTAAATTAGTTTAGATCAAATCATTTAGTTTGGTTAAATAATGAAAGTTTCCATAGTCTTCTATCTTTCCCCTTTATTGATCTTTGGCTTATCTTTGATGTCATGTAGCACAGAAAACTCCTGACCTCTGAGAAGGAGAATACTAATCTTACAGACTTCACTTAGATGGAGGGCGGATCTGTTAGTGTTGGTGTTGTCTTAGACTTTCCTAAGAGCTGTTATTTCATAGGTGGTTGAATCTGATAAGGGCTCTACAGCTCTGTCCGCTCATCATTGACAGCTTGATAACTATTGTCTGCTCTCTTCCTATTTTGTCACCTTCATCTCTCTTTTTAAATTCACTAACCTCTCTCATACTCTCTCTCTTCCCCTTTCTATGCTCTCCTGTCACTCTTTGTCCTTATACTGTTGTTCTTTCAAACTTTTCTCCTCCATTTTACATGACTTTCTTTTTCACCACCCCACTCTTTCTAGTGGTTCTGTTGGACACTACGACAGTGCTAGGAGAACTGGACTGGAAAACCTATCCTGTCAATGGGGTGAGTGACATTAGCATTTCTTAAAATAAATATAGTCACAGTGGGGCAAACTGAATAAAATAGACTAATGTACAAATTTTACTTGATGTTCAGACCTAAACATCTAAACATCTAAACTGTCCCAAACCTGACCTACAATGCTTTCTTGAAGAAGTGAAGGTTTATCTTGTGCTTAAGTCTGACAATATTCTGACCAATGTGTCATCCAGTGTTTTTATGTTTAACATCTAATATATAAAAAGGTTAACACTGGGCTAAATTTGGTTGAAAGTGGAGTTTTTTTAACATGTCAAAGCCAGTGTGTTGACGAGTCCCGCAAGTATATTAACGGTTGCCCAGGTATATTTTGTGAACCATTTTAGCGTTTTGCAGAGCAGAGACGTTATCTAGTATTACGTTACAAGATGCAGACACAGTGGATATTTTACAGGGTACGGACCAGGTAAAGCAACAGTGAACACACCAGTACAGAAGACATTCAGTACCAGGTGGGTTCCGATCTTTTTGAAAGGCTATGTCAATAACAAGCCTTATCCACATGCGGCGCACCTGCTGCTGTGAAAACAGAATCACAGGTGGAAAGATTCTAAAGAGTTCTGGGTCTTTTTTGCCAACTTTATGAGATATACTGCTGATGGAGAACGTCAACAGAGCAGATACATACATGGAGAGAGAAACAGAAGGAGGCAGGGCAAGCCACTGTGTTTGCAGTAAGAGACCAGAGGTGTAGGTGTGTGCTTGAGTGTGAGGGAAAGAGCACTGACTGCTTACATATGTCACCATGATGATGAGGGTAAGTTGGGTGTATGATGCAGTGAAATGAGTATGTTGCATGAGTGTATAGTTGCTGATTCAAGTTAACTGTTGTAAGTTAACTAGCTTGCAGGCTTCGCTTCATTTAATAAAAAACTGTAAAAAAAGAAAAGAAAAAGAAAAAAGATGTTACAGTATAAAAAAAAATCTAATATAGCCCAGTTTTAACCTAGACATGATGTCTTTTCACCTGAGAATGTCAAACTAAAACATTATTGGGATATTTTTAGGGATATAATTTACTGCTGTTTACCAATACCAACCAAACCAATACAAGAACGTTTGTCCCCAACCACAGAAGCAAATGGAGCTGCCATTTCTGGTGGCAGCTTTTCAAAATCACACCAGAAGTGACCTGTTTACTTGTGTTGGAAAATGTGTCCCAGATACATGATTATCTTGGCTTTGAGAATGTGTGATCATGCTTGTTTCAAAGAGAAACATGGAGACTGTGACATGTAAACCCACCTATCCATCTTCAGGATTTCTGATGACTATCTGAGCATGCACCTGTTTGACTCAAGTGATTAACCAGAGAAACAAATAATATGGTGATTAACAATATCGGGGTCTATGTGTTGCTTGAACCTCTCACATGAGTTCATTAAAAAACAGTTTTAAGACCAACGAAAATGCTAATATTAGAGAAAAGTGCGAATAATGAATACAAATAAAAAAAATTTCTTCTGTCCTGTCCCAATAATCATGTAATCTCAGATTTATCTGGTGAGCCCTAGGAGGGGTCTGACCATGTTGGTTCGAAAACCACTGGACTAAACTACTTGACTGTGTCTTCAGTAGATAAACTAGCTCCACCTCGACCAGCCACAACAGTAAAATGCTGCTTACACATTATTGCATCAGTATTAAAAAAAGAATGTCATATAAAAGAAGATATCAGTCACACAGGAGATACTGCAGAATGAGGATGTTTCATGTTGATACTTTAACTACATTTTGCTGATAATACTTACTTTTACTGATGAGGATTTTGAATGCAGGTCTTATTTATGCAGGTATTTTTACACGGCTGTACTGGTACTTCCACTAAGTAAAGTAACTACTTTTAAGTGGGTTTATCCTGAACATCTGAGATAACTCAATCAGTTCAGAAACAACAGACCCAGGGGATGTTGAATGGTTAATTACACGCCTCTGCAGACAGCAGACAGTGATCAGAAACTTGGATAATGTTATAATCAAGTGATTAGGGATATGAATAATCGAGTTACTCTATGTCCTATATAAACATCAAATCCTGAATATGATTAAGACAAGACAAGATAGACTATAAACTGTATGAATGTGAACATTAACCCTTCTGACAGCAGGGAGCAGGTCTTGCTTTTTTACAGTTTTTAGCATGGGCACTATGGATCATTAATACACATGAGTTCAGTAAATAAAAACATACTTAAGATAAGATAAATAAATCTTTATTATCCATTTCTGGAAACTTGTCTTTGGCTTCACCAGGTTCATTAATTAACATGAATCCTCATGTGAAGCTCTGGGTCAGCGTCCGCAGCCGCGCCCCCGTATGTGGGGCACAATATTACTGATAGGACACTGCAATTTAAATTTCAAGTTTTAGAGGTACAGCTATAATTTACAGCTATTCACAAATAATGCACACTTAACCTTGAATAAAATATGAACAAGAATTCAGAAACAACACTTTGAGAGTTCAGTAAGACTATTTCTAAAACATTACGGCAGAATAAATCTCCTAAAACACAAAAATCTTGATTCAATAGTCTCTTGTAGTCTCAGCTGGGGAGGGGGGCGGGCTTATAGGACACATGCACCAGTGTTTATGTGCAGAGAATACAGATTTGATCAAGCCTTTAGAATATCTAGAGATTAAACTAATGTAATTCTGGTGGTATAATTCTTATAGGGCTAAACCTGGAGGGGAAATGCCGTAGATATCAGTCTTACAAATATTTCAGCTGGGACTGAGCAACCATCAGCAACAACAATAATTTTTGTGTCTAATTTGGGACACGAGGTGGTTGCGAAAGCAGTGTTTGTGCTTTCAGGCTATTATTAAAAGTGTAATAAATCCTTTCGAGCAAAACCAATAAATAGCAACAAAATACTGAGATATTTTCAGGGTCCAAATACCAATATTGAAACAGCATCTCCTCCCTTGCACACAGCCTAAACAGGTTTTTGCTATGGGGAGCAACAATGCCATTAATTGGTTGAGCAAAAACACAACGCCACCACCCAGATTCACATCAAATCAATAATTCATCAAAACTACAGAGATTTAATGATATTTCATAACACCTTTCTCTCTCCCTTCCCTTTAGTCTGACAATGACAAATTGTCTTGTTTTAATCAAAACCTCACACCTCTTAGCCAGGTTGGGCTAAGACAGCATCTGCCTGTGCAGTGTAGTTAGGTTTGTGTATGTGTGAGTTTTCTTAACAGCCTAATGTCTTTTTCAGCACCTAGTGTCATGAAACGTTGATACTAGAATTTCACCTTATGGGGCAACACCAGATTCATTTTCTTTTTTTGCTGTACACACATTGGTACTTGTCGGTGTGTTATGTCAATATTGCACAGTTGATTTTTCCAACAATGTACATATTGTGTGCAAAAAACACCTTTAGTTTTTGGTTTTTGGAGTTTAAAGGTCATTAAAGTCATATTCTGTTGCTCCTACTCAAGCAAGGAAACACTAGCTTTGTAGTGTCATTCTCTGACATCTTCTCTCCTTGGACCTCCATGGACTCCGGGCCCACAAGGCCAAAGGGTCCAGGAGGCACAAATCATCACAAAGGTTCAAACTGTTAATGGATGGGACCTCCTTCCATGGTGAAAGTGTGATGAGAGATGTTGTGAAATGTGTCTCTGTCCAGTAGGGCTGAACAATTTTGAAAAAATATCTAATTGCAATATTGTAATTGCGATGTAATTTGCAATATTAGAGGGAATGATTATTTTTACATCATTATTCTCTTTTTCATTGAAAAACATGTGGTACCAAACAAATGTGTTTTCTTAAGTCTGTAGAATATATAGGCCAGGACATCTGTGCAGCAAGATATTATTTAATTTAAAATGATATTGTACCTGCGCATGTGCACAATGCAGTTGTGAATGAATGAATGAACACCCAGCCCCCTGGAGACACCATATTTTAAAAATTCTGTTGGATACTCTGCCTTGCAACCTGTATTTTATTTATTAAAGGGCTTTCTTTTTGAAAATTGTCACACTGACAATGACTGAAAAGAGAACGGATTGATCCATAGATACATCTCCTACATGTTCATGTAGGATTAATGTAGCTTTATATAGTTTACTAGAAGTCTAGTGAAAGTTCTAAGTGCTGGTTTGCCGCAGGCAGACACAGAGTGGTTAAAAGTTAATGAACCTATCCTTGCTGAAAAGACAAGATGTTAAAGGAATTTTCTTGAGCACCTTATAAAGACTACTATCGATCAAATGACTAGATTAATGTGGCCGATTTGACCATGAGGCAGGTATCATTGTCAAGCTTAGGGGTTCCCATCTTCACACACTTGGTCCACTGCTTTTGTTATTATATGCTAGACACTGATGAAGCAAAATTACATCCACCCAAAATGATGAAAAATGCTCAGATGTGTTTTGGCTGGTCTTCACCACTAGTGTCTCACATATTATGTGATATTGAGACATTGAACAAGTAACTTTCAGTTTGTGAGTAGGATTGATTGCAAAAGCTCTACTGAAGGGTCTAAGCGTCGCTCAACATTAAGTGCTAAATCAGCATTAAATTATCGCTATAAACAGCACCTCTTTGGCTTCCTTTCTCTTGCTTTCTCCTTTCTCACAGTTCTTCCATTGAATTTTCTGGCAAAGTATGTAGCTCAGAAATGAATCTAAAGTTCTGGTTATGCTTTTTCACCTAGCTCTGCTTTATCAGAGGATCTTAAAGTTCTCAGAGAAATAAATTTTAATGATGGCCACAGGCGTTTGTGTTGAAAAGTGGTGGGCACATAAGACTTCAGATTAGGGGCGTGATGATACACTTGGGTCACGAAACGTGATGATGCACGAGAACAAGACGAGAAGATTTTAACACTATTTTGAAAAACTAATAAATGCAAGGGTCTGGGGATCCTCCCCCTTAAAATTGGAGCAGTAAACACTTAATTTCCTGCATTTTGGAGGCATTCTGGAGACATTTTGTGCTCCAAATTACAGTGGAAATGTCTTTTTTATTTAAAAGATGTAAAGGAAAACTAAAAAATTCAGCTGGCAGGTGACAATAAATTAATATAACAGAATATAATGCAGTAATCAGTAGCTTGTTTGTTTCTTAGCTTAAGTTACTTTTTTTTGGAAAATGCACATTTGTTTCTTCTATATTTAAATTGCAGTGCATGTTATTGTGCAAATTAACCTTTCTCTAAGTATTTTCATTAGTAACGGTAGTTATCATTAGGTAACATTTCTTTTTCAGAACATTTTTAACAAATGCTTTAAAAAAGGGATAGGGACAAAATCAGCCATTTCAAAATGTGGTGGGGACATGTCCCCAGCCCCAGCGTCCCCAGTGTAAATGACACCTATGATGATGGCACAAAATGAAATACTTAATTGACTACTTAACTGAATGTTGGCTATTAAACCTGAGACCGTTCTTATTAATGATGGTGCTGTTCAGTTAAAGCCATGTCACCTCACCAGTAGTGAAAGGAGAGGGTTCTACTTATGTTAGTAAGCCTGGTCTTTATGCAGCCATCACTGATTTGGAAGGTGATCTATTTATCTGTGAGGCAAAAGTTCCATCTAAATCTTTTTTTCAGCGATGAACAACTTTCATAACAAGTTTCCACTGACTAAATTCAGTGGTTGTCAAAGCTTCCTGTCAGGAGCTGAGTGCAGACCTTAGGCTACCAGGAGCCATGGTAGGAAAATTTTTTTATAAAAACGTCACAAGAAGTGGAGTTGGAAACTCACCAGAAGTTTCCAGCGTCTCTGCTGCATGACTGGGCTTTGCAGCTGCTTCTGAATGTCACGGAGAAGGCTAAAGTGTGTCTCTATGAAGTCCCTGAGGGCCCGTTACAAGCTGGCATCATCAATTTGAAGACATATTCAAAGCAGGATGCAGAACACTACTTTACCAGAGAGGTAGGAGTTCTCTCTGAAGCCCGGTCCAGACATGATGTGGAATACACATATTGGGATTTACATGCGCAGGTTGCAGCTGCTCTGTCCATCATCGTTCCCGAGTACAGGGAGGAGAAAACAGGATGTACTTTTTTTTAAATACCGGTTTCATAATTTGGGTTTATAAAGAAGTAACAGGAACACTGATTTATTAAGGTGACAATTCAATTACAAACCCCAGTGTTCAAAAGGTAATGATTATCAGAACAAAGTAAGATCATAATTCTACATTGACAATTGCATTTGAAATAAGTTTAACATTTATATATGGCAGTAAAGTTAAGTGTCCTGTTGGCTGATCAGTACATTAATATGAACATATGTGCTTCTCTGGTGGCATGACATATTTTTGTTAAATTTGCTCAGCCCACTCAAAGTAGGTTGGAGAGGATCACAGAGCTGCTGACGCTCACACCTTCCACATCTCTTCTTGTCACAAGGCGTGTTCAAAACAGAAAGACGATTCTGTTCACATTTGTACAAGTATGAAAGAATCAGCAACTCAGATGTCTCAGAACAACACAAGTTTACTGTATGTTTGCTTACATGCAGCGCCAATAATCATTTTTCACTCTTAAGGATGCCACACACCAGAACTATCATGATGTAAACTGAGCAGCTGCATTGTGTTTGTCCACTGCAATTGTGAAGAGGGACTCAGACTCTTGAAGGACGTCTACCAAGAATGATTAAGTCTTTCATGATTCTCCCACTCTCTCATTCAATTCACCATCTGTATGCAGACACCATAGTCATTAATTGCGGCAAACTGGAGAAAGCACACCTGAACAAGCAAAAGTCAATAGGACACTTCATAGGGGCATGTTTAATTGCAGTGTGAGTGTCACTGTGTTGATGAAGTGTTTTAATTGCTTTTTGGATTAGGTGAGGACATTTTTAACAAACTCAAGGGTCATGATGCCAAACTAGGAAATTAGACCCACAATTGTTTTTGCATCATGCGTTGTTTTCCCAATCTTTAGTACTTCATCACAGGGTGTGCCTCAAAACTAAGACATTTTTTTACGGGCCAGTTTCAGAAAGCTTGGTATTGCACTCTCATATTGTAATATTAGTGTCAGTTTCTGTCTGCTATAGTCTGCTAAGCATGGGGCTAATAGGCAGAGCGATTAGTAGGTGCATATCTGATTGCCTCAGAGAGCGTGGGCTTCAGCTCATCTTTCAAACTCTGGGTTTGCATTTGTTTTCTCTGCTCTGAACCATGCCACATCCCAAGGGGGCATTTTAGAACACTGAGGCACAGAGTGACAAATTACCATTTTCTCTTGTTTGCATGCATAATGTAACTTCAATTACTTAATGCTGATCTTATGCAAACCAGAAGGCCAGCTTTCTTTAAAGATACTAAATGTATGTTTCTGGTCTGTAAGGAGGGCAATGAGATGAATATTGAGTCTATATGTTGAAGAGGTTCCTCTCACATCAAGTGTGGGAGTCTTGCTTAAAGTTACAATTCCTTTCTATGACTTTGAAAGCATTTCCACTTTTATACACGAGCAGGAAATCTCAGAAATGACAGGCTGAATGGCATGTGGCAAAGCACTGCAGAAACCTTGCAGTCGCAGTCTAAACACTTGTCAGCTTCTCACTCTAGGGAGGGCAATGCCGGTCTGTCAGTCGGTCCACCACTTTGGTCACGTCTGAAATATCTCAACAAGTACTGGATGGATTGCCATGGGATTTGCTACAGATACTCATGTTCGCTTGAGGATACATCTTAATGGCTTTGGCAATGATCTGACCTCTAGCGCCACTAGCAGGTCAAAGGTCCATAGTCAGTTTATCCAGTAATTTGGTTTATGACCAAGTACCTGAAAAAACCTAAATAAATGTTAATTTATTACAAAGTAATATTTAATGTTATGTGTTTCATCATCCTTTTATTTCCCATTAAAGTTATTCGTAAATAGCTTGTTTACCTATTTTGGATGCTTTTAAAATCAGTTGTGTTTGTAATTTTTAAAGAGAAATGTCCTTGAAGCTGACAACAAGTGTGAGTTTTGCATACATCACCTGAAATAATCTTACTGAATTGAATTACCTCAGCAACAGGGAGGAAACTGGTAAAATGAAAAAGACAATGAAATTTGTTGAATTTTTCAAACTAGTAGGTCAGTCGGACACTAAACGGACCAGAAGTGGATCAGCAGGGTGGTTATAATACCAGTCAGTTTGGTTTGTTATCCTGCTTGCTTTTCGTGGTTGTAAATAGAACTTTTAGTCCTACTTCCTTTTTCCCCCCATGAGTGATTATTGTGAATGCTCTGGGTAATAAATGTAAATTACTAATTGTTTGTGATGACAGTTTTATTTAGTTTAACAGTAACAGCTAGCACCTCAGCGTGGTCCATTGTGCTCCAAGCACTGTGTATTGTTCTCTCCCACTGACCCATATGCCAAAAGAAGCTTATGCCACGTTCACATATATTAACATGTTAAGAATAATACTTATATAACAATTGGTATGCATACAATAGTTAATTATGCATATATACAGTAGTTAACACAGGGCTTTGGTTTTATTTTACAGAGTGAACATATAACTGAATCCTATACAAAGATGTTTTCTCCATTTTTAGATTCTGCTCATTTACGTTGAACATTTCCCATAGCAATGATATATGCATGATTACATACTACCTCAGAGTCCAGCATTACTGGCTGGCTGGAGTTCCAAATGAAAAAGGAAGTGATTGTGATTGATTAATCATTTAGCCCTTGGGTGTCACACAGAGCTAATTTAGAGCTTAATTAATATAAGATTAATTGCTTTTGCACACTCCAGTCAAGGTTAAAGTGTTGTTTAATAATTTATATTAGAGAACACCCTACCTTAGTTGTATTGGTTTAACTCGTTCTGTCAGTCATCTGACTTCATTGGGTCTCCGTGTCACACATTCAATGCATTCATCAAGGACCGTGCAGCCACAATGTGTGTGTGTGTGTGTGTGTGTGTGTGTGTGTGTGTGTATCACATTCAACACAGCAGCTTTGGATTGTTTTCTTGAACATCCTCCTTTTGCAGATATCACAGATACAGAATTACAAAATGTAGTTATCAATGTGGCAAGTGAAATCAACAAGTAGACACAGAGCGCTTTCCATTTAGCTACTTATACTTTCTCTGGTCCTCCATGTTCCAGACTGTGGCCATGGAAATAAAAGTCTGTAATCATGGAGGAAGTTTCTGCTTTTTGGAGAAGGCTGGGAAAGAGGAAGCTACAGGAAAAAGTGTACACAGGTGTATCATATGTGGAAGTCTTTTTACTGGATAGTGTAACCCATTCAAATCCAAATTCAGGGGATAGATCCTGGAAAGGAAGCATTTCCAGACCAAGCTTTGTTACTTTAGTCCACATTAGGAGGACACGAGTATCTTTAGCAGTCCTGGGGATCCTATAATCAATAAAATCTATAATTGTGCTCCTTCACATGTTGAGTGGAACGTTCAGGGGATCCATGTCAACTCAGTATGTTAAAAAATGTCACATAACTGCCCTATATTTATCTGGTATTTCCTCTCAGGTGGTTCTCTTTTTCATCGGCCTAGTTCATGTAATAAATACATCAAATCAAATAGACCCATGAAAAAAGGCACTGCTGTAATGATGGAAGACATAAGGCATAAATTCTGCTGTTTGTTTGAATTGTTAATCAGTGTGTTACGCTGTCGAGTGCAACTTCTCTCTGTAACTTAGTGATACATTTGGCCACGGAAAGCTTGGACTTTTTGTTGAGGAAGACACAAATACACAAATGGTGTTTGGTGTGAGGCTACGCTATCTCATTTGGTGAGGAGGAGCAGGAGAAAGGGTCTAGCCCCCCTGGCTATAAACTGGTCACTGCAGCTGACCTGATCAGAGGGGAAAGAGTGGGCTGGTATGACAAAAACACCTCATATTAATTATGAATTACTGCAATACTGTGACACAACCAAAACAAATCTTGCAGTGTTCCAGAGGTTGGCTCAACCTTTGCTATGATTATAACATAGGTTTAATGGAACTTAATGTCCAGGAAATTAATTGTCCATTAGTTTCAGATGGCATTCTTGGCCCATTAGCTAAATAGAAAGCACCCACACATTCTCTTAAGATGCTTGTCAAACTTTCCAAAACAGACAATGGACATTCACACCCTCTTCACAAAGTGATTGGCCAGTGGTGTTGAGGTGAGAAAGGATCCAGGTTTTGAACTTTCTTTTACATTCTTTACACAGTTATTTCTGTCACTTTGCATGTGAAAAGCTGAGTGAACATGAAAGCCTTGCGATAAGAGACTGGGTCATATTGTTATTATTTAAACAATATCCTGTCTCCCCCTCTCTATGAGGTTGTCTATTCATTCCACCACACCTGCCACTGTGGCTGTTCAGGACAACTATAAACACGTTTGATTTCCGACGTGGCTGGATAACACATGGTACGAGCTACTTCTTTTCAAGCATAATTTGACCGCTTTGTGTGCTAAAATGTAGGACATTAAAAAACAAACCCCTGGACTGTGAATACGCCCTTGGGGTTACAGAACACTAAGAAGATCTGGGCGAGTACTTGAGCTAAATGTGAATTCTTTTTCACTGGCTTATTGCACCTAAGCCTCCGCAGTTGTGTCTCCATTTTGAATATAAAAGTTTAGTCACATTCATACAAATGTCTTTACCCTAGCTTTTACACAACAGAATCAGAAATGAAAAACAGAAATGCTACCATGTCTCCTATGTATTTCATGCTGCCCACATAGAGGAGTGTTAAAAAGAAGTTCTGTCAATAAACATTAGAGCTTTTGAAGTTCTGATCATCTCACCGTTAAAGCGGAGCAGACAAATGAGAGACTCTGGCTGATGCAACAGCTTGAAAACATTGTTGAAACATGTTTCTATAGAAATTAAGTTTCACTACAAGCATTAGAAGGCGCACAGGTTGGAGCAGCTCTGAAACCTGATCATTCATTGGTGCATGTATTGTAATCTCCAAACATAATCTCCATATGAAATATAAATTGCTAGTAATCGGTATTACAGCTCTAATATAATACATACCAATAACTGAATGTCTGCCATTCCAGTCACTCACACCAATCCACAAATGACAGTCTCAAAGGGTCAGTAATTTTAATGATATAGATTATAATGGTCTATTATCACATACATGCCCAACAGAAATGTTTTTAGCAAATTTATAAGCAAACTAAATGGTGTAAATGTTCAAACTACTAGTGTTCTGCTAACAAATACAATATTTAATAAATTATTTTCTATTGTCTGCTTGTATGTCTTTTTTGATGGCATTTTTGATGGCATGTTGTGAGAGGTGGAGCTAAAGACAATGTTTCACACTATAGGCAATAAAGTTACTAACAAAATACTTGGCATGCTGTATATGGCAATTGTTATTTAAAAATGTTTGCTTCGTATATTTTCACAGTGGGACGCTATCACAGAGATGGATGAGCAGAACAGACCTATTCACACCTTCCAGGTTTGCCACGTAATGGAGCCAAATCAGAACAACTGGCTACGGTCTGGATGGATCCAGCGGCAGGCTGCACAGAGGGTGTGTGGACCACATCACTTTTTTAGACAAACACTGTACTAGTTCAAAAATCTTTGGTTCAAAGATATTTGGATCAAATGAAGCAGTCTTGAAGCAGGGCAAGGTTGTGACATTTTTGCAAGGTAGGGAAAGTGTCAAACTAACTGGAGTGAATGTAATCTTCTACGCAACGTATCACGGTAGGAAGAAAACGGCAGGCAGATGTACTGTAACAATAAAACATGACTTTGCTCTGATAGAGAGGGGATGATTTCCACTGAAGTTAATACAGAACAGCCTGTGATAAATCAAAGATGGGGAAGGATTTCTACTTCTACTACTTTCTACTGCAGTGACTCGAGTGCTGCTCATTATGTCTGGAACAGAGCTGTATTACAAACTACTGAAAACCCTTTGAATATGTACAGTGTAATATGGCAGAAACCTTTCTATTTATACATTTACACAAACTGTTTTAATGGGTTGTCTTTCATCGTTTTTACCATTGCTTGTTTGTGTCTGGAATTTGATTATGTATTTTTGCATTTTATAAACACTTTTACTGAAATAATTGCTAAACATGTAAACATAAAGCCTGCCATTTTATTGTCATACCAACATTTATACGTCTATTAAAATATTAGGCCAATAGGATTTATTATAATAGACGGAAACCAGTTTATTTCCAGTCGGGCAATTTGTAGAGCCGACTGCAAAATGTTTAATATTTGTAATGTGTAATGACATTGTGATCATTTGTTTATATATTTATCTATATTCTTACTCAGGTATATGTGGAGCTGCGTTTCACACTGAGAGACTGCAACTCCATTCCTTGGGTGTCTGGTACCTGTAAGGAAACCTTCAACCTCTTTTACCTGCAGACAGATGAACAGCTCCCTGCAGGGACACGGTTTCGGCCTACTGACTATGCCAAGGTTGGTTATCAGATCCGTGTCATGAAAAAATGTTGCGCTACAGGAATCATTAAATAGCAATGAACTGTGCTATTAAAGTGTTGTTGGCTTTAAGGTGGACACCATAGCGGCAGATGAGAGTTTTACACAGACAGATCTTGGAGATCGTGTTCTTCGCCTCAATACTGAAGTCAGAGAGGTGGGGCCGGTGACACAGCAGGGCTTCTACTTGGCCTTCCAGGATGTTGGGGCTTGTATTGCACTTGTGTCTGTCAAGGTCAGTGAACACGGTGGTATGACTTATGTTTGCATGAATTACAGCCATTTCACAAGACTGACAGTACTTCCACTTCCTGTTTTTCTCTTTCGCATAAGGTGTTCTACAAGCGCTGCCCATCGACTTTAAGGAACCTGGCAGCATTTCCTGACACGGTGCCGCATATGGACTCATCCTCTCTGGTGGAAGTAAGGGGTGCATGTGTGGAGAATGCAGAAGAGAGGGACACACCCAAATTGTACTGTGGTGCTGATGGAGACTGGCTGGTACCACTGGGCCGCTGTGTCTGTAGTATTGGCCACGAGGAGATGGATGGCTACTGCCGCGGTGAGAAGTGTGTTTTTGTGTGTGTGTGTGTGTGTGTGTGTGTGTGTGTGTGTGTGTGTGTGTGTGTGTGTGTGTGTGTGTGTGTGTGTGTTGGGGGGGGGGGGGGGGTGTACTAATTTTAGAGCAGTACTCTTCACCAGCAGTGTACTAAAGCTGCAGATACAGAGAAGGAAACAAATAGAGAGATAGAGAGAAAAATAGGGAGAAGCAAAGAAAAGACATTGCATCACATTAACAGATCTCTAGGGCCTCTCCAGTCATCTGCAGGAGTTTGAATTTACAGAACTGCTATTCCCTCCGCTCATTCTAAGATGCTGCATCCTTGTCTGATCCTCTCCATCCACATATCTATTCATCTCTTTGCAGCTCCACCTCCCCCCATCATCTCCTCTCCTCTCATGCCAACTTTGTTTACGCTTCACTTACATCTCCCTTCTTTCTCCTCTGTGTCCCTTTATTTGCTCTCTTTTCATTCCTCCCTTTTTTATCACTCTTGCCGTCTGTCATCCCCATCCTTTTCTGCTATGAGATCCTAGAATATGAAGAGATTAGCGTATGTCACCAAGAGTTTCCTGATGTTTCAAAATCATTTCTTTGGCTCACACACGAGGAACGGTCCGGACTCTCTGTCAGTTATTTGGTTAAAATGGGAAAGTCATTTCTTGTAATATCCAGTTGTTTTCGGTATTCTTGTATTATCTTCTGATGCCTTGATAAATATCATGCTGTGGTAGATAAATGCAAACATTCACTCACATAACATTTGCATAAAAGCTCTCAAATTTCAAATATTTGATAAATACCGCAAAGCTTCTGTCAAAGGCTTTGTGGGATGATAGTTGTATAAGCATTGCCTAAATGTGGCCCACTAGCAGAAAAACAGATTAAGAAAAAGATAAGGCGACTGTTGAGTTGTTCCAGATATTCTTTGGCCTGGTTTCTCAATTAGACTGTGCAGACAGACTGGGAGCTCACTGGCTAATTGCCTTCATTTGTTAGTTTCACAGCTAATTTAGCTTGCACCTAGCCTTTTCTAAAACTCCCCCAACCCTCTCTTTCATTTACGAGGCTCAGACTTACTCTTGTAATTAAGGCAGGTGCTAAATTGAGCCACACTGCATGATTACAACTCAAGTGCACCCCTAGTAACTTGCTACATTTTTCCCTCTTACAGAAGTCTCAGTTGATCAGGGTGAAATTCATGTAGTACCCCCCTGTGGTGATGTGGTTACTCAGGTTATTACACAGAGAACTCCAACAGTCATTAGTACAGCTGATATGTAGGACAGGCTGTAATATCTCCTTTATTTGCTCCTCGGGTATAATTTTTCTTTTTATCTTCTTCTCTTTTATCAGCTTTTTATTTATCTTTTCTCTTGCGCTCTCAATAATCTCAAAGATATTTAACAACGCAGAAGCCTGTTGGGCAAAATGAGACGGTAGCTTAGGAGCAGCGCTCTCATGGTGTCCTTCATATATGTCCTACATCTATACTCTCCCTATTCAACACCTATGGCAGTAGTTGCTACTCTCTATTGTACTGTAGTTGCAACAGTGTCAAGAGGATATGGCAGCCGTTGCAGTGAATGGGTCAGTAACTAATTGAGCAGTAGCTACCCTGACACTTGGAAAACGATGTGTGTTTGTCTATTTATTCAATTATACATACTGTATATTCTTCAAACTTGCAAACCAAAGTTGTCAATGTCATTTTATACTGCAATGTTGATATATATTGTGGTATAGTATATTTATATCATTTTTAAAAAGGTTTTGAATTACATAACTGGCCACGAATGTCTGTTCTCAGCTAATCTAGCAAATCAAACAATTGACAAATCAAGGACTTTGAAGGTACAAGGTAGTACCCCCTGTGATGATGTGGTTACTCAGCTTATTTATCATTACACAACACAACAAAGTTGTATAATGAAAAGAAAGTTTCTTGTCCCTTCATGCTACACACACAGAACTTAACACATAATTAAATGTGTTAAAATATTGTAACATATAAAATAAATAAACTAAAACAATATATAGTTATTTATATACATATACATACACATATACACCCCAAACATTCTGCAGAGATTTGGGGGGAAATTCTGTTGGAGGAGAATGTAAACAGCAGCAACAAGGTGATAATATGATTTTCATCTTCACATAAAAGTGTCCATCTTGACTGTGTTTGAGCACTAGTCATCATCGGTGGAAACACAGAGTCCACCTCCTCTCATCCAGCAAGAGTCCTGCGCTGACAGCTTCGAACATGGTCCGCCCGTCAAGTGCTTGATTCCAGGATGTCAATGGGGCAGGTCTCTGTAAAGATGTGGGCACAATAGTCTCTGATTTCCATTGCTTGACTTACATAAGTCCCATTTTGTCCATACCTTTAGGTGCAGCCTTAAGTCAAACCTGGGCCAACATGGTTCCTATCCCATCTCTCTTTCCTCTCCTATGAGCGATCACCGCACCCGCCATGGTACCTGGTCCTGTTGATCTAGCCGGTGGATCATCTAAGGTCCACTGCTCTTTAATCCAAACCCCCTTCTTCCTTTTCCAATGAATGTTTTTCTGTCATAGGTAACCCGTGTTTCAACAATAAATACATAATTTTTTATCTAGAGATTTACTGATCAATCAGAATCAGCCAATTTTCAGCTTTATTGGCTATGACCGGGGCCGACCAGTCTCACATATCTGATTCTGTGCCGATCAAATTTACCCGCATGCTGCGCTGCACAATGGTTTACTGCATGCACACAGTGGCACAGACATCAACAACTGTCACACACACACTAAAACGTGTTTTTGGCTTGCAGTTCTTCACCATGAGTGAAGAAGACAAACCTCGCAATTTGTAATACCTATAAGGCCAAAATAAGCCATATTTCCCCACATACAGACTTTACTTGGGCGGACCGCCCCGGTAGCATATATTAACGACCCATTTTAGCATTTTGCTAAGTAACAGTGAGAAAGAGACACGTTATCTGGTATTATTATGGTCTAATACAGCCAGAGAAATTTGCCAGAAGACAGCTACCTCTGTATAAACGGTGTGGTAACATTTGACAGTTGTCACATTTATATCCTCTCACAGCATATATCATAATATAGTATGTATGTATTTGAACAAACTTCAGGGAGATTTAAGGATGTTTCTGGGTGATTCTGAAGACTGACACAACAAGCTTATTTTTCACCAATATTTAAAGAAATATTCTTGCACTCTTGGTATTTGGTGTCTCCAAGACTGACAGTATTGCCAACAGTAAGAGAGTTGTTAACATAATTCCAAACATTTAATGCAGTACAATAAGAGTGTGAATTTTATGTGAATTTTCATACTGGGGATGCACCCATAGAATACTCAAGATCAGTATCGATGCTGATATTAACTGTATCAGGTATCAGGCATGTCGTCAGTGCCATTAAAAAAAGATTTCTGTGAGCCAGTCGAGCCAGGCGAGCCAGGCTGCGCCACAGCAATCCCTGACCTCATGTTACCTTACATAAAAATTCTTTCAGTGAGTTGAGTCATATAGATCAAAATTGGGGAAAAAGTGAGTGCTGGTATCTGCTCAGAATGGGAAGAAAAGAATCTGTGTATCTTTAACACATACTGTACAGTATTTTCTAGAGCACACAAATATATCTCTTATAAATAATGAAGTTACTGTTAAAGTTACCCCGTGCATACGTAATACTAAACTAGGAAGAAGTCTGGTAAGTGGTTGTGGAAATATAGCAACAACATCAGCTTTAGCAACCACAGGTAAAGTACCTAACATTTAGTTTATAATTAATTACAATCTGCAAACAACTACAGAAAATGTAATCAACCATTGTGATTTAGTATAGAGTTATAAACTCATCATCATTTATGCACAGGCCAACTGGATACATAATGATAATTAATAAGTGCTAATGAGGGTCTGTACACAATAGCCTGTGATTGTTGTAGCCACTTGCTAGTCTAAATAGAATGAATTAACAGTGACCAATCTGTGGTACTTACTGCATGTGCGATGTTGGCAAAATACAAGTAAAACTATAATGAGACCTACAATATACTTTCACTTTTGACAGAGCTAGACTAGCAGTTTCCCCTTGTGCCCAGTCTTTGTGTCTGCTAAACATTTCCCAGAGTTATCTCTACACTGGACAAACGGACCTGAAACTAATATTGATCTCATCATCTCACTGTGAGTCTGAAAGCGCATTTCCCAGAATGGCTGTTCCTTCTCTGAAACACTGTTGTAGCATTCTGGGTAAAGGAAACCCGAGATGCTGCTATGCTCTATATTGTTTTTGCAGTGCAGGAGCCATAGTCATGTTCAGAAATGTCAAGTAGCATCTACCAAGGATGATTTGCTGTGCGAGTTTCAAACAACATCTTTGAAGTCCTTAACATTAGGTCAGGTGAGAGGCGTTTAATAGCAGCAACACATTGTGGCCTTGTAATTAATGATTTATGGCTAAAAAAATCTCATCAATGATTTTCATAGGTCTTGCAGAGCTTGTGCTGTGATGAAGATGTACACTTTGCAAGTAGTTACAGGAAGTTTAGGCATGAACTTGCGATGACTTCTGCTTTCTCCTCGTTTTCATTTTGGAACACTGCTTCAAAGGGTACTGTGATCAAAGCTGTCTGAGAGGCAGCATGGGGAAAGAGCAAGAGAGGGAGAGGGAGAGAGAGAGTGGGGGCGAGAGAGAGAAAGAGAGAGAGAGAGAGAATAGGGAAAACCCCAGCGCTCCCAAATGTAAGCAGAGCTCTGCGCTAACACGTCCATCTTCCCTCCCAGCTGCCTAAACAAAGGCATCAGCGCTTATCAAACCCTGCTTTCCACCCCAATAGCATTCTGCCAGACTGTTTTGACATCTCAATCGAGTGCTTTATTATTCTATTCCTTTCATTCAGTGTCAGCCACAAGAGGATTACTCGGTGAGAGGCTGGTTATATCATGACCTAGATAAGGCAACATCATAGTGCTAATACTATTTGTTCCACATCCTTTTGTCATACCATCATATTGAAAAGGAGTCAGTGAATTGTGGGGGAAGCTAATATTGACATCTTTTTGACTTTAATTTTGAGTCAGCATATATACATACAGGCAAGACCAAAAACCATAGGCTAAGTGATTACATTCAACACCCTGCTTTGGTTTCAACAAAATCTTTTGAAAGAGACTTTTTGCCTCATGTATTTTGCATAAGGTTGATACAAACACAGCCTAGTTTCTTTTCTCGCTGTACACATGAAAAGCGAAGAAGTATATTAACAGAGATTTTCAGAATCACACAAGTAAGTGTTTTTTCTTTTTCCCCCATGACAGTGTCAGAGTTCTCCAAACATCGACAAATACTTAGCTTGCTCACTTTTGACCACTGCTGCTTCAAGACCCAGGATTGATCAGGCAGGAAAAGTACAGACAAACTTTTGACCTTATATTCAGGTAAAGTGGAATAGGAAATGAGAAAATCAATACGTTCTCTTAGTTGTATCTGAGTCACTGTGTCACTCTTCTGTCCATTAAGGACTGTGTTTACTCTGGCCACTAACGCAGCTCAGCCAGACTAGAGCATCACTCATTCTCTGTGAACTTCCAATCTACATATCAAAGCCGAGAGACCAGGGTAAACACAGTCTCTGGCTCCATCTGTTTCTAACAACGTAAAGCCAAGAGAAAATTTCCAACTCTACACACCCAAAAGTTACACGTCATTACGATCCTGCAAATGTGCAGGTGATGACTAAGCCCTTGTAGGTTATCTATTAAAACTCAAATCTCAAGCATTACTCTTCAAATTACTATGTGTAATTTAAAAAGGGATCACTCGTAGTGATGAACCCACAGAGAATTATCACCAACCAACTCTTCCCCTCAGCTCTACAGAGTGCCACAACATCTTACATTTACATTTACTTATTTGGTAGACGCTTTTATCCAAAACATACAAGCATCAAGTAAGATCTACAAGCAACCTTAGATACTAATAAGAGCAATAAGAGTTAGCAAATAGTGCACACAAGACAAGTGAATTGTAAGGAGATGGAAGAAGAAGGAGAAGAAGAAGAAAAGCACAGGAAGTGCATGTTGGAGGTAATGGGTTAGAGAGGGATGCCCCTGCTCTGATGGCATGTGGTAGCTCCTTCCGCCATCTTTCAGCTCGTTCTTTTGGCTTTCTGGCCTGCAACTTACTTCTGCTGCTTTGTTTTCCTTACCGCTCTTGTCAGCAATGTTTTCAGCAGGCAGGCCGCTGTTGTCAGCAAAAGCGCTCTAAAAACCCACTATGCACTGCCGAACACCAAACGGCACTCAGTTGGTGGAGTCCCATACAGAGCTACGAAGAAAGTGAGTACATTTTGGACTTAGATTCGTCAGGTGGAGGTGAAGGTTTTGTTAACACATATGAAGTTTGCGATATTAAGTTTATAAGTTGGCAGTATAAAAATCTTGTGTTTACAGATTGTTGTGCTGTCCCCAAGTGACCAAAAAATTTATTAATGAAGGTTTATGTAATATGAGTAAAATTTTAGTACACACTTCCTGTTAGGAACTAGAGTAAAACTTTTAATGTAACGATCACTGCTAATTGAGGTTAAAAAAGAGTCAAAGAGAAGCTATGGCTCCATATCAAGACTGGTAACATGCCGGTGTCATCAATAAGAGGCAACCAAGCAATTTACAGCTGCAAAAATTTGTAAATTAATTGATTAGTTGAAAATTAAACAATTGTTTATTTTTTTTATTTTGATCAATCATTTTCTAGCAAAAATGCCAAACATTCACTGCTTGTCATTTTCTCTAAATATGGTAGTAAATTGAATACCTTTGGTTACATATGAATTCTTCTCAATAACAAAAAGCCAAACAGCTGAACAAATTGGATCTCATTATGTGTATGTGTGTGTGTGTGTGTGTGTGTGTGTGTGTGTGTGTGTGTGTGTGTGTTGGATGTTTTCAAACTTTTTGATAGAAATAGTGATAAGAGTATTGTAATTGCTTTTTGGTGGTGATCTTCCCAGCATATACCAGAGAGCAGGGAGCAGCTGGAAATTCAAATGAATCTGTGTGTTTGTTGCCTTTGGCAGGAGCTCAGCATAGGAGGAAAATAATATCCAAGTGAATGAGATGCCTCAAAAATTGGAGGCTGGGTGACAAATGACTCTTCTCATGAGGAGCTAAGCAGCAACATGGCTTTGGCGAGGATTTCTGTGTGTCAATCTTTCATCCCCTCCCTTTTACATATCTTCATACTAAATTATGTCCACCTGTTTATGCAGATGGTTGTTGCCTTGTATTTCTTTCCTTCTTGCAAAATTCCATCTTCATTTTCGCCACTTATCACATCAAATTTAAAAATTCTCATTCTCTCTCTCATTCGAAACCACTCACCATTGGTATTTAAAGAAATATAATCACCTTTTACGACTGCATTTCAAGGTATTATGGCTATGTAAAATAGAACAGAATTTAAAGGTGCATAGAAAGTAAATTTAGATAGTTGGTTAATCGATTAATCATTCAACAGACTTGTTCGCGTGTTGCAGAATTTTGTTCGGGATGTTTCTGACCAAAATGCACTTTATTTTTTTTAAGTACACACCTTTCTATCCAACAATGAGAAATGCTTCCATTAATCAAGTAATTGTTTTGTTAATCAACAATTGTCAATGAATTCTTTGAGTCACTTTCCAAGAAAAGAAAAAATGCAAACATTTGATTGGCTTCAGGTTTTACATTGTGAATCTGACACCCTGCCTTGTCTGAATTTATAGCAAATTGAATTGAATCTCTTTCAGTGTTGGACTGTTGCTCAGACAAAACATTTTCTGATGTTGTTATTCATCTTTTGTCCTGCGCACAATTGGGAGTATTTCACGAAGGGCTGCAATTGATTCTTTTCTTTATTGATTAATCTGATGATTATTTTCTCCATTATTTGATTTATCTATTAAGCTGTCAGAAAATAATATAAAAAACATTCAATTTTAACCTCAGTTCAATACTGGATTATCATTGATGAAAAATATCATTTTGAAGGTCAAAGTTCAGCTAGAGGAATCTCTGGGGGAATGGAAAGAGGGGAGACATCTTTACAACATACAGTCATTAAACAGTAATTTTTCACGCTGATGTGACTGTACTTCCACAGGTCTCTACACAATAAATTCAATCCTGTCTCATTCAGCCAGTACTCCCCCACAGATCCCCCAAGCTGACATACATGTAGACACTAGAGATACTGCATCAGTTGGTTGACATTTTAGTCTGATGGATTTAGTGGATGTGTACAACTAACGAATTATTTTTTTAAATCTCCATTATTGCATGAAGACACATCCCAGGAGCAATTCAATTAAAATGAGTTTATTTCACCAGGATAATTCACATTCACTTAGTAACAATGACCCTTTACAAGGCTTCCTGGGTACAGTGCTGGATGCTGGGGAGCAGCTGGACGTAATTCACGTGACACAGTATGAACCGTATCACTGTATAATAAAAAGGGCTGATGTCAACAGAAGGAATATAGTGGTAATGCTTCTCAATAGAAGCAATAATGCTTCAGAAAATAACAAACTTATGTAATATGGTTACTGATGGTGTGAGGAAGAAAATAAATAAATGTGGCTCACTATTACATCTTTGTGCTTCCTACTCATAGTAACTGAAAAAAAATATTAAAATGCTGAAATTATAAAACCCTTCTAGCTGTCTGTGATGAAGTCTTGATTGTCTTATAGCTGGCATATTTGATAATTTTGAAATTATTACCCCATCCACACACATATATTCTCGTCCAAATCACTCTGCAATAAAAATGATCCCCAGATTCCCAGAATATTATAATTGCACTGCTTTTGCTTTATTTTTCTCTGCTGATAAGGAGGCAACCTGCAATGGTTTTGCCATCTTCTGATAAGCCTTAAGGAAAAAAAGTGAAGGAGAGGAAAGCAGGAGGAGAGATGGGAAAAGGAGAAATATTGAAAGAAAGATGAAAAAACAAGAAAAGGTGAAAATTGTGGCAGAGCAAAACAGTTTGAGAAAAATTGGAGCGATAAGGAAAGGAGAGTTGGTTGAATTGATGGGGGGAAAAAGAAATGGGAAGGTAAAATGGGAGAGAACTGGAGGAAGTAATGAGGTAGGAAAGCGAACCGGGGTAAGGATGGGAAACTGAAGAATACTTAGGTCAGCAGAACGGACCATATAAGTGGATGGGGGTTTTAGAAAGCAGGCTTAATAGCATTTTATAATGCATTATTTGTATGTTAATAGCATTTTTTTGCCTGTCTGACAACTTTCCTCTGTCTATATTCAAGAGAATATAAAAGTGGGACTATTAAACATGCTGATTAAAACAAATAGGTTTGACTCCTTTCCATAGCTTTATCATTTACCATTCATTTACAGTGGTATCCTTTCCCCCATCGATTATACCTTAGCCTTAAACATCTGCATTTCTTCTGCATTTTAAGACAATGCAGAAGAAATATTTCTCATATTTATACAGAGGCTATTTTGTATTGTGCTTCATCCAGCGTGTCATTGAAGCTGTATTAGTGAGTCTATATTCCATTCAAGGTGCAGGTTTCTCAGGCTACACCATTTGCCTACATCAAATAAAAGTCATATTTATACAGTATGTTGTTCTACATATTCCTAATTTGGACTCTCTGGAAAATATAATGTCTATTATCCAAAACTACCAATAAATTATTTTTAGCTAAACTAATTAGCAGTAATGTCCGTCAGTCCACCACTTTACTCCAGAGTTAGATAAATAATTTGATATCTTGACTGATGGATACATTTAGCTTAATTCTGTACAGGCATTCATGTTTCAGAGGATAATGCAATTGATGAAATAATCCCTTTACTTTTAACAGTACTCTAATAACACTAACAACAATTAAAATGTCTAGCCTTAGCTGGCTAGCTTACCAGCTGCTGTACATCCAGCAATCACTTGGTTCAGACTCCAAATAGTGTGCAAATCAAGCGGGTGAAGTGAGGACGGGAGTGTAACTGTTAAGCCATGGATGGTCATTTAACAGCTCAAATCCAGTGCCTTTTCAGGGTGCTCGTTACAGCATATTATGTTAGTTTTCTGTTCTTCTAGGAACAGAAGTCGGGACTGAGACTTTGGAAGGCATCTTTCATGGAACTAATTTATCTATTACCTGTCCTCCTGTCAAGTATTTACTAAATTAGTGTGATTGGGGAATGTTTCAATGTTGTGTTTGATTAATGCTTCATTTTTTTAAAGGTACATTTTCCAATGCTCTTGTTAACTATTGGATCTGGCATGAACAACCATCTGTTGTTCAGCCTACTCAATATGACAACAGTCTCAATTAAAAGCCTGTTGAACCTTGCCAGACCAAAAAAAACTAAACTGCTGTGCTGTGGAAGTCTTCTAGCATGCGACTTACAAACTGCCTTAGTTGGGCCAGGAGCTGTTTGTAATGTGTTTATTTCAAAACATATTTGTGAGTTTGCAGATTCTTTATTCAGAAAAGGGGCCTTACAGGTGCATG
This sequence comes from Micropterus salmoides, assembly GCF_014851395.1. Classification (NCBI taxonomy): domain Eukaryota; kingdom Metazoa; phylum Chordata; class Actinopteri; order Centrarchiformes; family Centrarchidae; genus Micropterus; species Micropterus salmoides. Next base: position 16,143,238 of record NW_024044348.1, on the reverse strand, counting down.
CCATTTGTTAGACTGGACACTGGACAGGGCCATAACCATGTGGCTTAGTGAGCTAATAAGGAGGTGACAGTGATCCATAGTGCCTCAAGAAATAAGGTCAGACCACAGGTGAGGAGAGAAGCAGCTGGAGCTTTGAATTAAATGTATGTGTGCTGATGAAATTAAATTGCATGAGAAACATTAACTTTGTGTAACCGGCTTCTTCCTCTACCTCTCTTTTTCCCCAGCATGTAAGCCTGGCTTCTTCAAAGCATACGCTGGGAACACTAAATGCTCCAAGTGTCCTCCACATAGCTCCAGCCATGACCAGGCTGCCACCATCTGTCACTGCGACAAAGGCTTCTACAGGGATATCAAAGACTCCTCCACCATGGCTTGTACAAGTTAGTGGAGTAATTGAAAAGACCAAACTTTCTCTGTCAGCTTGGGCATTCTTAGTTTCTGTTTGCATGTCTGTAATTTATTTCAGTCTGTGCTGCCATCTTTCCCCCATCCATCTGCTCTTTTTTTAATTTTAGCAATATGATTGAGATAAATTTGAATATATGGCTTCACAACTTTATGCCTCTATATCTCAACTTTGAAGAAAAACAAAAAACATCTGTTGGAATTCGCCTCATTCGTAGACATGTAATATTCTGATGGTAGTATCCATGAAATTGACAAGTAACAACTCTTAGGGCACTCCTAAGCTCACCACCCACATGTCTCCACACAGCTATTCAAAGACACACTCTCAACTTCTGTTCTGATCACTTTGCCAAATCAGACACGGAGCTGTTTTCTAGTTCAGGAAATAAACACATAGGCTGTTGGAATAAAATACTGCAGAACACGTTGAAAGCCAACCACCCACACACCTGCCAAATGTACCACACTTGCTCACTTGCTGCTAAAGTTGCTGCTTAATTGTCAGATTTCGGTGATCATGTAACCACTTCAGCTTATTCCTCAGGTTCAGATGAGTGTATTCACCGTTATACTTAATACTGATACTTACATACTAACCTAAGACTAGTGGATCTTCCAAGAGTACAGTGTCTAAAATGGCACCAGTGATCGTAGATCAGGTGTTTTGTCCATGCTTGTATTCAATCAGACAATAGCCCGTCCCCCCTTTATGTGTTATACTATATTTGTACAACTGCATTTGTGAGATGTTCGTTTAAAAATACCTGACAAAGTGATCAGTGGGTTATCAATGAGTAATCTCTCTCCTCCGGCCTTTTCATTCTCTTCAGGGCCTCCTTCAGCTCCCAGGAACCTGGTCTCATTGATCAATGACACGGCTCTCTTCCTGCAGTGGATGCCTCCCAGTGATACAGGAGGCAGGAAGGACATCACTTACAACATCCTGTGCCAGCGCTGTGATGGAGGTGACGGTGACAGTGGTGTGACACAGTGTGAGCCATGTGAGCCCGACCTGCGGTTTATCCCACGGCCACTTGGTCTGACTGGTACCTCTGTGGCAATACTAGATTTTGCAATGCACGCCAACTACACCTTCCACGTAGAGGCCGTGAATGGTGTCTCTGGGCTGGGTGTGGCTGCACGCTCGCTGGCGAATGTTACCGTCAATACACACCAAGCTGGTGAGTTGCAGTGCTCCTGTTCGCGCCATTGTTATTTTCCAATTCTGTTTGTTTTACAGTCTTCAAATCCAACAAGTTGTCATTATGACACACAGGTGTAACTACTACACAATAATAGAATTGACTTATATTGGTATGGTGTCTTGACTTTAATAAGAGTTACAAGTGATTACTAATTTCATGAGTGCACATACTGGATTAATTGATTCATTCATCGACTGACAATTCATGGCAGACATTTTAGATAACTGATTATGCTCTTATCAAGCAAAAATGCAAAACATTTCCTGGTTCTAGATTCTCAAAAGTAAGGGTTTGCTGATTTTCAATGTTTTACATCTCTGCAATTAAATAATAAAACATAAATAGTAATATAATATATAAAAAGTATAAGTATACAAAAAATATAAAAAATACAATAATACAATAATACAATGCTGACAAGTATGTGCAAAAGTATGGGGTCAGGAGAGTGTATGTGTGTGTGAGTTTGGGGAGGGGGGCATGAGAGTCACTGACAGTGGGGACCCCGGCCTTGTTGAGGAAGCCCACTGCCATCGGAAAGAAACTGTTCTTGTGGCGAGAGGTTTTGGTCCTGATGTACCGCAGCCTCCTGCCAGAGGGGAGAGTCTGAAACAGTTTATGTCCAGGGTGGGATGGGTCAGCTGCAATGTTTCCTGCACGTGTCAGAGTCCTGGGGGGCGTACAGGTCCAGAAGAGAAGGAAGATCAATCACCTTCTCTGCTGCAGAGCGAATGATACGCTGCAGCCTGCCCTTGTCCCTGGCAGTGGCAGCAGCGTACCAGATGGTGATGGAGGAGGTGAGGATGGACTCAATGATGGCGGTGTAGAAGTGCACCATCATTGTCTCTGGCAGGCTGAACTTCTTCAGTTGCCGCAGGAAGTACATCCTCTGCTGGGCCTTCTTGGTGAGGGAGGTGATGTTCAGCTCCCACTTGAGGTCCTGGGAGATGATGGTGCCCAGGAAACGGAAGGAGTCCACAGTGGCAACGGGGGAGTCACACAGGATGATGGGGGAGGGTGGGGCGGGGCTCTTTCTGAAGTCGACGACCATCTCCACTGTCTTCAGAGCATTGAGCTCCAGACTGTTCTGGCTGCACCAGGTCACCAAATGGTCGATCTCCCACCTGTAGGCAGACTCATCCCCACCAGAGATGAGCCCAATGAGGGTGGTGTCATCCGCAAACTTCAGGAGCTTGACAGACTGGTGACTGGAGGTGCAGCTGTCGGTGTACTGGGAGAAGAGCAGAGGGGAAGAACGCAGCCCTGAGGGGAACCTGTGCTGAGGGTCCTGGAGTCAGAGAGATGTTTTCCTAGCTTAACGTGCTGCTTCCTGTCCATCAGAAAGTCAGTGATCCGCCTGCAGGTGGAGTTAGGCACGTTCAGCTGAGAGAGCTTGTGCTGAAGCAGGGCCGGGATGATGGTGTTGAAAGCAGAGCTGAAGTCCACAAACAGGATTCTGCCGTAGGTTCCTGGGGAGTCCAGGTGCTGGAGGATGTAGTGAAGGGTTTGGGCTTTGGACTACTATTCAGGCAAAAATTCAAATTCGAAAGGCTTCTCATTGGGCTCCAGGGTCTTAGTTTGAGCGTTATTTTCTGTTTTACTAATGACTTAAAATATTTGAAAGATTAATTAGAAAAACAGTTGGTTAAATGCAGCCATAAATTTCAAAGAAACATAAATCAAGTTTTTACCAAACATTTTACAGGGCTGAAATAGTACATGTTAAGCTACTAAATATTGCGGCACACATCATTCTGAAAATGTCTCCAGTGGACTATTCACCTTTGGGATGGCAGGTGGCCAAGCAAAATCAATAAAAAAAAGTATTTACAAACTTGCAAACTGGCAGTTCATCTTGCTGCTGCCAACAAATACCGCTGCATCTAACTACCTAACTCAAATGCATAACATAGCGGTATTTACTGCATTTTACAGCATTAACACGGTGTTCACCAACAATTAAAAATGGAAACAAAAGATTATGTGAAAAATACGCTGCATTTCTTGTAGTGCTCTGTTCCTGCATCTACATTTTACCTCTTTGGGAGTTGGTTGGAAGATCTTACTGGATGTGAGGGACATCTGCAGTTTATGTATGCCGTTTGTTCTGTATTTGCTAGACAGATTGCTGAGGGTTAACATTCAATTAGCCATATTTAGCTGTAAATAATAATAATAATTATACAAATTAAATTTAAATTCTTATGCTTGACATATGCATATTCCGTAGTTTCATAATACCTGATTCATAGCTCATGAATATTGTGTTTGGCAGCAGATGAAGAAATTTATATTACAGTAACAGGAAGGTATTTATTTATTCTGCAGCTAGATTTGCCTTTCTCCTTCCTGTCTTCTTTCGCAGACTCTTTCTTTCCATCCAGCTTAATGTATCAATAGGTGAAGCACATTTCTGACCCTTGAAGATCTAGAATCACTGTGATCTGAACCTAGTCCTAATTAGTAGAACCCAGCTGACCTGAGGTCAACAACAGCTAGCAGTCCTTAGTGCAGCATTGTCTTGGGCATGAATTAGGAAAAATAGGAGACCTGAACTGAAACCTGAACCTTATATTTTAGGGGCAAGAATTGATGGAATAATTGATGGAGAAGGTTGAGATGAAGGAAGAAAGGAGAGTAGATTAATAAATTATATTGGGATGTAGGTGCACATTTTCTTCCCTTTTCAGCATGCGCCGCAAGCCAGTATTAAAATGAAATTCTGATTTGAACAAGACAGACGTTCATCAGTCATCTGTGGCTCAGATATAAAAAGAGGGAATTAGGAAGTGGGTATATCTGTGCTAAATCATCAACACTATGTGTACAACAATAGGCTGCCATAGTTGTACTAGCATGGGGAAGCAACAGGTGATACTTTTGGTATAATGTTTTCCACTTCTTCAGACATACGCTATAATGGCTGAAAGCTTGTTCTACAATTACACCCAATATGTAGGCTTACAGATTTGTCCAATTACTGGTACGATAGATGGCTGGAACAAAGACTGCTAAAGACATCTGGTCTGGTTGTCTTGACAATAATAACATGCCGGTGTTTAGCAAGTATACCATGTTCACTATCTTAGTTTAAATTGTCGGAATGCTAACTTTTGCCAATTAGCCTAAACACAAAGTGTTGTGTTTGTGTAGGACTCAGTAACCACACCATGTAGCTTCGTTCGTGTTGCGTTTTACTCCACTGCCGCCAACCTTACATTTTCACCTTTTGCCGTAAATCACTGCTGTAAGCCTTAAAGGCACAGTAACCTGTCACTCGCAGTGCAAAACATAACAGAGTCCAACAGGACACAATACTGAATGTTTTCAGACATAACACAAAGTACAGGTGAGTATGATGGGAATGGTATTAGTTTTCAATCATTTAGAAGTAAATACAAGTATTGGACAAAATAAATGTTTGACCTGAAGATGGCGCTGGATAAAAAGTCAGGGGATCACCAAAGTCAGTAGGATTCATATTCTGAGGTCTGTACATTGTACTGGACCAAGGTGGTAGACCAGCCAATCGTCCAGAAAAACGAATGAAATTACTTTTTAAAAAGACATTATTAGCCTGTTTAACTCATTCAAATTTTGAATAACTGTGCCGATGTGTACAGTACAAAGGTGGAAGGTAGCATTCAGCAGCTTGCTGTGTTAAGATCAGCAAAATGCTAGATGAGAATAGGGCAACACTAATGAAGGAGTGCAGGGGATAAAAATGTCATTTCACATTTGTTGTCAAGTATTCAGACTGTGCAAATGCACCAATAGTGTTCATGGAGGGTAGACTTTGAAGTGTAGATTTATAAATATTACCATTTTCTTATTTATTTTTATCATTTTCTAACAACCCTTCTGCATTTATTGGCTCTCTGTAGTTAGTGGACCGGTAGTTGTGTAGCACGTTATTGGTAAGTAAGGGTGAAAAAAGTGTTCTCAATATCATAGCCGTCATAATGGTCTTGAATCATGCTCCTTGTTCAAGACAAATTAATCATTAGAAATTAGTCATTTCTTGTGGCTAATTCACACCTGGTATACAGTGCACAATATTATAACAATGTATTATTTTTAGAAATGCAATATTTTCCTTATAGGCTGTCACCATACCCTGGAAACCAGATGTCAAGTGCACATGTGTCACTTCATACCCATCTTGCAGGCAAAGGCAGCTAGACTGATGGGAGGAAGTTGGAATGCAAAATAATCTCTGTAGAGGAGGAGAAGCAGCCTGTGGGGATGTTCCCATTAGGATGTTTAGAGTGGATTAACTTGTCAAAATGCCTTTCCTCAGTAGGCATACTGTATGCACACACAGCCAGACACGCATGCAAAACAAGCAGGCAAACAAATTTATACACATATGACATTTGCACACACATTTGCTTAATGCATGCACCACCTACAGCCTTGCATATGGTCTGTCATTTCCCTGCTCTTCCCTGTACTCTCTCTTGTTTTTCTCTCTCCCAACACACACAAACATACATGTTTTTTTCTCTTGCTGCTTTTATACTTGAAATGCCCATTTTCTTTGACAATACATAGATATAGTTACACATGTAGATATATATCCATTAGAGACAGTATAATAACCCTTACCTTCATTTTGTGCTTTGATACAGCATAGATCGATCTGGATCCCTTGTACACAGTTATATAACTGTCTTCCACAATTTATGTGGGGGAAAAAGGACAAGTATAAATAGTATGTTTGCACATTGTACACCATTCATACTGTTTTGAGTGCAGGTTTCCATGTCTCATAATCTGCACTTAATTGGACTGAAATGTGAGCCCACAGGTAATTTACTTAAATGACTCCCACAAATGTAAATGAACAAGTTACTGTACATAGAGGAAAATCTGCCTGCTTTCATAGAGTCTAGAAGATGCTGTCTAATAACAGGTCAGTTAAACTCTAGTTAAACTCTAGTTAAACTCTTCAAAGCACCATATGTCTGCTGTAAAATGCAAAACATTATTCAAGCACACCAAAACATACTATAAATTCAAATGAGGCGGAACATTCATTGAGTTGAGCAAAAGACTTGTTGTAAATCTGTACTTGTCTAAAGTTATGTTTGGAAGGACTTGGGATGGAGAGGCTCATCGGCAATTAATGCAGATGCTGCAAGGTGATTCATATAATTGATTGTGATATTATGCCGATGATGGAATAATACACAATTAAAAGCAGAATTAGCAATTAACTGGATTTTCTAGTGGGAGGGATGGGGTCAATTCATTTTCTGTCGGCATGCTATTTGTTTGTAAATAGCCTAATATGCCTCATTATGCCTTTAATTACGCTAAACCTATTAATCAGGATTACTAATAATTTCTTTTCCCTATTTTCTGTGTGCTTGTCTAACCTTGATAAGTTATAATGCTCAGTTAAGCAAGATGCATGATCGCTTTGTCTTTAAACAGAGTGAAGTGTTCATCGCCATCAATGATATGATTAACTGGAGTTAACACTCAGTTTTGCAGCTAAGTAGAGTTGAGTAATAGTCATCGATTCTCACAAAACATTTGATCATCTTGAATGCCTATTTGTCACATACTCTCCTCCACAGTTAATTTTACTTTGTAAAGCAGGGTGCTGGTTTTCTGCTTGTTGAAGCTGATGAAGGTCAGCTGTTGTCCTGACGCCTCTCAAGGCAGCAATGCAAAGCAGAGCGAGCGGGATGATCTCTGTGTTTATGAACACTGTAGATATTGCTCAGCAGAGCGAGTCTCACTGACAATTCCTCCCACAAAGTTCACTGCAGTATTCTGTGAAGAGGCACAGAGAAATCAGTGCAAATTTGTGCAAGGTGTTTGCTGCAGAGGTACAAATGTGCTCCCACAACAAGAGCAGAGAGACAGCCACGAAGATAGACTCAGTGTTAAAAGTAATCCTTATGTAAGATCCAAAAAAAGGAAAGATTGTGCCCTAGCAGAGGCTTAGAAAGTCTGGAATTAAAATCACACCTGTGAAGTTGGGGTTTTTTTTGGAGGTACACATAATTTTTTTTGAAATTCCTGGAGCCTGGAAGAAATGAATCAAAATTAATTGAATTGCATATCTAATCGAATCAAATCATTCGCTCAATGTGAGATTTAATGATGCATTGAACCTTTGCTGAGATAATCAAATCGAATAGCTGCTGGTTTAAATGCTTAAATCCCTACAGAGTAGTGCTCATTGTCTTTCAGTTCATTCCAAACTACTGCTCTAGAAAACTCCACTACTACAGAGTGTACTTTTCGTCATACTAGTTCCCCTTCGAGGGAACTCGAACTGCGTCGGTTACGACACTATGGGAACGCCTCTAGGCGTAGCAGGTCTGAACGTGAATGAAATCACTCCAATCCTATTGGTTTGTTGCTAGAACGGTAAGGTGTGACGGAATAACCGGAGGAGTATAAAGCACACCTGTACACACTCATCATTAGCTTTTTTCTATTCAGCAGGCGCTCTGTATGTTGTTTGAAGAAAGCTCCAGTCCTACAAGCAGTGTGTCTTACATGAAGAAGAAGTCTACCAGAATGTCCGGCAACCAGAAGTACAGAAGGTGTGTTTTTCCTTGCCCTCGGTACATCACTGATGGAGATTCTCATGAGATGTGTGTCTCATGTTTGGGGATGGAGCACGCCCGGGCAGCTCTCGAGGGGGCTGCCTGCGGCCATTGCGAAGCCCTTTCCGTGCGGGTACTGAGGTCCCGCGTGGCTCTCTTTTCCGAGGATGGCCGGATGTGTTCTCCCCGTGGCGCGGGCCCAAGTGGCCCTGCGGCCGCTGAGGCAGCCCGGCGGCTTCACTCATGGGGTTCACAGCGTGATCTGTCGGAGGATTTCGGGACGGCTGAGGCTTTTTCCCGACCTTCATCCGCTGGCTCCGAAGCTTCCTTTCCTCATTCGGGAGCCCGTTTCTCGGCTTCTCCCGCTCGCGGTTGGGATCCGGAGACGCTGCAGCAATCCGACTCCGAGGAGGTGGACGTGCTCAGAACAGTGGACGATGACTTCCGGGTGTCGGGCGGCGCCCGACTATGACGAGCTGCTGGAGGTGGTGACTAGAGCCGTGGCTAAGCTCAATATCAACTGACCACAGGAGGAGCAGACACCACAGGCTAGTGGTAAGCTTGATGAAAGGTTTCTTAAGCACCACGCGCCACCTCCACGCCGGTCTTTGCCATTCTTTCCTGATTTACATGATGAACTGAGTAAATCATGGGGCAGACCCTTCTTTACATGGCTTTCCACACCCCGATCACTGAACTACAGTAATGTGATGGGGGTTAGGGACTGTGGTTATGGGAGGATGCCTCGGGTGGAGGATGCGCTTGCGAGCTATCTCTCCCCTCGACTTGCGTCCTCCCTGGAGAGCCAGCGTTACCCTCCAAGCCATGTCGCACCACATCTACGCTCGTGGGGAAGGCGTACATGGCAGCGGGCCAGGCAGGTGCGAGCTTGCACACCATGGCGGTTCTTCAAGCCTACCAAGCCGACCTGCTACAGGAGATGGTTCGGAGGGGGGGTCCCTCTGAGGAAGATCTGGCGGAACTTCGCAGAACCACGGACCTGTCTCTCCGGGCCACCAAAGAAACAGGCCGCTCCATTGGCCGGTCCATTTCGGTTCTTGTGGCCACAGAGCGTCACCTATGGCTCAACCTCGCGGGCATATCTGAGAAGGATAAGAGCTTCCTTTCTTGATGCACCGGTGAGCACGGCGGGCCTCTTCGGTGATGCAGTGGACTCGGTGGTGGATCGATTCCAGCATGTTAAGACGCAGGGCGAAGCGTTCCGCCGGTACCTCCCTCGCCAGTCTGGACCCAAGGCAGCTGAGGCTGCCAGGCGTAGGTCCCTTCCCTCTACGAGCTCCTACCGAGAGGAGAGGAAGCAGGGTGTCGCTTCTCGGGGGCCCCCCCGAGGAGCTGGGGCAGCGAGGCGGCGCTCTCAACCTCAGCCTTCTGAGAGATGCGATCTGAGGACTGTCATCCAGTCCCATTGGAGCTCAGGGAAGAGGTCCTTAAGATGGTGGCGGTGGTGGCATATCTGAATCACCAGGGCGGTCTGCGCTCGCGCCCTCTGTACAGACTGGCGCGTCAGATCCTCCTGTGGTCCCAGCAGAGGTTACTATCGCTCAGGGCGATGTATCTCCCGGGGACGCAGAATCAGGGAGCAGACCTGCTGTCGAGGCAGGGGCTGAGGCCCGGGGAATGGAGACTTCACCCCGAAGTGGTGGAGCTCTTGTGCGGAGAGACCTCTCCTCTGAGGAGAGACCTGCTGTCCCAGGCGCAGGGCCGGGTTCTTCACCCTTGCCCCGCCGTATGGCGACTGTGGGTCTGGCCCCTGAGGAGGCACAGTACCTAGAGGCGGGTCTAACAGCCGGAGCAGTCGAGACCCTCCTCAGCTCCAGGCCCCCTTGACCTTCCTTCGGCACCTGGCACTCGTGCGCTCTCCTCTTAGTCGTGCCACTTTATTGCACACTGGGGCAGGCGGGGTTTTCGGCACGGTTTAGTGGGTATCTCGTTCCCATAGTGTCATAACCGACGCAGTTCGAGTTCCCTCGAAGGGGAATGTCTCAGGTTACGTATGTAACCCTGGTTCCCCGAGAAGGTGAACGAGACACTGCGTCAGCCCGCCGCATCTCTCTCCCCGCCTGAAGTGCCTGCTTCATAGTTTAAGCTAATGATGAGTGTGTACAGCTGTGTGCTTTATACTCCTCCGGTTATTCCGTCACACCATACCGTTCTAGCAACAAACCAATAGGATTGGAGTGATTTCATTCACATTCAGACCTGCTACGCCTAGAGGCGTTCCCATAGTGTCGTAAGCGACGCAGTGTCTCGTTCCCCTTCTCGGTGAACCAGGGTTACATACGTAACCCGAGACGTTTTTAAGATCAGATGAATAAATACCTTTTAACAAGTAATTGGTAATATATTTCTGTGGTATTTTGCATTGTTCTCTGACTCATAGTTGGTAATATCAGACTATAACATATGTTGGTCCAAAATATAGTATTGTGTATGTACATGTATTTCCAGTGGTACGTAGTTTGATTATAGCTATAGCATCGTTTTTGGATGGCCAAATTTTAGAGCCCTTACCTTCCATCCTGACACTTACACAGTGGATACTGTTGGACCTTTGTGGAACATCTGTGGCTGTCCATGGCATATAGTTTTTGCTCTGTGTCTGGCACTGTTGATTTAGTCATTTAGAAAGTAATTTCACTCATTTTGTCCTTTTTCCCCTGTTATTTTTTACGTCCATCATCAAAGAAACCACAGGCTGACAACACACCGGTGCAAGGCAAAAATGGACAGTTCCACTTGTGGTAGTGTTTGTCTGTTTGCAATGTTTTGAGACTATGAACCCCGACTTCTTGCCATAGGCAAAATGTATGTGAACAAAGTTTTCAGTTTTTAATGCTTGACTTCTGCTTGGTGCTCTGGTTCTTTGGAGTTGTTAAAATGTAAGTCAGTGATTTCACTCACATTTGTTGTTTATAACCCTTTGACTAGCATATGGATGCTAGCGGCTCTGAAGAACAATATTGAGACTATTCATCCAATCTATGCATTTACATTTAGTATACTGTATATATGCCATACAGTACACATGTGGCTATTTTTATGTGTGCAGTGCCATGTCTTTCCACGGACTGCGAACTGTTTTCATATGAACCCAGAGTTCACTTCATACTTGAAATTACAGGCTGTTGACTTCTTCTCAATGTTTTACAAATTGTAGTAAAAATGGTTTTGCCTCTGGTATCTTCATCTACATCATTTTTCCTTCTACAAAACAATAACAACAGTCATGCAGTCAAGTTCTCACATGCTAAATCCATGTGTGAACATTTCCCACTGTTTTGTGGTGTCCTGATTCAGGAGATTCTCACTCTTTTACTTTGCTCTTTTCCCCATTCCTCCTGTGGTTTCTCTTCTGTTTTCATCTCCTTTGCTCTGGGAATAAGGCTGACTATTTATACGCTCAGATGCTGGGGAGATGCATCCTCGTGGGATTTCTTTGCAGCTCTCCCTGTTCACTCTGTGTCTCTCTCCTCTTCCCCCTCTGTCCTTTCTTTATCTGTTTGAGCTTCCATAGTTGAGGGGTAACCTATTTTTACATGTTGCCAATAACTGGAGGTCATAGATTCTCAATTATCTTTGGATGTGCGAATTTTGATGAAACTTTAATGACCGTGCTTGATTTCTTTGAGCCACTCATACATAACAGAAGGTCTCTAACCAGTGGATTGATTCAACCTGAACCTAAAATAGCTTCTTGCATAATAGTTAAGACGGTTTTTAGAGTTTTCTCACTTGCAAAACACGTCCACATTCACACACACACACACACACGCACGCACATGCATGGTGATGGATACATAACATTATAGTGTATGCTGCACACAGAAATCTCCTCTAGTAATGTGATTCTCACAAACCTTCCTATCCCCTAAGTGGGTTACAGTATGCATATTTTTTTGCCTGGTTCCACTGATGCCAACTGAAGTTCATCATCATTGCAAATTTGAATATGACATTTATGGGCTCCATTCTTGTTTAGTTTTAATAGTTGATGTTGTTTTTTAAGCAAAGAAATCCTAATAATACTGAGTTCCAGCTTCTTTTCTTTATTCAATGAGATATTTATTGCAATATGGGCGCCTCAGGAGGTAGGGCGGGTTGCCTGTTATGCGGAAGAGCAGCGGTTCGATCCCCCAGCTCCTCCAGTCTGCATGTCCAAGTGTCCTTTGGCAAGATGCTGAACCCTAAATTGCCCCGCAATGGCTGTTCCATCTGTGTGTGAATGTTGGTTTCTGTTCTGAACAGTTACACATCAGTGTATGATCATACATAACTGTGTGTGAATGGGTGAATGTGACGTAGTGTAAGAGCACTTTGAGTGGTCTGCAGACTAGAAAGATGCTATACAAGCACAGAGCATTAACCATATGTTTGAGTGTTGGACTGTTGAGGTCAACTTAGGCTTCAGGAATTTGTGATTGGCATTTTTCACTAATTTCTAACATTTTTTAAAAACATAGCAATTAATCAAGAAAATAATCTCCAGATTAACTATAATGAGAATAATTGTTAGCTGCAAGCCCTACTGAACATCTTTTTTAATTTGCTTTTGTTTAGATGATAGATGATATTATCAAAATAGTTGGTGATTAATTTAATAGTTCACAATTAATCGATTAATATAAAAAATATATATCCACAGCAAAATCTGAAATGCTTTTGGCTACCTGTCATATATTTCACCTCAAAGAATTTGCCTAAAGGAGCTAGTGCTTAATATTGTGCACTTGATAATTTATTTTTTTTTTTATTTTTTTTTTTTTAAAGTAATCACTGCACTGATAATTTTTATACTAATGACCAATGCATTGAAGTAATTCAGATATGGCACAGATGAAATTTGCAAAGCAACACAGTGGAGTCTTTGCCTTGCCTGTGAACTTTTGCACAGTGTTCTGTCAATACATGGTGTATGTTTTTGTTGGTGTGTCTGTTGTTTGCCATTAATAACTGCAGCAGGCAGCCAGACTGAGAGGCTTGAGATATTCCCACAACATCTCCAGGCGCTCTGTGCAGCTCAGACACCACCTGCCACCAGGATAGTGAGATGTTACCTGGAATAACATGGCTGACATGGCAGATGTGTGATCTGGCTCTGCAAAACTTTAATACAGTAGACAGCACAGTGCAGTGATTAAGATCCTGTCCATGTGTGATCCATATGTGATGCTGTATGTTTAGGGTGTATATTTTAATTATTGACACACTTACACACTATGACAAGGTTTTGTGGCTCTGTGTCACAGACAAGACATAGTTCTCGATTTATAGAGAAATGCAAAGTTAGACACACCTTAGATTTATGTATTTGTCACCTCAAGTCAGCATCAAACTCTAGCTTCCTGTGTGCACAATTTTTGTCGCCGCTCTTTTTTTTTTTTTTTTTTGGGTCTTGATGCAAGTTGAAGTGGTTGAGCTGCTGGACTGTGAAGCGTTGTGTCTGGGCCGAGCTGCTGATAGAAAATCTTGGCTTCTTGACAAGAAAGTGGCATCTGAACCCCGGTAGGTCAGATGAAATACAGTGATGCTTCACCTTTCCCTGTCCGGTCTGTGGCATTCTGTGTATACTCAGTTATCCGCTTTTCTGAGCATGAGGACAGTTTAAGGCATCAATCTGGGCTTGGATTTGTATTCCGACAATGATCTCCGAAACAGCACGCTCAACAACAGAGGGACTGGATCTATTCGTTTGCCAAATCATATTCTGTTCAAGCGAAGGCTTTATGAATAATTGATGGTAAATATTTGAATCTCTGCTAGGTGATTTCATGTCTCCTCAGCAGCCTTGTGTAAAATATTCCTCCAAATTCAGCAATAATGACAAACATGATAAACAGTTGCTGTGGATCTTGTGGTTTGTTTAACAAAAATGTTTTTCTCCAGCGGCACATCATACTGGAGCTGGACAGTAAAATGGTTGTTTCTTGGCCCTCCTTTCCCTTTGGGTATTTCTGTGAACTGAACATTTCTCTTCCAAACAGCCACCAGGTCATTAAATTTCTCAAAATCTGTTTTACTTGAGATTGTCCACTGTAAGCTGTAGAGTGGAGATGTTAGGTATACATGCACTTTTCTCAGGCAGTATTTCAGATTTCTTTTTCCACTGTGGAGTTCTGAAACGTTTTGTTCATCGTTCATATCTGATTTGTGAAGGCTGAAGACACTTTTAAAATGTGTTGTTCAGTTGTGTCTATGAACTTAGTGGATTCACTGAAGTGATTCGAGCAATAAATGGCTGGAATCACTCTTTTCCTCATTCCCCTGGGCCTCGCGGACAGGTGACTGGGTTGCTGGGCCTGGCTGCAAACATACTATTTCTTCTTGCTTACGTTTTTCCCAAACCTTACACTTTGTGTCAAGAATCACTCTTTGCCACATGCATACATTTCAGTAACCTACCCCGTAGCACAAAAGTTAATCACTAAGCCAAATAAGCTTTTTTTAGACATATCGTGAAATTGCCAATATGTGAAGATTTATATCGGTGAATTAACTTCTCTAGGCTTGAACCCTCCAAACAACCGACTCCTCACAGGTTTGTAGTCACAGCTGACTCTAATCCCTGAACTTTCTTCAGGTCCTGCTCTGGTGGGTGTAGTCAGGAAAGACTGGGCCTCTCAAAACAGCATCGCTCTCTCCTGGTCAGAAGTGGAACAGCCGCCTTCAGACATAGTAGACTATGAAGTCAAATACCATGAGAAGGTAAACTGTTTCATCATACTGAATAAGGCAGATTTTTTTCTTTTCTTCGACTATGTTTATGTGTTAATTGGTTAGTGGTAACAGTGGTTTACATTACAGTTATTTTAGCACTGCTATGCACCACAGGTGATTACATACACAAGAAATTACTTCCCACAGAACCACGTGCATTGTTAGCATACAGAAACCCAAATGTAAGTGTAGAGCATCCATTATGAATTGCTATCTCGGTTTTGTTCCTCATCTGCTCTGATTGTTAATAGGATAAAAATGATGATCTGTTCAAACATTGCATTGATAATGGGTTTATGCAAACGCATTTTTTGGTTGTTCTGCCAAAAACTTGCTTTTGTTTATCATCTCTGGCAATCTGTTTCTGCTTTTCTAGGAGCAAGAGCAGCTGAGCTATTCATCAACACGGACCAAAACCCCCAGCGTGGTGGTAACAGGCCTCAGACCCTCGACTGTCTATGTCTTCCACGTGCGTGCTCGCACTGCTGCTGGCTACACAGCGTACAGCCCCAACTTTGAGTTTGTTACTGCCGCTGAGGGTACGCTTGTAGAGGAGTGAGCATGAGGGAATTGTGCCGGTGTTTGTGTTTATACTGGCTGATGTAATATAGTAATATTGAGTCAGATTTGTGTTGAAATGCCAGTGGATATAGAGTTTTGTCTTAAAACAATGCACATGAGAAGAAGGGATTTTTAAAGCCAGAGATCTGGACATCAGTGCTGATCAACAACCCTATAAAATCCCTGGTGACATTTTATGGTCATTCTTTGCTATGGATCAGTGAAACCCATCACTGCTTCTTCAGGCATGAGCCATTTATTTAAATGGTTATAAGCTCTGTAAGTTCCTGATGCACACATAACGCTCTGCTGATTCTAATCCTAAAATATGCAGAGATGCGCAATATCCTACAAGATACACATTTTAGGTGATGAATATGTAGATACCCACCTTCACATTCTCATACTCCCATATACCAATGCATCTGACATTAGTCCATTTATATACACTTCTATGTATCATGTTTTCTCAATCCTTATTCAACCCATACAATGGTAACTGTTGGAGAAGTCCAAGGCTCATGAAAATGAAAAATGTGAATGTCAACAGATGCCATTTGATTCAAACATTTACACAAACAGAGGCTCAATGAAAGGTCTGTTCTTTTAAATACTTATTTGTTATGAAAACATTTTTATATGCATATTTCATCATTTGCTCACAGGCAACAGAAGAATCATTTAAAATAGCTTTTAGTTTGTTAGAGATACTGTTACGAACCTCCAGTGGAAAGTCCAGGGAAGGAGGTTAGTGACAATAATAAAATCATTCCAGGTTGAAGGAAGCAAGGAGATGGCTTTATCAGTATAGTTTGACATTTTATTTACAATATTAAGTAACCAAGGTACTCTCAAAAAGGGATAACAACCCGCCAGCAAACTAAAAGGTAGCTCACAGGAAGACAAATGCCACAAAGGGGAAATTAATACAATGATAAATACCACCCTCCCTCCACTGAGGGAGTAAACACGAGTTTCAGACTTGATCCGCACCACTGCAAGGACTCCACAAACGCCACCGCAGTGTCACCCAGCTCTCCAAGCTGGCTGACTGTCTACATCGATCTGCTCTCCACACTCTACAGCCAGTCTGCCTGCTCTCTGCCCCTTATACCAGCTCCTGCACTCCCGCTGATTGCAAACTGGGAACAGGTGTGCACACTAGCCTCCTGACTGCAACATGCAGAGGGGGGGAAGGGCAGGACCTGCAGAGGACAGACAAGCAGCAGTACACAGACACACACGGGCTAAGGGCTGTAACAGATACATAGAAGAAATATCCCTTACTTTCCAACATACCCATGGAAAAGGGAACTAAGCCATGGTTTTAAATAGATTCATGTGCAACTGTCTGTGCAGCCACATTTTTCAGCAAATGTGATGAACTGCCAACAACTAGGAACAACTTCAACACATGTATCGCATTCTGTTTCATCTGTTCTATGGCAATGTAGTCTTATTTAGGCCCTGAATTCAGAATGGAAGCAGTGACTACAAGCATTTTAAATATGATTTTTATATCATTAAAATGCACTGGAATTGTTTATAGATGTGTGCAAAAAGGGAACCTGAGTGGGCAACATGATATTATAAAATGAGTTGATGGAACACAGAATCTGAATATTGTTTTTAATCCATTTGTTTTTTTTCAGTCATTTGTGACTGCACCGTAACACAATGTAGTGTAGTGTTCAGGTCTCTGGTTTGAACTCTGGGAGAGAGATGCTATTCTTTACAGGTACTGATTGGTCATTCCTCTGTGTTTCCTGTTGCTTTCCCAATTTCCTCAGATCCTGATATCGCTGATCAGGGACAAGTTCTGGTGGTCGTCACAGCATCTGTAGGAGGCTTCTCCCTGTTGGTCATCCTCACCCTCTTTCTCCTCATCACTGGCCGGTAAAAAAACCCAACCCCCACCTCACTATGTTTCTCTTTTGTGCTGGCTTAAACCACCCATTCACACACACACACACACACACACACACACACACACACACACACACACACACCTACCTCTGTGCTTCTGTCCTCAGAGTAACGCTACAACCAGAAGTCTGTTAATGGACTCCCTCTTGCCACCAAGCAGACACTCTTATTTTCCAAACGACTGAACCAATTTTCTGCCTAATTACTCAGCATGTAATGCATGAACCAGTAGTTGGCTCCATTCCATTAACTTCCACAGGTTATCTCAGACTGTTGTCTTCAGTCCACCTCTGCTTCATGGGGTTTTACCATTAGTGGCACTTATTAATGAAAAATAATCAATGAGAAGTGACCCAGAATCTGTGGATACTTTGTCTGGGTTTCTGCGTGTCCCGAGTTAGATTCACCAAACTCTCAACTCCAGAAACGTTTCGTAAATCACTTGCTTGAACTTGATGAACGCGTCCTGTTAATGATCAGTTGCACGTTAGAGACATAATCAATGGCCTCAAGTTGCTATATAAGGCTACCTGTTCCACTCAATGTTTGGGAAAGTTTCATTAACAAAAATGTTTATCATATTTAATCTCCAAATTCATTCATTAAGCCATTATAATTCTTAAATCAAAGTTAAGTGTTTTTCCTTCTGTGGAGAAAGGTAGACTATCTGTGAATGACTTGTATGAAAACAAATTACACAAAAGTACATTGGTGAATGTGACAAATTCTCGAAAATCACTTGTACATGGTCCAAAAAGATATGCATTTCCAAAGACGTGTCCTGAAGATGTATGTTTAGTCCATATTTCAACTTATAGTAAACATTTAAACAATTCTATGAATGTAATTTAGGAATAAGCCGTATTTCTTGGAAAATCTAAGATATCCACTGTTTCTGGATTCTGGCCCTTTTTCGCTGTTTGTAGCCAATCCCTATCCTAACTTTCACCTGAAATATATTTGTAATGTACAGCTATCCATATATATGTCAGAAACCTGTTCCTGTCCCTCCATTATGTGTACTTGGTACTACTTTGATATACTGTTTCAGCCTGTCTTTAAACTATTTTTATATAAGCAAACACTTTTAAGTCACAAGTTGCAAAAAATTGCACATTTTAATCCAATGATGACATTTTCAAAGGGCAACACTCCATTTGTATTTTTTCACAAAGAGGATGCAATTTGTTCTTTTTGATGAATGCTAATGTTTGATTGCGACTTTTGTCTCAATGTTCCCTCTCTATGGAGACTAAGCCTTGAAAGCTTTGAATTTGTGGCACTCTGAATGGGACAAATGTGGAAGAATGGAAGAAAATAAAAAGAAATACAAAAAGGCAAGAACAAACATTGCTCCAAAAGAATGGGTTATAGAAAAAGGAAAATTACTGTCTGTTTTTGCCACCAGAGACATCTTTGCAAACCAGATGATTGAGGATGTGGCCGTTTTTAGGCAGTTTAGAATAAATGCACACTTTCCCACCTTTTGTCATGAGGGCAGTAAATATGTTAAATGTCATACTTGTTTCCTGCTGATAATGTCAACTAATTCACACAAAACACTGAGCTGGTTGGAAAAAGACTGGGACATCCAGGGGTGTTTTATGTGGTGATGAAGGTGATTCTCATTCTTTTGCAAACTCCTTTTCCCTGTTCAGGTGTCAGGGGTACATTAAAGCCAGGATGAAGTCAGAGGAGAAGAGGAGAGCTCGCTTCCACAGTGGACATGGTACTGTATATAATGTTTTTATTGTGTGTGATTGCTTGCATGGGTTTTCACACGGGTATGCTTGTTATGGTTGACTAGGTGAGAACACTAGGCTAATGTTAGTGTTTAGAGTAAACTCACGTTCTAAACTTACAAAATACTGACACAGTTTGTGCATCATCTATTTAAGTTCAGATTAGAGCTAGACCGATAAATCTACCACGCCAATATATCAATATATAATTATGCCTCCAGACTGCAAAATGTCCAACTCACTATGTATCTCGATCACAATTTTCCAAAAAACTAAGGCATGCGTATTAGGATTGTTGTTTTAGTTATGTTATGTGTTAATATGAAACAAATTACTCTCCGCTGATATATCATTATCAGATTTTAGAAACTCCAAAATATCTAAAAATCCAGTATCGGTCGGATTAATCTCCAGAAAACAAAAGATTGAACTGGTTGAAAGATTTTAATACTTTTAGAACACACACACACACACACACACACACACACACACCTGTGTTGATCTAAGTTCTTGGCGCAGTGCATAATTTTACAAAATTGCAACACTTAGTTGTTTTTGTAACTGCACAAGAAATATATCTTACAAATCCTTCTCTCTGTCTCACCATTGTGCACACTATTGATCATGCAGTCTACAGACAGGCCCTATTTTGACGCCAAATCTTTCACTTTTTTCAGCCATCCACCACTCACAGTATCTCACACACCCATTATTGAATTGTGACCAAACTTGGGTAACCGCTGTTCCATTTTAAGAATTACAGGACTGACCTGAAGTGCGGTGCTACAAATACAGATAAAAACAGGGTTATTGATTGCCACACAGGGGAAGCGTCTCATTGGGGGGAAACAAAATGGTGTCCTGTGTAATTTACTAAGACGGTTCAGTGAGAGCTCTTGTAGGATTCGATCTGAGGTCTGCAGGGGAACAAGTGTGGCTCCTGAGACAAATCTAACCATTCTATGATCTGCTGGCTTGTTTTGGGGATTTGTGATTGATCGAAGAAGAACATGAAGGAAAATACTATAACATGCTGACATACCAGTATCTCCACAGGCACACACTCATACATGAAATGGACACAGGGCCTTTCTGTGTGTGTGCACTACTACAGTTTGTGTGTGACTTCATGTTGTGTTCTGTGTCTTTGCCTCCTGTGTTTTGCTGCAAAATTATCCAGTCTTTTTTGTTTTTATAATTTTGCATATCATTAGAGTCTAGTGCCGGTTGCCCAGGCCTTTCTGTGTGGAATTTTTTATGTTCTCCCCGTGTCCGTGTGGGTTCTCTCCGGGTGCTCCAGTTTCCTCCCACCATCCAAAGACATGCAGGCTAGGTTAATTGGTGTCTCCAAAATTGTCCTTAGGTGTGCATGTGAGTGGTTGTTTGTCTATGTGTGGCCCTGCGATGGACTGGCGACCTGTCCAGGGTGTACCCCGCCTTTCGCCCGATGTCAGCTGGGATTGGCTCCAGCCCCCCGCGACCCTGTATGCAGGATAAGCGGTTGACGATGGATGGATGGATTAAAGTCTAGTTTTACTTGCAGCACGTGACAAAGAATGATAACAGTCCTGCTAACCAAAAAAGAAAAAAGACTGAAATAGTAATAATCTTGCCTACAATCTTTTCTTGTTGTTTGTTCTTTCCTGTTGTGTGCTGTGGAGGCATCACCCAGGCAGGGGATGCCAGCAGGCAACAACAAACTGGTAGAAAAGGCTTGTTGTGTTAGAGCTGAGCTTAGACACCCTGGAGACAGAGGTGGAGTGTAGACTCCGACCTGGAATCTGTCTCAGACGAAGCCTTCAACCTTCTACAATATGAGCTGACACAGCTATAAAGTACATTTAGTCCCTAGCTCATCTGCTCGAGGTGTACCAGGGGCTGCTTCAAGTTATCATTTGTGCCAGTCATCATGCACAGTGCTCACTGCAGCAATGTCCCCAGCCTCAGCCGGTGAGGAGGATGCTGAAGCCTGGCTGCCTGAAATGTCTTTTACATAAAGCTCTGGGGCATTTTCTGAGCTCTTTATTTTATTTATTTTTTCTCCATCCCTTGACAAAATAACAGAAAATCCTAACAGTATAATAGAAGCAAATACAACATTAATTCGGCCTCATATACTGTAAACAAGAATCGACTTCTCTGTCACAGTCTCAACAAAAATCTAACATTATATGCTTCTACTGTATATATCAGAATTTACCACAGGGCTGTAGTCCAAAATGTATTCTGCATTTTGAATAAATAGAGAAATAAAGAAAGTCCTGTTTAAGAGTATTTAAAATCTGGTAAACCTGTGATTCAAAACTGCCAACTCACTTTGGGGCTTTATGGCTGCAAACATATTGCTCTGTAGTACTTGATTGCACAGGTGCTCATGTCCATGATCCAATACAACTGTATGGGGGATTGTCAAATATAATATGCAAAATATTGTAATACTGTATGTTGTTGCCTGTGTTTCTTCTCTTCCAGTCCCATTCTCTGGGATAAAGACCTATGTGGATCCAGACACATATGAAGACCCCACTCAGGCTGTGGAGGAATTTGCCAAAGAGATAGACCCCTCTTACATTTGCATCGAGAGGGTGATTGGTGCAGGTAAAATTGATGCAAACATGTAGATACTGTATGTATGGCAGGAGCGGCACAGGTGTTAACTATGTGCAAAAAGGTCTAGGTAGAAGAGATTATTTAGTGCATTCCATTATCTGCGTATTATTTCTGTAATTCATATTTAAGATTACAGAGGCATGTTGTAAAAATGTCACATTTTATGTTGAGTAACAGTTTAATTTTATAAAAAAAATGTTAAACCTCCATAAGGTTCAAGTTTAACATTTTTTATAGCCACTCTCAGCAAGCTGATTTTAAAGTCATTTAGTGTATTGAACCTTAGAGGAGCAAAGCCATTGCTGCCGACTATGAATAATGATGTTATATGGTTAATTAAATTGAACAGATTGTGTCTGCTATTCAGCCCATGAGTAATTATGAAGGTGCTATCCATTTGTCTAGTTTCCGTAACATGGGCTCCATCTGGTGGTGGCAGCATGTACTTAAAGATGTTTTAAACAGCAAGGCAACTCTCATCTCAACTGAGACTCCCGGTTTTTATTGATTGACTCAAAATTACTTTTCACCTTTGTAGCAAAAACATACATTTATACTTAAAGAGGTGGCATTATGCTCATTTTCAGGTTCAAAATCTTATTTAGGGGTTGTACCAGAAGAGGTTTACATGGTTTAATTTTCAAAAAACACCATATTTTTTATCATACTGCACACTGCTGCAGCTCCTCTTTTCACCCTATGTGTTGTACGCTCCGCTCTTGAGCTACAGAGTGATCTTACTTGTACAAAATCTTTGTTGGGAGTTGCACATGCGCAGTTCCCAGGTAAGGACTACTAGCCAATCAGAAGCAGAGAAGGGGCGGGATGTAAAGCTGATGATACACAGAGCAACTTTTAGAGCAATCGTGCAGGGCAACCTTGCCATCAATGGTAATGAGTAATGATTACTACCGTAATCCCCTTTCCCCACCACTCCGCCACCCGCCCCGCAGCTATGCGTTCAAAACATAGTTGGACTTGCCACTAGCAAGACTGCCCAGCAACATTGCTCAAAAAGTTGCCCCGTGTATCATCAGCTTAAGAAACAAGGTAGTGTGATCCAAATCCAAAGCCGCTTCAGACTGCGACGTAACCTAGCAGATGGTATAAGTTACTCACAAGTCCACAACATCATTGTTCCACATCTTACCATCAGGACTAAAAGCTGAACTGTTGTCAGTGTTCTGACGATCTATGCTGCCTTGCCAAAAAATGCTACAATAGCGCAAATCGATAGACTCGACTCTACTCGGCCCTGCTCCGTTTTCCATTGCAGATAGTACCCAGAGATAGTACGTAGCTGCCGCTGCCGCGACATAATGTTCAATGCGACACACACACCAGCGATCCACTCAGCTTTCGCTTTTTTTAAGTTAAAACGTTTCTACATTACTCAGAATGTAAAGACAGATGATCGGTATGAAAACCATCCAGCTGTTTTCCTCTACCGTTGTTGCAGCAGCGGTCTGTGTGACGGCGGGAGCAGAGGGCTCTGTGAGCGGTCGGCTGGCCGGCCTCCTCCCGCGGGTTGGCACCGGCATCCCCGCAGCCACTTGCGGAGCTCCTCAACTCCGAAAATATTCAAGCACATTTTTGTTCCACCATCACTTCTTGTGAAACTGTCAATATTTGAAATCTACACAGCTGATTTCTCACCTCAAAACTTCTCAGAAGTGGATTTAGTGATGAAATTCCAAACAAAAACTGTAAAATGTAAAACTTTCTGTTGCTGGCGTCTGTCTGGCGCACGCGATCATGATGCAGTGAATAGTGACGATTCTCTCTGACCAATCAGCAGTCTGTCGTGTTTTCACGTTACATTTTAGTATCCCTCAGCTCGCTTGGAACGTCGAGGAGTTGAGGTGATAACGAAAAAAAGTACCTGAAAGCAGGTACAGGTACAACACTTCTACAATGGAAAACCAAACAAAGGCGAGTCGAGCCAAAGGGCCTCCGCTCAGACTAGCTTGTTTTGAGGGCGTGCCTGACCCCGCTAGCTGCTTGGCAAGCTTTATGACGCGTTTTCATTGTGACATCACAAGTAAAGAAAGTGAAGGGCTGGACTACAAAGGAGCTGTTTTCAAGCGGTTAAGAGCAGAGCTTTCTGTGGGAGATGGGAACTCCCTTTGGGCTGAACTTTGGCTTTTTCACTTTGCAAACCTGTTACATGCACAAAAAAGAGATATAACTAAATAAGGGAGAGGGAAAAGGCCAAAAAGCATAATACCACCTCTTTAACACTAGAACCGCCAGGGTTCGTTGTTCGTTGTAGCCTACCTATAACCGCCATAGCCGGTAAAATTTACCCGCAATAAAAATGCCGTGATTTTGTGATTATTTCTGCTACATGTTGCTCCAACACACTTTGGGAAACATTTAGCACATTGGCTGTGCATTTCCTATAAACACCATCCCCATATTTCAGGCTTTTACAGAATGTTTATTCTATTTTATTCATTGTCCTCACCGTGCAGGTCGTTCGCCTGCCCTGTGCATAGCGGCAGCTCTTTTGATGTCATCCACTCGCCGCTGTTATAGATGTTATAGCCTAGTTATATTCTAAACACAGCTTGAATTTAGATGCAGCATACAATTTACAAAAAAGACTGACTGTTGTACTGTTTTATAGGCGGTAATAATGGCCTCTAGTTCTTATTGTTCTGCTTGTTTTTTCGGACTCCATCGGGCATCCAGAGAGTAACACATACAGTAGCTATAAAAGTTTGAAAGTCCAAATAAAAGTAGTCTGTTTATTTGAAAAAAAATGATTATTATCAATTCCAATATTCATAGTAGATTTTTACACAATGGAAAAATGTATAGGCCTAATGATCACTGTTACTAAAAAAATACACAGCACTGGAAAAGTTATAGCCGGTCTCTTGAAGGGACCTTAGAACACACCTTTATCAAAGGGAAAAACTAGGCTACTGCAGCACTAGTTTTGATGATCATGTAGCCTACACAAAACCAATGAGCAGCGGCTTTTATGCATGTTTACTTCATTCAAGTGGATCGCTATCAGATAACGACCCGTCAGATACAGAATCAACCAAGGACACATCGCTCAGCCCACCGTCAGACTCTCCTTCACTCACTGTGCTGAGCAAGTGTAATACCTGTAGTGGAAAAGGCGTTGCCAATAGCAACATAGAATGTTTATCTAAACGCGCGACATGAACTGCGCTAAAATGACTGTATTCTCTATAGGGGTAAATTTTACCCGCTGGCGCTTATAGGTATAAATGTCCATTTTTTAAATCTGGCTTTATATTGACATTTTTTAACAATAGGGGGTGCTATATAACACACTTTTAGGAAAAGTCAGAGACTGGGGGACTTGAATATTATATTGAAAAAAAGATACATACAATCAAAAAACAGCCGCGGGTAAATTTGACCCGTTGGCGGTTTTAGTGTTAACTAACAGAAAGGGCAGAAAACATAAATATAAATTATATGGGCAGCAATGATTACTGAATGAGTCACAGTAAGTCAGCACCACTTGGAATAAGTCTTAAGATACATGAGAGATAATACACCCTTTTTGGCATTGTGTTGTTTTGACAGGTGAATTTGGAGAAGTCTGTAGTGGTCGTTTGCGTATACCTGGAAGGATGGACATTGCTGTGGCAATAAAGACACTTAAAGGTGGCTATATGGAACAACAGAGGCGAGACTTTTTGCGTGAGGCCTCAATCATGGGGCAGTTCAACAACCCCAACATCATCAGGCTGGAGGGAGTGGTCACCAACAGTAAGCTTTATATAATTATGTGTGTGTGTGTGTGTGTGTGTGTGTGTGGGTGTGTGCTTGCGTGTGTGTGTTTGTCTGTTGTTGTTTTTTTCCACAGATGTTTTCTTCAGTTTCAGTCTTAGTTCATGACACTCTTTACTTAGGTCTCTTTTCTCTGTTCGTCACTCTAATCATGTCTTTTACCTTTTCTCAGGCAGACCAGTAATGATAGTGGTTGAGTACATGGAAAATGGAGCACTTGATTCTTTCCTCCGGGTAAGAGGGATACACGTTCACGGATGTCCACTTGTTTCCTGAGGAACTTTTTTTCTTCCATACATTATATTTCTCCTCTCTCTTTCTCACAACCTCTACAGACACGTGATGGTCAGTTCACTGTGCTCCAGCTGGTTGGCATGATGCGGGGCATCGCAGTGGGCATGACCTATCTTTCGGATATGGGTTACGTTCACAGAGACCTCGCCGCTCGCAACATCTTGGTGGATGAAAACTTGGTGTGTAAGGTGTCAGATTTTGGCATGTCCAGAATCCTTGAAGACGACACTGAAGCAGCCTACACCGCTACGGTGAGTGTGGATTTAACAGTCACTGCAGGATATCACAATCACAAAAGACAGTTATTGCAGTTGGTGCAGTCTGTGTTTATTGTTTTGTGTCAGGGAGGAAAGATACCAATACGCTGGACAGCACCAGAGGCGATTGCTTATGGAAAATTTTCCTCAGCTAGTGATGTATGGAGCTACGGTATTGTCATGTGGGAAGTGATGTCATATGGTGAGAGGCCCTACTGGGAGATGTCAAATCAAGATGTAAGCTGCTGGTCACATTAAATTGTATGAGCAACACAAAAATCTTTTTGTATTTGTCATTTGAATTTAACTTATTGGTGTCCATCTCAGGTCATTTTATCAATTGAAGAAGGCTACCGTCTACCAGCACCAATGGGCTGCCCTGTGACACTGCACCAGTTGATGTTGCACTGCTGGCAGAAGGAGTCTAGCCAGCGCCCGCGCTTCAACAATGTGCTCTCTTTCCTGGACAAACTCATAATCAATCCCAGTAGTCTGCTCACTCTGGTGAATGATGTGCAGAGGTAAAGTGTCAGTTCATGCGGACACTGTGTGAAAGGACGATGCTCGTGGTTTTAGATGTTTTAGCCCACTACAATACAATACTATCTAAAGCATACTGTAAGGTTTTATTATTTTCCCCGAGCCATTGCTTTTCAATTTCAGTCGGGCATAATAATCATCTTGCACAGACACACTTCTTTTAGATACTGTAGGAAAGCCACACAGTAAATAATTATTTATATTAATTTTAATTAGTCATCACTGCATGGTAATAACAGTTATTTGTTGGTGCGTTCAGGTTCTTGTGGGAAGTTTCATATTTTAATGTTTGATTGTCAGCTCTCTTATAGCATTGCATTTATGTATGTATTTATGTGCTATTTGTTGGAAAATCAAACCCAAAACATTAAGCAAACGTGGACATCTTGAGAGAGATTATGTAAATGTGGTACTCACTAGCATGGTCATTTAAAGAACATTTACTATTTGGCTGAATGACATGCTAACTTGTCTTTTTGTATTTCTTAACTTTCCGGTTGTCATCTCAGTTTCCCAGACTCCCCAGAGGACATGCCAGACTACCCTCTTTTCATCTCCATCGGCGACTGGCTCGACTCCATCAAAATGAGCCAGTATAAGAACAACTTCCTTGCAGCAGGATACACAACACTGGATTCTATTTCAACCATGAGCATAGAGTGGGTGAAGCCAAATTATACAGAGTGCAGCTGCCCAAAAGGCACACTAAAAGGAAACAAAGTAGCATCAAAGGAACAAAAAAAATTGTGAAATTGTACTAAAATTGATTATAATTCACTATCAAGCTTGGTCAAGAATATATCAGTACAGTGTGTGTGTGTGTGTGTGTGTGTGTGTGTGTGTGTGTCATAGCCTTCTTTTAAATATTTGTTCTATTTTTTTTTATTTGATGATGCTATAAAATTTTCTTTATGTCCCAGCTTAACCACTGAAGCATCATGAAGTTGCATAATGTCACTCTAAGTTGTAAACATTTCTGGACATACCATCTGACAGTCTGAAATGAACCATATGCTAGTATTACAGTATTTTGTCCTGCTATGCTCCATTTAGTAATGGTTCATATTATCAAGTTTTTTCAATGTGCTTGTTGCAGATTAAAGTGATGAGGACAACTTTATTTCTGCTGCTCTTATAAAACGAATTAATTCAAAAACTGTAAATCTTCTTCTCCCCTTCAGCGACATCAGGCGTATCGGGATCTGTTTGATTGGTCACCAGAGGAGAATCATAAGTAGTGTACAGTCTCTTCGCCTGCAGCTTCACCACATCCAACAGAGTGGCTTTCAAGTGTGAGACCATTGCACAAAGACAGACTCTGCGAGCACACTGTGCTTGAAGCAAACCAGAGTTCCTTGGCATCGTCATTCAACTAATTGCACAAACACCGGTGTAGCAGGTACCACACACGCTGCTCAAGTGACAGCGGTCCGCTGCTAGACCACACGTGGTCTGGTTAACACATAGTCATTATATAATGGGTCATTATCAATACAGCCTCCACAACAACCAACCTCTGTCAGCGTTGGCCAAATGCGGTCTCTTTGTTATCTCAGCAAATACTAGCATTCACTTGAATTTAGGACTTCTTTTCTCTGTCTATTCAAGTGTTCACCAATACCTCTTCTCTTTCCAAGTGACAATCCAATGGTTTCTATTGACTTTGAATGGTTGCAAGTTACCTCATGACCAGAGATGATGTTGATGAGATATAAGGTATCATAATGAATGGTACAGTATGTAATTTTAATAAGAACCTCTTCAAAGGGGTTAATGAAACCAGAAAGAAAGATTGACAGAATGGTGATCATGGTTTTTTGAACTGAAGACCTCTGAATGTCAAAAGATTTTATAGAAATGTACGTTCTATCCTCATGATAATGCAGTATGTCTTGTACAAAAAGTCTTGTGAAAGTTGTATGTTTTATTCAGTATGTTTGTTCCTTAATAAACAACCCTATTTTAATAGTCTCTCAGACTTTAACCTCCACAGGCTTGAACATCTCTCTCTCTTCAAAGCAGGCTGTTAATTGCGCATGCACATTAAAACAGGCACACGCACACGTGCTTGCGGAGGTATCCATGGGTGCACGCTGTCTCTTAAACACAGACATGCACAATAACAGTGTCCTCTTCATTGTCACTCAAGAGACTGACACGTTTTCTGGACATGAAGAATTGTCAGGTGAGTTTGTCAAACTGGTGCTTATGGAAAGTTATAGATGAAAGGCATACAGCCTTAAAGAGCCAAAGACAATGGCAAAATATGTTTTTTTCATTGTTGAATTTTATTTTCATAAGCTTGCCTACCTGGTAAGTTCATAAAATACGTGTCTGTTGGGCCTACTATCGTTGTACTTCAGTGTGATACCTGCAGTGAACAAGTTAGCATAGGACAGGCCTGATCGATCCGAACTCCATTCAGAAAACAAACATTTTAAAAGTTGTTGTTCTGGTGTCTTGCTGAATGCTGACAAAGCATTCAAGCAATTAATATGCTTAACAAAACGGTAATCATTTTCTAGTTATTTCGGCATCATTTGATCCCTTCATAGCAATTAAATCACAGCGAAATGTTTGCTTGCGTCTCAAACCGCTGTAGTAGGCAAATCACGGGTTGTGTTTATTCGCATTATGTATGAACACTTGAACACTGGGCAGAATTTCTATTTTTTCATGTTCCAACTTTATTGTGCTTAATTTTTTTTAGTATGTTACTAAAACAGTACAATCACATTGCATGGCTAGTCTGAGCTCGGAGTCAGCCCTGGTACCGCGGTGAAGTTAGTTTTAAGTTGGATATTCGACAGACATTCACCCAGGATCCAGTGACGGCTTTTTAGTCAGTTCACCCAGTGACTGTTGTATAAGTGCGGTTAGCTCACCTCTGATGGCTCGCTTTTAACCAACGGGGGTTAGCTTATGGACCATCAATAAATTCAAATTGTGAAAACAGTGTTATGGGAAAATCATTATTTATTTCAATACCTTCCAAGTCATGTGACACAGGGACGCCAAACCAATGCCAAATTGTAGTACTACACTAGAAAAATTAGACACACCCCTTCATATTTTGCATTTTTTAATTTATATTAATATTTATTCATAATTTATGGAAAGAAATTTTTTTTCAATAGCTTCCAAGTCATGTGACGCAGAGAAATAAATGCAAGGTTCCAACTGCTGATGAGAAAGAAACTAATACTCCTTCACACACACTCACACAACAATGGCACAGCCTTCTGAGCAAATACAGAGGGGGCATATATCTTCCATGTAGTGGACAACCGCTCTACCTCTAAGTAACAGACATTGAAATAAATATATATGTATAAATATGTTACGAAAGATTTTTTTCAATTTCACAGGTCCAGTGTGATGGCTGTGAACGGTGGTTCCATGCTCAGTGTGTGGAAATGGACAACACAATATGAAGAGGCAAAGAAAGGAAACTGGGAATGTCGGTTGTGTAAATAAAGTGTTTCTTTGAAATCTGCTCAATGCTGTGGAAGAAAATGACTGACTCTGTGTGGTACAACTGCAGTTGTACAAGAGGTGTGTAATATGTGTAACGGGTAGTAGTACAATTCGGCATTGGTTTTGAGTCCCTGAATCATTTGAAATGGAATCTATTGAAGAAAAAAATATAAATAAATATTATAAAATATAAAATTTACTCAAATCAAATATGAAGGGGTGTGTCTCATTTGCCCAGTGTAGTACTACAATTCGGCATTGGTTTGGAGTCCCTGTGTCACATGATTTGGACGCTATTGAAAAAAAAAAAGGCATTATTTTCCATAAATTATGAATAAATATTCATATAAAATAAAAAATGCACTCAAATCAAATATGAAGGGTTGTGTCTCATTTTTCTAGTGTAGTACTACAATTCGGCATTGGTTTGAAGTCCCTGCGTCACATGACTTGGAAGCTATTGAAATAAATAATGATTTTCCCATAACACTGTTTTCACAATTTGAATTTATTGATGGTCCCTAAGTTAACCCCCGTTGGTTAAAAGCGAGCCATCAGAGGTGAGCTAACCGCACTTATACAACCGTCACTGGGTGAACTGACTAAAAAGCCGTCACTGGATCCTGGGTGAATGTCTGTCGAATATCCAACTGGCCTGCAGGTGGCAGACTTAACTCAGCACACTGGTCTCCCAGCAACACAGTGTAAATAACTGCCTTTTCTGGTGTCTAGGGAGCATGAGTAGAAGAGAAATGAACGAAACATTGGTTTGACCCTGGTTATTTAATGAGATAGATTAAGGGAGCATTGCATCCTGGAAGCAAGAGCTCAAGAATAAATTGCAGGTAAAACCCAACAGGGTCCGGGATGAGATAATACAAGCTAACGTAGCCATCTAGCCGTAACTGTAACGCCATAATGTTAAGCTAGCTAAGTAAGGTTTCAAGACATGTTTACTGTGTGCTGTCTCACGTTTGTGGCTGTCTTGTAAATCTGGCGACATGAAGTGCCGCAGAGGAATTGTCTAACGTTAGATACTGCCTGTGTAAACTGAACAAGCTGAAGTAATAGGCGGCTAAACGTTAGCTAAGGCTGGCTAGCAACAGCAACGTTAACAAGAGATTAACTAAAGAGCCGTTAGCGAATGTTAATTACGTTAGAACCTGGTAAGAGCCCACTAAGCATGTGAGCTTAGGCTACGGTAAGCGAATAAAAGTCGTCGAGATCACAACATATGTTGATAACAATTACACTGGGCCGTCTTTAACGAATAATATACAACATCGTTTTCTCTTAGCGTTTAACTTACATTAAGCTAACATTACTTAACTTGGGTGAAGTGTCTGTACAGCAGAGGACGAAAATTAATTAACCAAAGGGGAACTCTGCTGAGCCTACCTTCTCTTGATGGTGTCAGTGAAACCGTATTTAGTTTAATGTTATTAAATGTTGTGTGAAATTGCGGTTCCTTCTTTGCCATCGCGTTAACGTTAACTAAAACTTTGTTTTTCGTGGAGTTAGCTACATTAACAGATAAGTGATACATATTTTACCCAGAGCAAAAAGTCACAATAATGTCAGTGCAGACTGGCGTGAGCCTCTAACGTAACACTGCATGAAAAGTTAGTTAGCTTGGACAAGAGCCCTGGCTAGGAAAACTGAAACAGCCCGCAGTGTGTGCCAGAGATGCTGTTCCCATCTAGCTAACTGTTGCTGCCTTTTTCTTGTAGGTCAGACAGGCGGCTGATGGTTGCTGGTTAGCCAATGGGGCTGTTTGACAAGTTGGCAGGATGGCTGGGGTTGAAGAAGGAGGTGAATGTGCTGTGTCTTGGTCTGGACAACAGTGGAAAAACCACCATCATCAACCACCTCAAACCCTCTAATGTAAGTCTCACCAACGTTTGGACTAAGGTAGCATTACACTGAGTTATGTGACATAACACCAAGAAATTTAAGACATTTTACTAATTTGTGCTCCCTGTTAAGGTTTTTATTTACAAAATGTTGCATTTGCCTTTCAGGCCCAGGCACAAGACATTGTTCCAACCATTGGCTTCAGCATAGAGAAGTTCAAGACATCCAGGTAGCTATTCACCCTAAACCAAAAAACTTGTTGAACATTTGTGTAGGTTTCCACTGAATGAAGCCTTAGCTTGACGCTTCATCCACTCCCTTCCTCATCAATAAACCCACAGGACCACTTGTAACAATGTATCTGTTTACTTGGTTAGCAACAAAACATGAGTACAGGAAAATTACAGAAAATAAAAATGATTAATTAACAACAAAAAGGGGAGAGGGAGGGAGAAAGAAAGGTCAAAAAACTGTGTGGCTCCACTCTGCTTGCCTGACTGTCCACTAAGGTGACTTCACACATACTTGTGATTATTCCCCCGCAATTAAAGGTGCATGCTGTTAAAGGTAAAAGGCGATAAGTCTATTCCCCAAATATTACCGATGTAATATAAATGCATTCTAAAGTATCCACACACATTTTAGCTAAGCATACAATTAACTCTTTGCATTACTGTAAATATTAACTGTATCAACCTGAAAATACTGTAAATATTCCCTCCAATTCCCTCTACATAAATGATAATCATGTAAATTACAGATTAACACATAAATTAAAATTATTTATCAGTTAACTGCATTTAGGCTCCTACAATATGATACAATTGGTTGTCAAAGAAAAGTCATTTCATCTTCTCAGAGTTGCATATTTCTATCTTAAGAAAATTCATGTAATTGTGGAGCAGGTCTAATATATTATGATATGCTTTTCTCTCTTCTTTTCTTGCAGTCTTTCCTTCACAGTGTTTGACATGTCAGGTCAAGGCAGATACAGAAACCTTTGGGAACACTACTACAAGTGAGTGGTGCCAGTAGTGTCAGTGCTACAAAAAACACCAATCCTATTGCCGTTTATATACAGTAGATAAATTCCTGTGATCTTTTTGTATTTCTCAGGGAAGGCCAGGCTATCATATTTGTCATTGATAGTGCGGACAAACTGAGGATGGTAGTAGCCAAAGAAGAACTGGACACATTACTAAACCATCCCGGTACATACATGTGCATTTAACATGATTCCTGAACTTAGGTTTGATCCCTGCTCTGCTAACTGTTGTTGTCTCTTTCTTGGGCTATTTTCTCTCTAAACTCTGCGTTATGAGTACACATTTTGTTTTGCCACTAATACTTTCTGTCTTTTTTTTTTCCAAGCTGTGTTGGTTTTACCATATTGTTTCTCATCAGTAAAACCAAAAGATATCAACAATTTATAAAACTAACTTTCCAACATCATCCCCCTCACTCTCACTACAGATATTAAACACAGGAGGATCCCCATCCTGTTCTTTGCTAACAAGATGGATGTCAGGGATGCTCTGTCTTCAGTCAAGGTCTCCCAGCTGCTCTGTTTGGAAAACATCAAAGACAAACCTTGGCACATCTGGTATGAACATACACGCACACTAATTTACTTACCTAGTATGCCAGTGCCATTGAGAAAATTGAAATCTGCTGTGGAATAAAGCTGTCTGGTGTGAGCTTACAGTCAGAATAGTGTATAGTTTTTGTGTTAGTATTTAACCCACACCTCCTCTATTGGAGACACCAGACCATAGCTGCATACTCTCAACAACCAGCATGTGTCAGTGACTGTGTTTACATGCATGCATGCATGTAGTAAAGTAGTCATTTATCATATTACTGTAAATTATTTGTCATATTGAGATTATACTGTTCATTAGGGTGGTGATGGAGCAGTGGATAAGACACATGCCTTTGGTGTGAGAGACCCGGGTTCAAGTCCATTGTGACACAACAATTTGTCCCTTAGCAAGACACTTAACCCCTAGAGGCGTGCGGTATAGCAATTGTAAGATTGGAAGTCGCTTTGGATAAAAGGGTCAGTTAAATGTAATGTAATTTGGACTCTAGATAAGAACAATCATAATAGTCACCCAGTGGAAAAAGTATTAAAAATTTCACTAGCCATCCCATTCCAACTTTTACTTTACATTATTACACGCTTTCTACAGTAACCTGATGAAAGTTAGTTGACAAAGCTGTGACAAAGCAAAGTCACTCAAAAGTGTTTTGCTTTTTTAAAATATGATGCGTTTATGTGTTTCAGTGCCACCGATGCTCTGAAAGGAGAAGGTTTACAGGAGGGAGTCGACTGGTTACAAGGTATGCTGAGAGTTCATACGAATGAAACTGAGTGTGGGAGTGTAATGGTGTGCTGAGCTCACAGTGCAGTTTGGTAGACATTTTGTTTACTATTAATCATAGAATACATGTATATCAGATCACCATTTACTTACATTTTATACTGCCAGATAAAAAAACAATGAACTTTTATGTGAAATGTTTAGTTTGTGTGTTTGTGTCTTGCATTAAGTCATCTTTGCTAAGCTAGCATCAAGTTTACCTGGATATAATGATGGCAATGTACACAATAATTAATTTATGGACCATCTGTAGATGAATAAATATGTGGCTTAAATTAGTTTTGCTATGTTTTTATACTGCAGATATGACCACTGTTAATTAGCAGCAAGGATCTTCCCAGTCAATTTCAAACCTACAGTGCATTTGACGTAATTTCGTATTTCTACAATTTCACTCGGATGTAACTCGAAATATAATACTCTCATCAATTGGCCTATTAGTTTATTGTTGGATGGTCTAGGATAAGTGTATATTTCCATCATTTTTCAACAAACATTTACCAAGTTAATCCTACAAATGATTAGAATTTGAAAATGTCTGTTTTTCTCCACATCAAAATGGATCATGTTTGTTTTATTGCATAACTTGGCCTGCAAAGTATGATCTGTTCCACTACACTATTACACTACATTAATATCATCTTCTTTTCTTTTTATTATGTTTAACATTCAAATCCTTCCATAGATCAAATTATGCAGTGAGTACTGGGTGTTTAGTGTTGTGTTATTTACTGTGTTACTGCGTAGCTGTAGAAGATTGTATAATTAAAAAAAAAAAGTTATTGTGACTCTAGTCTTAAAGCAGCTGAGTGAGCCACAGGGTTACTATGAACTAACAGTACAGTACGTCTAAAACCCCTGGAAATTTGTGTCTTCGGCTTCATCATCTAAGGCCTTTTGGCTTCCCTTTACGTCTACTGAGTCGAGGGTGCCCTAATAAGGCTGGTGCTGATGTCCGAATACTCTATCCCTTCAGTATCAAATGCTCAAGTTTCAACATTTGAAAGGTGACTTTGAAAGGTTTATAGCTAGCTCTGTTGCAGAGGACAGCGTTAGTAGTCAGTTTGGATTCACAGCAGACACAGTGGAACACATCCATAGAACCTCCTTAACCTGCTCCTGTAGCGCAATCCAATTTTCAGATCTTGATCCACATGCTCAGTATGTTGGTTCCCTCCATTATGAGAGACAGTGGTACATACATGACACTGTTTTGTATTGTTTTTTGAACTTGCTTGATGTTTTGCTAATTAACTGCATTTTGCATATCTTTCCAGATCAAATCAAAACAATGAGAACGTGAGGGCTTGAGGATCGACACATCGGAACTAGCAACAGCCATGGAAGTCTTTAAAGAAAGATGGGGTTGGCCCTGTTTACAGAGGTACCATGGGATAGTAATATTGGGGTATTTAGAAGGTTCTTGGATTCGTCTGATTCACTTGGACAAGGTATAGATTTTTTTGAATCTCTCAGGCTAGTTATAACAGTAAAAATGCATCCACCGACATGACATGAGAAACAAATTAGCACCATTAACACATCTGTTATATGTTTAAACTGATTAATACAAACGGGCACTAAAACATTTTAAAATATGGAAAAATCTATTTTTATTATTCCTCCCATTTCTCAATATCTTTGTGTAACAGGCTCACAGCGATCATGATAAACTGTAGCTGCACTTAAATAAGTTTTTGTGGTTGGTGCTGTCTTCATTTTAGGGAGCATGAATATCTGGGATGACATATTGCTGGGTGGTGTGTTATTTTGCATATTTTAGCCCTTAAACTGTCCTGTGTCTGACAAATGTTCCCTGAAGAGACCACATGTTTCACAGTTGGTTGATTTCAGACTGGCACTACATTATACCAGTGATGCAAACTCACTGTATTTTGCCATTTGTCCACTGGCTCACAATAACCATTATTAGCTAGGGTGTGGCTTTGTGTGCTATCATCATATTCATTTCCAGTGCACCCTGACAGCAAGGGATAAATGCTCTGATCTGCAGTTTTATGGCCGCTGCTTGAGAACAGGGTACAGTCTCTGGGATCTGTAACGGGCTAATACATACACAACGACCTTTAAGGAAGAAATGGTTTCCACTTCTGAAATATGCCAAATGCTCTGTTTTTTTCCGTATGTCTCTCAGAGCCTCTGAAAATACAATATTATTTATGTTTGAAGCATTACAAAAGTTCAGTTTATTATATTTATAATTTTTTCCAAATACTTCTTCAGCAGAGGCAAATTTTCTGGTATTTGTTTGACAAATGCCAACATTTTCCATGCATTCCAATGCATACTGCCTTTCTCAAACTTATATACAGTAGGGCAATCTCACTGTCACATTAAATGCTGTTCTGCTCGTGTTTAATTAATGCTGCTCTTTTTTGAATAGTTGTGAAAATATATGTAGGATATTGAAGATTAAATGTTTTCCAGAAATTCCACTAGATTTTGTTGTACACATTGTTACATGTACCTATATAGTTAACTTAGCTGTAACAAGTGACAAATTGATTGTCATAAAGTGAATGTCAAGTTAATTAGCCTGCATAGTGTGTTTACCTTTGCCTTATTTCATTGCTAAAAAAATGTAATTTAAAAAAAATGCTTCTTACAATTAACTCATGGTACTTAAGTGATTCGAAGGCGGACAACTGAAGAAAAAAACATCTGCTCAGCCTGCCTTAAGTTTTTAATGCAAGGCTTTGATCCTCTTCTCCAGCCTCTGACTGAAAGCTTGTATTAAAACCCACTTCTGTGCAGATCAGAGTGTGTGGCTGCTTTTTTAGTTTTTCAAGCTCCATCACCTCAACTGTGCTCCATAGTAAGTGAGAGGTGTTTCACTGTTTTTGAGTAGTTTCAAGGCAAAAAGGAATAACTGACCAAAATGTATGATAAGATCTTTAAAATAATAGTGGTTTATTTTAAATACTCTGTGGTATCTTGTTCATAAATTTCTCATCTGTAGAACTTGTTTTTTGTACTAGAAATATCACTACAAAAATGTTTTCCCCCGAGTTACACTTTACATGAGACTGAATACAGAAAATCATAGCGTATGATTTACTAATGGGTGTCCTGACAGTCATGTTCACTTTCAGGACTGTACCATACAGAAATTATACAGCAAATATAGGAGGTCTGATTGACATTATGAAAGTCATGTCTTGTTTTGAAAAGCATTTTGTTGGTGGCTTAAAATAGTAACTGTAGAATTTATTACCAGTGTTTGGAGTGGATTGGACGAAACAATCCCTATTCCTTGTTGTGAGTGAATGAAAAGTCAATTGATGGTTAGTCGTGCCCTTTTACCAGATTTATCAACCAGTGAAAACTTCACAAATGCATTTTATGTAGAGCAAGTAAAAAAATTTAAAAATTGTAAAGTACATGGTAATTTTAGCTTAAAGAAACACACGCTGAATATTCTGCTTTTGTAGCTGTCAGGTGGTTTAATAGTTTTAAATCCTGAAAGTATATATCATTGTACTGTAATGTATTTTGCTTCAAGGAGACATTTCCAGTGAAAACTGGTCAATGTTTTACTTTCAGCCCACTCATATTTATGGATTTGTATATACTACCACTGAGGGACGCCAAAGTCCAAAATATTCAAATCCTACTCATGGTGGCTTTAAGGACACCACATTGATTTTGTAATATATTGTTTTTTTTCTACAATTGCAAGACATTTCAGAATGGTGATTTACAGGGAGACGTTTGGTCAACTTTCATTTACTTCACGTTTTAAAAACAAGCAGAGGGTCATCTGATTCAAAACAAGGACCCTCTGAGCACAGGTTCACTGTAGCAGAAATTATAGGTTCTTCCTTCAAACTGTATAATCAAATGAGCTGCGTGTATATTGTTTATAACATTGTATGTGTGAATTTTCAAAGAATAAATGCTGTGGAAAATGAATTATCACTCATGATTTGGGAAATAATGGCACATATGAGTCTCATCTTACATTCTCTCTCTAGCTCTCTTCTAGCTCTCTCTCCTGCTCTCTCACGAACATCTCGAGTGCTGCCAGCAACAGCTGCTCATTAAACCTGGAGTCCTTGAGCCCCCAACAATTTACTTGGTTAAACATAAACATTAATTTATACAAGTTACAAGGATCCCTGTTGATTTTTGTAAACGGTGTGTTTGTGTATCTACACATTGATATAATGACCTGATTAAGGAACATGGGTAAGAGGCTAGTATCATCACTCCACAAACACGTAGAGGCTTTGGTGTTTAGCTTGAAAAAGTGTCAAGGTCATGTGCCAGCCATCTGTCAAACATGCAGTTAGGAACCTTTCCAGCTGTCTCCGGATGTTTTAGAGTTTGGCATCTGTATTACACAGGCACTTGTCAGATGTTGAACAAAATCCAATTCAAGTCAACATTTTTCTAATTACTTAACTTGTTAAATTGTCTTTATTTGTAATTTTTTTTTATGTTTGGTATATCTGATTTAAATGGGAATCAAAAGCCCATAAAAAAGTGTGTACAGTTCAGCCTTTAAAGCTGACTCAAATAACATTTTTCATTGTCATTCCTAACTAACTAAGACAGAAATCAACTGATGATGTCAAAATGTGAATATAGTAAAAAAAAAAAAAAAAAAAAAGATGACCGCACAAATTATGTCACACTTTATGATGCATTCCCATCAATTTGGACATTTAAGATCTATCCAAAAGTTTTGTAGCAACCTGCAACCGGACTAACCTGAGATTAGCCTCTGTCCGTGGTGCTGAAATGGTCTGCTGCCAAAAGGAGGCGCTGTGCGCGTTTGCCGGTTAAAATGAGCGTGTCACTCTGGATGAATACACCTCAGCCGTCCGTTAGTGTGTGTGTGTGTGTGAGAGTGTGAGTGCGCGCGCGCGCCAGGATTTTTTTAAAGTCGGACTGTATCATTAAATCTCTCCGCTGCTCTTCAGGATCCATCCTAATTGGATGCCTGTCAGTTTTGACAAGAGTAGCCCAGATTAGACTACTTCAGGCAGAGGGGGCCATTAGGTAGACACAGTTCATTGATATATATATAAAGGGAAAGTGGCGACACAGTACACTTAAATTATTTGTAATTGCTCTAAGGTGGAGAGCATTTTGGTCTGCCTTAGGCCTAAAAAAGAAGGAAGAGTGGACCCGCTCCTGGTTAAGGTATTGAATATTAACAACTCATGGCCTATTGAATGTGTTTTTCTTTAAATAAATGTATCGCTCCGCAGTTTTCTCCTGCGCAAAGCAGGAGGGCATAGGACGGTCTCTCATCCACCTCAGTCGCGCAAAAACTTGTTTCTGTGGAAAGTTAATTGGTTGTAAGGTAAAATGCCGGCTGGGGGGAGAGTGACTGCGGGTAAAAGGCCACAAGACGTATAGCTGTTGCGCACTGAGTGTGATGGAGCAGGAGCCACGTGAAGCATAAAAGTCTTCCACAAATCATGGATTATTTTAATGTTTAAAAATGCATCGCTGACATTGAAATTCATGGCATGCCGTTCACTGGTTGGAAGGGGGGGTGGGTAGGATGCCCATCCGTCCCCGTTATTGCGTAAAGGAATCTCTCCCTCCCTCCTCCAATTAGATCAGTAAGTACAGTGTGACGTGTCTCCCTGCAAGGTGCTCGTTAAGAGGGACGTTTCGTTCCTCTGACGCGTGTATCAGTCCTCTTACGGCACATGCCCC
The DNA here is from genome assembly GCF_014851395.1 of Micropterus salmoides. Lineage (NCBI taxonomy): Eukaryota > Metazoa > Chordata > Actinopteri > Centrarchiformes > Centrarchidae > Micropterus > Micropterus salmoides. Next base: position 16,103,202 of record NW_024044348.1, on the reverse strand, counting down.
CTTATAAGCCCCAGTAAGTCACCCAGGAGACCACCACCAACGTTTCATCCAACTGTTTCTTGGTGTGTAAAGCGGGACGAGGCTCTTAATAAACTACCCAACTGTTCTGCTCACAGTTTTCTGCCTCAGGTGCCCCAGCACATGACTCTAGAAGCACTTGAGGTAAGTTTTGCGTGTGTTTTTCAAGCTTTCTGATACTGGTAAATAAGGACGCTATCTTTTTCATTTGACTGGAGATCTTTAGGTGACAGTTCAGTACCTACAATACGATTTGGATGAGGTAGTCTCGGACTTAGGATGGCAAGGTTTTTATCATGAATGCAGTGCGTAATTTGAATTTTACGCACATGTGCCCGCGTAGAAGGACAGAAGAAGAGACTGAAAAGAGACTTGATCAGAAAGAAGAAAACTAGCTGTAATTATTTTTAAAACAATTCGTACAGATTTGTTTGATTTATTTTGCTTTATGGGAAATATTTTATGAATTAAGCAAGATGGCACGTGCTGTACGTGGAGGAATATGGACGTTTTTACAAAAGCTTTTGCATTTTACTTATTATAATAATGTAGAGTGTCGATCACAACAAATGACCTGCTGAGTTGAAAGTCATATCAGGGCCACAAGAGCACACGAAATCTATTAAATCGGCAGAGGAAATGATTTTTTTTGGACTATTCTTATTATAATTTTCTATTTCAACAAATCACCGCGTATTTGGTCAGTTGAACCTCTAATCCAACTGAAACATAAAAAAAAAAAAAAAAAATTAAAACAAACCAAGAAGGTCAAACTGTTGGCACGTATCTGCCAATACTCCAGACCAGATGCAGAAAACTAAATGCCAAATTACTTTTTTTTTATAAATACTGTACTGGACTTAACATGTGATCCTCTGTTCTCCGTGCGCAAAGCAGGTCTCCATGCCCTCCCGTTCCTAGCGGAAGACCGGCGCGACAATGACTATCCATGTCGAGGGGCTTGTGGCTATCGCGCTCTTCTATGTGCTGATCCTGTTCGTGGGCATCTGGGCGGCATGGAAGAACAAACACTCCGGGGAGGCGGAGGGCACCGACCGCAGCGAAACCATCATGGTCGGAGGGAGAGATATTGGGTTATTTGTCGGGGGATTTACCATGACAGGTGAAGTTTGTGTCCATTAGATTTGATAAATGCTAATTAGCAGTAAAGCCTTTTTTAACAAGTTTAACCTCAGTTTGTTTTAACGTGAAGAATCATCTGTCGGAGTTGTTTTCCTTATGTAGTACGACTTTTTTCAGGATGTTTTGTTTTTAGAATTAAGTTCCGACATTTTGTAAGAACGTCACTCCAGGATGCAGCTTTAAGACAAATTCTTTGATTAAAGTTTGACCTACTGGCACTAAGTGTTACTGTGTAAATTGCTTGAATTGCTACGAATTTTGGCATAAAATGCCCTCCTGTTTTATTAACACAAATGTCAAATAGGTGTAATTCTTTAATCTGGTTTTCTCTAGTGGTGACATTTTATTTTCTGTGCGTGTAATATTTTTTTTAGCGACCTGGGTTGGAGGTGGATACATCAATGGCACAGCTGAATATGTGTATCTACCGGATTATGGCTTGGCCTGGGCACAAGCTCCTTTTGGATATGCCCTCAGTCTTGTTGTGGGTGAGTGGTTATATGTGGCAATCACGTTTAAAACAATGTGAAAAACAGGTGTGAACAGGACTGAGAAAGAGCATAAGGGGGGATTTTGCGGTCACACTCATCAGACATGTTTTACACTCAAATGCACTCCACACATAATATACCACATTAATATACTGACGTATTGACCACATACCTAATTGAAATGATTGGTTTGGGTGCTAAATAAACCTTTACATGTGGTCCTCTGCACAGAAAAATTCTTGTTCAGTATCAGCCTCTTTTTTAATATAATGCTTTTTAATGGTTTTGTCCATTTTAAACAAATCTATTTAAGAAAACACAATTAAACCATAAATACATTTTAAATGTACACTTGAGGATTATGACAGGCAGTTTAGTCTAGATTTAGGGGCCCTGGATGGTGGATGCCTCAGTTCTCAGCCAGTCAGGTGTCCACTCTTTGTCCCAGGTGGTCTTTTTTTCGCTAAGCCCATGCGCTCACGCGGTTACGTCACCATGTTGGACCCCTTCCAGCAGCTGTATGGGAAACGCATGGGTGGCCTCCTTTTCATACCTGCACTCATGGGTGAGATCTTCTGGTCTGCTGCCATCTTATCCGCCCTTGGTAAGTTCATGTTTCAGTCTACAAAAATGATTCTTGTGGGCAATAAGATCAAAGCATGTTTGAGTTTGTTGACCATATGATGGTGCAGTGGCCTTAATGTGTGTTTGTCCATGACCTTAGGTGCTACTCTGAGTGTCATCGTGGACATCAACATTAAGATGTCCGTGGTTATCTCGGCACTCATTGCAATCTTTTACACCCTGGTTGGAGGACTTTACTCTGTGGCCTACACTGACGTAGTGCAGCTCTTCTGCATCTTTCTTGGCCTGGTAGGTTCATGTTGAACCCTAATGAAAAGTAGATAATAGCAAATAGTGTAATTAGTTACACATCTTGAGTAGATTTACTGTATGTGTCCCATCAAATGTACTTTGACCTTGACTTAAAATATGCGTAATCACTCCAAGAATACTGCACAAAAATAGTAAAACATGCAGTTCCAAGGGCACACAGTAAAATGAATTGACACTGCAAAGATTTATTTGTGACAAATTGTCTAAAAGATTTTAATAAAAACTAATTTGTGATAAATAAATTAAAACATCCTCATCACTGCTCCATGCCATATAGTTTATGTATATAATTTTATCAAATCAAAATATTTGCTTTGTGAGTAGCATAATGAGATCTACAAACTTCATCCTGTTATACCACCTTTTTGTAAAATGACAATTAAATTTGCCTTGTACCATTATAGAAGTATTTCCATTAAGTTTTGTGTTTGTAACTGTTAATTCCTGGACTTGTTTCTGGCTGTCTACAGTGGATCAGTGTCCCCTTCGCTTTGACCAACCCTGCGGTGTCAGACATTACCGTTACTGCAGTGAAGCATGTGTACCAGTCGCCCTGGAGAGGCAGCATCCAGAAGAGCGACCTCTGGGTCTGGATTGACAACTTCTGCCTCCTGGTACAGTAACCACGAGTTATTCGCCTCTGACTTTATCCAATCTGATGTTCTATCCTGATGTTGATTAATCTTGAAGTTGATTGTCAGGAAATTTAAAAGTAATTTTGATCATGAGTCAAGTCATTTATGAAATGAGAAATGTGAGAATTTTGACTCTGGTACACTGTGATGTATATTTATCTTGGATGTTTTTTATTTTGTAGGCAAATACTATAAATTGACTAATCTTATAAAGAATGTATAGATGAATCAATCGTGCTGATAATTTATTGCAGCCATAAAAAAATACGTAGTCATCTACTCACTGACAGCTACCTTATAGCAAGGTGTTTCGTGCATTCTGACATTTGTGTTACGTTTTTCTACAAAACCGAAGTGAATGAAAAGTATGTCTGTCTATGATCTAAAGAGGGACCCCTCCCGTGTTGCGCTTCCTTAAGTCTCTTCTTTTTTCCCTGTTAAATGGGTTTTGGGGCGCTTTTCCTCATCAGAAACTAGGTTCTAAGGGCAGAAGGTGTCGTACGCTGCACAGATTAAAGCCCCTTGAGGCAGATTTATGATTTCTGGCTATATAAATATAACAACTTAACATGACTATGTTGTGCTTCAGTTCTGCAAATGTTATTGACTGGACTCTAAATACACTACAGATGCTTGGAGGAATACCGTGGCAGGTGTATTTCCAGAGAGTCCTGTCTTCCTCCTCGGCTACCTATGCCCAGGTCCTCTCTTTCCTGGCTGCTTTCGGGTGCCTCGTCATGGCTGTGCCCTCCGTTCTCATCGGGGCCATCGGGGCCTCTACAGGTTAGAGAGCTCATGCATGAGCTTGCATATGCACAGTCTGTGTGTGTATTTGTGGGAGGCTCCGGATGGGTCCATGTTGCCCTTAGATCTGAGAGAGCCTGGTAAATAGCAGCTGGTTCACCTCATGCATAATGAAGCAGCAGTCCATTTAATAACCACGCGGGTTGTGTAAATATTACATTAGAGGGAGGCAAGGGACTTAATTAGAGGTTTGATCTCCAGATTTTTAGGTGTCATATTCCTCGGCGAATATCTGAATGCACAACTTTGTTTTGTCTTGTTATAATGATAAACATGAGCTATCGTTACAGCATTCGTATAACAAAAATAAAAACGTTAACATACATTACAAACTGTTGTAATGTGTTTGTAATGTTGCATTGTGGTCATATTTCTTTTTCTAACAATTGTGCATGTTTGATGCAGTTTTGAAATTGTATTGCACAAGTCTACCATATATGGAGTAAGCTATGGCTTCATTATATTTTTGTATTATGAGTGTTTCATTGCAAATGACCTTAATTTCTGAGCTATTTGAAAAGTTGTGTTTCTCTGTAGGCCATGTGGTTATTTATCTATTTACTTATTAACAGTACCTTTATACTTGGCAAATGTTCTTAATGTTCATTAAATCTTTCCCTTGCTCAGACTGGAACCAGACAACTTATGGTGCCATTCCTCCTAAAGAGAAGGACCAAGCAGACATGATTCTACCCATCGTGCTCCAGCACCTTTGCCCGCCTTTTGTCTCTTTTTTTGGCCTGGGTGCAGTGTCTGCGGCTGTCATGTCATCTGCAGACTCTTCCATCCTTTCAGCAAGCTCCATGTTTGCAAGGAACATCTACCAGCTCGCCTTTAGACAGTCGGTAAGTGCACGTGTGACACGTTTACTCCACGCGTTGTTGGCTTGTTTTTGGCTTGTTTTTGGCTGTTCTGCATTTGTCACAACCATTTTACTGCTTCTCTCCGTCTCCTCAGGCGTCTGACCGTGAGATCGTGTGGGTGATGCGGATCACTATCTTTGTATTCGGCGGCCTTGCCACGTTCATGGCGCTGGTTACCGGGACGGTTTACGGACTTTGGTACTTGAGCTCAGACCTGGTTTACGTCATCATCTTCCCCCAGCTGCTCAGTGTGCTCTTTGTCAAAGGCACCAACACGTATGGCTCAGTGGCTGCCTACGTGTTCGGCATGTTGCTGCGTATAGGTGGAGGTGAACCCTACCTGAGGCTGCCTCCTTTCATTTATTATCCTGGCTGGATCACTGAGCAGCGGATACACCACATGACTGGAGAACTGGAAGAAATCGTCATCCAGAAGTTCCCCTTCAAGACCGTCTCTATGCTCGCCTCCTTTCTGGGTAACATTGCCTTCTCCTACCTGGCAAAGTACCTGTTTGAGAGTGGCAAGATTTCACACAAGTACGACTTTCTCGACGCAGTGGTGTCCAAGCACAGTGGAGAGATTATGGATAAGACGACGCTTGTAACTCGTGGCAACAACATCGGGCTGTCAGAGATGACGCCCGTCAAACCGCGGCTGAGTGTGACCTTGGCGGCCGCGTTTACACGCCGTGACACGCTGCCGACAGAAACAGTAGAGGAGGAGGAGGAAGAGTCCAGCCCCGACTCCTCCCACCTTGATGAAGAAAAACTCAGCATAAAATAAAAACCTGACCACGTGACTGAACTGCCAGAGAACTGGTTCGTCTGTCAGAAACTCCAAAAACAAGAAGATACAACTCAGAGACAAGAAGCAAACATCCTTTTTGGGACCACAAAGTATCACATCCCACTTTGTGGTGATTGAATAACAGCCACATGTCAGGATATATAGTGCAGCAGCTTGCTGATTGTCCGGACATTACGTTGTCTTTCTGTGAAGTACATCAAACAAACACACGCTCATATAGTACTTATAAATAGTTGGGTGTACTGTATATTCATCCCCGTTTGAACTGATTTGGAGATATACTTCAAGTCTCTTAATTAGATTAATTTTAGTTTCTATCACTAATGACAAAGCAGACCGTTACCAAACTGCAGATGAGTGGAGAGATGCTGCGTACAGCGGTGAAATGTTTAATCAGAAATATGACAAGAAACGAAACAGATGACTGGTACTTTATAAGAAACAACTGACAGCACAACCATAGTGTGGAAGGGAAGGTACTTACTAATGTATGTACCAATTAGATAAAAGCAATAACATGATGCATACACTTCAACACCTGTACAGTAACTGAAGTAAAATAGATGAACAACTTGAAATGATGGAAAACAGGATATTTTATATCTTCAAAGTGTCATATCAAGCCAGTTGGTTTTGTTATGTGTATCCTAATTCACATTTGTTGCACTGAAATGACTGGGTTTTGATTTATAGATTAATTAACATATAAAAAGTAATGTCATAAAATAAAATGCATCACCACAAACTAATTTTGTTTAATACACTTTTGACAAGCAATCATGTCTCTCCATGTATATTATTAATTATTACTGGTGAACACATTATGAAAGAAACAATCCATGTATCAGCCGAGTAGAAAAATATACAAGCCGTAGTAATGGTAGTTGACTTGAAGCATTAGCTAATATTCTCTTTAATGTCAGTTTTAATCATAAGAATAAGTGTAAATTAGTGTTTAAAATGATCTGGTATTTTAACTGCCTTAATGAAGCTCCTAAGAAGAGATACTTTTAATTACCACAGTTTTGACTGGACTCTAGTCAGACTGCAGTGAACAAAGACTTGAATATGAATGTAGCCTCTACAAAAGATCTAATTATATCAAGTAGTGTACTTCTACTGCTGTTTGTGTATGTTTTTGTTTGTGATTTTGCAAAGTCCAACAGTAACTGTTGCAGAACGACGTGGCGGAGGTTCTGATTTAACAAATCTGTTCTTTATTTGTTGTTAACAGCAGTGTACAGATTATTTTCTCTGTGACGTGTATGTTTGTATAAATATGGAGAAAAAAGCTATATATATATATATGTCACAAATAATGCCGGTTAAAATATATTCATATAAGATGGAAAGGATGCTGTCTAAATGTTTATTTATTTTTGATGTCATAAAAGATGAAACAATAAAAAAGAGCATTATTTCAGTTTAATATATAAATTCTACTTTTGTAAGAAGATAAAATTGGTATTGCACATTTTTTTTGTTCGCCGTAAGATCTACTTTGAGAATATTACTTTTACTTAAATAATTTGCCTAAAACTTTCCACTAAATTAGATTTTAGCATGCATCATTATTTTTAGCTGTCTTTTTGTTATTTGTCATGATGCTGAAACATGAGGAGCATTGTGATCCTCCAGGGACCAGGTTCTGTTGTGTGGGTTTTATAGCAGTGGTTTCCGATCTTGAAACGAATCTATGTTGACTTGGGACTCCTTGTCACGTTGCAAAGGCTAAACCAAAAAGTGATTCTTCACTGTCAGGTTGTTGTATGAATATAACTTGAGAGGCCTGTAGAGATAACATTAACTCGTCATTTAGAAAAAGAAAGAGCAAATAGTAGGAGATGGAACACTTCTGTGTTGCAGAAATATGTTTTTATGTCTTTTTAATCATTTTGTGACCCTCAGATTTATCTTGCAACCTCTTTGAATCTCTTTTTGATCTCTGTTTTATAGGAATATTAGAGCGCATTTTAATGTATTTCACGTATTCTATTCTGCATGTAATTTTAAGCTAAAAGGAGGTATTCCAGACTTACTTTTCAAGACCTTCCGCTGCCTGTTGTGAAATGTATGTATTTTTCAAAAATGCTTTTCTTTAGAAAACCGCTTACATTGAATTTTCAGCAGGCCCAAGCTCTTTCTTATCTGTCAGGCCCTTCAGCGAGCGGGATGGTAGAAAGAGAACATGTCCTAAAACGTGACTGCAATTTCAATCGCTTGGCTTGCATCTTTGTCCCCCTCCATGGCCCCCGTGAAAGACAGCATCTTAAAATAGCTCCCGTTCTGGTTATTTACATTACCTTAAGTGCTGTACTCTCTCTTGTCTGAAACTCAGGGAGGAGCCACCCAGGGGTGGGTGGGGTTGCTGGTGGTGGAGGCAGTGAAGATGGACTTGGGCGGGGGTTAGAGAGGACTGTGGCTTACTGTCGCCCGTTGCCATAAAATCCACCCACCATCATGTGCAGGAATGACGCAAGTGCCCCACCCATCCATTGCACCTCCTCCCTCCATCGCTGGCGTCCTTTTTGATGTCCTTGAGAACTAAGACCAATCCCATAAAAAGAACAGAGGGTGGAGAAAAAGAGAGGGAGAGTCCCATCTCCATTCATAGAAAGTACCTCAGAGAGCACTCATGATAATTAACAATTATGAAGGAAAACTGGCGCATGTCCAAAAGTCAATCCATTTATTTTAGGCTTTACGATGAGGAGGTGATCGTTGGGGGATGGTTTTTGCCTAGGACTCTCTTCTAGAAAGCATTTGGATGTGAACCAAAACAAATTAATTCATTCATAACTACTGGATATATTTAGAACGTCCTATGATGATTTTCAGAAGTCATCGATATTTGGCCAGTGCAGATTTTCATCCTGCATTTGTAATAATCTAAATTTGACACATTTTTTGGACATTTGTTGTGATAGAGGATCCTCTTCTCTTCCCTTTGAATAAAGCTTAACTAATATACGTGCTAAGAATGATGATTTCTTTGCTTTTACATTTATTAAGAAACCTCAGGGTTTTGATTAACAAGCCATATAAACTGAAAACTAAGTGTTTAAAAATACGAAATTGAACAGTTTCACTACGTTTTATCTGCGCCAGCTTCCCAGACCAACCTTAAGAGATAAAAAGGAATTCTGGGAATCAATGTCCCACTAGAGCACTTTGCCTCACTGTGGACATGGGGAGATGAGATAACGCTGCATTCAGATACACTGTGCTGGAGGCAGTTATAACCCAAAGCAAGGTCACCGTCCAGGTATCACACTGCTTGCCGCAAATGTCATTTGTGAAATGGAATGCGGCTTTTTTGCACAGCTTTTAAAAGCTTGAAATCAGACCAAAATTTGCACTGGATAGCCTAAGCACTGATATTGTTTATTAAATTGTATCTCATTTCAACTAACATTACTGGCTACCACCATACATAAATGAGGTGGACACAAGAGCATCTACAAATGTGCAATATAATAGAATCCACTGTAACAACAGCGCAAAGTTGCGCCTTAAAAATCACCAAAAAGTCAACAACTTCCTGCCTTAATAAAACAGATTAAACACATTTTCAACAATATCATGGTAGAGTAGGTGGGTAAATGGGAACCAATGTTGCATGTTTGGGCACCACCAATTTTAGACATTAGGTTTACTCATTATAATTTGTATTAGGATACTCGGCCTGCGAGAACAGTTGTAAAACAAAACAACCCAGGGTTAATTAATATTTGGGCTCGAGCCATCAACAGTTTAACACAAAGTCCACGAAACAAACTGGGGATGAGGAATTTGAAAGATGTTTACCTGGCAGGGGCCGTCTAATGAAAGACTACATACTGTACTAATAAAAATCAAGATCGACCTGGATTACCCATTTTAAGTTTTTAAGTGCTGACGATTATGAAAGTTATCTCAATGTTCCCTATGTAGATCTCACCATGGCAGCAAAGTTCAGGCTTGCGTGGGGAAGTTCCTACAACCCCAAAGAGCTTTCATCTGACTGAAGCTCCAAACACAATTCTGTCAGCACTGTTTGAGTGTGAAAAGCAGGGTAGAAAGCAGCTTTAATCTTTATTTGCTCTGCTTTAAATAAGAGTTTCTGTTTTTTATGATCTTTCCCCCCAAAAAAGTTCAATTACTTGTTAAAAAATCTGAAATTTACATCTAGTCCTCCTTCCAATACCCTGAAAAATCCAGTTAATACATTGCATTGCACTGCACTAGAGGTTGCAAGTTTTCGCATCAGACAGCCATCCTTCTGCACAGTGAAGGACATCCAAGTGAAGTAACAGTATGCAAAGCGCATTTTTCAGTGGATCAGGTCTTTACTTTCTCTTATTGTAAGCCCAGAAAAAGTCAAATGCGAACATGATGTGGAGCATCAGACATGTTTTCTGGATCATGACACAAGGTACATATCTCATCTGAGGCTCAGGCCCCACCATTATGCATCATGCATCTGCAGGCCACTATTTATGTCCTTAAGTAATGTCCCCTGTAATTCAATTGCATGGCAGCTAATTGAAACATCGGAAGATGGTGAGGGACGGGGAAAGGGAGAAGACAAAGAAGGCTTGAGAGGGAGGTATGAGAGGATGTGTGTGGTACATGGATGTAAATGTTGAGAGATAATTTCTGAGTTGATTTATTGGCACAAACATACACCCTTTTTTTTTTAGTACCAAACACACCATACGATAATGTCACGTCTAATTGTTTCCCATATATCTCTCCATCTCCTCCATTAGTCCCTCCAAGCAGCTGAGGAGCATCTTTAGCAAAATGAATGTAGCGGGTGCCCTAATCGAATCAGCCATGACAACCTAATTATAGAACCAGCTTTGTTCCACTCGGGCTGGCTGCAGGTAGACCGTCCGGGGCTCACCACAGGGACGAGGCGGCTGCTCTGCAATCAGCAGACCCCTGAATTCTTAGTGAGTCAGAGCCATGAATCAGCTTCACTGATATGGAATTAGAGCTGTAAGTCAAATAGAAGAGACTAGATTTTAGTGGTGGAGAGCCGTCAGCTCCAAAGGATCAATGAGAATCAAATTGTTTCAGCATGTATGGGGAGTCAGTGGTGCAGAGATTGAGAATGACAATCAAAAAAAAGGTCTTGCATGTGAAATTCTTGTGCACAAGCAACAGTCATGCCAATGTATCCCAATGGTTATTTCTGGGGGGTTTCTTTTGTTGGGTTTTGGTTGGATATATGAAGATTAAAAGATTAATTTCTGTTACAGGATTTTACAGTTGATTTAGCTAAATTCTCAGTTTAAATGTGCAAACCTCTAGATATGAATGCAAAACACTAAATCGCACATTCAGTCCAGATCACTGAAGCAATGCAACACAAGTAATGCAAGAGTTTCTCCTAATTTAATAAGTTTCCGTGGTGAGAAGCGTTGCAACATCATAGCTAAGAATAATAATAACTTGAAATATGAAAATGTTTGATATCTTAAAGGTATAATATGTAACATTTCCACATTAAAATGTCTAAAAACGACTAGAACAGAGGTGAGGGCCAAACGTTTTATAAATGTAAGAAGTCACAGGTCAAAGAAATTTTTGAACAGAAAGTGTTGCAGTCAAAATAGTCACAATCATCATTTTGATGTATCAATGTAGGATTTTCTGTGGTGAAGGCCAAAGTTAGACTATAGACTCCTTTATCTGTATTTACAGTAATACCGCATATTCAGTTAATAAGAGGAACTTTTTTTTGTCATTCTTACTCTGCATATCAACTTCTGCATGACATTTTGCATTTCTCATTGCTGTTTGTATAATTGTAAACTCAATTTTAATGTGAATTAGTTGTTTGACAGAATGATAATTGTTAACATTTTATGTTTAAAATTCAGCGATGAAGATGTAAAATGTGATGTTTTGATAAACTTACAGCCCTAATGCAACATTAGTGTTTTTACTTCTCTACATTCTGACTTGTCTTTATTCATATGAGGGCTGCCCTGCCACATAACATGTTTCCCTCAGCTCATCTCTTTTCTAAAGACAGGAAGGAAGGGACATGCTGGATGGACAGTCATCTTTTTCATCCCATAGAAAGTCAGTGGGGAGAATAATGTAGCGACCACACACACATACACATACACATACATACAAAAGCACACATTAGCCCCAGGGGACCACTTCACTCTCCAAATGAAGACGGTGAGGGAGGGTGGATGTGAACAATTCACATCCAGACAAGCACACACAAGGGGCCCGTGGTGTTGGTGAGGGGTGGGGGTTGGTTTGACACAAAGGCACAGAAGCAGAGATGTGACATTTCTGATGAAAATGCTGTTTGGATGGAATACGATTTTATTGTCATAGCCTTATGATGAGACAGAAATTAAGAAAAAAATTATTTTAAGGCCACAACACACTTGAGATTTTGTTAAATTTTGTTTTTAAAATCATTTGTTTCTACAGTGTCACATGGCAGGCAGAAGGTTTAGCATTGAGGGACAGTAAGGGTGAAGCACAAGAGAAGAAACAAAGGACAAAGGCAGAAAGAAAATGTTAGGAGGGTCGTGGTACCTCTTAGCTCATCACGACGCACATCAGCCTCCAGCCCCACCCTGTCTAAGTGTGTGTGTGTATGTGTTTGAGTGTCTTCAGTATCACAATCAGTGCCCTGGCTGAGTCTGAGCCAGAGGATCCATTAGGGCTGATTGAGGAGCACAAGGGTGCAGACGTAACCCTGAGAGAAGGTGACAAGAACACACACACACACACACATACATACAGTCCAGTCTAGTCACATAAAGCATGAGTAAGACTAAAGACAAACACACACACATACTGTACATACACTAAAGAAAGTTGTCATTCTTTACTGTTGAGGGAGGGATAGATTTGCAGTTGAACCACAATAAGGAAGTAAAAGGTTCAAAATGAAAAGTTCATGTAGGAACTGCACAGCAAATGCACAAAAGGGTCTGTTTGTATAATACAAGAGGTAACAAAAGGCTGAAGCCTAATAACAGGATTTGTAGACTTTCAGTCCGAACACTTTGCGGGAAAAAGCATGTGTGTTGCTAATAACATTAACAGTGGCTCAGTTCTATTCTATGGAGAATGCCTATGGACAGAGTCCAAAATTGTGTGCTACACCCCTGGTCCCCGTAATCTGTGACAGTAGTACACTGCCAGGACCCTGAAATTGAAGCATCCGAATGGAATTCAGCCGTCCTTCATTTTATTATTCACACCTGTGCTTCTTCCCACTGTGACATGTCAAAATGTCATGTGAAAATGCTCTGTTGGCTCTACTGTAGCCTACTGTATTGTTCTGTACAATTTGCTTGACTGTGTGATATTTGACACGGTTTTGGATAATAATTTTATTTTTTATTTTAAACAATTAGCCCACTATAAAAAAAAACGCCCTTCAAAGGCTGGTCCTAGTGTGAAATTGATGATCTAGTTATTATTGCAAGTTTAAAGCATGTTAGCTAGTTGTGTTGTTGTGCATGTTAGTTATGTGCTCACTTACATAATAAAGCATGTGAGTATCAACTTTATGTTGATAGATTTGAATTATGGATTATTTTTAATAAAATGTTTTATTCAGAAAACCAGCATTTTTCAGTTAAACCTACTGTTGCTTGTAGCAACGGCTACTGGTGCAATAGACCAGACCGGCATTGCATCATTAACTGACAAGCCTAACATTACCTGGTGATTTTATTAAATATAGATGTCCGGATAAGCAATGTCTGGCCACTTATCCACTTGGACTACTGAAGGAACATGACGGCCAACAGATCAACCTTAATTTATCAAGGTATAGTGAATGCTCAGGTTCTGGCAAGGTTTCAAAATAATTATCAGACATGTCTATAAAACGTTTGTTTAATACAAAAGGAATGCATACAAACTTGTCTAAATTGTCACACAAATGTATGTCAAATTGAATTGAGTGGCCCCCAAAAAATGTTATTTCAGGTTTATAGAGCACTGCAAAATGTTGTTTTTGCTGTTGCTATTGATAGTTTGTTATGTTTTATACTCTAGTCTGATAGTTTAAACAGTAGAAGGTAAATTTAGGTGCTTCGGTACAATCAGCAGATGGTCCACCATATGATAATGGAGTTTAAATAGCTCCCCAAAACTTAATATATGGGACTTTTCTGTAATTCAGGCAGGCACAGAGGTCATTTTATAGTCACATGTTCCATGCCTCCTCCAATCACACGTGTCCATGACCTATCTCTCGCAGTAGGTGGTCCATATAAACATTTGGTGCTCATTCAGTCGACATTCAACATCACTGAGGTCTGTATTCTCGCTGCTACCCTGCTGCCTGCTTTCAGAAATGTAACTCCCTCTGCCTCCCCAGGCTCCTGCATTGACATTTAGTTGTGTTGGTAGTGTGAATTGCTTATTATGTGTTTGTGTTCATTCAATGTTGTTGTTCCAGAGCATCACATGAGCATATGAGCCCCACCACCAAACTAACTAGGCTATGCATATCATTGAAATTAATTATTAAAACATCCTGACTGAAATCAGAAATATCCTACAGTTATAGTGTAGTAGCACATGAAGTCAAAGTGTGATTTGGAGAAAAAGAGAGTGCGTGAATGAGTGATTCCTTGTTGACAGAGAAGAAGAAAGGGGTTTCTGACCCTTGTCTCTGACGGTGTGTCAGACAGGAGCAGGGACAGGATCACTGGAGAGGAGCTGGACGAGGGCGAGAGGGAGGGAGACAACACATGGATGATGGGCCGGGTTCTTTGGAGAGCACTGAGACAGTGCCGAGGTCACACTCCAGTACACTGCAGATTGACAGTGCTTGGCTGGGTGTCACATCAGAAGGCTGCCTTATGTCACAAGCAGGAGATCACATGATTGCTCAGATCCAGGGATAGGTCATAATACAGCACTACACACAAACATGTACAAATACAGACACAGTCAAAGTAAAGTCACAACAATCCAACATTTTCAACCATACTTGGCTTGTATTTTGAGGGCTGCATTTTTCACACACATTTACAGCAGCTCTGACCTTGGCATAAAACAAAAGAATGTTTATCCTTTTAAGTTTTGTTTGGTGTATAAAGGGTTTCTTTTTAAGTTAATATAAGCTGTGTCTGTAGAAGTAGTTATCTTTCTTCTGACCACTAGGTGGAGCCAGGTGGACTGAAAATAGGGCTGCACATTTGTATTTCAGTTTTTATGCAAAAAGAGTTTTAAAGAGGCACTCATGTTGAAAAAAATTTAATCTAAATGTAAACTTTATATTGTTTTCTTCTGTATCTACACTTAAATCCAATGAGCTTGTGGATCCTTGTAATCTCATCAGTCTGTCTCAGTCTTGTCACTTGTGTTGTGGAAATGGAAATTGTAAATTCTGATTATACTGGTATTGTATTTAAGTACACTTTTTGAGGTAGCCTGCTTTACTTGAGTTTTTCTATTTCTTTCTACTACTTTACATTTACTACTACTCCACTACTACTGTGTTTACTTACTCCACTACAATTGTTTTAAAGTTACAGTTACTAGTTGCTTGTGACCCCTTACAAAAACAGTTTAATTTCAGAAGTCTGAGTTGTCAGCATCTCCAACAGACATGTCCCCTCTAAACGTTTTAGAGGACTGAATTAAAATAACTGGTTGAGGCCCAAAGAAGTAATATTATTTCACAACATTTCACAACAAGGGCTAAATTTAGAGAATAGTCCCAAAAGTAGGCTCCTACAATATTGATGCAGAATTTAGTTTTTACTCCTCTTCTATTTATTATCTCTTGACCTCTTATATTTATATTGAGAACCTTTGACGGGGCTTGACTCCTACAACAGTAAAATGCAGCTAACACATTGATGAATCTGTATTAACAATCTGTTGTCCGTAATATATAGCCTAATGTTCCTCCTGCTAAGTGCCGTTTTGCCTTATAACCAGTACTTTTACTTTTGATAGTCTACTTTAAACATATTTCTGATGAGACTTTTGGACTAGAGTTTTTAATGTAGGGTTATTTTTTGTACATCGTTATACTGTAAAACATCTTCTTCCAGCACCGCATAGGCCACTGGGACAATCAAAAACATGTTTATAGTCGAACAAAATTATGTCACTACCCTAAAATGTTAAGTTTTGTTCTCCCTCTCTCAAACTCACCCAATAGCAGAACACAATGAAATTTGTAATAAGAAATTCACAGTTCAGTTTATTTAGATACAACTTCACAAGTATGTGCAACAGAGGTTTCTTACTTGCAGTCTTGCATCGCCATGAGCTGGACAGGTGGCGAAGAAACAGCTGAAATGCTGAAGGAGGCGGACAGACTGAGATCTCCAACAGGGAACAAAAACCTGAGGCCAACCTGAACATATTTTTTAAAAACCAAAATAATGCTTTGACCTCCACTACATCGACATAAAACCTATGATGTCTTTTGTCAGGGTCAGCAACCAGGAATAGGCAAAGACAGGCTACATCAAAATGTAATGTAAAAAAAGATATCCTACCAAATACCCTAATTTTATGAGCATCAAAATAAACTACTAAATACAGCAGCCATGATGTGTATAAAATTATTTACTGTAGTTTTTGCATTTTAAAAGTACTAAAAATACTTTTCCAAAGTAGGCTACAATGAAATCATTGACTCAGCTGATTAAGTGGACAATGTTTGAGAGCAACAGCATTTCTCTGCCTAATAAGTTATGTGATAAATCTGACATAAATCTCCAAATATACATGTATCATCAATACGGCCCATCCCTGTCAACAACACTCAACACAACATAATGTGTGGCCTTATACATAAATATAATCCAAAAACTACAGATGAATACATGATCTGATGGGTTTCAGAGGGGGACCTATGTGAGGAGTAAATGAGCTGTCATTTCTCTCAACCTTTATATTCTCTATGAAATGGCTGGAAAGCTAAAACCTTATAACGTGTCCTTTTATCCAATTATATTCTGCCAGACTGTGAGAAAAAATGGTAACATTTAATGGCAATGACACAAGCATGAGGTGGAGACTGGACAGAGGACACTGATTTAAGTGTGTGGTGTGCATAGAGCCAGAGATTGAGAGAGAGAGAGAGAGAGAGAGAGAGAGACACTTGAACGTGTTTTATTATAAGACAAGTAGTGACCAGTATTTGTGATTTATGTGGAAACAAACCACACAACAACCACAACTTCTGCTTGGATTTTATACAGTGAGCAGAAAGAAGAACTTTAAATGTAAAAGACAAAGCACTGTCACACAGAAGAGCGTCACAATACATTTTTCTACAGTTGTTCTTGTTCTACTGGTGTTTTCAGTTTGTGGTGGCACATTTCTGGATAATCTCTTTCATAACTTGTGGACACAATGTGGCTTAGTACTTTAGTAAAAACATCCATTACAGTAACGAAACAACAACCTGCTTCATCATTTCCTGTCCATTAGATGTCACTCTAATCCAAAGATTAAAATGTCTCTGAAACAAGAACTCCTGTCAAGAAAGCAACTGGTCTAAAATGCTTTGTATGTATTTGATTTTGTACAGATGTATCTTCTGCACCTGGTCTGAATCAGACAAGAAAACTCATGTCAAACTCTCTAAGTCACATGTCTTTATTGCATTTATCAAGAGCATGGCATGTCATCACGATGGAACCTGTTTTTCTTTCATTAAATTTGGATCAAAGCATAATTTATTCCATAATCATATTTATTATAAAACTGTATTAACAGGAATGTTACTGCAACACCACTGTGGTTCTGGTTTTCCCTTTCTGTATAATTTCTGCAGGCCACAGCTGTATCTCTAAATGTTTACTGTAAGAAATGTTGTTTTCCATAATACAGATGGATCTTAATGAGCATTCTCTCTCACAAACAACTGGTGCTTTTTTTTTCATCAAACAAAACTCCGCAGAGATGAGATCACAGACCAATTACATCTCACTCAGATTAAGAGTGATAATGTCAGGGATCCTCCTCAGTAGAAATACTAGTGTGTGTGCACTGAAATATGAATACAGCCTACACTGCACTCCAAGACTAGATCAAAGAGCTCTTTGGTGTTAAGCTGAAATCGATCCTGGGTTAAGACATATGTGGGTTTGAGGAAAAGCGTGGCCTCTTTTCAAGGGATTTTGGAGACACCACAGATCAGTCAGACTAGCTTTATCTTACTGTTAAAATAGAGGTTTCTGGTACATGTACTGAACTTTTCCTGTTTCTATTCAATTTTCAGTGCAGGGGTGTATACGCTCACTTATACCACCTCCCCTCTCAGTTGTACAGGAACATTTGGGGTTCATTAGTGGATATTGCATTTTATCTTGGAGACAAGGGATTGACTCTTGGCCAAGGTGATGTTTTCAACCTACATTATATGAAAAGAGAATTTGTTAATTCCCGTCAAACACACTGTGGCTTTGCCTCATATGCAGTGTTCAAATTGTTCAAACACATACACAGCGGGAGGCCTGAGGATAAGTTTGACTCATGGGGCCCCAGAAGACAAAAATGCTTCAGGGAAAATATGACAAATAATGTAACGCCCCTGCCCCCTTGAACATTGGGATGCAGCTTAACTGCTTGAGTCTTAAAATAAACTACAGGCAACCCAGATTTTAGTAATACTCAGAACACTTTAAACCAGGTTACATCAAGGATTAATAATGTATTATAACTGCATATTAACAGCCACAGGGCAATATGTTAACAAAACAATCTCGCCTCAAGGCCAATTTAGTAGCTGTACAGGAGCTGCCCATCATATCACAAACTCTTCCTGCAGATGGAGTTTGACCAGTTGTCAGGAAATCTTCTTTTTCTTTTTTTTTTTAGCATATCTTTTTAAGCCAACATGAGCGAGAAGTCATTGAACTGTAAAAAAGTAGATAATTAAAAAAAAATCTTTCTTGAGAACTACAAAGACTCCTGCTGATGAGGTTCATGTGATATGACTGAAAGCTCCAGAACAACAATGGCACTAAACTCATCCTGAGGTAGAGCTGCTGTTTTCAAGGTCAAGAATGAATTTTGAACCTCTGATTAAACCTAAGTATCATAACTGTTTATTATCAATCCACTCATTTTTATATGACATGTTATATAATGTGTTATTAACATCAGGGTGCTTCATGTAAACATGATGAATGGAGAGTTGTTATGGCTGCCATAATAACTTTTTCTTCGTAACAGCTTGTCTGCTTCTAGTTAAGGGTGACTGTTGTCATCTGAACAGACCATACTGTATCAAAGTTTCTGCAGCTAAATAGAATACGTGTACATGAAATAATGTTAAATCTTTTTACTGTTATGTACTGTGCCGCAGAAAGACACAAACATCCTGTTTCAGATATCAGCACATCCTGACTTCACTTGAAGCTGTCAAAAGTCATGCAATAAAAATAAATATTCACCATTCATTATGGTTACCACATTATGAAACTACTCCATCACAAATAAACAGTCCTGCATTTATCATTTTACTTAAACAGACGTATGTACAAAAGCAGCCTACAAGCAGTAAAAAGTACACAAGGCAGAAGAAAGGCCCCTGCTGTATTATATAACTGACGTGTAATGTGTAGCTACTTACGGTGGAGTTAATTTCAACTGCTTTATTTACTATTAGTAGTTTAAACTGTAACCATGCTTAACATTTTATAAGATGAGTAAATGTTTTGTATGCAAAAAACTTAATCTGTAAGGTAACTATAGCTGTCCAGAAATGCTATGAGTAAAAAGTACAATATATCCCACTGAAATGGAGAGGAGTAGGACTATAAAGTATAGTGTAAAATGGAAGTAGTGTAGGTTACTTAATACTGTTTGTTTAATCCTTACAAACACCTAATTATGTGTATAATGGGCAAGTTATGAGCAAGCTTTAGACCAGCGGGTAGGCAGGTTTTCTTACTTTTGGACAGAGACAGACTTGCTGTTTCCCCATGTTTCCAGTGTTTATGCTAAGCTAAGCTAAACGACTGGTGGCTGTAGATCAGTGGTTCTCAAGGTGGGGTCCAGGGACCCCCAGGAGTCCTTTAAGGGGTTCCAGAGGGGTCCCAGCCAAAAGAGGAATAATTTATTTTCACTGTAATCGCATCCACAACTTACTTTAGTTGCACTTTCTGTAGCCTAATAAAACATCTAAAAGCAAAATCCTATCTGATGGAGGACCCTGGCACAAAATCTTAATTTGACAAAATCAAATGGGCACCCATGGTCTAATTTGTGTCAAATTGGAGAACCCCTGCTGTGGCTTCATACTTCCAGGGTATGATTAAGAGTAGTAGCTTGTGTAACTTTTCCTTTCAGTCCAGTGGCCTACTTGAGTAAAGGCTGGCCTGTTGCTAATTATGTTTGTAAGTTTCAAAGTAGGAGGTTGAGGCTTACATGGAGCCCTTGAAGGCGGTATTACGTTTTCTCAGGGCTTTCCAGTGAACAGTTAATGTTTTTATTGGCCGTCCTTTTCCTTCTCCTCCCACTCAACCAAACCACTACAAACATATCTGTACTGTGAGGGTAGGCTCCACTCTGAAACTATCCGTCCTTGGTGGGGCACTGTAACAGAGAGAGAGAGAGAAAGATGGCCCACACAGACAGCCGAAGTTCAACTTTCCCTGAGATAGTGGAGCTAAACGTGGGCGGGCAGGTGTATGTGACCCGACTTGAAACCCTCACGGCGGTGCCCAACTCTCTCCTGTGGACCAAGTTCACCCAGAGCTCCCCTGGCGACCTGCCCACAGACAGCAAAGGCCGCTTCTTCTTCGACCGGGACGGCTTTCTGTTCCGCTACATTTTGGATTACTTACGGGACTCTGAGCTTTTCCTGCCCGAGTTTTTCAAAGAGAGGAGGAGGCTGCAGAAAGAAGCGGACTTCTTCCAGCTGCCGGAGCTGTCGAGGCGCCTCGCAGCGGCCAGCTCGTGCGCGGAGGACAGCGGAGACCCGGAGGAGGCTGAGCTCACCAGCCCGGTCACCACCACCTCCTCCTCCTCGTCCTCGGACAGGACCCTGCGCTCTCCTGGGACCGACTCCGGCTACATCACCATCGGGTACAGAGGCAGCTACACTATCGGGAGAGACATCCAGGCGGACGCTAAATTCCGCAGGGTTGCCAGGATAACCGTCTGCAGCAAGATCTCGCTGGCTAAAGAGGTTTTTGGAGACACCCTGAATGAGAGCCGCGACCCGGACCGCCCGCCTGACAAATACACCGCTAGGTATTACCTCAAGTATAACTTTCTGGAGCAGGCGTTTGACCGGCTGGCCGAAGCGGGCTTCCACATGGTGGCCTGCAACTCCACCGGGACCTGCTCGTACGCCAGCAACGACGGGGGGGAGGATAAACTGTGGACCAGTTACACCGAGTATGTTTTCGCCCGATGAACGGACTGAGAACTATGAAGGGTGCAGTCACGCTCGCGACTTATTTCAACTAATTCTAGGAGCCATTATCAGCTACAATAGTTCTTACATTGATTAACGCCCCCAAACTGGCAGGTTCAGACTCGCCTGGTTTCAGTGTAAAGTGTGTGTTTTTTGTCACTCTGCTCTGTGTAAGTGGGATCATCAGCCAGCATTAAACCTTTCTGCCATTTCCCCTGTTTTGCAATTGACTACTCCATATTGAAGCATAGGCTACATTTCATTGGTTGGTGAGGAGTTAAGACAGAGATGACTCTTTTGATATAAATGCCCTCAGTTGTGCTATTTTTATGGCTTTCACACAGACTGGCTTGTTGTTAAAGCTGAGGTAAGCAACTTCGAGGAACCGGAAGAGTTCAGCTATATTTTTTAAAGTATCCAACCGAGAGACAAAAAAAAAAAAAACACCCCTCCCTCTTAAGCCACCCCCCCCGAAAACACAACACAGGTACGCAGATAGGCAGTTAGACAGGCAGGCTGGTCAGCCAACCATGATTGGTCCATCCTATGACAGTCCTGTGACAGCTACCGATACCTGATGTTTTTCCATTTGTGTGTAAGAGAATTTGATGTATTGATGGCTCTCTGTATGTAAAGAGAATTCCAACAGGTAAATAAATTGCCTACCCCAGCTTTAAGTAACATATTACTGAGGGTGGCAGAAATGTTAGGAGCTGATCCTTACTGAACTGTGCTTGCATTGTCATGTTATTGTAGAGAGGCTACTGATGTTCTGAACACATTAACTAGGACAGGTGTTCTGTATATAGCCTTATGTTTGGTCTGGTTTCCACCCACAGCTCCTTCTGTATTATCCTTATAACTCTTAAGTGTTTCATTGTGGGGGATTGGAGTACAAGTGAGACAGTTAGTTATTGGTGTTATACCTTTATTAATTATTTGTTGAATTTGATTATATCGAGCACACAGGCAGTATCACTGTTTTTGAGATTTGGATTTGGGACTTTTTCCACAATGCTACAATGTTATGTTCCATCTATGAGCAAATGTCATTGTTTTCTCTTGAGATATCAAGCTACAGCAAATAAAGTGTGACACTGTAACACTATCCACCTCATCGTCCCCTTGGGTTCACTGTGAAAACGCTTCTTTTTCAAATACATTAATGCTTCCTTTCACACAAGTAAGCGTGCTTTTTTTGTCTTCTCAGTGGACCAGTGTTTTGGTGCTTTCTTTGTGTATATGCCAAAAAGAGAGAAAGGAATTTAAGAAATGTACAAGACCGCCATTGATATATTCATCTAGCAGGGGAGTTTCCTCGCGCGATCAAGCCAGACTGACCCTCACTCATGGATACTTTTACAAGTAAGGACATATTAGGGATCAAATTCCCCATTGAAAAAGCAATGACCTCGGTAGAGTGTAATGCCACTGAAAAGTTTTGATGAGAATTTGACCTGAATTAAGTCACATCACATTAAATGTGACATTTATCACATTATAAATAGATACATAGGCCATTGAGGCCAATAGGCCTTAGTGTTGTAGTAGAAGAGCAGAATAAATTTAACTGACAGCTACATTACATCAGATACTACATTATATCACTTACAATCTACCATCATGTCACGGGTTTTCTGGTGAAGGCTGACACCAGTCATGGTGCAAAAGGCACTGAAATACAATGACAGTAGACGTGTTGTCTTCATTCAAAACTCCATTGTGAAATTTACTAGTTTCTGTGTATTGAACATAATTTAACCCAAATTGAGGAAGAGTAATTCTTTACATTTTCATTTCTCACCACAGAGGTTTATCATATTAAGATATGCAAATTACTCTGAATTATGTACATTTTCACAACTGTTTCCACTAAATCACTTCTCCTTTTACCTGAGGTGGAGATTTTATGTCCAGTTCACTAAAATTAAAATAAATAACAGCAGATTGTGGCCAAAAGCAGAACTTGGTTGCAGATCTGGCCGCCAAGCATAGCAGAGTGTCCTTCTCTGCAACACAGAAGAGCTCTGTTATCTCCCCTGGGCAGGATGGGAAGGGGCGGGGGGGTTCTCTTTGGCTGACAAGTACAGTAATCAAATGTCTGTTTCCTTGTGGGATCCTGGGGCACATATCCAAGCTATCCCAGGATCAAGTCTAATACCAAAAAAAGGCTTTGTGTGGGCACTGTTTGGGCGTACTAAATCAGCAAAATGAATCCTTTACTTGTCAGGTGTCCAGGATTACTGGAGCTGTTACTGTAAAACATTTTAAAGGGAATTAATTCCTTAACTCTGTATGCAAACAAAGTCATATGAAGACATATACACAAACAAGGATGCACACACACACACACACACACACACACACACACATCTCCACTTCTCCAACAACCCAACCTCCCACACACGCTTCTGCTACCATAAAAGCTTCATAAGAGCTTCAAAGAGAGACGTGTCTATACAAGAGACCTCGTATCTGCTGTCAGCTGATGCTGCCATCTGGACAGGAAAAAGGAAGGATCGACCGCAACTCTTCCTCTAGTGTGATCACCAGAAACAGGACGTGGTGCTAGCAAAATCAGACACATTTGTCCTCATCATACGTCGCACTTTGCATGCATTGTTAAGAGAAAACAAAATGGGTGAACGCTTTCAATTGCTCTGAGATGCAAAGATGCACTCCAATAACTTACATCTAATATGTCAGATTGAGACCGCACGAAATGATAGGACAAATGTTGGTCAAAAGACACATAAAATATTACATTTAAATTTCCTTTTCTTTTTTTTTCTTTTTTTTGCTCATTGGAGACAATGATGAATGTCTCTGCCAAGCAGCTATTTCTAATACAGACCATGTTGTGCGTGTGTGTGTGTGTGTACTTGGTGAAAAAACACCTCCAAAACACATTTCACTCGATGTATGCTATTTTTTTTAATGTAAGAAAACTCTGTCAGCCAAATGCTGAAAATGTGCATGCACACACACTCCCACACACATAAATGAACATGCAGAGCGCAGGAGGGAGACAGATAAAGAGAGCCAAATTAGCCAATTTGCAGAGTTGGAGATAACACAGACGTGCTGGCTTTCTTCATATCAGCCTCTATGGGCTGAAGCTTTCACACTTTCTCTCACAGTCTCTGCCTTTAGCTCACTGTGACCTGCACGTCTTTACTATTGTTTCATTTCTCCAGCTCGTCTGATATAGACACAGCACACTGTTAACAGAGAGAACAACACATGAATAATTAATCCAAGCTGTGTTTCTCTTTGTATAGATCAGATGTGAGAGCAGAAAATAAACAACTGTGGCCCTCAGCTAAATGTAAGAACATCCCCCCTTTGTTTCCATATTATCTGAGCTGTCCCATTTACAGTAGATCTCCTTCACAGTGTGTGATGACAGTTGCATTTATCAATACTGGATACTGCAGGATTGCTCAAGTACTTAAGCATAGTTGTGAAACATAACCATGAAAAACAGACTTTTGGGTTGTTGAAATTCTGACTATAAATTTAACATTTACAAAAGGACTGAACGCCTTATAAAAGTCATAGAAAGAAGTGAGGATATGGTTTTTCCACATGATATTTTTTAGAAGGATGAACTGAAACCATTGGGCTTTGCTCTCTGATATTCATCTTTAGTACCGTGTGGCCACCATGAAGCTTATACTGTAACAGAAAAGTAGCAAGTTAATTGCAAAATATTTCACAATCACATGTAATAAGTCTGTATTAGTTAAACAAGGATTTCACTAAACATGAAACACTTTATTTATATGCAGAGTGGATTCATTTTATTCCTGTAAGTCAGCATAGTAAATCTGTCTAGGCTACAAATACATCTGTTACATAAAAAAAAAGAAAGAATAGTTCAACGTTTTGGGAAATGTGCTTATAGCTTTCTTCGCATTGAGTTAGATGAGAAGATTAATACCACTTTCACATCTGTCAGGCTCCGTCTGACGGTAACAAACACTGCCTACCAGCAGCTCTAAACCTCACACATGACATAAATAAAACCACAGCTTGTTGTTTACAGGTCAGGTTTTGCACAAATTGCACAAATGAGATACTACATGTTAATCAGTTAATTAGCTAAGCTAAATAAGCTTCTTGTCTACCACCGGGCAAGAAGGCAAATATATTTCTGAAAATGATGTGCTAGTCATTTAAAGGCACAATCACTAATTAATAAAAATTTCAATTAAATGTAATTTAAAAAATCGCAACACAAGTCTGGAACCTGCCATCATTTCTTTTGATTAGGGCTGACCCTGAATAGTCGAAGATACAATGCTTCGATGGGCAGGGCCTGATTCGACTGTCAATCACACCGTGGAATCTTCGCAGTGGCATTATGAAACTAGGATCATACCATTCTTGCAATATGGGGGCGCTCAATGTCTGTTTTTTCATAGAACTACTGTTATAAATATCATGTAAACATATAATGCTGTAAATAACTTTCGATAAATGGATTAGTTGATTTTTAGTCAAACTCATAATTTTTACAAACCTCAAATATTTGTGGTCAAAAATAAGAGATTGTCCCTTTAAATATCTGTAAGGTTTCTGAAGAAATTCTTTAATAGTAGGTCAAACAAGAGCTCAACAGTTGATTCATCAACTTGGAAACAGCAGTTGACACAACAATCCCAACTCAAGGTCCACTGACTTCCTTGCTCTGGGTCTTTTGATCATATCACATGTCTTTCATTTGCCCACTGAGTTTGCTCAGTTGTGGAAATATGGAGTCTTTCCATGGTTCTGAGCACCTTTAGGACTTCTTATCCATGTTGACTTAAAAGTTGCACTTGACACTTCATTCATGACACTGGAAACTCTCACCACAAGGTTGTTCTGGAGCTTTTTAAGAGCTCTTCAATCTCTTCACTTATCTAGGTGTTAGAGCAAACACCCCACCGGTTAAATAAACTCTGAGAAGTTTTGCAGTCATTGACTGCTAATGTAAAGTTCACATACTGTAACCACCACAGGATTACATCACTGTTTGCTCACCTCCTGAACACATAATTAGCACAGTTAAGTGTTTGTGTTACCAAACTGTGAAACCATTAATGGTCCTGCATTCCTTGAATCATTAACTGTTCTTGGAATTGAAATAAAAAAGAAAGGTCTTTATGAGTATTTGTGTCTGATCATAGTGAATATGATGTATTAATGACCTTTTCTTTTTCTCCAAACACAAGCACTTTCACAAGAAAACAAACATCCTCTTTCACAAATCCTTCCCTGGAGCGTCCGTCTGGCAAAGCCACTAAAACACTGTTTAAAGCCGCAATCCATCATTTGAACGCCCGGCTGTGCTCTTGAATTGTGATACACTAATCCATAGCAATTTGATGCAGATATCTTTCATACTGTAACATCATTCAGTTTTACAATCTGGCAGTGTTGTTATTGTCATAATGGATGGCTTACCTCATTTCCTCCTCAATTATAAGAAGTGACACAGGCCAGCACATTCTTCTTCAATTTTTGTGTGTGTGTGTGTGTGTGTGTGTGTGTGTGTGTGTGTGTGTGTGTGTGTGTGTGTGTGTGTGTGTGTGCGCATGTGTGCGCATGTGTGTGCGTGTGTACGTGTGTGTTCCTACAGTTGCTGAAGGAAATGAAAGCAATAATAAATTCTAGTCAGAACTTGCTCCCCCTGCAAGACTCTGTGAAGGGCAGCCTGACATAAGCCTCTTTCGACTTATGAAGTGAAATCCAACAATAAGACAAGACATAGAAATCTGCATAGACAAGCTTTTGTTCTTCTGCTATCCTGTTTCTTAAGGCTGCAAATGGTTTCCTTTTTTAACAAGCTCTTTCGTGAAGTGGAGTCAATTCACAAAAATGAATGCCTGAAATTACAGCGAATATTTTAGATTTGGCTTTGCATGTCATGCTATCAGCCAAAATGAGGAGAAAACCCAGACATAGGTGCAGACAGACAGATTAAAATGTGTGATCCTCCAGTGGCCATGTTATCTGTCTCCTTCAAGGTCTCAGCCTCAGACCATAAAGGTCTTTCTCCCTTTCTGCTCTGTGTCATTTTGTTGGGCAGAGGGAGGGTGTAAATGTCGCCAGTCTCCGCTGAGCTGCTCTCAGCGCCCAGCAGTAGACCGGAAATTGGTGCAGCTCCCAGCGACGGAGCTGAGCCTTGCACTGTGCCGGTGAAAATAAAAGGTAAAAGGCTGCCAGCATCAATCAGCTGCAGGGAACATAGAGGAAAGAGAGGGAGCATCCTCCTCCCCTGCTGTGGCTTCCTTTCACAAGAAGTGCAAGCCCCCCCCCCCTCTCAGGGCTGTCTGAAAGGGCAAGATGTGGAGGAAGTCCAAAACTGAATCATCCTATCATCCCCTATTTGTGTAAGTTGGTCTGTGATACTGTGACTAAGGTCACTTTCATGTGAGCTGTAATGCCATTTCACAAATAGTAATATTTGGTTAAACAAAACCTGATACTGGAGGAAGTATCATCTTTACACAAGTAGCTCATAGATTTTCACCTTTGTTTGCTTTTGTAGCTGCTGGTTTTGTATGATTTCATACATTTCATGACTGTTCCCCTTTATGTGTATGTGTAAAGACAGTCCTACTCATCCCATGACTTATTCTGTAATGCTGTGAGGTCCACATTTGTACTTTCTAAATGAACTATCTCACCATTGGATGGATTTCCACAACGTTTGCTAACAACATTCTGCGCCCCCTCAGGATGAATTGAAAAAACTTTTATGGCCCCCTGACATTTCATCTGGCACCAACATCAGGTCAACATTTCTATTTGTCCGATACTTTGGTTTAATGCAAACTAATGACATTCCCATCAGCCTCAGCTCTACTTTGCAAGCATTTAGTGAAAATAAGTAAATGTAAGCATGCTAACACACAAGACTAAGAGTGAACATGGTAAACATTTTACCTGCTTAACATCAGCATGTTAACATTGCCATTGTGAGCATGTTAGCATGCTGATGTTAGCATTTAGTTGAATGAACCACTGTGCCTGCATGACAGTAGACATAGCTCTGTTAGTTGTTCTACATTTAAAACAAGCCAGACCTCTTGTATAAACAACCTTTGAGGCAGTGTGATTAACTGACTATTAAGAAATTATGGCCCCAAACCATAGTTTAGTCATGAATACAGTTCAAGTGAGGAGTGCAGATACACATTCCTGGTTGTCCCGCTTCTTTGTCTGTTGAATTGGATGCCTCTCTGCCTGTCTGGACAATGTTACACTGTCAGTGATGTTCCACTGCAAGGATCCTTGCCAGATATCTGCAAGGCTCAGACACTCCTACTTCTTCCTCGCTTCTTCCTGTGTCATCCTGATAGACAGTCCTGGTAGTGCAATGGTAACAAATGATTGACAGGTAGACAGAGGGGGTTAGTGCCTCACTTGACTTGAAACAATTTCCTCCTGTCATAGTACATTCCTGTGTGCCACTTTGAATAGCAATAGTGTGTTAATGCAGTCTGCTATGTCAGCGTTTTAACGGCAAGCTATGTGTTACAGACGCTTCAACTGTTTACCGTATCGCTAGAAAAAGTGCCAATAGTTGTGGAACATTTATGAAATCTCAAAGAGATCTCATATTCATGCGAACAAACCAGCGACAGGAAGTTACTTTCTCAGAAACCTTACATTAGCAAAGATAAACAAGATTTAAAGTGGATGTCTTAAAGACAGGATAGACCATAGATAGAACCAGTAGTCAAGGGACTTTTAAGTAGGCCTAATGATAAAATATGTGGCCAGCTGGACAGAGGACCTCTTTGGGAAACTTTGGTTTGCATGAAAATCTGTTTTCTCTAAAGCACAGTAAAAGCAGTTTTAAAATAGTACCATAAATAACAGCTTTGGGGCATCTCTGAATTCCTCCCATGAAAAAAAAAGAAATCTTGAGGTGGTTTCCCATACCCACAGGAAGCAGTGGGTGCCTTAAATATTCTGACGGTTCTCTGACAAAGACCAGGGTCATGATTTTCCACATGGCTCTGCTATCATCGTCTTAAATAAGAAAACAGCCACAGTAGCGTTTTGAAAAAGTGGAAAGTGGTGCTCCATACAGATCTCTCCCATCATTTGTCTCGGGGTTACACTTGTCAGTTGCAGATTTAAAAATGTGCTTTGTAGATGCCCAAACATACATAGAAATCAGCATTATTCAACAGCTGTCCACTTGTTTGCGGTCCAGATGTTTTTAGGTCTGATTGCAACCTTCCATTCAGCCTGGCAGATTATGTTGTGCTCATTTCTAAAGTATGATGCCCCAAAAAGCACTAAAGCATAACATCAATGGTAAGCTAAGGGACAAGTATTGTGCTCTGAAAATGCTGCACACTGAAGACATAGTTATGTTCTTCTGTAGTTTGGATTTGTTTGACTGATCACCTGAAAAATAGTGAACAAGTTGAATCACAAATGAAGCATAAAAGGATTATATCTCACTGATGGAAGGAGAGAGTTTAACTATTGCACTAAAGATTGTTTGACATCTCTACTCTGTAAACATCAGCCACAAATTCAATCTGGTTGATCTTTCACCTCTCAACAAATCTGAAGTAACTAATGTCTCTACATGTATAGCCTGCCCGTTCTGTTTGACCCTCTGCTGTTTCCGGCTTACTGTACTTGTGGTGTTTAAAATGGGTCAGACTGAGAGTCACAAGAGTCATCCCAAACAGATGGAGCATGTCACAAACTGAAAAAAAATGTCTTTACTAGTGCCTTGTGGGAACTGAACGCTCCCTTCTAAAAAGACCAGGACACAGTAAACCATAAAAACATTTCCATCCAAAAGGCCAAGAGCACTGGATGACCGATGTTTAACATCAGTTTTGTCTCTGTCCACAGAGAGCTCAGTGATCCAAGAACCAATAAGATGATTTCTACAAGGTGAAGCCAACTATGTAGTCACTGCCTCATTGACCTAATTAACATCTTTGCTCTGCTACACTATTCTTGCAGCTTCCTTTCCTAAACTTGTATCTTGCTTGTTCATCTGAGTTGAAAGGCAGCACGAGGAGGAGTGCCAGTGAGGTCTATTTGAGCTGCTGAATATGTAACTTGAATTATTATACAACTTCCTCATATGAATGACATACTGCTTTTAATGCTGTAGCAGGCTACAATGTTTACTCGCACATGGGATAAATGACTGCACTTTAACCTTCCTTGTGATCCAAACAAAAGGTCACCAAGAACATTTCTCTATAACTTTACTTTTGTTTTTACTGCAGTGAGCAAACAAACCACAGACTTCTTTAATTTACCAGTCTGAACCATTTTTAGCTACCATTTTAGGGAATGGCACTTCTCCATTTAGAGGCCTGTCTTCCCTTTTGTCAGTTTAACCTTACTTCACCAATTTCCTGTTAAAAAAAGACCCAAATAAATTGCATTTGTGCTCGGCAAAGTGTGTGTGTGTATATACATACACACACACTCCTATATATCAACTTACATTTGAACAAAAAAAGAATACTCTCTGCAGTGCTAACTAGTGTTTATGTATCTAGTTCCTTTGTACTTACAAGGAGAAATGACTGTGGCTTGCAGCACACCATTTCAGTAGTTTATAAAAATAGATACTGTTTTCCATTAGTAACTGTTGCCAAAAGGGACTTTAAAGCAGTTAGATCTGGACAGTCTTCACAAGAAATGCCATATAAGAATTACAAGACAGATATTCTACCGGAATATTTCACAATAAAACGCTCTTTACTTAAACAAACACTACGTCACTATAGCAGAGGCGTAGTAAAACACAGTAAATCATTAAACTCAATAAAACAGTACACAGTAAAACAAAGAGGAATCTTCATAAAAAAAATAAAATGTACACACACACACACACACACACACACACACACACACAGATTTCAAAAAAGAAATTTATTGGTGCTGGGGTTCACTGGCACAGATAAGAAATCATAACAGAATTAAATACCTCCATTTCAATTTGAGGTGTATTTTTTAAACTTACCAGATAAACCAGAATACCAAAATACATACATACTGATTAACTTCACGGGTGGACTTACAGTTCATTACCCACATACCTTACTACACAAGAGCAAACAAGCACAGCATTTAGTCCAATTTTAGTTCCAAGAAATGTTGATACACAGATGAAATGTTGCATTACACAACAGACTAGAAGATTAACAAAAAGTTGTAGTCTTTCACAGCATAAAGCATCTCATGTAGAATGTGCTGCATCTTTGTAGTGGCGGTTAATTCTTGCATAGTAAGTGGATTCCCTATAACTAGATGCCATTGGAATCCGCTAAAGTTACACAAGTACACACTGGCAAGCACTTGTATTTTTGTTTCAGTGTCAAAATATCAAAAATACAAGTCATTTTGTACACAAAGGATTTAACAAGGCATCACTGCTCAAATTGTTTGATCTCAAATAATTTGGGCATATTCAAATAATGTCATTTCTACCTCCAGTCTTACATTTAAATTTCTCTTTTACTATGAGACCAATGATGCCACCGTGTGGTATAAACATGAATAACAAATAAAACCCTTCCGATTATGTTCAGTGCACTTTATTTTGAAAAAACATTTCAGTTAAGATGCCCATTTTCACATGATTTCTCCCAAAGTGCACTTGGTGAGATTACAACAGAACAGAAAAGTGCTTCAGTACAACTTAACATGCGTCTCCATAGTTCAGTTACATTGACAAGAAATATGAAACAAAGAGCAACACCAAAATTAAGATAAAAGCACCAATAATTCTCATCATTACTTTATTTCATATATTAAATTGAAATTTTCTTGGAAACAAATCAGCAGGAAAAAAAGGACAGAAACTCATATTTGATTAAAAAAAAAAAAAAAAAAAGCCATCAAGAGTCTACGTTACCTATAGATCTACAAATTGTCAAAATTTTTAATCAAATCATAGAGTTAACAGTTTTACCAACAACTACTGTAGGACACAACAGTCATGGCTTGGCTGTGTGGATGATGTTTCCACAGTGTTTTTCTAGTTTTATCCAACAGGAAGTCCCCGTGATTCAGCTGCTTACTCTGTAATCTGGAGTACGGCATGTTGGTCACATGGGGGGGGCACCAGAGGCTAAAATGTTAACAAACAAGTACATCTGGTTTAAGTATGTGATTAGGATTCATTCTTCATTTTTCACTGCAAGGACATATGCTATAAAAGAGCACTTATACTGATTCAGAAAGAGTCCGAGCAGGAAAAAAAAAAAAAAAAAAAACACAAACTGGAAAGGCTAGTGACATCAGGTACAGAAACTGAGAAAATTACCTCAACTAGTTGTGTTTGATACATATCACACCTCTCAAGGACGACAATGACTAATACTCACACTTGAGTTGGAAATAGCAGGGCTCACAGTAGGGCTTCCTTTTTCGGATTTGAACCTGGACTCCAGTCTCAGTTCCTCCGAGACGTCGATGGCAGCCCACACACTGAGAGCAGGAGGGAGAAGCGAGAAAAGACTATTTAAAAGAAATCCAGCTGACCTGTAAAGTGGGCAGTGTGTCTAAATCACCAGATTGTCTGCCACCCAAGCACAAACAACTAAGCCTTGTTTTTGCATAAAACAAAAACACCCATGTGCGTCTGTAACTTATATGGAGCAGAGAGTTGCAGAAGTGAATCGACTTTTGCATCTACATGCTAAATAACCTGGGTCAACTACATCTGGGGGTCCTCTGCAAGTGAGATTTTCACAATAAGGATCTAAAAGCGAAGCAGGACAACGGGCTGGCTTCTTCCACTCAACCATCATATGTAGAAAACACGAGGCTGAGAGAGGAATAGCACACAGGACTACCACACCAGAGATGACCGCCAGGCGTCTTACACACTCTGGTTAGGAAAGACAGAAGCATCAAAAGGTGTCAGAAATGCTCTTACTAGCAGGTGCCTATAAAGCAGACTACAGATATGACACTCCTGCTGACCTTACTAAAAGGTGCGGTCACATTAGTCGTCGGTCTAATGAAATGTTCCCACAGAAAGCACCAAAAAAATGCTGTCACGGGTGTGACACAAGTCATACATATTGGGCTGAGTAATCATGGGTGTATGCAGTCCCTAGTCAAGTTTACATCCAAATGCAGCGCATATTTAAAACGAATATTGTGAAAATTCAAAATGATTTAACGTGTTTCCTGTCACTACCGGTTAATATTAGGGAGTTGGGCGCATGATGGGTGTAGCTGGTGGTGCTAATTCTTCAGTCAGGTGCCATTAAACCATTGCAGAAGAAGACAGTGTAAGGAGATGATGCAATTCAAGTTGCCATGTGGGAAAACATGATGGAAATTTATCCACGAGCGTGTATATCCATATTATTTCTCTATTATTTCTTTTGTATTAATTATATATTAGTTGAATTTTAAATTTCTCTGTACATGACTTTGTTCAACACCTGTCATTTATAAATACATTTGACTGACTTGATACAGTGGGGAGAACAAGTATTTGATACACTGCTGATTTTGCAGGTTTTCCTATTTACAAAGCATGTAGAGGTCTGTAATTTTTATCATAGGTACACTTCAACTGTGAGAGACAATCTAAAACAGAAATCCAGAAAAATCACATTGTATGATTTTTTAAATAATTAATTTGCATTTTATTGCATGACATAAGTATTTGATCACCTACCAACCCGTAAGAATTCCAGCTCTCACAGACCTGTTAGTTCCTGACCTGTTTTCCACTCATTACCTGTATTAACTGCACCTGTTTGAACTCGTTACCTGTATAAAAGACACCTGTACACACACTCAAACTGACTCCAACCTCTCCACAATGGCCAAGACCAGAGAGCTGTGTAAGGACATCAGGGATAAAATTGTAGACCTGAACAAGGCTGGGATGGGCTACAGGACAACAGGCAAGCAGCTTGGTGAGAAGGCAACAACTGTTCGCGCAATTATTAGAAAATGGAAGAAGTTCAAGATGACGGTCAATCTCCCTCGGTCTGGGGCTCCATGCAAGATCTCACCTCATGGGGCATCAATGATCATGAGGAAGGTAAGGGATCAGCCCAGAACCACACGGCAGGAACTGGTCAATGACCTGAAGAGAGCTGGGACCACAGTCTCAAAGAAAACCATTAGTAACACTACGCAGTCATGGATTAAAATCCTGCAGCGCATGCAAGGTCCCCCTGCTCAGGCCAGGAGGAGGAATGGGCAACTAAGGAGTAAGAAGCATCTCAAGGTCCTGGAGTGGCCTAGCCAGTCTCCAGACCTGAAAGTCTGTATTGCCCAGTGACAGCCCCGAAACCTGAAGGATCTGGAGAAGGTCTGTATGGAGGAGTGGGCCAGCAGTCCCTGCTGCAGTGTGTGCAAACCTGGTCAAGAACTACAGGAAACGTCTGATCGCTAATTGCAAACAAAGGTTTCTGTACCAAATATTAAGTTCTGCTTTTTTGATGTATCAAATACTTATGTCATGCAATAAAATCCAAATTAATTATTTAAAAATCATACAATATGATTTTCTGGATTTTTGTTTTAGATTCTGTCTCTCTCACAGTTTAAGTGTACCTATGATAAAAGTTACAGACCTCTACATCCTTTGTAAGTAGGAAAACCTGCTAAATCAGCAGTGTATCAAATACTTGTTCTCCCCACTGTATGTTTAATGTCCACACGTTTTCCCCTGCTGCCATTTTTTATCTTAAGTGGAGCGGCATGATTCATTTGTTTATTTTTTTTAAATAGACTCTTCCACCTCCAGCCGAGTATAAAATGATAATTTTCCCCACCAAATTTTGGCCATTTCTCAGGGTTTGTTTTATGCACAAAATAAAAATGTGCTTAAAACCAGGAGAAAGGAAAAGCACTTTATGAGAAGCTGTGGTTTTCAGCATGGTAGTATAATTTTGTGCAAAACGAGGTGGCGGCACACTGCAAGAACAATTACTTCTCCATTTCCAAACACAACACATCACTGTTTCTATTGGCCAACCATGTGCACTCACACATCAAAGGTGAACTCTAAACTGCGAGAGTGACGGAGCTCATAACAGAACAGTAACCGCTTCCATAGATTTGCAGGGATTGGAGCTACTGTGACCGCACCTTAACCCAGTCATGACCTCTCACCTGGAAACAGGCGAGGTGGAAGCAGAGACTTAGGGCCTCTATGACCATGGCTGCCCCACTAC
Organism: Micropterus salmoides; assembly: GCF_014851395.1. NCBI lineage: Eukaryota > Metazoa > Chordata > Actinopteri > Centrarchiformes > Centrarchidae > Micropterus > Micropterus salmoides. The sequence goes on along the minus strand of NW_024044348.1, from coordinate 16,067,969 downwards.
CCAGGGCACGTTCACACACACAGCAAGTCCTCCTGCCACTGACCATCCTGGGGCAGCACATGTTAACAGTGTGAGGCCAAAATGTATCACAAGACATAGAAAATAACACAACATGCACAAGAGAGAGAGGCTCTATATTTGCGTGAATCGCGTACCCGCCCTGGTGAGAGTCCATGGATGTATTTCTCTGGGATAATATTGATCCAGTGCTGTAGCGGGAGGAGGAGTTCCTGCTTGGAGCACAGTAACCTGCCGCAGCTGAGTGTGGACGAGGGTAACTGAATGGAGTAGTTGAGGTTGGGGACTGACGCAAAGTATCCAGGTCATCTAGAGACTCATGCCTGCAGGGAAGACATCAAAGTTCAGAAAACTATATTAAGGAAGGTGAAAGGAGGACATTTCATAAGCAAAGGTTGTGAAACGAATAGAGTCCCACTTGGTATAAATAAACCCACCTCTTCAGAGGAACCCCAGCATAGATCGGTTCCTTGTAAAAGCTGCTGCTGCGCTGACGTATCCAGCTGTTGTCGGTCAGAAGCTGAGTCCTTTTCTTCATCTCCTCCAAAATCTGCTGCCTTTCATGCTCAACCTTAGACACAGATTGTCCTTTTCTTCTCCTCTCATCACCTGGACCAATCAAAGTTTGTGGGGTAAGCCAAGTACATCATCAGAACAGAGGGGGATATGACGACAGAGGGTAGACTAACCTCTAATCTGTTTGTGGGGGCCAGCTAATGCTGGGGTAGACAAGGATTTTGCCCTATGGGAAGAGGAAAATAGTCCACATTATTATACAATTTGTTGTCATCTTTTGGTTTTCGAGAAAAATATGGGGTTTTAGCATCTGAACTGCATGCTGATGTTGGCTTCAAATAACACCCACCTAACAAAAATAGTCAAATCATCTTGCTTTATGTTAGTTATTTAAAAAAAAAAATAATAATACTACACAATACCATGCTGTGGTTGCAGACCAACATACTACAAAGACATTTATGCCCAAAGCTACATATAAAATATTATATATGGTAACTAGGCCCAAGTCATACAGAGTGTTTTAAAACAAAGTGAAACTGAGCTAGTCTTGTTCTAACCTGTGTGTAGAAGACAGCTGAGCAAAGCCACAGGAGTCCTCAGCCCTGAGGTATAGCATGAAGGTGCAGCACAAGCAGCAGGAAGCACAGCAGATTCAGCAGCAGTGTAGAAAATATTGAGTCAAAAAAAATCATGTCATGTTGGGAAAAAAAATAAAATAAAAAAACAAAAATGCTAAATGTCTCTAACCTTGCTTTCAATAGTAAGCACTATATGTAACACTGTTAAACTCAGCAAAGATGGAAAAGAGTTGCAATGTTATTTACCAGGCCTGTTCAGAAATCTTGTCATTCTGCACTCCTTGTGCATTACTTTCAGATTTTAGTCCCACTTCCTTAAGCTCATCTCTGTCAGGTCTCTGCTCCTTTGCTCTAGTTTTGTTAATCAATCCATTCACATGGAACCGGGTACTGGCAGGGCCCTCACCACCATTGGTCAGCACAGAGGTGTTCTGCTTCAAATATGAAAAAAAAAGACATGAGCCATATTTCTACTGAAACAATCTAGAGCAATGAAATTTATGGACCAGTGACCCTCAAATGGTTACAATGGGATTCCTAAAAGGAAAGAGAAAAAAAAAAATGGAAATCTTTAGCCAGAAAGAGTGCATCTAATTAGCAGTAAAGGTGGGGGTAGCAGGTTGTATTTGTTCCTGTCAGCACAGTAATCACAGATCTGTCAGAGGTACTGATAAATATAAGGGCCCTGGAAGGGCACACAACATTACCACTGACTTCCTGCATAACTCCCCCACCGCATCTTGTTGTGCCCTCTGCCACTCTGCCTCCAGCCTCTCCTGATCCCGCTGGTATTGCTCCTGAAAAACAAAAAGACACACACACACACACACACACACACGTTGCTTTAAACTTCAGATGAAGGTTATAATTAACAAGAAGCGTTAACCTCCTTAATGCTGTGCAGATCTGTGCTGAGAAAATAGTCTTCACCTGTAGGAGGCGCTCTTGTTCTTCCTGCCACTTCTCCTGCCGCCTTCGATCCTCCTCACGGTCCCACGACCAGCTGGATGAGGAGGGGCTGAGGGATGGCACCTGGAGCTGGTGACGCACAAACAGAAGGTGGTAGGCTCAAGCATGATCACAGTGCAGTGTACAAATTACACACACACACACACACACACACACACACACACACACACACCCCACCCCCTTATGTCTGAACATGCATACAAACATCCTTTGATCAAGTGGCAACTTACATCAGATATTGCAGATTCTGAACCTCCTGTTTGAAAAGATAACACGTCAGCAAATATCTCAGAAAGATGATCAAGATGTGTGTTATATCATATAGGTCACACATACACCACGCAAAGGCTGGGGACACAGTAGAAGACTCATGCATTTTGTCTTTTTGTGCGTCTTTCACTGGTTTCACACTTGATAACTTTGTTTATCCTACTCCTCTTTTGCAGCACCACGTAGCACAAGAACTTCAGGTTTAACTATAGCCAGAAGCCAAATAAAAACATGCACTGTACAGTTTGCACTGACTCCAAAGCTGGAGGTTAGCTGGCCACTTTGTAGCAAACAACACTCAAGCATATAGCCCTTCTAGAGGTGCTAGTGGCTACAGTGTTCACTGAAGACCAAAATACAAAAAGTTGGACAAAAGCACGCAATTATAATCATGCATTTGTAGAAGTTTACCTGGCTCAAATATCTGGTGATAACTATCAGACGTCTGGTGGCTCAGATGTCTGAGTATGAGAGCACTGTAGACCTCTCATGCGGCAAAATTCTCTTGGTCCTGACCAAGGATCAGGATGTCAGTAACAAGTCTGAATGTAAATCAACACACTAATCTGCTAATGTCTCCCCAGCCTAAAGATACTGCACGCAAATACTGAAAAAGAAACCATTAAGCAAATACTTAAGCATGCCATAGTAAATAAAAAATATATATAAATTTAAAAAAAAAGTATCCAAACGTGACAAGACAAATCTGTGTTCATTTGCTGATGATCCACTACAACTGATTTTTTTACGTCAGCATGTTGCTCACATACACACCACACATAGTACAAGCATTTACCACACAAGTAAACCCATGAGCTGAATCCTGCAGAGCCTGAAGAGTGATGCCATTGTAGCACGACACGTCAGATTCATTAACAAGCACAAAGGATAGTGTTACAAATCGGTCATTGTGAAAAAAGAATGAGAAAGTCGGCAATTAAAAACTGACAACCCATTAACACAAAGAACGTGGAAAACTTCAGCAAAAGAAGAATCTGTTGCACACTGCACACGGTATATTCTTGACATGATCAGTGCTGTCAGCTCTGTGGTTGCTAGGTAAAGTTGTGCCAAGCCAAGCACCGTTTCTTGCCTCCAGTTTGCAAAAACCATAAATGGCTTTTTGATGGAGAACCATAGCTAACATTCATTTACAGAAATGTTACAGTTTTAATAGTTGAAGTTAGGCTGCTTTGATTAAAATACTGTTAAGTTCTCATCACTGTATCTTCTGATTCCTTTTAATTAGCAGTACCCTACTTAAAAAAAAACAAAAACACACAAATTGTGCACTTTATTTGCTTTTAATGATTAACCATCAATTAATCAAGCCAAGCACCAGCCACCAAAGCTGCTACACACAAGTCTAACGTCAACCTGGAATTTTACCTTTGTGTTTGAAAAATTCAGCCCTCCTTGTCTGATTTTTCTTAATAATATTATTATTATCTACATGAAGAGGAAGGACGCATGAGGTGAGAAATTACATTTTGATTTGTAAAGTTATTGCTATTAAACACTTCATGCCTCTTATTACCTTTACTTCTGGCTGTCCTGTGGTTGTCAGCAAGCGCTCCAGGCATGACTTTACCTTGTACAACCTGGGCAGGTGAGAGAACACCAAGATTCACCTCATGAGCACCGCTAATTAAGCTGCGCTCTCAGAAGCAGCTTTCTGCATTTCATTTTTGAACTGAAGCGATTACTGGCTAAAACACTGCTCACATTGTCTGTCTGCCCATTGAATTTGGACACATTTCTGACTGTGGTTTCTGTAGAGGGACCACTGTTGGCATGGTGATCAGCGCAACCTATCAGAACGGGCACTGCGGCAGTCAGATTGAGGGTCATCCTGCTCTGGCCTGGCTGGTTGTGCTGAATCCCCTCACTGGTGCTCCAATCTAATGAAAACAACCAGTCATCAAAACTAAGACCACACTGCAAACCAGAGATTGTGACCACTGGTTAGAAGTTAGAGGTTCAATTATCACAAATAATTGTAGTAAAAGACATGAAATAGGACATGTTTTTTTTTGACTCATCTCACCCTTGTTGCCATAGCGCCGAATGTCCATGGTCAGACTGCCGGTTTGAAGGGAAGATGTAATTTTATCCTTCCACTGGCTGTAGTTCATGTGTGCCACCGCTACTCCATTAACCGCCACAATCTCATCGTCCACACGCAGCTGGCAAAGCTCTGCTGGACTGCCTGAGGAAGGAGGAAATGGCGTCAGAAAAATGAAAAAAGGTGAGAATGAGGCAAGCAAAACCTTTTTTTTTTTTAAAAAGGTATCCGCTTGAGAAATGATTCGTTTAGCACAAATTGAGAAACAAACTGATGGAACAGCAACCTTGTCATCAAGTTCACAAGTAGGCCAGTAAGCCAAAACTATATAGCAGCGGGTAAGTGACACCTCCTCTCACATCTTATTAAATATTCAGTTCAGTTTTAAATCACTGGCTACATTTTCTAGGTTGTTTTGTTGTTCGTGCACTAACTAAGTTAGCTCTGCATGTACAGTAAACACACAAGCGAAACAGTAAAACCTCACACCCCAGCGACCATTTCACTGTTTGAGAGTGCCGTTATTATGATCTGTTTGGATGATCAAAATCTATAAAGACATCTATTTTTTTAGCATAAAAAAAAAAGCATCTTTACGAATTTTCAGATAAAGGAGAAGCTGCTTTGTCTTCACAAATTGCCTCAGTAACATAATTTGTTGTGTTTTGGTTGTGACAATTTGTCTAAACTATCTGTGCTGAGGTCTGTCAATTTCTAGAATTACTGTTCTGTTTCTAAGTGCAGGATTGTGGAACAAATTTCATCTTTGAGAAGCAAAAAAACAACAGCACTGTCAGCACAACATAGCACTGCCATACCTGTCAATTAATTGTCCTTGTTGCACAATACAAGGCTCAAAGCAAAGGCTTGTTTCTCAATACTATGTCAGTCTAACCATAAATGTGATGTTAGCAATCTAGAGTTAAATATAGCTGAAGTCTTACCAGGTTGAATGGATTTGACTGTCACCCCTGCGGAGCCCCAGCGAGTCTGGAAACCAAAGTCTAGTCTACTGCTGGGTTTAAGAGTAAGGCTCACTCTCATGTCACTGTGATCCACCTGAAACACACGTACACACACACACACACACACACACACACACACACAAAAAGTGACACCCTGTGATCCAATGTCTTGTGCTTCCTGGTGGAAACTAGAAACTTTAGAGGGCTGCTACACAAATATAGTAAGGGATACACAGAGGTACCACTATTATGGACAATGTAGTGCATTCATCACAGCAGCCAGGCAACAAATGTCATCTTTGTGAAATTTATAATGTCATAATTTAGTAGTGTTTGCTTGTCAGAGATGCTGATTCAATGCAACATTAATATTTGTGGCTTTAGTTAGTGGTGGTCCAGGACTATTTTGGAAGGTGTCTCTTCAGCCCCTATTTACTCAGATTAGGAGAACAGAATATTAAGAAAACCATCTCATATGTAGCGTCCAAAACGGAACATAATTAGCTTCAAAAATATGCTGGTAACTCAATGTATATGCACATATAAGGCGGTTTGGGAGCAATACTATTTAAAGGCCCTCCACACCTCCTCAGGTGTTTCCACTTACTCTGCTGATTAGATTGATTAGGTTGAAGTTGGGCAACGCTATGCCGAGAATTACACAAGGTCACCAAATCAATGTACCAAAAACAATGCTAGATAAAGGAGTTCAGTTGTCTCACCCTCATAAGTGCTGGAGAACTAACAGGACAATGAGGAAAATGTAAATAGACAATGGAGATTTTAACTTGTCAAAGCAGTAACACACACACACACACACACTGTTTATGTCTGTTCACCACATGAATTAAGTTTGACTTGCTAATCTAAGATATGAATGTTTTGTTCCTCACCATCTTTTACCAAGCTTTTAATAAGAACAATCATTAATTACAACTTATGTTTCGGTTACAAAAGTGCATCAATAAATACACACAGTACAAATGTGTGCTGAAAAATAATACATACAACATACCTTTGGGCGGTCAATGCTCGCATCAGAGGTGAAAGTCGAGCTTTTGTTGTGGTGGGCCTGCTGGTTTGAATAAGGTTGCGGCAGTAGCTGGGTTTGGGTGTAGGGCTGATGACAGCCATTGATCTGAAGTGAGGTCTGGCTGGAAAGAGTGCCACCTTTCACCTCCTCCCCCTGTTCTGTACCATTCTGCTTTGATTCGGGGAATGGAGAAAGGGATTCCTCTTTGTCACTTTTCAACAGCAGACCCTGGTTGTCGTCCACCTGGAGATGAACAAAAACAACATGCTCCCAGAAGGACAGTACAGATACATTTTATCCCTCCATTTATTCTGCAGTATCAGTGACTTTACTAATTGTACAGTTGCCCAACACCAACAAATGTTCGTGGAAATAAAAATGTGTGATCTTGTAGTGAGTTGACACTGTTCACAATGGTGCAGCAGGATTTATATTATTAATGAGGAAGACAATACAACAAAACAAAAGGTAACACAAGCACACTCACATTTAGTTCTCACACACACACACACACACACACACACACACACACACACACACAGGAAATGCTCTCATTAAATTGACTAGTTTGGGCCTATTTGGCCGATTAAACAAGTCCCTCGAGTGCCAAACGTCCATTAAGCCAGTCTAGACTGTAAAAAATTTGTGAGGTAACAGGTCAGTCTACTTCAAAACCTCCTATGCTTTTTGAACACATAGGCCTAGCTACTGTTTCTGTCATACCCACCACTGTAATCACCTGCTTTTTGACATCGTCTGGATTTCACAACTGGACACAGTTCAAGTTGAAACAGGATTTAAAGCCTGAAAACTGACCATGTTGGTAATATAAAATTCATCTCTCTCTCTCTCTCTCTCTCTCGCCCTGGGTGACACGATAACTTGTCACGATGACCATGGGCACTGTAGTTTATTTTGAGTTGTTCATGTTTACAATGTTGTGTTGAAGTAAATCCACATTGCCACGGTGAAAGTGAACGCATGAAAACAGCGAGGGGAATCGTCTATTATATATATAAAAATTAAAAAAAGTGTAAAAAGTCATCAGTTCTAGGATGCTGTACCAGCTGATATTATTCTACTGCCATTGTTGTGTATGTTACTTTTATTTGGGAAAACATTCATTACTATGCTTTTTAAAGTTTGTTGTTTTTTTGTGGTAGGAGGGGTGGCAGTCATGCACCCATTACCTGCTTAAGTGCACACACACACACACACACACACACACACACACACGTATGATCATGCGATAATTTGTAAGAAGGATTTGTATTTTTCCTAAGAAATTAGCCATTTGTTTTGGTGTTAACTCATTCCCTCTGTGCTGTTTGCTCGTTGCATTTGCTGGAGTAAGTTAACTTTTTTTGTTGTTTCAGAGCTGGAATTGATAGGTTACTTTTGCAGTACTATAGGAGGACAGTGTTGGCGTGATAGTTTTTACTTTTTATTCCCAAAGAGAGAGAGAGAGAGAGGGGGGGGGGGGGTTCATGAGTCACAGCTCGCTATTAAACATAATGTGTAAAAAAGGTCAGCCATTGCTTGCTACCTTTGGTATGAATATAACAGAATTTATAGAAAAATGTGCTAAAAACTGCAGTGCAGTGCCCAGCTGTTTTAGGAAATTTTGTGTTTTTTAAAATATTAAACTGTTTTGAACAATGGTTTTGATCTTTTGGATCATGGACATTTTTTTTCCCCCAATAACAAAACATGTAACGCCAGACTTGTTCTTTAAGTCAATACCACGACAGGAAACAACAAAAGGGTAAAATAAAATTTAAAAAAGTAATCGTTTCCACTTTCATTCAATGAGCAACACTGCTATATTAGGGACAAACCGTGAACTAACTCACATTGCACAGCCTCGGCAGTGAAGACACCCTGAACTGCTTGGTCCCGAAGGGTCTGGCTGTGATTGCAGCAGAGAGACGGGATGAGCCCTCGGACCTCCGGTAACCACGAGGAAGGCTGGCTGAGCCAGACCACGACCCAGTTCTGGACAAGTACTTGTAGCCTGAAGCCTGCTGGCCTCTGCCTTGCTCCACAGCTGGTTTCCAAGAGGTCTTCTGGCTCTCTTCCTGGGACTTGTGGTTCTGGTGCTCCTCCAGAGCATCATCTCCTGCCTGATCAATGCAGAATGGAAGTTCCTTGTGACTTGACGTAGATGCAGTGGGATCACTGGTGGTGGCTGATTTTTTGGTCTCGTTTGGCTGTACAGTTGTGATCAGACTGGAGATTTGAGCTTTGACTTGGGTCTGGGAGCTGAAAGGGTAGTCCAGAGAAGGCGTGGCAACTCCTGCTCCATCTGAAGCCAGGGAAGCCAAGTGGGTCTCCTCACCCAAGATGTTCCCATCAGAGGCTGGCTTGACTCCAACTGATAATCCCTGAGAAGAAATGAGACTTTAGAGATTTGTCATTAATAGTGTACACTGTTATCGTTCACGTAGGCACCTTCACCACAAGGAATACTAAAGTAAAAACACAGCCAGGGGCATTCATTAAGGTCAGGGAGATAAACATAACTTACCTGAGAGTGGGCTGGGATATGTGGGCTAAGTGGAGTTGTGGGGCTGAAATGTGCCTCAGTGGCGTAGCTGCGGGCCAGTAAAGCTCGAGTACGTGGCCGGAGATCAGAGCTTGTTGATTTAGATGGAGGAGACGTGGAGTAAGGACGGGGGGCTGGATTATGCCTCCGTGGTGACTGCTGGTCTCTGGGGAATTGGAGTGTAAGGGAAGAGGAGCCAATGTTATAAAAAAAAAAAGAAGGGGGAGGATGTGGGTCATATTACATGAGTTTGCTGTGGCATCCTGAGCAGTTATCAAGCTAGGTCGGCAGCCTTTCAAACGCACTTTAAATAAAATGATTTGGGAGCAACAGGGTTTGGAAGATTTTGTGTTACATTTGTAACGGATGAGTACCTCTTTAGCAGTCCGCCTGCTTCATTCTTTTCAAAATTAGTCACAGCACCATTGATCATCTTGGTAATGACATGCTCTCTGTCTTGCGACTTCCTGCGGAGGTCAGACTTGGTACTCCTGCGACGGTTCTTCCACTTTGTCAAGTCCTGTAACAAATGCATTAACCAACAATGAGGTTGCTCATGTGCATACAACTACAATATCATAATCAATATTTTAAGACTCTTTTGACTGATTGCACTCTAGAAAACCATTTTGTTTATTTTGAAACCTAATTCTTTAGTAGCTGACAAAAACATTTAGTGGCATGACCATATTCAGGTGCAGTCTTGCCAACTGTCACCACGCAGTTCATTCAGTAGCTGTTCTGGAACATTTGATTATATCACACAATCTTCGTCAGAGGATGTTGTTTGCCCAATTGTTATGGAATTGTAGATGTTCAAATTCCCCCTTTTCTGACTCCAAACTCCTTAAAGTCCTCAGAAAACAGAAATGTGAACAGCTACAATTCCATTACAGCTGGGCAATCATGTGCTGAAGAACACAGAGCTTTAGAGCATATCACACTAATAGCTACTGAAGGGGCCCTGTAGTGAGATTATTTCGGCCACCTCTTTTTGTTGTAGGAATTTTCTAGACTTACATCCTGCCACTGAGCTTCACTGTCCTTGGGGGCAACGCTACACCTCCTTTTGTTTTCTTGATTCCACTCCTGTGCCATGCCAGCGTCCTGCCCCACGTCATAATTGGTGTTCCCATCAGGAACTTTACGCACAGGGTATACCATCGGAATGTCACTGAGTGATTTGCTCCTGGTTCAGACAGACAAAAGAGGCAAGACATGGAATAATGGATTTACAGAGCAAACAAAGATGGTATTTAAAACACTGCACATGCATCAAAGTGTCACTTGAGAACACCATGTAGCAAAACAAACATGATGAACAGTGTTGCAATGCAGCGCACAAAACATGCCGCACATGCAGACACGTACACACAAACTGCAGGCCAGAGTATTAACAGATGCAACATGGCACATTCTGCATCCAAACAACAAAATCCTTAGCCAAGTGCGAGCAGGGGAGTAGCACGCAAGTCAAGTAACACAGCAGTACAAATGGCAACAGATGTTGCTGTCTGGATAACACAACAGGCGTGACTTATAACAAGTAATATCACGGCTGCAGGCAACAGAGGATGTCAGATGTGACATTAAAATAACTTACAGCAGCATTTAGCAGGTGGTATATCAAAACTGTGACATGGTTTGATAGGAGAAACCAAGACTGTGATTACAAAACAATCCTGTAGTTTGTAATAAATACTGTCAAGTCCCTGCCCAGAAAATTAATAGCGGAAGGTATACCAAGTGCTCCATCTTTACGAAAAGGCAAATTACGTTTGCAGCATATTTTCGCTTGTAGGTAAGCTGAAGACAAACAAAAGCAGTTATGGTCAGAGCAGTCTCCCGCACCTTTGCTCCAATTTTATGCCCAAAACTTCAGGACTTACCAAATCCAACCAGGGTTGACCTGAACTGGTCTCTCAGGTCTGACCTGGATTTGATATGCTCTACAGAACCAAAGAAACAGACACGAAGATTGATGAACACCATTATGCATCTTAATATAAAAAAAGGGCACATGGCTTGACAGAAGAAACTAACATAGTAACAAAATGATGAAGACGATTTTATTTGACAGATACAACACATATGGCATCCTTGCAACAGCTGTAATACAAACCTACCACACACAAAGACGACCTTGGCAGACAGAGTGTGTTTAATGCACAAATTCACATGCTGCACAATGTTTTAGCCAATTTTATTGACCCACTATGACACTTGACTTTCTGTGTGAATATGGCTTTGGTGTGGGAAAAATAAACTGGAAAACATTAGTGCTGGCACAAAAAGGTGTCATAAATAACATGATTCTGTTATGGCTATCAAAGTATGAAACACATGAGTCATCTGTTTAATCATTATGAGCTAATGAGTCACTCAGCATGGCGCTGTTAAAAAGTCCTCACATCATCAGCACTATAAAAAAAAGGTGCCAGAGTAAATGCCAGATAATACAACATGCAGTAGTTCAGAAAACATTACACAGTACAAATTCAAAGCACATTCCATTTTCCTGATAACTTCATAAAACATGTATTTGATAAAGAGCAACATTTGCATATTATACAACCACAATTATGTAGTTCGGTGATGATTAGAGATTTGTAAATGCAAAAATAACAGGTGCACTTTGCCACCGTGTTACACTGCGAAATAATGTGCAGGAAAGTGTGTCAGGTCAGGGCTTGTGTCAGTCTGCACAGTGTGTGCCATTTGCGTGTTTGGGACTGCGTGTTAGGTTTGGATCTTCAGGACAGGAGTTAATGTTCAGGCTTGGGGAGAGTTTCTTAGAGATGCTTTTGAGGCTCTCCAGATGTGGCAGAGACGCATTGTACAGTAGCAGATGTCACAAGCCAGGAAAGGAAGTCAAAGTCAAACTCTTCCTCAGAAGAACCCAAAGCTTTATGGCTACAGTCAAAGAAAAGGAACAGAAGATGCATGAAATGAGTACACCATGTTTACCAGTAGACCCACAGACAACACAGGAAGTCATTTAAAAGGGGACAAATTGGACATATGCAAGCTGTTTGGTTCAGCAGTTTTAGCTTATGCCGTCTTTCTTGCAAACTAGCACTAGCTGTTGCTGTGCCTAGCAAACTAGGATTTAGTTTCCTGGTGTAGTTAAGCTGGATTTCTAAAAATATTTTTCTACTAGGACATTAAGCACATGCCATCATGTCATATAGCAGGGTTTTTCTTTAGCACCACACACAAAAAAGTACACCAAAGGAGATACAGTAAGTCAGACTCCAGCCTGCAAACCATAGGCAGTTTTTTGCTTCTTTAATGTTACCATGATTACTTGCCGGTCAAGCAACGCAATTTTGCACATCAAGCATACAGCAAAAAAGTACAGAATTGCATCCTCAGCTTTGGCTTGTATTAGTTTTGAGTAAATCTTTCACCGCCTTGCATCATAGGAGCAGTAAAAACAGCCAACAGACCTTAAGCATTGGATTTTACGATACCAGGGTCTTCTCTGGGAGCCGAGGTAGATAGTGCGCACACGCATCTCCTCTTCAGGTGTCCAATATCGAGGTAAGAAGCGGTCATAGTTGGGGTTGGTAGATGTCTGATGAAGGGTCTGCTGCACTCGCCGGAAATACAAGTCATCTAGGACAGGGTCTGCCTCAGTATAATCGTCTTCAGAGTCTTCCTCACACAGAGCACGCAGGAAAAGCTCTTCATCAAGGACACACTCAGCAGGAGACACAGTGAGGTGGGGTTGAGGAGAGAAAAGGGGATCTTCAATGCTGCAGCAAAGAGTGGTACACCCACATCTATGGTTTATTCACAGCTGATGGTGATGCTGCGTATAAAATAGTTACACCAAGTATCTCAAATGATCTCTGGCAGCACAACGCTGCTTCAAAATGTTAAAAGGCAGAAGTGTGACTGCTGATTAATGCATGGAGGCAAATTCACTGTTGTTTGAGGATAAGGTTAGTGTTACACAACGCTTTTCAATTTCCAAGCAGCGGAGTTGTACTGTGGGTACAGTGGCAGAGTAGTAAGAGAGCCAAGCGAAATCCATACATCTTTACACACCAGCTCCATGCTGAATTGAGAAGTAGGATGAGAGCAGAGATTACTGCCAACACCTTGGCCAACCCCCCCCCCCCCCCCCAAAAAAATAGTATATTGTCAACTACTTCTGAAATAAGCTCTTAAAAGTTATTTGTTAAGCACTTATGTGACCTAGCAGCAATGATGGTCTGTTGGTACAATTGAAGTTCTGTTGCCATGTGGGCGCAGGGGGATGCTGGCCAAACTGACCACCCTGGTGATCTGCCACCAAGTGTAGTGCTCACCCTGACAGTCTTCAGATTTATGTTACCATGGTGACTAGAGGCTAATTGAAGTCATTGGCATGAAGAAACTTGCCCAGAAGAGGCCTATTGGTCAGACAGAATGAGAATGAACAGTTTAAGTTTATAAACACTAATTTAAATACATTTTTGCAATATTTGTTGTTTTTAAAAATAAAAGACACTGACAACATCCAAGCTCAAAAATACCCTTTAAAAGTAATAATAAAAATTTCAAACTAACTTCCTAGCCCAAATTATTACTACAAAAAAGGTCCTTCTTAAAAGGAACTCCTGTTGACAAGGATGAGGACTTTGCTGCTGTCTTGCTGACTTAGCCACTCAGTCTACTTTGACAAAGTAGTAGTAAAAGAAACTCCAAACTGTCTCACAGCAGATCAGTCCTTAACTTATTTGAAAACTGAAATTTGTATAAATTGAGATTCAACCACGAACAATCCATGTTATTATATTAATGACAGATATTACTGAACACACTTCAACATTTTTTGCCTCATACAATGCTGGAAGACCACTGGTTCCCTCTTACAGTATGTTATTGTTGTCAGTATGCCACTTACTGGATTCAATAAATTGGAAAAATTAGGGTATATTCAAGCTGTTCATATGTATACTGTATGTGCGCATATACAAATAAAAACAGGAAGGAAAATGTTAACCTCAACTGGGGAATTGAATGTTAAAGAAAATAACAAAATCAACTGCAGACAGTCCTTTAGCAGCTGTAGATAAGTGAGTTAGCAGCAGCAACTGAATTCTCTGTGTACAGCAGCCAACACATTTGGAGTACCTGGGAAGTGGACTAGCGCAGCCCTGTCCATTCTCGTTCTGGCCTTGTTTTCTCCGTAGGAGTGGCGGTGGGATATAACCTTTGTTTTGCTGGGTTGGGGGCTGCATGCTCTCCATCTTGAACACCTGCTCAGCTTCCGCGTCACTTCCACAACCTTGAGATCGCACAAACATGTGGAAAAGGAGCAACAGAAAACATAAGTTTGGAGAACAAGGAGGGGAAACATAAGCTAAAAGCCAAAAGCACATTATGATTAAAATAAAAGTCTAAATATCAGAACATAACAGAGAAGAACCTTTAGTGGGTGTCTTCACACAGCCGAGCCTCGAGCGAGTACTGTGCCAATTACTTTACCCTCTCCCATCACACCCACTTTTATCACCAATGTGTAGAACTTGCCACAATCCATCACTGACGTGCACCAATACCAAGCACGCCAGAGTGCAGATAATGACACATCATTCAGAAAGACGTTGATATAACAAAATGATGCTGATGAAGCGTCATGACATCGTTACATATGGAATCCTCAATTTATATTTTTTGGTAAATACATCCGTTTTCGCATGCTCTTTTGCAGACTGACAGCAGCAGGCAGATCTCTTCAGGAAAAACATATTTGTGCAACAGTTGCAACAGCAGTTTGTGCAAGTTAACCTTGCTCATATTGATTCCATGCAACAACAACAAAAAAAAAACCCTAACAAAAACTCAAACTGCATCAAAATAATTTCAAAGCAAATAGATAAAATGCGTCACTATTAATCAGAGTTTGATTTCCAAGTGATTAAGTTAAGCAAATTGCAGTGCATTAACTTGACAGTCGCCATCTTTTACACCAAAACAAAAAGGAGTTCACACTTCAGGTGGTGTGGTGTGCATATGTTTTTAACTAGGAGGTTGCAAACGTACCTTCACTGTTTGAGCGGAGGGCTCGGGAGTCCAGAGAATCCATGCTGTGCCCCGTGTTTGCCATCTTATAGCTCGGTCCCCTGCTCTGACATTCGTCCCTCTCTGGGTAGCAGCCCTCCCCGTAATTGCTGTCTTTCACGCACACATTACTGCCCTCATCTAGAGACTGGATTTAGAAGGCAGGGTTAACGCAGATAAAAATAAATTAACAACTGTGTCAAAAGCCAAAAAGAGCCACTTACCTTTGACAAGGCCAACCCTAACAGTCCTTCAAAGGCCTTGAAGTTAAGCAGAGGACCACTGTAGAATGTGTCCAGGTGAGCCTTGCGACCCAACCAGTAGATTGTGATCAGAACCTGTCAAAGAGTGGACAAAGACTTGTACGGAGCACACAAATCTGACCACAGCATTCTAGAAATGTGGTGCTTTAAGCTAAATTCTAATATCTAATATCAGCTTGCTAATAATGACAATGATGACATTAAACAGGTATAATGTTCACCATCTTAGTTTAGCGTTTTAGCATGCTAACATTTGCTGATTAGTACTGATCATAAGCTGAGGTTGATGGGAATGTCATTTGTTCTACTGGTATTTGATAATTTGGTATTGGACCAATTACAATTTGGACCACATGATGGTGCTAGATGAAAATTCAGGATTATAATTCATGCTGAAGCTAAAATGTTTGTACCAAATTTCATTGTTGAGAAGTATCATTCAAAACCACAAATGTCAACCTCATGGTGGCGCTAGAGGAAAAGTCATGGAATTACCAAATTCATTAGGGTAAATTCTCTGGGTCCTTTAAAATCTGTACCAAATTTTGCACTAGTCCATCCAGATGTTCTGGCGATTTAGTCTGGACTCCAGTGGTGAACTGAATGACCGTCAGTGCCATCCCTAATGCCATGCTGCTGAGCATTTCTAAACACACAAATCAGTAATTTGTTTTTCCTTTCTATACTTCAGCATACGATGCACTGTCCTCACAGCATCGGCTACAAGAAACACTGGTGAGGCGAGGCACATGGCCTTCACAAAACAGATTAAAACACCGATTCCGAATACTGATGACAGTTAGACACACAACTGAAAAGCATTAGTAATTTCAGTGAGTAAAGTCCTGTGAAATATGGTCCTCTTCCTTGCATTTAGTGTTTCAATATTTCTGCAAGCAAAGCGTTTGACACATTTTATTGCTCATTTGCCTTTAGGCAAAGGATATTTTTTGACAGGCTGCCTTTCTCCCTGGCAGAGCAGCAGCTTGTGTTGTTAAGGGATGTCCACCATACTATGTGTCAGAATTTCTCTATCTGTAACTTAACAAAGTCATCAGAGCTGCCAGCAGACTGAAAGAAAATCCATGTAGGGCCTTGAGAGATGATTGAACTGACTGACTAAATATTTTATAGCACAAAGCTAGTCAGATGAAAAAGAGGAGAATTTTGAGTGGCAATAAATGCGTCTGTATAGATCCACCATTACGCCTAATCAGTGTCTGTAGCGAGTACCTTACCGGTCAATAAAATGCATTCGCTGAATGAAGAAATGATCTCCAAGTTCCAGCCATCAGTGTCATTGTAGGGTGGAAATATAAGGTTTATTAAGGGTTTCTTTTTGATTTTTCTGCACAAATGATGTACAGAGACCCACTGTAATATGCAGTTTTCCATTAATAGGCAATTCTGTTGGCTATTTAAGCATGTTCGAGCCATTACAGCTAAAATTGTTGTCTCCACTCCCCCCCCCCCCCCCATTTGTACAACCAGCTTAGAGTAAACCAGCGTTAAGGTCTTGTGTCAAGTCTTAAGCACAAGGACAGGATGTGTTCATTATTCTCTAATAGCTTTCCACCTACCTCATGTCAAGGAAATCATTACGCTGCATGCAACAGATCAGGTAAATCCTATTTTATGGTTTCATTTGCCGTGAATGATTATATTTATATAAAATTATTTAGCAACCCTTAAAAAAGAACAAAAAAAAAATAAAGAAAAATCACTCAAGTCCTGTCAATGACTAGACACACGAGTTGTGTTAAAAAAAAAAAAAAAACACACACACACACACCAACAACAACAACAAGCTCATGCTTTATATTTTAGGGATAAATAAAAAGATAGGTTGATTGTGGATTTTTCTATGGTTGAACACACTCCAGTCTCTCATACTTACAATTGCGGTGTATTAGATGTGTTAAGAGACTTTTGAGGCGATATACAGTATGCCTTATCTCATGCGAAAAGACATTTACACATGAATTGTTTTTGTTTTGCTGAAAACACCATTAACCAATTTCTTCTTTGTTTATTAGGAAGATCAAATTTAAGTCGCATTCTGGCATTTGCGGGCACTTCTACAGAACATAACTTGCATTTAAGTTAACTGTAAAATGAAGAAAACACAATAACTGCAATAATTGAGCAATACACTCCAAAAACAGAATTTCAATGTAATCCTTTTTGTTCATGTACATGTAAACATTATTCCTCATTGTATCACTACTATTTGTAAAAACAATGACACTCAGCTCTGTTTTGCTACTTTAAAAATGTACTGCATGAATAACTCTGCTTCAATTATTCATGTTTCTGGTTGGAGGCCAGCATGAAAACTTTCTATTTCATAGGACGCAAATTGACCCTAATTGGTTAATTTAAAAGAAAAATGCTTCACCCATTTCAAAGAAAGAGTGCTCTGACAAACTGCCTCATTACTGGGTCCAAGTTGTCAGCTATTGTGCCATTCAAATGAGGCTTCCCAGAGAACCAAACAACCCCATAATCTCTGAAACATGTAAAATATCAGCAGTGCAAACAAGTGTGCACATAGTACTCACACATTCCACACACAAACATTCACATACTGTACTTACTGCATTTGGAAAAGACAAGTTTACAGATAGAGTTTAAGGCACAGTGACAACACACAAGACTACATTTTGCTAGAGACTATCTGGGATTTAATGCCAGATTATTGGGATGAGCCCCAAACTCATATCAGCAAAACTACCCCCTTGACCATAATCACTCTGATTCTGGATGAGTCTTGATCTCATTGGGAGCTGGAACCTGTGCGCTACATTTATTAGTAACTGGAGTGAGAATTAGCATGCGACTACTCACTGACTATCTCCCATGTAGGTAAATTCAGTGGTAGTGTTATGATACATTTACTAGGTGAAGTGCAGCAAGACAGTTTCCTCAGGTTTTAAAACAAATTGGCCAAGAGAAGGAATCAGTAAAATATATGAATGATAGAAAAACTCAAACAATTTAGGCGGAGAATAAATGTAGTCTCTCTGGTCAAACTTACATTTTTGAGTCTTCTGTTGCTTTCATCTCGCCTAAAATAAAAAAGGAAAAACGGAAATAAGTATCTTTAAAAAAGAATGATGCACCTCAACTACCAATTTACAGTATGACGGCAGAGATAGAGCGCTGTTAAAGGGAAAAGAGACTACAGTGACATTTCTGGCAATCTCATTTGCAATGCTCTACTAATCAGCTACTTATCAAAATTTATAGAGAACAGGCCATCAACTCGAATAAAGCAGCAGCCTGTCAGGCAAAGCTCATACTTTTATAAATGCAAAGCAGCTGTACAGAGACTCACGCACAAATTACAGTATGAACCTTTTTTCAGCTCAGGTACTGCAGGATGAGTACTTTAGTGTGACACTGGGTGTAAATTACAATGTATTTGATCAACTGACAGTACATAATAGTATGAGTTTTAGGAGTGAACCACTCATACAAAAGGTTTTAAGGTTCCTAAACACATTCTAATAAACATGTGTCATATTAGTCAAGTGAATTGAACTTTACAAGTAAAGCCATGCTTCTCTATGCTGGCATGAGCACCTGTAGCTTTGGACAGTTGTACACATACAACACCAACCCTAACCTGGACGTGAAATTGCATCTCAAAGTCAAATGTACCTGAGTGTTGCACGAGTGGACAAGTCCTGCAGGTCTCCTGGATGAAACAGCTGTGACACATTCAGTCCCAGTTTGCTACAGGCTTTCAGGAATACACTCACATTATCCTAGAGATTCAAATTACAGAGACAGAAAAATAAGAGCATATAGAAAACTGGTAGAGGAGGAGGTTGTTCATACTGTTTTGGAGCAACTTGGCACAGGCGAGCTTGTTCTAACTTTACAGTTTGGTCTGATATCTAAAAGCGCCAACAATAAAGAGTACCATTAGGGCTGGGACCACTGATTTCAATTATGTTTTTAATTTATCATAATTATAGTGTCCAATGTTAATTACTTTGACAGTTTTGCACTTGAAAAAAATTCTAATCCGACAATGACATTTGTATAAATAACCGTTGTGACATGATACTTGACGTGCTTTTACTGCATTTATTAGAACCAAAAAAAGGTAACAAACCTTCTCATTTTTAGGTGGGGACCCTTTGCTGAAATGGAACACGTTGGCAACAGATTTTATCAGCTCTTTGCATGGTAATTGGAACTCAGATAATGATGTCACCTGGAAACATTAAACTCGCTCTGCTCGGTGCAGCCTGTAACATCATGCAAGTGAAAAAAAATAAGTCTGCTCAGTCTGCTCCCTCTTGCTCTGTTAGCGGCATAGCTAAATTTTCCCTAAATGACGAAATCTTACCAAAACAAATCAATACTTTAAGCAGTGAAATTGCAAAGAGCTGACAACAGGTTAATTTAGGTTCCATATTATTCAAAATCCTATTTTTCATGTCTTTTCAATCTTAAAATGTGCCCCTGCTGTGTCTAAAGACCCCCAAACCTTGCTATTTTTCTCCTGCTCAGTCTTTCAGTAAATGTGTGTTCAAGCATGCCATTTGAATTTCTCTTCCTTCTTGACATCACGGAGGGATAGGCGTAGCATAGGACCTCGTCGAGCCCTTCAGCGCAGTACTTGGACCAGCCAGCTGAAGACGTACAGAATAGAGATCCTAAGTCCCTCCCCTTCCGGTGGACCACCATAGGACCTTACTTCGGAAAAAATATGTACCATAGTCAATGGCAAGAGACAACTAATTTGACAAACGTGTGTAATTCAGAGCACAGTTTAAACAGGATCAAAAAATAAGATGCCTCTCGCCATTGACTACCGTACATATTTTTGGCCGAAACAAGGACCCATGGGCTGGAAGTGGAAGCGAGTGACTTAGGCTGTCTATACACCGCTCTCTGCCCCACCGTCCAACACACACTAATCAGTCATACCATCGCTGAGCTATAGAGCTGGAGGCTGTTCAGTGTGTCTCACAGAAAGTGCTATTACAGTTATGAAGGAAAGGTAAATTTTTTCTGGTTTTCCCTCGGATGTCCTCCAACTGGTCATTTACAGTGTTTCCTGGTGGACAGATAGCTTGTTGCAAGTGCTACAGTAGCTACTGCAAACTGTAGCGGTCATTATCAGCTAGCTCTGCCTGAACTGGGCGCTCCCAGCAGTCCAAAGCGTAACGTTAGAGGTGAAAACACCAAGCTTCCAGTCCAGTATGGGCAGAATCAGTTAATAGGACAGCATAGCTAAGTTAGCTGGAAGTTGGCCAATCAGAAGAAAGTGGGCTTTTAATAAGGAAGGCCTAAAACAGAGCGTTCATATAGAGGGTGAGTAGAAATGCTGAAGTATGTAAACACAGTCTAGTAGAAACCCCAAATAAAAAGTTCCTAATTATTAGTGTTTTTTTTTTACTATTGTCATTGTAAGTATGCAGCTACCTCTGAAAGTCACACACACACACAAAAAAAAAAAGATTAAAAGGAGTACTTTTAGGTGCACATTAAATGTAGGCTCCTTCACCAAGATAGGGAGGGTTAGTCACATAAGGTTTTGGCATTCTCTAGTGGCAATTCGACAAACTGCAGTATGCGAGTCCAAAATGATACACTGAAAGCATGCACTGTTTTTGGTGTGTAGGATTGGTGCCAATATAATCCACACAAAAGATGGACAGGCAACAAATCTTCGCCACCATTTGCACGAAATTTAGGTTTCTAGGAGAGGACGGGATAGTTCGCTCTGTCTGTAAGTTTAAATCCTCAGTTTTGCGAAACAAATAAAAAAAACCCTGATTTAGTAAGGTTTACCTGCCTAAATTAAAACATGCTTTCACTGGGCGGTAAATAGTTTTGAAAGTTCTGCCAACAGGATCAATATGAACACCTATTTTATGCTTTGGAAAATATCAGCTGTAATGCAAAGTATATTTAATTTGTAGTGAATAGGTTCAAACATGCAAAACGACCAGTATGGTCCTTTAGGCTGTCAAAATTATTGCTGATACTCTGCTGCATCTGCATCTTACACACCACCAGTAACACTCCAGCATCCACTGTCTGTTGATTTTTTGGCCCCTGACGGGAGGTTGCAATTGATCTTCCCCTGCCCTTGCTTTAGGCAGTTTTGGCAATTATACTTCACGTCTATGAAACAGCCTAAACAGCCTAAAGCCAAAATAAAAATCTGCATTTGCATTTATGCCCACTAAAAATAAAAAAAACTTTAGCAACTTTACATATTCAGCCAGCTCTCTGAAATGCAGTTTCAAGATCATTCACATTGTGGCAACACAGTCTCTCTTTGCCTTTAACAGGAAACCACACATTGTGTCAAAACTTCCTGGCTAGCAGATGCCTTATTGTGTTTCCTGCTTATAATGTAATTGGCTCATTCAACTATAGCATTTAAAATGTGGGTTTTAATTGGGTGTAATACAATTGTCTACAGGACTCAAATATTTACAGAGGTATTCTACATTGTTCAACGCTCAAGGGTAAAAGGGTCACCAATGTCTGTGCCACACAGCCAGGCTACATGCACACACACACACACACACACACTCTCTAAGAACTGTAAAATATAACACTCACAAGGCCAGCAATGGGGGTAGAAAGCCTGTTTACTCTCTTAATGATGCCAGGTTTCAACTTGTTGATCAAGCTATAAGTGAAAACAAAACAAAATCAGCAAAGAGCTCATTATTCCAGCTTTGTGATGCGCATATTTGAAAGCCAATATATATTCTGTATCATCAGGGTCTTATTCCACAAAAGAAGCTAAATTAATTTTAATTAATTTTAAAATAACTAATTATCCTGACTTTAACTTCTAATAAAGAAATTACATTAAAAAAAGAAACGCAACAACAAACAACTTGCTTGTAACTTGCTTATAAACCAGTTTTATTGCATCTTCGACAAAGAACCATGAGCTTTAAGCTAACTTCCTTTACTAGACTGCTGAGCGAACCTACTAGCTTAGAAGTGTTGCCCAGATGCCTCTCCTTTATAAAACTTACATAGCTGCTAGCTGATGTTATAACGTTATTTAGAGTGTGCTTTGGAAGAAAATAATACTTCTTACAGTCCCACGGAAAAGATAGTAATGAAACAGAAAGTGTAGGAAACAAAAAAATAAAAAATCTATCTAATGGTCTGTCTCACATGTAAAATATTTTTGTTTCAAGCAGTTTTGGAAATTACCATTTCTTTTACAGTTGGTTCAGTGCTTTTGATGAAGCAAAGCTGCTAAATTAGCCAGACTACAATCTCCTACCATAGATATGCATGTTAATTAAAAAAGTAGAGCATGACTTTGTACAAAACATAGTTTGAGCATCATTACTCACTCGCAAAGCAGGACACCATTCTCTAAGGCAGCACGGAAGTCGTTGCAACCAAATGATTTTCCAGTCACTTCCTAAAAAACAAACACGGTTTAGAATATATTCTTTGCATTCATATTTTGCCACCATCAACTTATGTGTGCTGCTTTCAAATACACCCCTGGGAGGTGCAACACAGTAACCAACAGTTGAACCTAAAAAGTGATTAACACATGGTAAAACCCTACATTTTCAGACTGTTAATTTCCTGAAACTTGCATGCATGCGTTGCTGCAGTTCAATTTTATTTTAATTGGTTAAAATAAAATTGGTTAACAACTGAGAAACTCACATCACACCACTTATAATAGGGTTTTAAAATAGAGCCTGATATTCGTTTTTATGATTTGCTAATATCTATTAGCATATTGGTATTGCCACAAATCAGCTAATAACAAATGTCAGTACAGAAATGCTATGAAAAATTTTAAAAAAAAAAAAGATATGCTTGCAGAAGTGTATAACAATGCAGCTTTGTTAGAGTTTGTCCACCAGAGAGCGCTGACAAGTTTATTTCTCAAAAAAAAATTTTTTTTTAAAAATACCTCAGTAGGTATGATCACAATTCTCAGGGATTGTGTTGATCAAAAATGTTTATGCTACATTAGGGCTGAACAAGTAGTCGAGATGTTATCAAAATCGCAATATTCAAATCGCAGGAGCTAAATTCTTTTGACAATGGTAAAATTTATCACAACAATCAAAGCAAGAGCATTGTGGTGCTACAGAGACCCCCGGCCCCGGTCCAGACGTAAGGGAACATGTTTGGTACAGACCCAAACTCATAGCAATCTCTCTCAAAATAATTGCAATTCAATTTCTTCGGCATATCGTTCAGCCCTATGAAACATATTTCTTCTATCAAACACTGATATCAGCTTTAAAAAGTCCTGTATTATTGTGGCTATATTTTAAACAGACTCCAATATGTCTAAAGCCCAAAAATATCTTTAAACAGAAACAACTCCACTCCAACTACTCCAAAAAAGTAAGGCTTATATAATCTTTCATTCCCACTTATCGAAATGTGTTTTTGTTCTAAATCAAAGAATACAACATAACCTAAATGATTTGATATGGCACAAGCACGCACAAGGCAAAGGGGATTTGTAATGAGGACATAGAAATAGGGCTATTAAGGTTCAGCTCCATAACTAACAGAGGGCCCCAAAAGGCTATTCTTCTCACTAATTAGTCCCCCCAGGAATCCACAATCACAATTTGTTTTTGGTAGAAATGGGCACCGGGCATGGAGTGGAGGCTTTTCAGTGGAATCAGAGAAACAATGCAGTGCCAGGTTAACACAATAAAACCCAATCATGTGGTCAAGATACTGTCTGTTCTACAGCACCAAAACTTTAATTGGTCATTTCAATAAACAATAGCTCCTATCAAACCACAGATTCAATGGATTTCAACCATATGTTCTTAGGGGACTTGCAAACTTCTCTAGACACCCTCATTTGTTAAAGGGAGTTTCCCAAATCCAAAAAGCATCAAACAAAGCAATTATCAAACCTGGGAGGAAAGTAGAGACATTAATGCCAAATGTATGTGATCCAGTTCTAACATGTAGCTGATGGAATAATGTAAAAGAGCTTCATTTGGAAAGTAGACATGCCAAGCATTATCTGATTCCAGCTTCTCAAATATGACTATATGAATCTGTGTCACACTTGAAGGTAGAAGTGATAACCGTCACTTTTTTATAGATAAAACAATTAACTGAGAATACAATTGGCAGGTTAATAGACAATGGAAATAATCACTAGTTCCAGCCCTAGTCAAATTAAAGGAAAACTGTGCTACATTTGAGACAATTTTCTCTTGTTAAGGAGATGGCGTGCATGGTTCTTCAACAGAAGAACACCTGCTTAAAAATTGGACTGTGCTGCTCCTGCTTCATCAGAAACTAAATGGCCTGTTTACATAATATTGAAGAGATCCATTCTTATTTCTTCTCCAGTCCAGTAGGCATTGAGGAAACACTTACGTGTAATTGCTGCTGATACTGTGCTAATGATAAACAGCAACCATTTCAGGACACTTGAATTTATGGAAGCTTATTATCCTGCAATCTGTAACACTGAATATTAGCGCTAACAGATTCCCCAATGTTGTTTGTCACATAAAGGAAGAGTTTATGCCAATATTTACCGTTACTTTAAAAAGCAGCATCCCTTGCTTCCCTCCCGTCTTACACACACACACACACACACACACCTCTCACTGTTCATCCATCCTTTCATCTGCCAGCACAAGGAAAATAGATGGGTAAAACTGGCATGGGCTCACTGCCAAAAGAGCTCTGGACAGAATTCTCATTATGATGCACTCAGGCACAATTGACATTAATGGTCACATTTAAAGTTGGTCAACATTCAGTTCCCAGTCTACAAGTTGTATTCATTGGTTATGATTTAAGGAATACAAATTCTACAGTGTTTGGATATAACAACCAAGAAATTCATTGCTATAAAACCACATCCTCCACAATGTGTGGATGGCAAAACCTGCTATACACAGTGTGCCTATCACGTTAACCACAGTAAGTCTGCAAAGAGCAAGAACCGACTAATCAAAACAACAAGCCACATGAGCAAATATAACCCATCCAGTACATTGCATCTCAGTGGACAGACACTAGGCATGCTGCTGCATATTCAACTCATCTTATCTTTTAAACATTACCTAATTATCTGCCTTCCTTCCATGTGCATTTCCCTCTGAAGCTCTGTGAGTCCTGCAGTCAAATGCTTTTTATCTGGACAACCGCAGAAAATTCTCACATCGGTTTGTATGTGCCTGAGTCTTATCAAGGTGAATTTTGCGTTTGAA
This sequence comes from Micropterus salmoides, assembly GCF_014851395.1. NCBI lineage: Eukaryota > Metazoa > Chordata > Actinopteri > Centrarchiformes > Centrarchidae > Micropterus > Micropterus salmoides. The sequence continues at coordinate 16,042,464 of NW_024044348.1, read as the reverse complement.
GATAAGTCTGTAAAGCCGCAGCACTTTAGTTTTATGAGTACTGAGTCGTTTAAAATGAGTATCAGCTGTTTTTAGTGAGTAAAACGATACAAACAACAAGTAGCCTACTGTTTCATGGCTGCCATGACTGCCACTAATATGAAACATGTCCCGTCTCCTCTCCACAAGGGGTTAGATGACTGACTGGTCTTCATAGTTGCTTGCAAAGGAAAACATATCTGAAGCAAATGACGGAGTGGAGGAACCATGTACCTCAATCCAACGCTGAGCCTCGCTGAACGCATCTTCACAGCTGACACTGGTCTGCTGGCGCCACTCCATCTTTTATCTTCGGTAACAGGCAAAAGGCACAAAATCTAATGTAAGGTCAAAAGAGGTTACATTTTGCTAAACTACTTACAGAGCACAGAAGCCGCCACGCCACGAGGCGAACCACCACCAATCTCATCAAATAAGTTCAATGAATATCAACAAACATTAGGAAAAGTCATATTATTCCAAACAACTGCCCAAGGCAGGTTGGTAAGTCACCTTGTGCTGGGTGTAGCTGCTCACCGGTGAAAGTTCTCCGCTAATTGACATCCAGTTTATCACTGGACACGCCGCCGCACCTCTGCCACCGACGTTCCATCGCTGACAAATTCCGCTTATTGGGTCAAGTGGAGAAGAAGGACTCCGCCCACCTCAAAACTACAAGCAAAGTTTTTGGTGAAGTGAAACCGAGGGAACAGATGCAGAGTCTCATCGGCCCCCTGTTGGGCTGCTGGTGTGTGACACCGTGGTCGGTAGGGAAAGGGACACACGGGATTAACTATACACGGAGCGGTAGACTGGCATGACAAGGCAAGAAAAGTTTATTATAGTGCGTTACCTTAAAAAACACAGAGGCCTACATATGAAAACTAATTCAAAGGCAAAAAAAATATACAAATGAAGATAAAATAAAAACAGTCACAAATACAGGTTTAGCGCAGTAATAAATTGCCCCAAATTCAATGATGGAAATAAAAAGTGCAATAGCGAAATGAATGAATCAAAAGCATCTGCAGTTTCTAGATTTTAGTCCAAATAGAAGCAAATACTCCCAATAACCCAAAATAAAGGATCCATACTGATTTTAACGGCTTAGAAATTTCATATTTTATTTATTTATTTATTTTTGCCAACTAGGCAATCAAATTACCTGTAGAATTATTTATCCATTGTGGTCTGGATGGTGTTTCAAAGACTCAAAACTTATTATTACTTATCCCAGAATGTATCTAATACCCCCAAGCTGCTACAACCTGCAAATTCACAGAAAAATACAGAGGTTGGACATGACCTCAGCTCCTCAGCAGTAGCTATAACCCTGTCTACACATGACCACCTAAAACCTAAGAAGCCTACTTGATTTTTTTGTGACTTCTGCATCTTGAATAATAAATGACCAACGGCCCGCATCGTGTAGTTGTTTGCTGTACATTCAGTGGCCCTTACTGAGCTTAGTTCCTCTCTTCTGGTTGATTCAGACATCTATTCTGATCTCATAGCTACGAAACATAAAATGCCTCATGTAACCCATTAACTTCAGAGGAGGACGAGCATTTAAATGGCACATTTAAACGTGTTAAATAAAATGCTTTCATAGGCTACAGATACAGATATGTAAAACAATATGCATCTGTCAATTGCTTCATTTCTTTTATCCCCACATTCTCTGTCCAACCTTGTAAAGATAGCAGCAACCTGATACTGTATGCAAAATATGATTATGTATTTCAAGGGCAGGTGTCTTCACTCTCTTGCCTTTCATACTGACATAATGAAGCATGGCCTGTGTCAGTTTCATTTTCACACATGAACTGCAACTGTCTATGAATAGAAAATTGTTTTCTTTTTGTGTTTTACACATTTGAAAAGAAGAGCATAATACGAATCTGGTGGGGACGCCTCATCTTGCATTACAGCACATGCTCACTCTAATCCAATTTCCTGCCAAATGCCCAAGGAGGTGCACTATATAGGGAACAAGGGGCAGTGATGGAATCACAGAATTTTAAAGTAAAATGAGGTTCAGCAGTGTAGCAGTGTAGGACACGGTGGAAACTTTAATGAGCTGCCTTTTAAGAACATTATGTGAATCAATAATCTTTTTTAATTTATTAGCTTAACCATGGGAAATTAAAAGATAATTTCCTGCACCTTCTGGTTGTATTATTACTCCAACAGAACAATAGGGATTATCTTTTGTGCTTTAACCTTCAATCCTTTGGCTCACTTTTGAAAGTAAAAAATACGACTGAAATGTTCTGAAATTTGATTTAAGTGGTTTGCCACTCTATGCACAAAACATCATTACAAATATATCCCAGGACACATCTACGTGTATGGACATGTAGGCTGTGATTGAAGTAAAACATTTTTTACTGTTACTGCAAATCTGAGAATTGACTGTGGTATTAAAGTGCAAAATGTTCTGTTCATCTTTTTGTAGTGCTTGATATTTGCTTGAATTATCTTACTGTAGGTTGTAAGATGCCTGTCATGTTCATATCTATGTCTTTATGTGAGATTTTGACAGCAGCTCTGTCTTATGTGTCAGTATCATACTCTTTCAAAACAAAAGGAAAAAGTACCACCTCTGCACATGTGATGCTAATTAATCTTGAAACTGAAGAGCGGCACACTTGAGAAAACAGATTTCTACTCATCATCTTCATTACAGGAATGACGGTTTGTTGCACATACTGATTTGCTGCTGATTAGATGAGCAATAAGATTAGCCCGCATCAGTATGAACTACAACGATGCACAATTGTACTGTTCCTGTGATAATTCATTAAAGTTCTGTACAAAATGTGATCTGACATGTGTTTAGTATGTCAGTTATGTTTGCTCAAGAGTACCTTGAGTTGAGTAGTTTGATAGATGCTGAGAAAAGAGCCTGAATGTATGGCCATAATCTTTAACTCTAGACTCTATACGCTGATAGTGCCCAGTACCACATGTACATTAAGTCAAGGAGACAGTGTCAGGCTGAACAGGTGTAGGATTGTCCTTTGATAGTGATAGGGTAGTTTGGGGTAAGACACCCTCCCTGAGCTCAATGTCTATTTGCTGACACATAAAATAACATTTTATTGATTTTTTTGTATCTTTAAGGAGGCTATGCTTAGGGTAACATATTATAAAGTAAAATAAATAGCTACAGTTAACAAATTAATTTGTATTTAATCAAATTGGTTTGCAATTGTTATTTGGAATAGAATTTTTTATTTTGTGTTACATTTACTATGCACAATGGCATTTCTGTTCTCGCAGCTGTCAAAGTTTGCATTATCTTATCTTAGAGAAGGAACGACTTACAATGAGCATGAACAGCAAAAAAAGTGGAATGTAACAGAAAACACAATAGTACAGCGATGAAATGCATTTCATGTTATTTGTGCCAAGTTTTTCCTATGAATACATCACCTTATCAGAGCAGAGAGAATTATCTAATGCATTTATTTATTACTACCAGTAGGTGTTGCTGTAACTCTGCATGTACATGCATCATTTGGGGTGGGGTTGGGTTGGGTGGGGTGGTGGTGGGGTGGCTGATGGCTTGGTATTGGGTTGGAGACTGGGGATGGTAGACTGAGTGAAATGGACAGTGACGACAATCTGATTTGCCCTCACATGAAGCAGTTGTTTCCCATATTTCCCATTTGTCTGTCCCCCGGGGTCTGGTCCAATGTGAGGAGAGTGATGTGATACTGCTTGAATACTCAGTTTTCAATTACATCCACTATCGTTGCTGTTATCAACAGCAGCAACATCAACAGCTTATCTCCTTTCCATTATTTTCCAGATAGAATTTGAATTGAAAACCAAGGGCGTTGGACTTACACTCTTAACACTTAAAAAGACACATTTAGAATATTTTTACACAGACATGTGTATTTTACATATTTTAACCATACTGACTGCCAAAACCTTCCTGTGACCGTTGGGCCTAAATGTGGCTGTGCTGTTAATGTAAAGGTGTGTATAAGCAGAATTTGTGAATGATCTTGTGCAAGAACAAAAGTGCTTTTGCAGTGTTCAATTTACTGTGGCTATTACCTTTTAGTATGGTTGCTGCCCAGTGTGTTCATACATAGAATCTATGTATTCAAATTGGTCGACATTATGGTGTTTAAACATAATAATGAAATCAAGCTTTAATCTAAGTTATCTCTTAGTGGATTCTGGTTACTTTAAAGCTACATTTTCTTGAGTGAAAATATTTAATTATACTTAATTTAAAAATTTAGCCTATGTATAAAAATTGCAGTTAAAAATAGACAATAAGAAAGAATTTGTTCATTACATTGTGTAAAATTGCATGCATGTTCCGGAATTATGGAAATTGCACCACAAAACACAATATTGGTAAAACATAAGCATAGTAAAGCCAATGGATAAGAGTTTTGATAGTTCTCTTTTTCTGTCTTGTCCTTGCTTAAATGCTTTTCAATTGCATCTACAAATTAATTGATGTGTGTGTGTTAAAGTATTTATCAGTGCAGCAATTAAACCATACAATATAATGCACCATTAGCTTCAGTCTCACTCCAACCCCCATCACTGTGGCATCAACCTGATATGTCTGTATGCATACCCAAAGTACTTACTGTACTGTATTATATTAGCTATTTTACACAATGAGTGAGAGCTGCTGTAGTAATGTTATACTTAGTGCGGACTGCATTAGTGATTCATTAGGGTCATGGTACTCAAATCTGAGATCATTAGCTGGAGGGTCTGCCTACGGTGCAAGATGGATAGAGAGGTTAAAGTCTCCCCTTACACTATGAAAGTAGATGTGGCCATTTATTACACAGATAAAAAAAAAAGATTTTACAGATTTTGCATACAAAAACAAAAATGTGCATATTAATTTACTTAATTAATTTTCTATGTTTGAAAAACTGAAAAATTTTAATAATATACTGTACTGTACTAGTAGGCCATGCAGAGATGAGTGAGTCTATGACAATCATTTTAATAAGGATAAACAATAAGTATGGGGAGAGCAATCCGCTCCAAACAGCTGGAATGCTATCTTGTCATTAGGCAGTATGATTATGACCAGTAACAATGAGTAAATATTTATGTGTATGCGTGAAGTGGACTAATAAAAGGTGAAAATTGAAGCCATACACTGCAGCAACAATGTGGGCTTATTGGCTGTTAAAACTGCTCTCCTGCTGTTATCCTTTCACAGGTAATATATTAGGTTTTTCACAACAACACCACAGGTTTAAGGCTGCAATTCAGGGTCTTTGAGCCAGCAAGCCAACACAATATTTCTCCTCTCCATAATGTGAACTAAACCATGAATGACAGAATATAAACAAAGGATGCAGACTGTTACAGACGAAAACGAAAAGAAAAATAATTCATTTCCTTTGTTTTTTAATGGTTCCTTTAGCAAAAGCTTTAAGGCTCAGGTTTATTATTTAGCTTCTTCACCTCCACTGCCCTCTCCTCCCCAGTGCTTGGTGTGTATTGTTCCTGCCAAGGTCTGAAACATTATCACAACAGGATGTGGGCTGGGAAAACACTGAGAGTGCTTCCTCTGCAGTGCCAGTCACCTGGGAGATTCTTCAATTATCATTGCATTTTAATGTAACTTCTGTGCTGCAACTCAAAGGAACCAAAGAGAGGGGGCAATGTGGGCATTATACTTGTGGGAAAAAGCTGAATCGATCTTGTTTTGCCTTTCTTAATGTCTTTAAGGTGGTTTTAGACTAGTGTCTTTGATATGTAAAGATTCTCAGCTAAAGCATAAAAAATATTATAAACTGCAAGTGACTCCAATTCAGTCCAAGGGCCAGTTAGAGTTACTGATTACTATTTGTAGCATCAAAATTTGTAGTTTGAATACTGTATATTTGAATAACTTTTCAGGCAGTTATCATGCAAATAATTACAAAAAACAAAACAAAATACAAGCTGACCCCAGTCAGTATCAACTGAAATTTCACACTAGTTGTTAAATGGCCACGTGGGAGTTTTATCCTAAAAAATGTTCTGTCTGAAGCTAAACTGAATTTGTGACTGTTTTTGTGGATTTTTACGATGTCTGTCCAAAGCAAGAACATTTGCTCTTATAGAACTGCAAATCATCTCTGATGCATGACACATTTGAACCAGGCATTTTTGTTTGCCCTTGATAGACCTTAGGAGGAACGTGAGTTTAAGTTTTGAGCTTTTAAGAAATGCACCAAGATACTTTGTACTGATATAGTCTACTCTGATGCTCTGGTGTTTCATCCTGATGAGTAACATTTTGATTGTGCTCTTCAGGAGCTACTCAGTACATTTCTCAGGTAATCTGTTTAAAATGCTGTTATTTTGCCATTCTACCACAAGTAGACTCTTTATTGTGATTGTGGGTCTACCAAAGATAAATATTGCCTATGGTGGTTAGTCAGATAATAGATAGTGCTGCAATGTTCTGGTTACTTTGTGTATTCTTTAATTGTTTATATTTACATGCACCTATTTTATTTTGTAAATTGAAGTTTTTAGTAAATCTTTGTTATATATATGTATGGTCCCTGTATAAAAAAGATCATCAAACAAAAACATGTGTAAATGTGATCCAGTCCATTTACCAAATCTGTGCCACATTTGCTTAGATGTGATCAGCACAGATCAAAATAATATGATTGTGTAAACTGGAAAAATAACAATAATTTCTATTTGGCTCTAAACCAAATTAAAGTTTTTAAATCTTAAGATGATATACAACTCATAACATTAGGCGAATCTAGGAGCATAGATTGCTGTAGTGTGGCTTCCAGCCAACATCGACATGAGCAGCAGAGCAGCAGTTTAGTCGATGAGCAAGGAAGAAAATGTCTTTTGCCATCTTGGATTTCACGAGTGAATGGGATTTACCTGTGTTTGTCTACCAATGTGTTTGTGCAGGGCAACTTAAGTGAAGTCTTGCAATATGGCTCGGTTTATTTTTAAATAGGGAGTTTAAAGTTAGAAAGCGCTCAGCGACAGAAGCCGAGCCCTCAGTTTTCAAGGAAAAGGACTTGGGAAGCAAAAAAAGTACCTGTGGCTCAGGGTCAGCGACACCTGTTGCTAGCGCGAAGCCCGATAACGACGTTAGCATGCTGCCGCTATCCATGGACTGTAGGCTAATAGCTTAGAAAGCTAAGCTACTACAACCAGTACTAAACATAGAAACACAGAAATAATATGACAGTTTTCTCAGTTAGGACCATCCAGATGTTGCCAAGTAAAATGAGTAATAGCTTTACTTTGGCTGACGTCAAAGGTGGTAAACTAAATAAATCCTGAGGGATTTATCAGTAGCTAGCATAATGTATAAGATTGCCATTCTCATATGAATTGTGTGCTTTTAAAATCAGTAGAGAGGCAGTGGAGAAGTTGTGGGATAATTCTATGGATAATCCTGGATCCCCCTGACCTCCTGTGCCAATATATGTGAGGGACAGCAAAAAGTAAGTCTTTTTCTTTCTTTTTAAAAAAAAAGTAACATTATGTGTTGCATTGTTGTGCTGTGAACATGCTGTAGGGATTTGTTGGTGTCAGATGGATGTGTGGATGGTTGTGTGGATGTGAGAGTATTGAAATAGTTTGCCTTGGGTTAACTGTTGACCAGTATTTCAGTTGTGATTATTGGACAGCCATAGTCATAATATACAGTTTCAGTTGTGGTCGGTTTGTGTGGATTAAGTAACCTGTGTGGATTAAGTAACTGATGGTTGGTTATAATTTGTTTGCCTTGTTGATATTGTGTCTTTATTTATAGTTTATGTACAGTGCTGGTGTTGACATTATTTCTATGTGAGGGATATACTTTGTTTCTGAGGGCATCTTACTAGTGTGCTTGAGTTTTGTGCACCAGGCTGCATGTGATAAGAAGCTGGGGATAATAAGCTTGATTGTTATATTGAAATCATTCCATTATTTAATTTGAACAATTTAATCCCTGTTATACCACTGTCTGAATGGACAGATGTAAACTTACATCTTTAAACTCTGTAAACTAGCATCCTTAGATCCTTACCAGTGCCTCCATAGTCTTTGCTGTGATGTCTTCCTGTTGTGTGTCAAATCAAGTGTTTTTGTTCTGCATCTGTATTTTTACTTAAACTAGTCAAAGAGTAAAAAGTAGCAAAGCAAAAGAATATGAAATTAATTAATGGTATTAACAACACCAGAGAAAGCAGCCCAAAGCCATTTAGAGAGTTAATGACATCTAACTATCATTCTGGCACACGAATAGACTTGGAAGAGACTAAAAAACAGCTTTATAGACTATCCTCTTCCTACCAGCAACTCCTCTTCATTTTTTCATAGAAATGCAGTGACAAAATGTACAATTTTCTCAAACAATTGTATCAGTATAAAGAAATACTGTTTTGTGTTTTAGAGCAGTATATTAAATATTTGACAATCTACAGCTGATTGTAGCACTTTGATATTTAGCTTTAGCAGTAACCAGTAAAAAACACTTAGTTTTTTGGGTACAATTATTAACACTTAGTGCAGTATTGACTATACTAAATTGAAGTCCCTCGATTAAATTGAAATGCCTTATTTGTGTCTACATAACGTAGGACATTAAAACAACAATCAATCTATTTTTTTATTTCCATGTTTGCAAATGCATCATTAGTCAAAATGGAAATGAAATTGACACATCATTTAAAATGTAATTTTTATTAGCATCTTTCAATTTGTAGAAATGGAAATCATGTCATCATCTCAAAGCTTATGTGGTGCATCTTGTCTGTTGGTGTGGTTACAGTGCTGTATAATTTTTGCTGCCTTCTTCGCTGGTTAGCAAAGAGAACCAAGGGCCATTTGCAAGTACCTAACCTCAAGTTGTGTTGTGCCTTCACATGTCTGTTGCATGGTAACAAAATGTTGTTAGGCACCAGGCGTTAACTGCAAAGGCAATAAATGCAGCTCTTTATCATTGGCAGCCAACAGATCTAGGAAAGGAATAAGGTAGCAACAAAATTGGACACTTAAATACGCTAAAATACTTGCAACTCTGATCGTGATGTTTGTGTACGTAACACATCTATCAACAGGAGCTACATTCAGCAATAAAAAACCCGCTAATACCAGTTAAGTAAGTAAAATTTCTCCAAAATCTAAGCCCCACTGCTCTTCCTTGATCAAATACTATAGTTTTGGCTGATCAGCAACAAGAACCACTTGTCTTTCCTCTGTTCCTCCTTTTTATTGATGTTTCAGCTGGGCATATTGATGGACAGTACTTTTTACTCAAGATAAACATGTGACAATCCTGGTTGGTAGAGTTGACAGTTCAAAAATAAACTTTAGGTGCTAATGTCACCTAAAGTTTATTTTTGAACTGTCAACTCAAACAACCAGAATTGTCACGTTTATCATGAGTAGGCAATGAAATCATTATAAATAATAATGATTACAGATAAAAACACAAATACAACATAATTAAATTTGAATTTAAGAACTAGAAAAAAATGTATTCAAACATTTACTGTAGGATCTGTAGTTTCTATTTCCATACACAACATAATGTCCAAGCCAATACAGATGTGTTTTTAATAAACTTATATCAGTATATAAACAAGACAGGTGGGAATAACTGTGAAAAGGACATGCATTAAATGAAAGCAGATAATCAAGTGTTAAACAAGGGAGTTGACAATGACTAGATTACTCTGGGTATATATCTGGGTCAGGGGTTTTCTGTCTGACAATATGGGGCCCCCCTCAGACAAAATTATTTTACTCTTCTGCAGAGAGAAGCGGAGGCCAAAACTGTGTTACATAGGAAGAAGGTATCAATAGCTTACCAAGGGAAAACACGGACAAAAATTAAATGCACTTAAATAATGGCACACCAGATTAGGCTAGTTACATAATGCTTTTCTGCAAACACCAAAGCCATTAAAGTACTTTGAAAAATAAGCTATAATCACATAAAAAATAAACACAGGGGCTTTAATTTTATTATTAATGTTTATAAATTCTAACATTCATGCTGTCTGACATGTAGAAGTTCATGGGGATGGTGTTACTTCCCCATACAACGGCAGAGAAGTGACAACACCTCTGAGTTTGTGGGCAGAGATTAATGCAGGGAACATGCGTGGAATGGTAAGAAAGGTGCTGCTCCTGCTCTGAGACAATGTGTATTTGATGCAAATTCAATATGATAATGACTGACCTGAAAAGAAGAGCAGAGGAGACATTAACATGCGTCAGCACCTTTGCCTCAGTCCTTTAGATGGAGGGGGAGGCAGAATTAAGTTATGGTAAAGCTTTAGTGTTTTTATAACCAGCTACATGACTTTAATATTTGAGATAGTTTCTAAACATTTAAAAATGACAGTTGCATCTCAGATAAGAACTCCAGTAATATGCAAAACACACTTTGTTATCTTCAGTTCATAAATCATGTGCATTGTTGTACAATAAACTGTATATTATGTGTCATATTCAGTGGACTACTGAGGCTCGTATATCTAAAATGCTCACCCTATACTGGTGGGACAGGGTTGGAGTAGGAATCACCAGAAGCCCCACGATACGATATTATCACAATACAATATTATTGCAATTATTTTGACATATATTCTAGTATGAGTCATGATTTTATTTTCACTGAAAAACATATAAAAATGATGATGATGTGAATGCGTGTTGTGAAACATATACGTTTATCAAAAAGTTGCAGCTCCTGCAATTTGGATATTGCACTTGGCAATATTGCGATTTTCATAATATTTTGATTAGGGCTAATTGTTCAGCCCTACTTCCTACCAATCTTGCTGACTGTAACCTCTGCTGACCTTACCAAAATAAAAATAAAAACTCTGTAGACTGAAAAAGCAATTGATTTTTTTATTCTAGTACCAAAAAGTAAATTGGTCGGTTTGTGGTTGTATAATTAATAATTTTAAAGATTACTTTGCCTATAGAGGTTACAACACCAACAGAATATTCATGATTTTAACAATATATGTTGTATTTTAATTGCCAGTTTGCCTGTACAACTAATCCAACTTAGCAGGAGTCATTTTATTTTTTCAAGGGCCCAGAGGCCTTTGCCGCAACGCAATGCAGCAGGATATGGCAAGGAGCTGCGTTGGCCAATCAAATAAGTGCAAGCGCACATTCCTGGCACCTTATTTTGTAACATGAATGCAGCATTTCCTCTGTTTATTTGTTGGTCATTGTGTTGACAGATTGAATCATTGCCACCGGGATAACTGTCAATAATTGTACAATCCTTTTTTTTTAACTATTATGCGTATAACTATTGTGCGTCCGAGCCACCAAATGTATGGATCAATCAGTCAAAAAATTTTGGATTGCATTTCATCATCGGTGTAGATTATATTAAAGAAGTGGACGTAGCCATTGTGATGTCCCCCATTGGTTTGTGGATCACTGTTTTGAAGCCTTGAGTTTGGTGAATGGGTTTTTGCCATCTTGCCATATTTGGACGAGAAAGGGGAGCTTGGGAGGGATATAAATTGCTGTGCCTGACAGCTCACCGTTGTAGCGACTTGTCGATCACAAGGTAGCCACGCCAAAGTCCAATTATTTCATATCTTTCTATACTTGTTTATACATGTTTAGCTCAGTCGGTACTGTGCGGGACTCTCGTTTCGAATGTTGTATGATCGATCCCAACTAACTGCGGGTATTTTTTTCTCCGTTGTTAAACAAATTTATTATAAGGACACTTTTGCACATGCTCACAATAAAGCATGTGCTGCAGTATGTATGCGTCCCAGCGTTTTATTCGCATTCATAAACCTATGGACGCTTATTTTCATTTCCCTGAAGAAATTCAGGGGAATCCAATCACACGTTTACGGCTTTTTCAGAGGTGTGTCAAGCAATCCAGAGTCTCTTTTGAATGTCGTTCAGAACTCTTCAAAGCAAAAGCTCTCAATAAACTTGTCATAAAGCATTGCTGCACAAAAATTTCTCACGCTTTTATTATGGAGGCACAATCATGATCATGATCTATTTCAGCACCAGCCGCTATCAATTTATTTAATTTTTATTTTTCTGCTATCAAAGCCGGTACTGGCCCGCGTGCCGCTTATTGCCAGCCATTGCCCTAAAGCATACCCTGCTCTATTGTCTATTATCCTCTAAATGGGACCATAATTGACAAAAGCTGCGTTTCGACCAAAGGAACTATACCGCAGAACTAGGAATCTTTGGAGGAACTCACTGTTTTTCCACTGGAGGGACCAGGGTCTAAATGTAGTTCTGGGCTCTTCATTTTACCCCCCAAAAAGTCCCTGCTCTGGGGTAGTACTTTCCGAAAGTACCGGTACTTTGGGGGGTGGGGCTTGCCTTGCAGTGAAATTCTGAATGGGCGATTATAGGCGACTGGCTTTAATTGGAGAATGTCGGCTGTTTTTCTACGACAGCTCGTTTCTTTTCCACCTTTGTTTGCAAACCACAATCAACAGTCAAATAGCCACACAAGTCTCGCCGATGTCCGCCTGAGTTTGTATGTTGGCATTAAATATATTGGAAATAGCAGACAGCATGCAGCGGTGTGTTTACGCTAAATACTGGGTCCTAAGTTGTTGTTTTAAGTTTTCATGAGCCAGGAAGTTTCTACATGGAGCCGAAGTCGGTCTCCTCTCTGAAACAAGCGGAACAGCTTATTACAGCAGGTAATTAAAGCTCGTTAAACATCCTGCTCTTCCAACACAAGTGGACATAGACGTGAGTGCTGCGGCTGATCTACAGCTTTTGTCGGCTGGAAATGTTTTAATAACCTTCCAAACTGTCGCGATTTTATTTTTGTGCTGCTTTCTCTGTTCTGGAGTTATTTTAAGAACTTTATGGCTTCATCCAGTTTGTTTGGCTACTATTAAATGTGTAACGAACTTTATCGTGTGTCTCTTCATTATAGAGCTATAATGAAGAGACACACAAAAAAGCTGCTTTAATGGTCAAGCAAAGCCTATAGTTTTTCATTATATTCCAGTCAAATCTGATGTTCATTTATAAATGTTGCTCATGGATAGTGGTTACAAATAATGATGCCTGTGCATCGGCTTTACTTTTCAAACCCAGGGGTTCTCACTTGACAGCACAACCCCTTGCTTTTTGTAATGCGGGGCTGTTTTAGGTCTGACGGCCGGTTGTTGGTTTATATATTAAAATCCCTGTGAACATTGTTTACCAAAGGTTATTTATACCCATCATTCATCAAACAACTGTGACAACAGGTTGACAAGCCAATAGGTCAGCATAATAATAATAATAATAATAATAATAACCTTTATTTATAGAGCACTTTCCAAAACAATGTTACAAAGTGGTTTCACAAGAGCAAAGGCAATAATACATCAAACAAATAACATGATACAAGTTAATAGCAGGAAGAAACTTAGGAATTAAAACGGAGATAAAAGAAAAAATAGATAATAGAAAAAATAGACAATAGATAGATAATTAAAATAAAATAAAATCAGGCCAAGAACTGCAAATGCTTTGTCCCCTTTAGTATTCAGTCGAGACTCTGAAACAGACAAAAGACCTTTGCTTGAGGATCTTAAGGTACGTGCTGGTGCGAATGGGACTACAAGGTCAGAGATACAACAGGGAGAGAGGCCATGAAGTGCTTTAAAAGTAATCAATAAGATGACTTAAATGTACTGGGAGCCACAATAATGAAGCTAAAACAGGGGTGATGTGACCACATTTCTTTGTTGTGGTCAAAAGCCTGGCTGCTGAGATCTGGACAGTTGGGAGTCGTTCAATAGATTTTTGGGTCACGCAAGTAAAAGGCTGCAGAAATCCAGGTGTGATGAAATTGCATAAATGGTCTCAGTGTCCTCAAAAGTTCCATCCATCCATCCATCACCAACCGCTTATCCTGCGTACAGGGTCGCGGGGGGCTGGAGCCAGTCCCAGCTGGCATCGGGCGAAAGGCGGGGTACACCCTTGACAGGTCGCCAGTCCATCGCAGTCCTTAAAAGTTAAAGTTAAAATTTAGTTCTAAGCTGGTAAAAAGACGACTGCATAAGCTTTTTGGTGTGCTGTTTGAAACTTAATTTGCTGTCCAACCAGGCGCCAAGATTATTTGCCACAGGCTTCATATGATCCAATAGGGAACCAGCAGATGGCGGTATTGATCCAATGACCAGGATCTCTGTTTTGTCTGAGTTCAGCTTCGAGGAAAAAAATTGCAGGGTCTGTGGATGTGACAGGCAAATACATCTGTATGTCATCAACGTTAACATGAAAAGAGACACCATATTTCTAGATAATGTTTCCAAGGGGAAGATATGTCCTAAGACCGACCCCTGAGGCACACCGTATCTAACCGAACAGAATGAAGAGACATAGTTATTCACAGAGACACAGAATCTCCTATTGGATAGGTAGGATAAAAAACATTCTAATGTTACAGTCACTAATGAGTCATAAATGTGCCTTTGTCAGGTCATTAAACTGAACACCGCACATATGCATTCACTTTTATCTGCTGTATTTATTTTCCATTTCGGTCAATCTTGTGATGAGCTGTTCTGTATAAGCAAGGCTTTACCATGAAAATGGGTTATCCATGGTGGTCCATCCAATGGTCCGTTTTGGGTTGCTCATTTTTCTGTTAATTACATCCAGAAATGCATCTACCAATCTACACGTGAGATGTCAAGCCTAAATCTAAAAGAGGATTTATGAATTAGCTGCATTCTGTCTAAATTTGACACAGTGTGTGAGAGGATACTATTTAGTCATAGATAGAATGTCAGGGCCCAGATAGTACTGGTAATATGGTTTGCTGTTGGTCTAGGGGAGTTAGTTACCACTAGATTTCATGGCTGTGCCAGCTACTAACATCCCATGCGCTAAATGCCTTCAGCTGGCAGTCAAAAATGACAAATGACAACATGTGACCATGACACAGAAATTTAGACTGATTGCATTTGCAAAGATAGAAAGAAATCAACATGCATCAGCTGTTTTGTTACTAAAAGGCATCTTCTGAAGTCAGACTTACTGTGTACAATAAAACAGTCCTAATTTCAAACTAACAATTAAGTGTGCTACATGGCCTGTTGCCGGGTTAAGTGCAGAGGAGGGTTTGTTTTTATCTCCACCTAGCATGAGTGGGTGGCTGCTCTGTGCTCAGTGAGAATAACCCAATCCAGTGGAAAACATTTAAATAAAAAAATAATAACAATCAGTCTTAGAGTTTATGCAAGAAAGGTTGTAAACTATGCATAAATCCTCTGAGAGGTGATGAGTGTAATCAAGCGCTGTGGGTAAACAGCATTTACGTGCATCTACCCTGAACTAAAGCCGTAGCTGTAGTATTTTTAATCGGAGTCATCTTCTGCTGTCACTTCTCCCTCTCTGTACTTTTCTGTCGGATTTTACAAGCAAAATGCACCAGTGTGGAATCATTAAAAATTGGAAAATGTCTTCCACTGCCTACATGAAGAACTCAGGTCCATATTTCATTAAAGTCAATGATGCCTATGAGCTTGCACAGCAAATCAAAAAATGAGGAAGAAATAATCCATGCAGCTCACCAAGTAATAGAAAGTGTACAGTGCAACTAGAATATTGAATGTGTACTTAAAAAGTAAAAATAGTGCATCAATGACTTTCAAATTTCATTATGCGAAGGGGACTACGCTGCTGCTTCACATGCAATACATCCTAAAGTTAGGAGGAACTGTTTTTTTTTTGGTTTTTTTCTTTTTTTCCCATATGTCCCAAAATGTGATATTTGTATAAGCGGTACATAAAGCACAACATAATACCACTGTAGTAAAGCCAATGTCACTCCTCTTGTTGCTTTCAATTCCAATAGACTGCAGCCATATAGCAGTTTTGAGCTAAATGCTGACATCAGCATGCTAACATGCTCACATTGACAATGCTAACATGCTGATTCAAAGAAGGTATAATGGTCAACATCTTAGTTTGTTGTGTCTGATTACTAACCTATGCTAATTAGCACTAAACATCAGATTCCCTGAGGCTGATGAAAGTAAGTATGCAAACTCCTCACCTTGGTGGGGTGGTGGGCGGTGTCGTCGGTCAGTTAATGGTTATACTATCGAGTCCACTCTAACATGAGCTTTGCAAATTTACAGCTGCATATGCCTAACCAATCGTCACTCCTAATGGCTAAACCTGACAACTAATCAGAGGCAGAGTAGAGGGCGGGTCTTTTTTCAAGTTGAGTTTTTCGAGTCTGACAGCCGAACACCTTGCGATGTCACTGCTAAACTGAAAAAAGACAAAAGTAAGCTAGCTTACAATATTAACTCTCCTGTCAGATACAGTAATGTTGCCAATCTTATAACTTAGCCCGCTGTTATTAACCAATGTTAATGCTAAGCTAATTGTTCATTTATGGAGACCAGAGGCAGCACAGTAGGCTACATGTAGGGTAGGCTAAAGTCACCAGGATAAAAACGTGTCGGGTCGGCATCTGTGTTGTTTATTGTAGCTGTCCTACGTTCTTTGAAAGGTTAGGGGGCAGTTGTAGACTGGACAGATGGTTGCAATTCATAACCCTCACCACTAGATGCCACTAAATCTTACACACTGAACCTTTAATTGTTTTCTATAAAGTAGTGTTAAATTATCTTCTTGTTCTCGTGACGCCAATATCGTGTGTGATCTCCTCTTGTGAGTTCAGTGTATCGTCACACCACTAATCTGAGCCCTTATGTTCCTGCCGCGTTGCAATATAAAGTGATGCCCTTGCGTGTCGGTATCTTTCTCTTGTTGCAGTACACAATTGCGAGTTATCTATACAAGTAAGCTTAAATAGACCCCTCTGACACCGTATCTGTGTGTTTATCTGCTTGCGTATCCTTCTCACCTTTTTTACCCCTGACCGGTTTTGCATGCCTATGAGATCCTCATTAGTTTTGCAGGTATATGAACATTTTTAATTTTGACCTGATGAAAATTTTCCCCAAACTGAATACAATTCCTCCTGGGGAGAAAATGAATGTGTAGGCCAAATTTTACTGTAACCCGCAGGATAGTTGTCAAACATTTCACTGAAAAGCACATATGTGAACATCAGAGGGACCTTTGGTGCATCTCTCTCTGCCTCATTTCCTGTCATATCTCTACTATCGCTATCTGATAAAGTGCTTCAGATGGTCAGGCCAGTACCTTGTATCGCAGCTTGTGGCCAGTAGTGTATGTGTGAGTGAAGGGGTGTGTGTGTGTGTGAACGGGTGAATGAGACGCAAAATGTAAATAGCTTTGATACAAGCACTATATAATTGTGCACAGTGGCTTAGCAAACATTTGTGGTCATAGATCTGGCTAACTAAATAAGTATTGTCTTGGTTTCAACACAAAAAAACTCAAAAGCACACTGTATGCTAGTCTAGATGACAGATGGAGCCACCCTAAAAATGCTCACTTAACAAGAAGGCACACATTTAACATTGGTAGCCTTTTACATTCTTGATCGGAAGAGAGCTTATGTAGTTGTAGCCTTGAGTGAGTGAGCATTATAACAATAATGTATATTGAATAATATAAAAAGTAACCTTTTTTACCTAATTTTAATCAAGTTGTGCATGTTTTGTATAGTGGGGATGTAGAGCTTATAAACCTTACCAAGGTGAAGTAAAATAGAATTTAATTATCGTTATTAAAGACACTCCTGGTTTAAGAGAGAAAAATAAATTATTCAAAACATATATCTGAAGTCAATGATCTACAAAACCCTTATAATTCAGTTTAGACACATGCCAGTAATATCTGTTTACCTGATAGTGTCTATTGATCGTCTGGAATAGACGGAAAACAGCAGTAGAATAAATCAAGGCCTTTCAAGGCTTTGGGATATAAAAGACCATGAGCCGACTTCTTTACAGTAAAAGGAAAGTTGAAACTTAAGCAGAATGGTTGATACTGGCTATATTTGAAAATGACTTCCCTGTAATTTGTTTTTGTCTAGACTGAGACAACCAGGGACACAGCATAAGCAGTCATGGCCATGCTGTCAAAGTTATGGATCTCAGTCATAGTTAACAATGCACAGAGAATGTCTTATAATATGGAGAGCTGTGAGATAATTCTCAAGAAATGATTAAAATGGACGACTTCAGTAGTTTTCAGGACAAAATAAATAATGAAATACTTTCGGTCACATCTGCATTGCCTCAAATTGATATTCTTATGCAAGTTTTTCCCTGCTCAAAACGAGGCAGAGGCAGAGTTCGAATAATTATGATTGATGAAAATAACAGTTATCACGTTAAATCATTTAATTTTTTTTTAAATCACATAAAAACTAAAACAGTTAAGAAATAGCAAGTTGTTTAAAATTAAATCAAATATAAAGTAAGCTATTGCTTTTATTTTATTCTTGCAGTCTAGTTGATGTGAATTCCTGGATATTAAATGTTCATCTGCAACTTTCTGTAGTGGTCCCAGTAATATTTGTTCTGACAGAAGCAAGCCACGTGACATGGTAAAGTTATGTTTGAGACTGAGAACATGAGCACAAATACTGACATACTGAATATCTCTATAAACTATATGATTCTGTTGGCAAAAAAATATTTACATAAATGTAGGTCTCAATGTCAAATCGGGCCCAACATTAGAGGATAACTAAGCCAGTTTTGGGTCTGATTCACCCTCCTGACAATTGTGGGCCGGGGACGTTCATGATCCGACGCTGGTTCGAACAGATGATCGGCCCAAATGATCCTGTAGTGTGAGGGGTTTACATAAAACTGACTTGAGATTATAATACCAGTGTAACAAATTTATATATATATATATATATATATATATATGTATGTGTGTGTGTGTGTAGTCGTGGCTAGACTTGGTCTGAATATAGGCACCCTTTAAATAGTGCTATTAAAACCAAAGGTTTAATGTCAGAATAAAAGGTTCAGTGTTATTGGTAGCTAATAGTAGTTTTGAGTCACATGGTTCTTTGCACCATGAAGCATTCAGAGAAATGGGCAGGGAGATCATGGTTGAAGCACAGAGCCATTATAAAGCCATTTACCAGACAGCTCCCTGCATAGTAGCAGGGTAATGAACAGGGCTCAGCTGAAGAGCTCACTCTCTGAGGAGCGCTACATTTACCACTACCATTGAGACAGAACAAAGGATTACCTAAGATTCAGCTGGGACGGGATTCATCTTATTATCCTACGCGAAGTGGAAAAACTGCATCACCTTTCTACGACAGCAAGTTGCGTTGTTTATTTGTTTTTATTGCCACCAATACACCAGAATCTGGCACAACAAAGCAAAAAAACCTTTAGTAGGTATTCTTGATGCCATTTCTGAATTTGTCATTTCCTGGAAAATGATTTTAAAATGTTGATGACTCATCCTGCACTGGGGGGTGTGTATAAGTTTAGCGCCCAATGAAAAGCTTTCTCATTTTTATGACATCACCAGAGTGTTTTTAACTGATTTTAGTAAAACCGGATCATATTTGATGGGGAACATTATTTTCTGGTTCTCCTACCTGTGATTTACAGAGTTTGCTGATGAACAGATACCTTTACATGTTGCTAAAGTAACAGCTAACAGCTAACTGCTAACGTTACTAGCTGCTGTTAGTTAAGTTAGCTTAATTAGCGGTCTTATTAGCTGACTCTGCCTGGACTGGGAGCTGGGAGCACTGGGCGAGTGTTAGTGTTTAACGTTACACTTCAAATATTACTCAAGCCATGGAGGTTTTCAGGCCAAGGGGCTTTGTAGAGTCTATGGCCAAAGGCGGGGGCCCAGCAGGGAGTGATGGCAGATAACATTAGCGGCCCCGGAATGGGCACCGGACCCAGGCAAGCCGTCAATGAAACCGCGTTCAGCAGCCTCCCAGTGAACATAGCCTGAACAGGACCAAACATAGCCCCAAAGACCATCAGGGAATACAGTATCGTGGTGATTGGACAGTGACGAGCGCAGTGTTTTTCCCAAAGTTGAACATTTTTCAACTCTCAGCGACCGGAAAAAAACCCTCAGCGCGGAAAAGACGCTCAGCGCCTCGTCACGCTCCTGGTATTTTTACCAGCTTTGAAAAACGTGGCGCTCCCATTGCAATGAATTGAAAAAAGACGCTGGCGTCAGAAAAAAACGCTTTGGTGGACACGGGCCCTAACTCGGCGGGAGCTGGAACCAGTCCGCATGATGGGGTGTGGGCGGAATGCAGATTTAGCACTATTGGCTACTGCAAAAGTCAATCAATATTTGCGACAAGTCCCTTCCTAGCTTTGAAAACACGTAACTATGGAAGCAAATGGCACTCCGGTTTCCGTTTCATGGGAACTTTTAAGTATTTTGTTTTTTATTTAGAAAAGAAACCAACAGACTGTTGGTAGGAAATGGGATGTGAATCCCGGTATACTGTGAATGTAATCATTCGTAATTTTAAGATGTTTTCCAAATAACTAATGATGTAGTTTTTCTGTGGATGGATAGTGATGAGTGCATCTGTCCTGGTAATAAAGCAATAAACACACCTGTTTTAATATGTTCCCCCAGCTCTGTTGGAGGGAATTACATCTGTGGAAAGTGTGGGGTTGTCTCTCCCCCTCAACCTACTGCCAGCTGTTTCAAAGCCTGTGCAACCATAGAAGTTAATTTCCCTTATTTACATTTAAATCTTTCACCCGTCCTTAGTTTTACTTTTGTCTAGTGTACTTACGTAGCCAGACATGGTGGCACGACGCTCACGCCAGCATTTTTCATGGCTCAAGAAGACTTATTGAACTGTGATGTATTTACAGGGCTCGACAATAATGGTGGCCCGATGGCCTGGGGCCAGTAAAACGTAACGTCGGGACAGTTGAACTAGCAACTCACTGGCCCAGTTGGGCCAGTGGAAAAACATTAGTATTTAAAAAAAAAAAAAAAAAAGTGGAACTCAACATCCTGCAGTTGTTTTGCAGCTCTAGGCGCACACCGATGTCCAATCCAGAGTTGTAGTTACGTGACGAGAGGTTGTCAAATGTTGTTTCTCTGATCTCAATCATGCGGCAACCTCTGGGTCGAAAATGAAACCTTACAGACGGAACTTAAAGCTGCATTCTCTCTAACGGCCAGCAGGGGGCGAGTTCCATTAGAAATAATGGTAAAATGTTGCTACTTCTCAGCTGATTTATTACCTCAGTAAACACCTTTAAATGAGTTTATAGTCTCAGTCGCTAGTTTCAAATCTTCTTCAACACAGCATGTTGTTCGTTTAGTATATTATGGTCCTATTTAGGGGAAAATAGACGATAATGCAGCGTATGCTTTTGGACGGGACTACCTTGTGATTGACAGGTCGCTTCCATGGCAACCTGTTCATCAGGATAGAGGCGACTCGTGTCCGCTGCGCTGTGTACATTTTTCATAAATGGCTGTCAGCAGGAGAGCACGTCATGTTTGAGTCTGTTAGTATGTTTTGTTTTAAAAGTAAATTGTTTTGTTAACCTTTTTATTTTTTATAATTTTAACTGTGATTACATTTTTGTTTAGTTTGTTTTATATCCAGGATGTATTTAATAAATGATTGAACACTTTTGGAAGGAGGGACAGTAAAAATTGTCTTCGGGCCAGTAAGCTTCAAACCCACTGGCCCGGTGGGGCCAGTTGCAAAAAAATTAACGTTGAGCCCTGATTTTATTATTTATTTAGATGCACTAACTATGACTTGGATAACCTTATAACTCTAGAGTTGAAAAAAAATACTGTGATTGGTCCTATGCATGAGCTCTTTTTGGTAGTCAAACAATGTGTAAATAGAAGGAAATCTTTTTGCAGACCACCTCATGTTCTACCCAACTGCCACAAAAAAGCTGATTTTTTTCCTTCCAGTATGTTGATTGAAATGTACATGGAATAAAACAAAAATAACACCCATCTTTTTTATTAATTCAACAGAAGTGCTTCGTCCACACTTGTTTGGTGGCTTTACTTTGTGGTGTTGGGAGAATGATTTTGCTTTTGCAGTTCTCTTTGTTAATGCAGAGCGTTGGGTGACAAAAGGCAGCTCCCTTATTCTTCTCAATGAGACCACTGCATAGTAATCTTTTGAACAAATGAAATGAAAGCCAGTGTCAGTGTATCAGCCCTTCTGTGCAGCTAATATTCCCTTTTGTTAGATTTTTGGCCATTTTAAACCAAGTAACAAATCTGAAAACTGCAGTTTTTCAGTTGCCATCAGTGTCATAGTTAAATGCTATCTCTCTAGCCTCTAAATGCTTTACATTTTGTTATAGAATATGGAAATCTTTCAATGGACCTTAATTGCACCAGTGAACATAAATTTCTTGTGATTTTTCGTTGAATATAAACATAAAACGCAGGAGGGGTTTGCATTATAATTTGACAAAAATGAGCACGAGCAACACTAGGTGCGTTCAGTCACTGGTTCAGATGGGAATGTGTGTTTGTTGGATCTGTGGCATTGATCGCAGGGTGGATCACATTACATCAGTGCTGGGTATGTTGCTTTGTATTTGTGTACTGCATCTCTGTGTGCTTTCATTCACATAATTTATCTGTGAAAAAACTGAACTATTAAGTTTGAATGCATTGGTTGATGTTTAAAACCATCTCAATTTCAGTATTAGGAACAATTCTGTTAAAAATCACATCAACTGGGTGATTGTGGGGAGGTCCACTTACACTGGGACACAATCCATGCAATTAAAAAGAAATGAGAAAATAAAATCAATGCAGATCACTTACACTGTGGTGACAAAAGACGCAACAGGGGACAACACAGACCTAAATCTTAATTAGCAAGGATATTGATGCTGCAGCACAAAGGGCAATCCGATGTGCTTAAATGAAAGTACCAAACATGTAACACAGGTTTGGATTCTGAAGTAAACAGGGGAAAAAAACAGAGAACGCAAACTTGACAGTGTATGAGAAAATCTAATTTAAACCATAGTATTCAGTTTGCCTGAAGTTAGAATTGAAAATGAAATGGTGACCAAAGGTGAAGAGGTACTTGCAGAACTCATTTTTTTTTCAAGTGCTTGACTTCTCATTGAATAATCCAGAGTTAGAATCTATCTGAGCTATCTGGGCTGGCAAGATCCATCACAGCATGGGGGGAATTTGCTGGCTGAGACGTGAATCCTTTGTTTTTTGTTTAGGTTTAAGGTGTTAGCTCAGTATTCTGTTATGTCTTGTCAGCAGGGCAGTTACAAAGAGAAATTTAAGCCTTTTTTAAATAAGTGGTGAACTGAATTAATCAGTGGTTTTACATTTTCACAAAATCTGTAATTAGTTTAATTTTGTCTGTGCCAAAAAAATAGTTTCAAACAGACTGCATCAAGTTGCAATAAAAGGGTTAGAAAAGAATAAATTAATCCATAATTTTTTATTTGCACAGCACATTTTACACATTAGTCTAAAATGCAATAAAAAGACTTTCAAACTGCATTCTTTTTTGGGGGAGTGGGGGGATAAATACTATCTGTAGGAGAGTTTCCCAGGCACTCCCAGATCCACTAAGAGATGTAGCTCTTCCATTGTTCTGGTGGGTTTGCCCTATAGGGTCCATTCCACCGTTTGTGGTACAACTCCAAAGATACAGACATAGGTGTCTGAAGCAACAGAGCTGGTTCTTCTCAATGAGGAGCAGCAGCTTCACTCTTAGGACTTTATGTATTATTGAGATTTTTTCTTCTCCTCTGTGCAGAAATTATGATGGTCGAATACCTTTGGGGGTGCAACCTGACCCTTAAGCCTTTTGCTTAGACACGCACAGAGATCAATGTGCCCAGATCTGTTTGCAATGGCACCTATGGTGCCGTTCTAGTCTTGTCCGACTACAGGTCACATTCATCCCATCCACCCTGCGATCAATGCCACAGATCCATTCATACATTGATGGCAGAAGCTACCATGCAAGGTGCCTACTACTCATCAGACACAGGAACTAATCATTCACACACACACACTCACACACACACCTCTAATGGTACAACCTTTCGGGAACAATTTCGACATGCACACTGAGGGAAGCCCAGGGATTGATCTTCTGAATAGTGGACCAGTAACTGCTATCTCCACGTTATGCTGAAGCAAAGAGGTGGTTGTGTCCAATAATTGCTGATAAAATTGTGAAATTGTGCTGACAAACAAAACAGGTTTCTCCCATATACATTTATTTGGTCATGCAACCATTTCCAAGATCAGTAGTGTGACATACATGATTATGTCACACTATTCATAGTTTTCAGTCACGTGACGTGCACAGTTACCTGGAGGGCAAAACAACGGACCAACACAGCCGCTCACACCGCGACTCCCCCGTAGAGACGCCGCAAAAGCAGTCAAATTTTATTTGGATCACCTTTCAACTTAAGAAAAAGAAAAATATGAACACAAATGTTCGGCATATCCAATCCATATAACGTTACAGCATCCGCTGCCGCATTTTTACCGTTAAAAACCTTGACTGTGGTAATTGTTTACTTTTACCTTCTGGGGAATCCCTCACCAAACACAGCTCAGGCTTGTCTCCTCCTCGATGTGCATCCGAAAGCACAACAACCATCCAGCATTTTAGCAATCCAAAAGTAAGAAACTCAAAGTAGCAGTGTATCACTTTCTTATTGGTTGGCAGGCAGCAGAATATAATGTCTTTTTTTGCCCTCCAAGGGAGCGTTTTCCTTGGAATGTGATGTCACAATGAAAACTATGAACTGGACTATTGATTATGTCACGCTATTGGACAGGTAAAATGTGGCCACAATATTTTGTATGTTATTCAGACATTAACACATCAGCTTCAGGATGTATTTATATTGACACTTCAAAGTAAGAAATCGTCGATAAATAACATTTTGTTGTCCATATTGGCTCAAAACTGAGGTACCCAGTCTAATGACATGCATGTCACATGAAGAATCAGAGACTCTGAATTGCCAGGGGAGCTGGAGTGTTCATTAGGGCTGGACATAGAAAATCACATTTTTTTTCTACATTCAACAAGTGAACAACACTGTTGTTTCCTTGAACATAAACTTGTGTAAATTTCACATTAAAGGCTAAATTGCAAACACATATCACAGTTATAAAACTGTGGACCAAGGATTTATTTTCTTTATTCAAATGTAAAACGACTGAAACATGACCCATCTATACTTTTCTTAGGCCTACATGTGCAAAACAGTTGAGCAAGAATGATAAAAGACCAGCACCACTTCAAAATCGATTATTTTATCCAGCCCTAGTGTTCTGATTACCAGTTCATCTATCTCTCCCTGTGAGGGGCCGGAGATCCGAGCCCCCCCAGGGCTACATCCCACATTATAATCAAAAATCCCAGGGAGAGTTCTGCTATCTATAGACTTATTGTATGAGCCAGAAAGTAATCAGTTCACTTGATATAGGTGAAAAGTGCAATGCTAGATCTGAGCCTGAACCAGTGCATAAAAACCATGAGCTACTACCGTAAAACTTCAATTAATAGCTGAGTCCAAATAGCCGCCTACCTCCTTTACTGGCCTGGTGTGGGAACACATTTTGACAAATAAAGGCCTGACTCCATTAAACGCCTGGTCTAGTTTCTTCTGTTCAAGTTCTTTGGATGTATAAAACCTCTTAAACCCTGCGGGGTCGCCCGCTTAAGCTGCTTCTAAGCTGCTTCTAAACTGCTTAGATTTAGTTAATACAAACATTAATGTTTAAGCGTATGATCAATATGTCAATATGGACATGCTGGACATTGTTAGATCGGTTAGATTCTCCACAATACCACCGTTAAGTTCATTTAACGGAAACAACAAGACCCAAAGTCTAATTCTTCTAGATTTACCTGCATAAGAGAGGAAAAGTTGAAAAAAGTGCTGACTCACATTAACTTTGAAGCGCTCGTTAAGTCCGAATGGGTCCGTTCCTTGATTATTTATAGTCCTTTAGTCTGTAATGCTCCACCGATCAAAAGAATCAAAACAGCTTTTCAGAAAAATGAATCCAAGTTGTGAATCCTGTCATGTGAAGTCCATCGCTCTCTGTCTGCTAACTTCTCTCATCCTGCACCATGTTGTTGTTTTCGTGAGGTTGCTGCCTTCAAAATAAAAGCACATAAGCCGTCTGCCGGAGCTAGATCAAATGAATGACATGTATTTGATATTATTTGATAATTTTTACATAAGTATTATTCTGTTTTAAATAAATAAACTGTTTCATAGTAGTTTCAGTTTTGTGCAAAAAGAATTAAAGGCCTGTCCCAAATAAAGGCAGGGTCAATTCAGTGATAGCAAATAAAAGCCCGGGCTATTATTCAAAGTTTTACGGTATATCTGAAAATACTGTAAAGAAATGCCAATCTAGGTTTCAGATATTCAGAAACCGTGTGAATATGTAGATTGTTCACCAGTGAGTACTGACAAGTTAATTTTTACACTGTCAGCGGTCATCACAATTTTTTAATACAACCAAACTAAAGGGATCTGTACCACATTTTTTTTTATGTTGAAAAAACATTCTATTGGGAAAATATATATATATATAAAAATATATATATTTTTTAAACTCCCAAATATCAGTATTGGCTAAGGGTGTGTGACATGTATCATTTCCACTAATATCTTTATTGTTTTTAAACAATATGTGAGTAGACATTATCAAGATATTAACACTTTGCAAAAAACAATCAAAAACACTTTGTCCGCGCTGTCACTGCTTCTACCTTGAATGCAGAGTTAAACAAGCTGAAAATTCTAAAACTAAAGACTAAAGTTAAACGTGAGTGATGAAACACTGACACCATCAGACCCTACCTCACTGGCATGAAGGTGGTTTGGCTTTGAAAGACGGATGTTTCTCAAAAGACGTCAATCTGCACACTATATTGAAAATCGGCTGCGATAAAGACCACAAACTAACCACCCACAGAATATCAAGAATATAAAAAGCTTTAGGAACCGGCATGGAATTGTAAATTAATAAGCCAATCATTACACAAATACACAAATTTGCCATGCACAGGAGCCTTTAAATATATAATGCCTGCAGCCAGAAAATGATTAACCTAGAACTGCAATACTGTAATACACTACTCACATTCATCTCCTTTCCAATCCTTATTTCAATATCTATTTCTGAAATACTTTTTATAATATTAGTTTATCACTTTTCATACTGACATTCTGTTGGACTGCTCTCCTGACTCCGGAGTGACTCCTCTTTCACTAAATGAATAAATTGTACTGTTTTATGACAACACTGTGAATAGAAAACCCCCCAGCAGTCTGAACAGGTTAAAGCAGAGAGGGCTTAAGAGGGTTTAAGAGGGCTTCCTTTCATGTGTTTCAAGGTGCACACAGTGATGCAGGTTACCCTCAGAATAAATATAGCATTGATACTGCATGTTCAACACAAAAAAACTGAAGAATTCCCTCTGTGCCTTGTCTGTGAGAATGATATGCTTGTAGCAAATGGATTTAGTCTGTAGGATTAGACCACCCAGACTGTACTGTGTGCATCTCTCATTGGCTAATAAGGCTGTGTGACATTACATTTTTTATACAGCACTATGTGTAAATTTCTTGTCAGCCATTTGGTATTGAAAGTTTGAAAACATGTTGTTGCACTCTTGGCTGTTTCTCTGATAGGGATGGGGCAATAATAATCTGCTTTTTGTAACATCAAAGACAACACACACTAGAATGAGACAGTTGCAAGGATAAGTGGCACAGCAGAGGAGACTTGGCAATCTGCAGGTTATTTTCCCTGGCTTTCTGTTTGGATTTAGAGAATTGAAGGTAAACTAAAAATAAACGTTAGGCTCAAAGATTCAGAGAGTGACCTTACGAATTCCTTAAAACTCAGTTACACTTAGTTTTGTATTTTTGTTTAATCAATAGATTTCTCTACACTCAATTACATATGTACAAGGAAGGATATGTACTGTGTATGTGTGACGTGATAGTAACTTTTTAATATCATCAGAGCAAAGAAATTGGATTATCTTTTAAGATCTCTTGAAGCTCTGACATCCTAATGGAAATTATTTATTATTTCATATAATTCAGCATTTGCAGACCATGAAATAATTGTGGCTCTTCCCTCGGTAGGAATGATGAATGCAGTTATTATTGTAGCAAAACATGTGAGAACATACATAGTGGCATTTCAGATAATATTAATACATCTTTGACATATATTCAAATGCACTGTAAATTCAAAAGAAGAATATAACAGTCAGCTGTGCGTAGCTGTAGTAACCTAGTTTTACTGCTGCCATACATTCATGCATTGACATGACAGTAGATGGTATAAGAACCAAGAGCAAGTTTCACTGAATTTTGTTTTTCTCTCTATGCCTGGGGGCATGTTCAGCTCAGTCTGCTACTGAATTTGAGTTGATAACCACATTTTGGTCAGTACCTATGCCGAGTACTTCATGCCTTCCAGTTTGTCTGAGATAAAACAGACTTTTATGTGTACACTGCTGAGGAAATACTGCAAGCAGAAGCAGAGGTTTAAGCTACCGCTGAAAGCGGTGCTGCCCAGCTAATGGCCAACCCATCTGAGTAACAACTAGCCCAGCTGGCTATAGACCAGCCCATCTGGCTGGCAGCTAGCCCGGCTGGCTAAAAACTAGCTTATAGCAGTGGAAGGACTGCTAGCCTGTTTCTACTATAACAGAAAGAGGAAAACAGTTTAATTTTAACTGGTATTGATTGATAATGTATGCATAGTGAATGGAGTCTGGTTGTGCCCAAGTGTCAAAGAAAATTGAAATGTAATTTAAAAAGCAGCCATTTACATTTATTTCAAGTGCCCATTCAGTGGCAGAATTCACTGTAAGAATGCAATGTTATGGTAAAAAAGTTAAAGCTACTTGAAAAAATTGACAAGACAGATTCAGTGAGTAGACAGTGCTGTACCACACATTATTAATTAATACATCAACATTAATTGTATGTATACATATACAACACATACATTGAAATAGGGGTGGACGATATGGCAAAAATATTATATGGATTTATTTCAGGCAGGATCACGATTCACAATCTTATCGCGATTCATTTTCATGTAAGGTTTTTGCAAGTTATGGTTTAAAAGAGAAAAATAAAAACTTTAAACTTTATTAAATCGTATAGAGTTTAGCCTAATGATTCATTCAGACAACAAAGAACAGATTCATTTTATTCTTATAACATTTTAAAGATTTAATTTTTTGATTTGATTTTCTCATGAACTAATGCTGTTTGCTTCTGAATGTTTAAAAACACAAATACATGGAGGC
This sequence comes from Micropterus salmoides, assembly GCF_014851395.1. Taxonomy (NCBI): domain Eukaryota; kingdom Metazoa; phylum Chordata; class Actinopteri; order Centrarchiformes; family Centrarchidae; genus Micropterus; species Micropterus salmoides. The sequence continues at coordinate 16,013,201 of NW_024044348.1, read as the reverse complement.
TCTTGCAGATATTGATTGGCGTTTACATTAGCAAATAGCGCTGAATGTATGTTACACCCTCCAACCCGTCATGCAGACTCTATGCAGACCTTTTTATATAGTCTATGGTGCAGACTAGTTCAGCTCTCACTGAGTGAACATTTACGACCGGCAGAGGCCAGTTTAACGACAGGGAATACAGGACCGAGGTGGCAGAGGAACCTCCAGTGCTTGAATAGAGGTGTAACGTTAAACACAATACACTCCCCAGGTGCTCCGAGCTCCCAGTCTGGGCTGAAACAGCTATGACCACTTGGCTAACTGAGCAAATTAGATAACGGCAGCTAGTTAGCTGTAGTTTGCTGTTACTTTAGCAACAAGTAACACTTTCTATTCATCAGCAACCTCTGTAAATCAGAGAGAGAGTTGAGGCAGAGCAGCCGGGGACACGGGGAACTTTAATTTTAATGTTATAACGTCCAACAGTTACAGTGTTGCCTTTGTAGACGGTGTAGGACACAGGCAGCGAGACATCTGACAGAGCAGCTGTCAACTGCGTGTATGAGCCACATAACTAAAATTGATTGTGCACTGTAGATACCTGCGCGGGACTGTTTTCTTGATCCCGCCTGCTCCTGCTAATTTTGTGACCATTACTGCCCGCTCCCGCAACATGTGTGTTCCACTACGACTTGCTCCCGCAACATGTGTATTAGGGCTGCAACTAACGACTGTTTTGATAGTCGATTAATCTATCGATTATTGAAACGAATAATCGACTATTCGGATTATGAATCGCAAAATGACGCAATGCCTCTCATTTAGCTATTAGACTTTAAATTAAACCTGAGGTTGTTTTAGGCATGTGCTAATTAACAGTCAAGACAATAAAATGAGTACTGCATTCAAAAATGCATCTGCTAATGAACATTTCCTCTGCAGCAACAGAAAGTTCCACTGAAATCACGTCCTGATAAGCAGCTGATCTGCTGTTTAGTGACGGAGCAGCTTTCACGCCAGTACTGCAACACTCACTGACACTATATACAAAGAAAGGAATAACGTCATGCATTACATTTGCCGGATTTACAAGAGGGGGTCGATTAATAATGATTTTGTAGTAGACAGCGTTTCACAACATTTATATAGTTTCCCCTAACTCAACAACTCACAAAACTCTGTTTTGTCTAATCTTGCGCACTCGGCAGCAACATGTTCTCCGGCTGGGAACGTCGCCATGATCGATGTGTTAATTATGATTGTAAAGTCAGGGCACGTCTAAAATGTGAACGCGGCCATTGTGTATCATAATTATGTGCTACTCACAGCACCATTACTGTAACAATCAATCAAATTGACCAACTGTATAGAAAACGTTTCAGCTCATAACGTGAAGTAACACGACTTTAACGTGAAGCTAGCTCGCTAACTAGCTTACCGAGACGAGTCGTCATCATCCACAGAGACGCAACGTTACGCGCCTCTTCTTCAGATGCTTCAGTGTTTCCAGGAGAGCTCAGCTTTACTGCAGTTCACGACCTTGAAGGTGGTACTGCAGCTTTGATGTTGTTTTAGTAACTTTACTGTTCACATCACTTTACTCCGTTAAGCTGACAGTGTCGTTACGGCCCGATGACGTCATGAATGAATCGATTATTTTTACACAAAATCTTTGGGCTATGCTAAACGTTCAGAATAACCGACATAAATCATTGCATTCATTTTTGTCATTAACAACTGAGCAAGTAAGTTTCATTCTCCAACATCTTAAGAGACACACTGGCGACCGATGCTAGTGCCCATGGGGTTTAGCCTCCTCGTCAGTGTGTCCACCTCCTGTACCTGAGGTCGCCGGTTCGAGTCAGGCCCGTGCAGTACATTCTCGGGAGCAGCCACATATACTTACTTTGTTTGTTGACTCCATCTTATCAGTGCTACTGCGGGGTCCGCAGTATATTTTTTTAACCGCGCGATTTGTGATGGGTCCCGCGGGATCCCAATCCCAATGCAGCTCTCTACACTGTGGCACAATACTAACGATCTTTCTCAAAAGGCAGATTGTGGAGACATTTTAATCATCCACGTTCTAATATCGTAATATCGCACACCCCTACATTGAAATGCAGTATATTTGCATTTCAATCTACATATTTTTGATTTAATAAGATGCAAGTTCACTTTATTTGACAGTGACAGTCGAGAGAGATAGGCAAAGGCAGGGGATAGAGAGGGGATGACATGCAGCAAAGGGCCCTGGCTGGACTCGAACACAGGCATCTGCAGTAAGGACTCGCCTTGATGCGTGGTGTGCTGCGCGCTGCAGGTGAGCTGACAGCGTGCCCTGTAATGAGATTCAATTTCACGGGCACAGTGTCACATCTCATAAAGGAGAACACATGGCTCTCAGGCAGTAAAAAAAATCTTGTATCACAATGACATAGAGGCTTATGTTGAAACATTAATGACAGTGCCAAACACTGGAGAAAACTAAACAAGCCTTCAGTCAACACGTCCCCATATAAGTAATCCCTGTGAGACAGTCACTGGCAACATTCTTTCAGCAAGTTTAAATCCAGGCCTGTCTAATGAGACAAATTGCTTCAAGTTTCCTCTAAGTAATAAAAACATTCTCACATTTTCTGACACTTTTCTCTTTCTCTATCTGTCACACCCACGGTTTTACAGTTTCATGTTTTAGATTGATGCAGGTAAATTTTTTTTCTTTTATCTTTTTTCTTCTGATTTATTCTCTTTCTTGACTGTTGTTATTTTATTGCTAATTCAGTTGTATTTGCATCTTTATGGCATGGAAAGATGTGTCACATTTTTGTTTAAAAGACGGTGGGATGGCATATAAAGTCAATGCAAAGACATAAGTTGATGCAAAGAAACGCGTATTTGCATAAACACTGACTGCAAAAGAACTCCAGGGGTCAAATTTGTATAAAGCTTCACATTAAGTGTGACATTATCTTCACCATACTGACTACTAGTTCAGTTCAATGATGAGAGATTGATCAGTGATTGACTTAGAATTTTCAGTTCTAATAATTTGTCTAAAATGTTTTTCAGGAGCATCAAAAACATGTTGTGAGCCCAACTCTTCTGTTTGTTTGATGATTTCAAAGCCTATGCTAATGCTTTCTCCACAGGTTTAAAACGTCATTTGTTGTTTGGGCTGTCGAGATAACAGCAAAATTTGAGATACCGCGCTATTGGCCAAGCCAACCGCAGAGGAGGACAAGCACTGCAACAACCTCTATGTTCATAGCTTCTTGCTTTAAACTTCAGTGCGTGTTAAATTAATTAGATGTGTGCATCAGAAATTCCACAAGCGTAACGAGCTCCGCAAGGGTTCAAGGATGGATCACCACGGGCTGTACCTTAACTGACTTCAAATTTGGAAGCTGTTGCCTTATTCTGTGTTGTTTTACTATTTGTTTTGAAGGTTAGCTAACTTGGTGTTATTTGTTTTGAAGGTTAGCTAACTTGGTGTTAGCATACTGCGTGGTTAATGTGACTAGCAGGCTTGGCGATGTTTGACTATTGTTGTAATACTGAGGGAAAGTCAAGAGAAACTATGTGGACGTTAACCCTCATGTGAAGCTTCCCAAAAAGCGAGCATAATATCAGTATGTTGGATGCCTGCAGCTGTTTTTCATGTTGCTTTTTGTGGAAATTTAGTTGTAACGTTACTACAGCGCAGTTGTTAAAAGTTGAATGGAAGCCTGTTCTGCTACACACCAGTGTGTATGTTTGTGCAGTGCAGCGGTATGTAAATTGACTTGAGAGACATGCCCTGAAGGTAACGATATAGCCAAGGGTGAAAATGACACGATCAAACTGCAGTAATAAGTTTGCTTGGCAATTTTGTGTAAATTTGACTAGCACCCAGCAGCTAGCTCGCTCAGATCGTAAAGCTGCAAAAATGGCAATAATATTGCATACTGCGTAGTTGAGCTACAACAAATCACCGCGGGGGAAATCATTTACGACAGCCCTATTTGTCGTAACAATTGAATTTTGTTGTTGTGCTGATTTCTGTGTGAAAGCACAGCAGGTATCCCCCTGCAGGTAGATATATGTGGTTTTATCATCTATTCAGACTGTGGTAATAATAAAGAACTCTGCAATTTTTTTATTTGATTTATTGCTTATTTGTAGTTGTAGCTTCAACTCTAACGACAGTTACAGAAGTGAGCCAGGGGCATTTAACTATCCTGGGAAACCATTTTCATTGATGTATCAGTTAAGCAAAGGCTTCATAAATAATTCCTGTTAAAATGACAAGTCTCAAAGTCTCAGCAGTAATGATTCACATTACTGTAAGGAAACATCTTCTGGAGAGAAAATTCTCACTGACTTAATACTATCTGCACTTTCAAATTGAAGAAGGATGATACTGCTATGAAATGGAATGAGCCATCCTCTCCTACAAAGAGAGACAGTAACTGTTGCGACCAAGATAAAACATTACTGGGGCAGTGAAGGCAAAGGCTGATGGGCATGAGCCCAATAAGCCATATGCAGTCATTGCTCATGTGCACACATCATGCATGGTAATGCTGGTGACAAACAGTGCATTTTGTAGTGGTGTTTTGGGAGGAGGACATCTGTGTGTGCACATAGAGGCAGCTTCACCATCCCTTCTCCAATACTGATGAGACCATAGACACAATGGAGGGCCAGTGGGATGGGTAGCTGGTAGGATAGATAGATAGATAGAGAGACAGACACACATAGATAGATCCATCTGTTCAGTCATTTAAGGGAGGCTACTTAATAACCTATGTGTTTGCTGCAGGTGCTGCTTCAAGAATATAGTGATGCTGCAGTGCTTTAGCTTTTCTGCAGGACACTACTGGAGTCGACTCCCACAAGCCTGGTGGTGCATTAATTATTGACACCTCATTTTTACTTACTACCCTTTGTGCCCTTGTACATAAAGATGAAGAAAAATATTTTACACAGTTGTAATTACAGATCAGTGTAATTAAAAATCACTTGAATTAACTACAGATCAATCATTAAGCAATAGGTGATACAGTGTCTCATTATTAATTACTACTCTCTGTGACCTTCTCCATCCATAAAATATTTTTTTCAACAGTAGCAGCTGTCTGTCTAAATTAAAACCACAATTTGTAGTCAAAAAAGTAATGCTCTAGCCATAAAGCATTACATACAGCTATGTACTCCTACTTATGACTAACACTGAAACCAATTATTAGATTGTCAGTAATAAGTGAATGTTTCCTTTTCATGCTTTTACAAAAGAATTTTGGCAGAACAATAAATCAGGCAATTCAATTTTATTTATATAGTGCCAAATCACAACAACAGTTATCTGATAGTGCTTTTCATAAAAGAGCAGGTCTAGACCGTACTCTGATATTACCATATTACAGAAACCCAACAATTCCCAAAAAGGCACACCTTATCTTAAATGGACAAATTTGTTGTAAATTGTTTAGATTTCATAATTAGCATAATATAGGGCTGCCTTTTTTCGCTTTATTCATTCACAAAAATGTTACCACTGAGTAAAAAGATGACTTTCACACTGCAGACCTTTAAGTCCTGCTGTCTGAAATCAACAGGCAAAAACATTTTAACAACAACAAATATACCGTAAGTTTAATTAGTTATATTAAAAGTAGGGCCGGGCACGTTAACGCGTTATGGCATTGGCATTAACGCATTAATTAACACCGACAATTATTTTATCGCACGTTAATGCAGTTTTTATTATTATTATTTTGAAAGTCCATTGCTCACTGGCTGTGAATACACATACAGTCAAACCAGGGACACTTGCTACTGAACATAGACTGCTTATGCTGCTCCCTGATAAAAGAAAAATGTTTCTGCTGAGACCTGTTCAGAAAACAAACAAACAAGGAAACGGATTTATAGCCTATATGTTAACCTGTTGCTCAGAAGGTGCCTGTTATGATGTTAGGATCGTGGCTCTGGACTCTAACTTGTTTTAACAAGCTATGAAAGGTAATGCCCTGACAGTGGCAAATAGCTTTAGTTTTATATTTAATTTGATTACATTGTTTAAGTTGAGATTTACAAGAAATATTTTATTGCTATTGTGTAAAGGGAATACTGCTGGTAAAAAGCACCTTGTTTGTTGTTTGTTAGTGTTTGCAAACCACATGTTATTGCACTTAAATTACATTTAAATTAAAAGAGCCCAATACACTACTTTAGAATTCATTATTCAATTTTGGGCATAACTATGCGATTAATCGCAGAAAATCATGTGATAAATAATGATTAAAAATTTTAATCGTTGCCCAGCATTAAGTAAAAGACATGAAACAATAAGAATATATCAATAGTGCCAACAGTGTGTAATCAGAGCAGCACTGTACTTACAGAACAGAAATGAAAAGGGAACATTTGGATGTTAAAAAATGTCTTTCTAAAGCAAGCACTAATGAGAGGCAGTCAATTGGATACAACAGTCTGAAGTATATTAGACGAATTTTATAGTCTACAGCAGGGGTCGGCAACCTGTGGCACACGAGACATTTTAAGTGGCACGTGAGAAAGCAAACTTAATCCTATAATATTGACATATGCCGCTATGTTGTTTACATTAAATTAGTTAAAAAACAGATGATCAACCACCATTATGAAATAATGCTGACATTATTATTAGGGTTGTCAAAATAATAGAAATATGTTGAAAAAATAACGCCTTAAAATTTTAACGCAGGATTAATCTTGAACTTTATGATCCGCGACCGGGCTGGCCGACTGGCCGGTCAGCTGCAGCAGAACGCTGTCGCTGTCTGTATCTGTTCAGTTTTGAGGGGTGATATGAGCGGCATCCTCAACAGTTCCGCATTTTTGCTGAAATCTGATTGGTTCAACGGCGCCGATCAAAGGAGTTTACTTTCCACCCGGTTTGTGTGACAAATGCAACAGAGACAGTAAATATGGCGAAAAATTTGAATTCAGGAGAAAAAAAGTTGACATAAGACGCATTTTAGCCTTCGGACTGAATGTACACATGACATGTTGGTAGTTAACAGTAGGGCTAATGATCAATTGCATTTGCGATATTATTGCGATATGATAAAAAGATATTTTCTAATGGCAAAGGCTGTAATTACACTCTGGTCACATGACACGCGAGAGTAAACCAGTCTGCAGAGGAAGCATCAACTTCGCACGTTACGCTGTACCTTGACTTGTTGTTATACAGTGGCCTTAAGTTTGACAGAAGCTGACGCTACAGAAACTTTAGTGTCACACAGGGAATGAAATTAGCACCTGCACGTGGTGGTGTTGGTGGTTGAAATCGTATAATACACTGTGGTGAACTTTGTTGTTCTTGTGGTCTGTAGGTAGGCCTTCCTGATGATATATTATTTAAGGCCATGAATTCACTCTCAAATTATCTTTTTCATATTATTATAATTTGATATTACTTCTCCACTATTCATTATAACACAGGCCTGACCAATGAGAAAGAACAGTGTATGTTTAATCTATCTGATATTGTGTTGGTCATACTAAACACTTTTTTTATTGCTTGTCCGTTTTGAATAATACAGGAGCTTAAGAGCTTGAAATGAAATGAATCGCATATTAAATCGCAATCAACAACAATATTGGTAAAAAGAAAAATAGCAATTACATTATTTTCCAAAATCTTTCAGCCCTAGTTAACAGTAAACTATGACTTAAGTGTTCCAGCTCAAGTTTGACCTGGTCTTGGTCAGTGCAGTGGTGACTTCCTTATAGTACAAACCGAGGAGGCATGTGTCACTCTGAAGTTTCTTAAAGGTCTTCAATACCACAAAAACACAATTAGTATTTTTTTTAATAATTGTTGTGGCATTGTTATTGCATATGAACAGTGAAAAAAAGGTTATGAATGTATGGGAAATAAAGATGTTTAGCTAAATAAGTTTGTTTATTATCATTGATGCACTCATCTACCAAAATCTATTTGATTTGAAATATTTTAAATGCTTATCACCGCAAATATCGGTGTATGTGATTCATTTTGATTCATTCGATGAATTAATTACAAAACTACAAACAAGTTAGAGAACTTGTAATTAATTACATTAATTCATTTAATTGCTTGACAGCCGTATTTATTATATGTCTATTAATATTATTAACATGGTCAAACTTCAATTAAAATCTGACTAACTATCAATCCATGAATGACCTGTGACAGAATTTTCTAATACATAACTAGACATATTTTAGTTGACTCAGATTGATTCAGACTCCAAGTCCATTCAGACTACGGCAATATAATTCTTAAGTCAAACAAGTGTTTCCCCCCTGGGGAGAAAGGCAGACTGTTTGTTGGCTACGTGGTTGATAAGACAGGTCTGGACCAAAGATCTAACAATGAGTAAATATGTGAATGACACAAATCACTCGTACGTGCTGCTTAACAATGAATCTGTTTGTATTGTTCCAAGTCAATAGCAGTCTGTATATTTAAGCTGTTTCCCAAGGAGTGTTTACTGGTGCAGCAGGGTTTGGAGCTGTGTGTCTGGCAGTCATCTAAAGCTCGTGCATCTTTAAAATGCCTCATTGTGAAACTTTGATGACAGCTACACTCCGTCTGTCAAATATGCATTGTTATTTGGGAGGTGAGGTTTGTTGTCTCTCTAGAGACAGACTAATGAGGCCAGAGGTTTCTTTAATGTATCTACAAATTAAGAGCATACCTTGCATGACCCTTTTGACAAACATATCAAACCAAAAAGTTATTTTGACAGTGAAGTTAAATGGGTGTTAATCTCATTATTGCATTATTATATACATTATTTATTGGTTTGGCATGGTCACGTGTTAATAAAAGGAAGCAAACCGTGGTACAGTGTTTCCTTTTCGAAGCTGTGGTGTCAGACACCACTGTACAAGATGGAGGAAAAGATTAGGATATGATCAATATTCCTCCATCAACCTAATTGACCATTATTCTCTGTGTATTTTGTGTTTTTACAAAAATCAATACATTTATACACAGGAAACATGAGGAGTGTAAGTACTGGGTATCTTACCTTTATGTAAAATAAAAGATGGACAAGATTAAGATGTGTATTAGGTTAAATCTTCTGGAAAAATCAATGTTGTGCACGAAATCTTTGTCCTTAAAGGAATGACGATCCCTGCTGGAACTGGTGGTTTATGTTGTGCATATAAATCATGAGCTGATCTCATGAAGTGTACCAGTATGTGAGGTTGAGTGTGACTTTGTTAACTGGCGAGCTCTCAAGGCCAGCCCAGTCCTACTGAAAGGCTAATATACAAACAGATGTTTTCTGAACTGTTGCGGTACAACTGAATAGAGTTGTGAAGTAGAAAGAGCTGCTGGTTGTTGAAGTATTGTTCTCCCACTGTTAAATCCAATTTCAGAGCTTTCTTTTAACAACATCCTCACTGTTCCTCTTCATAGAACAAGAGTCTCCTGGATCCTAGTTAACTTTATTTCTTTCATCAATTTGGTATGCCGGATATCTCTAAATACCTCGTGAGCCTCAGTTGCTGTTACTATGGGGATGAAGTCAGTGAGAGGTGTCAGTCAGAGTTGCAGCAAATCCAGACCTTTTTGTTGGAGTACTAAACAAGACACTGCATCACAGTTGTCAAAATAATAAAAAAAAATTGCCCAAAATCTGTAAGCAATTTTGAATTTCAGCTTTAGCTCATTATTAGTCGCACATTCAGCAGAATTTAAAGGTCACTGATTGGATGTTTCTTGCCAAAATGTACCATGGGAACTGTGAACATATTTCATTTGTTTTCCTGCTTGTGGCAACTAAAGCTTTTGAAATTTAACCAAGCCATAATATTTTCCCAACCCTAACTCTTTCTGTGTTTCTGTAGCCTAAATATTAACACATGCAGGATGCAGCATGTGAAAGCATGGAAGAATTTAATCCAAAATCTATTAGGAAAAAACATTTTCCGTAAAACAGAAGAGATGGAAAAAAAGCCAAATTGTTATACAAGTAATAATCATACTAGTTGAAATAAACAATTTGATAGTAACCTATTTCCCATCTTTGCTGAGCAAGAGATTTGTGTGAAAGGAATTAAAAGCCTGTCCCAAATATAAGCAGGGTGAGTTCAGGGATTGAAGCAAATAAAAGCCCGGCCAATAATTTAAGTTTTATGGTATATATTTTTATACTGTAGAGAATAATGCAGTTGAATGACATCACTTGTGACAAACTGTACCCCACTCTCTCTTAAACACCAGTCACACTGTGAAATCTACAGCATAACCCAATGTATATTTCAATTTCACAACTAACACATCACGTTACTGCTTAAGATAACCATGTATATTACATTGTACTCTGCATGGAGTAATGAAATGTTACATGACTTTTCTTTGATGTCACATCTATGGACTACGAGTGGGAATTATTCTTACAGAACCCTTAGTATCATGATAATATATACTGTTGATATTGTTTTATCTGTATTTGTCTGTATGTAGATATTATGCCAATCTCCTCATCTTCGAGCTGTGTGCGCTGTTGTAGTCAACAGAATGCACTAGTGCTCTGGTAAATGTTGGCCTACATTTTACATCTCAAACTGTATGTGTCCTGGGCATTTGTTGCAAATGAGTTCCAGCCACAACAAAATCTCGCACAGATGGAGAAATGATGTATGACACAGCTTCACATTGTTTGATCCAATATTTGTCTTAGTGTTTTTTGTCTCCTCGCCTCCTCCTAGCACACAGATTGCGCACCTCATTAAAATAACCATGATTAATAGATCAGAGATTGTTCTGGAAAATGTGCAGTCCCGTGGAAGTCCACCAGTCTCACACGTGTAATGGGAAGGTTTACGTATGTCAACCTTATTAAGAAAAATGAGTACATTTAACTGCTTAGTAATTCCCATAAAGCTTGAGGCAAAATGCATCAGTGGGAGCTCGTTCCTCATGAGAATACGTGTCTGATTGGTGAGGCTTTAACCGTTTTGAAGAATTTTACAATAATTAACAACTGAAGGTTTGTCTTAGAAAACATACAACACGCATATATAAGCTTTTAAGTATCTTAATTTCATTGCATAAAACAATAAAAACACCCTTTTATAAATAGCTGTCCTTCCACTGCAATTAACTCATCTGTTTAATATGTGTTACTGAGTAGATGAGAGTAAACAAGCCCTTTTACATTACATTTACAGGGCTCGACAATAACGGTGGCCCCATGGCTCGGGGCCAGTAAAACGTAACGTCAGTTGAACTAGCAACTCACTGGCCCGATTGGGCCAGTGCAAAAATATTAGTATTTAAAAAAATAAAAATAAATTTGGAACATCAAACTCCTGCAGTTGCTTTGCAGCTCATGGCACACACCAATGTCCAATCCAGAGTTGTAATTACGTGGGTCTGAAAGTGAAACCATGCAGAGGGAACTTAAAACTACATTCTCTCTAACGGCCAGCAGGGGGCAAGTCTGCTGGTTGCAAAAAAACGTCCAGTTCTATTAGAAATAATGGTAAAATGTTGCTACTTCTCAGCTGAATTATTACCTCAGTAAACACTTTCATGATGAGTTTATGGTCTCAGTCGCTAGTTTCAAGTATTCTTCAACACAACATGAAGTTCATTTAGTAAATTATGGTCCCATTTAGGGGGAAATGGACATAATGCAGCGTATGCTTTTGGGTGGGACTACCTTGTGATTGACAGGTCGCTACCATGGCGACCAGGATAGAGGCGACTTGCTGCTCTGTCAGCAGGAGAGAGAGCACGTCATGTTTGAGTCTGTTAGTATGTTTTGTTTTGTTTTGTTCACCTTTTTATTTTTTATAATTTTAACTGTGATTACTTTTTAGTTTATTTTTTTTGTATCCAGGATGTATTTAATAACCGATTAAACATGTTAACAGTATAACATAATTTACAAGTCTTTGGGTTTGTTGTAACACTGCAGTAAAAATTGGGGCCAGTTGCATATATGTTTAATGATGAGCCCTGCATTTACATTTATTCATTTAGCTGACGCTTTTATCCAAAGCGACATACAATTGCTAAATATGTGAGAGGTCGCACGCCACCAGAGCAACTAGAGGTTAAGTGTCTTGCTCAGGGATTGGTGGATGTGTCACAGTGGGTGATTGAAACCGGGTCTCTCACACCAAAGGCATATGTCTTATTCCCTGCGCCATCACCAGCCCAGTTAAACAGAAGAGACAATATTCTCTTATTTTAATTTCATCTGTTACAGCTATTTATTGATGTATTTAATTGTATGTAAATTTCCACGCAAAGCACCTGTTGTTTTGAAATGTTCTCTATAAATAAATTTGACTTGACTTGAGTTGACTTTAGTTGCTGTAATGCTCGATTTGCCATTTGCTGTGACATACTTGTAGACACGGCGTAGATGTTCAAACTTAGCTAACCTACTTGCTGTGTGTTATATTTCTGTGTGATATTGTGAAATTCAATTTAAACAGACAGTTAAACAGACATTATTATGTATTGCTATCATATAGGGCTGCAGCTAACAATGATTTTAGTAATCAAAGCTTCTACAGATTAATTCATCTATTCATTGTTTAAGAACAACAAACGCACATATACATTTACAGCTGAGGATTGTAGCTTACTTTTGCTAGCCTTCAACTCAACAATCAATCATGATTTCAATTAAACGCTAAAGTTGCTGTTACTGTTACTTTGGCAGAACACCGGGTGCTTTCTGATCAGATGCTGTGGTGCTGTTGCCGAGGCGACATAAATTTCGTTTTATTGTGGACGGACTGTAACATTGCAGAATTGTTGTTTTCTTTAGCTTGAAATAATCCCATACTTTGGACACTTTCTTCTTTGTCCCTCGCCATTTTCTCTCTCATCCTCCAATTTGCCAACAAATCCATGATAATCATGTCGTGTTCAAAGCGTAATCGTCATGTGTGAAAGTAATAAATGTCCCTGCGAAACAGTGTGCTGTATAGTTATATTGATTAAACGAAGCATCAATGCAAAGAATTTACGTCGAGGCATTTTATTAATCGATTTAATCGATGAATCGTTTCAGCCCTAATTGTAATAGTGAATAGAGACCTACCCAGCTTTACAGGAACAGTGTTGGTCCTTAATATCGTTGTCCTCTTTCTCAATAGTCAGGTAATACGGTGGTTCACTTTTACTATGTGATCTCTAGGCTTTAGCTTCTGTCTTTAGTTTTTTCACGTCAGTTTGACAGCCTGAATACAACCTTCAAATGCACAATGCAACTGCAAGCTGTCTGCTTCTTTCTGCAGTCGTCTTTTCTTCAGGGAGTGCAGTCATAGACAGTGGCAGCGCCGTGATAAATGTCCGACAGGTCTGACAATTTGTCGGACAACAGCAACTAAGGGGGGGGCGTGACTTAGCAAAGGGTCAATTGCAATATCAGTCAAAATAATTGCAATCTGTTATTTTACAGTTTACAACAAAACAGAGTAAAGTCGCATTGCTCACACACATTTTTTGATTTGATCTTTGTTACAACATAGTATTATGCATTCCTGTGAGCGCATGATGAAAGATAATTGGGAAGCACAGCTTGTAAAGTGCCTAAACTCTGTAGAAACAGTTCATCAGTTCCATCTGTTGTGCTTCTGATGGCTACTGACCAAAGGGCAGGCAGTGATACATTGTCACACCCTCACCCCTCCACACAGCCATAACGAGTGAGTATTCCTCTGAGCTCTCTCTCTTTCTCCCTCTCATTCCACACAAACACACACACACACATACACATACACACACAGATACAGCACACCCCAAACAAAGCTCGGCCCTCCATCACATCTGCCACCGTACAGGTCCCATGTTTCTGCTGTTGGCACAGTGTCCACTCATAGAGTCCAGTAAGAAGCCCTCTCAGAGTCAGCAATGTCAACAGAATGCCACACTGAGCTTACACACCTTCAGAACAATTACTGCGGCAGAAAACCTTAAGAAAGATGTTACATTACACTATTTCGAGAGATGCTTGTCTTCTACGGTGCGTAACATGTAAAAAGAGCCGTATGTTGCATTTGCTTGAGATGCATCTGGTCAAATAAAGCACTGGATCCATATTGTTGTCTGGCGAGGTTAAAAGTTTCAACAGAAAATTATTACAGAGAAGAAAACACAAAATGCTTTAACTGGATTACTTTTTATTTGCAACATCCAGTGTTCATTCTTTCCTCTAAGACAGTTTCAGTAAACGCATACTTGGCTTGATATTAACAACGCTGCTTAAATACAATCTAATTTAAACAATAAACTCCAGAGAAAACATAATTTGATGTCCACAATGTTTATGGAGAGAATAAGCTATAGGCAGGTTTCTTAGTAGAATAAAGTTTCATAGAATAAGTGTAAAAATTACTTTTCATGATGAAGTCATTTAGGTTTATCTTGAAAACATGTAGCAGTAAGAAACCTTTTGAAAATGGATTAATAACTCAGACCTAATTATTCTCATTTTTCTTTACCATGTGGTTTCAATAATGCAGAGGCAGGGGCATGGTTTTTTCGCAGAGATGAGCTAACTTACTTAATATATTTCATAACTTTATGAAATATTACTCACAACCTGAGAGAAAAACAGCGGAGGCACTATCACACAGCAAAGGCCATGTATTTAATGACTGAGGCATTTGTAAAGAGAGCCATTCAGTAACTAAATTGATCTTAAGAGACCACAGGCCATCAGAACTCTGAGCTGAGCAGATGACAGTGATTGATAGGTCACCTCCTAATTTCTTTCAAGGTAATTAATCAAAACAGTATGTTAAAATGTCCGGTGAAAGCAGAATATTTTTGGAGCCAACTGGCTCAGTTAGTCACAATCAGTTTGGGATGTGTGAGGAAATAATTAACATCACATGCTGAGAAATGCAACTGGTTGATCAGCAGTCAGACACACATTTGGTAGTTGACAGTCAGATATCAGTCAGTTTTATTCATAGGCAATAGAATTTGCTAGTACTGCTGTATACTTCATGTTTATTAAAGTATATTATTACTGATAAATTGTTTGTTTTGTAAAAGGCCCTGAATGTTTTAAAACTGTGTTTGAACTGTACAAATTTGGAACAAAACAAAACGGTGGGTTACCACCATTGTTATAATAAATTCAAGCACTTATAAATAATGTTTTTGAGAAGATGGAACACTTATTTACAGTGAGGCATGAAGTCCTGACTGAAAAAAATGTTCGACAAACTAAGTAAACAATTGCTCTCGTTCTCTGGACATTGAACCAACCTTGTACACACCCTGACTTCTGCCACGGACATTCTTTTGCCAAAGCTTTCCCCTAGTGTGCTGTTTATACTCTGACCTGATCTTAAATTAGTTTCCATTCAGCCCTGTTTTATTGTTACTGTGCAGTGTGAAGGTTGCATTCTCCGCTTCTACCTTGCTGGGTCTCTGCAGTTTCAAATTCCTTCATATTATGTTTCGAATGCTGTAATCTCAAACCACAATCTATTAATGGGGTTCCCTATTACTCTAGATATTTTGCGTTCTCCCAGGTATATAGTGTTTGCTCTCATTTTCCTGATTCAGTGCTAGTGCATTTACACAGTTCATGAAATTTATGTCCAGGAGGAAATTTGCGAGTATTACATTAGCAGTGCAATTTTTACCACTGCACAGGGAGGCTGTGAAAGCATCTGGTATCTCTCCACTGCTCAGGTTCACATGCCAGGATATATTATCAATGCTGATTCTGCTCCTGTGTGTGTGTGTGTGTGTGTGTGTACATATTGAAATTGCCCACTTCCAAAGCAGCCCTCAACATCACAAGCCAGAAATACATCCAAACTAACCTACGTGTAACACACATACAACATGGAACTAGGGATGAAACAATTGATCGATTAAATTGATTAATTTGATCACTAGAAAGCATCGACGCAAATTCTTTGCATTGATGCTTTGTTCAATCCATATAACTATATATCACACTGTTTCACACGGACATTTATTACTGTCGCACATTGCGCTTACGCTGTGTGAACACGACGTGATATGATGGTGCTGTTTGCAAAGTGGAGGAAGAGAGTGAAAATAGGGAGACGAAGAAGAAAGTGACCAAAGTATGGGATTATTTCAAGCTAAAAGTCTGTCCACCGTAAAACGAAACTTATGTGCCCTACCGCAACAGCACAACGGCACTTTATCAGAAAGCAGCCGGTGTTCTGCCAGCGACCACAGACAAGGTAACAGTAACAGCAACTTTAGCATTTAACTGAAATCATGATTGATTGTTGAGTTGAAGGCTAGCCAAAGTAAGCCGCAATCCTCAGCTTTAAATGTGTATGTGTTTGTTGTTCTCCGCCTGGTTGGGCCGTGAGTTTGGGTTGTAACGTCACAGTCGTGAGTTAACTGTGTGTCAGGGAGCTGCAGGAGGGCTGTCCCCGACTAAGGATTTACATAGTTGAATCAGAATCTTCAAGTCCTGCCTATAGTTGACTGATAGTCGAATCATGTGTGTTTTGATTGCGATTGCGGGGGGAGGGTAACCCATGGTAGCTCCGCTTTAATCTTGAGAAGCTGCAGAGCTGCAGTCTATATTCACTCAACTACACACTGTATATTTCCAGCTAAACTGAGGCTTTTTGAAGACCCTTTTCGCTCTCTCTCTCACCTGTCAGTCATCTGTCTTGTGCAGAGTTTTGCGTACATTCCATGCTGCCGACAACTGCATGCACGTTGTGGGTCCTCGAGTAGCCGAATATTTAAAAACGCTAAAATAATCTTTGTGTGGTTATCCAAAAGTCCTGCGAGGTGCGGACAACTCGGCACAACACCAGTGAAGTTGGTGCTCCGTCTCTTCAGCAGCTGTTCCTCTTCTGCCACTACACACGCTACGCCTACACATTCGCACTGTGGTTTACAATTTTGGATTTATTTACGCACTACATTGAAACATTCATTGAAAGTTTTATTCTTTTTTTTTATTTGCAGCATTAAATGTTTAAATGTTTATTGTAATAGGCTGTATATTAACTTATTGGGAGAAAACTGGTAGTTCTATGTAAAATCAGACGTTGAGCAACCCCATATCGCCAAAATGGCATGATCCTTGTTTCGCTGAGAAGCTTCGACTAAGATTGACAGTCGAATCAGGCTCCGCCCATCAAAGCATAGAATTTGTGACTATTCGAGGTCAGCCCTACACCTTAGTATAACTTGTATAGCACTCAGGTGATGTTTGTGTTGGTAAAGCAGTTGTCTGTTGTTTGTTGTTTCCGACTTACACAGCTGATCCCCGTTACTTGTAGAAGCTTCGAGTACTAAAATTATCGTTACCTGCAGCCATACATGGAACAATAGGTACTTTCTTTGATTGTGTTTTTTTCGCTAGGAGTGGGAACATTCATTCGGGAAAATGTTTGTGGATGAATATGTGTGGATTAAGTGCATGTTCACCAGTTTAAAAGCTGCAAGAGATACTTTGGAACATGGCATGGCTTAGGCTCAAGGAGGCATGTCAGATATGGTCAGCAGCAGCAGTTTTCTTTCAACCACAGATACCAGAAACAAGAAACCAAAGGTGATATTTTTGTAAAGAATCCACTTGCCTTTAATAAGTTGTAAACAGGTCAAGACCACTGGTGTCTGGCTCATTTCCATGAGCTGGAAGTGTCTGAAAGCTGCATTGAGCTGCAGAATTGGGTGTTTATTGTCAGTGGGGTTTGTTGTATGACTCATTTGAGTTGTGTTAATATCAGAAACAAAATGTTTTAAAATATAAGCAATTACGATTTGGAGAAAAAGTCATATTGAGATTGTGGACAATATTGCGATTTGCAATTAGGATTTGATTATAATGGAACAAATGGTACTATGAGTCTACTTGCTTAATTATCAAGGAATTTGTGAACTACTGACATTTTGAAATGCGTATTTCTCAATTTGCGTATTTCTCAACTTTCTCAACAAGTTAAACAGTAAACAATATTTATAACAATAACACGTAAAACAGATGTAAAACAGAACAAGGGGAGCGTGTTGCTCTACAGAGGAGGCGGCTAGAAGCAGCAAATATTGGCACACTGGCATCCTGGCACCGGCTCAGTGGACATCTGTCTTATGCAGAGGCTCTATCCACAACCTGGAGGAGGAACTGCACATGAGTGTATTATATAAAGGGTATAATGTTTAGTTAATAGTTTAGTATTAGTATAACAATAATATATTAAATACTACATTCATTAGAATTTCATATAATAGTATTCTTTTTTTACCACTTGTTGAGTATTAAAACCAGTTCTAGCAGTTTCATTACATGGGTTGTTTTTAAAAATGTAATCCTTGTGCAAGCAAAATGCTGTACATTGGTCTCTAATTTGTTAATGCTAAGTACTAAGTGGTCAATAATCATATTGTTCAACATGTAATGATTTGCTGTAGCACGTCAGACTTTTTTTAATCTCCCGCCCCGTCCAGGCTGTGATTGGTCGGTTGACGAAAAGTGACTGACAAGCATGTCGGCTCTGTGAAAAGTTGAACATGTTGAACAACAAAAGGCACTGATAAAACTAACGTTAAGTAGCCAGCGAGCCAAACCCAAACCTTCCTTATCTTCTCCCAGTTTTCTTCTGTCTTACCGCTTCAGCTGCTGACAACGTCTCTCTGTCTCTGTCACAGAGCAACCGGAGCACCTGCATTTCTCTTGTTGCTCTAGTGGCGCATCCAACTATGTTTTGAATGATTAGCGGCTGGGCGGGGAGGGGGTTTTGTAGGTTGTTGTCTTAAAAGTTACTCACACACTGCTCATAAATAAATTTTATCATTGCACGTAGGTTTATCTGTTTTTAGAGTCGAGAGCCCGGTGTGGGCGGAGATAATGAGCAGACTGCAGCTTGCGCACAGAAAACAGTCTCACACACTTTAACTGTTCTATTAAATTGCATACTGTCAGGCAAAATAATTCCTTCCCAAAGAATACGGAGTCAAATAGATGTGATGAATCATTCTTTATGTAACGTGGCCATGGAGAGAATGCACGGTTACTCTCCCGAACTCTGCATTTCCTCTCCTTAAGTACAGAACAAGTAGAAAGAACAACAGCCAACAAATGGTAGATGAAGGAAAACAAATGGCAGAGTATTAGCATACACTCAAAAACTCTTCCTGAGCTGAGAAAGGATATGCAAATGTATGTGGCATCAGAGATGTTTCTCTGTCTCTTTCTTTGATTTGTCTATGTTAAACTCTCACCTACATGCCAGCAGATGTTTATTGTAAAAACAGCCTTTTATTAGGAAAAACCCTGTGCTAATTTCTCACAAGTTAGTTATAGTGAAATCCTAAAAAATCAGCAATTTATAATGTATTTCTCACAACACTTTCTTGTGGTTATGTAATCGCAAATGACAACATCGCGATTGCGATTAGATTAATTGTGCATCCCTATAAGCAATGTTTTTGGAAAGGTTATTATTATTTGGGACTCAGTGCAACCCTGAAAAAACACAGCTTTCTTGTGAAACAGTTTATAGCACATTTTATTTATTTGTTTATATAGGAATTATATGTTCTATGCATGGTTAAAAAGAGCACTATGGAAGTGTACACTGCCACATGACAGATGAGATTTAGATATTTATTAATTTAACGAAAATATTAAAATATTTTACAATATTTTATATACATTGTGTTTTGTTCATTATAAGCCAAAACATCAGCCAAATGAAGCTTTAAGGCTCACCATTTACATTTGGGGTCATACAAAACTCATCAGAGCTCATATTATGCTATATGTAGCGTTGCACTGTGACAGTCATTTAAAATCCATTACTCCGTTCACATTCTTTCACTTATTCTTTCTTTAACAGTTCCATGAATAAATCTCCTGAAAACTAATTGGAAGTCACACTCCATGTCCCCAGTAGAAGCCCTTCGGCTAAATGAGAAGCAAAGGTGTGTCAGTAGTGGAGCACTTCAGCCGGCGACCCAGTCTGTGGTGGCAATGATGCATACACTCCCTTATAATGGATCCACATTATATAGATTGTATTCCTGCTATAAAGATGCTAGATAGTGTTTTGTGTGGTAGATCTGCAAAAAATTAACTGTGAACATATGAGACAATCTGTTAAAGTATTATGTGCTGTATGTCTTTGTAAGGTGTGACGAGGTTGAATAATGAGAAAAGCAGGTGTAGGCTATTATACAAAATATTAACATCAAATGAGAGTATTTAACATCTGGCTGTCTTCTGTAATGAGCTGTAAGGTAAGGCGGTCATGTTTAGACTGATGTCACTTCTTTTCTTTTTACGATATTTCTTCCAATTAAAAGAAATTAAGGATGGTACAAGTCTGCTAGCGTAATTAATTTCTGTTCATCCACCTACACGGTTCAGTATTTGGTGGAGCACCGTCCTTAAACTTACCGTAGTGTAAGATTATTTTCTGCTTCAATGAAGTCCATCAGCTAAGTCATTATTTCCTATTAGCATCACAAGTTTTGACTGATTTCCCGAGTTAATGTGAAAAGGAAGCTTCATTACGTCAGCGTATGTACCAGGTTTTGTTAATCCGTTTTATCACAGTTCCTTAAGGCTTTAGACAAATGATGTTTTTTCATTCAACGTCTGTTACTCTCAGATTACTGCATTTTAAATGTTGCTTTCTTGGGGTATGATTGTGATCTATTTTCAAAGAGTGACAATTGAAATTGAAAGTTGTTACAGCAAGTGAAAATTATTATACACCTGTGAAAAGTTGAGCTACAACAATATTGTTGCATGTCAAAAGGGCAAATTACATTTTTTTGATTGCTATATTTACATACAGGGCCATGTTTGTCCTCAGTCATGACTAAAATGGCCTTGCCAGATTGCTGTTTGTTTGGAAAACTGTGGAAATTACAGATCTTTAATTGTTTTATCTCTTACAGACAACCCCACAAGCATAAACACAGACTGAAAGCTTGCTTTATACAACTTAAAACTGGTATAATGGGAGAGCATCCTATAACCGAGGTCTGTGCTTTTGAAGTGAGTCGTATATGAAAAACATTCACACAAGTCATGAAATAATGCAATTGCACTGTACTGCTAGATATTTTCTGTCACACTAAAGTCTTTGATTGTTGAATTCCATTAATTGCTGTTGCATCTGTAATGATATTGACTGCAAAAACTTCACAGTTGCACTAAGAGAAGATTGTAAATTAATTATCAGCATCAAAATATTTTCAAAGTTTCCTGGGCTACAGTGTTGCTATTTATCTTTGTATTACTATGCTTCAGAACTAATCTCTCTTACCTGCTCCTAACAGCAGGAAAACAAATTGATAATGCAAATGACCCATCACAGGGCTATTAAGTCTTTAGCTGATATTTGTTCTATTTACTGAATAACCAGCATTAGTTGCAGCATTAGTTTGTTTTACTGGAAAAGTAACTTGAGAAAGCATTCTGCAAGCAGTAAGATACATTATGCTAATCAATCAGCTACAGTCAATCATAGAATAGTATGAATATATACTAAATATATTCAGATTTTCCATGATTGAATAGTTTTAATGAAAAACAATCTACTATATTCTGTGCATGCAAACAACACGTCTTCTAAATATTTAATCCATAGTTCATTTGGCTCATTATGTTTTTTAAAGAAATGCACTACTGCCGGGGTTACTTTTTTTTTTTAAAGAGGAGGTAATTGAGTTATCTTTTTTGTCCATGTAATAGGTTTTCAAAGAGAGTTCCTTTCTCCGACAGAAGACACTGCTCTGAACTGCCTGAAAACAGCTCGTTTGTAGTCCTTTCTTCCCTGTGACGACACATGGATGAAAGCAAAAATCGCACCATAATGCTCGCCAAGCAGCAAGTCCGACATGCCTTCAAAAACACAGATGGAAAAACACTGTGCTGCAGCACACACGTCTTCTCCCTTCCAAACACTGAGACAGAGCTCAGTTAAAACTTTATGGATGAAAGATACTTTTGTTACAGATTAATAACTCACCACTCTGAAACTCTTGCTCCAGTCCATGTTACCAAGCTGGTAAGGGGAACATGTACAGCTGGACCGAAGCAGTGTTTACCGGCTTCTCTGCTTCTGATTGACTAGTAGTCCTTAACTAGGAACTGCAATTCCCAACAAAGATCATATAGAGGCAAGATGTATCACTCCATAGCTAAAACGAAGCGTTCAACACAGGGTAAAAAGAGGAGCTGCAGCAATGTGCAGTATGACAAAAATATGGTGTTTTTTGAAAATTAAACCATGTAAACCTGTTCTGGTACAACCCCTAAATAGGATTTTGAACCTGAAAATGAGCATAATACCACCTCTTTAATCAGTGACATGGCAACAACATCTTTATATTTATCAGATCCACAAAATGTTGAAAAGTTAAAGAGTTGATACTGATTTAAATCTTACACAAAGGGACACAGCACAAGTGTCATTGCTAGTTTCCAACCGACACAGTTGTCATTTTCACGTCCAGTGCTCACGTTGTGTAAATCGCAAAATTACTTGCGCTCATTAGTGCACCCGTGGGAGTGTTCGTCTTAAAATGAAGTGTGGTCAGGCACATTATTGGCGCATTGCTATCTTGAGGCAGCAGAAAGCAATTACGCCATTGACCAATAAAAACCTGGTCTAAAGTCAATGGCGCAGTATTTCCCTGCTGTTTAAAGGATGCATTGTTCAGGTAGTAAGATGCGCCTGCATAGGTAGGATCCAGTGATGTGCAGATTGCAGTCATATCCGCAGATTGGGTGGGTCTGGTAAAAAAACAAACAAACAAACAATATGATTAATAGCGAACTGGGTTGCAGATGGGTGCAGTAGGGTGAATCGTCTCCCTATTAAGAAAGACGCTGTGTGCATTTACGCATAAGGTACAGTGGCATAAGTTCACTGATTGTTTAAATCGCCCGATACACTGACAGGATCGGTCAAGATGCGCTGGCAGCAGCTTCTCTAATCACTAAAGTAAGTCGTTAAAGAAAACACTCATGCATCAATACAGCACACAATAAAGAAATTACCTGGAAGATAGAGATGTGACCTATGACCAGTTCATCATAGTTTATAATAATGCCTGTGAGGATACAGATGTTTTCATAGAGGAGAGGAGCATATATACCATGGATCTATCTGTCTGTCTGGCACTGTTAACAGAGACTCCAGTCTGTAGTGTAATACACTTTACATATAAACCACAGAATTGTATATCATGTGGACACTTAAGTCCATACTTAAACACTCACTCACACGCTCTCTCTCTGCTCTTTTTATTTATTTGTATTTTATAATGTTTTTTAAATAGCAACGTGCCAAGTTTTTAAAGGATGCGTAGAAGAGAGATATTTAACACAAGTAAATGTGTAAACTTGTAATTGTCAAAGGTTTAAAGTAATTCTTAAGCTTTGTATGGACACTGTACAACATTATACTGTTGGTTTACTCCTTTCATGATAGGAAAAGGAGTCACATCTGTCAAAGCAGAGTTTGCTCATTAGTAGGTAGACCAGCAGATAAAAGGTTTTCATTTAAATGTAAATCAGAAGGGTAACAAATCCATTTTAGTGACATGTAAAAAGACTGCTCTCTTTGCCTTCTGTGCCATATCTTTGACTCTCGTTCCCAGTCAGGGTGTTTTTACTACTTCTCATTCTGGCCAAGGAGATACCAGTGTCTGAAAGCTTCAGTGACAACAAATTACAGCTGGACGCTGGACAATGCTCTGAAGACGGATTCATTTGAAATTCATATTTTAATAAGCATCTCGGTGGACGGAGGCCGGCCTGTTATTAATCAGTTGTGGCCCAATAGCTCTGTATCTTTTTAAAGTGTCAATCTATGTGGAATCCATTAGTCTGCCCTGCTGCATATCTCAATAATGTTTTCTTTTAATTGGGTTCAGCAAGCTTCCTTCTCAGGATATTTGCAGTTTTATATAGACATAACATCCTGGCTTGATTATCCATGCTTTTTTAAATTAGTTAATTAATTGTTTGGCCTGTAAAATATCAGAAAAATGGTGAATAATACCTGCATCACAATGTTTCAGGGCCGAAGGTGATGTGTTTAAATTGCTGCTTTGATAAGTTGGTGACATAAGGTCTGATATTAATTTTATCGCAGCAATCTGTCAGCCTGTTGGCCGGTCAGTCTGTCCGCCATATTGAAACGTCTCAACAACTTTTGAATGGATTGCCATGACATTTTTTATAGACATTCATGGTCCCCACTAGATGAATGACTTTGTGGATCCATTGACTTTGATGCCACCATGAGAATGAATTTTTTGTTTTTACTGAAATGTATCTGGACTATTGCAAAGGTTACTACTGATTGGCTAATACCCTAGAGGAGTAATTATAAAGCCTTTTGATTCTCTGACTTTTCATCTAGCGCATCATCATGGGTCAAATCTGTCCATTCGTTTTTACCACGTGTTCCACTTTATGCAAGAAACATTTATTACACACACAACTAATAACTACTAGACACACAAATTAATGGATAAAGGATTGAGGACCAGTGTAATCAGATAAGTGGATAGCTTTGGCATTGACCCGTGAAATCACCTTTATGCAGTGCTCAGCAACTGAGAGGTTATTTAGGAAGAATGAGTGAAATATTTATGATCACTTTTGATCAATACTGAGTATTGAAGGGAGATCCTTCCTGATCGAAATTATGTTTAGCATCTAGCAGCTGTTGGTCCAGCTATTTACCCCTGTGGAGCTCCCAAGACCTCGGGCTTCTTCGGCCATGGATGTTCCTGCATGGCAACTTGGCTGGAGTTGTTTATCTCTCTCAGAAGCCAGATCACTTTCACTTCTCGTGCACCCACTTGATCAGAGTTGTTCAGAGTACCAAAATACCTGAAGACTAGATGAAGATCCCTGGGGTTACTGCTGGCTTTATAGTCTAGGGAGCTGCGATCTGATGTCAGTGGCCAATTCCATCTTACTTTCTTTATATATATATATATATATATATATATATATATATATATATATATATATATATATATATAAAACTAAACAAAAATTTATAAAAAAAATTATAAAAATTAAAAGGTTAACAAAACAATTTACTTTTAAAACAAAACATATTAACAGACTCAAACATGACGTCCTCTCCTGCTGACAGCCATTTATGAAAAATGTACACAGCGCAGCGGACAGGAGTCGCCTCTATCCTGATGAACAGGTTGCCATGGTAGCGACCTGTCAATCACAAGGTAGTCCAGTCCAAAAGCATACGCTGCATTATCGTCTATTTTCCCCTAAATGAACATCACGCAAAACAACTGCAGGATGTTGAGTTTCATTTTTTAAATTAAAAATACTATTGTTTTTGCACTGGCCCGGGCCATCGGACCACCGTTATTGTCAAGCCCTGCCATTTCTTATTTACCAATGATCAACAACCGTGTCTAATTTGTAATAACAAGACAATTGTCCATGATACATTTTCACTATTCCCAATGCAGAAGAGAGATCTCTTGCAGAGCCTGCGTACTCTCTCTCTCACATGCTACAACACACACAAACACACACACACACACACACACACACACAAACACACACACACGCAGTAACTCCCTCTGCATAGCAGAAAGGAAAGTCAAATATAATAAATACACGTCAGTATTAATACATTGTCCTTATTCTTGGGATCACAGGGCTATCTTTATCTACCTCTTCTTTCCAGAGTGAAAAGAGGAGGGGGGAAGAAGCAGCCCAGACCAGGCACACATAACACTAATTTACATCATCTTTCTATATTAGTGGATATGTGTAACTAGTTATGGTTAGTTCAGTTCCTGCATTAAAATCAATATGTTGAAATAATGACATTAACTAAACAGGGTAAATTAATGAATGTACATTTTACTCAGTTCCTTGTATGGGTTATTGATGGTCCAAATATCCTCCTGAGGATGGTTAAGTGAAACTCATAAATTGGTCTATTTTCACTTAACTTTTATCGGCATCCTTTCTGAGTCCTGGCTGGGGTTATCACACCTGTAGGGTTCAGGTAAGTCATAAAATGGGGCAGTGGTCTTGATGTCTAAGATGGGATGGAAATGTATGTGTTATAATAATTACAGATATTCATGTAGAAGTTAACTTTTTGCATAATAGTAAGATATGACTGTCTCCTTGGGTTCCTTTGGTGGGTTTTCGGGGTTCCTCTTCAGTCATTATAATGCTGTATGACTTCTTCCTTGACCATAACATGCTGTGGTTAAAAATAGCACAGGGAGCATATTACCAGACTATAATATGCTAATGATGAAGTAATGATATGTTTGGAAACTTCACAAGAACAAGTTATCTTGCAGAGGACTGCTGCTGTGCGACCAGTATATGTACCAGTGAGCTGCTCTGTGAGATTCTACAACACATTTTTCTCTGATGTTTTGGACAAATGTTAATCCGTCCGTACATAACTACAGTATGTACAACATGCGGTTAAATTGTTTCATATAGTGGTTAACACGGAAGGCCATACATGCTCACATACACAGGCACACACACATGAAAGTGAGCACATTTATCCATTTAAATTCTCAGACTAGTCCCTTTAGAAGAGCCCCCTAAAGGTAGATGGAGAGTGTGTTTTCCTTTGGTTGTGTTAATGGGGTTATTGATCATTCTGGCAACTGCAACATTTCTATAAACCAAATGAAGGTGGTGGAAGGTGAAGGAAAGTGTGCTGTGTCAGAGCAGGAATGCATTTAGATTACTTCATTCCACAGAACCTCCTCAGAGATAGCTATCTCCTATACTCCCGTTGCCTTTATAGGATATTTGAATGTCCAAGATGAAATGTTTTGAAGAAATGCTTTTTGTTAAACTTGAAGTGCTGCATTTGGTCCCCTTGGAACTGTCCTGTATATCACAGTGCTATTAAAAATAAAACATTCTTAATGGGACACCTAAGATGAAAATGGTATAATTATTCACTGAGTAGATGGCGGGGAATATGACTCTCTAATATTACAGAAAAAAAAGGTCCTCAACATACCCATGAGGATCATTACGGTTTCATCTAATGTAGCTTGAATGCATATGTTCATTAGTGTAACGATGTTTAATAAGTGCAGCATTTAGAAAGATCCATATTTCATATGTAATACAATGGAAAAGAAAATGCGATATTAGTATTTTGCTGTTGTAATTTGACTTTGCAGCATATTTTGTATACTGTATTATACAATCTGTTGAATAGGGGATGTTGAGGACAAAATTCAACCTTTAAATCTTTCACACATTAGTGGAACCACATACACAACTGAAACAACAGGGAAATAATGCACAAATTACAGTGAAATTATTAAAGTCGGACTGATTGGCCCTGATAGAGGCCAGTGAGTCCCAAGAAATTATTGTTATTACAATTACGGCCGTATACTGTAGAAAACACTGGCCACTGAAGTTTTCAGGACAGACAGAACAGCGCATCACTCTTAAAAATTTAACAATAGTGGTGAAAT
Source organism: Micropterus salmoides (assembly GCF_014851395.1). Taxonomy (NCBI): domain Eukaryota; kingdom Metazoa; phylum Chordata; class Actinopteri; order Centrarchiformes; family Centrarchidae; genus Micropterus; species Micropterus salmoides. The sequence continues at coordinate 15,985,723 of NW_024044348.1, read as the reverse complement.
ACCTATTTTTGTTATAGCATCTACATTAGGACAAATCAGTTTCATTTCTAAAAGGGTAGAACACGGCTGCAAAAGATAAATGATCCATCCAAGTTTGGTTAATTAAGGAAATCACAGATAAACAGACACCTGCTGGAGTTTAACAATGAGACAACAAACCCTTCACCCTTCAAACATAGTGTAAACTGATATTCAGTGATGTATCCCCGCCATGCAGTTCATTTAATCCCTTAGGTGACATAGGTCAAAGGTTTAATTGGTAGCTTTTCTAATTGTCAAATTTGCTGAAACTATATCCGGCAGTGGCGCATGGGACAGATAATCTGTGAAAAAACAGTGGGGAATCATTTTTGAGGGGGGAAGGTGGTGTACTAGCCTTTGTGGGTTTGGTAGGAGGAGCTTAGTGGAGTGATACGAGCAGCAGAGAGAGAAACGGAAGGTTTTGCATTGTGTTACTGATTCGTCACGAGCAGACACATCTTGTTTCCTTTGAAGAGACGTAAGCCTCTTCCTTTTTCCACTGAATGTCCGGCTATGCTCCAGTTTTTTGTTTTGTTCCGTATTCTTCCATATTTCAGAACAATTGACACCTATGGCACATTAAGTATCCTCCACTTGTCATGCTTTAGGTTAATTATGCAAAGATCTGTCCTTTTATAGAGACTGAACATGTGCCACACATGGCCATAATGTAGGACAGATTAAACTAACCCCTGTTAAAATCTGAACAGAAACCATCCTGTAGAAATTGGTATGGATATAAATATAACAATGTATGCAACTTATTGTATTTTATTTATAGTTTACTCAATTGGTAAGCATCAGCTGTTCGATTGTGTCAGTAATCCACTTTTTTTCATACCCCTTTATTCTCGTCTTTCTCTTGCCAGGCTGTGGTTTTGAATGAGAATTTGTTCTTAAATAACTTGCCTGGTTAAATAAAGGTTAAAATAAAAAAATTAAAACATTAAATGTTTTCAACGATGCCAAATACATCACATTTATGTGCATACCTAAGGTATCCTCCTTCACAGCTAAAGTCTAAATTAATTTCAAATGAGAGAACTAAATGTGTTTCTTAAATGTACAGTAAGTACACCAGTATCTTAAAGGTCAACACGTTCAGCAGCAAGCTAAATCAGTCCATTTAACAGTCAGCTAAAGTCAATAATATCAGTTAAGTGTTAGCAGGGCTTCCATTAAAAACTGTCCACCAGACAGACTCCAGCCACTTCAAAAACAAAAGCCACTGCTGCTGTGCTCCCCAGCTATTTGTGCTCTTGTTCACTTTTTGTTCATTAGCATCGACAGAGACCATATTGACAATTATCCATTTTTAAACACATTTTGAATCACTCATGCACAGTACATAATACAGATGCTACCAGTATACAGTGAGTAATCTCGCATATTAATTTAATCAAATACTTGTAAATTGGAGAACTGCGACAAGACTACCAAAAGGTATTATATATATATATATTTAGCAGCGGTGGAGTGGGATGCACTTTTGAAGATGGTTTATCACCTCACATCTAGTGGTGATAATCTGTGTGTAGGCTATTTCAAGCAAAAGTGCACAGGATTGTGTGTTAACAGTTACTCTTTGTAATTCTTGGAGTTGTAAGTGGTGTTTTATGTGTTGAGATGATGTCAGTCATGTCAGTAAATAAAAACATCACTACCATGTTCATCAAATGTTTCTGCAAATGCCTTAGTAATGTACAGTATTTCAATACAGTATTCTTTGAACCATCTGAGTTAATTAGCGAACTTGTTATTTGTGGAGCCTTTTAAGTTCCCAGTTCCTCCTTTATTATCCTGCCATAGTGTAGACCTAAAGGCAAAAAGAACTTCACATTAGCCTTTGTATATATTATGTATGTTTTATGTCTTGCTGTAAAATTCATTCTGACAAGCACTCACTGCTGTCTTTTAAAACAAGAAATGAGAGCTCAGCCCTCAATGTCACCCTCTGGTTAATCGTCAGTGAAATTCAATTCAATAGAAACACAATGTGCACTATACTGTATTGATACATCTCTCTGCAGGGTGTGCTCTTTTTAGCCTGTGGCTTAGTGCAAGAGTAACACAGATTAGTCAAACTGCTCAAGTTTGGTTGTGAAATGCATTCTGTGTGACATTTCAGACAGGTCTTTGATTGTATGTCACCTAGAGCTGTAATGATTCATTCATTGCATTGATGCATACATTATTAATTGTGCAGCTTCACTTGCATTGAACTGTTAAAGAAAATAATTGGATTGCTCTGTCTTCTGCCATAATCACTATAAACAGCTTTGAAACAAACCTTTTTTTTGTTTTTGTTGATTTCATTCATTCATTTGATCATATTTTCCTAAATAGGCTATTTTATCCCTGGGGTCATGTTTAGTTTCGAGTTTTCTGTTTTTTCCTAGGTTTTCCTAGGAAAATTGGTTTTCCTGAAAGATATTTGGGTTGTTGCCGTTTTTGGGAAACATTGTATGGACAGGTGCAGGTGACTCTGGTAATGTGTGATCTTCTGCTCTTTCTGAGGTGATCTCTTTATCAGCTGTCCTCGCCATGACATACATTATTCTTTGTAATCACAATCAGTCTATAAAATTTTATATCTTAATACTTCATTAGACTATCAAAGGCTAATTTAAATGATAAGTCAAGAAGCCAAAAATTGTAATCGGTATTTCATACAATGCTTTGTAAGTCCAGCAAGAAACAGAGACCATGCGAGAAATGTGATCCCTGGCTCTGTAGGTGTCATCTGCTCGTGTATTGTTCTGTGGCAGACATACAGACTGCTCATGGCGTGAGGGTTGTACTGTAAAAGATGTCCGCCAGACACATTGGCAGCAGGAGAGACACAAATCGATTCCCTGCAAGAATGCACAGAGAGCCTAAGTGGAGGAGGGCCTCTTTAGCAAAGCTCTTATTAATTAATAGTGCCTCAAGAGGGGATTACATGATCTGATTCCTGCTTCTTCATCACAGCACAGCAGCTAATGATATCTGAGAGAACACACCTCCACCCGACGTTGTATATGATCTTTACAGTGTAGTATGCAACACTAGAGCATCCTCTCTGCCTTATCGTAAGTATCATATGATGAACCCTCTGCAATGTGTTTCTATTCATGCTGAGAGCTGAGAGACACAATATTGCAGTGAGCCAGTTAGGGAATGAAACGATTCGATTAAATCGATTACTAAAAAGCATTGACGCAAATTCTTTGCATTGATACTTCGTTTAAACCATATAACTATATAGCACACTGTTTCGCACGGACATTTATTACTGTCACACATTGCGCTTACGCTGTGTGAACACAATGCGATTATGATGGCGCTGTTTGCAAAGTAGAGGAAGAGAGAGAAAATAGCAGGGACGAAGAAGAAAGTGTCCAGAGTATGGGATTATTTCAAGCTAAAAGAAAACAACTGTATAATGTTAGTCCGTCCACTGTAAAATGAAACTTATGTTGCCTAACGTTAGCGCAACAGCACGACAGCATAATGTTACAGTCTGTCCACTTAGTATAACTTGCTGGGCTCGACAATAACGGTGTCCCGATGGCCCGGGCCAGTAAAAGGTAACGTCGGGACAGTTTAACTAGCAACTCATTAGTATTTAAAAAAAAATTAATTAGAAAACTCAACATCCTGCAGTTGTTTTGCAGCTCAACGGCGCGCACCGATGTCCAATCCAGATCTGTAGTTACGTGACGAGTGGTTGTCAAATGTTATTTCAATCAAGCGGCAACCTCTGGGTCGAAAGTGAAACCTTGCAGACGGAACGTAAACCTGTATTCTGTATAACGGCCAGCAGGGGGCGAGTCCGCTGGTTGTCAAAAGAAGTCAGGCTCCATTAGAAATAATGGTAAAATGAGGCTACTTCTCAGCTGATTTATTACCTCAGTAAACGCTTTAGAGTGTATGCCTACCTGAAGAAGACCAGTATAGCTGCCTCGGTGTTCGGTGCGTTTTGTTTTGTTTTTGTGTGTTAATTCAGTTTTCGGCTGTGATTCCCGGTGCTCTTTCACCAGGGAGGAGCTCATGAACATCAGGGGAACAACTCCAGCGTCATCAGTGGAATTATTGGACATTTTGGTGAAGGGCTCGCTCGCTGTCGTTCGCGCTGTGAAGCGCCGCAGGAGAGGGAAAAGAGCTGGGTCGCTTGTGTGTCTTCGCCGGCGGGGACTCCGCACACCGCTACTGGCAATATTTCTCTTCAGCGTGCGTTCACTGTGCAACAAACTGGACGAACTTCAGCTTCTGGTGGGGAAAAAACAGAGACTTTTATTCATCTTCTGTTCTGTGCTTCACGGAGACGTGGCTGTCTGAACTGATACCGGACTCCGCGCTACAGCTGGCAGGCTTCCAACTGCACAGAGCGGACCGCAACACAGAACTCTCCGGCAAAACAAAAGGTGGAGGTGTCTGTTTTTATATTAACAATGGCTGGTGTACCGACGTGACAGTGATTCAGCAGCATTGTTCTCCTGAGCTGGAATTTCTTATCGTTAACTGTAAACCGTTTTACTCCCTCCGCGAGTTTGCTTCGTTCACTCTGGTCGGTGTTTACATCTTGCCGCACGCCAACGTGCACGACGCACAGCGCATGCTGGCTGACCGGATACTGTGTGTGGAGCAGACAAACCCGGACTCCCTTGTTATTGTTCTCGGTGACTTTAACAGGGGAAAAAAAGTTAAAGTACAGCTTAGCATGGAGGTGCGAGAAGCTAAACGACTGTATGCAGACGACGCCACTCCGTCTGGAGGGGGTTCAGACAGATCACAAACTATAAACCCAAAGTCCCCCACTCCATAAACGATTCTCGCCTGGCAAATGAGCTGAACCAGTTCTACTGCCGCTTTGAGAGTCAATCGGACACCATCCCCCGTGACTCCTCCGCTCAGCTTCAGCCTCAGTCCACCACATCTTCCCCTCCCTCCTCAGAGCTGGCCAGCTACACCCCCATGCCATGTGCCAGCCTGCTTCAAAGCCTCCACTATCATCCCTGTCGCCAAGAAACCAAGGACCACTGGACTAAAAGACTACAGACCCGTCGCCCTGACCTCTGTGGTTATGAAGTCTTTTGAGCGCCTTGTGTTGTCCCACCTTAAATCAATCACAGACCCACTCCTGGACCCCCCTGCAGTTCGCCTACAGAGCCAACAGGTCTGTAGATGATGCAGTAAACATGGCCCTTCACTACATCCTCCAGCACCTGGACTCCCCAGGAACCTACGCCAGGATCCTGTTTGTGGATTTCAGCTCTGCTTTTAACACCATCATCCCGGCCCTGCTGCAGGACAAGCTCTCTCAGCTGAACGTGCCTAACTCCACCTGCAGGTGGATCACTGACTTCCTTACGGACAGGAAGCAGCACGTGAAGCTGGGAAAACATGTCTCTGACTCCAGGACCATCAGCACCGGTTCCCCTCAAGGCTGCGTTCTTTCCCCCCTTCTCTTCTCCCTGTACACCAACAGCTGCACCTCCAGTCACCAGTCTGTCAAGCTCCTGAAGTTTGTGGACGACACCACCCTCATTGGGCTCATCTCTGGTGGGGACGAGTCCGCCTACAGGTGGGAGATCGACCATCTGGTGACCTGGTGCAGCCAGAATAGTCTGGAGCTCAACGCTCTGAAGACCGTGGAGATGGTCGTGGACTTCAGAAAGAGCACAGCCCCACCCTCCCCCATCATCCTGTGTGACTCCTCGGTCACCACTGTGGACTCCTTCCGTTTCCTGGGCACCATCATCTCCCAGGACCTCAAGTGGGAGCTGAACCTCACCTCCCTCACCAAGAAGGCCCAGCAGAGGATGTACTTCCTGCGGCCGCTGAAGAAGTTCAGCCTACGAAAGACAGTGATGGTGCACTTCTACACCGCCATTATTGAGTCCATCCTCTCCTCCTCCATCACCATCTGGTACGCTGCTGCCACTGACAGAGACAAGGGCAGGCTGCAGCGCATCATTCGCTCTGCAGAGAAGGTGATTGGCTGCAATCTTCCTTCTCTTCTGGACCTGTACGCCTCAAGGACTCTGAGGCAAGCAGGAAAGATTCCAGCTGATCCAACTGTTTCAGACTCTCCCCTCTAGCAGGAGGCTGCTTGTCCATCAGGACCAAAACCTCTCGCCGCAAAAACAGTTTCTTCCCGTCTGCAACTAGCCTCGTTAACAAGGCCCGGGTCCCCCACTGACACTCCCCCCTTGCAAACGATACAAATGTCACCTGCACATGTAAATACCGTTTCATCTCGTGTCGGGCTCAGACCTGGCAAGTCGCACATATTTGTTGTTGATCTTTGTTTTATATTTTTAAGTTGTCAATTTATATATTTATATGTACACAATTCTCTTCTGTTACGTTACTTCTGCACGGCACTGACCCAGAATAATGCACGTGTATATATCTGCAACGTTGTTCTTCAATTCCATATTTATATATTTCCACATTTATTTATTTATGTTGACTGTATGTTTGTCTACGTGTAGCACCTTATCACCACAGCAAATTCCTCATATGTGTAAAACACTACTTGGCAACAAAGCTCCTTCTGATTCTGATTCAACACAGCATGATGTTCATTTAGTAAATTATGGTCCCATTTAGGGGAAAATAGACGATAATGCAGCGTATGCTTTTGGACGGGACTACCTTGTGACTTACAAGTCGCTATCATGGCAACCTGTCAATCAGGATAGAGGCGACTTGTATCCGCTGCTCTGTGTACATTTTTTATTAAATGGCTGTGAGCAGGAGAGAGAGCACGTCATGTTTGACTCTGTTAGTATGTTTTGTTTTAAAAGTAAATTGTTTTGTTAACCTTTTAATTTTTTAGAATTTTAACTGTGAATACATTTTAGTTTTTTTCATATCCAGGATGTATTTATTAACCGATGCATGTTAACAATATAACTTATAAGTTTTGTTGTAGCACTGATAAATAACTTTTGGAAGGAGGGAAAGTAAAAATTGTCTTGGGGCCAGTAAGTTTCAAACCCACTGGCCCGGTGGGGCCAGCTGCAAAAAAGTTTAACGTTGAGCCGTGACTTGTATAGCACTTAGTATACCTTAGACTAACTTGTATAGCACTTGGGTGATGGTTTGGTGTGTAACCCCTGTGTAAAGCAGCTATCTGGCTGTTGGTCTGATGTTTGCTGTATGACACACTATGAATTTCCGAAAGGACAAATGAATATCTATCATCTATCAGCTTACACAGCTCATCCCGTATTGGGGGTGAATTACTTAAGTACTTATTAAACGAAGCATCGATGAAATAATCTGTAGAAGCTTAGAGTACTAAAATCATCGTCAGCTGCAGAGCCAGCTTGGCAGTCTATAGCACACCAGTTTCAAGCATTGATTAAGAACACAGCCACCACATGATTTATAAAACCTGTTACCAGTACACACACACACATGTATACACACACCCACACATCAGTTCCACATATAAGATGCGAAGTGCACAAATATTGGAGGGTTGCAGTTCATATAGACATTATTTCCTTTTATAAGCACATGTATGTGTCAGTATATTATTTACGCACTAAAATTATTTAGTAGCCGCTGGAGAACAGGAACTGTTACTCAACAAAATCCCTGTTTCATATCAGTGACTTACTTACTACCTGACATATAGTAGCCACTACGCTTACTGATCAGCAAACCATAGATCATAAAGCCTGAAAAATTGTTTCACAACTTATTAACCTGAAGATGAAGATTAACACATAGTAACAGTATTTTTTCATTGGGCTACTTTGGACAAAACCATCCACTATTGTGACAACATCTTATTTTATTGTCACCTGTGACGGTGGGTCACCGTGGGTGGTTTGCATTTATTGAACATGGCGAGTTGTACAGTCCATCATTTAATTTTTGTGGATAGGATTTTGTTTTTCTGGGGGTGTCTTCAGGGTTGGACTGGAGCAAAAAAAATGGTCCCCTCTCAGCCCAATCTCCAGACAAAGCATTTGTCAGGGGCTTTAGGTCTCTGGAGGCCTTTTTTCCTGCATTCTTGAGTTTTATACAAATATAATACACAACGAAATGAGCCATTAAAATACATTTTCAAAACTAGAAACACATATCTAGCTCTCCTCCAGTAATCACCTCAGCAAGCTCGGTGTAGGTCTCAGAAAATCAAACTAATTTCTACTCTGTCATGTCTCGGTCTCAAACATGGAGGACTCTGGGTTTTATTTCAAAACCACGACTGTGGGGAATATCAATATATTGCCTGTGCTTTATCTGATTTATTTGTTGAAATCCTAACTTTGATTGGATGGAAATGTTTGTTACTGTTAATGGCTGTCACCCCTCCCTGTCCCCCTTCACTCCAAGAAAGTGTGTGAACTCGTTCCTAAGTTACATTTTTGCTTGTTATAAACAATGACGAGACAGGCCACATAAAGCTATGTAGCTAATGTTAACTTACATCAACCTTAGCTAATGTCTGTTGCGTTTATTTAGGCGAGAGAGCTAGCCTAGGGATGTAACAACAGAGAGTGGAGACTGAGTAACGTGCCTCCTCTTCTATGAAAAATTTACATATTAAATAAGTTGCTCTGTATGACCACAGGCGCATGGCACATTACTTTAAAATACACAGTTGTTGATCTAATATGAAGATCAAATATGGTAGACAAAAGTCAAACAGAAAACCTGATGCTTGCACCTAAAAAAAAATTGTATTGTGTTAGGTGGATGGTAAAACATAGAAAAGGAATGTTGAATAAAGATGGGTTGATTTCAGCTCTTAAACTGATGATACACGGGGCAACTTTTTGAGCAATGTTGCTGGGCAATCTTGTTAGTGGCAAGTCCGACTATGTTTTGAATGGATAGTGGTGGAGTGGTGTGGGGAGGGGATTACGGTAGTAATCTTTACTCAGCACCATTGACGACAACGTTGCCCTGCATGATTGCTCTAAAAGTTTCTCTGTGTATCATCAGCTTTAGTGTTTGTATGTGGTTGTTGGTATGGGAATGTGGATCTTTGAGATATATCTGAGATGTGCCTATGATCATGTTCCACATTTTATTGTGTGTCATGTACTGTGGTTCACTGGGCTTGGTCTTGACTTTGTTTCAACCTCTCAAAGTCTCGGTAATGTCTCGGTACCATGGATGAAAATTAACACCCAAATGCAGGAGGATTTTCATTTGGCAGCTAAATGATGTCCTTCCCAGAGATCAAGAAGTATGATCCATAGGTTGTATAAAAAATGGTGATCCCACAAAAGCTCTGGTGCTGTGGCACCAGGACACTGTCCTAACCAGGAAGCCAGCCTTCCTGGACCTTGCAAAGAGGGTGAGCAGTCTGATGTGGAGGTTTAAGCTCAATGATTAATAAGCATCTTGTAAGTTTATAAAACAAGTTACTGTTATGCCTTAAGAACCTTTTAATAGCAAAAATATAATTTTGCTTCAAATTTCACTCTGGCCTTATTAAGTTTGTATTTGACATAATACCTTACTATCTCAATTAAAAGTACTGAAACAAATGTATGTGACACAAAAAGGCAATTTATTATTTTGGCCAGTAAAATATATATTTGGCCAGTGGATTTTTTCATCTGCCAGCCACCTTGGCAGGTCAGCGAAAAAAAGTTAATTTCCACCCCTGCTTAATATACTCTGGTTTTGATTTTGTGCTCTCCTGCTGACAGCCATTTATGAAAAATGTACACAGCGCAGCGGACACGAGTCGCCTCTATCCTGATGAACAGGTTGCCATGGTAGTGACCTGTCAATCACAAGGTAGTCCAGTCCAAAAGCATACGCTGCATTATCGTCTATTTTCCCCTCAATGGGAACATAATATACTAAATGCACATCATGCTGTGTTGAAGAAGACTTGAAACTAGCGACTGAGACTATAAACTCATTTAAAAGTGTTTACTGAGGTAATACATCAGCTGAGAAGTAGCACCATTTTACCATTATTTCTAATGGAACTCGCCCCCTGCTGGCCGTTAGAGAGAATGCAGCTTTAAGTTCCATCTGCATGGTTTCACTTTCGACCCAGAGGTTGCCGCATGATTGAGATTAGAGAAATAACATTTGACAACCTCTCGTCACGTAACTACAACTCTGGATTGGACATCGGTGCTCGCCAAGAGCTGCAAAACAACTGCAGGATGCCTGATCGGGCCAGTGAGTTGCTAGTTCAACTGTCCCGACGTTACGTTTTACTGGCCCCGGGCCATTGGGCCACCGTTATTGTTGAGCCCTGCATTTCAATAAAAATTGTATTTCTACATGCTCCAAAAAATAGGTAAATTGACCAATACACAAATTCCCAAGCTTGTGACTTGTACACTTCTTTGTTATTCCTGCACAAACTCACTCACCTTATTTTTCCTGCTGGCTTTGACTCTGTTTGGCAGTTGCCCTCATGTCTGCTCTCTGTCTCATATTCACCCACATCAGCTGGACTAGGACTGGGGCCGCCGCCATCCTCACTGCTGTCTCCACTGGTGGCGGTTGAAATAGCAGTCTGTAATTTTAAAGGCACCTTGCTGCACCTGCCTCGAGCGACTTCTTTTTTTCTCCCTCAAGTTTTCAGCACTACATTTTGTTTCGTCATGTTTTTTATCCATGATTTCTGAGGCACAAGTAACTGAGCCAGGGGTTAGGTACCATTCAATTTTCAACTGCAGTATTTTGTGTCTGTCTCAGTACTGTGTGGTTTAACAGGCCAATTGTCAAGCAGGCCACCAGGAAAACTCCTGGTACTCCCGATGGCCAGTCAGCCATTAGGTGTCTTCCATGCTGGGTATGTATTTATACAAACATATACTTGACGATCTTTGGACTTAAAAGCCTATGGACACGGCCCAATTCAGCTCAGTCTAATACTCATGGCTGAGATGTGTCTCCCATGGCCTTTTTACCAACGTAAAGCAACAAACATTTTGACCTATCATAGCAGTAAAAGCACATGTGACTAATAACACTACATAACATAACAGGGCCCATTATGTGGTAAAACTAAACTGAATGCATATTACTAATCTAATTTATTGCACCCATGGTTTTCCTGCTGTTGTATGTCAAAATGTTTGCAGTAAAAAAGCTCTCTATACATATCTTCTTGGTTGCAAAATATGCAAAATATTTTTTTAACCTTCCATGTCCAGCAGATAGACAAATTTGTTACGTGTAATTATATACTCTTATACTCTTAGACTATACTCTTTAATCCTGTATTGTACTGAGAGACACTAACCCTCTGTGTGAACCTTTCCAAGATATGTTGACAAATTGAAGACAGGATGTGCTGTCTCTCACCACATTTCACCAAATTAAATGAACTGTTGCACAATGTAAAAGTTCATGCTAGTGTTGTGATGATGAAAATTATGTTTTTTTTTATTTCCCCTGCTTATGTATTTTCCTCTATCCATATTTCACAGGCTGGCTAAATGAGCTGTAGCCTGCGCACAGCAGAACACATCAGCATTAATAAACCACGAAAAGGTCAATTACACGTCAGTCTGTGAATTGTTTTGACCATTTATAATCAGCCTTGTGTCACATACCCCCTACCCAAAGAATTCTTACATCATTAGTCCACAATCTCTGGTTTCCAGCATCCTTATTCTGCTAACGTCAATGTATAGATTTAGCCCTTCCACTGAAATTATGCAAACATTGTGTGTTTTTCACATCACTTCATTTAAAGCCCCATTAAACCCACATGGTTGTTTCCACTCGTCGTGCCGGATTTAAATTCTAAATTTGTTTCAATTAACATATATAAAGGGCCTTTTAGACAGACAACGACTGCCTATGTAACCTATTATTTTCAATAGCTTCAGGCTGTTTGTTGCTGCATGGAGCAACGCACAGTGCACTTCTTGGTGAGATAACACACGTACTGCGTTCAAAATAGTTGAAGTTTTGCAGTGAACCCAGGGGCAAGCGCAGCGCATAATGCCTCCTATCTGAAAGGGCCTTAAGGCCGCTGTCAGGAACTCTTTCCAACGGTGGCACTTGTCTTTTCTTGTTTACCACAAAAGTGTCTGTATTTTGGTTGAAATTTAAATATATGACTAATCTGCGGTGTATAAATAGTAGGGATTTATTAGAAACCTATTTACAGAACAGCCTCAGGATTGAGCTTGATTTTTTTTTTTAAAGAAAGGTTCCTAAATTTTTAGTTTATTAGAAAACGGATATTGACACTTTACTTTGGATACTCGTTTCAATCGTCAAGCCAAGTCCTTATTGACTGAGCTACTGCCACCACTACTAGATATCGCCAAACTTCACAAACCACTTATGTAGTATGTACATAAAGTATGATGAAGTATTAACAGGTACAACAATTCTAACAGGAGTGTGAGACATGTCAGTCAAGCTGAATGTTTATACATCACATGGTTCTGGAAAGGGGTTGAACTTGGAAAATAAGTGAACACACTTGTGTGGGGGGGTAAAGGGCCTTTACAGTTCAACTGCTTAAAATAAAACGGATAATATTTAAACTGGTTTAAAGGAGACCAGTTATGCTTTTCCACATTTTATGACTTATCTACTATGTTGATACATTGTTGTTGGATGTTCATGTTAAACATTGCCAAAGTTTCCAAAAATTAGGTTCCAAAAATTAGGTTAAAGCATTTATAAGAAATCACTATGAGCAAAAACCTCAGGTTTCCTCCTGTTCTGAACGCTCTGTTTTGAACTGCTTTTTCTACCAACGGCTCTGTTCGTATTACCGAGCCACACGGAGCCGGTGTTCCATATATGGTCTTGTGCTCCCACACTAACGGCACGGCAACGCTCAGTCTGCCTGTTCCGGCCAGCAACAACAACAGCCTGGTAACATGCTTCAGGTCTTGTCCAATCAGAAGACAGTGGGCTTTGAGAGGGGGGGCCTTAAAGAGACAGCAGCATCTACAGCTTGTTCTGACAGAGGCCGAAATGAAGGCCTACATGAAGAGTCAGTATAAGCCATACAGGAGTCACAGAACTACAATATAGGACTGGAAAAGCAGTATAATAGGTCTCCTTTAAGTACTCTTTGAAGGGCTGACTTCTACTGTGTGTCTTTACATTACACTTTAAACAACTGATGCATTTATTTCACACAGAGAGGCCACACATTAGAGACTCAGACTCGAGTGCGACTTAAGTCGCACACACAGTGACTTGATGATCGACTTGAGACTCTTTTTTTAGGAAACTTCTGATGAGCTTGCCGTTACCTATAACCTGCCTACATAACACGTAGCATCTTCTGCGCGCGGCCACATGTGAGGGAGGCCAACAAACACCGGCAGCTGCTGTGCCATTCATCATTAACTTTGGCTTTAAAACTTCATATAAGACCCAAACAAAGAAGCGCTGAAGACAAATAGGTTATTAACCTATGGTAAGTAAACAGTTTAAGCTGTCGTTGATTGCATTGCACATTACATGGTTGTGCTCTGTAAGTTAAAAACAGGTTACAGGTTTATTGTTGATTATGCAACGTCACAGTTTTATTAAGTTAAAGTTACACTGGGTTTTAAGAGTCTGGGGGGTGAGTTGACTTACAGTATTTAATAAGCCGTCAATAATTGCATTGCACATTACATGGTTGTAATGTAAATGAAAAACAGGTTAACAGTATTCCTTATAACTATGCAGTTTTATAAGCAACCTGGATTGAACGCAGCAGGTGATACAACATTCGTAATAACCACGAGAGACTTGAGACTTGAAACTTGACTTGGACTCTAGCTCAACATTCATTTTTTAAAAGTTTTGATAGATCAGGCAGTATTTGACAACAAAGGTAATTTACACGTGTTTTTACTAGGGCTGGGCGATATGGACCAAAAACTCATATCCCGGCACTGTAGTTCTGCTACCTCTGCTGCAAACACGTCAGTGTGCCCCGCTTCTTTTGGTCTCTCATTGTATGTCTGCTCCGGTAACTTTCTCCATCAGTAGTAGGATACGTTGTATAAAGTCGCCAAAAAAAACCCAGAATGTTTTCTGAACATTTCCTCCCACAATTCCGTTCACAGCAGCAGCTGCGCCGCATGTTAGTCTTTCAAAACAAAACCAACGTGGAAGCTAACGAATCACATCTGCACTATTGTGTTCACTGGTCCATGCTTATTATGATAATATCCGCCGTGTCGCGACTTGTAACGTAATGACTCCGAAACACTGACTGAACCATTGTTTTTTACAAGCCAGGTCTTCTCCATGTTGTTAGAGACTTTGTGAGTAGACTGCTGCGTGGTAGTGATGTGTGGATCCATCCTAAAGTATCGATATTTCTGATGCCAACGTTTCCTGCCAAAGGATCGATATCTAAACTCAGTCATTTGGAGTGGGTGCTTGTTTTATTATAAGTATGTTACTGTCACCAGGATGGTCTAATTATACTCTGTTGATAGGAACTACTTTTCCTTCCACCTGTCAAAGTCATGCTCGCGCTATAGCTCTGTGCCGCTGCAGCCCTTTACATTTCCTGCGATTGAATACTGACTCTGGCTGACTGTAAAAACAGCCAGGTCTGGCTGTATTTTAGCTGTAAAGGTAATAATGTTGCTCTGTGTGATGTGTGTGCAGAGACAGTGAAATACTTTGGCAACACTGCAAACTTCGCTAAACATCTGGATGATGTTATGAAGCGTCAGTTCTGTGCAGGATATTTAAATTATAATTAAAGAATATGACAGTAGTTTGATGTCTTGTCATTATGCAGCTATTATTTTGAATTGGTAAGGCTACAACCTACTCCTTATTTCTCTCATAAATACAGAAACGGGAGGGGGGAGGTCACATTAAACTAGAAAAAAGATTTGTAAAAAGTATTGGTATCGGCAATACCAGCCTGGGTATTACTTGGTATTGGATTGGATAGGAATTAAGTGGTATCGCACATCACTACTGCGTGGAGACGCACAGGGAGGGGCATGGCTGTGCGGTGAGAGAGAGAGGAGCAAACGCTGGCAGGACTTTACGAAACATATTAACTCAACATCATGTTATAAACAGTATTGTCTAATTTTATATCTCTTTTGAAATTATATCGGTATACCTTATTATACTGATATACCGCCCAGCCCTAGGTCTTAGTGTAAATTCTCAACAGCAGGAAAAAATGAAATCAAAAGTTGAACAAGAGAAGATAAACACTCTCCCTATGATTTATTGTTGGAGGGGTTCGTGGTTGCACTATTGATGCTGCCTGGGACTTAAAAACACTAACTTCTGCTTGGCTAATGAAATATACATCTCAAACAATAGTGGCCAAATACAATAAAAGAGGGATGCCATATGTTTGTAATCTGGTCTTCTACTTCTGGGTCAGACATCTACCCACCACACCACACTACACTCTGACACCCACAACCTCATACAAAAGCTTAACATGCAGGTCAGGAGGATTTGATGTTACAACATTGTCAGCTGGCTTGAAAAACATCAGGGCACAGAGGTGACAAACGCACGCACACTCATGCACACACAAACAAGCGCATGTGTGTGTACCTGTGCCAGTCAGACCGCAAAGCCTGCATGGGTACCTTTATGTCAACAATATACTGATTCACTCCATCTTCAGATTAGAGAAGAGTTTGAGTGTGGAATTTAATCACATTTGGGAGGTTGACAAAATAACTTTGCAACGAGGGCTTTCAAAGAAAGAAGATGCCCCAGAGAACGCTTCATTACATCTGTTTTTTCTTCTTCAGGATTTTGATTGAATGTTTGGCAACTTGAATGTTTTTGCTTTGACTTTCAGTGTCATGATCTTCCTCATCAGCTCTGCTTAATGTTTGTTCTTTTGTGTTCAACACTATCGCCACTGAGCAGCAGGAATGAATTACTCAATATTAAATAGCGATGACATTTTTCTGCCCTGTTTTTGTGTTCTGTTTTGTGTGGAACCTTTTAATTTAAAGCTGCTATAATCAATATTCGTAAAACAACTGTGGATCAAATGACTATGTGTGTGTGAAAGGGGCCACTCGTAGTGGTGAACCCACAGTTGGAAATAATTACCTGACTCCTCAGCTTTGTGGAGCTTTATAGCATTGTTGAGGTCATTGTTTTAGTTGTATGGGCTGCAACTTTACCCTCTTTACTCTTATGGCTCACAAAAAAAAAAACTGCTGGATGTGTAAATTAGTGGTCTACCGATATGGGTATTTCAATGAAAGATGCCTATATTTAGACAGCAGGCTGGTGATGACCGATATATAATGCCAATGTCAAAACAAAGAAAAGTCATGTCTAATTCCATTATTCCATGCAGAGTACAATCTAATATAGATGGTTATCTTGGCCTGTAACGTATTGTTTTAGATGGTATTTTTATTAATTAATGAAATACATTGGGTTATGCTGTAGATTTCAGAACGTGACGTGGTGTTTAAGGGGGAGTGGGGTGTGCTTTGTCAGAAGTGACATCATTCAGCTGCATTATTCGCTACAGTATAACAATATTTAATGCTAGCCAGTACTGGTTTCAGATTAGATTTGCTGTCATATAATCCAACCACCAAATTGTTGTCATTTTTTATGTGTATACTATTGTTTGTATCAATTTTCTAAATATTAAGTAGAAGTCCAGAGGGTGGCTTTTAATATAAAATTATCATCCACAAAGAGATTTCCAGTTGACCCACTAAAGGCCCTGCCCTTGTCAATAGACATGATTGAGAGCAGCATTTATAAACAACTCAATATGTCGTTAATGGCTGTTCATTAGCAATTTTCTTTACAGATCCTCTAGGTGTAGTGTAGTTTAAACCACGGCAGCAATATATTAGGCCGTTAATTTCGAAACTGTAGCTGATCAATTAATTACTTACTTAGTCTTTGGGTTTAAATGTTGCAAGCGTCCATGGGAAATTATTGACAGAGTGATGTGATACACTCTTAACTTCACTAATCAATCATGTTGAGGATGTCTTCACTGGTAACTATAGGGACCTGTAGAAACAGGCAATTATCCAATTGCACACAATCAAATGTCTTATTCAGGAAATATGAGTTGCTGAAGATTAATCATCATTGATTAGAGACTGTGTGATTTCAATCCGTCCCTTCTCCAGATTAGTTAGCCATTGATCTGTGACAGCAATTTCACGCTTGCGATCAACCAATCGACCCCGTTATAATGTGCGGCTTCTGCTGGGCTTTTTCATGACCTCCTCATTCATCAGGGTGCTGCCTACACGGACATTTACCTTTTCTGTGGCTATACAAGATGAGAAAAGTGCATGTATCTTTCTCTGCATTAGAAGTGTGTTTCTTTGTTTACAGTGGCTTATATTTAAAGACCTAGGGAGTCTGTCGAGGGAGAGATGTGTTTGCCAGACTGGGTGGATTACCCACTGAATTATGCTTCTTTTGATTGCAGATTATGTAAAAGTTTACCTTTTGGTAGTGCTAGCACATCTGGACTTGTATTTAATAATGTACAGTTGAGTTTGCTGTAATTTAACATCACTTTGCTAGCCTGCTTACAGATCTCTGAATCACTGTCCACATACTGTAGGTCTTGCATTGTGATGTTGGCAGGTGCCTTTTGGGAAAACACTATAGCCAAACAGAGCTTTGACGACAAAAAACATATTGACAGAAAAATTGCAAGAAGATGGCAACAAGCGTCGATGACATGGACACAGATTGGTTTAAGTTGATTTACAGAAATAACGACTCTTAAACTGCCATATTTCTTCGATCAATGTGAGAAATGTTCGCTGCTCCTAGCAACCACTAGGGCAGCTTCCATGTTGACTGAAAAGTATGTCGATGGATACTGATTGGTTTTCCCAAACAGAAATGGGCTAACATGAAAATTACTGAAGAATGAAAATAAAATGCTAATTCACTCTGATTATCCGGCTCTCACATCACATATGAAGTATCTGATTGATGACAATTGTTCATTCTGTGTTAATGATGTATAATTGGTCTCTTGTCTTATTGATGTTCACCCCTGTCTCAGAAAGGTTACATTTATATACCTACTGTATAATAACTTGCAACAAAATCCATTTAGATAGAAATGTTGATAGTTAATATATCTCAAACATGAGGACAGGATGAGTGTACGTTTTTGGTCTGAAACCATCATCTTTTTCTAACCTTAATCAAAAGTGCTTTTGTGTCCTAACCATATTTGGAACTCTGTATGCAAACGTTAGACTCCTGTGTCAAATGTCTGCACTTTGTATGTCCACCCTCCACCCTGACCTTATTCTTCCCAGACTTGCATGTGGGACAAAAACATAGAAAATCCTGCTTGTGAACATAATCCAAGAATCTAGGAGATTGAGTTGTTGTGTTGCAGATTGTACTGTTGTAACATTTCGCCTTAAACTAAGACAGCAAGGGAAAGTACATACACCAAAGATAAGGTTACGGGCGGATCTGATACCTGTTTAGGAGATTACATTCGGCAGCCTGCTTACCTCTGTTGAAGAAGCCCTGCCTAAACCAGGTAAGCAACTAACTTGCACCTGTACACACTTACAAAAATTATATATTAACGAAAAAAGTCCATGGGATGGGTTTCACAGCGTGTATTTAAAGATATACCAGGTTACACCACGGCGGGATATTAGTCGCTGGAGGCTCGGCCGCACTCCGACGCATCAAACCAACATTACAGACATTATCACCATTTCCGACATACATTCAGTTCACCCTCCAAACCCCCAATGTCCCAGCAGTTCAAATGTTCATTCCAATAATTTAAATCGTCCGGATGGAAACAGATGTCCTCCGGTGAAAGAAGAAAAAACGAAAAATACCAAGGTGAAGTGTGGCGAGCCGCCGCAGTCAACAATGTTCCACAGTTAACTTACGCAACCTCGACCCAGTCTGTTTAGCTGATGGGATGATGTAGTAGTCCAGAAAAGTCCAAGCATATGATCCACCAACAAAAGTTCCTTTGTTGCGTCCGTCTGGCAAACCTCACACAGAGCCCACTAAACGCAGACCGCTTCCACCTGTTGCGCTCTAGAGTCCCCCCCCCCCCCCCAACGTCACTTCCCACTCTCCTTTTAAAACCTACCCTGTGGCAAAACAATAATGAGTGGGGGAAAAAAAATACATAAAGGTCCTTACAACAATCCGTGATACACCACAGGCTTCTGATATACAGTTGCTTTTTTTTTTCCACGTGAAGGCACAACCAATACACATAAAGCAGGTTTACCAACACATTAAAAGCTGTACCTGAAGGCAGAATAGGCGACTATTACACTGTAGCACTTAGCTTTTACAGTGTGCCCATTAATGTACAGTATGTAGAATAATGACATACTGGTGGTACGCTACAAACAATCTCCTGGCTTGCATACTAGGCCTGATCTGCAAACTTGGAGTAGTAGTGCAAGTTTTGCAAAACAGATCAAGGGAAAACTCCTTCCTCCCCAAAACCATGTTTCCCACATACAAGCACAGATAATTGCTCGGGGGTTCTGATACATAAATGTATAAACCACAGTTTCTTTGCAAACCAGTATTCTGTGCTATTTTCAAATGCAGATGGACAAGACAAAAATTACCAGAGAAAAACTACCTTAAAACTCTCACACTTTATGAATTCACTGTTTAAACTATTTTTTTTTTCTCCTAATTTCCATTTTAACTATAAAGTAATTAAAATGCCATCCTGGGTAACATCTCATTTTAACAGTGTTGGTATTCTCCAACCGTCTTTCCACTGACAATGAATTGAATCCTGTTACTTGGTGGTCGGTGAAGTTTCTTAATATGGAAGTATATAAATATTATTTGTTTATTATGTGTGGAGTATCTAACTCATTATGCCATTTTAGTCCCATAGGTTTTGAAAGTATAGTATAATGGTTGTAGAAAATTTAGCAATGAAAACTTGTTTATTCAGTATGTGGACCACTTTTGATAGGTACTGACCGCTGCAGAGCAGGAACACCCACAATAGCCATCACAGTTTGTCCCTTTGTCAAAGTCCCTCAAATCCTTACACTTGCCGATTTTTCCTGCTTTTAACTTATCCATCCATCCATCGTCAACCACTTATCTTAGGGTCGCGGGGGAGTTTGAGTCAGTCGCAGCTGACATCGGGCGAAAGGCGGGGCACACCCTGGACAGGCCGCCAATCCATCAAATGCCACACATAGACAAACAACCAGTCACACTCACACTCACACAAGGACAATTTAGGGTCACCAATCAACCTAGTCCGCATGTCTTTGAACGGTGAAGCCGGAGCACCATTAGAGAACCCACGCAGACACGGGAAGAACATGCAAACTCTACACAGAAAGGGGCAACCACAACCTTCTTGCTGTAAGGCCACAGTGCTATCCACCAGACCACCGTGTGGACCACCCCTCTTTTAACATATCAACTTTGGAAAAAATTCTTGCTGCCTATTATATCCCACTCACTGACAGGTGTCTCGGTAATGAGATAATCAGGATTATTCACTTCACCTGTCAGTGGTCATAATGTTATGGTTGATCAATGTAAATGTCTTGCTGTGCTCACACATAAGGACAAGTCAATGTAGATTTCAGTGGATTTTCAAGAGCACTCCATGACCTAGTTTAGACATACCATATGGATTAGGGAGGTTACCCAGGATAAGGTGATTGGATAATGAGGATCGCCATGAAGGATATTTATATACTCTGTATCATGACTCTGATGAAGTCGTATATTGTGTCAAAATGTTAGTCCTTGCACCTAATAAAAAGGGATTAAACAAGCAGTACTGTTCTTCAGCTTTCTCATGGACTCAACCACTCATGGACTGAAAGCTGCTAATATGAATGCGTTACGCCACACATGGTAGGAGCTATTTCTCTGCGTATGCGCTGACTGAACAGCTTTCATGGAATAAATTGGCCACCATGTTTAGATTCCTCATCTTTTGTTTAATACATCTGTGGCTGAAACACTCAGCCTAACACGGAGCAGTATTCTGTTTGTTTTTGAAACACTGGTGATGGTGTGCTGAATAATGTCGACACTGACAGCACTAGCAGACAGTCCATTATGGTGACTACAGTTTGAATTTTTGACTTCTAGATCCTACCCCAATTTTTTCTGTGTTAAATGGAGGGGAAAAATATCTGTGTTTTTTATGATCAGTATTGGGGCTGCACGATAAATCTAAACGCAGTTGCAATCACGATGTCTTCCTATGAGATTACATAATCGCAAAAGGGTGCGATTTAATTAAACAAAAAAAAGTGTGCTGTGCGTGTGTGAGACACTTGTCTCTGTCTCTGTGTATAAAATTATAAATATGAACCAGAACAATGATTTACGAGCAGTGTGCCAGTAACATTAAAGACAATAACCTACTGTAACCCCCCTCCCCGCCCTGCCACTAATCGTTCAAAAAATAGTCGGACTGGCTACCGGAGCAGAGAAAGAAACGCCGGTGAGCCGGTCGCTCTGTGACAGAGACAGAGAGGCGTTGTAGGCAGCTGAAGCTTCAAGACAGAAGAAAATAATAAGAAGAAAAGGAATGTTTGGGTTTGGCTAGCTGGCCATTTAACGTTAGCTGTATCTGAGCCTTTTTTTGCCTTTATTATTGTTACAGCCATGTGACTATTAACAAGTTAGTACTTAGCATTAACAAATAAGATACCAATGTAGAGCCCTCTTCTTGCACAAGGATTTAGTGAATTAAAACAACCCACAGAAATGAAACTGCTGTAACTGGAATTAACATTGAACTAGTGGTAAAATAATATCCTATTATATAAAATTATAATGAAAATAGTAATTAATATATTAACATTATACTAATTTGTTCCATTATATCGCAATTTCAAATGACAGTTTTGACCACATTAGTTGCTGTATGACTTTTCTCCAAATAATGAAGCCCTAATCAGTATTGTGATTAAATATGTAATTATTTTGATACATTTAACTCTCCACCTTTAACAAAGAGGCCCTGAGGCATTTTCATGGATACAAACAGCAAGTTACCTTTATATTCAGTAAGGATGTGACGAGACTCTTAACTCAACAGATGAGACTACATCTGAGATTGGGATCACAAGATCGAGACGAGATTTTAACACTATTTTTAAGAAATCTTCAATGCTGAATTCTGTGAAAATTTTGAGCATTTAACACTTAATTTCTTCATTCTGCACAATGTTATGGAAAAAAAAAATTTTCTGTAAAGGGAAACATTTCAATATATATATATATATATATATATATATATAACTCAATATAATGCAGTGTAGCTCTCAGGCATTCTGTGTTGCTTTCAAACATCTTTCTCCTGTAGATCAACTTTTCTCATTAGCATCCCTGCTGAGTCAACACACATGCAGGCATGATTTAGTCTTCCTCTTTTGTGTCTTTTGTTTGGGGAATTAACCTCTTTAAATGTCTGTGTGGCACCTTTTCACCTCAATGATAAAGTAATTAATTTTAATAAAGTTATAAACTCCTGGACTTTAATAGCTCCTGTGTTTCAGCAGTTTTATTTTTCCTCATGTTCAAAACTTGCTGTACTTTCAGAATCTCTCCTACATATCTGCGTTCCCTGACTTGTTGAGAAAAAACTGAGACTAATGTTTACTGCCTATTTATCATGTATTTATTGTACTTTGCAAACTTTACTTATTTACATAGAACTGTTTATTACTTATATGTAGTGTGTGTGTGTGGTTTATTGTGCTGTAGTTGTGGAACCATACATGCACTGATGATGTTCCTAATGGATAAATAAAGTTCTTTGAATTGAATTAAAAGCTAAATGGCTCTAACCCTAACCCCCTAACCCAATAAGCTAAACAACTTTCAGCAATAACCCACATGAACAACTTCACTCCAGCAGCACCCGCATATTGACAACTATACACACCTCGTTCCGCTTCCCAGTGGCGTTAAACTTAGGACTGGTAGTTTTCTTTGTTTGGCTTTGTTACGATCTTCGATAAGTTGGCGTCTCTAGTGTGTGTGCCGTGTCTGCTTGCCCTGCTATTGTTTGTGGTTTGCAACAAACTGTATATTAGTATGTGCGGGGTTTATCTACAGTCTTGCAGGGGTTAGTTTAGCTTAGTGGCAGAAACTACGCTGACCACTGGTGGATGCTACTGGTACCTGCGTGGAGTGATCTGCCCATGTGTACACCATAATCCTAATAAAACCCTTTAGAAATACAAAAATATCTTCACAATCACTGAAATCAATACACCTTAAATGACTCCAAGTGGGCAGTTACAGATGCCTTTGCTTGTCGTTAAGGTCAGAGAAAGGTCAACTTGTAGGTAACAATTACTAAGATGTTTCAAGTATACTCTGCAGTGGCTTTAAATCTAACAATATTACCTACATTGTTGTCCAGTGAGGTTATAAAAACAAACTGCTAGTAAATCCTACTTTACAATTTACAAGTTTTCATATCAGACTGAGGAGCCCTGATACTGCTGATATCCGTGCACTTTAGGTTGAGCTTGATCTTATTTATGCTTCACAGACTGCGTCCCACGACGAATTTCAGAGGTCCTGATTCAATACCTTAAAGGTGATGAGCTTAAAACAATAATCTGGTGTTCTTAAAAAAAGTCTATCTGCCAGCTGTCTCTCATTTACACTTGACAACTACCAAGCTAGCCACAAACTACTTGTCTGTAAATGACACGATCCAGTCATTTAAATATCTCTAATAATGCCAGGGCCTTGATCATATGTAGATAACGAAACATAACTAACATAATCAGAAAATATAAGTACTAGTGTTGTAGTCAAGACTGCCCAAACCAAGACCAAGTCAAGACCAAGACCAGAGTTTATTGAGACCAAGACAAGACCAAGACTTTTAGGGGCTGAGACCAAGTCGAGACCAAGACCGAGGGAGGGCAAGACAGAGTCAAGACTAAATCCAGTTCCCCACATGACATGACACAATAAAATGTGGAATGAGATCATAGGTACTTTTACAAATTGATCTTAAAGATCCACATTCCCATTAAAACACCCACATACAAACACTAAGGAAGGAGACACAGCCGTAATGAAAGAAAACATAGAGAAATTATCAATATTAGATAATATTATTCTATATCCAATATATATAAAATATATTTTATTCGATGAACTATATGAATAGAATTTTTTTTGTATTTTCTTTTAGCTTTTGCAATACTGTTGTATTAACATTCATGCAAATAAAGCAAATTTAATTTTGACCTGACTTATTTTCTCCGTGAGATGGAAGAATTTCGAAAGTTGCATGGCGCTGCGGAAAGCCCCCAGCTGTAGTAGTGTGTGGATCACGCGTAAATTTCATCCAGCCAGAGGGAACGATCATCAACTGTTCACAGCGCGCCAGTCATAATATAGCGACACAACCCATTGGTAGGTATCGGAGATGGTGTGTACAGGGCCAGGAGATCACATGGCGACCGGGCATGGTGCGGACGGTCGGTGATTGTTCCCTCTGGCTGGATGAAGCATAATCTGCTGGCATTTCCTCGCGTCTGGGTCATTCCAGCATACTGTAGCTGTTTCTGCTGGGGTTTACCAAAGCAGTTTTTCCAGGTGTGCTGTCCCAAGTACTTAGTGCAATCTCAGGCAGGATGGGCATTTACATACAATTTCCACATACTCTGGACGCACTGAACAAAATCGAACAGTTTTTTTACGCTGTGGCTGCTTTCCCTCCTTCTCCATGGCGGAAATCATTAAAACACACAAAAACCTCATTTAAATACTCCCACCTCCATTGTGTTTGCTCCTGTTGTCATCTACGCAATAATTCTTAGTAAATCATCCATAACAGGTACTAACATTGCATGTGCAATATTTCAATATTATTTCGTACTCTTCATTCGGGATGTTAGTAAATCAGGCCCTAAGAGCTGAAATCAACTAAATATCTTTATTCAACACTCCTTTTCCATGCTTACCATCGCCGGGCGGGGTGACAGTCGTTAACTGTAACAGCACTTTTGTAATTAGGGTTATTGGTTGCATTTGAAGCAACACGTTTTACATCCAATCAAAGTTAGGATGTTAACAAGTAGATAATGACAATGATCAGACAATGCGAAAGCAATTTATTGATCTTCCCAAAGTCATGGTCTTGACTGATCTTGAAATAAAATCCCTAGTCCTCAATGACAGAGGCAAGACAGAGTACAAATGCGGTCGATTCCGAGATGAGACCAAGACCATCAAAAAGTGGTCTTGAGACCAAGACCGGTCTCGAGTACTACAACACTAATAAGGACTATGGTTTGCAGATCATTCAGTGTTGCTTTAAAGAGGTGGTATTATGCTCATTTCCAGGTTCAAAATCTTATTTAGGGGTTGTACCAGAACAGGTTTACATGGTTTAATTTTCAAAAAAACGCATATTTTTCTCATACTGCACATTGCTGCAGCTCCTCTTTTCACCTGATGTGTTGTATGCTCAGACTAGCTTGGTTTGAGGGCATGCCTGACCCCGCTAGCCGCTTGGCAAGCTTTATGACGCGTTTTCATTGTGACGTCACAAGTAAAGGAAGTGAAGGGCTGGACTACAAACGAGCTGTTTTCAAGCTGCTCAGAGCAGAGCTTTCTGTGGGAGATGGGAACTCCCTTTGGGCTTTTTCACTTTGCATACCTGTTACATGCACAAAAAAGATATATAACTCAATAAAGGAGAGGGGGAAAGCCAAAAAGCATAATACCACCTCTTTAATCCTTCTTTTACTGTCAAGAGTATTGATGTGACAAATGTGTGTCCACTTTTAAGAGGCTCTCTCTCTCAAATATCTTAAACAACTATATGGATCAAGTTGCTTAGTATGCTTCCCCTTATGGAAAGAGTCCACTTCAGTGTTATTCACAAAAACCCTAGAAATTAGCTTTGGCATCCTGCATGCTTTGCATTAAATTAAACATCAGCAAGCTCAGAAACTCATTTCATGGCACATTCCCTCTTCTTCTGGGTCAATATGGAACATTTCTCTGTACAGCCGCTCCCAGTCCTCCAGCTTACTCACCATTTATCATCCATACTTGACCTCTCACTTTGCTCAAGAGGCCCAAAGCACACTGCACATCGGCTCTCTCATATGGAAACAGTTAAAGAGAATCTGAGATCTCAGAATAAATAGCTTAGTCAGCTGTGGCTCTAGAAGTGATTACCTATCTATCCATCCATCCATCCATCCATCTATTTATTTATCTATCTAGTCAATTTTCATAATCTTACCTTTTCAGCATGGGAGAAATGTAAATTCATTATTAAAGGAAATCCTCGTGATTACGTGTCTCATGTCTACACATTGCACAGAATAGGGTAACAGTTACATTCCACAGAATTGTATTGGTTGTGTGATACAAATTATGCTCAGAATCCTCTTTCCAGCAGCAACAAGTTGATTTTCTTGGCAAAAAGGTCTGAGAAACCAACTGTACACTACCTGTCTAATGCTAAAGAGCAGCTAGACAAAATTAGCAACTAGCAGGTGAACGTAGTGGAGCATTCAGCAGACCCAAAATATTTGGTAATATTTAATTTTAATGAAATATTAATAATAATATTTAGGAGTTGGTGGCGACCAAAACTAAACAGCAGGGTGAACCTGGCCTTGTATTTGCCAGGTGGCCTGAAAGGCAACTCCAGATTAATGCCAATGTTTCTCCATGTGTGCTGGATGGGCAAATTATTATTAATGTTTTCCCCCAAAAAATTAGCCATAACACCTCTATACTGTATGGTAATAATAGGTGCATTCAAGATGACTGCTGCTGACTTTTACTTACTTTATAGTCAAATGTGAGCTGCAGGTTACTGCTGGGGTGGGGTAAAGGAACACGGCAGTCAAGTCGGATACATTTTACCTCCTGTAGAGTGCTTGAGCTTAGAACAATGGCTGACCTGGTTGCAAATGCAAATGCTGTGAAAACAGACAAATCGTGGTTCCCACTTGGTGCAGCCGGAGATAAGCAACCACGGTTCACAGACTATGTAGCCGCATTGCTCTCATGCGGTTTTAACATCATATGACATGGTGACGTTTTGGAGCACTGGCGAAAGTTGGACAAAATTTCTAACCAGCATTGCATGACGTTCTGCGATGGACTGGCGACCTGTCCAGGGTGTACCCCGCCTTGCGCCCGATGTCAGTGTACCCCGCCTTGCGCCCGATGTCAGCTGGGATTGGCTCCAGCCCCCCCGCGACCCTTTACGCAGGATAAGCGGTTGACGATGGATGGATGGATGGATTGCATCACGTTAAATCAGTGCCGCAAAGCACTGCATGAAGTCAAACACATCTATTACATCACAGCTATGTGTTTTCTGACCCCAAGTTGCCAACAAAAATATCCATTCATGCAGATTTAAAATTAGGGAGGAAATTTAAAATGTGCCTATAATATACTGAGCCTTCAGTTATTACCCCAAACCTTCACATGTTTAAACCCACAGCATAAAAAAGGAGACAGATTTAAATATAAGACTTTTTCAGTGATTTGCAGAAGCACAGATCAGAACATGACAGGATTATTCTCTTAGTTCTTATGTGATGTGCAACTGTACTGAGAGAAAGACGCTTCAACTATCCCATTATTGCGACACATAAGCTCTTTCAATGTTTGTACGTAGGTGTTGAAACACGGAGTCCTTGGTGAGCTCTTTCAATAAGTGGTGCCAACCTCTGTGTCTGGAAGCTGTTGGTACGTCTCTGAAGGTACATTAACAGCCTTCGTTTTTATCCTTTGACCTATTCCCAGTCAACATGGGCGGAGCCACAAAACATACATGTGAGAATGTGTTTTTAGCCATAGTAGATAGATCTCTCAGACAGAAAAATACCCTCAGTAATGGTATTGAAGAAAAAGAACAAATTGTTACAGCTCATCACACTTCAGCAATTCATGAGTTAAATTGATTGAACTCAGTCTCGGTTTCCATTGTGAGATTACACAGAGGATATTACAGAAAGGCTGTTTTCCATCACTGAGAAGACAGAGTCTCCTAAGCAGATGGAATTTTTAATTAACACAATGCCACTGACTCGGTTAAAACACTAGGAAGCCTTATGGGGGCAATCACAAAGTAGTACTCTGATGTTGTTGATACATTATACAATGCTCCATCATACAATGTATGTCACATTATCTCTTTTTTTTTTTTTTTTTTTAAATCATTCCATTAAAGGTTTAAAGTTTATAGCAAATAAGGGTTAGGGTAATTCTCTCTGACTGTTACATGTTCCAGAGAGTTAATGGATTTTAATCAAAGCTTACATAAAGAAAGAAAAAACAGTCTTAACGCATTGGCTGGTTGATGTGTGTCAGTTGATGCCCATTGCACTGTCTGGACACGCTGTACAGACTAAGGATATAGTCAAGGTACGGTACAGGATGTGCTGACCTGGGAAATTAATGTTATAAAATTGCTGTTTTCTACAGTGTTGATGCGCGTTGATGGTGTATCAACCTGCAAGGGTGTGTGTGATGACATTTAATTGGCTTAGAAAACAACATGGACAACATGTGTTTTGAAACACTACATATGCCACAGATGGGGGGTTTAGCTTTCCGACAAATAGAAAGGCAAACTAAAAACATAAAGGTGTCTTTGACTTTGACAGAACCCAAACATAGGACTGAGGACTCTCAAATGTTACGTTAAGACTAATTCATACAAAGTCATTGGAAATATACGGTTAGCCTTGTATTTAGCTGGGGCTGCACAAACTGAGGCAAAGCCATGTCCACCTGAGTTGGAAACTTGATGGACAAATTTGTGCTTTTTCCAGAATTAATCTGCTTCATAAATGTACAGGGACATGAGGAAAGAGGAGAGAGACTTGAGGGAAATAACAGAAACTCAGTTCATGATGAGTTCTGAGATCACTTAGCAGGGAATGAAATTAGCACCTGCCACCTGCCATATACAGGGTAAATGTTGGCTGTGGCAGGTAAAAATTTCCAGTCACCTGCCACCATGGCAAATAAGTTTTTCTTATATTAATAAATATTATTTTTCAAAAGCAATTCTTAAATAGTATAGACTAGTCTGGCATCAAGGTTGCATGATATATCCCATATTTCTACTGTCAGGTGCCATGGACTCTGTGTTTATTGTTCTAAAGGGTTCTAAATACACTTTAGAAGTGGCAGACAAAAAAGATTGAGTGGCTGGTAGAAATATTCAGTAAGCTGCAACAATGGCAGGTGAGGAAAAATGTATTCATTTCAGACCCTGTCACTTATGCTTAGAGGATGACTGACCACACGCGCACTTTCACGCATGTTCAGTGTATACATTGCTTGCTAACGCACCAGGGTCAAACAAATTGGCAAACAGACCAGTGGTCTAAATTGTGTCAATAAAGCAATTTGAAAATTTGCTTACGCTCTATCTGAACTCACCTGTAGAGGCAGTTTAATCTAGCACCTGTCCTAAGTGGTAGTTCTTAGAACCAGCAGCATTTTTAAAAGAGTTGCACAAAGAGCTGTCTGGTATTTTTCAGGTTCTGTGTAGAGGTGGGTATTTTATAATGGGTTTATACAACATTAATAATGACAGGTCAATACTCACTGAAGTTAGATCTGCAGTACATCTAATTATACATCAAAGAACAACTTTCAGTACCAGCCATTGTTCTTGAATGACAGGATAATCATTGTGCTGCAATTCATTTCACATACATGAGTGCTCTCTGAGGTTCTTCTCACTTCAGAAATTTGTGAGAGTAGGAAATTATGCAAGCTGTTTTGCTGTAAAAGACCCCCTGAAGATGGTGTTTTGTGCTCAAAATGGTTCTCCAAATGTAAATGACTCATGATATACAGCCGCCTTTTTAAGAAACCATTAAGGAAAGTTTTGAACCAGCAAGAGTTCAACAGAGAAAACAAAGCGGTTTAAGTAGATTCTTATTTTGACACGCATTATACACACTAATATTTTTAGCATGCTTTTTCATAGTTTTGAAGAACACTCAAAAGTCAAAAGTCTTGTTTTAAGTACCATGACTCTTTGTATACAGTGTTCAGCGACAGTTTGGCAGCATGAGTATGCATGAGAATCTGCATGAGTGTTTGTCAGCCTGATTTACCCCTTTTCAACTGGGATGGCAGAGGTCTTTTTTGGTTATTCTCTTTTTTTGCTTTTTGCTTTTTTCCTTCGCTGGACTCTGATTGGCTCAGAGGTTGCCATATCATCTACATATAGCCAAAATACACAATTTTAAGTGTAATACATCAGATCTAAAGTAGTTACTGGTTTAGATGGAAAGTACATTCACTGTATATATTAAAATCCTAAACATGAACCAGATTTATGAATCATGTTCAATGTTCATGTAAAAGGTAGGCTTGCTAAACACAATCAAAAGTTGATCATTCACATTTGGAGTCTTTACAGATGTTTATGCCAATTATTCCCTGTATACCCATGTCTCAAAAAACAATCACCTACAAAGTCTACAAATGATCAAATAATACATTCAAGAAGCAGTATAAAACGAGCCAAACATGTAATGCTGTGTGTAGGTGTGTGTGTGTAGGGGGTATTCAAAAACAGCATGCATGCTCAATAAACGCTCAATGGGGCAATAAAGCTTAAAAACCCCTTACTGTTCATTTTTATGAGCTAATACATGCAGTCAGAATGTAGGGTTTCTTCTCCTTCTGCAACAGAGCGCTTCCTGGACTTGAGCCCGAACCTCTCATTCGCAGATGCTCGGCATGTGAGAGCTGAACAGAGAGCTCCCAACACAGAGGTAAACTGAGGCCAATTGCTCAGTGTGAACACTGTAAAGTAACTCATCAGCAAAACAGCAGCCTGCCACCCCAGGACAGCAACCTGGCGTGCTTAGGTCACGAAAATTACAATGGAGGAGTGTGCAATCTGTGAGGAATCTGTGGAGTATATTTACGTTCATCAACTTGAGTATCCCTGAGAACAACGTGGATCTGCCCTTGTGAGGGCATGCTGTCAACTGATAGCCAACTGTCGTTTACTCTGAGTTATGTTAGGAACACACACAATTCTTTGATGTGTTACATACAACCATCATACCTGCAAAGTTTACTGTGACAAACTGTGACTGTAATAATACAGACATTAAACTAATTTAAATGAATCTAAATGTCACTTTAACATGTACACATGTACATTATATGTATATGTGTAATTTTTACCAATTGTAAATGTGTACCACGATATGCAGATGCAGACAGTAAAAAAGATTACATAAAAGGTAACTTTGGTATTTTTCAAGCTTATTTTGTCATGTTTTTGTGTGTATGTGTATAATTGGGACAGTTTTTGAAATTGGTCCAGGATTGAGCGAGTGAACTGCAGTCGGCAGCAACAAAACAGGGCTGCATGCAATCCTTGTGAGCAATTGCATCCTCTAAAGTTCTTGTTTTGCTGATTATTTTTACCTGACAGAACACAGGAGTTGCTGGTCTTCCGCTGCCTCTGTCAACTAGTTTGTTTGTGTTATTGTGTGAGTTTTGTGTTTTTAAGGGTTAAAAACATCAAAGTTATGTTGTTACACAAGCTAACCGATCGAAGCAGTGGTAGAACAGAGAGGTAAAATTACTATTTTTGCCAAGAGAGTCTGGTAGCTTTCATGAGAGCGATACAGCGACTGTTCCTGGTTAAACAAAAAGGATCTTGCTCTTCAAAAACATTACATTACATTTACTCATTTGGCACACACTTTTATCCAAAGCGATTTGAGAAACAACATACACGCATCAATAAAGTAAGATATCTAAAAGTGACAAAAGATACTTGTAAGAGCAGCAATAAATACTAGTATGAGCTATTAGCACGTATGACATCAATGGGATAAATACCTAGGGGAAATAAGTATGAGTTGACGAATAGTGCAATCAATTCAAGAGAACTGGAAGGAGAAGAATACAGGAAGTGTATGTTAGAGGTTAGGGGTTAGAGGTGTTATGAGTGGAAGTGTTCTCAGAAGAGATGAGTTTTCAAGAGCTTCTTGAAGTTAGAGACATTGCTTTGTATGACAGCAGTACTGCAGTACAGACAGCGTTTGTTGGAGGAGCGCAGTGGCCGAGAAGGAACGTAAGCATGTATTATGGAGTTTAGGTAGATGGGTGCAGACCCAATAGTCATTCTGTATGCAAGTATTAGTGACTTGAATTTGATTCGGGAGGCCATGGGTGGCCAGTGGAGGTCGCTAAATAATGATGTGATATTGGTCCTTTTGGGCTGATCAAAAACCAGACACGCGTTCTGAACCATTTGTAGGTGTTTCACTGCACAAGCTGAAAAAAACATATATCTCTATCCTTTCCATAATGTTGTCTGACACTTAGCAATCTCTGCCTGTCAATTACAAAAACTAGCACTTTAGTGGACGTACTTTGACGGTGAGCAATTGCCCGCAAGGATTGCGTTTTTGCTGCTGTCGACTGCAGTGCGTTTGCTCAATACTGGACCAATTTCAAAAAATGTGCCAATGTTCTAATTAGTCACAAAGACACACAAACATGGGAAAAAGGGTTCAGGTTGAACAATACCAGAGTTACCCTTTAAAGTCAGCAAAACTGTTAGAGCGTATTCACCTTCTGTAATATGATGTATTTCCAAGTGAAATGGAATATGATGATAGTGTATACGTATGAGAGGAGTTTAAATCAAATCCATAAGATTTGATTGCACTGCTTATAAGTGGACATAGGTTAGCATGAGATACGTGGCGGTCATATAGCATGAGATAACTGAAGAAATTGACACATGAATTTTTCCCATGTTTACTCTGTCTTTTTGAATGCTAATTATAGGGAGAATTAACCATTTTGAATACATTGTAACAGCCTTCTTCAAAATCGTATCAGTTGTAAACCATTTGTGGCTTTTACAGGATAATGTACCCATCATGTCATTCAGTGTATTTTGTTGGTGTCTAAATGCAGTGCAGTTCCTATACCAGGATAGTGCTTCTTTTTCTGTCACAATACTGGGAGTATCTTCTTTCGTCTGCAGTACTGTTGTCAACAATTTTCTTTTTTCAGAGTGCTCCAAATGAGAAAATTTCAGGATAATGGCTAGGCTGTTGTAGCCTGACAGAAAGTGATTACACTACCCTTTGTAGTTTTTTATTCTAAAAACTGATGGTGGGATGCACATGACATCCCCGTGGCTTGCGTCAGCTTCAGTGGGCTTAGGAAATTAAGGGCATATCAAGATTGACACACATCTACATGATACAGAACCAGAGAACGGCTCTAGTTGACCCCTAACAAGCGCACACACACACACACACACACACACACACATTTTTCAAACACAAAATCAATTGGAGGCTGACTTGTGGCCTCAACAGTATTTGCATGGCAAACTGGAAAACTTTTGAAACTGATGTG
The DNA here is from genome assembly GCF_014851395.1 of Micropterus salmoides. Lineage (NCBI taxonomy): Eukaryota > Metazoa > Chordata > Actinopteri > Centrarchiformes > Centrarchidae > Micropterus > Micropterus salmoides. The sequence goes on along the minus strand of NW_024044348.1, from coordinate 15,952,363 downwards.
ACTTGAACTCTGGACAAGTTTTTCTGTAACCAAAGCAGCTCGCCAGCTTTTACCATGGGAGTGCTGCCTATGGTCGCAGTGCTCACGGGGTCTGTGCTTCTTGCAGAGAGAACACATTACTCTTAACAGCTTGGCTGAAATTGGACCACCAGATGGCATCTCTGCATCTCTCCAGACACTTGATTAAGATCCGATGCCTGTGGTCTATCCTCTCCAGAATCACAGCTCTCATGTGGAGTGGAATCAATATTTGATTTCCTCTTTTAAGTTGTGTTCACTTAAATATATTTTTCTCCATAGAGGCCCCCAAGGCAGATACAGATATGTACATGACAAAAGTTATTTAGGCATTAAGGCACTGTTTGAGTGAAAGTATGCAGTAGATCTATGCTTTTTAAACAGGTGTGGTCAACATGATGTATTTACAATACATACAATTTACTTTAGTCTTCCATGTGATGGATGGGGCTGTTTCAGGAAATTTCAATAAATTAAAAATCGGCTTTTTCATGTCTTGACTTGATTGGTGGTTGACTAAAGAGACATCACTTTTATACTTCATGCACACAAACTTGCCACAACTGGTCTGCTTTCCTTGTAATTGATAGGGGTTCACCTAATAAGTGCCCTTTAAGTAAATGTCAATATTATACAGTAGTGTGTTGTGTAAAATGATTAGTTAATTCTTTTGTATTTGTATTTATGGTGCATTTCCATCAGAATTCCAGCCTTTACAATAACTTTACTTTAATTTGATAATTTGATAGCAACACCATCATCATTTTCAGTTGTAGCTGGTAACTCTATGCTAAATATGTAGAAATGGTTTATAAGAGGGAATATGACATAATAAAATATTTACATAATATAAATATAAACCAAGATAAAAAAGGGATTTTGTCTCCACTTATAAAAATGTTAGCACACGAATAACAACACAAATTCAACGACAGTCTTTTGTTATTCGTCATTGTCATTTTCCTTCTTGGATTGACCTTTACTTATTGACCCAACATTACAGGTGTTGAATAATTACTTTCACATTTTCAGCTGCCAACTTCATGGATGTGTGGGACACGAGAAACCACTTTGTGATAATATCTGTCGAGGCAGAGGATCAAAATGGCAGGGGTTAAGAGCTACTGCAGCACTATGTGTTAAAGGGCTAAAGGAGCCAATGCTTTTCAAACAATGTCATGAAAATGCTTGATCTCCATTGCCAAACACAGCATTACTAATTAAAACACTGTAGCTAAGTAAGCCAGTTACAAAATGTCAGCCAGTAGATAATCATCAGTCACCAAATATAAATTTGTTTAGGGAAATAAGTTGTATGAACTTCAATCTTGAACATTATTGAAAGTGCTTGCAATGATCAGACAAGTTAGCAAGTCACTGGTGAAGAAAGTTTTTTGAGAGTTAAAGGAAAGTGAATAGTCTTACATTTGGAAGATGAGCAGGAACTCACTTTAAATGGCTTTGGATATGTAAATATAGTTGTGTGCTAACATGCCTAAAGAACTTTGTAAGGCAGTAAAATGCCCAGAATGTGCTTTTGGCAGCTTGTTCTGGAGTCCTTCTGCCTCCAAGTAACAAAAAACAAACAAAAAAAGTAGTAGTAATAGCTTTAAGATGAATTCCACTTCTGCACAAATATTGTCTAGCTTGAACCATTTCTGTCATTGACTGCTGAGCTTGTCCATGTTATGATGCACAGAACCATTGTTAGATTACTTTCCAAATTAATAAACTACAAATTGGGAACAAGTTGTTCTGCAACACTCAACGGTGCTTCTGTAGTGCTCCATGCATTTAGACCTTGAACATGCTTACTTGATACCAAAGAAAACATGTAAACAGACAGCAGTCTTCCAGCAGTGTTGTACTGCATCTCCCTGCTAATCTGACTGTGTGCTTGAGAGTGACTGGAGGTCAGAGCACATTATTGACCGTTCTGAAGATGTACTAGTGGAAACAGGGATGGGATCAACGAAGTGAACGCTTGCTGTGACTTCCAACTCCACTAGAGCTGCAGTAAATAGAAAATTGTGAAAATCCCACTTTTCTCTTCTTGTGTCATTTCTTGAAAGCCACATGTTTGTGATGGCTGGTAGTATAGATAGAGGTCAACACATTTTTTAGGCAGGTCAGTGGCGCTGGTGTGCAGTCCAGTCCTCTCTAAAGACAGAGTTTAAAATGGTAGATATCGTAGGACAGGGCAATTGCTTGTATATCTTGAGATTTTTGTACTTTTAGGTGTGAAGTTATTACTGTGACGAGCCAAGTGACAAGTCATGCAAGCCTTGTCAGCTAAAATAATCATTTTGATATCATGCCAGCAGAACAGACACCTTTCACTACAGTTTCAATGTCTGTATCTGTATTTCACAGACATAATTTTTTACTTTACTTATAATTAAAAGCCCTATAGTGTTTTTTTTTGCAGCAGCAGTTCAGCGAGGTAGCTGTCACGCACAGGTAGCGGTGTGGCCCAAGCGTAAAGATGATCTCAACATGTGTCGAGTGAAAGGCAAGGAAACACACTGGGTTAGCTCACCAATTGCAGGTCTAACAATAAGAAGGATTTACAAACTTATAGGCACACAGGAGAAAATGCAGACTCCTGTCAGAACGAACCAAGGCCAAGATTGACAATGGGGGGGTACTGGAATCAATATTTTGGAAAGGGGGGCGCTGAGCTGCTTTTGGGGGGCGTTTGTTTCTTGGAAATTTGCTATTTTTCCTGATTAGTTTCATTGTCCAAACATTCGGTGCATTCCTATAAATTACTGGACGAAGCCACCCCGCAGTTTGAATGGAGAGCAGTGAAGCCAGTTTTGGTCCTAAGAAATACTACTACAGGGCGAGCTCTTGTTGGCACCAGTGTTTACTGCGCATGATTGCGCAGCATAAGCACGGTTTAATGACGTAGAGCAACGGCTGAAACACAGTAGTTCTGGTAGCTGCATAGCTGCACAAACAAAAGTCTTCTAGCTCAGTGTGTTTCTCTGACTCAGATCGTCACTGTTTAATCTGCCCACCTACAATGCTCACCTGCAAACACGAAGGGATCGTCACTGATGGCCTAATATTATTATTTTTTTGATTTGCCTAGAGTTTATAATCTAACCAATACTGCTACATTGCTCATGCGCGACGGGATGTTGCAGGTTCTTGACGTCATTTTTGGGCCTACATGGTCCCTCCATGCAGGCTTTTTTCGGCTTCACTGTTTGATCTCTGGTTTCCCCCCTTGGTCGCTGTCTGTGCCTCTGGCTGTCACCATCTTGGCAGTTCCCTATTTTGTTTTTACTTCATTATTCAGTCTGACATTATGTTCACGGTAGATTGTTCTGATTGGGCTCAGTTGTTTTTACTTAACACAGTTTATCAAGACAACACCAATCCTTTTTGACTAGATGTTGGTGGATTTTCAGAGGGTGTGGAACCGAGCTAGAGACATAAGTTAAAAGCTGTGTCCACACAGTTTTGGCTGTTCACAATTTATTAAAGGAAAAATATGGCTGCTCAATAAAAAAAATTGTCATGTGGTACAGTAGTAGGATGGAGAGACAGGATTTCATTTATGCAACTCAAAAGAGAGTTTATACATGTCGTTTTTATCTGTGCATATTCTTCCCAGTGCTGCTAATGTTGTGGGCAGATTACATGTCAGATGAATTCATGTGGACTCTCACAAGGGTTATTGTACTTAAATTTATGCTCAGCACCATCAGCAATAACCTATTCAATTATCCCTACTGCCAGCACCAAAATGTTAAAACTGACATATGACATGAGTCCATCTCCAGTGAATACAAGTATTTTGAGAAACATCTGAGGCTGATCAATCAGGTTCTCATTAGGTCGTAACCTGTTAAATTGAAGATCCCATTCAGATTATTTGCACTCTGCAGTAATGCTTCAGAATGGTTAAACTTGTTTGATGTCACACGTTTGGAGGGGGATTGGGTCTGATGTCGCCTCAGAGTACTGAGCAGAATCCACAGTTTAGGTATGTCTTTGAAAAAGCTTGAGGAAAGGCTTATTTAGGCACCATGACACAGAGAGTGAAGTAGGAGGCAGGGGATAAAGAAGCTAATCTTGTCAGCCCAAAGCCTGCTCCTCTTTCTGAATAACATTGCAGTTTGGTATTCTTTGTCCTGGCATTTAAATGGAAATATTATGAGACTTCGGCCTGTTGAGGAACGTTTCACAGCTGTCTCTGCCCTGAGAGAAAGCAGACAATTTGGCATTAAGGATTCTGCAAATGTGCTGCATGTGTTTATCTGTTCTAATGACCTTAAGAGTATGGATATTACCAGCATGCTAATCACTTGTGTGTGCTGTGCTGCTGTTCTGCATTCAAATAGTTAGTTGGGCACAACATACATGAAGGCAATGTCATTTGTTTTTTTTGTTTTTCTCCCTTCCCACCTTTATCTGTTTTAATGAAATATAATATGGTATACTGGATATGTGCAGTGGAAGAAAATTCCACAATGAACGAGGTTAGAAAAATCTTCAATCAGCTGAACGTCCTGTCATCACAAGAGAGAGGTTACAATTAGTTTGATTTGCACCGATTAAAACGTCATGTGGGTGCTTTCCAGTCACATCTTGTGGGTGACAGATAAATGACTCATACACAGTATTAGGCAATTCAGGAACCTACAAACTAAGTTGCTGCCACGTGGTGTATTTAAGTGCACGTAAGCAACCATTTTGGTCACTCTGGAGGTACCACTTCAGTCTTTTTTCACATTGTTAGAAGCTGCTTGTTGCCTTAAAGACCCTTTAACCTCAATCTGTAATTTTCTGTACCCCATAAATTGAATTTTACATATAAATAAAATATATTGGATAACAATTTGTGGCTTTAAACAGTAAAATAAACCAATTACTTGCAAGAAGTTTTGCTGTTTGTGTTGACTAAAAATTAAACAATTCAGAAATATTCATTTCATATCCTTGTCTTGAATTTATGTAGTTCAATATTCTTTCTTTCCTCAGCATTTTGCACCATCACCTTGGTGCAAGTACAGCTTCTCTAACTGCCACTTTATTACAATAGCCACAGACAAAAGTGGCCAACCACACAAAGACAAACCACAGATCCATAAAAAAAAAATCACTATAAAAGCAGTACCAACAGAATATTTATTAACCTCAAAGGTGTATACACTAGCTATTGATACACGGGTTCATTTTAAGACACTGCAACATACCCTTTGCCGGGCATGTATTATTCATACATTTTAGCAGCACAATAAGCAGTTTGTAGATTTCAGGCTGCCAATCATTGGCATTCTTTAAGTGGTCTGGCTGCTCATTGAGTGGGAGATACATGAGGGTGGGGTGCTCCATCACTCCTCTCCTCTTCCACTAAAAGGTTCTGACATATCTCCCTGGAGGCCTACAGCCAGCCTGGTGCTCTCTGTACACAACTTAATGGCTGCTGTCACTGCACAACTCATCCATGATAGCCCGCTCAGAAGCAACCCAATTATCAGTTCTTTGAGACAGTTTTGATATACATATTAACTTGTAGAAGTATTATACAATGAGTCTCAGTTGTCGTGTTCATAGCAAGAATCAAAAACAGCCCAAACGTATTATAACCTGTTATATCAACATTGATAATTCACCATACATGACCAACCTGTTTTCTAGATGTTCTTGGTATATTTACTGTTTTCCTATATACCTTTTGAGTGAAATGTAATATCTGCCTGGATTATGTTCACTGGTAATGTTCCAAGTTTTTTATATATGTTATGTACACAACAAATTATAATGAAGCAGTTCTTGGCAATGAAATTCTTTGATCTCAGACCCCCTCCAACAATGCTCTTACATGTACACTCACCAGCCACTTTATTAGGTACACCTGTTTAATTGCTTGTTAACACAAATAGCTAATCAGCCAATCACATGGCAGCAACTCAATGCATTTAGGCATGTAGAGTTGGTCAAGACAACTTCCTGAAGGTCAAACCGAATATCAGAATTAGGAAGAAAGGGGATTTAAGTGACTTTGAATGGGGCATGGTTGTTGGTGCCAGACGAGCTGGTCTGAGTATTTCAGAAACTGCTGATCTACTGGGATTTTCACGCACAACCATCTCTGGGGTTTACAGAGAATGGTCCAAAAAAGAGAAAATATCCAGTGATCGGCAGTTGTGTGGACTAAAATGCGTTGTTGATATTAGAGGTCAGAAGAGCAGACTGCTTCGAGATGACAGAAAGGCAACAGTAACTCAAATAACCACTCGTTCAAACTAAGGTATGCAGAATACCATCTCTGAATGCACAAACTTGAAGCAGGTGTTCTACAGCAGCAGAGGACCACCCGAGGTGCCACTCCTGTCAGCTAAGAACAGGAAACTGAGGCTACAGTTCGCGTAGGCTATAAGATAGAATAGACAGATAAATAGATAAATAGAAGATTGGAAAAATGTTGCCTGGTCTGATGAGTCTCTATTTCAGCTGCGGAATTCAGATGGTAAGGTCAGAATTTGGCATAAACAACATGAAAGCATGGCACACTTTGGGCCCCTTAGTACCAATTGAGCATTGTTTAAATGCATCAGCCTACCTGGTATTGTTGCTGACCATGTCCATTCCTTTATGGCCACAATGTACCCATCTTCTGATGGCTACTTCCAGCAGGATAATGCACCATGTCACAAAGCTCAACTCCAATGGCCTCTATCGCACCATGGATGTGCAGCTGACAAATCTGCAGTAACTGCGTGATTGTGTCAATATGGACAAAGACTCTGAGGAATGTTTCCAACACCTTGTTGAAAGTATGCCATGAAGAATTAGGCAGTTCTGAAGGCAAAAGGGGGTCCAACACGGTGTTGCAAGGTGTACCTAAAAAAGTGGCTAGTGAATGTATGTATACAAAAAGTAACTGGAACAAAATGTAATTGCAATCTAACTCATAGAATGGTGCATCAGCTAAAATATGGGAAAGAAATATGATTTAACATATAAAATAAAAATAATACTGTGAAAAATAGTAAACTGTAATATAAACAGATTGTGCAGTAGTAAGTGTATATAAATAATGAGAATGGGTTTCAGAAAGGTATGCACATACTGTGATGGCTAAATATAAACTGTGGGGAAAAAACATCTTATAAACAAAGTAAAGTAATTATATACTGTCATATGTACAGGTATAAATAGGTAGTAATTTATGTACTAAGATATTAACAGGTTGTAAGTAAGCGAGTGCAGTAGAATATGTACAGTACCTGTAAGTATAGTATAGGTATGGCAGAAGTAGATAGTAGTAAAGTTCAAGAGTTCAACAGTCTTATGGCCTACGGGATGAAGGGAGAGGGTGTATGGATCACTAGGACGATGGCGTCATCGGTTTGGCCTGTGCGCAAATTGTAGTGGGTCCAGTGAGTCAGGGAGAGAGGAGGTGATAAAGGCTTTGACTGCTCAAAGCACAGTTGAGTGCTACTAGGCGGTCGTTGTTTGGGCAGAGTGCTTTAGTGTTTTTAGGGACAAGGGACAATGGTGGTCTTAAAACGTGGGGAATACAGATTGGGGCAGTTAAAGATTGGAAATGTCTGTAAAGACATCCACTAGTTGATCTTGCATCATGAGCTCCACGTGTTGTTAGGTTTAGGCTATTAAAACACTGTGGTTATGGTTAGTAAAGTCACTTTGCTATTTTTGAATCACTTCGTTCAGTTCATTTCCAAGTTTCGTAGTTACTGACTTTGTAGTTCGTTCATGTTTGTTTTCTAAGCTAAGCAATCTCATCAAGGTTCAAATACACTTGTTGTACATCATTAAGTGAACGCATCGTTGCTCAAAGGCCCAACATTCGGCACTGATTATGACTGTCTTCAGTGCAGTAGTACATTCAGTCTGCTACTAGGAGGTTGCTAGCTCCCATGTTCAGTTCAGTACAAAACTTGCCTATACAAGCACTGTTTATAAGGTTATAGACTGCCAGCTAGCAAATATACAACAAAAACGTGTTTAAAAATAAAATCAGCATTGCTTTTTGTGAGGAAGAAAATGCATTTAGCATGTTTATTAGGCATTAAGGATACGGATATTGCTTTTTGAGTCAGAGACATACACATGAAATCATTTATCAGCTTTTCTTGCTCCAAGTGGATAATTAGTCATTTAGCTGACGCTTTTATCCAAAGCGATTTACAAATGCTATATATGTCAGAGGTCGCACGCCTCTGGAGCAACGAGGGGTTAAGTCAAAGTCCTTATAGGCAGGTCCCGCCACTCGGCAGCCATCTTGGTATCGCCTCCGTTCAGTTATTTTGGACTTACAAAACCAGGCCCCCCTATCTAAATGAAAGGGGAGAGAGCCAGAACTGTACTCTCACTGGTAACCAGGACATAAAAACTGTATGTATAGAATGAGCAGTAAAATCTGATGAAAATTGCTAAAAAGGTTTGATGAGTTTGCCCCAAAATAATGTTTAAAAAAGGATTCTTAAAGTGGTGTGTCTTCGCTATAAAACATCTCTGGATAAGTGTTCTGCTCAGGGACACATAGGTGGATGCTGTGGTGGGAATCAAACCCAGGTCTCCCACACCAAAGGAATGTGGCTTATCCTTTGCCCCATCACCACCCCACATGGATATTGCTGGAAGAACATAAATGTATCTATTTATGTCTATAGGTATGCATTTCTGTTAGTTATTAAAAAAAAAATATTGGGTGGCATTACATTTATTTAGAAATGCATTGGTTGGGGTGCCCTGGTGGCCTAGGGATTAAAGTGCTGACCATGAACTGCAACCTCCCTGGTTTGCATCCGGCTGGAAACCATTGTTGCGTGTAATTTCAGATTTCATTTCCCGTCATTTGCTGTCAGTCATCGAATCAAGGCAAAAAATGTATTTGTTTGTTGTACATTAAGCATAATCTCTTGGGGACAGTGTTGACAGTACAATGTTAGTGGCTTCCCTTTCATTGTTGTGATGTAGGTGGGCTCTTAACTGGACAGAAATTCCAGCCTCTGTGACCAAATGAAGACACCATGAGTCACTGACTGGTCTGAATTCAGCAGCAGTATGCTGCCAAACTATCTGTATGCTGTACCTTCAAATAGCTGTCTTGGGGACTGCTCTGCACTGAATCAATATCCAGTTAATTTCAGGCTACACTCTGATCCTTCAGCAGTGGCTCATACATACAGGCCTCCTCACTGGAGGAAAACTGTGGATGAGCAGAACACCTGCTGAAGCCAGGACACTGGACAAACCAGATGATGCATTGTACATGAATGACGTCTGTATGTAAACCAGATTTCATACCGACTGAGATAAAATCTTAAGCTCGTGTTTAAGATGTCACGCTGTGACATTCTGTAAAGTACTACAGAATGTGTTACGTTCAGCCCCTATATATGTGCAACATCCTTTTGTAATTTGAATCAATAATTGAAGATATCTAAGTTGTTTCAAAGGACTTCTGACAGGAAGCACACTAGCCGTTTCTTTCACCATAATTAATCAGTGAAATCCATTATTTCTGTCAGTCCACAGTGTTTCCCCTAGGATAGAGTTGTAGTAGCGGAGGTGAAGTGGAAACAGATTTGTGCGTGTAGTGCGTAATATGTCTGAATATTAAACCCCAACACGATCCACATTACAATAGCTTAAAATTTCAGTTTCCCCATAGTTTTATATGAGCTTAAATGAATTCCAGATCATGTTGGGCCCATAGACTGTATATAAAAAGGTTGGGCCATTATTTTCACCACATAGCTGAACAAATAGATGGAAAAGCTAGAGCAGATAATAAATAAACAACGCCCAAAGATCAGTCTACTGGGGAGGAACTACAACATTTAGATTTGGGGAAATTAATTTGGTTATGATACTTTGCACAGTTGTTTTGGGCATCACACCCTAAAACCCTGTTAATATGACCTCAGAATCATTATAGATAAGATTGTTCATGTTTGCCTTTTGTGTCTACATTTTACAGCTTTTGACATTGACATTAATATAAAAAATAGGCAACACGAGAAACCACCTCCCTCCTGAGGTGCATTTTATTTGCTTATTAAAGTAAAAAAAAGAAACATTAGCTTAAAAGGACTAGTTTGTATCACTAATTTGCGTTAAGTTACTAACCCCAGCTCCTCCAGTAACCACCATCCTTTCTTTTCCTAACAACTACTTTTTCAGACTCATCTGAAAACTGAAAAATAATTCAGGATGTACCTGTCTGTAGGCTACAGGACAGAGCTGTAGGCTACACCAGTTTATTCTAAGTTTGTACTTGATGACCTCAAAATTGGACAAGTAGGTTGTGATAAAATACAGCTAGCAGTTACTTTCTATAAATTGAGCTAATGTTAAGTTACATAGCTGCTAAAAGAAGTAACCTACTGTATAAGCTTTACTGCTCGGCTGCGCAGTCTGAAGGGGAGGGGAGATGTTAGCTAGTGCAAACTTTCACTTTTTCAGCAGTTGGGAAAACAACAGACAGACTTTTTTTGGTCTTGACAAGCTAACACACACAGTCGACACAGCAGGCTACATTTACTGCAGCGGCACACCACTGCTCCTGAATGCATATAGTGGAAACACTGGTGTATTAGTTTCCACAAACCAGAAATTCATAGGTCTTTCTAAAGGTCTTAAAAGTAGTTTCTCTTCTTAAAGCCCAACAAATGCAGTTTGTTTGTTGTCGCTGAAATTTCAATCATTTTAACTTTTGAAACAATGTAGGGCTGCAAGATTATGGCCAAAATAATAATCACGATTATTTATTACAATCATTCATTGATTTTAGGGACAATGTATTTTTACTGCACTTTGAAATAAAAAAAATGAAAAAAACAGCCAACTGTTTTATAAATAATATAAATAACATTTTACACGGAAAGTCAACTGAGTCCGGCTACTGCTGTGCCACGGGTTTGTCTTGTCCTCTGCACAGCGTTAACTTGTCTCAGACGCATTTCAGGAGTTGAGCACATTGTTGGCTTGTTGTTATTTTGTCCTTTTTGTGCTTCTTCCCATGGCTTCTACTCTGCTTTAAAAGCAATGGCTCTCTGCAACCTGGTTTTGTTTGGTTGTCTGATTGGCTGCATCTCCCATAGGGAGCATTTCAGAATAAGAGCGTTTTGCCTGCCTGATTTTGCTGACATGTTTAGATTTTGTTGATTTGGTAATCAGTGCTTGCTTTTTGTGCTTCTTCTATGATTAAGTAGGCAAAGTAAAACTGTGTTTTTTGTTGATTTATGATCAGGAGTATGCACAGGGTGTTTTATTTTGAAAACTGACCGACTTCTCTATGCCGTTCTGTGTCTGACTATCTGCCCAGTTCGATGTGCTCTGTGCAGCTTGAAGTGGCTTCCGTCAAAAATAGACTTGTGTATTCTTTGCGGAGCGGAGCTGAGAGCTGCTTCTGGCACGCTCCTGGGAGGCGCTGCGTCTGATGGACTCCCAAGCATTGACTAGAAGGGCCCCAACCAGCCCCACCTGCCGCGGCCCAGTGGAAACATGCGGCCTCGTGGACTTTGCTGTCTATTCAGGACTGTAGCAGGAGGGTGAGCGTGCAGCCAAATCGGCCCCTTGGCTGTAAGTTTAGAAAGTGCTTGATTTGATATGGAGCAGATTTTTCCATGAGTGAAGCACACATTTTAAATGGCGAAATCGTCGTCAATCATATTCATGTAATTGTGGGAAGCCAAAATTGTAATCGGCATCAATATTTGATTAATTGTAAAGCCCTAAAATAATATATATTTAAGTCTTGTCAGTCATATTTTTTTTGGGATATTGTCATTTCTAGCTTGTAACTTTGTTGCATTAAGTCTTAGCTTTTAGATTCACCGTCTTTCTTCTTTTTTGTCAAAGCAGTTAAACGTATGTACAAAATAGCATAACTTCAGAAAATGTTCAGTCTCAATAAGACAATTGGGCACACTAATTGAGTGAAATGTAAAAACAGATTATCAGTTGAATGCAGTATTAATATGAATATGAGATCTCTGGCTGCAAAAGCAGACTCGAACAGGTCCTATTGAAAAAATTGTTAAACACAGTTTATTGAATGTATAGGTGAAAAAGGGTTCAATGGGGCGTAGGAGCAGAGAGAGGTTATAGGCTTCAGGACAGTAGTGATCCTAGGTACAGGAAAGACACTGTTAAACAAGAATCTCACAGGGTATAACATGAAGAAGCTCACTAAGAAAGGTTAAGTTGGCTGTAGTGTAAATACTACTGAGGTTAACTGACGATCTGGTAGAGAATGCAGTGAAGATCTGGAGTTGATATACTGCAGCTTCTTGATTAGTGGAATGCCAGACAGGTGAGTAGGAGGTGATTGACAGCAGGAGCCGGAGTGTAATGCCACACCCCGACAGACCACACAGACAACAGCGAGAGAACGAACGGGAAACAGCAGGAAAACACAAGGGATAAGGAGGGGATACTGCAGGACCATAACAATGACAGCATTTTGCCATGTTTTTTATCTCACATTTAAGCAGTGTTGGGTAAGTAATAATTTTACAGTAACTTCCTGCCTGGTTCATCTGCTCAGTGCCGCTTGATGGATGCCGCGCAAAAATACACTGGTTGCTTCTCTCTGGAGCGAAGCGGCAGACACTTGTGGGACGCACTGCAGTGCTTCTGGTGTGAGCACAGACTAAAATGGCTGTGATCCGCTCCGGCAGCCACAACGCAGGCAGACTCAGTGAGTCCGGGGTCATGTAAACTTGGTATTAAATGACTAGGTAGCAGTGGGCACTGTGATGAAGCTCCGCCCTCATCTTGAAAACTCAGTGTTCACATAGGCTACTTTAATGATCGGTCCCAAAAGTCAGTAGATGAACATGGCAAAGACTATACCTGCTTCAAACAGTTTCAGGGGAGGCTCAGTGAATGGAAATGAAACAATATTACATTACTTATTGCACTAGTTATCAAAAGCAGATCACATAGAATAGCCTTCATGTGTGAGAGTTCAGAGATACAGTAGTTTTGGCCTTTTGAAAACTATTTGGTGCAGTCAGACGTTATGTCAAACAGCAATATTAGGCTATTTTGGCTCAAATGTTGAGTGTCTATGGGATCAGATAATATAATCATGATCTCATAGACATCCAGGAATTGAGCGAAATTTACCAAGTAAATTAAAGTAAATGTGGGGGGGGGGGCGCCATTTCCCAAGCTTTGTCCGAGGAGAGGCCGCAGTCTCAGACTTTGAAAACCCCTACCATAGACAATATATAAAAAGGTTAGTCCACAAAAATTAGTGGTTTGGTGGTTTGTGTGAACAAGGTGGCCTGGGGTCGAGTCAAATTCCCGGCCTGAATTCTTGTGCCAGTCCGCCCCTGCATGTATGTGTGTAGTGGCAGGAGGAAACTTGCTGAAGAGACGGAGCCTCAGCTTCACCAGTGTTGTGCCGAGTTGTCCGCACCTCGCGGGACTGAATGCACTATGAGCAGTTGGTTGCAATTGTCAACCCTCACCACTAGATGCCACTAAAACTTACACACTTTACTGGATTTACGTTGAACCACTGTAATATTGATAAAAGTACGAGTAGAGTGATTTTAGAATGAATTTTTGTAATGCTCGCCTTTCTTGATCTTTAGAGTTTATTATGAAATAATTAACTTTTAAAACTAATGTGTCCTCCTTTTTGTTCCAGTCCTCATTTACTTTAAATTAAATTATCATGTAGAATTCACAGCAGTAAACAATGAAGGATATAGTCATAAATATTTTCTTAAAGTATTATTATACTTATTCAAAGATATTTCCATCAGACAAAGAATAATGGATACCATATAAAACTGAATAAAAATTCACAATTTTTGTTATATTATTTTGAAATCTGAACACCAAGATATAAAGTGGTTGTATAAATTCTTAAAATATTATGATAACAGATGCTGTTTGCAGATATACAGTTTATCATTCAATATTTGTGGATTTTCATCATCTCATAGGAAAATACTGCAGCATCAGAGTGGCTTTCTGTTGGTGAAATATATATTTTTTTGATTGATAATCCGTGAACTGAATGCATAGTGCGACAGAGCCTAATGGGGTGAATCAGGAAAAAGGCAGGATGGGGAGAAAGAGCAATAGAAAATGATAAATCTAGCCCAGCTGTTTGCTAAGGCAGGAGGTTTCTGGAACTATTGCTGATATGAAGTCGGCTTGGATGTCATCCAGGAGAGCTGAGTGTTATTTATGACAACAGCAGGAATCACTCGCTCATCATCAGGTGGGGAAGAGTCTTCACGAGGCAACAGCAGAATTAACTGAAGGCAAAGAGTTCGGGGAGTTTAGGTGGTTGGAGCCAACTCCATTAATTACACTTGTATTGTAAAAAACTGTATCCACTTTAGCAGTGTGCGTCTCTGATGGTGTGGTAATGTCAAACTCATTGTCCTAGTATGTGAATGTTTGTGTGCACATACAGGTGTGAGTTGATAACAAATATTCTGTGCAGTTAAAAAAAAAACCCATTCATATTGTTTGTCTTATACACTTTGATGCATTGTCAAACATGCACTCAATTCCGAAAAAAGAGATATTTAGATATTTAAAAAGTAACAAAATAATAATAGGAAAAATAAAGATGTTTTTTAATACAGTGAAGTCATGTTAGCATTTCTAACATTTAGCTTAATGTCACTGATATCATTTGGGTGGACAAAATCATAGAAACAAGTGTCAGTATAAGGCAGTACAGTTCAACATCACCACAAATTGCAGCCTCCAAATTGATCATTAAGTTGAATCAACACCTCTCTAAAAGAGTTACAACAAAAACCTAACATGATCATGAATTATTGCATTAGTTTTAGCTAGGTTTACCTAATAAACTGGCAACTGAGCGTATACACGCAATCTGTGTGAGCATGCACACTTTATGAACAACACATCAACCAAATCAATGAAACTGCCTACCCCCACCTCAAACGCATTGCCCGTCTCCGCCCATCACTCACTTTCTCTGCTGCCGGAACTCTAATATACGCCACAGTTATCATAGTTTCTGGATTTTTCATTAGTTATTTTTATGTCGTTTTGACTTTTTGTTTTCAATTTCAGTTCAGTTGTTATTAGTTTTTAACATGGGTTTGCTTGTTATGTTTTTTCTTTTATTTTTAGTTTAGTTTTTATTACTTTCAGTGTTAGTTTTAGTCTTTGTCGGTGCATTATGCCAGGCGAAGGGGTTGGACTAAAACTGACACAGCTAAGAAACTGGAAGATAGTGTAGCCCTGAAGGCAAGTATGACTGGAAAGCAGTAACTAGCTACGCTTCGGCTAGACGGTGCTCTGACTCGGGCTCTCCTGACGAATAAAGCAAGAACCCAAATACCGACTCAAATCTGACTCGGTCACATCGTGGCAGGACAGCTACTCGACATGTAGAGTGCCAACTCTTAATGCGGAGGACAAAAGCATAATACACCTGCGGCTCACCTGCAGGTGCCTATCGGCCCGCCTCCTCACCCACACCCGCTCCTGTAACCACATCACCCCTGTCCTCCAGAATCTCCACTGACTCCCTGTTCCCCAACGCATCCAGTATAAAGTCCTCCTCCTCACCCACAAAGCCCTCCATGACCAGGCCTCCCTCACAGACCTGCTACATTGACACCCCCCCATTATTATTGTTGTTGTTGTTGTTATATCTAAACCATTAATAACATTAACACACACCTCTCATCTACATGTTAAGGTATAAGGTATGACTTTTAATAGATGAAGTTATTAAGTTATATGTCATGTCACGATTTAAGACACTCGTGACATGATTATTAATCACTAACATGTTTTTGGAACCTATCAGCCATGGATCACATAAAACATTCAAAATGCATGTGCTTTGTGCAAATACAATGCCTTCAAGAATGGTTAAATGTCTGCATAGGAGCTGATAGTGTACTGGCACAGTCAGCCTGTCAGGTGGTGTTTAATGTTCCTAGTTATTGTACTTCTCTATGAGCAGGGCTTGTGTTTCAGGAAACAGTTCATTCCCCCCCAAAAGGCTGTCATTATCTTCTCACTCCATGTCAGTGAAAAGGCAGCACTTTTTACAGTTTCATCACAGTTTTCAGCTACCAGATTTCCTCTTTAACCAGTAATGCTTTGAATATTAACTCATCCACAGTCATAACACTGTTGCCCAATAAGAGCACATTAATATCAGCCAAATAATAGGTCTGTTATGCTGTCAGACAAAGTGTGTTACAAGAACCTATACAAAAATCCTGCCAAAAGAAGCCAATGTTTGGATCACTGCGTTTTTATTAAGTCACTTTGTGTCTGAGGAATAAAGGAGAGAAAGTCCTTAAATATTAGGTTTGCTCTCTGCTGCCTAACCACCTAAAATAACTGCCTTAACTTATACGTGATGTCAGATATTAGGGAAGACAGCGTGGCATATGTTTTCTAATAAAAACTTGTCTCTCTCTCTACTTCTCTACTTTTCTCCCCCCTTTCATCTTTAACTATGGAGGTTAACTACCTCTACATAACGGTTCTATAGTAAGTTCTCTTTAGGTGGGTCTCAGGGGAAGGCTGTATAGTCTCAAAATAAAACCACCCTGACTTATTGCTGCAGCAAAATGAGCAAAAGGCAGGTGATACAGGTTTCCCCCGACCCCTAAAAGAACATGTTTCATCAGGACTTTCAAGGTGTGATGAAACCTTAACTCTAGAGTTGTCACAAGGAAGACTTCCAAAACCTGAACTGAAACACCAGAAGTTTGAAAAAAGTCAAAAGAGAATTTCTTCTTAGCTGTAGGCAAATATGAGAAGAGGTTGTATACAGTGGCTGATGAAAACAGATAAACATAAAACAGTGAAATGCCACAATGTACCAGTTACCATTTGAGTTATTGGTGCTATTTTTAGCTTGGCTCTGAGTTAAAGAGTTTATCAGATTTTGAAATTTAAACGATGAGGTACTCTCTTCATTTTGAAATTTTTGTCTCTTACTCATGAGCATGTACCATATACTGTGTGACCCACAAATGTATCTGCAATATGCGAGCGACACTCATTTGGGAAACGTGATACTGCCACCATTTGGGATCTTTGTTTAAGCAGTGCAGTGTGAAACCAAAAGCTCAACCCTCCCCCCTTTTACAACAGAAGTAAATGCAGCAGAATGACTGCTTAGTATTTGCAGCACCGTTTGTTTATGCACATTCTCTCCCAAAGTAGACTAGATGGTGTCCACTTATAACTGTGTTGACATACAAAGCATTAAGCACCAAAGAAATTAGATTAGCTGGCTAGTGAATGATGCTTCCTGCAGATGTCCAGTAGATTTATGGGTCTGTTGTTCTCTGTTTAAGTCCTGAAACACAATCCTGGGTAATACCAATACACTTGGGACTTGGGACAGCAAGCTTTGTCTTATTTTGTACCATTAGATTTTTTTGGAAAGTACCCACAGCCTTGTGATATCATTACTGGTTATAATTGTCTTGGCAGAGACAGGACACATTTGACTCAGTTTTACACCATGTTTACTTTTCTCACTTGACCACAGGGATGTTTTGCAGAAGCTGTCTGATGTAATTCTGTATTTTTTGCAGTATTTTTAGCTTAGCAATAGAAATATTATTGGATCAGCTTTTTGGAATTTTAGTTACTTATAATACCTCTATGGATTTTATGCTGTAAAACTTGTGTCTGTCCTTTTTTAGGTTATTTTAATTGCTTACAGCAGCAACTTCAGCATTACCAGCCACGGCATAATCTTGTCCTTAAGATTAGCTTCTTCAGCAGAAGTTGCCTCATATTACCCAATGCAGATTCCCTGAAAGCTAAACTTCACCATTGACCCGTAATAATACAGCTTTAACTAGAATTCCCTGAGAGCAGGCAATTTATTATGCTCCTTCTTACACTTTTGCTATTACACCTCCAAAGTAGACCATCATCATCTTATGTTGCTGCAAACAAGGATAACACAGTTTCCTCACGTGTGCTTCGCTGTGAAAGGTCTGAGTATGTAGCCCCCATAGCTGTTTTTGGAGGCATTATTGTCCTTTTTAGTCTAATGGGAAGGTCTTTTGCCTCAAATGTGGCACTGCTGCTTCAGAAGATTTATTATTTTGTAAATGTAGTGGAAGGACTATTCTTATTTTTCTTTTGTTTCACAATACAAAGAAGGACCTTTTTGCCATTTTACAAGCAGACAAATAGTATTTTTATATCACGTCTGCATTAAATGAGAGGATGTTTTCTATTTATGATCAAGATATATTGAAATTTAGCTTCTGTCTTTTATTATCATGTGAGGATACAATATATTGCCATCACATGCTACTGAACCAGTTTTGCTGGCAACTAATCTTTAATCGCCCGAGCATCTTTAAGAGCTCAAAATGATGCATTTGACGTTGCAGGGTTCTTGCTTCCCCTGCTGCATCTGTAAAGGTCAGTTAAATCTCTAGCGTTCTGGAGCTGATCTGAATTTTTTTTTTTCATTCTAAGCTTCACAGAGTAAGAAAGGCCAACCTTGTCATTATAAAGGAGATACAAGAATGAACCCTTTCAGGTAAGACTAAATAAAGAACTGGAGATGAGAAAGGGACTGAAACTTGATCCACTACTAGTACTGTCCCAAATGAATTTCCCCAGTGTAGATCACACAATCGTTGGTTCATGGTTTTCATGTGCTAATAATGAATTCATGTTTTGCTCTTAGTAACTTTTCTGTGTTCTCCTTCTTAAGTTGTAAATGTGTGCACACTGGCATATGCAAACCTTAGTGACTTACAGATGAAAGGCATTTTGTGGGTTTTCAAACTGTTCATGACTGAATGAGACTACTCACTAAAAGAATGATTTTGTTCCAACAGATGGCCTATGGAGAGGAGGACTGATTCTTATTCAATACTGAGTACACTGAATATCTATTTATTGGCTTTATTTGGTTTATAATTGCATTTTTGTGATTCTTGATATTATCTACAGTATGTTACTTTTCTGTAACTCACTGTTATTGTTGCGCATATTAGCCAGGACACTCTCAAAGATTAACATTTCAAGGGAAAAGAGACTTTAAATAAAGGTTTAATAAATACTAGGGCTGGGCATGTTAATTATCGCATTAACACGCATTAATTAACGCTGACAATTATTTTATTGCACTTTAATGCAGTTTTTATTATTTATTATTTTTTTAAATTTAATTTAATTTTTTAAAACCTGTCCTGCCCAGCAGCCTGGTATGAGTATGAGGAGCTGGATACCATATTGTGCCAGACGGGACAGACATGGGGATGGGGTACAGAAACACCACATAAACAGAGAGAGGGCAACACCTGCAAGAGAACGGGGAGGGGAGCTTGTGGTGGAGAAAAACAAACAACAAAAAAAACAAAAAAACAACAAACACACAAAATAAACAAAAAAAACCAAATAGACAACCAGCTGAACAGCAGCAATGAACAACTGACATAGGAAGACAATTGAGAGAGAAATGACAACGAGAAAAAAATAAAAATAAATCAGGCAACATAAATAAACAACTCGGCACTGCAGTGAGAGCTGAGATAACAACAATTAATTTAAATAAGTAACTGAATGAAAAACATCAGGAATAATTCTACCAGGGAGAACCTTTGCTTGTGTGTGTCTATATGTGAGACTGTATGTGTCTGAGTGCGTGTGGGTGAGTGTGTCTGCATGTGTATGTTTGTGTACATAAGCCTGTTAAAGAATGTAGTTCATCGTGAGAGTGGGATGCCACAACCGCGCCACACCGTCTCCAGCAACAGGCAAGCAAGACCCCCAGTAGCCAATAGGGGTGGGAGAGGGGTCTACTCCCAGACGAACCGCGACGTGAACGCAGAAGACCCCGACCCGACCAACAAACGCCAAAGACAGCGGCCATCCAAATGCCAATTGACAACGCAATGCCGTCGGAAAGCAAAAGGCGGAACCCGCAGAAGAGCGGCACCCGGACCGACCGTGGTGCGCACACAACAGAGGCCAGTGCCTCCCGAATCTCCCCACTGTGAGAGAGGCGGCAGGGGGAAGCTGCGGGAGCCCCCCGCCTGTTGAAGAGGGGCCCGGCGAGGAGAGGAGACCACGGACCCCTAGGCCCAGGGACACATCACTCGCCCCAGAAATGAGCAAAAGCCAGAGAACCGAGTCCCCAGAACCCCATGCCGAGAGCGGGCCACCACACCTGTGGAGACCCCCCCCCCCCCCCCCCCCCCACCCCACCCCGACCCCGACCCCTGTCAGACGAGGCGGACACCAACCACACGGCCCCCCCGACACCCAGGGGCTCCTGAGGAAGGGGCACGAGGCCAATGAGACCCCCAACACTCCTTCAACCCCCCCGCCTGCCTCTGTAAATGTATTATATTGTGTTGGTTGCATGTCATGGATTGTGAAGTGTTGTATGGTGGAGTAAAGATAAGGTGTGTGGTAACTAAGGTACAGTTAAAATTGGAGGGTAGTTGTGACACAGGCACCCTACTACTTTCAGGTAGTGGAGCCTCCCAACGTGCCCCTCCCACCCCCCAAGCCCTCTGTGTCTAAGGTGTAATTAAAATCGAGGGGCGGCTAGTAGGGGACGAAGAAGGGCGAGGCCGCAATAAAGTAGCCCCACCCACCAAACGCCCAGCAGCCTGCCTGCCCCCCAGATTCCTTAGGGTGTATGTAGTGAGACATGACCAAAAGGGGGAAGGTGAAGGAGGTCATAGGGAGACTAGAATGGTCCTCCCCACATGGTCCAGATTCCAGACTGGCCCCATCATTCAGCCCCGTCCCCCACCCCCCTAAGCAAGAGGATGCCAGGTCCCTCCAGCCCAGGGCTTGTGGCAAGAGCCCCTCGAGCACAGGCAGCACCCCAGAGCGAGCGACAACCCCGCCAAGCCCCAGGACGGGTCCAAGGGGGGCTCAGCCCAGCCGTTGTTATTATTATTATTATTATTTTGAAAGACGCTGCTCACTGGCTCTGAATACACTTATGACGCATTTCCATTACCAGTACTAGCTCAACTCGCCTCGACTTTGGCCGTGGTTGTTTTCCATTGCAGATAGTAGCCAGAGATAGTACCCCTCAATGTAGCTGGTCCTCGTAGCGACGCCACACACAACTGCCACGACGTAAGGTTTAATGCGACATACACACCAGCGACCCATACAGCTCTCTTTAAGTTAAAACGTTTCAACATTACTCAGAATGTAAAGACAGATAAGCGGTATGAAAACCTTACAGCTGTGTTTTCTTCTGCCGTTGTTGCTGCAGCGGTCTGTGTGACCGGAGCAGAGGGCATTTTTCATAAAACTGTCAATATTTGAATACTACTCAGTTGGTTTCTCACCTCAAAAACTTCTCAGAAGTGGATGTAGTGATGAATTTACATACGAAAATTGTAAAATATAAAACTCTCTGTTGCTGGGCTCTGTCAGGCACGCGCAATGATGATGCAGTGAATAGTGACGATTCTCTCTGACCAATCAGTAGTCTGCTGTGTTTTCACATCACATTTTAGTATCACCTCAGCTCGCTTGGAATCTCAACTGAGGTGATAAGAAAAAAATATCTGGAAGCCAGTACAGGTACAACTTTTCTACAATGAAAAACCAAACAAAGTCGATTCGAGTCAATCGGAGTCGAGCTTGTACTCTGCAGTGGAAAACGGGCTATACAGACATGGGTCACGTGGGGGTGGAATGTTGATCAGCCTGCAAATCACCCACCCAAACAAGCAGTGGAGGGAGGCTTCGGCAGACTACGCTGGATGCAGCATGTGGTAGAAGTAGATAAACAAAAGCAAGACAAGCGAACAAATGCCATTGCGAAGTGGATAGCTACACACTGCACGCTGACTGTTGAGTATTGGGGAAGATGTCGGCCTTAGGAATGTTCTTAAAATCACAACATAATTGCTTGGCCCGTGGGGTTGCTCTTTGCTCTGGTGATCAGACGGCGCTCCGCGAGTAAACAGCAGGCACTCTGGCTTCTGTGCGCTATACAACTGTAGCCTGTTTAACTTAAGTTAAAATTATAGGATAACGTTACATAACTTTACCTGATAGGCCTTCATCTACTTTTACGGGGATGCTCTGCTCACAAACAAACTCTCAAACAGCCAGGATCAGTCTCTCTTCCAATGATTTGTGCTCAGCCTCGTGTACAAAAAGTTTAAGACAATTCAACTTCCGCTGCAGGCGTGTGCGTGAGGCGAGCACTTCACCTTCACTCAAACATGGACACTTGCTACTGAACATAGTGTAGCATGTCTAAACTACCTATGAATTTTAATAAATTTATGAGAATACCCAATTATGAATTTTAATATTCAGACAACATTAATCTATAAATCTCTCGTTTCGCAGGGCACCACCGGAGTTGTTATTAACCTAGAGTCTCCGGACCTCTAGGTAGCTTTTAATAATTATACAATTATTCGCCAGTGATCAGTTAGTTAATAATCGCTCAATTATCTTAAATCAGTCAGTCTCATATCTAAAGGGTAAATTCTCTTGGCAGGGACGTAAAAATAGGCAACACACACAATTCCTTGGTTACAGTGAATTTATTAACTAACTAAGGTGATATAAAAAGGTGGTTAAATACATCAGAGAAATAAACAATGGCTAAACAATGAGAATGGAGGTTCGATTGTGGGAAGCATTTGACTCATACAGCAGAGGAGAACTAATGAAAGTAAGCTATGAGTTTAGGAGTTAAAAAGACAATATTAACACTATGGGACATCCCTGACTACAGAATGCTTTGTTTTGGTCTAACTGCTTGTCGGCGGCCTGCTTTGGCCTGTTGCACGGGTCCCACACTAGCGGCCCGATCCTCTTCCCCAGAGGGCAGTCCCTTCGTTTCCCGCAGGGAGGCTGTTTCCGGTTTCCCGAGGGACTGTCTCTCTAAACTTTTAATATGTCTATAAAGAAAAAGAAAATATATTTGCGTGTATTATAATCAAATATTTCCCACAATCAAACCTCACTGGTCAAACGCATTTGGTAACAGGAAAACAATTGTCAAATTATTGGTCATGATAAATAATGAGTGACATTTATGCATTAACGGCATTTCCGACAATGGTATGTAATACTTATTTTGTCCACTTGGGGGAGCTCAGGTTACATGAGGAAAGCTTAGATTAATCCAAAAACAATCTTCTCAGGAGCTGGAAAATTTAGTTATTTAGCCTTAAATTCAAGCTGGCAATTAATAGCGTGCAGTATGACATTTATCATCATTTCTAAAGGAATTGTGTGAGAAAGTATTGTGAACAAGCATTGGTTACACATAAAATGAAGGAGTGTCCTTAACCTTGCTGAAAATTAAAACACTGCAAAAATATATTATACACCACATAACTTATTTAGATTCTTTTTCAGCAATAATATCAACAACAGATAGCAACAACATGGTAACATAACTACTCAAATAGAGGCAAATGTAATCAAGTAACTAAAAGATTATTTAATTAAACAGGTAATGCTTTGAGTCTTTAGAGACTGCAGTCTTTGTTTACATAAAGTTCAGAGCTGTCCTTGGTGTCCTGGATTTTGTCACACCTGGGTGAGAAGGAGTATCCCTTTGATGAGGTAATGAAACACAGAGCAAGGTCAGTTGCCACGGTAAAGTTGATCTCAACCCCCCTCCTCCTTCTCTCAGGAAGAGAAAAGAGGAGTTGAGTCTCCAAATTATTTAATATAAAATGCACAAATCCACACTGTTGGTTCACTACACTACAGTAGACTGCTTATGCTGCTCCCTGATAAAAGAAAAATGTTTCTGGTGATACCTGTTCAGAAAAAAAAGAGAAAGCAGATTTATATATGTTAACATGTTACTCAGAAGGTGCCTGTTATGATGTTATGATCGTGGCTCTGAACTCTGATGTTAACTAAAAGGTAATGCCCTGACAGTGGTAAATACATTTGGTTTTACATTTTAATTGATTACATTAATGTTTAGGTTGAGATTTACAAGAAATATGTTATTCCTACTGTGTAATAATAATAATAATCTTTATTTGTAGAGCACTTTTCAAAAACAAATTACAAAGTGCTTTAACAACTGTAAAGACAATAATACCCAAAAAACAATAATACAAAAACAATACAAGATAAAAGCATGAAAACATTGAAAAGACTAAAATACACATTTAAGATAAATATAAAATTAGTAAAATAGAATAAAATAAAAGGGATAAAATAAAGTCAAATAAGATCGGGAAAGGCACTCCTATAAATCGCTCTGTCCCCTTTAGTTTTCAGTCGAGACTCTGGAACAGACAACAGACCTCTGCCTGAGGATCTCAAGGTACGTGCTGGTGTGTATGGGACTAAAAGTTCAGAAATATAACAAGGCGAGAGGCCATTAAGAGCTTTAAAAGTGATCAATAGAATTTTAAAGTCAATTCTAAAACATACTGGGAGCCAGTGTAATGAAGCTAAAATAGGAGTAATGTGGTCATATTTCTTTGTTCTGGTTAAAAGCCCGGCAGCTGAGTTCTGGACAGTCTGGAGTCGATCAATAGATTTTTGGGTTAAACAGGTGAAAAGGCTGTTGCAATAATCCAGGCGTGATGAGATGAAGGCGTGTAAAATGGTCTCGGGTGTCCTTAAAAGTTAACATAGATTTTTTGCTATATTTCTAAGTTGATAAAAACATGATTAAACAAGCTTTGTGATTTGGTGCTCGAAATTTAAATTACTATCAAACCAAACACCAAGGTTCTTTGCCACAGGCTTAATGTGATTTACTAGGGAACCAGCAGATGGCAGTATTTGTTTTGCCATCTGCTGGGACCCAATGACCAGGATTTTTGTTTTGTCTGAGTTCAGCTGGAGGAAATTATTTGACATCCATTTTTTAACTTCACAAAGGCAGTTGTTAAGTGAACTCAGCATTCCAGGGTCTGTGGATTTGACGGGCAAGTACATTTGTGTGTCATCAGCATAAATATGAAAAGAAATACCATGTTTATGGATAATATGTCCAAGGGGAAGCAGATACAAGGAAAACAAAATGGGTCCTAAGATCGACCCCTGAGTCACACCATATTTAACTGGACAGAACTAAGAGACATAGTTGTTTACAGACACGCAAAACTTCCTATTTGACAGGTAGGATGAAAACAATTCTAGGGCAGTACCAGAGATTCCCACCCAGTGCCTCAGTCTGTCTAACATGATGTTGTGATCAATGGTGTCAAAAGCAAGGTCCAGGAGTACCAGGACTGAGCACATGCCTTCATCAGCAGACATTAAAAGGTCATTGGTGACTTTAAGCAGGGCAGTCTCAGTGCTGTGGTACTTCCTGAAACCAGATTGAAACTTTTCAAAAATTATTTTATTATTATTGTTATTTTCCAGTACAGTGAGCAGCTGTTTGGACACAATTCTTTCTAGAATCTTTGCAATAAAAGGCAGTTTTGAAATTGGTCTAAAATTTTGTGGGAGGGAGGGATCTAAACCAGGTTTCTTTAAAAGTGGGTTCACGGAAGCCGTTTTAAAATAATCAGGGACACAACCAGTAGATAGGGAGCTGTTGAAAACAGAGATCAAATGGGGCCCAACAGAATCTATTACTTTCAGTAAAAACTTTGTAGGTATTACATCAAGTGGGCTGGAGGACACTCTCATTTGTGATACTGTTTTTAAAAGCTCAGACAAGTCGTTGGGATAAAACTGGTTAAAACTCTCTTGTTGCTGGTGAGGAACCTCTGAGTAAGAGGCCGCAGGGGTAATAGAGGCTCTGATTGACACCACCTTATTGGTAAAATAAGATAAAAACAATTCACAGTCATCATTACTTCCAGCTGAGGCACAAGGAGGGGTTGTGTTTACCAGCTGATCCACAGTCTTAAACAGAAACCTGGGATTGCGTTTATGTGTAGTAATGAGTTCAGAAAAATAGTGTGTTCTCGCATCCTTAACCATGTTATTGTAGTTGATTAAATAAAAAATTAAAATCCTTCAGACTGAGGTAATGGACTTGGAGACTGGATTTTTTCCATCTGCACTCTGCTTTCCTGCATTCCCTTTTTAGGCTGCAAATGCTGTCATTTATCCAGGGTTGCTTACTAGCTTTAGACGTAGGCCTAACCTTTAGAGGAGCAGTAATATTTAGTGACGACAAGCAGATATGATTGAAGTGATCGACCAGATTGTTGGTGTTGGAATCAGACAGGTGTTGGCTTTGGCTCTGAAAGAATGCGCAAAACTTTGAAACACTTTGTTCATTAAAGATGCGAGAACACACAGAGCTTGGTGAGGTGGCATGATTAACAGGCGAATCGCAGCTAAAAACAATACATCTGTGGTCAGATATGGTCATGTCCACTAATTCCACAGAGGAAATGCTGACACCCAGGGTAAAAACCAAGTTCAGTGTATGACCACGGTTATGGGTTTGCCCTTTGACATGTTTGAAGTTAAAAGAAGCGGCCATATTTAAAAAGTCAGTTGCATTAACATTGGTGGGGTCATCAACATGAATATTAAAATCGCCACAAAGAACAATTCTGTCATAATTTAAAACCAGAGTAGATAAAAATTCAGGAAGTTCTGATAAAAATCCTCCAGGCGGTTTTGGGGGGCGATAAATTATAACAAATATGATAGTTTGCAGCCCCCCAAGTTTAAGAGTGAGAACTTCAAAGGAGTTAAATTCATTACAGCGTACTTGATGACATTTAAAATTTTTCCTATACACGCTCACTAGCCCACCACCACGACCACTGACCCTCGGTTGACTAAAACAATCATATTGAGGCGGACACAGTTCAGCTAGCTGGCTATAGTCATTCATTTGCAACCATGATTCAGTTAAAAACATAAAATCTAGATTTGCAGACAAGATAAAATCATTTAAGATAAAAGTCTTACTTGAAAGTGATCTCACATTGAAGAGAGCCATTTTAAATGAGTTTGTTCTAGGTGCTGGAGTTGGTGCAGTTGTCCTAATCCTTAAGAGATTACTATTATTTCTATGTGGGATGGGCACATTTCGGTTTACTGGTCTATGCGTGATGATGACAGGAATAGAAGTCTTTGGAACAGCGCTGGGAGCAGACGGCTTTACATGCCAGCAGGTGGAGACAGTTGTTTGTGGCAGTTAGGCAGAGATCTGTTCAGTGAGCGGTGGTGAGTCCAGGTGTGCTGCATGAATGATTAGTCATTCACGTAAGTCATGTGTGGACCGCACCACATGCTGTATGTGAGCAGCTAACATTTCTGAGCCCCGTTTGTTTGGGTGAAGTCCGTCTGTCTTAAAAAGAGACATTCTTTGCCAGAAAATATTAAAATTATCCACATAACACACACGGTGAGCCCTGCAGGCAGACTGGAGCCAGTCGTGGAGGCCAAGGAGTCTACTGAAGCGGCCAGCACCGCAACCAACTGTGGGAATGGGACCAGAGATAAAAACGGACTTTCCACACTGCTTTAAAAAGTTAAAAAGACGGTTAAAATCTGATTTTGTCAGCTCAGACTGCTGAAGAGCTGTGTCATTTGTTCCGACATGGACTATCACTCTTGTGATGGAGGACGGGAGTGATGGCATTAGGTCCTACAGTTTTTTTAAAATGTCAGCTGTGGTGGCACCGGGGAAGCAGTGAGTGGTAGCGTTAAAGAAACGGATGTTTCTGGTTATGGAGTCACCAATTATTAGTGTGGTTGGGGAGAAAAGAGGACGAGGAGATGCTGGTTGTGGGGTTCCAGAGCAGGACTGACCAGAATCTGCTTCAACACTGCGTGCGGACTGAGGATGGAGTGTGTGAGCTGCCGAGTGTTGTGTTGGAGTAGCAGTAACAGACCTGAGAGAAGGGCTGCCCGACGGTGCAGGGTAGAGACGGCCTCCGGAGCGTCTGAGCACAGCCTCCTTCAGGATCCTACGTCGGGAAGCGGAGGTTTTTGCCCGGGATGACGGCCGCCGATCAGGCCCAGCGGCAGGCACTGTCCGCCAAAAGAGATCTGTATCAGGGAGACTCGAAGCCGCAGGTGTATCCGCTGGTTGGACTGGAGTGTCGTCAGACAGGGCTGCATAGCGGTTGGAGAGGCCGATGTGCGGAGGAGAGGCAGCCCCATCTGAGCCTCTCTTGCAGCCACGGACCACCACTTCAGCCCAGGTTGACTGATGCTTCCAAGTCGAGCAGGATGAAAGCCTGGGAAGGTTAGAGGGGTCCCATAACACGGTGTCCTGGATGTTGCCGGTTGCGCTAAGGGAAACAATCTGTTTGGCTTGTACTGAAGCCACATCCATAAAGCCAGTCAGCAGGGAATCTTTCTCTTTGAGTTCCTCTGAAAGTCGTCGGATGTCTTCCATAAGGTCAGCAATCTTTTTGTTCGCTTTCTTAAGGAGTGTGCAGTCCTCATGGGGCAGAGTTATCTCGGCTAGCATAGCCGCCGGAGCTTTGTTGTGGTCAGTAGCGTTGATAGCGTTTTTACGATCATCTAGCTTAAAATCCATGTCGGATGACTAAAATCCTTAACCCACATAAAACTTAAGTTAAAAACTTAAGTTAAATAAAAAGGATATAAAAAATGTAACGAAAAAGTGTGGATTAAAACTGGATAAGAGTCCATTTTAAGACGGAGCTTCCGACAGGTAGCTACAGACGCCAACGCATGCACAGAGTGCAGATTACGTCAGCAATTACTTCAGCGATCTTGTGACTTACCCGCCCTGTACCTTATTTGTTGCAATAAGTTAAGTGTTTGCAATCCACATGTTATTGCACTTTTGTGTATATAGCAGTACATTTAAATTAAAAGTGCCCAATACACTGCTTTAGAATTCATTATTCAATTTTGCGCGTAAATCACAGAAAATCATGCGGTTAAAAATTTTAATCGTTACCCAGCACTAATGAATACATTTATTATTATTATTATTATTATTATTATTACTACTACTACTTTATAGACCAAACAATGAATCCATCAAACAAGAAAATAATTGCAGAGTTATCAAAAATCTTCATTAGTTATGCATTTCCTGACAAGCGTCCTCTTGTGGTCATTCAAATAATGAGTTTTTTTCTCCCAGAACCAAAGACAGCTGTAGTGTTATATTCTTAACGCACCACAAAACCTCTTAGGAAGGAGGTTGGATGGATGATAATTAATAATCATTAATTATGAATGAATAAATAATTCAATTCAACATTCTGAACAAATATTTGTGAACAGTGCCATTATCAAAATATACCCCAGTAGAGTACATATTTTGTCACCAGGCTTGGCTGCTGTAAAACACTTATTGAGTTTTTGTTAGCGGGAGAACAGTTTTTAGTGAAATGACTATAAAATAAAACCCCACAGCAACAACAAGAGGGTACCTGCTCTTTTAAGATGTATATAAGCGAAGAATTATGAGGTACTGTATATGCTCGGCAAAGACACTGTTATGTTTTACATATTTATGTGTTGTTTCAGGTGAGGGCCAAGACAAAGTTAAGAGGAGGGAAGGAAGTTATTTATTTCAAGGAATAAAAGAAAGCAGAGTCAGGGAGACAAACCTGACAGAGAAGATGAAAATTCTCAGGGGGATGCTCCAAAGACTTTTCCTCCTAGAATGGTTGGGGACAGGGTGACAGTGCCTAAAAGACTGAAAGGACTATGACGTCTGACTGGAAGAATAAAAGATAAGGTGAAGTTAAAAAAAGCCCTACTTGTCATGACAATGACAGCTGTAACATTTTACCACAGCTGTCATAATCAGTATTTCATTTACTGTAGTGAAATGCCTTTAAAAAAAAAATCAGCATTAGACAAAGAATAACCATCTCTAGAGAAAGTAACAAGAACTTTAGCAGTGACATTAAGTATAGTGATGCATGAAAAATAAAAGTAATTGTTAAACACTGGCAATAACCCTGAATGTTAGACATTTAACATTTTAAGAGACGAGGGAAATCAACCCCAAATGCTGTAGGAAATTTGCCAGTCGAGACACAAAATGACAGTGTTAACATGCAGATGTTTAGCAGGTATAATGTTTAGCATGTCATCATGCTAACATTTGCCAATTAGCACTAGTACAGCTAAGGCTGATGGGATTGTAAATATCAGTTTTTCAAGTGTTTGGTCATAAACCAAAACCAAACTACTGGACAGACTAGATGGAAAGTGAAGGGATTACCAAAGTTATGACAATATATTCGGAGGGGGGCAGGAATGTCTGCAGCAAATTTCCTGTGATTCCAACCAAAACTTGCATAGATAATTCATTAAAAAAACATTAAAAAAAGACTGTCAACTCATTGTGACACTAGAGGAAAGGTCAGGGGATCACTAAAGTCAGTAGGATTCATCCTCTGGAGAGCATTAATTTAAGGGTACATATATGAACGGCAATCCATACCACTAGTATCGCTAAAAAGAGTGTTTACCTCACCACTCATGATTAAAAAAAAACTGATCCATACACACACAAATTTAGACTGAATTATGTGAACTCTTAAGTTGTGACAGTGGTCATGAATGAATCATTACTATTCTTAATTGTGACTGTGCTTTCGCTTGTACCCTGTAACCGTTATTAATGAAACACATAGACGTCCATGTTGAATGTTTCCTCACCTGTGTACTTTTTTTCCTCCAACAAAAATTTTCTATCTGAGCAAATACCACCTCTGAACTGCACCTTTTAACCACTGCTTGCCTTATAAAATGCAGCTAGTACGAAGTCCCAGTAAGAGCAGCATCACAAATGTGTCATTTAATGCTCAGAACCTAGCCAGCAGGCCGACTAAGAGATGTCAGTTTTCTGAAAGATATTGTATATCGTGCCAAGGGAAATCGTGTGCCACCCAGAAAGTACAGAAAATAGATAGAAAAAGCAGATAGGGTTCCAAGCAGAGAGACTGATGTGTAGTCATGGGCAAACAGGTAAACTGAGATGGAAAGTTATATAAAGGTCTGGATGTAGTTCATTCCTAAATCCCTGGGAAATTTGACCAGGGGGGAATGGAAGTTGCGCCATTCTGGGAGACAAATCAAATGCCAAAACATCAACTGAACCTGACATAGTCTGTACAAAGAAACTTCCACAGACCAACTGCATCAGGGTTGGGAGGTATATTAAAAGGAAAGGATTCCCCAAGCAAGATATTACCAGAGGTTGCCTCACAAACTGTATCCTCACACTAGAGCTCTGTTTGAAGATACATAGATTCTAGCGCACATTGCTTGCCCACCCTGTTGCTTTCTCTAACAGAAGTTTCACCTGCCTCGGGTGCCTACGAACCTGGTTATATAGAGCATCCAAAGAGACACTTCCACACCTGAGTCATTTGTGTCCACGGGGATATATATTTCACAAAGTTATCACTTCATTCTGAGATTGGAACTTTGATCAGTGTCACCCCCGAGCGTGCCATTAATGAGCAACGTCTTGGACCTAAATCAGCGTCATCATTTTCATCACCTCAAGTGATGAATATGAATTGCATCTTGCAGGAGGCTGTGCATCTTCTCCTGCAACTCCAGGACAGAGTGGGTTGTGCACAAAAAAATGTAGCTTTAGTTGTCTTCCCTGACTTAACTCAAGATCTCAATAAAGCCCAGAGTGTGTAAACTGTAGCTTTATCCATTATTAAAACACATAAATAAATGTAGAGACAGAAAATCATTTTATGATGAATAACTGCAGTTAAGCTCTGTCGCGGTTATGTACAATTTCACTGCATCCGAATACACTCTAACGTAGTCCATAAAACCTGCCATTTTAGTGCGGATTAATTTACCTGTGTGACACGTTAACAGGAACAAATAGCTTTATTCGTTCGTCGTTTGAGTGTCGTTGGTACAATTAACTGCAGCTGATCACTTACATAAAATGATGCAAAATACAAAAAGATGATGGTGCTTCTTTTAATGCCACAAAATATATGTTTTAAGGACAAAAACAAGCATTTGCATTAGTTAGATTGTCAATGGATTATATAACAAAGTGGACCAAAATATTTTTTGATCACCACCATAGCTTTCTTTTTAGCTGTTAAATGTTCCACTATGTTGACCAGCTATTCTGTATCTGTGTCTGTCTGACGTTTGGCGCCGGGCGGGCGTGCAATCAGTTATTCCAAAGAATGGGGTTGTTGAGAGTGAATCAAAACAGTGAAGTTGTGGGCCATAAAACCAAAACAATGATCTGAAAGATGACATAAACCCCCATCCAGCTGACAGTAATCATTCTCTGTTGGTTTGTCACTACAGCGCCTTTCACATTACACATATGTGATTCGGTCACTTAATATTCATGCACAGTCTAGTATAAACTTAACCTAATTTGTTTTCAGGAATACTGTGTTTATGAGTAGTAATCAGTAATTATGGTGTCTACATTGTGAAACACATACTGCCATTTTGTCACAAGCATAAACAGTGGAGAGACCCTGCTGCTTGGCCTATGAATTTTAATGCTGTACTTTAGAGGTATAGGTCACAGGCTTATGTAGGGGTCCTGTTAAGTGCTACTCTTTCTGTGTTTGTGTGTGTATATGTTCATGTTACAGATCATTTTCTTATTGATCGCCTTAGTTAATGTGTAATCTGCAGACTACACTGTTTTTGTTAAAACGAGTAAACTGCCACAACTGAATTAAGTCTTGTTTTTATGTTTGTTGTTTTTTGACTTACAAACCCAAAACTCCCGAGCAGACAAGAAGCATCGCAATCTCAGATTTAATTGCTACAAAATACAACTTTTTCCCTCGAGGCGGGAAGCGTGTTAGTCCTGCACGCCTCCACCTCAGTTGGTCAAATTCCTAGCCCAATACTTGTCACTCATCTTGATGAGCTGTCGTCTTTGAAACCGCATCTCTCCTGAGGCTGGCATCTATAAAGCTCACATCAATCGCTGCAGAGGCAAGTAAATGTCTGTGTTCACCTCTTCATAGGCAATCTGCAACAAAATAGCACTGCTAGTATTCACCTTTGCGTTTGCACAGCTTGTCTGCCACACGTTTAGCATGTCATTAGCTTTTTAATACTGGTGTTATTGCTTTGGCTTTACTGCATTTAACTGCACTAAAAGCCAACCCACCACTTTGTACTACAGCAGATGTCCATTCAAAAACCACAGAGGCTCATCTCTGTGGAGACAAAACTTCTTGCATTTGAAAAGGATGCATATTAGGTGAAATATTGCTTTAAGTTGAGTCCCTTGTAGTACAAAGTGGTGCATAAAGATTGAAATTTTTGCTCTGTACCAGGCCAAAACCACCAGACTCAACAGTCTACCTATTGTTCGAGAGCAGAACAATACATCAGACTGGATTTCATTTTTTTTTGAAAATGCATTAATTAATTATCTAATTATCCTGATTTTCCAGGACTTCGCCAAGTAGAGCAACAGTTGTTGCCGCACACCTACTACGGCTCGTGGTATTGTGATACATCTGCCCTCCTTCTCGCTGTAGTACTGTATTTGTCTACCAAACTAGAGTGGATTGTAACCGTCTGTCTTACAGTTTTGGTTGAGGCTCTTTTGACCTTAAATGACATTTCAGGTCCATCTTAATTCTCACATTCCATTTGTTGAAAGAAGTGTTGATTGCTGTATCATCTCTCCTCTCCATACTGGCGATTAAGCGAAACGCTTGGTAGAGTTACTTCACTGTACACTAAAAGATATTTATGGTCTATTTAGTATGAAATCCCCTTTTTGTGTATCCTTGCTTAACTGTGGCAGAAGGCTTCATCCTGACAGTGGTAGAATGTACATTTACTCAAGTGCTGTACTGAAGAACAATTTTGTGGTCCCATTTTTTATACTTTTACTCCACTACATGTTGGAAGCCAATATTGTGCTTTTTAGTACACTACATTAGCCTAGTTACTAAGTACTTTGCAGATTCAGATTATTAGTACAAAACATAAATTGAGTAATAAATTGACATATTACTTTTTATTTTTGTATTTTTACGCTGTGATATTACTTTTTCTTAAGTAAAAGATCTGAGTACTTATTCCACCACTGCTCATTGGTAGTGTTCCCAGGACTAGACACAGACAATAAACCTACACATGTCTGGCAGGACAAAGATGACCCACCTGAATTTGCTAACTTTGATTGCTGGAGCCTCTTATAAGCCTCGTCTGGACAGTTGAATGCATATTTGCACAGAACACTGACTCTGAATTTGACCCCCATTTCTTAGAGTATAGTTGCTTTAGAAAGGCATAGCTTTAGCCAGCATTGTGTGTGTGTGTGTGGGTGTGGGTGTGGGTGTGGGGGGTTTACAGCAACCAACGTTCCTTGTGACGAGTGAGTGCTGTGTTAAGATGGAAAAAGGAAAAATCGAAGCCTATTCTTCAAGAATGAAGTGTTATCTCATTTTGACCCCCTGGTGTTAAGACTACACTGTGCAGAGAGAAATTGCAACAAAATCTATTCACATCAGTGACTATGTTTGCCTTTTACATACTATCACTTCAGTCCTCAGGCCTGTAAGATCTTGTAGATTGAAACATTGCATTGAAAGGATAATTAAACTCTTTATTTGGAGCCTAACAGTGTGCAAACTTTGTTCGCTGCAGTTATATTTTTTGGCTTGCATCTTGCCTGGATGTGCACGCACACTTGGTCCCTCTTTCCAGATTATTGAGTACTGGCTAATTGCTGATGGGGTGTTGTCGCCTGCTCAGTGGTTACCATGGTAATTGTGCTACTGCATTTGCTTTGCACTGAAGATGTCCTGGAGGTAAACATGGGTTTTACATTACTGTTGTGAGGGCGTGTGTTAGCTACATTTCTTACAGCATGTCAAATGTACACAGATAAAAAGTTAACCATCATTTGTTTTCTGCTACTGTAAATGCAGTTTGTAATGAATAGTTTAGATGCCTTCTTACTTTTAAAGTAATAGCTTTGTACCCTTTGTGCGCTCCCTCTGGCTGAGCATTGCACTCCTGTAACATCGTCACAAGATGGAGAGTATCAAAATCAGTGCAGCTGGACCATATCTTTTTTTATTCTTTTTCTTCCTTGTCAAAACACGGCGCTTATATTACCCACAATGCAACTTGGCTGACCGTTTGACCTGAGATTCAGGGATGTTATGCTTAGTAGTGTCTAATATAGCCTTGTGCAGCTAGCTTCAAGCAGAGTTGAGGAGCTACAGGGGTCTGGTAAACTCACTTCTTTCTAAGTCTAAGGCCAAGACGTCCTGAGTTTGAGTCACCCTTGGTCAAGCCCCCAAAACACTGCATATTACATTTCCTATAATACAATTGGAGACTGTCTGTGGAGTGTCTGCGTTCTTATTTGGCTATGGATCTCTGAAGCTTCAAACCATGTTATACAAAAAATATATACAGTGAAAAGTAAGATATGCTCCACTTGTGATCAACAAGTCCTGCGTCATATCTAACATCTTGGGCAACAGAGCATTAGCTAATGTATTAAGGAACTAATTTTGATGTTGAGATGATTACTTTTCATCCTCACACTCACTTCAAGTCATCAGACCCTATTTACAATAAGATTCGAATCCCTAATTACTAAGCCTTAGGACATCATTAATTAACTCAAAACAATTTTAATACCAGGAAAACAACCACCTGAAACTATTTTGAATTATGTATGATACATAAAAATGGCTTGCACGGCAACAGTTTGAATAAATTATCAAGGCGTAAATGGATATCAGAGAAAATGGAGTGTTCGGTTATGGATCAGAGGAAACACACTTGCACTGACATCACGGCATGTAAACCTAGCACATTTGACAGTGTATATACAAAGCATATGCAGGAAGGGAAGAAAACCTGGTCCGCTTGTTTATTCTAAATAATGCCTGTCAACAAAGGACTGATGCTATGCTGACATGACCTTTTCCATGTTGTGTGAAAATGATTAAGGAACGGGCATACTGTGATTTAACATTTGAGCCAGCATGCAGTTTATTGACTGTGTGTTCACATTTGAAATCATTAGCCAGTGCAGACTTCTCATAATATATTGGATTTTTCTTAGATCACTTGTCATTCTTCGGTGTACACTGCTTTGTTATCGTTATTACTAGGGGTGTCACGATTCTCCAAATGCAGAATTCAATTAGATTACCTGGTATCCAGTGTGATGTAACCACCATTTTTTGGATTATAGGCTACCTCAGACAGACTGCGACGACCACACTGCTGCGCTGTGAAACACATTATTTTCAATTAAGCCGCACCATGGTGCTTTGTTGCTGTGTTGAGCAAAGCGTAAGCGCAACACAGCGTACTGCTCGGCAACCTCGCGTGCACGCTGTGGTCAAAGTTCAAAATAGCTGAACTTTTGCGCCGAACCCCATGGCCAGCGCAGCGCAAATCGCTTCATATCTGAAAGGGCCATAACGCCACATGGTCAGATTTAAATAATGCATTTAAAGTGTAATAACAATAGCTTATTTCACCAGTGAATTGACTGTGAAACAGAAACAAAGAGGAGTCACTAGGTGGAAGAAGGGTAATTTACAACAACATCTTGAGTTTCCTCACCTGCAAAAAGGCACCAGGATTAGAAAATGTATTTGTTTAAGATGTCCTGCCATATGGCGTATAAACTGTTGTTTATCTGTCAACGATGACTTTGTTGTTGACATAATTTACAGGGAATTAAAGGACTTTGTTTATTTGATAGGGACAGAGCACTTTAATGAACATCAGCATAATAAGACAGGATGTAAACATGCCGGAGATTCACATCCATAGTCCTTAGGCAGGTAACAAAAACATTACAATACAACAAGTGACAATATACAGATACAAATAAACAATACATAAGTAGAAAGATGTTGTTGTTTCTCTGTCATCTCAGACAGTGGCCATAGTGTCTCAAAGTGCAGGCTACTGGTGAGCTATGCTGTGTCGTCTTTGAAGTATTGTTTTTTTTCTCCGGATGCATGAAAATGGCATCTCTAGGCCTCGATCTCCATATGTGTTTGTGTGTTGATACTAAATCCTAATGAGTCAGTCTTCATCAGAAATTGAGGACCAAGCTCACGTTGCAACTGCTGCTACGATCGGAATAAGGCATGAGATGGCTTCGAATACACTGGCTGACACAACATTGTAAGTGCCATTTTAGAATAAGAAAAAGCTGTTATAGTGCTATGGCTGATTGATGAGGTGAACTGCTTGCATTTATCTTTCTTACAGTACTTTTCCTCTATTTACGTGTAGCACTGCAAATCACCAGGCATTCATTGTTCAGGATCCACCTTTATGTTGTGTTATCAAATTTTACTTGATGGTGCATCCCCTTCAACAACAGAAGAACAGCACCAACTAATTTTTAAATTAAAAACAGATATATGAGATGTGATCAAAGTTTACAAATGGCCGAGATGTTGGCAATTTAACCTGTTTATTTTTCTATGTTTTTTTGCCCAGTGTGGCATTTCAACTAAGGGCTGTGCCTGAAAAGATAAGATTCTCCTGGCAGGGTGTCTTGGTGTAACTGTAAAGTTAGCATTAGGGAGCCTGAACTGCTGCTCCATCCGTTTCAAAAAGTCTGTTAAGATGATCTGGACATATAATTAAGCGGTCTCAGTGACTGCTCTTTCTGAAGATATTCCAGATTTAAGGAACAGAATGGAAGGCAGTGGGACACACCAGGGGTATATATTATATATGGGATTACAGAGTCTGGGAATGTTTTGCAATATAACCTAGGAGAAGCTGATCTTGGCTTCGGAAAAGGACGCCTGGACTACTCTGTTTAGTCGGCTGCTACCACGACACATTTGTGGATAAGTGGAGTGAAATAATTAGATGCAGGATGGATAAATGGATGGATGTTAATCCCAGCACACAAGATTTGTCATGGTTATGACACCAGAGGGTTTCTTTAGTTTCAAACCTGCAAATATGTAAACACTTACCCACGTGAACAATAAGTGGGACCACGTATTTTCAACTAGTAGGATGATGCTCTCAATGGGTAACAGTTATATTTTAATGTGTATGATGGTAAAGTAAAGAAAAACAAAAAACATCCTATGTGTATTTTCAACTCTCCTTCGCTTTGTTTGCCTGGATATTATTGTTTTAAGTACATGCACTAAAAAGCAAAGGTCTTCTATCTGAAAATAAGTTTTACCTCTTTTACAGTAATTGCAAATACCTGTCTTAAACATCCATGAATTATAAGTAGATGATTAATTATTCATCTCCTTGCTTGCTGTGCTAATGTGAACAAAGTGACCTTATTCTTCAGCTGCTTACAGTGTGCCTTACACACCAGCTATGACATCGCTTGCCAAACTGTTAAAACGATGCAATAATGCACCATCACAGCAAACACGTGGTATAAAATTGTGCTTCTTGTTTCCTTTAACACAATGAGTTGCACTTTTTAATTGTAATGCAACGTGGGTTTATTTTTACACCTAAGTAAACAGTTAAGTAAGAATTGGCCAGAGGTAATCTTTAAAGAGGGAAAATTACAGTTGTGGGTATGTTTCCTCTATTTCTACCCCCTGTAACTTTTGGCTTTTAAGTGTTTCACGGGCATGATCGAAATGGTTCTTTTCCTGTGAGATCCATCTGAGAGGTGCCCTTACCCATCCGTTCATTCAGCCGTCCATCCACAGTATAAGCTAATGGCGTCAGTCAGCTGTGTGTAGCTCCTCTGTCTATTGATTTTGATCGATTGGTCGATCTATCTTTAGGTCCATCTGTCTCTCCGTCTGTTTTGTTATGAATTCAAAGTTAAAATAAAACTTTTGGGACATTAATATCCCATGAAAAGGTGAAATCAAATTTCGGACAATTAACACTGTTTTGTGGAGCAGGAGACAACAGCAGCGGATAGTGAAAGCTCAGTTTTCCCTGTGGTGCACTGGGTATGAGTCATGATGAACCGTGTGCTGACTCCTCGTGGTGAGCTATTGATCCACTACCAGGATCACCTTCTGGGCATCATCTCTTGGCCTCATTAGCAAGGGCTTATTAGCTGAGTAGGGCTATTACAGTGCTGTGCAGATGAAACCAATGGTGAATGGGGAAAACACATTTGATCTTGGACTTTCATGTCTGACTGGCATTGTCTTCTTAAATAGAATATAATAGATAATTGAATTGAGCCCAAAAACAGAGATAAGACACCTTGAATGACATCAAGGAAAATCAGTGTGGGCTAATTTGGGCTAATCATTCAACATGTAAGGTATTGTCATTATGCAAGATTTTTGTTACTAAAATGTTGTAAAGTAAACAACACGTCCATATTATCCATGTAAATGAGAGATCTAAATACTCCAACTCTTTCAAAACTGAAGCTACAGCAGTTTGGCATAGACCAGAGGTGTTCAAACTGAGGCGAGCCTCCCCATGGGGGTGTGGGAGAGTGGTGGGGGTTACGGAGGGTGAGATGTGGTTTACAGCTGGAAGTCAATGAGTGTAGTTTGGGCCTTTGATTGGCTGTGCTCATGGAGAAAGTTAAGGTACTTTAAAACCCTTACCATTGATATAAACCACCTTTCTTTTTGTGAACAGTTGTGAATGTGCACATTAAAATTTTTATTTAATTAAAATTAGCATTTATATATTGCTGTAACATGACAGGTGCTGTGTTGTTGGGCTATTGGAACCAGCTGACACTTTGCTAATATTTATGTATGTATTTAATATAATTATTTAATTAGTACATTTTAGTCACTATCTCTGACGGAAAATATTCAACATGGACGTCAATATACACTAACTTCCCAAATGGAGAAAATAGAGAAATTAATTTAGTCACAATTGTTCAAAAGAGAAAAATAAATTCCTAAGCCATCTCTAAATTATCAGCAAATGTTTACATTTCCAGTCACTGCTGCTTTTCACGATCCTCTGTAGGCAAAAATTGATTTCCTTTTAAATCTTATTAAACAAAGGCCTTGTATAAAAGAAGAATAACATGAAGCAAAATTAATTTCATTTTCCATTTCATTGAGATCACACAAATGACTGAGTCTGTCTTCCTCAGCAGCACCAAGATAATGTCCAGATCTGACACAGTGGGGTAATATCCTCAGTCTGATTTAGGCTCACATAGATATTTTATTCTTGTGGTATATCTCATATAATTTTCCAAATTAAAGTAATTTTCACACATCATTTGATCTAAGTTTGTGTTTTGAATTCACAATAACATAGATATTTTGTGTTATGTCACATTTTTCCTTTAAATCTTTTCTTTAAATTCTATCTTTTCTTAAATTGATCACAACTAATGATAGCTGGAGTTTTTATTAATCGTCCTTTCTTTGATTTGATCTTCCACAAAGTCAAACTTGATCATTATCATAATGATTGAAATTATTCATTTTTAATTCAGTAATCTTCCAAATATCAAAAATATTTTTACTAAAGAGATGCAGTGACAGTACGATGTAAAACATTTAACCACCACAGAGTGACAGCTAGGCTGGGAAAGACTGGGAGAGCAGCAACAGAAACAGAAATAAGACTTTTGTCCTTCATGCTGTATTAAGCTTTCAGCAGTGGTTACAGTACAGTCACAATTAAAACCACACTGACAGTGAAAATTGCAGCAGGTTAAGAAGTGTGCATTAAATGCGCTATGTGAGAGCACTAAATTCAACTTCATGAATCCACGACACTAGGCAAAAGATTATTATCTTGCATGAAACAGAACAACTGAGTATTTTTTGACCTACCAGCTGTGCTAATCTTCCACTGCAGTGTGTATTTGTTATAGTTGGTAAGAAGTCTTGCTGATGTATTGTAAGTGCACTGTTTGATAGCATAGATATGGTGCTGTTTCATAGTCCTCCCTTGGCAGAAATAAAAAACTAACTTAAGATGAGTGTTTTTTAGTGACCTAATAGGTGAGGGTGTTTTCTTTCATTGTTTGTTGGCATTATGACACACTACTACAGCATGTATTCTAAACCAAATTAATTTACCAAAGCCCAAGCCTGTGCGTTAAAAGTGTTTCTTCTTAGGGAAACTCCTTAGCTCTTTCATCATGGTCCTTCATGGAGCTCATTTACTAAAGTAAAATTGATTTCATGGAGCAGAGGATTATGGATTTTACTTTGCATTTTTCCCAAAGTCTCAGTTTATTGTTGGTGCAGCTGATAACAAAACAGGAAGGATGTGTAGCTCTCTGTTGGAACTGGCCAAGTTTTGTTGAAAATATGAGACTTAGATTACAACCTTAATTTCAATGGCATCTGATGACTTTACTTTCAACATGTAACAGGTTCTGCAGTTAATTATTTTCTAACATAGCATTAGGCCTATATCAGTCTGCCAATTTAAGCAGCAACTGTGATTCA
The DNA here is from genome assembly GCF_014851395.1 of Micropterus salmoides. NCBI lineage: Eukaryota > Metazoa > Chordata > Actinopteri > Centrarchiformes > Centrarchidae > Micropterus > Micropterus salmoides. The sequence continues at coordinate 15,911,081 of NW_024044348.1, read as the reverse complement.
GACACATGCCTATTAATTTACCTTGCTGAGTAATTCTAATCAACCCATTGACATTCAAAGCAAGCTTACAGATATTCAGCTGTAGGAAGAGGTCCAGTCCGTCCCCCTATTCAGAGTATCAGCCATCCCAGACAGCTAGACGCCCGGGCTGTTCATTACCTGCTGCTGACTTCACTGCAACTGAACTGACTAGCTATGTAAGGTAAAGGTACAGTCATGTTACACCTCTGATCTGTCAGTATTTACTTTGTCTCCCGTTCGCTTTGGTTGCTGTGCAGTGCATCTGACAAATTCACGCATGTGTTTCCTGTTTCGGTATGATCTCCTGGCCGACTCCAGCAGGTGTCAGAGTTCAGCATTGGTCAGCTTTGCCCTGCAAATTTGCACGGTCAGCCATTATTTCAACCATTAAAGTGTCATCATGTAAAATATGATACTACCATGCTGTAAACTAAAACATCATATACATGGTTTACATTTTGTCATTGATCAGCTCAATATTTATTCATTACCCACATCGGGAACTGTGACATCACAGGCTTTTTTGGGACTGAGTGAAGTGCAATTTCACTGGACTGAAGACTAATTTTAGTTACCTTTCCTTTAAATCCTTTCCAAATTACCTTTCCAAAAATCTAACAAAGCTGGTTTTTTTATGAGTGCTAATGCTGGATTATTTTGTTGTGTAAAAATATTGACATTGACTGAGCTAATGATGTGATTTATTTTTGAAAATGTTTCTGTTGAGCAATAAACTAATTTTTAACTTCTGGGAAATGGCAAGGGGATGTGATGGCCAGCAGCTCCCTTAAACGTTCATACATTTTGTTTCAAATACATATGATTATGATTAGTTATCAGTTGAGGCAGATAGCTCCAGTGGACCTTGAGATGATCAATGCTCATGGCATCTCACGTCCAGACAACCAGACCAACCGAACCAAATCAAATACTGCAGTGCCTTCATCTTTACTGAGACCTGGCTGCGCCCAACAACATTCTGGATCAAGCTACTGCATTCGACGGGCGGAGCATGTTCCACGCTGATAGAAAACAAGACTTTGGTAAGACCAGAGGAGGCGGACTGAGAAGAATCCTGCTGAGTATATATTAGTTAACCTGCTGGGCCTAATAACATCCCTAGCCGTGTACTAAAAACGTGTTCAAATCAGCTACAGTAGTTGATGTTATTACTGACATTTTTAACATCTCACTGTCACAGTGTGCGCTTCAACACGGTCACCATCGTCCCTGTCCCAAAAAAGTTTGACGCTCACCCCCATTGTGATGGAGGGCTTTGAGAAACTAATTCTCCAGCACACAAAGAACAACCTCCCAGTCAGCCTGGATTATCACCAGTTTGGATTGGCTGTCATACCACCTTCACAGTAGTGCTCAACACAGGAGCCAGGGCTGTGTGCTCAGCCCCCTCCTGTTCAAACTGCACACCCACAACTGCAACCACTGACATGGAGATAACTCTGTTGTGAAGTTTGCAGATGACACCACCATCTTCGGCAAGATTTCAAACAATGATGAAACTTCATACGGGGAGGAAATAGATAATCTTGCAAAACATCGGTGGAGCTGAGGTGGAGCAGATAACCAGCTATAGGTTCAACATAACAGAGAACCAGACATGGCCATCTTACATCTCCACGCTGGTTAGAGAGAAAGCTCAGAAATCGCTTAAGGAAACTTAAGAAGTCAAAATTCCTGTGCTAAGTTCTTATTATCTTTTACAGAGGAGCAATATAAACCATCCTGACTGGTAACATCACAAGCTGGCATGGGATGTGCACAGCCAAGAACAGGAGGCTCTGCAGAGGGTGATTAAAACTGCTTAGAAGATTGTTGGTACCCATCTACCGAGCATCAATGATACTTACGGACAGTAACTAACTCAGCCACAGCCTGTTCACCCTGCTGTTGTCTGGCTAGGGATGCAGAAGTATCATCTGTCGTACTACCAGACTTTAAAGCAGCTTCTTCTCTCACCCCGTGAGACTCCTCAATTCATCCCCAGCACTCCACCATGTCACATAATTTTATTTCCATTACCTGTTATTTTTTCGCCCCTCTACTGTATATAGTTTTTATAAATTGTTTGCTTTTGTGAGTAGCATAAACGGAACTACAACTTCATTTTGTTATACAAACCTGTGTTGTAAATTGATAAATATATGTACATTGTACCTTTCAAAAGAAATAAGGACTCAGCAACACATGAAGGAACTCATTAAAACTTGATTAAAACACTTGACTACTGACTATTCATGTATTAAGTTTGACTTTAACTAATTCAAAATTGTTAGACCCAACTCTGACTGAAGACTGAAGTATTTATGACACCATACATTTTGTACCTGGAAAACAAACTTTGTTACTGAGATACTGAGATGTCTACTATCTAAGAAAGGCAAAAGTATCTAATGAGATATTTTCACTGGGGTAGCTGTCTTTCTATAGATCCTGAGGGACTGATTGAAATTTTTTAATCCCTTTGTCCCAGCATACTTCCCAGTGTCCACAAACTGAACCCACGAGAATCTCATGTTGCTTAGCGAGAGCGAACCCTCAGAACGTGTTAGCCCTAAAGGAATCAAGAGGTGATTATTTCCTTGAACTATGCGCTTATCCGTTTCTGCAGTCGAGCACCAGCAAGAGTCTGAGTTCCCCGTTACATTTTACAACCCTGAATTATAACTAATTGCATTTTCACTGTGCATTTTAAAGTTGGTTTTAACAAGCTAGACGTAGTTCCCGAAACCACAAAAACACACTACAGGAGTGTTTGTTCGGGATATGAGATACAGTCTTCTTTTATACTCAAGAGAAAATCTTTCACGTTATAACAAGATCCTTTTCTAGTTAAGATTTTCTTCATTATAACAAGAAAACTTTTTTTCTCCAAACAACATTGTTCAAAGAAAACACGTTTTAATAATGACACACTTTGATGTTATAGTGTGAAGAGTGGGTTCTGTGCTGCCACAGGTAATGCATTATTTGTGGCCAAGTTAAATTAGGTAAAATCATCTGTATAATACCCAGAAACACCTCTGCCTTGTTGAAAGCATTGTGGTTTTGTAGGTAGGAATATTATGAAAGGCTGTGTAATTTAGGAAACTATAGGCAAGAGAAGGCTTTTAGGGGGAAGGGCATTTCACACTGCTAAAGTTAACACTGTCCATCTGTCAGGGATCTGAACTCAAAATTATGAAATTAGGTAAAAATGATCCCAAACAGGCAAAGTGGCACATAATTGGTAGAGATAAAATTGCACATGTGAGTGGTGTTTAGTGTAGGGTAACTTTCAATTGTATGTGCCAAAAAGCCTCTGTGTTCTAGGGCAATCTGATAGCGTCGCATTACTTCAGTAGGTTATTATCATCGAAGGACACTGAACGGTTCTTTGGGATTGTGCACTAACCACATATTGGCTGAAATAAAAGAAAATAATCTGGTTGAGGTGTAGTTCTATTCCGCCTACTCTGCCTCCAGGTCCCCGCGCCTCCTCCAACATGTGTCCGCACGCTAATGTCCAATGGTGCGCAATACCAAGGATGCATAAAGGCAGAGGACAGCGCGCGCCCCTGGATGCGAGCAGCTGAAGTCGCAGCCACTCCACTCCATGTTTTGCCCTGCCCTTGTGCGCTCTCTGCTCGCTGTGCAGCGTGCGTCTCGGCTGCATTTCGCTTCCCTCACACTGACACGAACACAGGGGCTGCTTGCTGTGTGTGCGGGAGAAGTTGTTGGCACAGAGAGCACCAGGTAGCAACTGTCTTCTTCAAACGGATTTCGTTCAAGCTGGGAGCAGTCGGGCTCGCCGGGTCCTTTTTCTATTTTCGAGTGGGAAGATAACGAAGCGGTTTGCAATGAGATGGACGCACCAGTATCTAAAGTGAGGAGTGATATTTTTTTCTTTTTCTTTTAACGAACAATCTGACATCCTGCTCACTGGAGAAATCTTTAACTCAGCCCTTTTGGATTTCTTTTTTTCTCTCTCTCTCTCTCTGACGGAGCTCGTATTTCCCTGTGAAACATTATCAAGGATTTCACTGATGTATGCGATGTGGAGACTGCAAGTCGCCTTATGTACTCTGTCGGTGCTGTCCCTGTCATCTGCTGGTGAAAGCAAAGCGCGGAGCTGTAGCGAGGTTAGGCAAGCTTATAACGTTAAAGGCTTCAGCATCGTCAATGTACCTCATCAGGAAATATCAGGTAGGCGAAACTGACAGATCACCACTGCTTTTCGCCCCCCCTTCACCACTTGTCATTTCTTGTTTCCCCCCTTCAGATTAAATAATTTGATGATGACTGAACTATGTAATATTCCTCAAACCTTTGAGCCCTCCCTGTTATTAGTGGGTCCAAATAGAGTCTACCCTGCATTATAAAAAAGTATGTATAAGCAACATGCAATGTTTCATGAGGTAGACTTTGCCAATAGCATTTGTCTGAATGTAGTCTAAATGCAATCGTTTGTTTGTCTATTCAGACCCCCTAATAAAACATCTTGATAAGTGTCTTGATAAATCAAAGACTTGTCATTGCGGTAGAGTGGGACTATATATGATTTTTGCTATGTAAAGGTAAATATGATCCTTTCCACTATTTCCACATTGCTTAGCGATGAATCACAGCAAGCTACATTTCATTTATTATCTTCCATTAAGTAGCCACCAAACACTGGATTAAAAATCCAGATGAAATGATCCCCCTGTACAAAAGCTGTTGCTCTTTAAGTAGGCAATCGAAACAAATCACACATCCCCATCTGGTTAAAGTGTTATTTCCCGGTGTTTTAGATTTGACATTATAGAGGCCAAATTGACATTGGTAAACAGCACACAAACTTAATTCACACTAAAACTGGTAAAAACCCAGTCGTTACCCTTCACATGTTTTAGCCTTTTGACCATTAAAGAGAAGTGTGACTTCACCCAGACGTTATAAATTTAATAGATAACCCATTTAACACCACAACTAACAGCTAAAGAAAGAGTGATTTACTTGCAGCCTCTCCCCCCCCAAAAAAATCTGAGACAGATTGACTTTGCATCAGTGGCACCAGGAGATGTTGTGAGAGTGGCTGCATACCTGTTGCTTGTATTCAACAGAAGATCATGAAGCTTGACGTGTTGTATTTGGCTAAATAGGGAATGCTGCTTACCAGTAGAGGGCTGTATGCACTCAGCGTTATACCCCTTTTTGCTGTGGGTTTGTTTTTTCCTTTTTGATATTTCCTCAAGGCTACAGCTTAGGTTTTAATTCATGCTCTTTGGTACAGCAGAGATATGGGGTTTTATTATCTCTTGTGTGGTGGTAATCACATTTATGGTCAAAGCAGGAAAGGAGATTAGTCAGTAAACATAGGCTGCTTCATGAGATGGAAGAGGGGAAGCTGAGAGTCCTGAAGTTAATCCCTCTATTGCCTCTTACAGACAAAATAGAGATACTGTATTGGTAATTTGCAGTGTCAGGCGCTAATGATCATAGAGCTGCCTTATTTGCTTTTAACAGGGTTTCAGAATGACGCGGATCAGTTTTGTTCCTGATTGAATGTGTGCATGGTGTGTGAGGGATCCTTGCATTAAGAATCCGTTTTATACCAGTTTTATCCAAGAATTATATTTCTATGTGGCAAACTTTGAAGTTATTGACTAGTTAGACCTTTTCAAAGTGTGTCAGAAAATGACTGATTATAATGCACACAAAAATAGGTCAATTTGGATGTTAGAAAATGATTGTTTGTGATGGAAGGCGGGTTAGTACAGGCCTTAATATGTTGTAGCATTGCAGGAATACTAACTTAAGTAACTATGTGTCTGCTGATTCAGTCGACATACATATATATTGAAACATGAGCATGATTAATTTCACCATTGTTGATTATCTGGTTTATATTTGGATTATTTATTCAATCTTATTTGATTATTTTAATATATTCTGAGACAGTATCTTGCACTTCAGTAATGCAGCTGTTTATATCACTCAGCAGTTCTTACAGGAGTGTAAATCATGTAGCTGTCCAGTTTTTGACCAGAGTTGTGGTTGGCCTCCATGTCCCTTGACTGCAGGATTGGTTCCATTTAGCGCAACAAGAATTCAGATCGTGTCACATAACATTTTATAAATAATTTGGAAATCCTTGGACATACTTTTGTTTCGTTATGTAGAGTTCTCAGTGTTTATTCTTATGTTCATTCTTCATCTACTCTTTATCAAGTTGAAGTCGAAGACAGAGGTCTGTTGGCCACATTATAGATTAAGATGTTTTTTTGGAAATATGATCAAATCCTAATTACACGCCATGTTCACCCTGTGCACTATGTGTAATTAGATTTTGTTGTCTTCAAATAACCTTTGCATAAATACAACAGAAGTTAGATTTGGGCCTCGGGAGATGGGATAGTAGAAAGTCCCCAATTATACCTTATTAGCTATGCTAATACAAACATGTGGTAAGCTGCATAAGCAGCGTTAGCACTCATCCCTCCATCATTTGCTGTCATGCTACTGCTATGCCTCTAGATACAAAACACTCAGGTTACTCCTGCAAAGGAGGCTACCATAGGTTTGAAGTTCCATATTTGCATAAGCTAAGTATTTTTGACAGCTCTCTGCCACTGAGAAGTGGAGCTACATTATTTAAGTGGTGACAAACACAAATATGTTTTATACAAATGCTAGTTTTTGCATATGGAAATCTGATAATTATTTAATCCACACTTTAACTTTAAGTAAACACAATTTTCATTCAGTTTAAATTAAATACATTTAACTTTTTTATTTTTAAAGATACAAATACATGTTTGTATTTACTTGTGTTTATTGTGGGAACTCTAAATGTAAGTTTCTTTCTTTGCATTTTTGTCATACCCTTTTGAATAATAACATTTACACAGCTAAAGTCTGCAGGACACCCATTATTGAAATATTACAGCAGTGTTTGAATGTGTCTCATTCGCTCCAAAGTCATAAAACCTATCCATAAAGAACCTGCTAGACCATCAGAGCAGAAACCCCAAGTTGATGTTTCAAGGATTACACCAGGAGGCTAGGTCAATTCTTTGTGGCTTTAAAAAAAACCCCCATCTAAATCTGTAAAGTTGTTGTGGCAAAATATTTTTTCTCTGCTTGCCTCTCACAGTGTCTGAGTTATTATTACGATTGGCTTGGCTAATAATACTCCTTCACAAATGTTATGCCAGTCGAAAGCAGAAACTTTTGGTGTAAAGTCTCCCGCTTCCTCCGAGACAGTCGGATTTACTTGTGTGATTTTTGCCATGAGGAGATGTAATGCACGATCAGCAGTGTGACTTTATGTCATCCTTACTGCTGTGCTTGGCAAATTGTCATTATACATAGTTTTATTCTGGGATTGAAATTACTGTTTGGCACTGATGCAGACATAATGTATTTGACAAAGTTGGCTGACAACTCGGAGAAAGGTCAACCATACTACCCACTTCATTGATTAAAGAATGCTACTTTCTCTTTTTGCCTAAGGACTCTTGAGTGCCTCCGCTGGCTCACAGTACTGGAGTGGTGGGAGGTAGAGGCCAGTGAGAAAAATCTTTCTGGCTTTGGACTTGTTTTTATACAGTAAGAGGTTTCTCTGAAGAGTGCCAGCATTCTTTGCGAAGAGCAGATGGGTAGGACAGAGTGGTGGTGCTGAAACACACTGCTGTGAATCTGAAAAAAAAAATCTAAAACTGGCTGGTGGATAGCTTCATTGAACTCCACCAGGTTGAGCTTGTGTTTCCTCTTTCCTCCACGTGTCTGTGTTGTCAGCGTACCATCGCCTGTCTGGTGTGTCACACAGCAGTCAGCCAACAATACGGCCTGCCTGTGAGGATCACCCCCGTGTGCACGTGTCAGACGTTAGTTATAGTGTCACACACACACACACACACACACAATGCTGCTTGATTGTCAGCCCTTTGTTCATAAATACAACGGCTCCTGAATGCTTTAGTCAGGTCCTGCCAGGGAGCTCTGAGGCTTTGCCATTAATATCATCTACTTACACAGAGCGGTTGGCATTCTCATGGGTGGACTCTGCTCTTTGCTATGACTTTAAAACAAAATCACTTTATGTGCTGCAGTTTCTATGAATGCTGTCCCCGAGTCTCATATTTCCTTTTTCAAGAATAACAATTACCTTTGGGGCTCATCTATATCAACTTTAAATAATATTATTTGATTTCTCTAAAGTGAACGCTTATTAGCTGTTATACAATCCATCCAGCACAATTTTTCCTCATGTGATTTCCTGATGCTGCGACTCTCTCTGCTTATCATTGTGATCTGCACTTAGCTGTTTGCAGGTTGTGAGATGCGTGCAGTTCCCCAATTCCCTTAAATACAAAACAGATATTAGAGATCTTTGCTGTTTGCAGTTAAAAGAATGTTAGGACCCTTGTGATCCTTCTGTATGCAGCACAGTTAATATTGCCAACATTTGACTTTAAAATAAACTATTTTAGAATTCTTGCTAATGCCTCAATGTGATATTCTTATGACGCTGTCTATTCACATATATTCAGGGCCTCAGATTTCATTGGTGAAATTGCAACTGATTCAAGGAGATGATTTATTCATAATTGAAGGTGTCAGTATGTTTTATTATTGTTGAATTCTTTAAGATTCTATTGCAAGAATCAGCATTTCAGTTTTGAAGGTATTTAGCAGTATGCTGTATAAACACATACTGTCATAATTTAACTCTGTGGTTAATGTTCTGGTGTCACTTTTTTTCATATTGTCACAAAAGTATGTAATCAACACTCTGTTTGTTGCACTGATCAATTTTTAATTTACTCTGCATGTAGGGCAGGTATGCAAAATAAATTTGTGGGTAATTTTAGATGTGTTCGCAGCTAGATGTCTGATCACTAAATAATGGAATGACATGAGACCTTTAGTAAAAGTGTGGGAATACCTCTCTAAAAGCCCTAGCCCAGCAAATATCCATATAATAATTCTGTGGGGCATTTTTTCCAGAGCCCATTAAGATGCTCTTGGCTCTGCCAAATTGGAAATAAGTCTCTTGCCAGCCTGTATACATCTTCAGAGGGAACAGTTAATGAGATGTGAGGGAGATTAGGCTGTGTGTGCTTGTGTGTGTTCATGTCTGTGTGTGTAGCAGTTTAGCCTCACTTTCCCAGTCTTTCTTTTGCTTTGCATCTCTATTGTCGTGGAAAATGACAAAAGTGTTTTGTTTTTCATTGGGCGAGACAGATTGTGTGCATGAACGCATCCAGATGAGTTTGATAATGAATCCTCAAGCTTTGTCAGATTTGGTGAATGAAAACATCTGACAGTTGTCTTGACCTGAAGAATGTGTCAATCCTCGGCAGGCATTCATGCCTGAAATGCATATGGTCTGCAATCTTCCTGGAAGCCTTGCTTAACACCATGTATGGTGTTTTCTGAGTAGTGTGAAAAGCTTCCGGCTAGCGTAGGAGACTGCTATTGCACTTTTTTCCAGTTTTCAATGTTCTGTTGGCCTAAATCAGTAATGGAGGGTGGGATTAAGGATCTCTACCCTCTCAAGCCTTGAGAAAATAACAGCATGAAGTTAAAGGATGGGTGTGATTATATGTTTTGGGATTAGAAGAGAGAGCATAGAAAATAAGCAAATAAATAAATGTACTTAATAAAGTAGAGCATACAGGCAGGGAGTGCATCCTTGACCAACCATGTGTTGATAACATGACTTCAGTTGTACCTATGTCAGATGAGAGGAGCTCTGGGATACAAGGAGGGAGTCGGATAGGATGTTGTAATAGAAGGAAAAGTCACATGTGGTATTCCTCCACTGGGTAAAGTGTTTCCCCTAGGATTTCTCTGTCAGTGGGTGAGGGTGGTGCAGGAATGCTGTTGAGGGTCATATAATTGTTGACATATGGGAATAGTTGTTGGGTATAAATGATTATAGGCTTTTCTACTAATGTCTATGTAAGGGAGACCCTTAGGATTGAACTGAAGCCATATAACATATACTGTTTACTACACAGACAACACTAATCACTTTGTCTATTTTCACCCTCTAGGCAAGAGAGTGTTAGTGGTTTTCCAACCATTATTTATTATGTATGTTGGAGAAGCAGGGCGTTCTGTTGTGTTTATTGCTATGGTCTTTTTTCTTTGCCCACAGAGCCTTTTTGCCTCTGGAGGGAAGTCTCTGAATAGAAGTCCCAAGCTTGACACCAATGATAAGGCTCAGAGAGATGAGAGCCACACAGTGCTTTGGGAAAACCCATGTCATTTCGAGGTGTCAAGGATGCAAATACATTTCACACTGGGGACTTTTTATTTTTGTTTTTCAGACACAGGCAAGTGCACATGGCTGAGGTGATTTGCTAAATAAGTTGCCCCTCAGAGAGTTCGAAGTAAACAAGCATCAAGCACAGATAAACATGGTGTGGCAAAATTGTCATGGAAACATCAGATGATGTCAACAAATGCAGACAGCGACTGTGGCATTGGCGTTACAGATTTGACAATGATGCTGTTGTTGTTGTTACATAGAAAGTTTCCACCCCTGAAAGACCTCCGTGGTGGTTTCACTGAAGTGAAAACCGTGTGGCGTTTTTGATGTTTCAGAATCAATAGTGCAGATGCTCCAACATGCAGACACTTTTTAGTACAAACAAAACAGTAATAAACAAACAAACAGTGCATCAATGGCTAACTTTAAGGCCTGCTAACATCATTCAGTACTCTAAATATAGGCATACTTTAGTCACAGCGTTGTTGTAGCAAGAAATTGAATATTTGGATATTGTAACACTTTTAACTCCAGTTGGAATAAAAAAGGCAAGGATTGAATAACAAGGGGAACTTTTTTGTAAATGTCATGAATCAGAATCAGCTTTATTGCCAGGTATGTGTACACATACGAGGAATTTCACTCTGGATTGTACAATGCTCACGATAATAATAATAATAATAATAATAGTAATAATCTTTATTTGTAGAGCACTTTTCAAAAACAAGTTACAAAGTGCTTTAACAAGTGTAAAGACAATAATACCCAAAAGACAATAATACAAAAACAATAAAAGATAAAAGCAAGAAAACATTGAAAAGACTAAAATACACGTTTAAGATAAATATGAAATAAGTAAAACCGAATAAAAAAAGACGATCAATAGATTTTTGGGTCAAGCAAGTAAAAGGGCTGTTGCAATAATCCAGGCGTGATGAGATGAAGGCTTGTAAAATGATCTTGGTGTCCTTAAAAGTTAACATAGATCAAATTTTTGCTGTATATATAAGTTGATAAAAACATGATTAAACAAGCTTTGTGGTGTGCTGCTCAAAATTTTAATTACTATCAAACCAAACACCAAGGTTCTTTGCCACAGGCTTAATGTGATTTACTAGGGAACCAGCAGATGGCAGTATTTGTTTTGCCATCTGCTGGGACCCAATGACCAAGATTTCTGTTTTGTCTGAGTTCAGCTGGAGGAAATTATTTGACATCCATTTTTTAACTTCACAAAGGCAGTTGTTAAGTGAACTCAGCATTCCAGGGTCTGTGGATTTGACAGGCAAGTACATTTGTGTGTCATCAGCATAAATATGAAAAGAAATACCATGTTTATGGATAATATGTCCAAGGGGAAGCAGATACAAGGGAAAAAAATGGGTCCTAAGACCGACCCCTGAGTCACACCATATTTAACTGGACAGAACGAAGAGACATAGTTGTTTACAGACACGCAAAACTTCCTATTTGACAGGTAGGATGAAAACCATTCTAGGGCAGTACCAGAGATCCCCACCCAGTGCCTCAGTCTGTCTAACATGATGTTGTGATCAATGGTGTAAAAAGCAGCACTAAGGTCCAGGAGTACCAGGACTGAGCACATGCCTTCATCAGCAGACATTAAAGGGTCATTGGTGACTTTAAGCAGGGCAGTCTCAGTGCTGTGGTACTTCCTAAAACCAGATTGAAACTTTTCAAATAATTTATTATTTTCCAGTACAGTGAGCAATTGTTTTGACACAATTCTTTCTAAAATCTTTGCAATAAAAGGCAGTTTTGAAATTGGTCTAAAATTTTGTGGGAGGGAGGGATCTAAACCAGGTTTCTTTAAAAGTGGGTTCACGCAAGCTGTTTTAAAATAATCAGGGACACAACAAGTAAGCTGCCAGGGAGCTGCTAAAAACAGAGATCATATGGGGCCCAACAACAATCCATTACTTTCAGTAAAAACTTTGTAGGTATTACATCAAGTGGGCTGACTTAAACAATAACACAATAATACAGTAATAAAATCAAATACAGGCTACAGTATACAGAACACATATACACACTATAAATAAAACAGACAGATTGAGACAATAGTGCAATGAACAGAGTGCAAAGGATGCAGGAGTAAATTATTATTACCATTATTGTTATTATTATGTACATTTCGGAGGTGGATGTGATATACAGGTGCACATACACATACAAGTATACATACATGTACACAGTGTGATGAGTGCAAAGAATGCTGGAATAAATAAGTATTATGTGCAGGTGTTATGTACAAATGTACTTTGACGAGTAGGCTGCTAATATTCTACAATTGTGTTAGTGTCAACAAATCCCATGCAAAGACCAAAACAAACTGTGCGTTTCTCAACACCTTCAAACACCTGCACATGCATCCTGTTCATAGACTTTAGTTCCACCTTTAACACTTTTAACCCATTTAAACTATTTACTACACTCTTGGATATGATCATTGACACAGGATATGCCACGTCCTATATATGCCACAGGATCACAGAGGGTGAAGGTTAATAACATAACCTCACACGCTCTCACCCTCAGTACAGGAGCTCCTCAGGGCTGTGGTCTCACCCCTTTGGCTATTTCCCTTTACACCGCCCACTTTACATCCACAGACACTTTAATGAGAACAATAAAGTATGCGGACGACACAACCATTGTAGGCCTCATTTCAAACAATGATGAAACCCAGTACTGCATGGAGGTGGACCAAGCTGTCACATGGTGTTCAAACAATGACCTCCAGCTCAACACAGCCAAAACCCAGGAAGACATTATTGACTTTAGACATAGGCCATTTCCCAAAACACCTATACAAATAAACGGCAACCCAATCACCATGACTGACTCCTTTAAATTCCTAGGAACACACATTAGCAATAACTTGAATTGGACAGCACAGCACTGAACACATCATTGCAAAAGCTCAACAAAGACTACACTTCCTCAGGCAGCTTAAAAAATACCGGTTCAAGCATCAACTCCTTGTTCTACTCCGCTATCATCAAGTCCATTATTACATCACTGATCATAATATAGTATGGTAGCACAGACAGCCAAACAAAGAAAAAACTACAGCGGACTGTCAACAAAGCATGCAAGATCATAGGCAAACCACTGCCCTCAGTTGATTCCCTCTGTACACGTCGGACTGTAAAGCGAGCAATGAAAATCATCTCCGACCCTTCACATCCTGCTCACCATCTCTTCTAGCTCCTTCCCTCAGGGAGACGCAAAAAGTCACTCTCCACCAAGACCAAATGCTTCACAAACAGCTTTTTCCCCATAGCCATCAGGACTCTGAAGGACTGTCTTTAATTTAGTTTCCTTCTCATACACTATGCGCTATACTATACACAATTTTATTTTGTATTGTGACATGTTGTGAAGTGGATTGTCTATTTGTTGTTTGTATTGGATGCACGTAATGCAGCGCTTAAAGAACATACTGTACCGAAAACAAATTCCAAAGGCATTGTCGTGTGGCTAATAAAACAATCAAATCTAATATAATCTAATAGTAGGTGAAGTAATTTCCCCCTCGGTAATATGTTGGGGCTCAACAGCGCAATATGCAGTATTATCGCATTTTTCTTCAATGATGTAATTTGGTGCCATATAGCATAGTAAGAGTGTCTGTGGATCTCACCTCACTGCACAGCGAGCCACTAACAGCAGCTTTATGGTCGGAGCACGCTAGCTGCTGGGTGCTAGGTGCAACAACATTGCCAAGTAAACTCATTTTTGTACTTTGACCGTGTCTTTTTTACACGTAACGTTAGCTATATCGTTACCTTCAGGGCACCGCAGCAACTCACACACCAACACCAACTCATTCACTTCACACAGCTGTTGGCTCAGTGCATACAGCGCTCATAACAGAATTATTTACCACAATTCACATTTTACTCGTCTTATTACTTCTCATGGTACGTAGTAATCATCCGCTCATACTGCCTCTCTCACTCGGTCTGTCGTCTGATGGGGCTTATCTACCCTAACCAATCACAAGCCTGCCGTGCCTGATATAACCAAACAGAAACATTACTGAACAGAGTGACTTTAACTGACAGATTGTTCTTCAAACCAAACCTAATATTGAACATAAAAATAAAGCAATTTATGGAAATAAAATAAAATAACAAGGCTCAATTCTGTGCGGTGCTTGCCATTCTCCACAGTAGGTTTGACCAATAGCGCGGCATCTCAATTTTACGGTTATTGCAATAGCCCCATCTAATTCAATTCCCTATCATCTCTGTAGTTCTCAGCCACTTGCCCATTCTTTTCTACAATGCAAAAAATTAAACAATGGATATATATGGCACACAGGAATACGCTATAACAGGCTTTGGCTACACAGACAATAATTGTTAGTGGCATTGTTGGTTGAAGTCCTTTTTATGAGATTTGTTGGAAAATGTACAGTTGTATGTCACCAAATTTATCCTTTAACACTCTCAATTGATTCTGGTCCCTGTCGATAGTTTTTATTGCAACTTTGCATTGCATTTTCCTATTTCTAGAGAAAATCAATTGATTCTGTCATGTTGACCAAATAAAAATCTGTGACACTGCCCAGTACTCCATGTCCCGGGGCGCAAAAGCAATGTCACATTCTCTCCAACCCAGGCAGCGCCCCACCTAGAAAGTGAAATCAACTTACAGCTGAGTTGAGAGTTCTGTTTCATTCTTCTTGACTGCCACAGATGGTAGAAATCTGGTTACCACACACCATTTCTGGTGGTCATCCAGGATTCAGACAACTGTAGTTACATACGTTTTGAGGCTCTAGATTTGAATACATGTACTGAAAATGGGCTAAAGCATAGAACACCCTCCGTCCTTAGACCCTCGATTGGGATATGGGAAAACTCCCCCCAAAACCCTTTCAAAAGGGAAATACTCGGTGACTAGACTGAGACATTTCTGATGCTATGTGGGTGCTTTTGTAAGTTTTGTAGTATTTTGCTGTGAAGTAGTGGAAGTTTGGTTCAGGATATTCTATGATAAAGAAAAAAGGGCTTTGTGCTGTCAGTAAGCTGCCTACGTAAAGTTGTGTGTTGATCCTACTTCTCTCATTTCTAATAAATGAGTTACAGGTCTCATGCACTTGATCACCATAACATTTGCAAATACAACAGCAGCAAAAACTACTCTTAACCCAAGTATTCCGTAGCAGCATAGTGCAGTGTTTACCTCAAATGTGCAATCAGTAAACTAGTATTCACATTCAATAACTTTGTTAGCAGCGTCGCGGTAGGCTTAACAAGAGAGTTCCAACTGCATGACTGCCTCTCTCAGGTGAATAAAGGAATAATGGCTCACAAAGGAACAAGACAATAGAAACCCACAGTGCAACATTCCTAAAATACAGATTTGTTGTAAATTGTGTTTTCAAAGAGCCGTTGTTAGCCAGAACAAGACATGCAAGGAAATCATGTTGTTGCAGTTATAAATTAGGAAATTTATACCGATTACATGAGTTCATGACCCAGTTTAGTGTGATCTCGTTTGGCGCTTTGTGGTGGAGAGACTAATTGGAGATCTTTATTATTTTTATGTTAATGGAAAAATGTAGAGGGCTGATCTTAACCCCGGGTCACATTTCTGGGCTTTAATTATAACATTAAATAATAGGCTTTGCAGTAAAATGCCTTGGGGGATATAATGACACTCCCGCATGTGTCAGGGGTCTGCTCTGTGTTCCTTCACCCTGCATTGCCTCATTTCCTTTTCACTCTGGTTTGGGCACTGTGTTCCTTTTTACTCTGTGATCTGTGAGAGCCAAAGTTCTACTGATGTTAATGGATTTTATGATGATTGATTCCTGCAAAAATGATCAGATGTACTTGAAAACTGAAGAAGGCAAAAGAGGTTTTGCAATTGAGATATTAAATACTATAAAAATGCTTCAAATTCAGCATGCACTATTTTATTACAGTGGCTTATAATACTGTAGCTCTGTATACCGGATGTATTTTGCAAGTATGATGGTGTATGATATTGTATTTTTTGATAAAATTGGCTTGTAATGAAGCATTTTGGACGTATGACTTGCAAAGTGCTATAGAACGACATCACAATTCATCTGGAACTAAAGAAGTACAGCAGGGGTGAACCAACAGTTCATTTAAATCACCTCCCCTTGCAGCTGATGAGAGTGTAGAGCAGTCTTGCAGGAAAAGATATCTAGGCTCACACCACTGACTTGAACGGGCCCACATACTGCATCTCTGGGGAGCCTTGTCGTTATGACAAATGTGACAAGCTCACATAACCTTAATGCCAGGAGAGGACCCGTTTGAAGTCTTGCCATCCTGAGAATGTTGATGAGGCTTGAGAAAGAACATCTCCAGCCTCCGTGGTTTCAGTTTCATTAATTCAAGGCCTGTTGGAAAGGAGGTGCAGCATTTTGGAAAAGGCTTATTGAGACTGATGTGCTGACGAGCCAGTCCATGTCCAGTGTTTACATCTTTGGGACCCTTGAATTTCCTCATGTGTCAAATGAAACATCTGCCATTGTGATGCTTCTTGGCTCGTCCTTGTTCTTTGGCTCCTCGAGGGTGCTAGAATCTGAAAAGAAGCCAGCCTCATCTCTTGCTCCCAGAACCCTGCTGTTTCCTGTCCCCTGTGTAAGCTGCCGGTAAATGAGGGGGCTGGTCATCTCACACCCTGGGGCTCTACCGCGGGCTCTTCAGACCACCAGCTGTTGTGTTTAGGACTGAGTCATGCACCAGTTAGCATGATGGATCCAGAGCATCAGTGCAAGGCTTTAACCTCACCGTATGTGTCCTCCTCTTTCCTCCTTGTCTCTAATATTAAGCAAGTGTGCTGAAAAATTGAAAAGAAATACAGTAGTACAATTGTTTATACCAAACATCTTGAAGACAGGAGTTGGCTATATTTTATAACTGTCAACGCAATAATAAATCACCCTCAAGATTTTTATTGAGCAAGAACTTATGCACATAGTTAGCATGACCGAAATTGTGAATCCTGGGCCATTGGTTCCCTGCTTTCAGGTGTTTTCAGCTGCTGGACATTCGCCCAATTTCCATACAGTTGGGAAAACTGCACCATACGTTCAGCATGCACATTTTAGCCCATATGACTGCAGGGCTTACTAACAGGATGTGATGTTATCAAGTGGAAGTAAAGCAGGTTATGCTTCACCTTTTTCCTAAAATGTTACTTCCTAGGCTACGTAAAGCAGATCACTTTAAATCTTTGAATGTTTTACCGGTTTTGCTGTAATAGGACAGAAAGCAGCTGCAGAAATAGGAAATGATTTGGAGACTAATTCAAGTTGTACATGCATCAGTTTATCCGGCCGGCAGTTAATTTCCTGGAATTCCAATTTCCTGGAAGCAGTATTTGCCAGTGTAGACTCGGTACATACCAAGCTTGAAAAAACATCAGTTGAAAAGAAGTTGGAGGTTTGAGTTCATCTTCATCACTTCACTGTGGCCACTTCCTTTTTCACAATTCCTCCCTGTCACATTATCCATAATGATTCACCACATTTATGTAACAAGGATTTACAGTGAATAGACTGTGCACATGACTCTTCACATGATTCTTCACAATCTGTTGATAGGAGATCAGGTCAGTCAATTTTAGTTTTCTACTTGACACATTTGTAGGCTTTTCACAAGAATGGGTTTGGCACTGAGAGCTCTTTTCTATTAAGTCTCATCTGATTTAAGTCTTCCAGAAAAGCATTAGATTTATAAATAATGTTTAATCGCTTTGATCATTCGTTGAAGGACAAATAGGGTCAGAAATTTCAACTGATGTCATAATTGTGTCATTTAATACATGATTAAGATTTTGTGTTTTTTTTCAATGTATGATTCTAATACCTCATTTACCTCATGTTTAAATGAAGCTTTGATGCGCATGAAGTTAGTCGTTAAATATTTCAGGAAGAAGTAATAACAGAATGCTTAGTACAGTGAAATAATCATGAATTAAACTCCTGCATAAGATAAATGCTTTAGTCAAGCTAGTATTCACAAAATATAGATTTTTTTTCCCCCCACAGAATTTGGCAGTTTGAAATGACTGTGATGCACATGATTCCTTATCTTATGATGTTTTTCAACACAACGGTAAAAAGAGGGTAAAAATAAGCTCCAGCCAGCCGGGGATTCCTATAATTCAAATACGTCCTTATTAGACTGTGTGTAACACCTCTTCCCATGGGTATGATTTGGAAATTCATGTGCCATTATGTTGTTTCCACATACAGGGTTCACGCCAGACTCGAGTGTAAATTCTGTTTGGGAAATTGGACACAGGTATTACCCATGACAGAGGCATGAAGCTACACAGTATATTGTAGGTCTGCTTTAATAGACTGCATGCATGACTGGAGCTAGCGGCCATGAACTCCAGTGAAGTGTTTGACTTCTACGATGACTTACCTTTTGATATTTACCATAAGAGTTTCCAACCTGGTAGCACGCATATTGGTTTTCAATACTTAGGGCCCTATTTAAATGATGGTCTGAAGTGCATGGTGCATGTAGGTGCATTTAGGGCGTGTCCAACTTTTGCTAGTTAAACGTTGCATAATCTAGGCGCAAAGGGGTAGTATTTAGTCTCTTAATTAATCATAGGTATAAATTAAAACAATCAATGTCTGTTGTTCTCCCAAAGACAAGTGCACATGTAAAAAAGTGTGAAACAGACTTGCAGAGAGAGAGAGCTCATGTGAACGAGCGAGAGAGGGAGTGTGCGAGTATGGACAAAAGTGTCGATGTGATATAAAAACTCTCTTGGATCATGAAGCCTTATGTTACTATACAGTTCAGTGGTTTATCAGTGAAGTGCATGAACTACACTGCAGACTGGAGTCTGTCTTAACAGTGACAAACAGACCGATAGTTCTACATTATATACGCCTCCTATGACACGTCTATATGATGTATTTTATAAACTCTGAGTGAATACACGAGCAGTGTGCGCAGGTAGGTAGGTAGACAGGCAGGTAGATCAGCCAATCATTTAATTTTGTCCGAACGAATAAAGGCTGGGCTAGTTACAGTACTGTGACTGCCACAGGTAGATTTTTTTCATTTTTGTGTCAGATTTATTGATTGTTGTCTGGATGTAAACGAAACTTTAAGAAATAAAATAAATAAATTGTCACGCTTGTCCCTGTTTTAAAGGTGCTTTTAAGGTGAATTCCACATTCATGTCATATTGGAGTAATAACTGTAATACTGTTATGAAAAAAAAGTGAGCCAGGTGTCAACTTACACAGCAAATCTGAAGGGTACTTCCTGTCTAATAATAAATTATCCATCCATCGTCAACCGCTTATCCTGCATACAGGGTCGCGGGGGGGCTGGAGCCAATCCCAGCTTACATTGGGCGAAAGGCGGGGTACACCCTGGACAGGTCGCCAGTCCATTGCAGGGCCACATATAGACAGACAACCACTCACACTCACATCCACACCAAAGGACAATTTCGGAGACACCAATTAACCTAGCCTGCATGTCTTTGGAAAGTGGGAGGAAGCTGGAGCACCCAGAGAAAACCCACGGGGAGAACATGCAAACTCCACACAGAAAGACTGGGGCAACTGGGGTTTGAACCCATGACCTTCTTGCTGTGAGGCGACAATGCTAACCACTGCACTCCTTTCTCCTAGGAGGTTTCAGGATATATGCTGAGGCAAATCGAAGGGTATGTGTGGAGGTCTGTGGGGTGAAGATGGCTTCAGTCTTTGAGCTGTTTAGCTGTAGAAAGTTTTGCTTCATCCACACCTTTACCTCCTCCTGGCATGTGGTCAGAGTGGATGATGGCAGGGCAGCAGAGGGGGTTGGGTTTGTCCTGAGGTAGAGTTCGCATCAGCATAGCAGTGGAATGAAATTCCATGCCGGCTGATGACATGGCCAAGGCGGAGCATGTAGAGAATAAACGGGGGGGGGGGGCCGAGCACTGAGCCTTGAGGGACACCACAGGTGACATTATGTGTCAGGGATTTAGACTCTCCCAAGGCGACATGCTCAGTTCTCCCGGTGAGGTAGGATGAGAACCACTCATGGACAGAGTCAGAAAGATCGATAGTGGAATGTAGACGGGGAAGGAGGATGTTGTGGTCCACAGTGTCGAAAGCTGCAGTCAAGTCTAGGAGGATAAGAAGAGATGGGGAGCCAGAGTCAGCAGTCATCAGCAGGTCATTTGTGACCCTGACCAGGGCTGTTTCTGTGCTGTGGCCTGTGCAGAAACCAGACTGAAATTTCTTAAACAGGTTATTTGTTTTAGATGGTCCTGAAGCTGTGTGCAGGGGTGGAAATTAACACCCGCCAAGTGTCAAATGCGGGCAAATTTTGCGTTTGGGGGCCAAATGTTGGAAGGCTACCCGCCACATTGGCGGGTAAACTATTCGGTACGATATCGCCATGTAATAGCTTTTTAACGGTACCTAACAGCGCTGGTTTTTGTCGTGTGTCGCACTTAAATTTTTCCCCACTGTACCAAGGGATCTAAAATTGTGTAACACACGGATTAGTTCATTTTAGGTTACTTGTGTCTGATTGGCGTACATATGTAAGGGGGTGCGTTAGGGGATTGAAGTCGGGGTCAGGAGCTGTCAAGTCGTGCTTGGAGTGAGTGCCTGGGGTTTTTTTGCATTTAGCTAGCTAGTTACCACTATAACGTGCATACCTGTCAACCCTCCCGGGAAAACCCCCGGGCTTTTCCCATATTTTACCGTTCCCTCCCGGTATCCCCCCGTTAAAATATCTCCCCGTAAATCTTCCGTTTATTTATACCCGCTGTTTGCTACGTTCCCCTCCGTTAAAGCCAGTAGCAGCATGTAGAACAGCTCACAGCACCCGCAAATAAAACAAGAAGAAAAAGAAAAGCAGCGCAACGGGTACAGGACGGATGATGCGTTGCTAAACAGAGTATTTCACATGCATTTGCCCATAAAACAGAGACGTGCGAACCAGAAAGACAGTCATTTTTGTGCATGAATGGTTGTGATGTTTTTGTTAGTACTTACTAACTTAGTACATTAATAAATTACAGTTTATGTACAATGTATACAGTTTTTCTTGCACAAAGATTTAATAAATTAATATAGTAGTGATAAACTTTATATGAAAGTTTAATGAATATAGTTGGGGGTTGGGGGGGTTGAGGCTGAAGCAGAGCATAAAATAAAATAAATTAATGAGGAGGTTTAACTTGAATGATAAAGAATGATTAAGAGTGAGCAGTGATGAGATTTAAGTTGAATGATTAATAAGCATCTTGTAAGTTTATAAAACAATTTATGTTTATGTGATGTCTTAAGTACATTTTATAGCAATACATTTTTAATGTGCTTCAAATTTCAATCTGGTGCCGTCTTTAAGTTTGTATTCGACAGAATACCTTATTATCTCCATTAAAAGTACTGAAACAAATGTTTTATGTGACATAAAAAGGCAAGTTATTATTTTGGCCGGTAAAAAATATGTTTGGTTGATGGATTTTTTCATCTGCCAGTCCCATTGGCAGGTGAACCAAAAAGTTAATTTCCACCCCTGGCTGTGCGGCAACTACTTTTTCCAGCACCTTGGAAAGGAATGGAAGGTTGGTGATAGGCCTGTTGGGGGATATTTATCTTTCCCAGACATACAAAGATTCACTAAGTGCACAAACATATGTGTAAACAGTCAATTGGATAGTGGTTCAAATCAAGACACTTACCTAAGTTAACCTAAAGTCACGTTGTGTGTCATTCTGTCAGTCTGTCTGTACAGAAACAAAATAAAGATAATCTCGACCTTGGCTTACCAAAGAAAGGGAAAGCAGAGATTCATGGTCAAGGCAGAGAGGAGAGACAAAATCTTTCTTACTGTTTTTGAGAGTCACCTTTGGCTTACTTTATTTCAGCAGTTGACCCTATCATGACCTGAGGAAAATCTGTGTCATAGTAGCCCCAAAATTCCTCCATGCTTACTTATACAGAAGCGCTCCAAAACCAAACAAACAAACCAACTTTAATGGATATAGTGTTACATGGCAATGCACTTTATTCATAACCCTCACATAACCATGACTGCAATCATACAACTGTATTACATTGTCCAGTGATGTGAATGCCTGCAATTCATAAAGATTTGAATCTTTCCCATCTTCACCATCCACTCCATATGACGCCTACAGTTTTCTTTTTGATTGAAGACATGCTGAACTTCCTGTAAGGCAAGGCAAGTTTATTTGTATAGTACATTTCAACAAGGCAATTCAAAGTGCTTTACATAAAACATAAAAGCAACAAAGGGAAATTGAAAAATAAAACACATTATAAAAACAGGATATAAAAACAGGGTAAGACAGGCCAGTAAAAGTTACAGTGCAGTGTACAATCAGGGCACTGAAAATCTAAAAACAAAGACAATGAAAGCCGGACATTACAGTGCAGTGAAAGGTACCAATCTACGTCTTTAATTTAATTAAAAGCGGTGGTAAAAAGAAAAGTCTTCAGTCTTAATTTAAAAGAAATGACAGTTTCAGCAGATCTGCAGTTATCTGGGAGTTTGTTCCAGATATGCGGAGCATAATAACTGAACGCTGCTTCTCCATGTTTAGTTTTGACTCTGGGGACAGAAAGCAGACTTGACGACCTGAGAGGTCTGGATGGTTCATAACGAAGCAGAAGATCAGAAATGTATTTTGGCCCTAAACCACTCTGTGCTTTATAAACTAAGCAGGATTTTAAAAACAATTCTCTTGACATACAGGAAGCCAATGTAAAGACCTCAGAACTGGAGTTATGTGATCCACTTTTTTGGTCTTAGTGAGGACTCAAGCAGCAGCGTTCTGAGTCAGCTGCAGCTGTCTAATGGATTTCCTAGGGAGCCCTGTAAAGACACAGTTACAGTAGTCGAGTCGACTGAAGATAAATGCATGGATAAGTTTTTCCAGGTCCTGCTGAGACATAAGTCCTCTAATCCTTGATATATTTTTCAGGTGATAGTAGGCTTTGTAATTGTCTTAATGTGGCTCCTCAAATTCAGGTCCATGACTACACCAAGATTTCTGACTTGGTGTGTGGTTCTTATCATTACCAATTGAAGCTGAGCACTGACTTCCAATCATTCCTCCCTGGCTCTAAAAACAATAACTTCAGTTTTATCTTTGTTCAATTGAAGAAAATTCTGGCACATCCAATCGTTGACCTGCTCAATACAGTCACTCAGTGCCTGTATGGGATCATAGTCCCCTGGTGATATTATGTAAATCTGTGTGTCATCTGCATAATTATGTTAAACAAAAGAGGCCCCAAAATGGAGCCTTGGGGAACTCCACATGTCATTTTTCTTAGCTCAGATGTGTAATTACCTATAAACACAAAGTAGTCCCTGTCTTTTAAATAGGATTCAAACCAGTTTAGTACTGTGCCAGAAAGTCCAACCCAGTTTTCAAGTCTGTCTAGTAATATGTTGTGGTCGACCGTGTAAAATGCAGCACTGAGATCCAGTAATACTAAGACTGAAATTCGGCAACAGTCTGTGTTTAAATGGATGTCATTGAAGACCTTAACAAGAGCCATCTCAGTGCTGTGGTGTGGTCAAAATCCTGATTGGAAAACATCAAAACAGTTATTTAGTGCCAAAAAAGCACTAAGCTGTTGAAAAACAGCTTTTTCAATGATTTTACTTAAAAATGGGAGATTTGATATGGGCCTGTAACTGTTCATTAGTGACCTGTCTAGATTGCTCTTTTTTAAGAGTGGCTTAATGACTGCAGTTTTCAGGGCCTGTGGGGAAAAAACCTGAGAAGAGAGACATGTTGACAATTTGTAGTAGATCTGAGGCCATGCATTTAGAAACATTTTTGAAAAAAACTGTTGTAAATATATAGAAGAATATCAAGGCAGCAGGAGGAGGATTTCATTTGTTGTATTATGTCCTCCAGGTTTTTATGGTTAATAGAATCAAATTGTCTCATGCTATATGAATTGTTTTTAAGTGGACACAGGGACAAGGCATATCCTGTTACTGACATGGAGGCACTGATTGCTTGTCTAATTGTTTGAATTTTGTCTGTGAAGAAGGAGGCTAATTTATTGCAGGCCCTGGTGGATAGAAGTTCAGAGGCTACAGACACAGGAGGGTTGGTTAGCCTGTCGACAGTAGCAAACAGGGCACGTGCATTGTTAGTGTTTTGGTGATGATGTCAGAGAAGAAAGACCACCTTGCATTTCTCGCGAAATGCGAAGTCTCTCTTTATAGAAGTCATAATGAACCTGGAGATTTGTTTTACGCCATCTGCGTTCAGCTTTTCGACACTCTCTTTTTTGAGTTCTAACCAGCATGGCATTTCTCCGTGGAGATCTTCTCTTACCAGAGACCACCTTTACCTTGGCTGGTGCAATGGCATCAATAACATTTGTAATTTTAGAACTGAAATTATCTACAAGCTCATTTACTGAGACCCATGAAAGGGCGGGTGTCGAAGGGAAAGCGTGAATAAATTTTTCACTAGTGTTCTCAGTGATATGCCGTTTTGTAATTGCCTCTGTTTGTATATTTGTGTGCACAGAGATAGCACTAGAGCCCGACCGATATGGGTTTTGGGGGGCCGATGCCGATATTAAAGTGAAAAAGACCTGATTTATGAGCCGATATTTTGATTTTAAGAATGATTTGGATAGTAGACCCCTTTACTGCATAAACTACACTTAGAACAGGCCGATATTGAAAGCTGATATGTATTTGGGCTATAAAACCTTTTCCTAAATGGATTATGTTAATAAAATCGATTACAGTCTCAAAAAGTGAACAACAATTGCACATCAATAAATATTTGCTACTGGAAGGTGCAACTTTTTCAGCCGTCTGTAAACAGAGAGAGTGAGAGAGAATAAGCATGTGTATTTCACTTTACCCATAATGTGCCATAATTTCAATGTAGCACATACACATCTAGTTTTACCACCAGTTTTTACCCTTTACCAGCACTGTTTAATTCTAACCAAATCTACATGAAACCATTTAGCCACCATCGGTATAAATCATGCTGTCTAGGATAGAGTGAGCTGCTGTTGAATGCATCTAATACTACAGGAATGTCTACGAGGACCTGTAACTTTGAGATTTCATTTAACTAACGTTATAACTACAACCAGAGCCGTTACGGCTCTGATTACAGCATTTCACATCTACGTCACAAAAAGAGGAGCTACAGGAAGTCATGTAAGATTCTTGTTCAGCTTGTTTATTTACATGTCCGCTCTGGTTTAATCATTTCAGACACGCCGACTAACTGCAGACAGGTGGCTCGCAGATATATTTAGAATACGTCAGAAACTATAGTTTAACGGCTCATTAATGTTAGCGTTCCTCCACTGATAAACACAGCATTAGCTTTGTGGCTAATTTAGCAACGGGCAGCGTTTGCTGCTGTAACGTTACCTGACTTTAGAGAATATTTAGAAGTGATGAACTAGGGACAAATGTGGACCATTCACTAGAACTGCCACACTGTTTGAAATAAATGTACAGTTATGTCTGTCCAGCAGCGTAACTTTCAACACCCAACTTCCGTAACATTATCCAATCCACTTTATTAACTGAGGTCCAAACGCAATGACCTCATTTTTTGTTTCGTTTAAATTTTAAAAATTAAAAGACATCCAGGCTTTAATATCCTTGAGACATTTAAGTAGAGGAGTCAGGGAACTGTTTGCATTTCTTCTCAGGGGTAAGTAGATTTGCGAGTCGTCCTCATAAAAGTGGTAGGAAATACCATGTTTTTTTTAAATTTCAGAGAGAGAGAAGGTACAAGGAGAACAGTAGTGGTCCAAGAACTGAGCCCTGAGGAACTCCACAGAGAAGGGGGGCAGTAGATGACGTAGAGTCACCAAGTTTTACAGAAAAACATTGCTCAGATAAATACGATCTGAACCACTGCAGGGCAGTGTCTCAGATACCTAAACAGTGCTCTAGGTGAGAGATGAGAATGTCGTGATCTATTGCGTCAAAAGCAGCAGTAACGTCTAAAAGCACAAGAATAGCAGAGTCACCACAGTCTGTAGTTAGTAAAAGATCATTAAAAACTCTTAAAAGTGCAGTCTCGGTACTATGAAAAGCTTTAAAACCAGATTGAAAAATTTCCAAAATACCGTTTATTTCTAAAAAGGATTGTAGTTGTGCAATTACAGTTTTTTCTAAGATTTAATACAGTTAAACTGCTGTGAGCTGGTAGGAAGCCGGGAGATGGTAGTAAAGGGTTAGCAAGTCATGAATGTTTTCAGGAGAGAAGTGACTGGGTCCAATGAAGGTTAAAGTCAAGGCCAACTGGACTTGGTTGAAGATACTGGAAGACGTTTCGTCCCTCATCCAAAGGACTTCTTCAGTTCTGGATCTGGGTCTGTTTTTATTATAATTATTAAAGTCATGTAATTAACTTGACAAACGACCGACTCACCGCTCACACAGCCCTCTGCGTGTTTCTAAATGCTGTGTGTAACTCTGGTTGATTGTTTTCTTCTGTGGTTTTTGTGTTGAGGCTGCGTAGTTAACAGGGGAGCTGCAGCTGGTCGCCCTCTGATGGGCAAGCTATGCAACACCCATGACATGAGTGAAGGATCTGACTCTAGGTTTCTTTTTTAATAGTCATATATATGCTGTTATAAACGGCTGATGCCGATTAAATGCAATTAGCTCATATCAGTTGGACTCTAGATAGCACTCTCAAAGAAAACACAGGAATGATCAGAGAGAGCAACATCAGTCACCACAACCTTGGAAATGTCCAGACCCTTGGAGGAGACCAAGTCCAAAGTGTGCCCCTTATTGTGTGTGGGCTCCGTCACATGTTGAGTCAGTCCATAATTATCAAGAACACAATGCACATTTTTTTAGTCCGTCTGTCCTGGGGGTTGTCAACATGGATGTTAAAATCACCAACAATATCTACACAGTCAAAGTCAATACAGATTATAGACAGCAGTTCACCAAAGTCATCAAAAAAGTTTGCACAGTATTTAGGGGGCTTGTAGATATTTAGAAAAATAGCTTGAGAAGAGGAATTCAGATGAAGAGCCACATATTCAAAAGAAGCAAAATTCCCATAGGACATGTTTATGCATTGGAGGGAGTCATTAAACAAAATGGCAACTCCACCTCCTCTCTTATGCACTCTAGCTTCACTCATAAAACTGAAGTTGGGAGGGTTAGACTCAATAAGGACAGCTGCACTGTTATCTTGATCCAACCAAGTTTCAGTTAAAAACATGAAATTAATTAATTATAAAATAATTGATTAAATTTTTTTTTCCTGCGACCTTTAAGTGTGTTAAAAACATTATCTGGCCCACTTTTTTCGACAAGCTATGGCTTTACTAAATTTGCAAATATGTTGAGTGCTTCCTGTTTCTTAATACATTCACTATTCTTTTTCTGTTACCTATCAAGACAGGAATTGAGAAGGCTACCAGCACACTGGGCCCCGGCTTGTCCTGGGAAGAGTCATGAGTGCTATTTTCCTTGTAGCCTTTACCCAGCACATATCAGTCAGAGCTTGCTGGGCTTTTCCGCCATTGCGGAGTGGGAGGACAGGTTGGGCGCTGTGTTTGTGACACACATCTCAAACCTGGCTGAGGACTTAGAGCCAGTGGTGGAGGTGGACGTTGAGGGGGGTTTATGGTAGAGAAAATGGGAGTAGACCGAGGGAAGGTGTGGGGAGTAAGTTTGGTCCCAGCTCTAACCAGCTCGTTCATGTGATAAGTGAACTCCAACAGGGGGGAGGAGGGAGAAGGGGTGTCTGGAGATAAGGGTGACCTAGATGGGGATTTGGGGGGTAAAGATGGTGAATCCTCAGTGTTGGTTTTCAGTGAGGAAGGTGGAGACTCTTCCTCTTGGCTCAGATGTCACCCGTGAACAGAGCTCTTTTCCGGCGGGGGCTGAGGTGGCTCTCCTTCAAGGTTTCTGGCATGTTTTGTTATGTCTTCCTCTTGTTTTGATTCCTCTTGTCTCTTGTCCTTGGCAGAGGGAACAGATGAGTGACGCAGAAAGTAAAACAAATTGGAGCTGAACAATTTTACTCCTGACTTGTTAAGGCGAAGTCCAACTGCCTTAAATAGATGTCTGCGGTCCCACAGAAAGTATAAGTTTTCGATGAAATGCACTGAATGGACAGTACATGCCGTTGAGCCACGTGTTCAATGCCATCAATCTGCTGAATCTCTCGGCTCCTCTTCGGATTGGCGGTATAGGGCCACTGATAAACACCTCAGCATTCAAAGAGCTGACTGTGTTCAACAGATTATTAAAGTCCTCTTTCAACACTTCAGACTGTTGCTTCACAATATCATTGGTCCCTATGTGCAGTATGATGTTTTTCACAGTAGGATGTTGAGCCACGATATGCAGGATTCTTTCTGCCAAGTCAGACACCGTATCCTTACAGCAGAGTCACCCACAATCAGAGTTTGAGGCCCAGTAGTTGGCTTTCCCTGCAGCCTTTTACTTTCTGATTCACTCTCACTCCTTACCCTTCTGTGTGAGGATGGGATGTTATCCAGTTCATCAGATGGAGATCCAGGGTCCTGCAATAGTGGTGAAAATCTTTTCTGCTGTTGCACACTTGGTTGTTGGGGAGGTTTGTTGCTAACTCTCCCTTTCGCAGCTGTCCCCGGCTGTTTCCTACTAAGAACAGGGGTTGAAGAGGCGCTCTGCCTGGATGATAATGCAGGCCAGCCAGTCGCATCACAAATCTCAGAGCGCTGGGTTCTGCCTGTTACTTGTCCTCCCATTTCCCAAGGAAATGATTTACTCTTAGGCTTTGCACCAAGAGCGTTCCAGGGAGGACTACCACTTTTAGATTTATTACCCAGTACACAGGCCTCCTGCTTTTTGGTAGTCTTGTTGGTGCTAATTAGCTGTGTTTTAGCATGCTCTTGTACACTGTTTTGGGTCCATGGTAGTGTCATTCCCACATAATCCATTCACTTCTAACCTGTGGATCTTGGTTTCCAGCACTGCAATTTTGTGTTAGACGTCCTAGGAGAAGGGTGGCATCTTGTTGTAAATTAGTAGTAGCTATAACTCCAGTTACAGCAGTACAGGCTAGTGCTATTGATAGGCCACACTCGCGTACCACTAAGATCATAAAAGTGTTTAAAGTATGGCAATAGTCTACTTTATCTGAATAGATGACAGTCCCAATGATTTAAAAGTATCCAAGAGCAGTTGCTCATAATTTCTAGCAGGAAAAAAAAGAGAGTTTCAGCAAAAGAATGCAAGCAGAGGCAAGAGCAAGCAGCAAAGCGTCTGTAAGAAAGCAGGAAGAGCACTGTGATGTAAATCTGACACATTGTCTTATTCATGCAAAGTGTGTTTATTTACACCTATACTGCTGTCATGTTTCAAGCACACTGGGTGTTCATAAAACTAAAAGGAGGGCAGAGTTGACATCAGATTGGCAAGCGCGCCATTCAAAGTGACGAACTTGAACATATGTATGATTTTATGCAGGGCATTAAGCCTTACTTCGCTTCCCGCCATAGGCTGGACCTAATATTTATCTATCCCTAACTGTCACTCAATTTTCCAACTCTGGAAGTTATTTGAAAGAGAAAGAAAATCTTTCAGCAGTCTCCAAGTGTGGTAACATATGGTGGGAGCGATTGTGGGAATTATCTGTGTCATCTTCTTTGGACATATTCAATTTGGGTCTCAAGCCCCAGTGGAAATAGTTGAAAGTGGGTGATTTGGGTGATGGAGAAGAGATCCAGATGGCAGAGCAGCGGTAAGATCAATCGTGGTTGATGCATTTTTCCCACTTCAACATGCAGACAGATGTGATTTAACACAGTAATTGGGTTTACTTCCAGTCTGTGGATTTCTGTTGATAAGTTGTAACACCTTAGAAAGCATGTGCAAACTTGCTTGTACAACCTCTTTCATTATTTCATGTGTTGTTTCATCATAACAGTTATAATTAATCACCTTCCCAGATTTAATAGGCTCTAGAAGGAAATAGAGGTGGGTGATATGGCCAAAATCTTGGTAAATGTAATTTTATATCACTGTAACTATATATATCACAATACAGTAATAGTTCTGTTAATAATTAAGTATGACATGGTTTAAAATAACATCACATTTTATTATTTTCTTCTTTTGTTTGGAGCTTCCATACAAAATCCTCCCTCACTGCATTTACAGTTTCACCCTCCTCTTCCGAAGTGCCACGCCATGGTCAACCACATCACTTTAATTTCCTCCAGTCATTTCTAAATGAGCACTGTTACAGTTATGCAGTCATTTTTGTAAGGTTAGAAGTGACCTAATGGTCAGCATTTTTCATTTCTTTTTTTTTACTAGAATGGATTGCTAGAGGTGATATGATTCTATTGCTATTCATCATAGAAAGTAAAAAGTACCCAGAGAATCATCTGACAGTCGGTAGCCTACTTTTACTTTGCATTTTAAATACGGCTTAGATGTGTTTATAGGAAGATCCCAATATACCCAGAATGCCTTTGAGTGCAGGAATCTGTCATTTTACTGATTTTAAAAGTTATCCTTTAAACAGAAAATATCATGGCGAGTATTAAGCTGACAGTAGTACCTGCTGATTTTACCTTATTATGCTCAAAGCAAAACAAATTTCAGTTTCATATAATATTACAGTGTTCATTCAGACTTCCATCATTCAACAACCTTTAATTCTATTTTCGAGTGTGATTGAGCTCCCTCTTGCCCTCTAATCTAAGTCATGTCAGCTGAATAAAGGGCCCTTTTAAATGTGACGCAGCCCAATAAAGAAAGGACAGTCATGTCCCAGATGCGTAAGGGGCCTAAGCTATACCTGAGTCAATAGATCTCAAAGATAGAGGTGTCAACCATTTCACAGGGAGCTCAGGCTCAGCCAGCCTTTTAGCTTTTACTGTCTGGTGGGCTGAACCATTTAGTCCAGAGAGAGTAGAAGGAGAAAGTAAGAAAACAAAGACCAGCACTGTAAGGAAATGTCACTTAGAGAAATTCACTGCGCCTCTCCTCTCCTGGTCAGATATGTCCAGTTGTCTTGCATTTAATTTTGATAATGAGATAGAAGTGTAAATGTAGATTTTTTACATAAATACAAATTTCTTGCTTGAAAATACATTATTCACATGACAATAGGGTCGGTGATGTGGATAGAATCCTCTATAGGTATATGTAATTGTAATTCACAATACCGATATATATTTTCTGGAAATATCTATTCAGTGACTGCTAATGCATGAAATTATCTATTCATGTGATTTAGATACCTGATAAATCAACATTGCCCTCACATGCCTAATTCACCCAGAGATATGAAAGGTATAGTTACTATGATTCATTGTATAAAACGTATTGCAGAACTTCGTGAGATACTTATTTCTCATGTGTCATAATGACCTCATCCCATCGTAATTCTTCAGTCACAGATTTTTTAAAGAAATATAACTACAGTTTTATTGTTATGTGTTAAAATAGGGATTAAGTGTTTCTTTCTGGGTTTGACTGTTGGAGAATATGGTGTGTGTGTGTGTGTGTGTGCTGGATAACAGTATATCTCTAGGTGTGTAAATCTGTATAGTATAAACGGAATTATGAATATAGGAGACCTGGCTCAAATAACCGCAATTGTTAAATTGAAATGTCAAGAGTATGGACCTGCTTCTACAGGCCTGTGCCCTCATTTGAAGGTAATGAGTCTCTGTGCACATTGAGCACTCTATGGCACTATGAGAGCAGGGAGGAGGCAATATTCCAGAGGCAGTCCTGAATGAGACTGGAGCTGGACTCTGGTGGTAGATCAATGATAATAAATGTGATTCATTCAAGATGGTGCTTGCTTGTTATTGAGCTTGGCTCTCTCTGTGGGGTGAAAACCCCCTCTAACAGTCACAGCAGTCTTATTATATTGTTATATTCTGCAACCAGATAAAAACAAATCCCGGTTTCAATCAAAATGTAGGTTTCTTGCATAATACTTACTGTATACACTGCACTCTTGTAGGCTCTTTTAAGTAAATTGGTTCAAACTTGGAATAAAACTCACCAGCTTAGAGTATAATAGATGCTGCCACACTGCAGATATTAATTTCATTTACTGCTTCACAACACCTTTTTATGAATTTTCAGCATGGGTGAATAATACATTTTTCTCTCTTGACTTCATGATCTGTTGGCTTTTTTTTTTTTGGCATAAAGCTCTGGCGAGAATGTCCTCACTTTATAAATTCTGGCAAGAGTGGTCAAGGGATGTACCAGATGGCATGGCCCATATGCAGTTTGCCCTTTGGCCAGGTAGACTAATGAATCCTTTTGGGAGTTAATCACACTGTCTGGCAACAGACCCTCCGTGGGCATTGAACCCACTCTTTTCCCACAGCTGCCCGGAAATATTCTGGTGCTTTCACATTTCCCTGCAACATATGTTTATAGTTATGAGGATGAAATTGAAAAAAGTCTCTTTAGCATTTTTAATATCCCAAGTAGAAGATTATGGAGTTGTCATACTGTATGTATCTTTCTAGGACTGTGCAATATGACCAAAAATGTATATCCCCATATAGGTCATTTCATATCCCAATAACGATATATTCAGATATAGAACATTTTTTGTAATTTCAATGAAATATGGCATTCCAACTGACTCTGGATATTTCTCTGCATTATAAAAGGTGGGGTAAGCCATTCTGAATAGAGTGAACAACAACACAGCATGTAATGTGACTAATGTTAGGTAGGTCGCAGTCAGCACAGCAGCTACACTCACAGCTCTCCTGCTACTAACATTACGGCTAAGATCACAACAGAGCATGTCTTGTTGAACTATAAAGTAAGCTGTATGTCCGTGGTCAATTCATTTAATGTTACCTGACTGACACGCACATCACAGCGGGCACTGCTGGCTCATCAAGTTCTTTTAATGCAAATTTCTTCCCTGCAACACCGGCACGGACCGCGATGAAGTTAGTTTCAAGTTGGATATTAGTTTTATATTGGACATTCAATACATGTCGAATTCCAAAGTAAAATTAACTTTGCCACAGCGCAAATGCCGTTCCCTCACTAAAATATTACGGTAAAGTGTGGAATTTGCTACACGATATAAGTGATGGAGCATAATTGTAAACGATAGACGTATTTCTATCTATCTACCCTTTGAATCAGTTCTTGACTTGAGCCATGATGCTGGAAGTTTATCTTTTGGTATTTTTTGATCATGCCGCTTTATAAGTTGTATAAATGTTTTCTTATATCTTTAGGTGTATATCTATTGACGAATCCAGCTGATTTATGTATTCATTCAAACGTTTAAATTTTGTGCATTATGACCTTTTGTATTTTAATGGAATTTGAAGACTATATTTTATATATATGTATTCTTCTTATTATACTATATATTTCTGATTTAACAGATTTCTGGACAGATTTCTTGGCAAAAGTGCTTAAAAAAGTGGAATCCATGACATATTACAGCGATACCTGGGTTTATAAGTTATGTGAATTTGTCTATATTGAATTTAATATATTCTATAGTGAGAACATTAGAACTCTACCATCATTGCTACACATTAATTTTCTTTTTTTCTTTGTTTAAAATGAGTATGAAATGAAAAGGACAAGAGGAAATTTTTCAACTTTCATAGAAAAGCTTAAGTTTTGACAAAGAATAATAGTGCAATAGTGATTTTTTATTTTGATTCCATTAAATCTTCACTTAAGTCAATCTACCATGTTATAGTAAAAGTCTTAGGAGCTCCTTAACATCAGCTTTGAAGACTTATCCTCAGCTTTACCTTTGAAGCCTTATCATAAGTTGGCAAAGTGACCGAGACCAATTGGAGTTCAACTCAGCGCTCTGTGACTACTGAGGTCCCACACCTTGTAGCTCAACAGCACAAGATACAGACCCACCTGCTGGTAGCCTTTTTGCAGATGACAAAGCAGAACAACTATTGAACAAACACAACTTAATGTTGCATACCTATGTGTACAACTGTCCACTCTCTACTTTACTTGGCGATTTAAAAGAGTATTTGCTTTAAATAGAGCTATATTGAGTAACTGAAAAACTGTATTTCTTTTCAATTCCCCCTGCCCTTTTGTTCTTGTTATTTGTTGCCTCTGCTTTCTATAACAGAAGTAGGAAAACAGTTCAGGGTTATGGCCCAAGCTTGGTAAACATGCCAGCAAACCATTCAGTCCTCCCAACCTCTGCTGCTTTGCTAGGACTTTTCTTTGGCAGAACATTTTTTCTCAGTAAAGCAAAGTTTAGAGTACTTTCTGAACTTTGAATTCTCCATTGTGGACCCACTATTTCTAGTGGTATTCTCTTGAGTTACTGTTTGAAAAAAAATTATGGTTTATTTTTTCTTTTGTAATAGTTAGAAACCTAATGTAAGTATCATAAACGATGAGGCAATTTATCAAGAGCGCTAACCCAACAGACCATCAGATCTAGTTTCATCTCAGAGAGGTGTTATATCCAAAACTTCAGTCACAAAAATCCATTATATGCTAATGTAAAAGACTATTTAATATATTTATTAGAAGTCATCAACAAGCAATTACACAGTATCAATAGGACATCCCTTTAATGCCTTAACCTTTATCAACTAAGCTTTATTTTCAGGAGTATTAAATCCAAATTTTGGATTTTCTTTTTCTTTTTTAATTAAGGAAAACATGGATTGACAAGGCAATTTATTTCTTGGGGAATAAATTAGCCTACAATATAATAGACGTTTGTATATTTCTTACTTTACCCCTGATGGTCTGAAAACTCACCAGATTTGTCGCTATTCGCCTTTTAGAAATAAAGTTGCTGAGGGTTTTGCAAAAGGTAGGCAGCAGACCAATCCACTGCGAGTCATGTGAGTGGTGGACCACATAATCTTTCTAAACTTCAAAATGCATTTGACTCATAGTAGAGAACAAGAGCTGTTCACCAGTCGTGTACCAAATACATTACCTAGACACTGACGGACAACAGTGGTTATATGTAAATTTTTTTATCAAATTATTGCTAGGGGCAATTTAATAGTCGCTGGATATTGGTAGGGACATGCCCCTACTAAGTTCTACACCCTTGCGTGGTGGATTAAGCCCCTAGGCTCCACCAATGAAACACTTCTGTATAGGTTTAGGTTATAGATGATTAAGGTTTGAGTTAAAGCCATTGTTGTAATCGGGGTGTTTCACTCCTAGCAAAGGAGGACACTACTTGAGAGTTGAGTTGAAATAGATAAACTGCATGTGAGTTTATCAGGATTTTTATCAACTCAGCACATTATTTACAACAGATACTAAAAAACACAAACTTCTTCCTTGTGGAAAATATGACATTGACCAGAGACATTCGGAAAAATATTTGTACACAGAGCAAAGGACTCTTAACATACTAAAATGGCTACATAAAAACGTCCTACATCATATAAATGTAAGCCACGTTTGCAGAAGGGCAAAACTTATTTCTAGGCAGCAGCCACTATGTTTGAAAAAACCTTATCAACATCATTATTAAAGAGGCTACTTATGTGGCTGTCTAGAGTTTGTTCTCTCCAGTGAAATAAAAGGCTGTTGGTAGAATAAAGAAGGCGAAAGAGTATACCAGGAGAAGTGCTGGCAGAGAAAACCTCAGAAGCAGTCCTCCACTTTGGTGCATCTGAGGAAACTCCAGTGTGCCGCGTGTCACCAGGGCTGCCTCAATTGTTGAGCTTTAACATCACATAGCTGCCTATCAAACTGTACGCTCTGCTGCCAATTTTAATGAACTGCTATTAGAAAGGATTAGAAATGTGCCATCCTTTACTGCCTGCCCCGTTGGACGCAATTGCAGTATATGCCTGC
Source organism: Micropterus salmoides (assembly GCF_014851395.1). Lineage (NCBI taxonomy): Eukaryota > Metazoa > Chordata > Actinopteri > Centrarchiformes > Centrarchidae > Micropterus > Micropterus salmoides. The sequence goes on along the minus strand of NW_024044348.1, from coordinate 15,874,928 downwards.
GTGTGAAACCTCAAACAAGCGGAAGACATGCTTCTTGAGATATGAAGCCAAAGGGAACTGAGGCCAAATAAAGCAACTGTGGAATAAAGTATAGCATATGATGTTAGTTCTTCTTTAACCTCATTCATCCTGGTCCATACACTTCCTCCCAAGGACCTATATGTTCCTGACTTAGTTATTTAGCAAATCAGAACGCCCAGTTGCTTAAACATACATGTCACATATAATCATTTTAAAGTAACATTTTTAATCTTTCTGAGAACTCTGACCTCTGTGAAAGGAGCTGTCAGACATGTCTTGGCGTCTTTTCTCCAGCCATTCATCAGCATTGAGTCGGCCTGTGTGAGCATCCTCTGAAACTGTAGTCAGCAATTTCACCTAATTACAATGATGATGTTTTGCTCGGCTCGTGAAGATAGTGATCCAGAGGAGCCAAACACATCTGCGTATCAAAGAAACTGAACAAAACAACTAAAGTGGGATTGCATTTGTAAGCCGAACAATATTTCTTATGCCTCACTTCCTTTTGATTAGGAAACATCAGAGCTAATGCCAGAACATTTAACTGTAAAATACCCAAAGAAGATTAGCTTTTGTCTTTAATTATCTTGCCGTCTGTAATGACATACATTTAAATCTCTGATCAGCTCACTCTGAAAGGGAAAGGCATGCAGCAGTGCCTTCTGACATCTGCGCTCGAGGCAGCTGCAAGGAGAGAGTGGTACACTGGCAAGCTGGACTGGGTTAAACATATGAGGGAGGCCTTCATCAGTGATTTTTTATCTCACACTGATTGCAGAACTATTTGTTCATAAGTCATAGATAAACCTGTCAGTAAATAATGTATTATGGATGTATGTGTGCTGGCCTGTCTTGCGTGTTCTTATCCATGAATTTGTGATCAGATTAGGAGTGTTATGAATCATGGATGTGGGTGGATGTGCCAGACCTAATGCTTAAGCTACAGCTGTGTTGTTTTACATCTTCAGTAAATGGAAGGCAGCTTCTCTGTACATGAAGAATCTGATGTGACACGTGTATCTTCTTTAGTATATTATCACTTCTGTCAGTGTTGTCACTGCAGGCTCTTCATACTTTGTGTTTCTCTGCTGCTCACTCAGTTAAAAGAAACTTTTCAACCTTTGCCTGTTGTTGTGTCAAAAATATAGACTGAACACATTACCAAATGGGTATAAGTCTACACCCATTTTGAGGTTTTTAATAAATGTGCAACAGTTTCAGCAGCAGTGAAAGATTTGGTAGCTGTACTGATTTGGCAAGCCATTTTAACAGATGCCACGGACGTGCTCTGGGATGGTTCCCAGCTTCCCACCTGCCCCACTTCACCTGCAGACATCAGTAATCTTAGCGAGAAAGCGTTCTATTGGTCTTTCCCCCCTTAATGCTCACCCAGTTAACAGCTCGGATTGGTCAAAAAACATTATTGAGACTGTTGTTTTTGGGAGCATACGATAAAAACTGGGCTTTATGAATTACCTTGAGTGGGTTCAAACAGATCATTTGGAGTCAACTTATGACCGTAATGAGATTTCAAATTGAATATTTGAATGCAAACGTAATGTTTTATTATAGTTGTCATAATAGGGTATTTTAAATCCAGCACGTGAATTTTTTTTACATTTATTTTATTGTCATTTTATTTGTCACAATTGGCCAATCTACTGTATGACGTAGCTATAAAATGGGACTGCTCTAAATAAACTCACATTGTGTTAAACTGCTTTGAGAAAGGTGTAAACATGAATTCCTTTTAATTGTCTGTCGTTTAGGCTGTTGATCAATCATCCATACACTCACTCTTGATTTGTTTAATTCACCTTTGTGAATGTGTTTTTTTATAGCAACACCACTTGTGCTTTTTACCCAGACATCACTGGCTTGCTATTGTGTCCATGCCTATGTCTCCATTTTTTTGCCACTGTTGGTATTGAGTCTTACAAGTTTAACTCAGCCTGACAGAGTCTGAGCACAACTGTGATCTTGCAAGCGTGCAGTGTATTGACAGCTTGGTTTCAAATTCCATCGTGGGTGCGAAGCAACCAGCTAGAACAGGACAGATACGGTCTAGTGAGCCAAAATCCCATCTAGATTATTCCCCAAGTTCACCAAGGTAGGCATTTGTATTTGTTTTGTTCTTTTGAAACAGAGCACAGGATGTATAAACACAGCGTGAAGATGTACGGGAAAGTTTTATGTGTAAAAATGTTGAATATTTTTGTTCTGTATTAGTTTGGCATTACAGCTATTTATATGCTGCTGTTGGTTTTTGTATCTGTTTTATGGAAAGCAGCCCGAACAACAAAAAAAAAGACAAAAGTGAGAAAAAGGAGAGAAGGAATAACATGTGACAAATTCACAACAGTCACATAAACATGCAGCTCACACTCTGTCTGCTGCTCTCAAAGTCCTATTTTATGCTGGTTTATAAAACAGCAGCATCACCGTTTTCAAAGTGGTGAAAGCAGCTGGATATGTCAAATTATGTGTTTATACAAAAACAAGAGAGAAATATGAAAAGAGTGGTGCACAACCTATGAAAACTAAAAGCACCAGAGCTTCCTTTCTGCTGTCATTTCCACTTAAGGACGGTTCTGTCTTTTATTGATTTTCTCTTTTTTTTGCAAGCCTTTAGTCACCAACAGTGATATTCTACCTACTTTGACAAGTTAAGTCAATTTATTGCATCATTGAAAACTTCGAATTGATATGGACTTTCAGAGTTGCAGGGTTTCTTAATGCAGCGAGAAAATGTCATTTGTCTTATGTTATCCATCATTGTGACAGTAAACCATATACTCTTGTGCCAAACTCTTACTTGGGCATTGTTTCAAACACTGCAGTCTTAGTTCATGAGAAGCATGGTCCACAAGGCTGAAATTAGGTGCTTTCTTTGACATTTGCCAACCAGCTGACGCATGCCAGTTGAAACTGACCCCAAGTCAGCCTTAATAATCCCTTGACTCCTCAATGTAAACATCTTCCTCCAAAAACAATATGTGATTGGCCATGTTGCTCTATGCTGATACTTTAATGAGACTGTACTGCAAAACTGATACAACACAAACAGTGGCATTAAAAGAGAAACAGCAGAGATTTATATAAAGAAAACAGTAAAAATAAAATTATGGAAAAACAAGTAAATAAAAAAATACCACTGTACTACTGTACATTCACCTTAAGCTCTGTACCCTGCACAACGTAGTTTTCTCTACAAATGTGTTATCTTGATTACTGCTTGGAATAAACATTGCACAGTGTTGCATCTCCACATAGAGCAGATCATGTGTGACAGTTGCTGATACATTGCTAAAAGATTACAACATTGTCGTTTAATAGAGAAACAAAAGACCCTGAAAGAATCACCAAATAGAAATCGAATGTTGCATTCTGCCCTATTTTGTTGTTTTGAAGAGTTTTGTCTTTATGGCCAGGAGTCCTATGCATTACTCTGGAGACAATGGGTTTGTGTTGAACTGTTGATGGTGTACCTCATTACTGTAGCTCAGTGCATTTCTATGGACTGATTAAGGACGGATGGGAGGCTTAAACACATTTGAGAGTGCCAGCACGTACATTGCTGCATTCTCCTTGTTTCATTATCCATGCACAGCTCCTTCATCTATAGCTTAGTGTATATGCATGCAGAACACTGGTGTGCCTGCCAGTGCCCACACTGTATAGTAGTATCCATCAGAAAAGTCCCACAATCTCCGTCTATTCTGCATCAGTCCACCGCTGGTACAGCGACAGCCATCTCATTTTACTCTTTCAAGTGACTGCGGGCCAGACTTTTTTTTTTTTAAACCTCTTATAATGATGTCTGATGCTCTCAGATGTAGTGCAGCAGAGGAGAGGTAATAAAGCAAGTATGTAGGGAAAGTGGCGCTTCTAAAATCGCTATATTTGTACGTATCAGTAACCAGTTGAAGATTGGCAATTATTTTCCAAAGAATTTGCGCAACTGCTGTCTTCTGAAGCAACAACTTTGCCAGTTCCGTAGATGTTGCTACCCAGGAAGACAAACAGTTCAAAGTACACATTATGACTTTCAGTGTTTTCACGGCAACCACAACCTTAATGTTTTATTTGTTTGCTTGTTGTTTATGCATCTCTTCTCGTTGACAAGTAGTCCATGTTGGAGCCCTCAAGTGCTTCTGTGTGTCTGTCTGTCTGTCTGCCCGTCTTTCTCTGACCTTGATTAATTTTGGATTCTTACTCAGGGGCATTTTCTAATATCTGTGGCAGCTGTTAATGATTTGTTAATGGTCCAGTTTTTGTCGCATTTAGTTGTAGAGTTGGCCTTTTTTTTTAAAGCTTTTAAAGTCAATTTATTTGTGAATTCACACATTCCTGTGCACAAAATCACTGAAAGCCACTAAAGACGGCCACAAAAGAAACTGGACGTGAGGTTGTATTTGCAGTCTGACATTAACATTTTAAAATCTGAAAGTTATTTTGCAGAAAAAGTTTTACTTAAAAACATTTTATATATTGATGGATGTGTTATAATTATCACATGATCCTTTTGTCATCATGGGGGGGGGGGGGTTTACTGGCACAGTGGAAACACAGGGCTATATTTTTCCAACATATTTTGTTTGCTTACTTGTATTTAATTTAGCAGTAAATTTAAGTTATAAAGCATACCTGAAAACTCGTTTCAGGTATGTCTTAGTAAGTTTGGACTAACACACTCATTGGAAAAAAATGACCCATGTACTGTAAGTTTTTTGTGTAGTACGAGAGACAGTACTTGTGGTTTGCATACCTGTCTTAACCCGGGGGGACAGAATAAGACGCTATGACAGCCATTGGTGGTGACTACAGTAGATTTACAGCAAAAATAAAACCAAAAACATGTAAAAGTTTTATTCATTTAGACATTTTGTCACAAGCATCCTTGCAGATTTAGTCTTGACTAAGTTGGGTAGGTGGTGTGTGTGTGTGTGTGAGTGGTTGCTCAGTGCAAATCATTGCACAAATCAGATTCTCTGTTTGATGTAAGTCTTTACACAGGTACACACTGAGATAGAGACTGTGTTAAATGAATGATGGGTAAAGCCGGTTTCTGTCAGACAATGCTGTGTATTATAGCTGTAGAGCTGAATTTTTCATTACTTCAAACTTCAGAATCTTTTTTCCTCTTTCTTTTATGTATTTCATGCCCTGTCACACACTTACTGTAGGCTCTTTACACACCAAGAATAATCCACATATGTGAGCACCTCCTTTTAGAATATATAAGGTAGATTATTGTCTTTACGAAAGCAAGGTTATAACCAAAGAAGAGTAGTTCCACATTTTTCAATTTCTTAATGTCTGTTGTACTCTGGTGAATAATAATACAATATTACTTTTTCTGAATCATACAAGCAGTTCTTTGCTCAAGTTTAACCTCTGATATACACACTTTTTTTCTACACTACTAAGTGTTTATTCTATACTATACTCGACTTGTATAGACGAGATATTCAAAGGGATTTTGAAATGCTTTCCTCACCTTGGCCTCTTCCTGTCTCATATCATATAACATATTTTGAACTGAAGCTTCAACGCCACATTGTGTTCAAAGAGTCGAGAATCAGACACTGTAAAACATGATAATATCAAGATAACATACTTAGCATTTTTCAGTTTCTTAAAGGGTCTATTTATTGGAGTAATGAGTACTTGGCCATGATGATAATAGTAGTGATGGTTTGTGATCACCACCACTGATCAATATGCGACCTACCACTGTACAATGGATGGAATTTGGTTTGCAGTTCACAAAGCAATAAATATATTACATTTAAAAATGTTTAACAGCAGCTACCTTTTCCACAAACTGTGTCCTTGCTAGTGGAGACAATTCCTAGAGCTCATAATGGGCACTTTTCATTGGGAACTGCTTTTCTACTGATGTAAGCAAGGCGAGTTCTGTGGATTATCCTGAGTAATAGGGACATTGTTTCCAAAAAGAGATGCTGCTGCTGTTGACATTGTTTAATTTGTAATGGGCTGACAGCTTAAGTCTCAGTGGCGGAGATCCCACAACCTCAGCAAATAAAATAAAAACTAACTACATGGTCAGATAGAACTAAGAATAAGGCAAAAAAATTAAAACTTAAAACTGAGATTCTTGTTATTATATAAATGGTGCACTGGAGTACATACGCTGTGATATCAGCAAATTATTCAGAATTTAACTATTCCTGCTTAACCCTGCACTAATCAATATTTTCTTGCATTAACAATGTACCAAATTAGAGTGCAATGTGAAAGGGGTAAAACATCATCCAACTCTGCAGTTCCTTTAAGCTTTATGTAGCATCTTTCAGCCCATTGTTTTGTTTTTTTGGCCCACAACTTTTCTGGTTGGCTTTGCTATAAGCGCTCTCATCTGCATTGTTTCCTGCCATGGCAGACAGTTGTTTTTGCGACGAGCTAGTGAACATACTGAAGAGTTTAGTTTAGCAGCTAAAGAGCCAGCTATTTCTCTCAGGAGTTGGTGGATACCAAATCAGAGCTAAAAGAAGAGTAAAATATTGGACTTGCGTTCATCAGGTGGCCATTAGCACGACTCTAAATGGATTCTGACATTGCTTGGTGTCTGGTGGATGTGTAAATAAGCAATTGTTTTGTTAATACATTTGCTTAGAAGGTGATAAAATGTCAATATTTTGTTTACAAGTTGTTGTGCCTAAAAATCAGTTAATGCTGGTTTAATGATGGATGTTGGCATAGAAATAAACTAGATGTGACCATGTGATGTATGGAATACTGATGAGCTCACTTGTGGTTATTGCAGTGCTTGGGACTGTGATATAAAGAAAATCCTGCATGGGGTATATATGCACTGCTGTATCAAAGTTACTCTCTGTTTCACATGATAGCAGGTTACCGACAAATATTATCCTTCCCCATTTGTCACGCTCTGTCCCTCTTTGATAGCTTTGGTGATGAGAGTCCCAAAATCACAGGAGAGTTTTGATCAAAGACTCAGCTCAGCCTTTTGAAAAACTGAATCCTGTGGCAATGATGTGTGTAAAAACGGCGCTCTGTGTCTCTTGTGTCCCTCAGGTGAACACCTGCGTGTCTGTCCTCAGGGATACACCTGCTGCACATCTGAGATGGAGGACAAACTCAACCAACAGAGCAAACTGGATTTTGAGAATTTGGTCGAGGAGAGCAGCCACAATATGAGGACGACGTTTGTCTCGAGGCATAAAAAGTTTGATGGTAAGCTTGATGTTCTTTTTTTTTTCTTCTCTGTTTGACATACATATTAATTGATATCCCAGACACTTCAACTTGTAGGAAATATATTCCAGACAAGCACTGTCAAACGTGTAAACATAGACAACTGATGCCATGATTAATAATCACTATGACTCTTAAGTCAAGTTTTTTAATTGCAAAATCAACAAAAGACATGGTCCCAATACACTTTACAAAATGCATTGAAATGAAATGAAAATAATAAACCATTAAATACAGAGTGCATGTAATAAAACAGAACATAAAATACAATCAGAATAAAACCAACAAAATTAAATGATAAAACGATTTAATAATTAAAAGCTTGCTCAATCCTTTACTAACTAAAAGCGTTATTAAACAGAAAAGTCTTAAGTCTAGCCTTAAAAGTGGTAATGTTGTCTGATTCCTAAACCCAAATTGGGACCTGAGGCGCTTGATAACTAAATGCTCTTGCTCCCACTCTAACCTTAGTTACATGAGATACCACATGCAGCCCTGCATTTTGGGAGCGCAGTGCTCTATTGGGGCAGTAAGGTATCAGGAGTTCTTTGAGGTACGATGGTGCCTTGCCATTTAAGGCTTTGTAGGTAAGTAGAATAATTTTAAAATCTATTGTATATTTCACAGGGAGCCAGTGTAAGGAGGCTAGAACAGGAGAAATATGCTCTCTGATCTTGACTCTTGACAGAACAAGTGCTGCTGCATTCTGGATCAGCTGGAGAGGCTTTAGAGGCTTTATTATGCTGCCCACTAGTAAAGAATTGCAATAGTCAAGGCTGGAAGTAATAAAGGCATGGACCAGTTTTTCTGCAGCGTTTTGATGTTTGTGATTTTAGCAATGTTGTGTAAATGAAAGTAGGCAGTTCTTGAAGTTTGAGTAACATGCAGGTTGAAGGACATGTCCTGATCAAAAATAACTCCCAGGTTCCTCACGGTGGTACTGGGGACCCGGGCAATGCCATCCATAGTAACAATGTCGTTTGACAATACATCTCGAAGGTGTTTGAGCTGAAGTAAAATAACTTCAGTTTTGTCTGAGTAACTTGTATGCACACTTGAAGTTTGGCTAACTGATTTGAATCATCTGGCCTGATCGCTAGATATAGCTGAGTATCATCAGCATAGCAATGAAAGTTTACGGCATGTTTATATCCTTATAATTCTACCAAGGGGCAGCATATAGAGGGTAAAAAGGAAAACACTGAATTTACTCGTAATAATAAGATACTGTAGAGGCAGATTTTTCAGAAAGTTGAGACAAAAACATCTTTCCTTTTCAAACATTTTGGCCCTCCTCTTCTTCACTACGGTACATTTTGTTTTTTGTTTTTTATGGGGGGCTGGAGGGGGGTTTACTCTTGGCTCATTCCGGCTCCCTTAAGAGACCGAGTCAGAAGTCTTGTTCTAAATGAGCCACTGTGAATTTACTCGTATACCAGCATGCTGACCAGATAGAACAAGATGGCGCTAATGTGGTTTTGTGGTGAAATGTATGCGTGAATGCATACCTGTCTGTAAATGTCAGTGCACTGTACCACTTATTGGACTCCACGTGGTGCATGGTTTTAGATCAAGGTGCTACAGTGTGTTCATGCCAGTTATATTGTTAGCAAGTGTATATTCTAGTCAGTGTCCTTCTCTCCTCATAATGAATCAGTAGCTTTATTTATAAAATGTAAATAAGAAGCCTTTCAGGTTCATGAACTTCAGTTAATAGCATCAAAGTGTCAGTTTTTGATTAACAAAACATTTTTTTTCAAAACCAGGTTTGTCGCACATGCTGTTTTAAAATGTTACTTTTCACTCAGACTTATGCAATTCTGCACAAGTAATACATATGTGCAAGTGGGAGAGGGAATGCAGGTCCTTCAATACGAAAAAAAGACACATCTTCAATAGGACATTTCCTGTGGTTCTTGGCAAACTGTATAAAATCCTTTTTTTTCTCTCTTTATGTGATTTCAATTGTGCTACAAACTGAGAACTGTTTACCAGCACCTGAGAGGGTATAGTTGGAATAAGAGAGATGGACGTTACACCTGGCCAAAACCATCAAGAATGGTTTCATTAAAATTTCTCACTGCTGAGTGTTGATCCGTCTGTCAGTCTTCTATTGTCAGCTGAGGACAATACCTTCATGTCCCTGAAACTAAAGTAGAGTAGGAATCCAGTCGTTATTGTTTTGATTGGAAAGATGCATTTATCAGTATACATTTTAAACATACTGCATGCTGAGTGGCTCATATGAGATGGCTTTGAATGCTTCAATGAAGAACCCAGATAATACAGTATTTTTTGACCTCAGTATAATTGCCTGCATTGAAAATAACCACATTGAATCAGCAGCATTATTTACTTTATTTTCCATACCTATGTATGTGTAGTGCACACAATGTGAAATACTTGTCTGAATCCTTGACTAAGAAGTTTTTTGAAAACTATTAAATTTCACTGTGGAGATATGCAAATGCCCATGATTATTCACTGGTCTCACTGTTACGGATGCAAGGTTACTAGAGAGGGACTGAACCAATCAAATTCCAATTCTTTTTTTACTGTACTCCAGAGGCGTCATTAGCCCAGCCCCGGATGTCCAAAAAAAACAACAACTAAAAAACAAGCCCCAGATCTCTTTGTCTGTCATTCTGATCATGCATCAAAGCCATGGAAAATAATCTGATATCGTTGGGTTGTCTGTCCAAGCAGCCGATTGAACGTTACGAGAAAGCGCACAGGGCTTGACAGTGACTACTGAATTGTCCCTAGCAATAATTTTGATCAAAACATTTAAATATAACCACTGTTGTCCATCAGTATAAAGCCAGTATATTTTGCTACAGAAACAGTTAACAGTCAGCCGCAAATTAGCAAGAGAATAACATCACGCAAATGTCGCTCTGTTTCGCTGCTTAGAGACACCTTTGCTCTGTTTGGGACTGTCTCTCTGCTACAGGATGCTTCCCTCTGAAGCGGGTGTGAGCTGCACTTTATCCGCAGTGGTGAAAATAAAATTTGTGTGGATTTGTGGTGAGAAATATGTCTAACTATAGGTGTTTTCAGTTTTGGTTTTCCACCACCGATGAAAGGCAGTGCGCTCGTCTCATAGGGTACATTCCTAATTGACTGTACCAATCGACAGAAAGGGATACTACCATAACAGCAGTGCAGTAACGTAGGCTAATGCACAGCAGAGTATAGGGCAGGTAAATTTTGTTAAAATATTATGACTTTACTCTCATTAGATATTGTGACTTGTTCTCTCAAAATATTACAACTTTTTTCTTGACATGTCAGAGAACACAGAGATGTGGGATAGATTTTGAATGTGAAGAACATTTTGAACATGAGCAGGAAACTTACACAGGAGCTTTTAAAGTACAGGAGCTTCTAAATGAGTCAAAATGAACTAATTTATTATTGACATGATTAGGTGCCACATGCACATTTAAAGACATCACTTCAACACACATGTAAGTCATGCTTACATGTGTGTGGACTCAGCAGGGATGATATTAAATGAGAAAGTTGATCTATAGGAGAATACATATTTCAAAGCAATATAGAATGCCTGAGAGCCTTACTGCAATATATTCTGGTATATTTTTAGATTTTGAGTTGCCACCTGCCGTTCGAAGTTTCTTGATGCAGAAAAGGCAGAAATTGGTAAAAAAAAATTCACCAGAATGGAGGAAATCATGTGTTTAACACATATATTTAGGTGGAGGACCCCAAGACCACCGATTAATATTAGTAGTAGTTGTAGTATAATAATCATAAAAAATCTGTAATTTATATAGCCTCTGATATTTAATAAATAAAATGTAGCTTAAGGAACAAAACAGTTAAATGTAAGGTATAAAAGACAAGGTGGTGATTCAGTTAAACACATGGCATAACAAGTTTGCAACAGTGAATGAAACAGTTGATATAGTTGCTGTGAGTTTTGTCGTGGATCAATAAAAGTAGAGGTTGTTTACTGTCAGGCCAAAATTAAACTTGTCTGTTGTTTGGTTAAAGTGTTCTCTGCAGCCGGTGTCGTTACTGGACTAAAGATTGTTTGTGTGTGAAGAGCTTTCGCTCTGTTACACCACTGTGTAATTGTGTGTGGGATGAATGTTTTTGTAGTTCCACAACTCCAACGGAGTAATATGTCTTCTCTCTAGCTGATCACGTCATGTTCATTTCAGGAGCCAGTTCTCCAATTGATATTTTTTCATATCCATATTATTGTTATCCATATCATATCAATAAGTTAAGCTTAGATTTAATATTTTTTAACCTGGACCTTCAGTATTTGGATCAAGTAGCTCATGAAAATGAGCTACTACAGATGAATAGGCTACATCTGTTATTTCAATGTGCCATACATATTCAACGATCATTTAGGTAAATAGAAGTATTTGATCAGACAAATATTTAATATTAAAGGACTCAGATTGGGAAATCTCCATAGGTTACTGTAATAAACCCTCTATAGTACTAGTAAGAATAATTCTTTACTGTTGTGTGACCTATTATTATAGTGTACTTTTGATTGATTTTCTTTTTTTCTTAACATTTTCCATTTAATTATGACACTACTGATTTCCTAAAGCAATCCTAATAACATCCTCATTTTACCACAAAATAAAGGTTACATTATTTAGTTTATAGTCGAGGAAATAAGTTACATAAGGTTATGCTTTGCACGGCCTCATTAAGGTCTTAGTATCAAAACACTGGTTTTAAAATACTTTTTCACAGAAGAGTGTCTTTAGCCTAAGCACACCGTATTTTGCATTTCAGAAACAATGTGTGGGAGTTTTGTTATAAAAGTCATGTTTCTGTATGTTTTCTTGAACTAAGCTGGCGTGAAGTCAGACTGTTGCACTGTTTGTTTGGAGGTTCCAAATAAATAATAAAATAATCTAATGTGCTAAAGTACGATAAACCATTTCCTAATTGAATTTACAAGACAATTACTGTATTGTGATATATACCTTAACATGAAATAAATTTACACATACTGTGACAGAAGATTTTTGCCATATCACCCACCCCTACACATGTATACAGTTTGCAACAAAAGACATTATCCGAGTTTTAAGGCTTTTTGGAAGAATGGATGTAATACATCGGAGTAGAAAGGACCAAAAATTTCAACATAAAAAAGGTTCAGCTCTTCTACTGTAAAACTTCTAATTGGTAGCCATAGGTTATGCAGCTTTTAAGAGTGAAGTGTATTTCTACGTTATTAGCACCATTTCAAAGACGGCACCTCTGGAACTATGTCCATATACTGTATCTGTACAGTTGTATAGTAATACTAGTGACACAAATCACTTATGCATTTCCATCTTTTACATATCGCCAGGCCATTCAACATCAAGTTATGTCTCCTTGCGCTCTCTCTACCTCGTGGGGTTTGAATCATCCCTCATCAATTTTACATGCCCTCATTTCTGTCCCCAGTTATTTATAGGGCCCTATTATGAAAACCTTAACTTACTTTTTGATTACTGACTGCTTCCCCTGGAGGTTTGTGGGTTTTGATGCATTATTGAGGAATCCTAAAGCCATAAATGACTGTTGCACACTAGAATTAAGGTTTGGGTATTCTGAATGTCCAATCATCTGGCTGAGCAAACTTTCTCCCCCTCTCTCAGTACACCTTATATGCTCACAGAGATACTAGGAGTCCGGTCATATTCTAGTCCAATTGATGCACTGTATGTAGAAAAAAAGTCACAGCCTACTTTTTTGCAACTCTGCTTTTCTTTGGCTAAGTATGGTTAAACTCCCAACAGGTTTATTTTATTAGTCTCTGGAAGCATTAGTGCTTTCTGCAGTGGCCCAGTAGGGGCCCAAAGGTAACTTGAATTAAGGATAAGAAATGAGATGAATATTTGTAATATTTATGCATATGTGAGGAGACTGAGACAGAGATAAAGACAGTGTGACACTGGATGTGTGAAAGAGGCAGAGTGGAAGACGGCGGCATCACATCTGTTAAAGACTAATTGCAGTGGATGAACCATGATAAAAGGTGCCTCATGCTGAAATGTCACTATTTTAGTGAAAATTGTATTTTAGACATGATTTACTGAAAATGCAATCAGTCAATCTCATCAATCTCCAACAACTGATAACATGCTAACCCTAGTAAGTCAGAAGTGCTCTCATAACTGTCTGTTTATACTCAGGCAGAAGAGGGTTTTAAAAGAGTGGATGGTGCAAAACAAACACTAAGATGTGATTGATTCCTTTATTTTACTCTCCAGCTCCAGCGTGCTGTTGGTCAACTGCAAGAATTTGTGTGTCACATTTCACCAAATTTAAACTAATTGTAAATTGGTGCAAATGTGCAAAGACGTATTACTAGTATTTTATGATTTGATATTTCATAGTGTTAAGCATCTAATTCCAAGTTTCCCCCTTTTAGAAGTTAAGCTCAATAAAGTTTGAACTTAATTTTCTTCACTAATCAATTGATGCAAATGATCTGAAATACTTAATTAGCCCTGTGAAATAAGACTTTCACCTTTGAAATGTTCCCTTACATAGCTTTAGGGAATAAAAACAAAGTTTCCCACTTTATGACAGTTTAATATCTACTTAGGGTTGAAACGATTAATTGATAAAATCAATTAATTTGATTACTAAAAAGCATCGACACAAATTCTTTGCATTGATGCTTCGTTTTATCCATATAACTTTAGAGCGCACTGTTGCCCACAGACAATTATTATCGCACATCGCGCTTACGTTGTGATTGAGTTAAGACAACGCGATTATGATACCGCTGTTTGCAAAGTGGAGGAAGAGAGAGAAAATAGCAAGGGACGAAGAATAAAGTGTCCAAAGTATGGGATTATTTCAAGGTAAAAAAAAACAACAACTCTGTAATTTTATTGTCTGCGCCACCAAGCAAAAGTACTTCTTATACGATTACTCAACGAATCGATTAAATAATCTGTAGAATACTCAATTACTGAAATCATCGTTATCTGGACCCTATATCTGCTGTATGTAATGTTGTTTCTATGCTTTGCTTGAAGCTACAATTTACATTGAGTGAAATGATAATAATAATTAGTCATTTAGCTGAGGCTTTTATATAAAGCGAGTTACAATTGCTATGCATATCGGAGATCGCATGCCTCTGGAGCAACTAGGGCTTATGTGTCTTGCTCAGGGACGTAATGGTAAATGTCTTGCAGTGGGAACCCAGGGCTCTCACAACAAAGGCATGTGTCTTATCCACTGCTCCATCACCACCCCCATAAAATATGCCATTGTTTTATGGCTGCACAATTACATCAGTCGAAATGTCTTGTCTAGCATTTTATATGTCTCTTCAATTCAGCGATATATTCAGTGTCTTCGAAAACAACTAGTATGTCCTGTTGCAGTTTAAGGTAAATAAACTATATACTGTATACTATATATACTATAGAATTATTAATATATACCCTTTATATTTGCTATTTGTTGTTGTTGTATGGTAGATGCTCATTAGATTCAGTTTGGTTGATGCCTTTCTGCTTGGCAAGAGATTAGTGTGTGTTGTTGGTTGACTGAAGTCTGGGTTGAGCAGCAGCCTTGGTTGACTTAGTTCTTTGATCTTGCCCCAGTAGAGCCACTCTGTTGAAAGTTGAGAGCTGCAGTGCCCCTCATTCACTTCAACGATCCCTTACTCACACCCGACTTAAACCAAGACTGACTCGAACACAACACCCTTTTCTCTCTAATCTGTGGTCGCTACAAATTCACAAACTCCTAGTGGACTGTGTAAGCCGGCAACCACACTGGGTAAAAACACAATTCCAGTTGCTACAATGTTACTACAACGTTTTATATGAAGGTGAAGACATTTTGTCTTATTAGGTTTTAATAGAAGAATAAAAGAATCTATGGTCCTTCTGGTAGATGGAGACAAGCAGAAAAACACAGCTTTTCCTGGGCTCGTTATTAAATTATATCTTGATAGTTCTCACATTAAGTCTTTAAGTGCATTAAAGTTGTTTGTGCAACACAGAATACTAAGTTGAGACTTTAAAGAATAATCACCAATCACAGTTTTTATGCGTGAAAGAGCATAAATGGGACCGAAAATATTTCACTCTTCATAGTCAGCACATTGGTCCTGTGCATGATACTGTGGCCTCTTTTGAAACGACGAGGAAAAAACAAAGCTTTGATGGGAAATTGGAGAGTGATGAGTCACAGTCAACAGTGCACTTCATAATCGACCCCATCACAAATAACAGAGGGAACGATGAGGACCTGTGAACCAACATGTTGTAATGTATTAGCTCAACAATAATGTCTCATAGAATAATGGGCGAAGCAAAAACTAAAATACTTTTAGCCTACTTTTGTTTTGTGTAACCTGTGAATCGTCAAATGCTTTTGATCTTTTATATCCAATCACCCAACCCTTGCAGCTTCAGCTGTGTGAACACTGATTGGTGCCATGTTTACTCTAACCCAAGAGCCCTTCAAATAAGGATTAACGAAGCATTAAATGAACCAAATATCTTCTGTTACATATGAATTTGTATGTAATATAGTCAAATGGAGTCAAATCTCCAATTATGAGGTCTAGAAATACCTTAAATTGGGCATGTGTAAGAGGTGAATAGAGGTAATTGCTGGTCTATTCATAAGATTAAACCATTATGTAATGGTAAAGTGTGCAGCAGCTACCCCAGTCAGTTAGGTTCTTTAGATAAGCCTAATAAAAAGTAGACCAAATAAACATTAATTAAAACTCTCATAGTCTTCAAGCAAGATAGTTTAATAACTTCACAAGACTGACTGGCTTTGTGTTAGACTGACATGGTAAATCTGTTTTACCTATTTACTACTATGCTGTAAATTGGTTAGATTGAGTTAAAACACACACTGATAGATTGCTTTTCCTTTATAGTGTGTCCCTCCTAAAGAAAACCTTTCACTCTGCTTCAATAAAAGACTATTGTGTTGTCGCTTTAGCACTATTGGTTTTTGTTTAAGGAAGGACTTTCAGAATCTAGATTTATTTAATAAACAGTTTTTCTTCCTGAGGTTTCTCAAATTCAAGTCTATGGTTTCATCTGGGTGACAGTGAATAAACACAACATAGTAAATGTCCTGTTCAGAAATATTGAATTAAAGGTCAATACATCCAAAACCTATTCTGTTCTTATATTTCCTTATAAATAACCTCTGGTAGTCTACTAACTTCCCCAGACATCACAAACTCAGAGTCTTTACATTTATTATTCATGTTTGACATTCATTGAAGTACTTACCAAGTAAAATTTTGAAAAAAAGCCCACAATTCATAGCTGACATCAAGTGGTTACATCAAAACAGGATCTCAAAGGTCCTCATTATATTATACTTGTCCCAGTTCAGTGCTGAAGTTATGAACTAGAATTATAATTACTCATTTTGTAAAATATAGAATTATAAACCTTTTAAGAAACTAAATGATTTGTTCACTTAAATTTTCAATCATCCTTAATATCCTCAATGTAACAAGTTCTGTCTGTTTTGCTTTTGGAAACTTGAATGATAGCTCGGACATGTTTAATTACGCTGTGCATACACTCCAGTGTTGCAGAGTGCTTGAGTTTCTGGGCTGATCTGGAATTCCCATTATCCTTTGTGCATAATATAATAGCCAACATTATTAATTTATACTATGAATAAATTGAATAAAGAGGTTACACTTGATATACAGTGCAAGATTCTGATGAGATTTGGCCCCATTTAGACACCACACCCTAGTTGAAAGTTTGGCTGCTATGGTCAGCTGGACACTAATTCTGGCACAGGTAAACTTGTTCAATTCATTGGGTGCTGTGGGGGCCTGCCACTTATTAGCCAGCAATGTGGAGAGTGTCTCGGTGTGTAATTATACTCCTCAGATTACTTTACAAGATAAACAAGACTAAATGTCGGAAACTGCTACTCATCGTGGTTGCCATATTTGGTAGTCACGTCATGCTAATAAAGTAACATAGCTAATAAGTGCAAAGTTTGTTGTGAGAATTACACTGTAAAAGGAAATCTGCCTATTACATCAACGTTAACTTCTTGTTGCGAGGGTGACCCTGAAGGGAAAGCTAATGTGTCCAAAGATGAAAAATGTTTAT
Organism: Micropterus salmoides; assembly: GCF_014851395.1. Classification (NCBI taxonomy): domain Eukaryota; kingdom Metazoa; phylum Chordata; class Actinopteri; order Centrarchiformes; family Centrarchidae; genus Micropterus; species Micropterus salmoides. The sequence goes on along the minus strand of NW_024044348.1, from coordinate 15,857,541 downwards.
ATTTATACTGGTGGTCTGGATAAAATGAGGAATTTTCCTCTTTGACATCTCCAGTGAAGTCAAATCTGTTTTGTCTATATAGCCCCAAATCACAAAATTTATCTCAAAGTGCTTAACAATCTGTATATCATGAGGCACCCTTTATCCTGAGACCCTTAGAAACCTCAGAGAGAGCACCAGAGGAGAGATCCCTCTTCCAGGACAGACATATATTAGACATAACAATAAATTAGAAGTAACAATGGTGAAATTACACTGTAGACATGAATATTCAAATTAAAGTGACTAATTATCAACATATGTTTTCTGCATTTTGAAAAATTATGTGGCCAGTAGTTGTTTTCTTCTTTAGCTGCAATGCCTTGTAACATGTTCTTATGATCCTCTTTACGAGGTGATGCAGTGTCACTTCATAGGTTTCTTCTTCAGTCTTCTTCTTACCTGTTTTTCTTTACTTCTGTAAAAAGAGTAAATAACTAGTAACTAGGGAAGACTGCCCCCTCTCTGGCCTTCCAACACCTATCCCAGCAGCAACTTTGTTTTCCCAGGATGTCTCCCATCCAGGCACTGGCCAAGCCCAAACTTACTTAGCTTTAGTCATTCAGCAGTAGCAGGGTTTAAATTGGTGTGGCTCTTGAAAACATGTCAAGTATTTATGTAGCCCAACATCATAAATCACATACTTGCTGCTAATTAAGAGAATACAGCACATCCTGGACCTTTGAATCAAATAAGGAAAAACTACCACCAAGAAACTTGTTAATGCTGGACAAAATGGACGAAATCATGACACTGACACCATGATACTGAATCAAACACCTACTAGTACATGGCACATTACACAGGGCATTAAACAAATGGACAGGACACAGAGGACACTACTCCTTACCCAGGAGATGACACTAAATTACACACAGGGCAGGACACCAGTGAGGACCAGGCACACATTGATTTAGCCCCTACAGTCCAGTGATGAAGGTGAAATCTCTGTGACAGTCGCATGTCCATTTCTAATGAAATCCAAAACCATGTGGACATGCAGTTCCTGGAAGTGCTCATAAATAAATAACCTCTATTTTGGTGCCCCTGTGTTATCCTAAGTGAATGTCAGTAAGACTGTAAATCTCTGAGGACCGAGGGAATGGGGTCTGTCCAGCATTGCTTTAGCTGAGGGTTGGTGGCAGCCTCCATCATCTGGCACAGGCTGTGGCCTGGTGTCACTTTTGTACTTCAGGATGGATGGCTCTGTATGGCCTGGACACTGTTAACTCTGTCCCACTGGTGAGCTTCAAGGAGAGGCTATAAGAGGCATACCTTTCCACAAACCACTGTAGCAAAAATGAGGAAATCCATGGGCCCGGTGCAATGTGATTCTTCTTTTCAAAATATTTATTAAATTTAAACTTTATGTCAGATATTGAAACATATACACAGTGAAAACTCACTTACAAAAAATCCTATCCTCAGGATATTGAGTTTGCTCAGGCTACAGCTGAGATCATGGCATCTATTGAGACAGATGAAAAATGTTTCCCCCTCCTGCAAAGGTGGTGATATGCTTCCCTCATAGATCCCCGCTGGTCCGGTTCCACAACCGGATTATTCGGTCGGTCGGTCAGTCTGGCAATTACACATATTTATGAAAGTGTGTTTGTGTATCTATACCAGGTGAACAATCAAATATTGTCAGAAATGTTACTATGTTCTTGTGTGTGGCACATAAAATAGTGAATATTGCAGGATATATCTATTTAAATTAAAGTTGGGGAAAAAACTAAATTGAAATTATAGAGGGGCTGAAATTTGGCTCTATGCATGTCCTTAATCAGGTGCTTAGATTCTCAAAATGTGGAATTCAGGGTGAATTGTGGTTTGGTAGTGTAGTATTAGAAGGTAGTTATTATACAACATGGTAGGCATTTTTAAGAAAAGGTAAATTACCTATTCTCACGGGCAGAAAAAAATTTGGACACTCTCCGAACAAAACATTTGTCGAGGGCTCTGGGTCTTTATAGGCTTTTATTCCTGCATTCTTGAGAATTTTATGCAAGTACAGTATACTACAAAATTAGCGATTAAAATACATTTTCAAAATTAGAAACGCATATCTAGCTCTCATGTAAAGTAATCACCTCAGCTGAGCCCTTGAGTACAATAAATAAATAAGCCGTATCATCATCAGTCTCACCATATCACTGCTTTGGGCTGTCCTGGCTTTTGCTATTGCCTTCATCTCTTCTGACTCATGTGCACCCATGTCAGTGCTAGTACTATGTCCCTATATATCTAAAAATGATTAGATCCTAAATAACAGCTGGTAGCCTGCTGAGTGAAATCCAAGATCACATTCACTGGCAACATTCTGTTAAATTAATTCAACATCAGACATTGATATAAAACAAATAACAACCGATGCGAATTAGAGACAATAAACAGGCTAATTTCCATCAGAAGAAAGCCATGCACTACACAACAAGAGGATTCTGTAAACATCATATTACTGTGATTTGTTCTGCATAGACTACATATGCTTTTAATATGCCGTTAAAGGAAAGTGAAAGTATTTCTGCATGCTTGTGAAAGCACACTGACAGAGCAACCTCCGTGTCAGTTTTCATTCCCTTCAAATCTCGGTTTCTCCAGCATTGAAAGCCTCACCGATTTTAACAGCCTGATAATATAAGTTGTTTCACAATGTGTACTCTTCAGACCTTTTCCTCTTCGGTTGTTTTTTGGCCATCTTCACAGCGCCTACAGTCCCGTAATGAGTCCAGACGAGCGTCTGTAATTTTTAGGGCACTTTGCTGCACCTGCCTCGAGCAACTTTTTTTTTTCTCCCTTAACTTTTCAGCTTCAACTTTCTGTTTCGTCGTATGTGTTTTTGTCCATGATTTTTGAAGCACAAACAACCGGGCTAGCTAACATCGTGACCACCTGCTGGTCATAATGTGACCTCCTGCTGGTCATAATGTTGGTCTACCTTTTGCCACCAAAACATCCCAGACTGGTTGAGGCATGGACTCCACTGTGCATGTACTGTGTGGCCTGACGCCTTTCTATCAGAACCAGCGTCAACTTTTTCAGCAATTTGACCGATATAGCTCATCTGTTGGATCGGTCTACACAGGCCAACCTTCCGTCCCCAGGGGCATCAGTGAGCCTTGGCTCTCCATGACTCTGTCGCGGATTCACTGCTTTTCCTTCCTTGGACATAGAGATAGAGACTGACAACTGCAGACTGGAAACACTCCACAAGAGCTGCAGTTTTGGAGATGCTCTGACCCAGTCGTCTAGCCATCACAATTTTGCCCTTGTTCAAAGTTGCTCAAATCCTTATGTTTGCCCATTTTTCCTGCTTCTAACAATTACATATATATGTAGGTATATATTTGTGTGTGTGTGTGTGTGTGTGTGTGTGTGTGTATATATATATATATGTATATGTATACATATATATGTATATGTATATATGTGTGTGTGATAAAATATCAATAGAAAAATATATTTTAATTAAAACAATACTTCAGACTGAGGAGCCTTAAATAAATGTCATTAGTTTTGTCAAGACGAAATTCTTTGCATCAGTGTTTCTATAATTTTTGTCGAAATAGAATTAAACTACACATTTTAAGTATATGAATCAGGTTCTGGCTAAATGGCTGTACTGCATTGCAATATACAGCAAAGTAATTTTGACCAACAGTGGAAATTCTCAAAGGAAGTTGTCAATGATCAAAATATAAATCCCACGTGTGAAACAAAACACACATTTTCCCAAAATGCCTTGAAATAATTGCAGTCAGTCTGATTAATCAAAATCAGAGAATCATAGTCAATTAGTTCAAATGAAAGCATTGGAAACAGAGTAAAAAGACTATTTGACAAAATCCCCTTCCCACCTTTCTTCTTTGCCTTTCAAAATGTAAGAGAGACTGCAGGCTGAAGCGGCAAAACTGTCATACAACATCCGTCCAGAGAACATGAGCTGTGTAGAGTCTGGCCATGGCTGCGGGCCTTCTCTTGGCTAAACAAAAGCTAACCTTCATTTAGAAATGACACAGTAACAAGGATAGAAGTGAACAATACACAGGCTGTGTTTTTTTTCTTCTGAGGAAACTAAGTATCCTCACTCAAGCGCAGGAAACACTCTGCAGGATGGATTAGTCTGACAAAGCTCTGCATGGAAGCTTTCATGGGGAGAGGCACTCCAACAGCCAGGTTGAGACAAAGCTGCTTATCCACGGGGTCACAGTAATGTAATGGTGTGTGCAGCCAATTTGCTCCTTGCTATTCAACGGGTGTGAATATCATCCATGGGGGGAAATCACTTTGATTTTCTGAGCCTCGCTAATTGACTTCTCCAGTGCCTCTCAACACTGAACTCTGTGTCAGATTTTGGAAGACGCAGAGATGCCCTCAGCAAAGGTGGCTTTTGTCAATATAATTAACTGAACAGACAAGAGGAACTGTAGCTTTACCCCCGAGGTTTGGTAAAGAGCCAAAGTGGTTAACTTGGTAACAACTTTATATTTTACTACTCAGAGTTAATTACATTACTACTTTCCAAGAATAATGGTTCATGCAGAGTCATTTGATTGCAAGGCCAGTGCATTTATGCTGGTAAGGTGTCATAGTATATTATTTAATTATCATATTCTGGTAAATAATTATATTATTGTACACATCTTGTGTTACAAGTTGTGTCACAATCCAATCGCCAACATTTCGGTTGGAGAGTTGGGTGGGGTATGCTAGTTATGTCTAATGTGGCATCAAGCTGCTAGCCTGCAGGGTACGGAGGTGGGGTTTGGCCCATAAAGTATACAGCTGCCCCCATGAGGGGGGTGGGCTCACAGTCCAAAGCTTTGAGAAGTGCCATCATCACAGGAAAGTAAAATACTTTAACTGAATAGACGGATTAGGAAATTCTGTCTTGCTGAACAATACAATTTTACAATTAGTGCTTATGCATGTTTTTAATATGCAATTTGCAAAAGCAGCAACGGTCATTGTAATCAAATCATTATGTAATTTCATTTAATTGCTGGTTAATAATAAGTTGTGGATGAACTCATTTAGCAATTTAGTGTATTCTCCACTGGATGAAGCCAATTGGTGATCACAGCAATTGTGCAATAATATAATCGCTGGTAGTACTATCACAAACTGAAGCCTAACAAGCCAATAAGAGCACTCTTCAAACACTGATGGTCAATGTGCTGTAGATACTGGGTGGAGGTCACTGGCAGAGCTCTGCCGTCCTGATCTTTCATGATCAGCATTACTGCACCTCATGTTTCAGTGGTTCTTGTGGGAGTTTGTTATATATTTGAGGGCTAACATTAGTATGTTTCTAAACCTGGGAATGGTAAGATTATACCATTAACAAATGGGCTCAACAAAAAATTATTGCTTTACATTGCCCAAAGTTAATACTAAGTTTAGCCCTGTATGATTAAATCTCTTGATGAAGTAACAATAATTGGAATCTGACCTTGTTGCAAATTAACAACCCGTTTTGTGTTATCTCTTGGTGCCGACAGCTTGTTCACAGCTCTGGGATGTCACACGGTACAGAGATTCAGCTAAGCATTCAGAAAGGAAACAAAGTTAGATCATGAACCCATACCACTCCAGATGTGTCAGTCAACCTAAGAATATTTATCTTTTGGTTTCTGTCAAAGCCTGGGCCTCTCACTGTGCACAGAAAAACACACGCACGTCCCACATAGTGATTTAAAACTGCTCTTTTATAGGCTTTAACAAACCTGCTGTTGATCCTGTCCTGTACCTCTCAGCATCCAGGCTTTGTCATACAGTAAGCCAGTTCTCTTTTCAATTTTTAAAAATCAGTGTGCCATCACCCAGAAAAGTAAATTAAGAGCCACAAGCAGTGGTTGGTCATGAGCTTTGGTTCTGGTAGGTGGTAGTGTGGAGTACTGGAGGTTAGGAGAGCTTAGTTGAAAGCGACAGGTTTTCAGCCTGTGCCCGGAAATGGAGACAGAATCCATCAAACTGACTGTGAAGTAAAGAAGAAATGGAAGAGAGTGAAGGGTTGAATAATGGTCTGGAGGTAGTGCAGTGCTGCGATGGGGTTCTAGGGTCATTGTTTTACTGGTATGTTTACCGCTTTGTCTAACATGAACAAGATAATAATGACAACACCCCACTATATAATGCAGTTGAATAACGACACGAAATACAGCCTCAAACTGGAGATTTGAGTCACCACCAGTTTGACACAGTTTCAACAATAATTCAACAGTGCAAAATTCACAGAATGAGCATCATTTCTGGGCTGTTGGATTGAATTGTTATTTTGTCCGCCTTCTTCTAGAGTACATAATGTGGAATGGATAATATTTCCAGCGGGGTTTCTCACCTAACAACTGTTCTATGTGCACAAGTGACTGCCTTAAGTGAAACAATTGGCAAATAGTGTTGGCTTTACAAAGGAAGAGAACAAATTCACAAAGTAGAAAGAGGGGATATGTCACTACGATATGTCTTATTTTATCTAATTTTTTTAGTTTTCCATCCATCTCCATTAATTTGCTGTATCCGCTTATTCTGTTGAGGGTTCTGCAGACTTGAGGCTTATCTCAGCATGCATTGAGCAAGAGGTGGGGAACACCCTTTATTAATATTAATATTAAACGTAGACCTAAAATTTTTCTTGGCTTCATGTTTCTGCCTTACAGCATTTATTTTAATACCCAAATATGCACACTGTGTCTCATTAAATCTGAAGCAAAGTACGACCTTGCGCCTAAGCAGAAGAGTGTCCATTTCTCACAGCAAAAGTGAGGTGTGAGAATGTGCTCTACTTTTCTCATTCCTAAAACTTTTCAAGCCTCATTAACTACAAAAACAAGCCAACTAGCTGCTGTGAATGGTTTGTCTCCCTCCGCGAGGTACAGAGCTTTTTCTTGGCTCAAGCTAACGCTACAGAGTCCCTGCTGAAGCAGGCAATCACTGAGGCAGACCATAATGGGAAAAGTTTCATGTTTTATGTGGTGTCTCATGTGCTGAGTGGTGAGGTTTATAGTTCACTTCAGTGGGGGCAGTGAAAGTAAATGACTTGTCTTGTTGTTAGATCTGAGGCAATTTTTAAATAACAATTCTGAAAAGTATGTGAACATGCTCCCCATGCTAACATGGAGATTGTTATAATGTTTACAATGTTTACCATCTTACCTTAGAGTGTTGCCATGCTAACATTTGCTAATTAGGACTAAACACATACAGCAGAGGCTGTGGGGGATTTCATTAGTTTTCCTGAGTTTTTGTTGTAAACCACAGTTTTGTACAAATAAAGAATTTGAGTTTTAGGACAGTGGAGTCACTGTCAGTGGATCACCCAGGTGTGCCAAAAAATCGATATTCCAGCCCATCATATCGATACATAAAAAAAAAAAAAAGAAATAGAGCTTTGACGGTTAGCTCAAAGCTAACGTATAATGGGAATCTCCATTAATGTGCTAATGGACATTAGCATCTTGATCACGAAAACATAATCTTAACATAAACTACACATTTTGCTTCACATGCTTAACATCCTGCGTGATTAACTGTGCAAATACTTAAGGTACATATTTCCTGAGCTCTGTGTGAAATAAAAAAGAGCTAACTCCCCTGTCTTGACCTGCTACTCTGCTGCTTCTGCACTACACACAGACTAGCCACAGCAACCCCAAAGGGTCAAAACTCAAACCCAAAATTACCATCCATCCATCCATCCATCCATCGTCAACCGCTTATCCTGCGTACAGGGTCGCGGGGGGCTGGAGCCAATCCCAGCTGACATCGGGCGAAAGACTGGGTACACCCTGGACAGGTCGCCAGTCCATCGCAGGGCCCCAAAATCCCCAGTGGCCTAAAAAATTACAGCTATCACTAGGTGGAGAAAGGACAGCACAATGCTGTGTCACTCAGCAAAAAAAAATCTGTAAATTCAGTGAATTTGTATGTTTTATGCCTTTTATAAATAAAAGTTTTTATAATGATTTTTCATGGATGCTCTGTAGTTCTGGAGTTTTAATTTACTGGCTGAAAAATGTGTGCTGCAGAATTGTGCTGTTTTCTAACAGTTTGAATTTGCAGCAAATAAATACAGAAAACCTTTTTAGGGGCATTTTCTAATCATAGTTAGACAGATTTCGTGATGTATCATTTTATGACTGTATAGCGATATATTGATTATCACAGAATTGCTGTTTCCACCCCTGTCACCCATGTTATAACAGCTCATCATGTGGGGAACATGAATGTGGTGAACTGACAGAATGACCTTGCCATCCCAAGAACTGCGACACTAATGTAACTAAAAACTGCTCTCACAGTTTGCATTGTAGGCCATTGTAATTGTTGCCAACCTTATCTCTTGAATTCAGCACTTCTTGTTGGCTGCTGACAATGACTAAACTTCTCAAAATTGATAAACAAGTGCTGCTCTCTGGCAATTTCATACAAACATACACTCACCATACGACGTCGCCACATTGGTAGTTTAGGTACCCCTAAAAACACTTCCCCTTACCCCCAAACAAAAAGTCCAAAAAAGACAATCTCAGCGATGAACCTTAGAGAGCAGGCCAACAACTTTTGGTCTGAGCCAAACCAGCAGCAATCTTTGCCAGAATGCTTATCCCTCTCTTTCCTCCATGGAGTTAGCAGGCTTAGATCATGTTTACAGTATAAACATAGATCCACTGCTTATTTCCATTGTATGTGATACTAACATGCATGACATTTCAAAACAGTCCACTCTCATGCTTTTTATTTCTGTCCCTAAACCTTTTAAAACAACAGTGAATTCTAATTTTCTCTGCTTTTCAGCTGTACTGGTGGTGCCTCTGTCTCTATTCCTATTGCAGTTATCCAGGAGTTTCTGCTGAGAAGTTATAAAAATAGTGTTTGGTGGTGTAGGGAATGAGAAATGGGTCTGCATGGATAAGATGTAATGCACAAGAAAAATGAAACTCACCAAAGGTTAAACAGGCCAAAGAAATGTCATCAAAATGCCACTTAAACATGATTTGGCCTTTTGGATTCTTTCATCACACAAGACTTTGTGCCAGCAGTGTGGCTCTAATATGAATGAAAATGCAGCGCAGTGTTCTGAAAAGGTCGATCAAGATCGGTTTTGAAATAAAACCTGGACTTCAAGATAAATCAAAGAATAAAATATTTTATTTTATATATAATATTTATTTTGCATCAGAAAGGATGTTAATTTCACCTGTCGAATATATAGTATTTGAAGATTTAATCTGTCATTGAAATGGAATGATGGAACAAACTGGGGAAAAACAAAATATAAAAATTCACACCTTTTTTCTAAAATGCAAATAATTTCTCCCAGTGGTCATGTTTGATATCTTATTGTCAACTTATTAATTAACAACTAATACAGAACATCAGAGATGTGATTTAAGGAAGCTGGGTCCCTGCAAATAGGCAAATGGCTGAGAGGCACTGAAAGGACTGCTTAATTAAATGTTCATACATGGGATTATGCTGCCCACTCTCACTCAACTGGATTTCTGCTTCATTTTCTGCACTTAATTTCATGACCTGCTCATGGCAGTGATGTTTTAAATGCAAGGGTTTTTGTTTGGCATCAAAAATAAGGGGGTGGGGGGGTGGAAGGGTGGAGGAGGGGGGGGGCTACTAAAGAATCTTATTTCCTGGATTAATGTACATTTATGTCAATATAGCAAAAAACATATTATGATTAAAATGGTTATTGTTATTTTCATAATAATGGTAGTATAACCAAAAATGTTGGTTATAAAGCAGCACTTTTGAAAGCTCTGATTAGTGACTGCAAACTTCCTTTCATAATATATGCAGTGTGGATGTATTATACGACCTGGATACCGGATTCCAAAATTTGCAAATAAAACTTCCTCGCCCAGCCCATAAACCGAAAATGTTTTCCCACTTAATGCTTTCTTCAATGTTGTGCGTCCCACCGCACATGCACATTAGTGTAGGACAGTTTTATAAATATTAAACCTTCATGGTTTAAACATTCATAATACAGAGAATAATAATTGACCTTGTTTATTGTTGTAGATGTCCTGTCAACAGTTTTACAGATGTTTGCCAGTGGGGGAAATTGGCAGCAAGGCTCACTGGCGGCGTATCATTGAAATGCGCCTGCAACACCCTTCGGGAATAAGATAGGGCAACTTCTACATGGTCCAGGGAATCCCAGGGCAAAAAGGTTTGCCAATCACTTGCTGCTGCTCATAAAGCTTATAACTGCATATAACTTTCAATAGCATTTCAACATTTTGGACATCATCTGTTCTCAGGATACGACGGCTGGACAGAGAAATCTGTTTAGAGAGAGATTTCAGTGAGTAAAGCAAACTGAAACTGTAAATGTGTATATGTGGACATGCAAAGTATATACTGTAAAAAAGTGGCCACATTTTTTACCAAATACAACTGGTTAAAAAAGCTCATAACCTGCTAGGTGCTGTTACTAACTCCAACTCCATTAATGTTCTCCATTCAACACTGTCCACACTAATTAGTTTATGCCTGGCAGTCATCCTGAGCCTGCGGCCACCTTGGCTATACCTCATTTTCATTTCTCCTTAGATTTATAGACACAACAGGTCTTGAGCCTCAGGCTGAGGGGCCCTATTCACAAGAAATAAGAGGATCAATCTGCAATGGGTGTAGGTGCAGTGCAGTCACTCAGTACACTAGGAGGGCGAAAGGGACGGTGTCTATAAGCTTGTTTTCCTCCCAGGTTGGGTAAAATTTTTTGAAGCAGTTCAGTTTGGTTGGACAATTTGCAGAGTGCTGTTGAAATAGCAACCTATTCTTTTCACCTCTTTTTGTATCTGAACTATCTTGATGAGCAGGATTGTTTCAGTGATGGACATGTGTGATTGTGTGAGGTTGCATTCTTTATTATGTTAATGGAAGTTGGTGCAGTAGATATTTTTGAGGGACTGAATCTTATCAGCCAATAAACATCTCATACTAATTTCAGCATCAAACTGCCCTAAACTGTCCTCAGATTGTTTTTATGCTAAATCACAATGAATCTCAGAGTTCAACAAAAGATTTAGGATACAATAATGGTAGAGCTTTTTAATTGCCTTGACAGTTACCTCTGATAGCAGTATGAATTTTCACATTCTTCATAATCGTATCTTTATCTTTGAAGTGTAATGCAATTAGCCGTCACTGATTAATCTCCTTACATTACTAATTTTCATCGTGGTGGAGACTGCAGCTTGTTTTGCAAAACAGGTGCCTGACTGAGATGATTTTATACTCTAGTTTCACATGATTGCTGAAGCAGAATAATCTTTAATTTTCTTTGTTTTGTTTTTTTCATGTTGGCCAAAAAAGGCACAAAACAAAGAATCATGTGCACAAATGCAGTGTGCTCTGGGCAACTTGGGGTGACCCACCAACTCAACTCGCTTTATTAGCCTGAAAAATGAGGGACTGTGGAAGAGATGACAGTGCTTCAGCTTTCATTAACTCTAAATCACTTTCTACACAGCAACAGTGCACAAAGGTAATTAATTTCCTCAAGGACAATTATTTTAGTGCTTTAAGATAATGACAAGTACTCCTCAAAGTTCACACTCAGTAGATAGTGCAGGTGGTTTTGAAGGAAAATGATCCCCAAAGGCCCAATTTAGAGTCAGTAGTGACCCATCTGTGGTGAGAAAGTTAATTCACTATGCTGTTTATATTTATTTGAGACAACTTACTATATTTACTGTGTAGAAGAACTTAAAATAATATAATTCTATGGAAAGAGCAATTAGCATACTTCCACTGTCACTGTACAGCAAATTGATCATTAGGCAGGTATTGCATGATAATGATAACATCCCAGGCCAATATATACTTGAACGTTTTAATACTTTGAATTTTTATCCTTTTATATTTGTTTTTTGAATTCTTATTTTTACTCTTATTTTAAATTGTATTTTATTGCCTTTTTAGCACAGCCTGGAGGGAATGCCAACCTGCATTTCACTGCATATGTATAACTAAGTATAACATTTTTATATTTTTAAAACTTTTGTCTTAGGTTTTAAGTATAATGAGCCTTTGAACAAGCCTGAAAGCTAAACACTTAAATACACCAAAGATGGGAGCAAAGAGGAATGATGTAATGTGCATACTGTGCAAGACACTTTTAAAATCACAGAATACTATTACATTTTTGTGTGCTTAGAATACAAAATGAATTCATTACTTTCCAAGTCTATATGGGGATAATGCTAAGGTATCTGAAAATGTTTAAGGGATTATTGTATATTGATTTAATTGAAATACCACTTTGTCATCTTGTCTTCAAATGTCAATTTATTTTACATATTGTAGGTACATATTGCAGCACCTTGTGTTGTTATGATAAATTAGCTGCACATAATGTAAAGCACAGTGAATGACTCACAGGCACACAAGACAGGGTGATTATGGTTGTTATTTTTGAGGACAGGGGCATACATCTCTGCAGTGCAGGTGAGAGTGGGTTGGGATTAGGAAGAATACATTATCCGTGGGTGTGTTAGGGTCTAGCATCAATCATTGTCTATCAGATCAGTTCCTCTCTTTCCTGTTAAAAAGCAGAGCTTTCCGCTACATGGTGCGCCGTCAGTTTTGCAATGGAGAGTTAAGGCTGGATTCTCCCAAGAGAAAACAGATGTCCTTGTCTGCGAGTTGCAATGCAATACAATACATGGCACCTCAAATATGCCGCCAAGGGCAGACGATGTCCCATTTTAACTTGAATTCATTTCAGTTTCTGAAGACATTGAAATCCCTGTCATTATGTTTTCCATGTGGAAAGATGTGCACCAACATTTTTTTTTGGAAGACATTGTATCCCCTACTGTGTCTTCGCCACAAAAAACAACAGCATTGGTCTTTTTTCAAATACTTGAAATGAGACATTTACATTTTCCTGACAAGCAGTGAGAAGGCAGGGTGGGTGGATGGTCTGACAGTCAACAGTGGTTTCTTTTTCCCACTAAGGTGATTTTCTCTAAGCTTAACCAAGGAGTTTTGTTGCCTAAACTTAACAAAATCTTAATCACATGGATGGCAGATCAGGAAATGTTTATGTGAGGTTGTTTGCCAGAAAAATGAAAACTTCCGTTAAGATTTTATAAATCACATTTAGGTAAATGATAACTTGATTATATTTCAACATTGCAATGAAATGTGTGTAAAGCACTTCTTTAGAAACCTGAATTTTAAAACAATGCAATAATGATTACTATTATTAACTATTATTTGACCTCCTGAATGTTAAATGACAGAGACCTATGACACTACCAGCTGACTATCATGCTTTGGGCTCCACAGACAGCACATCTCCTGTGGTTCACAATGATAGGCCCATGTAGCATGCACTCTTCTGCATCCACCCCGTCACACAGGCCACTGATGTGTGGCAGGAGTGATGAATGTGGGAAAAGGCCGCCTCTCTTGTTAAAGACCTTCCATGCTAGAAGAGCTGAGACTTGTTGGTTTTGATACAGATCAGGAAAGGATTACTACCTAAGGAAACTAGCAGACTATGTAGGCTAGCCTAGTCACAGCCATCCAAACCACTTACGTTCATCTTTCTGTGTGTGGTCTTCTCTGTGCGTGCTTGTTAATAAAGCCCATTTTCTGGCCAATATTTTGTCTTCTTTATTGGTTTATTGGTCTCCTCTTTTTGATGAGGTTGTCAAACAATGTTGACGTCCTTGCACTTGGATTGGATCCAACAATTTGTTAGCAGAGCTTCAGCGATGCTGCAGTCACGCAGTGCAAAGGAGGAGACACAAGACGCTTGAACACAATGACTGCATTAGAAATAGAGTATATCTGTCATGATTTCATCTTTAAAAACATGTTCTAGATAACATTTAACGTCAAGCTAATTGGTTTTGTAAGGGTTAATATGTCATCTTGCTTCGCAAACAAATAATAATGAATTGGTCATTTTGGTAGTACTGGAGAACTGCTGTATGTCAAAGTAATAATAAGCAGAAGAAGGTCCGCATTCATTGGATCTTATTGAAAGATCAAACAAAAACTTCCTTCCTCCTCCTCTCCTTCTTATTTCATTATTATGCCTAAGCCATGCAGTTTTGCTCCAGTCCTCTCATATAATTTACCATCGTCCTTTATTTAAAAGTCCCTCCTGGTTCATGCCATCATTCAGCAAGTCTTAAAAAAATCAGTCCAGTCTTATCCACACCAGAGGCAATCACAAATCAGTGTTCTCTTTGGATGATTTAGTTCTTTTATCGCGCTGCCTGCGGCTTGGTACGCTGGCAGCAAGATCACATCATAGGTTTGGGTACAGAGGACCAGAACCGGTAAGAAATGTAAGAAACATGCTGTTTTGATTCTGCATATTAATTCCTGAAAGTTACATTTGGATAGTTGTACAGAAGAAGTATTTAGATCTTTTACTTAAGTAAAAATATCAATATACCAATAGAAGGATAGAATTACTCCATTACAAGTAAACATTCTGCAGTCAAAATCTTACATATGTACAAGTACCCAAGTATTATTGGATAAATGCCATAATGCGCTCATTGTTACATCATTGTATATTATACTATTTAATTATTATTGTAGGTGTGGTAACATTTAAGCTGTATTTCAATGTTAGCCAGCTGCATACATATTGTAGTTTAATTTACTATGTAAGAATGCACTGTATTTTAGATGTTGTACTTGTGGACCTACTGAGCTCCCATCTACTTCTAGTAACAAATGTGTCAACATATGCATTATAACGTGTTCGTTAGGCAGAATCCCCCAGAAATGAAGTCCCAACAGAAACATTTTAGGGAAGGAAGTAGGTAGATATATCTCAAGTGTAGTTAACCACTATATTTATCATGAAGTCAAGTCAGGGACAGAGCAAGAAACTGAATGTAATTGAGGGCAAATCTTGTACTGTTGTTGGTATTGTCAATCCTTTGCCTGCCTTCAGAGCCTGTTTAACATACAGTACCAGTTATTTCTATCATGTAGGTTCTCTGCAGATAATATAAAGCAAAAAGCCTCTTATTAAAGCATGTCAGTGATTTGTCCTTTCACTGAAATGTCAGAAATGTCAACATGTGCCTGGCTCTCCAATGACTACTGCATACCAGTGTGAGAATCTTCATGTAGACTAGATGTTACAAAATTTAATGTTTTTAATTCATGCGTCAGAACCCTAGCTTATCCCAGTGGATGATAGCAGTGTCTACAACTTTAGCAATCGACTTTGGGCCACAATAGCATGGTATGGTGCCTTTGTCTACTTATACTAGTATTTTCATCTTTTTTGTGTAAAATATTTGGCAAAATATGTATGTGATAACAGTCCTTGATTACAATTTATTGGATACAAATTATGTTTCAACCAATTTACATTTCTGCAGAAGAAGCTGGCATGGATATCCACTCATCCTTTATTTACAGAGCCAGATGGTACGTTTGGACACCACCAAGCTTCTTTTAATACAACAGATGCTGAATTGCAAAATTTCTCTGTTTTGGCTAGCTGGCTGTGTGCCATTGTGTCTAAAAGCCCATTATACAAGGCAAAAATGTGACCCCCCCCCTCTGCTGCTATCAGAGAGCATCAAGTACAGCCAAAGTTATTTCTTTGAGAAAAGAGAATGGGCTCCTCTATTCAGTCTGTCAGCTCTCTGCATAAAAGTCTTCTACACTCAACCTTTCTCCCAGAGATTTCAGCAGAGATTCACTTAGCTGTCAGAAAACAATTGCTCTTTGTAAAAGGCAGTGGCTGGTGCAACTTTAATTTTAAATTTGTTTTAAATGAGCTGCCACCGTGTGATTGATGGGCTCTGAGAAATTTGCCTCCCGTTCCTCAATATCCTACAACAGAGGGCTTTAATTACGAGCCCCTTGTATTGATGCTGTCAGTTCCAGTGTGATATGCATCATGTATGTGGGGAGAATGGATTTTACCACCTGGTCGCTCCGTACAGTATCATTGCACACAATGTCATCAGTTGAAAATGCATTGTCATCAAAGTAGAGTGATATTGCCTGAGGATGAAGGCCTTTAGTATTCATGTATTCACCTATTGGTTTACTCTCACTTGTAGTTTAAAGTGAATTTGATTTTGATTGATGAATAACCATGCATGAACTGACCTACCATTTAATCAATATCCATGCTACGTACGTATGTCTATTTTTCCTGCACAACTCTGTGCATCCCCAGAAAAAAAAATTAAAGCAAATTTGGCTAGCCTTCAAATGTCAAAGTTGAGTATGTTTGTTTGTATCCATTCACTTTGACAGTTTTGAAATGCCAATATATGTAATAACACATGAATTAAACAGCTTCAGTTACCCTTTACCTTAGGGTAAAATGTGCTCCCATTCCTGTGATTTTCCCTCCGGTAGCTAGTTCTAACTGCCAATAGTCGCTATTGTGCAGACTTTAAAGGCAGAATTAAAATGGCAAAGAAGAAAAATGTGAATCCTTTTTATGCTGTGGCCCTCAACATGTTAGAAACAAAGTCAGTCACACAAACAAACAAGGTAACACCGCGTCCATTCAGAAGTCCTCACTGATGTAAGCAGGGAAAAATGGTCCAATTTATTCTGACATCTGACTGTAATTTACACCTAACTCAGAGCATGTGTTAACAGATCATTTAGGCTTTTGTTGTTGAAAGTTAACATTGCACAGGTTATAGGCCGGCCTCAGGTTACTGTATGCCAACCTTTTTTTAATGAAATGAATAGGGGATTGAAAAAAGTGTCAGATTATTGTAGATGCTATTTTTGTGTTTGTTTAATGTGTAATTAGGGACTCAGAGGGACATGAGATTAAGGGGAGAATCACTTTCCTAGTCCATCAGCTGGTGAAAAGTTTCAGAGCCGGGTGTGATTGCACTGCTCCCACTGGAAGAACCTGAAACATTCCCAGAATCAGTTTGGGAGAACACACTGGTCTCTACTCCTGTGGCCTTTAACTTTCCTCTGCATTGCTGTTTTGCACTTTATTGGAAAGTCAGGATAACTTTTTGGTTTGTGAAAGGATATGATGTTCACTGCCTCTGTGATCCCCTGTCAGAGGTTGTTCTTCTGTGAGGCAGTAGTGCCTCTGCTGCTGCTGGGTAGTTGGATTTTTTAGCCAGCTCTGATTGCCTTAAATGCTGCATTACTGAAGCTTTTAATTTTTCACTCTAGTAAATGTCATGATGGTCCTCTTGATTATAAATGTGGGTGTTCGCCGCTGACTAATATGACGTTTCTCATCCAGTGTCATTAGGATATGTCAACTCCTGATGATTAAGGTCCTGTTTTCATGCTTTCCATTAATGAATGATTGGGATTCATCAACATCAACACCGATATGATTGAAAAGATATTTTTCTAAATGTTTAATAAATCGGTTTTGAATCAGGGTGTTCTTATGTGCATTTAATGAATGAGACTCTGTTTATTGTTACTTTATCTTATGGTTTATGTTTTTGTCCATGAATACTCAAAGAGTAAACTGAAATACTGAGACTGAGTAGTTTTAGTTTAGTTTTAGTTTTAATACATTAAGTGTGTTTCAGAAAATCACAACGTTCAGTAATGGAATAACCTGTATTATTTATAATAATTTTGTTTTGTGTAACTGTCCATTACACTGTCCAGCTGTCCAGCAATTTTGCCCATTTAAAAGTAATTTTACATTATGAGGCTTTTCTCCCTTTAGCGATAGTGCTGTGTTTTATACTTGTGCTTTAAAATGTTAATAGTTTTTAATCCCAAAATGAAACCAATGAGCCCTAGAGAAATATTTGTTCCGTGACCCCAAAAGCATGGGGTCACAGTCCAATGCAGTTCATCATAGACAGCTTGGCTAAATATTAAGAAAACACTGTTGTTTGGCTACAGCTTAAATATGTGTCCATGGAGAGAGAAAAAGTCACACAGCCAATAATGCTTGCAATTGTGTGCCAGTAATGATTCCCATTTGCCATTTTCTTTCATGTATATTCTTATTTAATACTGAACCAAACCAAATGAGAAACACAATCTTGGGGGCAGAATTTACACAACATTGGCAAAAAAAATTATAAATTAGTATAGTTTGTAAACAAAAGTCCATCACAGTATCAACTAAAAATGCTGTTGCTCAACCTAACACGAAATATTGATTGCATGAAAATCATTTATTGCAAACAAAATTATTTCACCCACTTGTTTTGAGGATAGAATTAAAATAGAGCCTTACTGTTTCATATACAGAATTGATATTGTTGATCATTGTTTGGTTTCCCTTAACACTCAAGGAAGTATCCACAAATAGAGGGGAGAGACAGAAACAAACAATTTTTAAGAATTGTTTGTCCACTCTTGCACTCTATTCTGGATAACAAACAGGATAAACAATATTATCATAATTGGCTGACAACATGTCTGTTTCTTCAGTACACAGTGCACATAGAGCAAACGTGTACTGGGGGTCATTGATGAAATAAGTACATAATAAAATTTTGAATGGACTCTTTCTGTTTTATAAAAGAAAAATTATTGGTATAAATGGTTATCAATTGTACTGTAAATGCCTTTATCATCATGACTCATGTTTATTATATAAATGTTATCAGTGATCAAGTAATTACAGCATTTAGTGGTCCTTAACAAATTGTTGTAAATACAGAAAAAATAAGTTATTGTTTCATAGTTAACTGTATAAAAATTACAGATTTATTAAAGTTGGTTATTATAAATTGTTTCTACTTAATATTTGTTCATCGCATTAAATTTTTTAAACTTTTATTACAAACTTAGAAATGGAAAAAGATAAAGATAAGGACAGGATGGAAAAAGTCATTACAATCTAAGCATCTGAGGGATATTGTAAAATTTTTTACACACATGCCCTTGTACATATTGTGTGTTGTCAGCAATCTCAATCAAAGGTAAACATCGGTTGTTGGTGTCAGTCCCTTACAAGTAAAGAGAAAGTGCTTTTTGTAGACTACCAATTTCTCCCCAGAAGGCCACAATGTCACACAATGTATGTCACAAAGATCTTTAATGTATTATTTATATATGTATTTACTGGAACGTTGTTTTCAGTATTCGAGAGGATGTCTTCATATTAACCAATATTAAAAGAACTGTACTTTGTTCATGTTCAGCTCGGGTAAAATAACACTGAACATAACAGTGGATGAAATGTGACACCCTTGTCTTCAACCTGGAATATGAAACACTAACTATGTCTGTAAGATGATCTGGATCATAGGAGCTGACAAGGTCAGAGACAATTTAACCAGCACAATTTACTGGTCAGCCTTGAAGGTGACTAGTAAATTCTCAGTTACACACACATACACACACACACACACACCTTTCCGATGTTGGGTCGGGGGGCTGACGTGGCTGACAACTTCATAAAATGATTGGCCAGCTGTACAGTGGTGAGAAAAGAGCCAGGGTCTGAACTTCTCTCTCTTACTCTCTTTTTATTTTAAATTCCTGACACAACTATTCACTTTTAATGTGAACAGCCGATTGCAACACTATGAATCCCCTCCAGGAGAGTTTGTCTGAAAAAGTAGCTCTCTTATCCCCATTTAAACTATATTGTGTCACTCCATCTCCATGACTGCCAGCTTTTCACTCAGACTTAGACTGTGGCCATTCAGAACAATTCTCGATATTCAACATGGTCGGACAACACATCATATGAACGTACTTCTGTTCAAGCACAACCCGACCCTGAGAGTCTACAGCCATGCTAACAGCTCTTTGATGGTGTAATTAGGCACAGAAGTGCTTTGAGCTAAATAGTAACGTCATCAGGCTAAAATGTGAAAATGGCTCACAGTGACAATGCTAACATGCTGATGTTTAGCTGGTATAACTTTTCACCATGTTCACCATCTTAATTTAGAGTGTTAGCATGCTAACATTTGTTAATTAGCACTAAACACAAACTGCAACTGAGGCTAATGAGCATGTCATTAGTATTTGGTATTCTTAAAGTATTCTTAAATCAAAGAATTGAATAAATAAAATGTTTTACCTGATGATTGTGCTAGAAAAGTCAGACAATCTGCAAATTTATTAGTACATCTTATTCAGTACATCTTCTGGGTACCATGAATGCCTATACCAAATTCCATTGCTATTTATCCAATAGACTAAAAGATATAAATATCCATGCTAAGCTTTGTGCAATAACCACCCTCTGGCCATTCAAGACTGTTGGACTATTAATTGAAATCTAGTCTTAATTAACCATACTAAGAATTAGAGATTCCATTGTTTGAGCCAATAAAAATGAGTGGCTGAGTTTTCAAACAGTGTGAAGTAATATTAATGGGTGAATGCAGGTTTTTTTTATGTAGATAAAGTGTCATTATCAGAGCAACAGAAAGGTCACCTTTATTAATCATAATAATTATTTACAGTAATTAGGCCAGATACCAAAGGAGCACTGCTCTCAGAGAAAATTGATTCTTCACGCCCAGAATTACTTCAAGGGTACTAATACGTTGTATATTTTGTATGCAGTATGAAAATTACAAAGTCCAACTTCAATTATGACTGGTACTAATGTGGCTGTTCACTTTACCACAGTTTTTATATTGATTGTTAGGCTTTTTATTCATTATGCTTTCCCCTTGAAAAAAAACCCTAAGGGTGGCAAGATGAATAATAATAATGCAGCAGCTTTATATAACAAACTTTTTTGTGAACTTAAAGATACTGTTTGTTACATAACTAAGACACTACATACAAATGAATCAATACAACAAAAAGAAAGGTTGTTAGTAGACACATTTTAAGAAACTCTATAAAAGAGACTACATAGCCTGAAGACTTTGATAAGGTTGTTTTATACTCTGTTAGAAATACTGTACATTCACTTGTTTTTCAACCTAAATCAACCTAAAAATATATATATCTATAGATTTACAAAATCATGTCCTGTTCAAAATCTCATAAAAATGGTTAGATTGCTAAACTCACAAGTGCAGTCTTTATCTCTCACTGCTGAGAACAAATGGGGGAAATTTGAACCTTTGAGCAAATTGATGTTTAAGTTAAGAGGAAATACATATGAGGAGACGAAGCTTTTTTATGTCTAAATTAGTTTATTTTTTATGTTATTTAAACTAAACATCCCAAAATAAGTAATAATACCATATCAGTTTTACCTTTTTAAAAAATAAATAAAAATTTGTGTGTGAGTATCATGTATTTTCTTTTTTTAAATGTAGTCTGTATATTTCTATTTTTGTTTTTAATTTAATAAATCATGTTTTATGAAAAAATTTAAAGCCATCACAACATATGCAGTAAGAATCTATTTGAAGGTAAACATTATGCATCACTTGAACTTGAACAAGTTCATTCTGTACAATACATTTTCATAAAATCTATAGGAAGTTGCAGTTTTAACATGAATTTTCAGACATCCCCTTCACTCCCACTGCTTTTTGGACATGGTTTTATTTTTCTTAATCTTAAGATGAGACAGGTTTGGTTGTGCTGTACAAAATATTCCACAATTCATATAGTGCAATATGTATTGTATTTGTAATAGAAATAAAAGTTTGTTCAATAAGCAGACAATTTAATATTTTTGCAACCTTGTGAAGCCTTTTCCAACTGTTTTGTACATCCTTCATTACTTGAGAGATTTGGATGTGGTATGATTCCTAAATGGACTGTGTCAGGAAGCATACACCCATGTATAGACATGTTTCTAAATATTAAGACCATGAAGGCCGGATAGCTGACAGTTATCCAAGGTCAATAACTCTCAATGATAATTCCTTGGCCAAATATGTATTCTGGCCAGCAGAGAGCTATTCACTCTTCATGAGTTGGCAAGCAGTAGTTGCTGTGTGAAACTATCAGTACAGTCTGCATTCCAGGTAACACGCCTTGAAATCACATAAAAACTAAACAGTTGCCCAAGAGAAGGGTGGGAATTATTTCAGTATACTTGCTCTTTAGTTTAACAAATCTTGAGTTTAGATCATGTAACTTTGGTCAATTAATAAACTGATTTGCACTCACAATTATGGGCACCTGAAATTATGTCATAAGAAACCTTTTTAAAGCATAGGCTATAGTTTGTTAAATATAGTAATTTCTCCATTGAGAGTTTCCAACATTAATTCAACCAGAACTGTTTTTCAAACACACACAGATTTTATAAACAGCAAATGAAAAGTGTGAGTTGCTGCAGAGTAGAGGGTAACACAGGAATGGATTTTCAGTCTTGTCCCGTCACATAAATTATCTTGCCCCGTCCCAATCCCGGGATAATGACTCTCATCCTATCCAGTTCCCAATAAAAAAAAATAGTTTATCCATATTAGAACTGCGTATTTATATAAAAAAACTGATCTATGATTCCTGTCCCCGCCCGATGCCATTGACTTTTTTTCCTCTCCTGTCTCAGCCCTGTGATGAATAGTGAAATTGACTCCCATCCCAGAGGAATACCTTGACCCACCCAAGATTCCCGAAAAAATGTCAGCCTCTGTTGCAGAGATCTTTGATGATGCTGTGTGGATGAAAAATCTTGGCTGGTTTTTAGTCGAACAGAGTCCACAAATGCCTAAATAACAGAAGGCCATTTAATGTCATTTTGATTTGAAAATCAATAACCACACTCCATATAATCATAGTAATGAATGTCATCATGCGGTTATCGCCACTGGCCTATTCCTGCTTAGAGGTAAAACATTTGTGTAGTCCAGATCCACATGTTATTTTATCTTATTATTAAGTATTAGTCTTTCAGTCAGTATAAGGAACAGATTGCAGGAGTATATATGTTAATATATTTTCCACTCCTTTCATTCATTAAATTTCAAAATGTGAAAGCAAAAATGATCATGTGATGATTAAGGTGGATTCCCTAGGTTTGCCACAGCCTTCTTAGGACCCTGCAAGGTTAGGTAGCCTGAAGATCAGCAGCTTGGCAGAAACAATGGGTCATCATTTGCATTCTCAAATAAAACATGTAGTCAAATGTAGAAGAAAACATCTCAACTCTTGAGTCGTTTCACACATAGCTACAGTAAATAATATCAATAATATTGTGTTGCTTTTGTTTATAATGTGTATTACATATTCTCCGTTATCTGAATGGGAACACAAATACAATATTGCATGCACAATACACAGGGGCTTACGTGTCCTTGATTTAGGTCTAATTGGAAAAATTTAATGAATAAGGCCCTGCAGGCTCTTAATATTTAAACAAATGTAGGTTTAATGGCAGGTCACTCAGGTGCAAAGAAACTAGAATGAGTGACTAGGGACTAGTCATTGTTTTAGGTGAGGACATGGTGTACCATTTCAGTCGAAAGAAAGGAGGACTGGCTAAACAAGCCGCAAAAAAGGCGAGGAATACAAAGGGATTCCAGAGCAGTTTAGCATGAGCTATAACTCCCACCAATCTTGGACGTGGTGGGCAAGCAAACCTCTGGTAACATTAGCATGTAGAGCCAGAGGATATGCAGATATAATATATTACAGTAAGCTTCTTGGGCACTGAAACTGGTGATTTAGCACACTTTGCAGAACAGTGGATTATCATGCAGGGTTCAGGATTTTGGATTTGAGATGTCAGACTGTTCAGAGTTTGACTCTTCAACCCAGCTGCAGTACGAGTGTTTGGATTAACATAGCAGTTCATTTAAACGTTGTCTTTTCCATCAAGATCTGAGTGTACACTATGCCAAAATATAGTGTGATATTTTTGAATGATGCACACAGTCAAGAATGTGGATCAGGATATGATAGTTGTCTGAATTGTCCATCTATTTACATGTTGTGTTTTTGAAAATCTTATTGATAGGGTTTTTATTAAGTGTGTGACTTAGTCAGGCAGGAATAAGTCTAATATTTTTCAATTCTGCTAACCTGTATAACAAACAAAATATTAAAGGATTTTAATATAAAATGGAACAATTTAATATAAATTCATTTTGTTGTTTTTAATCATGTAAATGAATAAACTGATGTTTTACCCTTTAAATATTTTTAAATATTAAATAGAACTAGTATTTCAAATGCCCTCAACTTAAACTCAGTCAAAATTAAATATGAAATTAAATACCCATAAAATGTTAATCTTAAAACTCCATCTGAGATTCTAATGTTTGCATTTTTTATGTTTCTTGTTTTTAATTTGTCAAACATTTCTTACTTTTTCCCCCCTTGACTACATACAGCACAGCCATTTTTCACTATAAACAAAATAGACTGCATGTGAACCGATTCATCATGATTCAACGTGCCTTATGGTCTAGCCATATGATCACAGGAGGGAAATGAATTGTTAAAGTAGATATGGCCACCATGCAAGGGTGAGACTGATATAATTTACAATGCAAAGAAATGTCAGCCAGCCAGAATACCCAACCAGAAGCAGAGCTCCTGTGTGGTTTATTAGCAAGCACATCATGTGAAATGTTTGTTTACAAAGAAGGGAGGAGGAATATTTGACATTTGTGCATGGAGAGATACGTTATGATCTTCCCAACATTTACGCCTGTGCACACAGGAACATGGGATCCTATTAGTGAGGCTTCGCTGAGATTCCCCTGTTAATGCTGCCTATTTTTCTTTATGAGTTAATGCTCAAGAGATCAGGTGCTCACATGGAAGAAAGCCACTAGAGCAGATTACAAAGAAACAATAATAATAATTTCTGTGAATGTTAAATTTGAATTGTATCGTTGCACTTGTGCATTTTGATGTCTGTGTTTGAAGTAATTTCCATCCATCCATTATCTTCCGTTTTTCCGGGGTCGGTTCGCAGTGGCAGCAGGCTAAGCAGGATATTCCAGATACCTCTCGCCAGCAACACTTTGCAGCTATTCCTGGGGGATCCCAGGCCAGATGAGATATGCAATCCCTCCAGCGAGTTCTGGGTCTTTCCCCTGGGGTCCCCTCAGAACTGAAGCTGAAGTACATTTTTTGTTAAGAAATCAGCATATATATATTTTGACTAATGTACTTATTGCATCAAAATTGCAGTGTCTAAAAAGAAGAAATAAAATATTTTTAGTACGTGTGTTGATTTATGTAGGGGATGCTAAAGTCATAGGATTATTTGTTGATCTGATTTTTCAGTTTGGTTATTTGCCATTACATCCGGATGCATGAACTAGCTAACGCTAGCTAGAGCCCCATTTTGTATAATGTGGGACAAATACAACACTGGGTGTGCAGGAGCTGCCGATGACTCAGCAGGTTTTGAAAAAACAGCTCTGTCCCAGTATCCACACTTGTGGTCTTGAGGACTTAAATGCGTGTTCACATGACGGCAAGTGTGTCTAATGTGAAAAAAAATACCAACACAAAGTAAACTTAACTGAAACTTGTTCCCCACTTTCCTACCCTTCGTGTCCCAGTGAGCTTTGATAAACGTCCACATGTCTGTGGTCTTAATGGGCTCTTAGGCACTGTGGCAATTACCTGAAATATGTCACACATAACTACTGGCAAGTACTACATGTGTGTTAAGCTAACTAGCTTCCACGAGTCCAGTGGATAGTCATTAGCCTTGCTTGCTCGCTTTTACTATCAGAGAGTAATACGAGCAACAGCACAAATGTCCTCACAGAGGCTAAAATTAAAACCCTAACGATACATAGTGAAACATGTGGGTTTGTTGAAAAGAGTAAGAAATGGTTTGTAACAACGTTCATAAGCTTTACAGTCTGAGGTTTCACAGTCAGTAGCGCACCGCCACAGAAGTTTACAGCATGTCTTCTACTGTAGCTATGCCGAATCTTGAATGTCAGTCAGCTGTTGCCATGGGAAAAAGCCAACCCAGGGGCTTTAAGGTTAGACACTGTTTGCAGTAATATGTCTAAAAATGGTTTTATCCTCTTTTTAAAATATAAAAATATCCTTGAGAAGAAGAATTAAAAGTTCTGTTCGGCTTTAAGGAATGTTAAAACATAGGTGTTATAAAGTTTTTTATTTTTGAATGATGTTCAAAAGTGTTACACAGTGTGATGTGTGTATACTAAATCAATGGCATATATAGTAATAGAAATAAAATAGTATGTGCTTCTCTCACGGTGACATTTTGTTTCTTATGCTCCTCAGATTATTCGAAGCAAATGAATGTACTGTAACATAATATTCAATTATAGGCTCGTAGCCCAGCTGCCTTGCTGGACAAATAAATTGTTTCAGTGAAAAAGTAATACATTTGGGAATAATGGTGAGTTCTCAGGATGATAATGTATACTAGTGTCTGTGTCTAAAACTTATGAATATTATGTTACAGTATGCAATCAGAACCTGTACATTAATCATTCATAGTCCTTGTGGCCCATTCTTTCTACTATTCAATTATTAATGCCTTGGCCTGACTTTCTTCACATAATCAAGTACCTATTGTTGGCTGCTATACATTGCTCCTGTGTATGCAGACAGAGCCATAAAATGATGCATTCAAGAACAACAACCGTACTCAGACTAGATTATTACTTGCTCTAATGCTTTTGAAGCTTTTTGTCTGGTTTATATTGTAAGTAAAGACATCAGATACTGTAGATATCTGCATATTGACCCACTTGTCTTTTCTGTCTCTCCCTCCTCTCCCCAAACCATCAATCCATCTAGAGTTTTTCTTGGAGCTGCTGGACAATTCTGAGAAGTCTCTCAACAGTATGTTCACACGGACGTACGGGAAGCTGTATATGCAGAACTCGGAGGTGTTCCAGGACCTGTTTACTGAGCTAAAGCGCTACTATACGGGGGGCAACGTCAACCTGGAGGAGATGCTGAATGACTTCTGGTCCAGGCTGCTGGAGCGGATGTTCCAGTTACTCAACTCCCAGTACCACTTCACAGACGACTACCTGGAGTGCGTCAGTAAATACACAGATCAGCTAAAGCCCTTTGGAGATGTGCCCAGGAAACTGAAGGCCCAGGTCACCAGGGCCTTCATCGCTGCACGGACATTTGTACAGGGGCTAATGGTGGGTCGGGAGGTCGCCAACAGGGTCGCCAAGGTGAGTGTGATTCTCTTCTCATAGCTGTTTTGACTGTGTGTTGTTCGGCTGTTAAGTGATTGTGTGCTGTTGAACACTGGTGTATGTTGCTTTGAGATGACGTAATAAACCTTGCAAATATCTAATAAGATTTTAACTGCATGCAATCTGAAATTATTATGTTTCTTCTGTAACACTGGGTTGTTTTCATGAATCCATTAATGACTGTAGTCCAAAGTGTGTGATTATTCTAACTGGTGGAATACTCTTAAACATTCTTATACATATAAGTCTTTGAAATCTCTTCTGTGGACTTTACATCATACTTTAGAGTTAGATTGCATCTGAATTATTTATTAAAAGCCCAGAAATCAAGAAAAAAAGTATTTTCATTCCACATGAAGATTTTTTGTATGCACTTGATCTCGGTGAGACCAGTGTGAATATTTTTATACGATGGTGGAGTACACAGTACACTGTACACTGCATGCTCCACATTTCAATCACCCGCAGAGAGGAAAGCTTTGCTGTAGAGGGAAGATTAAAGCGCATTTTCTCCATGTGTTTCTCACTGATCGGATTTTATTACTTTTTCAACAATGTGTGTTAGGAAAATTAGTGACATTTTCCATACTGACAGAAAATTTGATGATGTATGATGATATGTCTTTGCTGGTGTTGTTTATGGTTTAGTCTGAGAAATTGGTTGATTAAATTCTGAAAAATAAATATGTTTTTAGAGCGCTGGAGATTAGAAATGTGTTTTTAAAAGCTTAGTGGATATGTTTTCTAATTCCATGTTAAACATAAAAAGTTACGCAACAGTTTTTCATGGACGTCTGAACTGTGAAAATTATATAACCAAAGCTGTTTGCTGTTTGTGGTACATTGCATAGATCCGCTGTATAAAATAGATGCGAACACTGGCAGAAAAGATAAGATCAGACTGATAAACATTCAAATTTGATTGTTAAAAAACATATAACATCAAAGTTTAATACAGAATGGGTTTTTCTAGAAAACTCAAACTGTGCACATAACAGTGTAAGATAAGGGCTTAAAAAAATGTTTTCAAAATTAAAATTAGGATTATAAAGTCTTTGTTTTCTCCCTGTAGTTATGCTATATCCATCATCCACATGTATTTGTGGAAAATTTATAATTTTGTTGGTTCACAATTTAAAGTTTACATACCACAATTTAAAGCCTGCTGGGACATTTTTGAGCAAGGAATAAATAATAAAACAATAATAGAAGAAAATACTCACTACATACTTTCTTAAACACTATAGGCCTATAGCCATGGATTTGTCTTTAAAAATAGAAACTAGAATTAGGTATATTGTAATAGTTATTCATCTATTAAATTCATTCAATCGCTAATAATTTGAAAGACAGTTTCAGTCTGTCAAGTTGCTGACTCTTTTTAAAATCAATATTCTTAACCTAAAATTAGACACAAATTATATAAAACTGTTTTTTTCACAAGTTCACTTTTAAAATTGTTTTCAGAGGTCAGCAGTGATAAAAGTCCTTTTTATCTGCTTTTTAGCTCCAAGGTTGCTGTCCCTTTCAGTGGAACAGACAAATTTTCAGAAGAGGGACGAAAAAAGAAAGTACGAGTGAAAGTGAGAGGGCAAAAAAATAAATGAGATGTGCTCAGTTTGAGAAGGAACTTAAATCATTCTTATGTTGGAGGCTAAACCAACTCCCTGCGTTGAGCACTGGCCTTTTACAGAGACAGAGGCAGATCACAGAACTGGGTAAATTGTTAGCACAACTGTATGCATTGTATTATATCACAACTTTGGTATATGACCACATATAACTACTTTGTTATGAAAAACTATACAGTCTACCACTAGGGCTACAACTAATGATTGTTTTCATTATTGATTTATCTGCTCATTATTTTCCTGATTAATGGTCTTTAAATGTCAAAATGTAGTAAAGACTCCAAGGTGTGTCCAAAACCCCCAAATTTTTAATGTACATCACAAAGAAAAGGAGCAAATCTATTATCAAAATAGTTGCAGATAAGTTCTTTTCGATCGATTCCTGAACATAAATGGTTAAGTTAGGTAAAATTATCCAGTTAGTGTTACATATTTTACTCTATTTAGTTTATTTAACACAGAAAATTAAAACGTGAGGTGTGAGTAAATTTATCACAAACTCTGAATAGAGTTTAACTCTTGTGTTTACTACAATTTTACGGTGAACATACAAACATGTGACTCAACTTAGACTCTTACTTTTTATAGAAATGTAATTTAAAGAAAACCACATGTGGCTACTGTTAATCATGTAAACTACATATTCAGAATGTTGACTGTTTTTAGAAAATCGGTAGTCATTTTTGATGACAATGTAATGAATGAGACGCTCTGATTGGTTGAGCTTATTGCAATGTTCAAGTTGTTTCCAAAGACGAATGTATATTTAATGCAGATAACGCACATTGAAAGGTAAAACTCCGTTGATGGCTTCATTCTAAAATCCCCAAATTGTCTTTACATACAAGAAAAGGCTACATTCAAGTAATCTACTGTTATAATTTCTTATAATTCTCATTAGACCAGATACTAAACCATTATGCATTATCACCCTCCTCCTGGCCCCACTCTACTTCCATAATTACAGCGGATTGTGGGAATTTACACTACGATAGTATGTACATTTCAAAGTGGTGTATCCTCTCCGCTGTACCCCGCTGCCATATATATATATATATACACAGTGAGGAAAATAAGTATTTGAACACCCTGCTATTTTGCAAGTTCTCCCACTTAGAAATCATGGAGGGGTCTGAAATTGTCATCGTAGGTGCATGTCCACTGTGAGAGACATAATCTAAAAAAAAAAAAATCCAGAAATCACAATCTATGATTTTTTTAACTATTTATTTGTATGATACAGCTGCAAATAAGTATTTGAACACCTGAGAAAATCAATGTTAATATTTGGTACAGTAGCCTTTGTTTGCAATTACAGAGGTCAAACGTTTCCTGTAGTTTGCACACACTGCAGGAGGGATTTTGGCCCACTCCTCCACACAGATCTTCTCTAGATCAGTCAGGTTTCTGGGCTGTCGCTGAGAAACACGGAGTTTGAGCTCCCTCCAAAGATTCTCTATTGGGTTTAGGTCTGGAGACTGGCTAGGCCACGCCAGAACCTTGATATGCTTCTTACAGAGCCACTCCTTGGTTATCCTGGCTGTGTGCTTCGGGTCATTGTCATGTTGGAAGACCCGGCCTCGACCCATCTTCAATGCTCTAACTGAGGGAAGGAGGTTGTTCCCCAAAATCTCGCAATACATGGCCCCGGTCATCCTCTCCTTAATACAGTGCAGTCGCCCTGTCCCATGTGCAGAAAAACACCCCCAAAGCATGATGCTACCACCCCCATGCTTCACAGTAGGGATGGTGTTCTTGGGATGGTACTCATCATTCTTCTTCCTCCAAACACGGTTAGTGGAATTATGACCAAAAAGTTCTATTTTGGTCTCATCTGACCACATGACTTTCTCCAATGACTCCTCTGGATCATCCAAATGGTCATTGGCAAACTGAAGACAGGCCTTGACATGTGCTGGTTTAAGCAGGGGAACCTTCCGTGCCATGCGTGATTTCAAACCATGACGTCTTAGTGTATTACCAACAGTAACCTTGGAAACGGTGGTCCCAGCTGTTTTCAGATCATTGACCAGCTCCTCCCGTGTAGTTCTGGGCTGATTTTTCACCTTTCTTAGGATCATTGAGACCCCACGAGGTGAGATCTTTCATGGAGCCCCAGTCCGAGGGAGATTGACAGTCATGTTTAGCTTCTTCCATTTTCTAATGATTGCTCCAACAGTGGACCTTTTTTCTGCTTGGCAATTTCCCCGTAGCCCTTTCCAGCCTTGTGGAGGTGTACAATTTTGTCTCTAGTGTCTTTGGACAGCTCTTTGGTCTTGGCCATGTTGGTAGTTGGATTCTTACTGATTGTATGGGGTGGACAGGTGTCTTTATGCAGCTAACGACCTCAAACAGGTGAACATTTTGAAGGCAGACTAACACGTCTTTGAGAGTCAGAATTCTAGCTGATAGACAGGTGTTCAGATACTTATTTGCAGCTGTATCATACAAATAAATAGTTTAAAAAATCATAGATTGTGATTTCTGGATATTTTTTTTTTAGATTATGTCTCTCACAGTGGACATGCACCTACGATGACGATTTCAGACCCCTCCATGATTTCTAAGTGGGAGAACTTGCAAAATAGCAGGGTGTTCAAATACTTATTTTCCTCACTGTATATATATATATATATATACACCTCTGACATTTCATTCATCTTAAATTGTTTGTAATTGTCTTTTAGTTTGCCACTGAGCTAGCTTTCCACCAGGCCTCGTAGGCATTGCATATTTCAGATGAAGAGTTAAAATGAGCACTGCTATACATCTGTCCCAGGCCTAAAAGGCACCCTCGCTCTGGATCAAATCCCATATTCCTTGCTTCCTCATCAATTATGAAGTGGAGCCAGGAAACAGCGTGGCATTGCTGAAGGCTGTCTGGCTGGGGAACAACCATAGAACTTGAGGTGAAAAGTTGCTTGACATGACAAATCACCTTGACCCAAGAATCACCCTCCATACTTGCTGCTTTCAGTGACAAAAAGCCACTGCATCTTTTTACAACACAATCTCAGAGTGCATACCAATTTTTCACTTCTTAGGTGTAAAGACAGCAGTATATATAAGGCACTTTCAGTTCAATTTAAAATCCATAAGCTCAAAGGACATATATATATGTGTGTGTGCATCACTGTGTACTTTAATTAGTATCCTGTAGTTGTAGTTAATTAGCAGTGGTGGGAGACAAGCTTAGATACTTAAGTAAAAGTACTAATATGATGATTTAAAACCATTTCAAGTGAAAGTCCATCCATTAAAATTGTACTTAAGAAAAAGTGAAGTAAAAGTAAAACGTATTTACAGCCAAATGTACATATTATAAAAAGTAATTGCATCAATCAATTGTCCATGACCGTGGATGGATTTTTCATCAATTTATTTAGAAAATAAACTAGTAGATTAATTGATAATGAAAATAATTGTTTGTTGCAGCTCATTGTGTCATATAATTTACAATATTGCATTATTATTCCCGATGCATTAATGTTTACACAGAATTTAAATGTCTAGTTGACAAAACAATCTCACCCCCAAGTCCAGCTTAGTTGTTCTCGGGCATTAAAAGTTATTTTACAGTATTCCTTAGCAGATGGGGTATGCTCAGTTATCATGGAATTATTTTAAATTTCCTTTTTTTTCTGAGCACTTTAAGGATTTCTTGTCCATGTTGACTTCAGAGTTGACATTGAAAAATTTATTGTTGACCTTGGACCGCTTGAACTTCTTTCTTGACCTTTCACTGCTGCCAGTTTTATGTACATTGTGCCTTTTTGGGTAGTTTATATTATAGCAATGCGTCATATCGTGTAAACTCATCATGTGCAATAGATGAGAATAAAATAAGTAATAATAAATAAAAATAAATGAAAAATAAGTAGGAAAATAGCAAATGTATGTAGCGTAAGTAAGGAGCCTTTAAGTAGCATAAAACTACTCAAATAAAGTACAACAACCTCAAATCTTCTAGTACAAGCAGAAATGTACTTACAGTAGTTACTTTGCACCACTGACAATTATGGTCTAAAATTAATGGCAGTCATTGTCAATTGTGCATAATTCTTGTTTGAGCACTTTCAGTGTAGTTTGGCAATTTAATGATATTTTATCTGATTAATCATACATAAGCCTTCTTTGGACTCTACATTAATCAAAAGCTTCTCAGTTCCTCTTATTCTTTCAGTACAAGTGAGCTGTGTTGGAGAAGTTTAAATGAGAAAATACCTACTGGTCTATGAGAAGCATTAGAACATTGTCTCGTCTCTGCCGTGGGTCCGTAGTCCAATTTATATGTTACGTGTTACATACTGCATATGGACCCTGGTGAGTGGCTCTAACTAGCCACTGGTAAGGCTCTTACTCAAATAACCGAATCAGTCGTTAAATTCATAAAAGCAAAGGCCTTTTCATATAAAATGGCTCCTTTCAACCATCTGTCTGTTCAATTTTCCATGTTACTTTAACACAGGATGATGTACTGATGATGATGAGCCATACATAATTACTGGTAACAGACAGCTCTGTATGCAGTGAAGTCAGAACAGGGGAGATATTACTCTATAAAATGGGATTGCACTCGACTTGCACTGAGCAGTTTCCTGAACCTCGATCCTGGATTAAGTGCAGAATCTCTGTGGATTACAGTTTATGATGACCATTAAGAGTTTTATCCTGGGGGGTACTTAAAACACAGTCCAGCCACATTAAGACCTGTTCAGAGAAGATTGCTGGGATTTGGACCTTTTGAGAGCTTTAAAGTTCAGGCATTTAGAGCACTTACCACTCACGCTGCATACTCATGGGAAGCTGGCCTTGTCCATGTCGCATATTTAGTCGTGATGATAGAAGGAAGTAAGGTATTTTGTACTGGGGATTTGTTTTTCCTGATGGCTTATACTGTCATGTTGATCTCATTATGCACTCATTTCCTACCACGAACTGTCAGATGATTTCACATTAAGCTCCAAGGCAGTCTCTACACAACATTTACCTTAGATTAATGTTCTGCCAGATTACAGAGTCTTTGCTGACATGAGAAAAATATTAGGATCAGTTTCATGCAGTTTCCATAGTTTTTCTTTGGTGTCTTTTTTCTTTTCTACTCACTGCTGTATATCAGTTTAGCCTTGTCACTCACAGTCAAGGCAAGACAGTGAAGTCCATTTAACACCCGATAGTGAAAGTTCAGTGTGAAGAGTGTCATTCTGAGTCAGAAGTCACAAAAAATAAATGGGACTAAAGTAGTTTTTGGCAGTTAGTATACAAATCAAACAGCGACCTTGAATGTCAAATAAACTTCACAAAGAGAAAAAAAAAAGTTTATTTTAATGATGTACTACTAGTTTTTTCCCCCCCAACATTTTTTTGTAGCTAGAATCTTTTTTTGCAGCGTCCATCAAAAGCACTTAATAATAATGATATTAATAATATAATATTAAACTAAACATAATACCATAGCAGGTAGCAGAGTGAACCTTGAACTTTTTGAGACTTTTAAAAACAAAAGTTTTATTAGCACGCTGTAGTGGTCACATTCAGCCAGTAATTTATGGTTTGTAGCTTTTAGCTGTTAGCGTCCTAGTTACTAGGGGTCTGACGATACACTTAGCTCACTCATTCTTAAGAAATATTTAATGATGAAATATGTGACTGGAAAAAATTGTCTTTTATTTGACTGGAAGTCACAAAATGCAGAACTATGCAGGTGCATTTTGAAATGTTTCTCACATATTGTTCTGTTGCCCTTTATTGTTTCCACCGGGTAACCAAAATGCTGCCATACAAACATTTTAAAAGTGGCGGGGTCAGTTTCTGTGCTAATTTTACTCTAACACTCCGTCATGCTGATATCGTGAGAGCTTTGTCACGTTTTAATATCGCAAGATCTCTTCGCACGGGATCTCATCACGCCCCTACTAGTCACCACATCAAATTAAAATAATTAGCAATGTAGCTGCTATACTTATCAGGGCAAAGCACATTATTGAGATGTTCCATTGGATTTTTCTAATCAGCAGCTATTTGAATATTTTTGGGTTTTGGACTCTTGGTCCGTATTGTCTTTATAGTGTTCTTGCACTCTAAAAAGTCTTATGGACAAGTGTGTTGGATCATAAACATGACTGTTAAAGAAACAAAAAAATTACTCACTCACTTTATTTATGAAGTTTGGTCCTCAGACCTTCATCTGGTAAAATTCATGATGATGATTTAACAAAACAAGGAATTTGATCATCACCAAGGACTCAAATTGGGTTGGACACTCTTCACTATTTTATTTATTTACATTTTATTGACAATAGCGTTGATCAGTTAATGGAAAAAAAAAACAACCTGGCGGATGAATTAATAAAAAAAATCAATAACTACTACTACTACTAAACTAATTAAATTCTGAAATGTGTCATTCTGCATAATTAGAACATATATTTTATTTTTATGCTAATACATTTGTTCTTTTCCTTAATTAATTTTTTGAATATCACTTGTAAGTAAGTATTTCTACACTATTGCATTGCTACTTTTACTTAGGTAAAAGATCTGAGTATTTCTTCCACCACTGTAGGTTCATATAACTAAGTCACACCAATAAGGCGCCCATAAGCTCTTTGACACAGCAAAGAAATGCCAATTGAATCAGTTCTAGTTATTCTGTTCAAATTATCTCACTACTACTATTTCAGTACCAGAAATACATGTGAACTACATGTGTCTCAAGTAGTTGTCTGTCTGTATTTGTGATGAATATGTTGCACAACCAGTTAGTGGACAAGAAAGATTTGAGAGCAGATTCTGCTCAGGGCAGATTAAGTGACCTCCTCCATAAGAGAGTATGGTCTATCCATGTTTCTCAGCCGAGGCCCACTTCTACAGATGCACCGGACAAACTTCTCTCTCTCTCCCCCTCTTGCTCTCTCTCTGTCTTCTTCTCTTTTGCTGGCGCACAGCTCACACAGCTTGCTGGGGATAAGGCCTCAGCCACAGTGCTGTGATGGCAGATGGCAACTGGCTCAAAAGGGTTGGCACGTCATCGGGAAATGTGCTGCACCAAAGATGTCCTTTTTAATTAAAAGATTTTGATCTGTGGTGAACTGCAGAATGTCGGGAAAAAATGAGAGACAGCATGTGGTCTGAAATACAAGGACATGATATGAAGGATAATAAAGAAATATACTGTATACTCCTCTCTACAGTATATGCTCTTCCACTTTATACTGAAAACTCTAAAAGACTCAGTCAGCCGGATACTGAGTGGGAGGACATTTAGAACAAAATGGAAAAGGATGGATTCTTGACAAAAACTGAAGAAAATATCAAATGTTCAAGAAGAAAATGCCCCTTATGCACCTGTGTTATTGAACAACTAGTGAAAATATTTCACATCAGTTGACTGTGCCAACCTAAATCAAAGCTTAGGACTACTTTTCTTCACCTTGACTTAAAGTGTGTGGCACCACATCTTTATTTAACGTGCACTTAGAGAAGGTTGTCAGCACCGATGTTGTGACATTTGTTCAGAGGTTTCTTGGCAGCCACAAGAGGCCTGTTTGCCCCTGACATTCAGGCTGGGCTGCAGACCTTCAGAGTCAGATGGACACAGGGTGAGTGCTGTACTTTAATCCAGGAGGCACTATGGCAGATGGATAACGATATAGTGTATGCAAGTCTTGTAGGCCACTGGAGATGGTGAATGGCTCACGGTACATTGTGTTTAGACATCGCGCAGCATGGGTTTGGCTTTTAACATGTTTGCACTTGTCTTGGTAAATTAAAGAAACAGTCCCAACTGCTGCTATAGACATGCCACATAACATGGTACATGTCAGGGTAGATCAACGGGCGATCCCATGCCTCACCAAAGACAGACACTTGAGCTGACTCGTGTGGGTTGCAGTGGGTCACAGTGGCCCGCCGAGTACCACTGTGTTGTGTCATGGAGGCACAGCTGCTCACATGTGGATTATTCTGTCAATCTTAGACATTCATTGATTTGACAGCAACTGATTTTAGTGCAGCCTCTCTGGAATTGTCTTTGGCTCCTTCTTACATTTAACATGGTGAGTGGAGGGAGACTCTAAAGTTCACAGAGAAGCACAGAAAGGAGAAGTGATTAGTGAAAGTACAAGTGCTACAGACCATGTTTTATTATCAACGACACTTCATAGTGCATACATACTTCAGTGTGCCATGTGGTACTGTATGTACTAAGGGATTAATATATACCTCCAATTTACATCAAAAAGACACAACTAACTTGCGTTATCATTCAGTACCATAACGTATAGTTGTATCAACATGTGTTTTTAGTCAACAACGGACTGTCAAATCAAATAATATTTCAGTCAGTTTTCACATCAAACTGGAGGGATAATAAATAATAACTACTCTAATAATAAATTCAAAATTTAAGTAAACTAAAATAAAGTGCCTTATTTTTAGAAAAAATGAAAAAAAGTGTAGCTTGAAGTGATGAAGTGTAGTCTTAACCAATTTTATAAGAAACACTCAACACATCTTAACTGAATAGCTGTAATGCCTCATCTTCTCTTTCATTCCCTCTTACAGAGCTACCACTCCTACATTCTGTTGTTCAGTGAGAAACGTGAGCTCTAGTTTGTCCTGCCAGCTAGCATCGGAGATCTATGAGATATTCTGGTGTTGAACGGCCCATGGGAGGAATGTACATGTATAAATCTGTACCTTCTTGATTAAAAGCCATGTGAAATCTCTTTTCCCTTTCGTCTCCTCAATTCGTGTGTCCAAAACGTGTCTGGTGAATCTCGCGGACTCGACTCGCAAGCATCGGAATGCACAGATTTGATTGGCTGAGCAGCGTCACATGAGACAATTGAAGCACATGCGATTGGTCTGTGAGTTTCCTGGGCTGCTAAACCAGTACAGTAAATGCTAGAAAAGCTGCCCGGGTTAAAATAGAAACGCTCCGTCACGAGGTAGTAAGTCTCAATAATAAATCGGCTGTAGGTCGGCGGTTCGGAGAGGACAGCGGCTGGGTCCGGATCCGGACCGCGGTCCGCCTATTAGTGACCTCTGGTCTAAAATATAGTGCTGGTTTCCGATTATTTGAATAACGGTCTATTCTAAATGTATTGTGTCTGTTGTGGAAATTTGTATTCTGCTGGTAGAATAAACAGAGAACTACAACACATATACAGCTTGTCCAGAGACCTGCTGCCTAGGGTAGCTTCGGGCGTCTGGCCCCGAGCAAATGCATTATCATTTACATAGTCTAGGTTTCTGTGTTTTGGGGCTCCAGGCTTTGAATTAACATTCAAGGAGAGGAGAGGAACCGCACGAGAGGAAAAAAACACTCACAGCTCTGACCTAAACCCTTCATATATGAACAGAGTAATAGGTTAAGGAAAAAAAAAAATATATATATATATATATATATATATTAGGGCTGTCCCCGACTAAGGATTTTCATAGTTGAATCAGAATCGTCAAGTCCTGCCTATAGTCGACTGATAGCCGAATCATGTGTGCTTTTGTGCACGGCGATTGCGAGCCGAAGCTAAACTGATGCTTATTGTTGACCATTTTTTCTCTCTCGCCTGCCAGTCACCGGTCTTGTGCAGAGTTTTGCGTGCATGGCGTGCTGCTGACAACTGCATGCACGTCGCGGTTCCTCGCGTGTCTATTTCAAGTAGCCGGCTGTTTTAAAACAATATAATATTCTTTGTGTGGTTCACCAACGGTGATAGATTATCCGAAATCCCACGAGGTGCGGACAGCTCGGCACAACATCGGTGATGCTGGGGCTCTGTCTCTTCAGCAAGCATTCCTCCTCTGCCACTACAGCTACGCCTACACGTGCGCACTGACGACCCAAGGTTAGGGTTATTCACACACTTTAAAAACATTTACTGAAAGTTTATTTCCTTTTACATGTTTATTTACAGCATGAAATGTGTATTGCAATACGCTATATTAACTTACTGTCAGAAAACTGGTAGTTCTATGTAAAATCAGACTTTGAGCACCCCCATTAGCCAAAATGGCATGATCCTTGTTTCGCTGCGAAGCTTCGGCTGTGAGATTGACATTGTCGAATCAGGCTCCGCCCATCGAATCTTCGTCTGTTTGGGGTCAGCCCTTTTTTATATATATATATATAAGGGCTGGGCACGTTAATGCATTATTGCAGTGGAGGGAGACTTCGGCAGACTACGTTGTCATGTTTTTTCTGTATTTTTCCACCCGCAATCCGTTTTCACGGCAGCAGGTGAGCCGCTTGCTTGCTAAAGACGCAGCCTATCAAACAACTCAAACAACAGAAACCAACATCTGCACCCTGTGTGTTCAATGCTGCTTTACCTGGTCCATGCTTGTAAAATATCCACTGCGACTTGTAACGTCATTTCATGTTTTTAACCGAATGAAGTCTGTGCGAGCCATCGTTTCAATGTAGACATTGTCCCAACCCTACTGAAAATAGTGTTTATGCTGCTCCCTGATAAAAGATACCTGCTGATACCTGTTCAGAAAAAAACCCAAGAAAACTGTGCTCTGATGGTACCTTGCTTTAATAAGCTAGATTAAAGGTAATGCCCTGGCAGTGGCAAACAGCTTTGGTTTAATATTTGATTTGATTACATTAATGTTTAAGTTGAGATTTACAAGACATATATTATTGTTACTGTGTATATAGCTGTACATTTAAATCAAAAGTGCGCAATACACTGCTTTAGAATTAATTATTGAATTTTGCACGCAACAATGCGATTAAATGGTGTCAGCCTCAACAGATGTACATACTTAAATAACAAAGTAGGGCATTTTTCAGCTCCTTCCACAAGGACCCCATGTGAGTATTTTCTGCTCTGGCACCCTTGTGATTAAGATGTGGCTATGTTTAGGCAACTCAAAGTACTTGGTTAAGATCAGATCACCCTCATGGTATAAGGAAAACAATACTTTTCTGGAGAGGACAATTTTTGCAAGGCTCAATGTGCCCAAGCGTGATATGTGGTTTTTATTCAATATAATGTTTGTCAAGTTATATACTTTCATTCACGTATCATAGTCAGCATGACTAGGAAAAGTCCAGTAAGAGAGTAACCATCCAACAATAGAAGAAAAATTGTTTAACCTAGTCATAAAAATAACACTTCAATACAACACTCCATGCAGTTAACTGTATGTAATATACATACAAATAAACAAAAAGCTGTCAATTATTTAATACTTACAATGCTAAATCAGTTTTTATTCTTGATAAATTAAAATAACTTAAGCAAACGTTTTGTTTTAGGAATGTTAAATATCTATTTTGCTTTTGGCTACATTAAAAACCATTGACATATTGCTGTTTTGTTTAAGGTGTTCTTATATTAGCATTTTGTGTTCAAGCTGGAGGGAATCTTAACCTGTGAGAACTATCTGGTCTCACTACTAACAGCTCATAACATTTTTTGAGCTAAGTAAAAACTAAATACTAAAATACACTAACTAAAAGGAAATATAAACTTTTACTTCAGTATGATCTTTACTTACCGTAAGTGCTAGAACAAAGCCACAGGGAGCTCTGTACACATCTTTCTGTGTGGTAAGCAGCAGTTGTGCTTTATGAGCTTTTCTTAAAAACGTAAACCACTACATAAAGCAAATGCAAACATACCATAATACATATTTTACTACTTTACAAATAAATTTTAGATCTTTAGACTTCACTATGCATTGGCATTATTTCTGTCAAGCAGAATAAGCTTTATCGTCCTCACTCCAGTTTTTTCTTCTTTAATCTTTTTTTTTTTATCTGTATGATTAAAAAAGCATTAGCTCAGTTGCCAGTTCAGCAGAAGGCTAGTGTATGAAGGTTTACTGTTACCTTCTGTGAGCATATTCCAGCTGATGTTAAGAGGTTTCTCTAACCCAGGGAACACATTTTACATTTTTATTGCAACAAACTTTAATGTAATACTGTGGTCAGGAAGAAATAATACCTTAAGAGAAGTTTTTACAGAAGACGTTTGGTGTGACAAGGCACATGTTGTTCTTGGTAGCAGATGGTAGTCTGATTTGCACAGTGACAGATCACTCATATTGCCATTGACACTAATGGCTGTGGAATTGAGCGGGGACACTGGGGCAGCTATGCAGTCTTACATCCATGTCCAATCACTGCAAAGCAACGCAACCTGTCGCAATAATTATGACAGAACTATTGAGGCAATTTTTTGGCGACTGTCTCACTGTCCCACTAG
Source organism: Micropterus salmoides (assembly GCF_014851395.1). Taxonomy (NCBI): domain Eukaryota; kingdom Metazoa; phylum Chordata; class Actinopteri; order Centrarchiformes; family Centrarchidae; genus Micropterus; species Micropterus salmoides. Next base: position 15,816,624 of record NW_024044348.1, on the reverse strand, counting down.
TGTTCCCCTTGATTGGCCTTGGTTGCTTGCAAAGTCATTGTCATTTCTCACAACTTCATTACTTTGTGGCACAAAGCAATTTCCATCGTCTGTGCTCTTCCCACTCTGTTACCCCTAAAGGGAGTTCACACCATATGTGCACGACAACACCCTGTCGGATAGACAAGGTGATGTCTTCTAAGAGCGAGTTATCTCTCATTATAATAGTGAGCGTTGTCTTTCTATTATAATGATTTGGTTTTCTTGGATATGTCCTGTTGCTGAAACTGAATTCAGGTAATGTAATAGCTCCCGACTGTGGCCTTCATGGGATGAAATTAGAAATGGCTTGCTTAGGCTCATTCCATTTATATCCTTCCATTTTTAATCCTCAATAAAGTTCACATCAGGAGTCTGTCTGAAAAGCTTACCACATCTTCAGGCTGCTCTTCTGAAGCAGCAGGCTAATAAGTATATTGCTGTTTACATCTCACCCCAGTCTCGTTTGTAAGTGGTAGTAACATTACATTCAATCAGGAACTGTGGCATATACCAATGTGAAAATACTCCATTACAAGTACAAGTCTTAAGAAAAAGTACTGTATTATTTACAGTAACATGAACTTATATATCTGTGTGTAAAAGTGAAAGTACACATGGCCCATTAGCTACTTTAATGGCTAATTTCATCCTACTATATATTTCTATTCCACTTCAGTGCAGACGGAAATATTATCATTTTTACTTGTACCCATTTATTTGAAAGCTATACATATTAAGAGTTTAACATACAAAATACATGAAAGCTTTAAACAATTATAATTATTAATATATAATAATTATTAATATTGCAGTATTGCTGCCTTTACTTAAGGACAAGTACAAGAGGATCTGAATACTTCCTCCACCACTGTAAAACTCACACGACTCACACACAAACACATGCTCTCCATGCAGTGTTATCATAGCACTTAAACATCAGATGAGTAGATTAGTGTTTTAATCTCACTCTGGATCTGAGGCATCTCGCTCCCTAGTCCTACCCTCAGCCTGCTGTGAAATATTCCATCCACTCAACTGTAAATAAGTGCTAACAAGATTATCAGATTACCCTTCATCCAGGGCACCCAACGACTGCTGGGCACAGTAACTGCAATGATGTCAAAAATCCCTGTAAGATAATTGCGTTAGGAGGCACCATTTTCATGCAAATTTTCCAAAGGCTCACAAAGCTCAAGGGCAGCTTAAAACACTTTTCCTATTTGCAGTATGAAATATATTTCTTTGGTTGCCACTACCAGGCCATGCTAAATGTAAAGAGTGTAGTTGGAATGGGTCTATAGTTAAGAAAATGGTCCCAGTGTTTTTTCCGTGTCTCTTAAACAGGCTGTCTAGAAACTGGGCCAAGTTTAATTGAATTGACAGAAACAGATTAATCCCAGAACTTATTTTAATTATTTAATATTCTCATGAATAAGTACTGTACTTTATTGTACAAGTTGGAAGGAAACGTATGATGGCATTAAATTAGACAAAATGACATTTGCGGTGGTTTGCTGATGTTGAGTAGATGATACAGCATACTATATAGGGTCCTCTATAATGCGGCCATCATTTATACCATAGCAGTGGAACAGTGAATTTATATTCCAAAGTCATCCTGTCAACTAGTTTTTGTTTTATGATTGTGGTTTGAACAGGATTTACTGTCCTTGCCCAGGTACAGTGACTCGGTGGGGCTGAGCCAAAAGAGAAAACAAACGGGACGAGCTCCCACTCTCTCCTCCCTCTGTCACTATAGCAAATATATTTATATGCAAATTGGCCTGTGAAATAAAATGATTCAGAAAGCTAGATAGGAAGATGTTATATTTAATCTCTGGGGTTTGAGTCATTGACTAGGGAGAGGGGAGAGAGATTGCCGTTGATGCTTGGCGATGCGGGTGGAGGAAGTGCAAGTGCAATCTCGTCCCTCTTTCAGTTACAGTAGACTGGTGAATTGCATGTAGCAATCAGATTTGACTCATGGATTTATACGTGTGATACAAATTTTGTCAATACAGAAAGTGTTGTGCATGCACAGAATGCCCAGACCGAGATCTAAAGGTTATAGCTGCATGTGGGCTGCCGCTGGAGACAGCTAAGTATATTATAGAAATCATAGTGTGTATTCTTTGGGAAACAAGAGACAGTTTTCTCCAAAGCAAACACTGTGATTGGCATGTATTTGGTTCTGTTTCTCTGTCCAAATGTGGCAGTAGCACCTGCCTGTTCCTTCTGTTTGTCTGCTAGTGTCTTGTCCAGTTTCCTCTCCGTCTGTTTCATCTGTATGAGTCTCTCTGATTTCTTGGTGTTTATTTCTCTGCATCTTTGGCAGCGTCTATGGCTTTCTCCACAGCCAGTTCTTTCTCTGTTTGCTCTATTTTTTTGTACTCCCTCCAGCACTGCCGGTGAATTATAAAATGCATAAATTAAATGCTACATAATGTAGTACATAATGTCTAATGACAGTGATGGGTCCTTGCAGGCTGACAGCAGACACCTATAGCGCTATAATACATATATAGATTATTTATAAATGGCAACACATTATTTTAAGTACCACTATTAAGCATAAATGGTTTACAACACACTGTAATTGTGTTGTTTAGAAGTGGTGGCTAATGTATGAACAGATCATGCATGACAATATTTTCTATTATTACAACACAGTTGTAAAATTATAAATAATGTCTAATTAGGAGAGTTATAATTGTTGATATATACTGTATATTAATAAACACCTAAAAAGGTCCTTATAGTTGCATACAGCTACATTATAGTGTGTTATAAACCATTTATTAAATGTTTGTGTACTGCTTTTAAATGCTTAAATGTCACATATAAAGGATTTATGTTTTCCCCACAAGCTGGTTTGGGTTTGATAACTAGCAAGATGAATTAACCTTGCTTCTTTGTTGGCCATCAGTTCAGCTTTAGCATTTATATAATAATAATCTTCATTTGTTTTATTTTTTTTATCATCCTGATCACTTTCCACAACGAACAGAAATACTGAAGGTACACCCACACATATTGTTACCTATTAACAATTAATTTGGTCTTAATCCTAAATCTTAAAACCAGCAAAAGCTTGCTAGTAGCAGCCTGGCACATAAAGGGTTTCCTTGCATGTCAGCTGTGAAATGTGTTCAATCAAATGAACTTTGTTTGTGAAAAATTCCCATATGTTAACCACACTCCTGGAGTGATATAAACAATTTACAAGAACACATACCAGCAGATGACATGCAGTGGTGAAAATGACAGCTAGCAACCTAGTTTAATGGGCTTCTTACAAGACGTCGCGTGATGTCAGTGGCAGATTGCAAATGTCAAAGATGGTTCATTTGATCCTTGTAGCCGGCTGCCAAGCAGAAGTGGAAGCAAGTACACTAATAGCGTACATCTCTGTCTTTCCCCAGAATGAATCTCTTTCTTTTTCTCTTCCTCTCGCCTCTATTTTCTCTCATCTTTTTTTTTCTTTCTCTCTCTCACACACACCCTCTCTCTCTCTCACACACACACACACAGGTGGTCTGGCATTGCACCAGTAAAATCAAAGACAAAACAGACTGGATAGAATACTGAAGCTGGGTGTAGTGTCATAGCACAGCATCAGAAGTTGCCATGGAGCTACAAAAGTGCACTGATGCTGTTTTCTCGTTTCACGTCCATCTCACTTTTATCTTCAGCTGTATTTATATCACTGGGCTTTGTGCTGGCTGTTTCTGCATGTTTCCCTTTTCTTTCTTCCAACAGTATTATATTAACATAAGTCAATTAACAACAGTAGTTCTGAAAAAGACAATGGTAAAGCACAAAATGAGTAAAACTAAATAAATCTTAATAAAAACTATTTAAAGCACATTTGTGATTTGGGGCCATATAAATAACACTGATTTGACTTTTGGAAACGGCAAACAAATCACTGTTTTACTCTGATGGATGAACATGGCATTACTCTAGAATTAGACTTAATTCTTTTTATTCTTTTTTTTTTTTTTTACTGTCTCTTCAAATATTTTTTCTGTGACAGGTAGACATCTGCCACATCTAAACCCAAGGTATAAGTATAGAAGGTGGTGTCCAGTTGTATGGCTTTTCTTACCACTACCACTGACCAATCTGTCAACCGTCCCTGCACACACACACACACCTACACGCACACACACACACACCCACCAGCAGTCTCTAGAGTCTGTGCTGGACAAAATCTAAAGTCAAGCATGAATACAGAGGCTGACAGGCCAATTATCAGATGTACTCTTCGTTCTGCATCCCCACCTCTGAAGGGAAGCAGATGTGAGAATCCTGTCGCTTTCACTCAAGTCGGTACAAAGACATGGCCCAACAACAAAAGGCACACGCTTTGCAAGGAATCGAGATGGACAGAGTTGTAAACCACGTCTTGTCATAAAGTTTTATCTGGTGGGTTTTCACATTTCAAGCTTCAGAAGATTTGATGTGGTATGGGGATGTTTGTCAAAAGTTGAAATGCATCTGACGTTTCACCCCTAAAGTTTCATAAGGGAATGGCATTCCTTGATGCCTCATGATGTTTCATAAAAATATGAAAACGTCACTTTTTTCTCGACTTCTCGACTTCTCTCTCCATTTTAGGAAGCATACAGCACGTCATAAAATAATTACTGAGGTTAAATGAGCTTGATAAAATGCATATATACATGTATAATATAACTAAAGAACATTTCTTTGCTTCATAGGTGAATGTAGTTCCAGCATGTGTCAGAGCCCTGACCAAGATGCTGTACTGCCCATACTGTCGCAGCATGCCTGGGCTGAAACCCTGTCACAACTACTGTCACAACGTTATGAGGGGCTGTCTAGCGAACCAGGCAGACCTAGATGCTGAATGGAACCTGTTCATCGGTAAGGACAAAAAAACCCATTCTGATTTAAATCGAGTGCTCGAATTGAGTACCCGTTCATTTTTCATTCTCATTTTCTCTTTGTAATCTTCGTAGGTTTGTGTCTTTCCATCTGTCTGTCTGTGTGCAAAATTGTACTTCTAAGTGTTACTTTTCCAAGGCAGTGTCTTTGAATAGTCTCTGTGGGAATTCAGTAGGATGTGCTGTGTTAGATTCAGCTTTAAAGGATTTACAGAGACAAAACTGAAATCTTATTTGTGCAACCATTCCTTCTTTTCTGTCTGAAATGTTGTTTGCTATTGCTGGAGTCCTGGCATGGTGCTTAAAGCTCTGGTCCCTGCTGTTTGGGATTGATAAAGGAGAGCAGATCCTAGGCAAACACATTTTCTATAGTGTTTCCAGCTGAGCTTGGTGAGTAATATAGCACTTCAGTTAGGCTGTAAGTAGCTGGCTGCTGTAAGCCCTCCTGTTAAATGGATACCAAGGAGGCACATAACGTATTCCTGCTGGATCTTTTGTAGGCCAATGCTTTATTTGTTTTGTACCCCAACCCTATCCTCCCACCCACACCAACAGATATTTTCTAAATGGGGCAACATTTTTTCAAGAGACATCCCTGATGACTGTGTGTCATGAACTGCACTTCTAAGCTTTTGGCTGTTTTGTGACAGGCCTGTCGTTCGAGAAGCCATCAGATGACGTACTGCTTGTTCTCTCCAATGGCATGTCTGAAGTCTCAGATCAACACAGGCCCCTATGCACTGAATGAGATGTCTCGCAGCTTTATGACATGTGTTAAAAAGTTAGTGTCTTGTTCAGTTGTGAAGAGGCAAATCTATTGCCGCAAAGGGATGCTGTGCTTGACAGTAATGGGAAAAGCTGTTGTTACAACAGAATGATGAATCTGGTTAGACAAAAACACCCTTGAGGTGTAGAAATAGTGGTTTTTTAATTTTAAACCACTTTTTGTGCAGACATTGTTTTTTGGTTTGGAAAGACAGTGTTGCAGAGGGTATTATAATTAGAAATGTAGAACCCAAGGGATGTTTATTTTCACCATGAAAGACTCATTTTTTGATGTCTACTGACATTTCGTATTCATTATCTGTTGCTAAAGAACTTCGATTTGCTTACTATGCAGGTTGCAAGAAATATTGATTTGTCTTTCAGAGACTATTTCTAAATGTATCACAGGTCAGTTCTCACCACTGGAGCACATCTTTGCATTATAGAAATTTATGGATCGAGCCTGTACACAGTATGTCATTGTCATCCCTTTAAATCATCACTTATTAGAGAAGGTTAGATTAGAAGCACAGCTTTCAATTTTTAAGAACCCTCAATGACATTTACCTGTAGACTTTGTTCATGCTTAAATGTCGCTATCGATAGCATTGATTTGTTAGACCACAGGAGAAAGGAGACTCAAGGCTTTTTTTTAACTTCATTTTAAACTTCTACAGCAAGAGAGAAAAAGAGATGAGTTCTGAAAATGGCCTGTAATCTTTGTAAATCCTGCTGAATCAAAGACATGTGTGTAATAAATACAAGTTTTGTTCCCTGCTTTATTAAAAACAGGCCAAAAAATAATAGAAGAGTGCCAAGTTGGCTCTGTTCTATCAGAAGTGAAGGCCAAAACCAGACAATGATTTTTTATCTCTAATGTACAAAGTTGAGCTTTTCTCATTCTTACATTATTGGAACAAATCCAAATTGAAAACACTATTGCAACATCTGTTTTGTATAGATAAGACACTGAATAAAACAATGTGGACAGATTTATCTTACATTTAACACTGTAAATGTATTGTTGTATTTATAATGTAAATCAATAAAAACAAAACATATTCAGTTAATGACTGATTTCCAAATATTTCTTCTAAATAATGTCATTGCTTCATTCTTGTTTTCAGTGACATGCTCACACACAATCTCTTGTCAAACACATGGAAGCAGTTGTGTTGGTAATTAGCGTAGACTGAAGTTTAACTTATTTTCTTCTACCAAGACAATCTGACACCATAAGACTACATTAGCTGTAGAGGTACAATACATGCCTTTAGCAGAAAGCTCCTACAAAATTGACTAGCAACATTACTTCTACAAACCACCATACAATAACTCATTTAAAAATGGGCTAATTTTACAGTACTGACCTACAGACATGTCTGTAACAAATATAGGCCTTTTTTAATGGTGGACATTTTGAAATGTCATGGCAAAAAATGCACATGTGCAATTAATTTCATGAATACTGGCTGCATTCAATTTAGGTGAATTGCAGAGTGCTGCTATTGTACATGCTGGGTTGGGGCTTTTTGCTGCTATGAGAAGTCAGAATGGCTGCTGTGAAAAAAGGTCTATTATTTGAAACTATTATTTTGGTATGTAAAGTCATTTACTTTATGGAAATATGATATGTGAGAAAAACTGAAAATGGACCCTGCTAAGCATTTTCTTGTGAAACAGACTAAATATAACAAGCTGGCTTATAAACCTTTTTCTTCGCTTTGAGTTGAGGTGCTAGATAATGATGGATGATCAGTGGCAGTAACACAATGTGTCAAAGACTTTCTAATGGAAGAAGCATCAAGCCTGTCCAGGCCAATGACGTGCGTGTGTTTATTAAGTTCTTGGCTTTATTCCTTCTCAATGCAGTGAAAAGGTAGACTTCAGAAATATGGTTAGGAATAATATCTTAGTATTCATTTAGCTTTAGGAACAGTAAAAATATTTTGGACCGACATTTCATTAATGCAATTAGATTTGCACAGACCAGAGAGAACATTATTAAGTTTTTATCACAAAATAGAATTATAATATAAACTCTAATCTAACTGGATAAATAGATTTATAGCACTGGCATATATCACAAACAACTGTTGGGACTGAACATGTCATCTTTAAAGTCGGTTTTCAGTAATCACATCATGTAGCTCTACTACATTGCTCTATTCAGTTAGTGTTGTGTTCCTGCTTCCTCTTAAACATTTCTAGAAATGCATGTTCCCTTATTCCCAAAACACATGGTGACATCAACTACCACTGCTGACATGTCTGTAGACAACAATTTTTGGCAAGCGCAGAACAATACCTTATTCTCACACTCTCAAACACAAAAAACAGATTCAGAGTAACACATGACAGTCACATCACATGCTGCGTTTTGTTTTGTTAGAAAAGTGAAGATCAGGATTTATCTGTCATCATTTTGCCACAGAAAATATGTATTTCATCTGATGAAATATAGCATAAGACACAATGTGTCTCTTGGCTCTTCTTAAAATGTGAAAGAGGGAATGGTTGCGTTGGGAATAAATGCACTAAAAAGTTTTGTCCCCTTCCAAACTAAGATCTTTAATCAATGCTTTACTGTACTGCACATATTCATATATTTTGAAAAACTACTTCTACTACTACTTCTATGATATACACCACCTTTAGCTTTGGCTGGGAATTTATAGTAAAAATAAATGGATAGGAATAGAGATTTTAGTTGTAAGGATGTCAAGCCAGTGAAGTCAACATGTTCTGAATGTAAATGCTGTACAAAGCCATTAAAACATCACTTAACACAATCAGAGGACTTTGAGACACACTGTAACACCAAACAAATCTAGAAGACTTACAAGCTTGAGATTGAAATTAAATTTGAGGCAATCTAACAAACTGATAGCCTCATGATTTTAATATACACGTGTAAACACAAGCAGATTTAGATATTAAGATGTCACTATCACTCTTCTGTGGGTTTTACAAGCATTACTGGGGAGAGCAGAAAGAATGTGCCAATGCTGTTTATTCTTGAAATTGGAACAATAATGACCTTGGTGAATACTTTGTAGCCTGATATGTAGCCTACATATCACTATGCAGAAGAAGAATGATTACAGGATCCATGTCATACATTTCAAAGTTACAGTCACAGTACAGTAGCTGACAGCTTGTAAAGGTTACCGTAACGACTTTGTGGCTTCTGGGCTGCAAATGGAAGACAGATTGTCAGTGAACAATGAGCATAAACCTGAGGAAGGATGTGATTTACCTGCTCGTACCTGTGCTGAGTGATTTTAGGCATCCTGATTTTAAGTGTGTGTGGGTGTGTGTGTGGTACGGTGGGGGTGTGCTCCAATGTTCAGGGAAAGAATTCATGGTTTGGCCAGTGGAGGATACCACAGCATCAGTCACCTGCCATCATGATAAATGTACCCAGCTCTGCATCGGGACAGACACATCATTATCATTTTTCTTGTCAGCACCTTGTTAAAATACCCTAAGAGAGAGAGACGGACAGAGAGACAGACAGAGAGAGAAAGAGTGGTGGTACAGTAATGTGTTATTCACACACTACTGTAGTTCATCAGGCTCACACCATGACAGGCATTAAGTGACATCAGTGGAACATAAAAAGTTCAGCTACACCTGGCCAAAATTAATGGCATGTTTTAAATGACTGACAAACCCCTACCTCAAACAACAGTTGTCCAATCATAGCTTTGCAACCATAACGAGACACGACAGGCCTGTCAGACTGTGGATTTCTCTGCATGTTGAAGGGGTGTACGTGGGGTTGTAGTAAGACCAATACTTTTTTTCAGCCTTTCCAAAACCACAAACACAAGAGCAAAATGTAAAGAATTGTTTATCTCTAAAGTAAGCTGCAATTGTTAGCATGTCTAGCTTACCAGCTTATGACCTATGCCAAGTATTAGCATATCACTAACTAACTAGGTAATATTACTTTGTGAGTGTGTGTACTTCCGAAAAAGTTGTGACGTAGCGAACTTGTAACTCACGTCTGATCAGCTGTTTCTGCTGTCGGCGTCTTGCCCGGTTGTGTGGAGTTCTGCATGTCGGCCAAGAATTTCATGCACCTCGCAGCTGGTAACGCTCATTTGAGCTGAGAAAAGAGGTGGATGCAAATCTCGGCAGGTAACCATCATCTGTTCTGCCGAATTTTGCATTCACCTCTTAAAGGTCCTCTTCAGATACTTTTCTCTGCACACTGATCAAACAGGGTTATCACTACATTGTTTTGCTGAATCTCAATGAATGCTAGGCTACTTCTACTCAGTGTAATAAAATATTAACAACTCTTAACTTTCATAGAATAGGCTATATACTTAGAATCATTTATCCCCATTGATGAACCCCACAAAGGATATTATAGCGTTTAAAAGCATTATGTGGAAGTAAAAACAATTCTCGGGAGGCGTGCAAAACTCGCATAACACCGGATATTCCTATTACGTGCGGAGACATGGCTGGTAAGAGTTTGCCCGCTTGAAACACATTTCTGAGGTACTCTCTCCATTTTACTTAGATCATTGGCCATCAGGTTAATACGACTGGTTTTGTTTCTGTGCGTTAACACAAAGTGTAGCTTGAAGAGACTACAAACTTTGTTTTGTTATACAATCTTGTGCTATATAATGACAAATAAATAATCTTGTACCTTGTGCAATAACAATGTGTCTTAATTATTTCCTCAGTCTTTTAGCATGGTAGCCCTAAAGTGGCTTTTTAAGACCTCATCATTAATAGTCAGCTGGACACATTGTTTTCAATCAACTCCTGGAGCTAATGTTAGCTTAATTAGCTAGCTAGCGACAGCTGATGAAATCTTGGCTTGTTACAGTTTCAGCCGACAAAACAAAGCCTGCTTTTGTCAACCTCTGTCTGAAATCAAGGACCAGTTGTTTCAAAAATGACAAAGAATTGATAATGGTTGTGGTAAATCCACGATTATCATTTTATGTGCCATGTGACAATGGAAAGATTGACAGGTATAGTAAACTAAAGGGGACAGGGCTTAGCAAACAGTCAATTCTATGTATTTACAGTAAAAGTAATGAACTACTTCTAGCTTTAAATGAGAAGTGATGTGTGAATAAAATTGTATTCCCTTATTGCTTGCACTAGGCTGTGCCTGTGTACACATTATTTCTCCTAATTAAGATATAGTCTTGTGTTGTCCTCTGTCGAGTCCTTTGACACCACACTGTAAGTGATCCTCATTGATTTTATTTGCTCATTTCTTTTTAATTGCATGGATTGTGTCCCAGTGTAACTGAACCTCCCCACAGCCCCCCAGTTCATGAGAATTCAAGCCAGTATTTTTTCTGTCCTCCAAGAAGGACTTTCTATGATGTCAGTGAGATTACGAAGATGAACACCCTGCCAGTGCTTTACTTTAAATGATATAGATAGCTTGGCAGAAACTAAGCTTGCACTCTTCTTTACTGCAAAGTGTAGCCTTAGAAAAATCTTTACCTTTCTTACTGTAAAAACTCTACGGTGTCGCTCAACATCCACATGGTTTAACGGTAGAGTTATTGAGTGGTCTTTAAGATTCTTCAAGTATGTCATAAAAAACTGCATTTTTAAGTAACATTTACCAAATACAAGCACACACAGAGACCAGACTCACAGGCGCTCAAACTGACAGAGTATCAAACATGATGGACTCGGTAACAAACATGATAGGAACAAACAAACAAGCTTGCTAGTGGGTTTCTCCCTGTCAGAGAGCTTAAGGCTGGATGACTCACTTAGCCTAGTGGAAGTGATCTCCATATTCTCAGCATAATCAAGAACCAGCATATTTTCTTTCTAATTGCTACTGGCTGTGTAGAATCTGCAAGATGCTGATTTTCTATATATGTGGCCAGAATGCTTTTGCAGCTACACTGAAACCATATTGTTAAGCGATATCAGATGCATTGTTTTATACATTTTAATGTTATTGCATATTTTTGCCTTTTCAAATTGCATATGCCTAAAGGAATACTGTGACATTTTGGGAAGTGTATTGACGTTTTGTTGCCAAGAGTTCGACTAGAAGATTGATACCACTCCCACACCTGTACAGTAAATATATAGCCACAGCAACAGCCATCAGCTGTTAAGCTGTTAGCTTAGTTTAACATAAAGACTGGAGGCAGGGGGAAACAGCTAGCCTGGCTGTTTCTAGAGTCATGTGCCAAACTGCAGCTCTAAAGCTCACCAACTAACATGTTATATTTTATTTGTTTTAATCAAACATATAACGACAGTTTGTGGTGTTACAGGACAGGACTGTGATAGTTGTTTCTTCGTGTTTCTAGTCTTTATGCTAAGCTAAGCTAAATGCCTGCTGGCTGCAGCTTCATATTTGACAGATGAGACATGAGAGTGGTGTCAATCTTCTCACCCATCTCTCGCAAACAAAAGATAATAAGCATAAATGTCAGCCTGTTCCTTCAACCTTACTGATAACCATTTTTCAAAGCATTAATTTTATATTTCTTCGCATGATTCCTTTTTTTCTACCTTCTGAGCAGCCACACATCAATTTCATTGCACTGTGACATTTATTTTGCACACCTGACTGTCACACGCTTTAAACTTCCTTTATCGTAATACTGTAGTTTTCCTGCCATTACCAAAACACGGTCAAACACTTTGCTGTAAGAGTAGAGTACAGGAAGCAGTTGCAGGAAACAGACTCTGACGTCTTTTAGCAGAACAGTTGACAGTGTTTGTGTTTAGACAGGAGTGCTCTGTGTAAGTGTGAAAGGGTGGGTGAGGTTTGTTTCACACTTGTTACACAAACAGTGAGCTACATCATGATCATGAGCTTTACTGTGGATGTGATCATGAAGATAGTTTAGCAAAGGTGAAGAATGCAAGTTGTATCCTTTGAGGGATACTGATACTGTATCAAACCTGATGTAACAATGATTGACAGGAACAATCTGATTTGGAGTTCTGTTTACTTGATAAATGACATGAAACCATTTGCAAGTCATTTTGTACTGTGGCTCTTAAACTGAAACATAAATGCATCAATGCACTGTAGAACACGCTGGCAAAGACATAATGTGTTTGTAATCTCTTATTGCATGACTGTGTGTTTTTATCCACTGAGACTGAGCCCCTGAAAGAAAGTCAGGGAGCTCAGTGGTCTGTTGGGACAAAAATTAATCCATGGCTTTATCCGAGTTAGTCAGTGTAGTGCTGCGTGCTTCAAAATAATCTGCAGGTCTTCCATTGGTTGTTTAATAATTGTTTAACTTTACACATAACTTGACTGGAAATTGTAGCATTTTAGATAATTTATAGCTTATTTTCTATAATCTCATTAAACATGTTCGGAACTCAAGAAGCACACAAAAGTGGAGTCTTTATAATGTTATTTACGGGGACCCAACAATTTCCACCATGAGCAAGCACTTGGCGACAGTGGCACGGAAAACCTTTTACCAGGCAGAAACTTCGAACAGAACCTAGATTCAAGGTGGACTAGGTCGACTGGGTTGAGAGAGAAAGAGAGAAGGGAGAAAGACAGATGCCATACTGTAAATTCCAGTCTACTTAAAGTCAGAGCCTTTTGAATTTTAATTGACATTTAGTGTGTTTTGTTTTTCAGATTAATACATTTATACCTTAACCCAAGATTCTGTACCTTTTGTGATCTCAAACCATTTTATTGGTTGATGACCACAGCAAGCCATGCTGCTCTAACATAGTACTCTAACATACTGGTTTCGGTCTGTGACCTTTGTGGCTTCTGCAAAGAATTAAAAAGCCAAAGGAAAAAAAAATATGCTGTTAACAGGCAAAGACCAATTCCAAAGATTGATGGGTGACCCAGCTCGAGTTATAGTATGCTTACTCTTACTTAGGGATGGGGATCGAGACCCGGTTCTAAAAGGACCAGGTTCCAAAATATCTCAAAACCGAAAATCAATAACGTCCGAGCTTATCGATACTGCTATCGAGACTAGCGGGTCCTGTAATGTAACGTTATGTCTCGAGCGTCAAATCTGATTTATCTTGAAACCAGTGATGTGCGGATCGATCCTAAAGTATCGATATTTCTGATACCAACGTTTCCTGCTCTACTAACTACTACAAACTACTTTCCCTTCCGCCTGTCAAAGTAATGCTGGCGCTACGGCTCTGTGAGGGAGCTTATTTGAAGTGAGCCGCTGCAGACCTCTACATTTCCCGCGATTGAATACTGACTCTGGCTGACTGTAAAAGCAGTTATGTCTGGCTGTGTTTTAGCTGTGAAGATAATAATGTTGCTCTGTGTGCTGTGTGTGCAAAGACAGTGAAATACTTTGGCAACACCTCAAACTTCGCTATACATTTGAGATTAAGTCTGGACAAGAAAACTAATGTTTATTTATTGATCGCACCGAAACGCGGTATTAAACAGGCCCGAGGCTGTTTATCATTGGACTGCCACCTTTGCTGCTCTCTGTCGCGCGCGCGCACACACACACACACACCGCCCTGCAAAGAGAGACGCAAACGAGCTCGTCTCTGTGATGAAGTTAAGTTAGCTCCAAACTACTCGAGTTGCCGACAGCGGCGTTCGTTATGTGCAATAAAACCTTTGCGAGTGAAAAGACAATACTTTATCAGTACACCTGTCTTAAGGTAAACATGTAGAAAGGGTTCATTTTAAACTGCTCTGTCCTCAGTCTCTCATCCTGTGTGTCCTATACAAGCACAGCTAACGTTAGCTAGGCAATTAGCCAAATGTTACAAACAAGCTAATAGAAAGCTCTCTGTCTGGAGCATAGACTGGTCTGTAGTCTTAAAAATTGTTAAATACTAAGCTTCTGGCTGAGACAAATCAGGCACTCCTCCTTCCATCAGGTAACGTTACCTGCAGGCAGTGATTAACAGCAGAGATGAAGAGGAGGGACTGATACAGACTGATTTCTAAACGTCACTCAGTATTGTGATTTCAAATTGACTATATGGTGACTTTGCTGTTGTAAACATTAATGTTGCTGCTCTAGAAACAATATTTAGCTGTATTTAAAATATTAAATTCTAATCCTATTATTAATTTAAAAACAACCAGGCAGCTATGAGCATTTCAATATTATGTTTATTTATCTCAAGTCATATGTCATCTCAATATATAACAACATTAGCGCACATTGAATATTTTCCTCATACCGTGCAGGCCTTCCTCATGCCCGTTGTGTCTGGTCTTTACCAAATAACCGTCACCAAATAATAGTAGCCAAAAGTATCGATGGTGGTATCGATAAAGAATCAGATCGTTAAGCAGCTCAATAAGGGTATCATTATCAATAACAATTAACGATCCCCATCCCTACTCTTACTACTACTACTCTTATTACAACCTTGATACAAGTACAATAAACTAAGCTGTTTACATAATACTTTCATTAATGCAGGTGTTGCTTATGTCTGCATGTAATTATGGAGTGCATGTGAAACGCACTGACTGGATGCCTTTTATATACTTCGGGGAAGGGAGTTAGCCTTTTACAGTGCAGTATATAATAAGGAGAGACAGAGAGACTGGAGAACATGCAAACTCTACACAGAAAGTCCAGGACGACCAGGGTTTGAACTCAGGACCTTCTTGCTGTGAGGCGACAGTGCTATCCACAAGGTCACTGTGCTACCCAGTGTAGGAAACATGGAACAGTAATTTTGAGTATGATTAAAAAATTAAATTAAAAACAATAGAGCTAAACTCAATTAGTCTATACACAAGAATAAAAGAAAAAAATTAAACATTAACAATTTGATGTTTTTTCATGTTTCTGTTGTACAATTATCATCTGGATTTCTTTCCAGTTTCTGTGTTCATACTGTTTTTTGAACTAGTATAATCTCCTATTCCAATAATTCTTTGCACGTGCTAAGTGGCAATTGTATGCTGTGATAGAAAATAGAAAAAGAGACAGCAGCAACAAACAACACATCAAAACACCATATTTAGGTGACGCATTCCCTCACTGAACAAAGCCGGCTTAGTTTTCCTCTCAGCTTGTCAAACTAGCGAAGCATGTAAAACAAGGAGCCCTGTCTCCAAGCATGCTCAGGGACGTTGACATGGAGCTACTCTGCAGATTTAAGATGCTTTTTGCAGCGTTGTTTTTGTTATTGCAGAATAAACTACTGTACACTGGCCATGCTCATTATGTTACCCAGAACAGTGGAATGGTTTGCATTCAGAAATCACTTAGAAGGGGAAAATAATTTAACTTCTGAGGTAATTTGTTTATTAATAAAATCAAATCTCAAAAGTGTTCTCTCTTCATTTTTGAACCATTAGTATTCCAAGCAAAAACATTATATAATGAAAAAATTCTCAATTACATTTAAGTTAAAAGTTCTATTTTATCTACAGACTTCAATGACTTCATGACATGTATGTACGATTTATCATAGAAGAAGAGTTTGGGGAAACTGATTCATGCACATTTACACATTTGTCATGGTTAGTGCAATTTCTAGCATGTGGAGTAAAACACCACCATTGGCAGGTAGTGAAAGTTATTCTTTTCACTTTCAGCATTTCAACTTTGAATCATTGGTTAGACTTGTATTTGTGGGCACAATTTTCTTTGCATAATGTTCATAATTTCCAGCAACAGAATTATCACCCAATAAAATCACGTCAAGACCGGAAGGGCAATTGCTGCAATAACAAACTGTTGCCGATGCTCATTGGAAAAATATAACTGGGGTGAGTGTGAAATTGAGTGATTTCAAAATGTATTTTATATTTTAATAAAAGGATTACTGCTTTAATTGACATTTGAAAAATATTAAACAATTCAATCACGCAAGATGATTTTGATCACAGTCTAGGCCTGACTGAACCATTTCTGTACTGTTCTATTCTGTACTGAATTTGCAAGACTTGAGACTCTGGTTCCCCTTCGAGGGAACTCGAACTGCGTCGGTGACGACATATGGGAACGCCTCTGGGCGTGGCAGGGCTGAACTATGAATGAAACTACTCCAATCCTATTGGTGTTGCTAGAACGGTAGCGTGTGACGGCGTAACCGGAGGGGTATATAAGCACGCTGGCACACAGGACACATTAGCCCTTTTTTTATTCAGCAGGCACTCTGAGTATGTTTGGAAGCTCCACTATCGAGAAAGTTGTTGTCTTACCTGGAAATCCTGACGAAGCAGTAGAGACCATGTCTGGTAATCAGTTCCGACAATGTGTTTTTCCATGCCCACGCTACATCGCGGCTGGGGAGACTCATGAGATGTGTGTTCCTGTATGGGGATGTCGCACGCCCAGGCAGCTCTCGAGGGGGCTGCCTGCGGCCATGGCGAGGCCCGGTCCCTGAGGGTGCTGAGGTCTCGTGCGGCTCTCTTTCGTAAGACGGTCGGATGCGCTCTCCCCGTAGCTCAGGCCCCGCGGTTGCTGAAGCGTTGCGGCGGCTACGGTCATGGGGATCGCAGCGTTATATCTCTGAGGGTGTCAGGACGGCTGAGGCCTTTTTCCGGTCCTCGTCTGCTGACTCCACCTCCTCTCTTCCCCGTTCGGAGCCCGTTTCTCGGCTTCTCACGCCCGAGGTATGAGTTTAGAGAGGCTTGCACAGTCTGATTCTGAGGAGCTAGACGTGCTTAGCATCATGGAGGATGACTTCCGGGAGCGGGGCTGACGTCATCAGTCCGCGACCAGCTATGAGAGGCGGGGCAGGAGCCGCGGGCCGGCAGTAACCTCAATGAGCTTTCTGCAGCCCGAGCGCCACCCCCGCGTCGATCCTCGCCATTCTTTCCTGATTTACAGAATGAGTTGTGTAAATCATGGAACAGACCGAGAAAAAAAAAAAAGAGAGCTGCTCTGCATTCCCTCTGCTGGACTACAGCAGCGTGACAGAAACTAAGCAGCACGGCTTTGGAACGATGCCTCGGGTGGAGGAAGCACTCGCGAGCTATCTTTCTCCCACCCTCGCTTCATTCCTTCAGACGTCGGCGCTCCCCACCAAGCTGTGTCGGACGACATCCACTTTGGTGGGCAAGGCCTACATGGCAGCGGGTCGAGCTGGTGCAAGCCTGCACACCATGGCCACTTTGCAGGCGTACCAGGCCGATCTTCTCAAAGACTGTGACTTAGGGGGAGGTCCCTCTGAGGAGGACCTGATTGAGCTCCGTAGAGCTACGGACTTAACACTCCGTGTTACCAAGGAGACGGCCCGTTCCAGTGGCTATGGAACGCCATCTGTGGCTCAACCTCTTGGGCATCCAGGGGAAGGAAGGCTTTTCTCCTGGATGTGCCCCTCTCTCCTACTGGCCTGTTTGGTGAGGCAGTGGATGCTGTCGTCAGCAGGTTTCAGCACGCCAAAGGCAGGGAGAGGCATTTGAGCAATATCGGTCTGGGTCCAGGACGGCGACAGCTGAAGAGAGACGAGCTCCGCCCTCGGCTAGCTCCTACCGCCGGAGCCAGAAACGAAGCGTCGCTTCCCGTAGTCCCTCTCAACAAACCTGGGGCGCGAGGCGACGCTCTCGCCTACAGCCCCCCAAGAAGACGGGCCTGAGGACCATCATTCAGTCTCGGGGAAGAGGTCCTGAGGTTTCGAGTAGGGGGGCCAACCACCACCCCTCCCAAGAGACTGATCCCTCGTGGCGGCTCAGGCAACAGGCTTCCCGCCGTCTTGGCGCTCGGGACATGCTAGCCGCCAACGAGCTCTCACCGGTCTGCCCGCCTCGAGGGGTTGCAGCTGGAAAGCGATCGGGCTCACACACCATGGGTCGCCGGTGAGTTGCCGGAGAAACTGGCACGTCAGATCCTCCTGTGGTCCCAGCAGAGACTGCTGTCCCTCAGAGCTATTGTACGTCCCTGGGACCCAGAATCAGGGAGCAGACCTGCTGTCGAGGCAGGGGCTGAGGCCCGGGGAATGGAGTTATTATGCGAAGAGATTGGCCCCATAGACGTAGACTTGTTTGCGTCCCAAGAGACGGCGCACTGTCCCCTGTGGTTCTCCCTCTCGCCCCCAGCCCCGCTAGGGCTGGATGCCACGGTGCAGACATGGCCGAGGCTGCGTCTGTATGCGTTTCCCCCAGTCGCTCTGCTCACGGTTCTGGAGCGGGTCCACCAGGACGGCGTCAGTCTATTATTAGTAGCCCCGTTTTGGCCGGCACGAGTGTGGTTCTCGGATTTAATATCGCTCCTCGAGGGCCCCCCTGGCAGGTCCTTCTGAGGAGAGACCTGCTGTCCCAGGCGGAGGGCCGGATCTTTCACCCGCACCCCGCCCTGTGGCAGCTATGGGTCTGGCCCCTGAGGGGGCGCAGTTCCTGGAGGCGGGCTTGACGACAGGAGTAGTCGAGACGCTGGTCAGCTCCAGAGCCCCGTCCACGAGAAGGATGTACAGCCTGAAGTGGAATATGTTCACCACCTGGTGCAGAGAACGGGCGGTGGACCCAGTTACCTGCTCGGTAATTGTGATACTGGAGTTCCTCCAGCACCGTTTCTCCGCTGGCCTCTCCCTGTCCACGCTCAAAGTGTGTGTGGCTGCCATTGCAGCATTCCACGCCCCTCTGAGTGATGGGCCCTTGGGGAGGCTTCCACTGGTCGTGCGCTTCCTCCGTGGAGCCAGGAGGATGAGACCCGTGACTCGTTCCAGGGTTCCCACCTGGGACCTGGCAGTGGTTCTCGAAGCTCTGGCTGAGGCCCCCTTCGAACCCCTGGAGTCGGCTGAGGCCAAGCACCTGACCCTAAAGATGACCTTTCTCCTCGCTATCACCTCTCTGAGGAGGGTGGGGGCTCTCCAGGCACTTTCGATTTCTCCCCAATGCCTGGAGTTTGCCCCGGGGAGGGTCAGGGCCATCCTGCACCCTTGTCCAGGTTATGTCCCTAAGGTTCCGGCCAGACTGGCAGGGTCCACGGTGCTGCAGGCGTTTCATCCCCCACCTCATGTGACGGCGGAGGACGGGAGACTTCATCTGCTCTGCCCTGTCAGAGCACCGAGTATTTACACTCTGAGGTCTTCCCGGTGGAGGAAAGCAGACCAGTTGCTACTGTGTTTCGGGTCCCCCAAGGCTGGGCTCCCCGCTTCTAAACACACCATCAGCAACTGGATCGTTCAGACTATTTCCCTGGCCTATGAGGTGCGCGGTATTGCCTTCACCTATGGCCGTAAGGGCGCACTATACTCGAGGCATGGCGGCTTCTTGGGCCCTCCTCGCAGGGGCGTCACTCCAGGATTTGTGTGACGCGGCTGGCTGGGCTACCCCTCACACTTTCATCCGGTTTTACAGTCTGGACCTTCCTTCTGCACCCGGCACCCGTGCGCTCTCCTCTTAGTCGTGCCTCAGGTTGCACGCTGGGGGCAGGCGGGGTATCGGCGCGGCCTAAGTGGGTATCTCGTTCCCATAGTGTCGTCACCGTCCCCTCGAAGGGGAACGTCTTGGGTTACGTATGTAACCCTTGTTCCCCTCGAAGGGGAACGAGACACTGCGTCGGTCCGCCATACCTCCCCCCGCCTGGAGTGCCTTGCTTCATAGAAAAGGGCTAATGTGTCCTGTGTGCTGGCGTGCTTATATACCCCTCTGGTTACGTTGTCACACGCTACCGTTCTAGCAACACCAATAGGATTGGAGTAGTTTCATTCATAGTTCAGCCCTGCCACGCCCAGAGGCGTTCCCATAGTGTCGTCACCGACGCAGTGTCGACCAGTCTGGCATTTGTGGTGTGAAATAGTCAACAATAGAGAAATCATTATTAACTCCTCCTCACTAAGATTTAAAGGCTGTTAACTTAGCCATTAACTAATTAACATATGTATCTCAGCAGAGATTTCAGCTACTCCAACCTTATTTGCAGTATAATATCAAAAAAAATCATCAATGTGCCTGGATCACTAAATTTCAGTAAAATTATAAATGGAGTGAAAGAGGCTGACTTTTCAGGTTGCACGCTGGGGGCAGAAGAAAGAAATAAAGAAATAAAAATTCAAGGAGTTAAAAATGCCTCCCTGTAATAAGGAAAACCCTTTATTTGTTTCTCAACATGCTCACAAAAAAGTTGTAAATTTGTCACAGATTCACACATGAATTACTGTTTTGTCCTCCAAGGGACTCACTCTGCAGGTAGTTTGTTTGGAGTCTCTCCAAATCCCTCTGGGTGAGAAAAAAAATAGAGTTTTCCATTAGAAAATAACCAAGCTTGCAGCCTGAAGCCAAAAAAAAAAAGTTGGCACCATGCAGCCAGCAGCAAACAGCCATGCTAATAAAACCCACTGTGTTAGTCAATGAATAAATGGATGATCAGTGGTACAAATCGATTGTTTATTTGTTAATACACAAGGCAAATTAACTATTTTATCATTACATGAAACTGATGCCCAAACAAATATCAGATAAAGGGGAAAACAGAAAAGCATTTTAAAAAATAATTTATAAAATATGTGCTTTGGTTAATAATCCTAGTTAAAAGAGTGATATTGATAGAATCAAAAATTTGCAACAAAGAACTGAAAAAGTGTAAATGATCTCTCAGTTTGTATACATCATCAGGAACCGTATTCAAAGGCATTTTTAAGTTTAAAAATCTATTTGAATGTTTATTGATAATCCAAATCTGGCAGTTTCCCCTAACCCCTTTGAATGAAGTCCTGATCCTAGTCTCTTCTGAAAGTTAACTCTTTGGACTCAACCATCTAAAAGTTACAATTAGTCCATGAAAGTTAAACAAAATAAGCAACTGTTGCAGAGATTTGGGAATTTTCAAATAGTTTCCACAAACAGAATCCTGAGGCTGTGTGGTTTCAAACAATGTGTCACGATTGTGAGTGTGGCTTAATCTAAATGCCATTCCAAATAAAGAAGGACAACAACAAACCCCCTTTCAGGACAAGTATCAAGTACTTTTACCCAATTATGTGATAGTAGGCTATAGATGGTATGACATACAAGCTAAACATTGTGTTAAATTGAAACAGCACAGAAATGTGTGCTTTTCTTTGCCCTCCTAATGATTTATGGTTAGAACAGATTCATCTTTAAGATGCTTTTCATCATCAGCTCATCGTTTTAAAAAAGTGTACAAGTATGTGACATAATTTCAGAAGTTATTTAAGCATGTAGAAGTAACCCTCCTTCAATTCATATGGCTGACTCATACTCGCAATCCATCAAATATTCATTAGGCTATATGAAAAATAGGTTGTCAGGACTCGGTGGAGGATATCATTTAGGTATTTGAGTCTTTATGGAATGAGTAACAGAATTGCTGCCAATTTCCCCTCTACTCACTAAATTTCACTGAGGCTTTTTCTGCAGTAGCGTTAGAGCAGTACTCTGCTAAACATAGGTAGCTGAAGGCTTCACAGGACATGGGCTGGCCCCCTGCGATGACCTTCAGCCAGCTTCTGATGGAAATCTAACCAAGCATCACGCCCAATTTGAGACTCCAGAGTAAACAAACAGGAGTGCTCTTCAAAGGTACAGCCACTAACAGAAAGAAGAGGGTCTATCAGTAGGTCTATTCACTTAGTACACTGTAAAAGCACATTTCTGATTTCTGATGTTTATTTGTTTATTTTGAAAAAATAAGTTTAAAAAAATGATATAGTTAATACTACATACTACTATAGTTATTAATATTTTTTTGTCCAATATGCTTAAATGATGTACATACTAAAGTGTTATCAGACTGCCAGATGGTGCCAGGGTTGTAAGGTATTTGTATTTTCTTGCATTTTATACTTTTTTTATACATGCTTGTGGGTTTAAAATTAAATAATGTCAGTTACTGGATATAACGCAGGAGTGAGCCAATTGTATGTTTTATCAACAAACTTGCAAAACAGGTGTAGTCAGAATTAGTGTTGCGTGATCATGGCCAGGCACCCGTCAGCTGTCTCTTTCTTCACTAAATCTCACAATGGCAATCCCAGATATCTGCTTGCTTGTCCCAGATGCTGGTTGGGTTTTCTCATTAAGCATGTCAGAATGTGCAGATGGAAAAGGTGTAGTTCAAACTAATCAACCATGAGATAAAAAATAAACCGTTTAAACTCAATAAGGAAATTGCAGTAGGTCTATGCAAAAGCAAAATAAAACAATACTTACATTAATAAGGTAAAATTTACATGTATAGTAAATCAGCACACAACTGGTATATAAGATTCCAGTTACTACAAAATGCTACAATAGTTATGTACCAAAAGTAAAGTATTAGGCCATAAATTATATTTTTATATAGTTTTAATATTTGTTGTGCAATTTTAAAATCTTAAGGAGTCTACAGTGAGTACAAAAAATAAATGGACTGACTTTTGTGCTCTTTTCAAATCCAATCAAGTCAAGCAGTGAAAGGTTGCTAGGCTGAAACAGGGCCCCTGGATAATTTTACAACTTAATCCAATGTTAATTGCCAATACCAGGTTTGAGTATTAATCTTTATGCTTTTAATTCACCTCTCTTTAAACAGGCTAGTGCTCTCTTCTCTGTACTCACCTGTCCTCTAAATCACTCCCCCCAGTCAAGCGGGTGAGCTTAATATCCTGTCCTGTCAATAGCCACTGAGAAGAAGGAGACTTTATGTTCCTTAGGTCTCATGACAGGCACTTTGAAATGCCAGCCTGAGGGCAGGAGCTCAAACTCATTCTGCAAGGGCTGGCCGGGACAATCTTGAATGGTATTGGCTTTCCTCAGCGCCAGCCTGTTACACTATAATTGTGAGAGCTATACCTGACTTACCCCAATGATCTCATTTGTCAATTTTACAAGGCTCCCAAGCTTTTCTTACTGAATAAGTTTCCATACCAAGCTACAATACACAATGTTAAAAGTGCAGCTTTGACACTCGAGAGTTCATGCCAGCAGTCAGCCAGTATTGGTTTCCTTCAACCAATATAGCAACATTTTAACCATAACCAAGTAGTTTGGTTATGGTAAAGCAGTTGCCTAAACATAATTATACCTGAACCACAAAGTGGCATATCAGAAAACACTCATCATCAGTCATGCCACTATGGAAGTGACCAATAACCTGGTTTGCCGTTTATGTATGAGGACTTCTTGCCCTGATTTGAAGTGATCAGTTTAGTGTAGCTCCCAAAGTCCCAAATTTTCTCACAGCTCACTGATGATATTTTGAAACTGAATTGTAAACTGTGCTGACACAACGAAACCTTGACAATGATAAGACAGCAGCAGATAACTTACTATAGTTTTCTTATTGTCAACAAATTCCACAAAAAGTATTTTCTGTGTAGCCTCTGTGCCATAATCTTGCATTGCTATATATGTTCCTTTGTATGATGAACCTTGGCACTGTAATTTATTTTGAGTTGATCCCACATACTTGCATCTGTAAACATTTACTAGTGCATCAATTCCACAGCTGGAAAAAGTCCCAAAATAACCACAATTTACTCAAGTTTGACTACTGCTGGCTAAAAACTACAGTGCCCAACTTCTTCAATTTATTTAGCCTTTTTTTCAAAATGAAAGTATAAACTGTATTTGTGATTTTAAAGATTTAATCTTCAGTAGAAACCAGTTGGCTTGCAAGTAAGTGTCACAGACAGACTGGGGATGTCAGAATGTATTCAGAGACGGAGTAAAGCACTGTTGTGTTTGAATTTGTTGACAATAACAGATGGAATATCTCTATCCCTTTTCTTTAATACTTGTACTTTTCTTTAAAAGGAAATAATTAGGAATTGTATTTTGGTTTCTTCCTCTGTGTAAATTATTTAAAAATAAGAATATTTTCTGAATTCTGCTTTGAATTTCTAACAAAATCTGATCCTAGAGTCAGAACCCATGTATTCCAAAAGAAAGGTCCCGATTACAGACTATTTTGCAAGTTTGAACAAATAATAAATTATCTGCCCTTACCAATTAACCAGTGCTAACCCCTCAAATAAGACTTGCTGGACTTTCAATTACTTTTTTGAGTGACAAGATGGAGTCTAATGAAAATATCAAACACATTATTTTCACAGCTGATATCTCCCAGGCTTACACGATCGATAAGACCATCCCTCTATATGAACATATTAATATCACATTGTTTTAATGAAAATATAAAGTGACAGTTTGGTGGGTAATCTGTTTAGGTATTGATTCATGCCAAGACTCATCCAGAGTAATAAGGTCATGGTCCCTGTTTTTTGTTTTTTGTTTAGTTTTTCTCTTTTTTTGACTGTTTTTATTGTACCTGTTCATTTGGCACAGAGAAAAATATAGATCTTTTCTAAAGACATGATTAGATGATGTGAGAGGTTTGGGTTTTGGCAAACAGACAAAGAAACAACAAATATAATACTGTACCTTATTTCATCACTTACCATCAGTGATGCAAAATGGTAAAGCTAAGTATTTGCCTGCTTTTGGTGTCCTATGGACCTCATGTTTGACAGAAAGAATTAAGTTAAGTACTATGTGTCTGAGATCTAATTAAAAAGTAAAAAATAGCACGATATATAGACATGAATTTATTTATTTAATGACATACTTTCACAGTCTAGAAATACTAAAGCAAATAGATGAATACCCCCGCGACCCTGTACGCAGGATAAGCGGTTGACGATGGATGGATGGATAGATGAATACATCAGAAGTCTTGTCATTCTCTGTAACTGGAGTGATTGCCATGTATGCAAATCAATGATTTGTTTTATGTATAAGCTATTTGTAAATTTAGCACATTGGAATTTTATTTCTACTTGATATCACATATCCTGCAGAGTTCTTCTATCTCCCTGACTCTGTGTGTTTGTGTGTTTAGATGAAGGTACTGGCAGGTTCCTTTTGTGTTTGTAATTATTGGCAGTCAACACATTTGGAGAAGGCCCCGTTCTTTGTACTCTTACTTGGACCTATGTCAAAGACACATGATGGAGCACAGAACCCTGAGGGTTTCTCATTGAGTATTGTTACTGCTCAAAGATGACGTGAACATATTGATGTGTGTGTGTGTAAACAAAAGTAGTAAAATTTCTCTGTGTTTGAGTGTTTAATATCTCTGAGCTGACATGTGTCCTCTCTGTTATGACAGATGCTATGTTACTGGTGGCAGACAGACTGGAGGGACCCTTCAACATTGAGGCAGTTATAGAGCCAGTTGACATCAAGATCTCTGAGGCTATAATGACCATGCAGGACAACAGCATGCAAGTGTCAGCCAAGGTACTGTATAAAGTAATATATCTTTACACTGAAAACATAAACTGCATTCATAAATAATTTTTTAAGACATTTTTATTTAATTAATTTGTGCAAAATGCTGGATAACAAAGATTTACAGGAAACAAACCAATAGACAGGACAATTACAATGACACTATACAAAATGTGAAAAGAAAAAGATAAGGGGAAATGAGCGTTTTAAGTGAGTTGCATGTATCTACTTCAACCTAGTTATTTCTAAATGTTGCAACATTATTTTTAATCCAGAAAATTTAAATATAAAATTTAACTTCAGTATATGTTGGATGGTTTCTAAAACACAGTGACAGGCTTCAATGCACAACCATGTCTCCTAAAAATCATGTTTATATACTACTGATTAATAAAAGCAAAGATTTTCAAACAAACATACATCCCACATCACAATAAGCTTTTATCAATATGGTGAGGAAACATTTTTCCTGAATGTATCTGTCACAAAGTCCAAATCCGAACTGGAAAAGATTAGATTTCATGTGACTTGGCCTGTTCACACTGTCATAAAAAGATCAGATCTGCTTCACATATGGGCAAAAAAATCGGATTGGGTCACAGTGGCCTGCAGTCTGAACGCAGCTGAAGTGTTTTGGTGGTCTAAACCTAACCACACCTGGGATGCAAGATGAGAACTGGTCTACACGTTTCCTCCAAAATGTAATTGGCAAAACACTTAGTAGTATATAAAGGTGATTTTTTTTAAGAGGAGACAGTTTATCATGCAAGAGACGCAACTAATTTCCTCTTCAGTCTCTTCAGAGTTCAAATTGCTAATCAGTCTTTGCAATAGTTTTAAATTTGAGGCAGCTCAATCAGCATATTATCACACACCGAATTGTTTTTCACTGTCTTTCTTGTCAAAAGGTTTTTTAGTTCAAAGTTTTATTCTGATCCTTTGGTGTATGCTGGCCTATCTCCATGCCAGAGTTACAAAGGTCAGTGTGAATTAGATGTCTCATTCTTTTCCATATCAACGGGGCTGCAATTTACAACTGTACCCATTGTCTCTGTACTTGACGCGCCATCCGTGCAAGGTTGTGCCTGACAGATTGCTCTGAGATTACAATCTTTCCCCACATTCACATTTTAACCATATGTAATCCTTCCCCAATCACCAAGCTCTGCAGAATATGTCAGGCCAAGTTGCATTGTACTTTCATTCCTGCTTGTGTGATGTTCAGGACGATGGAATTGTAATCACGGTGACGAATTGATAAATATTAGAGAAAAGACAGCCTCTTGTCTTGACAGCCATGTAGCACATTAGAGTGCTCCATCACATACTGAGCCAGGGGCCAGCAGACAGGCCAGAGAGGAATGCTAATGAGCTGTGCTGTTTGGAGGTGTGTTGTTTGGGCCCTAAGAGCCTGTTGAGACCAAGCCAACTGAAAACAATTTATTCTCACAATGAACCTCTATGAACTACATATCGATTAATGTGAGGTTCAAGTAATAATAGATCTGCACTTCTATTTTTGTCTCAGCATATACAATAAAACTTTTATTTACTGTCCCTTTGTAACATTCAGTGTTTGTCCACGAGTACAGTGTTCTCTGATATACAGTTATTTTCTGTGTGTCACTCAGCAGTCTATACAAAATCTTTCATAAAAAACAGGCCAATTCATGACATGGAAGAAGATATGTTATCGGCCACATTAAAAACAAATACTTTCATTTGTTTCATACACTAACAATTTTGATTGTATTCTTGTGTTAAATTTGCCAAAGAGTGTTTTTGACCTAGAAGTTAATGGTCAAATATATAAGGTCTGTTTCGTTTTAACGATACTATGTCATAACAATGGCTTTCAATTGCAAGCGAGTAACAACATATCAAGGGTTAAGTCATCTTTTGCCACCAATATGACACTTTCTGTGAAAGGAGACTCTGGCACTGATAGACAGCATTGGTTCCAGGCTGCTTCTATATAGTTTTCTATCTCAAATCACAGTCCAGAATGGTGCTGTGAGCAAATTGACACAGGCTTTTCAAGGGAAAAATGCCAGTGATATAGGCAAACTACAACGTTTGTGGGATCTGTGGTGTCCGAACGATAATGCTGCGATGATGTGTTGAGAAGAAATCCGCTTGACACTGTTCTTGATTATAAAAGTTTATTACATCAACGAATTCAGCATCAATTACAAGCTCTGCAGCAGCTTGGAGAGTGACCCAGCCCGATGGCCACTCTGTCTCTCTGTACATCGAACACAGCTTATATAGGACATGTTTAGGTCTCTGCTAAAAACCATATAAGGGCACAGTCCCTTCATACACACTAACCTCTACTCCCCCTACCACTGGGTCAGAGGTCAAATTTCATAGTAGGGTTCACTCTTTGCACACCCATCAATCATTACTTCCCCTTAAGGGTTCGCTGTGCCTCTCTCCAGCTCTGAGTCAGGGGTCAAGTTCTATAGGAGGGTTCACTGTCCCCATAAGGGTTCACTGTCCCCAGCTACAGAGCATTATGTTAAACTGTAATGGTCAAATGCACATATGTTATACACCACAGATCAAACTGGATGTCTATTCTAAAAAAGAAATAGACTTATCTCAGGCTCCGTGTAGAGTTCATGCAGCTTTGCACTGCCATGAGAAGCTCACATCTAAGACTAAAGAATAAAGATTGTGTTAATATTGCAAAACAAGGCAATATCCTCAAGATACTGTAAATGCTAAATACTCTTTAGACATTGACCAGTCTGCATCCTCTTTCATGTTTCCCTTGTGCTTGCCCCCTCTCTGTGGTAATTGTATCTCCCTCTGTTCATTTTAGGTTTTTCAAGGGTGTGGCCAACCAAAGCCATCAGGAATAGGCAGGTCTGCACGTGGCATCTCAGATGTGTTCAGTGCTCGCTTCAGACCCTACACCCCTGAGGAGAGGCCAACCACAGCAGCTGGAACAAGCTTGGATAGACTGGTACGTTCAGAGACAAGAAAAGAAGGCCAATATTGTAAAATGCAATTGGGATACATATAAAAAATTAATGAATAGCAAAATAAAATATAAAAAATCTTTACAGGCCATTTATGGTGTTAAATCGAAAGAGAAATGGTGAAAAAACTATCAAAATTAACAATAGGATAAAAAAATAGGCATGCAAATGCTCAGTAAAGTAGAAATTAATCTTTGGTCGGATCATTTGTGAGATAAATCCAATGCATTCCTAAAATAATGAATAATATAAATCAAATAAATCTATCATTGGTGGCTTTGAAGCCTAATTAAGGACGAAGCTGAAAAATCATGATGATTTTATAAGAGAAGTCTGTAGAAGATGTCTTATTCTTCCTTTCTCACTCCAGATTTCAACAGCTCAGCTGATTTTCAGAGCTTTCCAGAACTGTGTTGAGTACAAGACTTGGTGGAGGCATACTGAACTTAAGGCCAACTTACCAGGGCTCAAGGCTAAAGGCCAGAAAAAAATAGAGGCCTTCGAAGAGTCCAAGAAAAATCATTATAAATCCATGTTGATGTAGTCCACATAGACACAGAGTTAAAATATTTCACTTTCTTACACTCTCAGTGCTAGAGGTTGCAGAGATGTCAAAAAGCCACATGCTTTTCCACATAACCTACTTAGACATTTTGTGTAGGATATATTCCTCAGTGCGTATTACTGCAGGAAAAGTGAAGAAACCACTAGAACAGATTATGAAATGTAGCTAATCACAAAAAAGTCCTATGCCCTTTTCCCAGAAACTGCACTGCTCTGAGAATCAGTCTTAAAGAGAAAACAGATTCAACATCCACCCACCCAACTTCAGGACGATGACAAATCCTAAGACATTAATTGAGGCTATGAAAAGATCCATTGCACCATCTCACGCCACTGAAACACAATGTGTAGGAGGCTGTCTGTGTCAAGCTCCTCTATATAGCAACACAGAGGCCCTCAAGTTGACAAGATGTTAAACCACATCCCACAACTCTGATGTTTAAAGGAGGACTGGTAATTAAAACAAACTTCTGTAGTGTAAGCAGAGATAATGAGTAACATACAGTATGGTAATTGGTTTTGTTTGAATTTGAATTTATCTCTTTAACAAAAACGTTAGTGTTATGAATAGATTCCACTGAAAGACATTTCAGTGGAATAATAACTACAACATGTCAGGCCATGGATTAGATACTATTAAACATTCTTTCTTTTTTACGATACCGATTTGTCCTTTGACCAATCCATTTAACAAATATGTCTGTAATCCTCTCTCCAATTGGCAAATCCATTTATTAAATACATTATTGTCCTTTTTAAGTAAAAGGCACAGTTGATAATCACCTGCCGTATAAGTTGTTTGACAGGATTAAAATGGAAAATATGTAGTAGCAAAGAAGCAGATTAAAGGCTGCCAAGTGTATTGTGTCTGTCATTATAAGTAGTCTATACTAAATTCTATATATAAGTTTAAGAAATAAACACTTTAAGTGTACTACAATGGTTTTGTGAAACATGGCTTGATCCTTTTGTAACCCTTTAGACCAGTAACAGTAGAGCTGATCAAACAAGACCTAAGGTGTACCTTACAATCACACCGGGCTACTATATTAAAAGTGTGTTAAACAGGATCCTGGGTTCTTAGCTGTTGATGGCGAGCTGGCTAAATATTCCCTGTTTACTAATATTCGGTAAGTGACTTCAGGCAGGATAAGTAGGCATAGACAACAAATAAACAATGTGTGTAAGAACAATAATAGCGCGGTGCCTCCACTGTGGAACTACTAAGCTCACCTTCAGAACTGTACTGAAGTTGAAATTACATTGGTTAAGTTATCATGACACTGGAATTCACAAAGAGCAAAGCATCATGGACGTTGTAGTTTTCCCATTAAAGATCCCACATGTAAAGAAACAGTCTTTTCTTTTAACTGTATTTAGTAGGCCCCTACACTTTAATATGTTAGAATTCAGCATATCTGTAAAATCTGTAAAATTCTACACATCCAAAAGGGCGTGAAAGGAAAAAAATACTAAAAGGCAAAAGCAGAGGAAACAACTGGTTTCCCTATCTTTATTAATTTGTGTTTACATGCTCTCAGGCCAATTTCTTGTAAAAGAGGAATGGAGAAGGGAAAGATTCTTCTAAGAAAAGTGAGTTGGGTTGTTCTGGGACTTCACCACCCACTCTGTGTCTGCATTTCCTTGTGTTAATTGATGAGGCAGGATGGGTATAATACTGAAATATGTCTGTGCTAGACACAAATGTAAAAAGTAATTATGTATATAGCTGAGTTGATTGCATTGAATGAAATAACTACTATTATTAGACCACCTCAAACTAATTATCCATGTAACGCTGCTGTTTGTATGCAGGTCCCAGTATTTGCATTGATTGCAGTAGATTTTAAACTGATTTCACAGTGGGAAATTTATTGTGAATAAAATGGTTTGAGGTACCAAATCTCATAGTGAGATGAGGCTGGTGGATGGAATATTTCAGCGGACCATTTATCATTTAACTTTTCGCTTCACTAACTAATAGACATTCTTGTGCTTCTATTCTCCCCTCTCAGTCTCTCTATTTCTCCGATGTCCAATTAAATCTCTTTCTTCTTCATTTCTCTGCTGCTCCCAGAGGGTTGTGTGGAGGACAATGCAACACAGTGTAAGCCTTTCATTCCTTCTCTTACTTTCACCAAGTCATCTGTCTTGTGGTGTTTTAATCAACCTGCCCATAGAGCTCCACGCCGTTACATTATTCAAAGTTGATATTGATTTCTTGTTTGTGACATGGCTGTTTATTTATTTTAGTTGAATTACATGTTTTTTTCCAGTCTGGAATTGAAGTAAGCTGCTGAAGTCAATATTTATAACTGTCTTTCTCCTTTTCTTATTTTGTCTTAAATAATATAGACTTGCACTGTGGTGGTTCAGTGTTTAGGACTGTTATTGTCTTACAGCAAGAAGGTTATGAGTTTGAATCTCTGCCATTGCTCTTCTTGTTTTAATTGTGCATTTTCTCTTTGGGTTTCCTTCAGACATGCAGCTCAGGTAGACTGAAGATTTTTTTTGTTATTATTTGCCCATAGGTTCGATTGGCATATGTTAGTGTGTTAACCCTGTGATGACCTAGCAAAGAATAAAGGGTGTGTCCTTGCTTTTTTTCAAGTGCATGCTGGGATAAGGTCATGCCCCAGCTGTGACCTTGTGAAATAGAAACAGTGTGTGCTCTCTTGTTATTGCTTGATGTTGTGGTTGAATGTTTTGGATTCCACACATAGGTGTAGATGGGCTAAAGCAAATTCTCTGAACCTATCAACTGATTATCATTCAGGACAATCTGAAGGATGCTGTTGAGCAGGGGACATTTTAAAATGTAAACATCTTCCATCCACTGACACATAATGTTATTAAACCAGCCAGCCAATAGTAATTAGTAAAATAGTAATCATAATTTTGTGTCTACCAGTCACTTCCATATTTTACCAGCATTTGACTGGTGGCTGGTGCTAATTAGTCAGCAACCAGTTACACCACCTTTTGGAATTGTCGGCAAATGTAACGTGAATTGTCGAAGGGGAGATTTATGTACATGAAATCACAGTGCAAAATGTATGTGTCCTTTGTTTAATTTACACTCACAGTCTGCATGCACTTGGGTCTAATTTGCTAAGACAGCAGCTAATTTCAGAATCAGTGACTTGGACCAGCTTCTGCACGCATTTTGTGAATGAAGGAAATGTCAAAAGGTGCAGTTTAGTGGCGGAATTTGTCTGAGATCAGCTAGTTTGATAAAAACATTGAATGGCTTCAGGCACAGAAACGAAAAGCAAAAGGTTTAGTAAATATGACTGTGATTACAACTGAGCACTGACATTTATGAACGGCTGTAAAGCTCTCAGTCATCATTACTTATATATTTAGTCAAGAGTGGTTTCCTCTTAAATCACTTTGTAGCATTTTTCAAACTTGTTCTGTTTTCGGGTGATTTTTGCTAATGTATCTCTAACATCCTAGTCTAACATCTGCCATCTCAGATCAGAACTGAATTAGAAACAAGTGTTTACATGATGTCTAATCCTCTTCCTTTTCCAACTCACTGCTTAACGATTTAAAGCTAAACGAGTTCTGTCTTGGTTGGTTTATTATGAAGAGTCCTGTAGCTGGCTTATGTAAGTTTTACCATAGATTTATGGGGACAAAATGTACTGTAAATACAAATAGTTGTACTGATTGAAATTCTGGCTTGTTGAGCATGCGCTTTGATTTATGATTGTCTTAGTGCATTTTGCTTCGTCTGTCAGACAAAGTGAGACTACTGGACTATTCCCCCATACAATTGTACCCTAATTCACTGTGTGATACTGTATAATGTATATTAATGGTATGGCCCTACAGTTTTTACAATTAAATTTATCTTTCTGTGCTGCTGATTCATCACTGGGACTGAAAGACCTTCTCCTTCTAATTCAAAGGAAAGTTTATCTTAGAGTCAGAGAGGGCTGTTACACTGTCCTTACGAATCATTTTTGATAGTTTGTGTGCTTATAGTGTATTGTTATCATTTATGTAAATCATAAAATTGATGACAGCCCACAGAGGCTTTGATGTTTAATTTAAAAAAAATTAATGTCAGCTACAAACCCACTAAATCTAAATCTGAATTTTTTAAATTACTGTACTAGGAACTGACTGTGGTATAGTTTTATGGCTCAGTTCAGGGTTTTCACATTTTGTAACATTGCAAGTGGCATGGCTTTAGGATCTACTTTGTTGGTCAGTCGGTCCACCACTTTGGTCCAGACTGACATTTCTCAACAACTATTGGATGGATTGCCCTGAACCCTTGTACAGACATTAATAGTCCCCAGAGGATGCAGCCAACTGACTTTGGTGATCCCCTTGCTTTTCCTAGAGCACCAGCACAAGGTTGACGTGTGGTTTTAAGTGAGATGTCTAGATGGCAGGATGATCCCTTGACTTTTCAACTAGTGCAGTCATCAGTTCAGTATTGTACTTTCTGTAGCTGGTTGTGACCAAATACCTGTAAAACTATGGCATTTCCCTCAGTCTCAACTGTACTTTGTTTAGTGCTAATTAGCTAATGTTAGAAAGCTAAGATGGTGAACATGGTAAACTAATTATATTATTATGCTAACTATCTTACTTACTATCTTGTTAGCTGACGTTGGCGTTTAGCTCTAGCACCTAAATACAGTAAGGTGACCAGAATTCTGAAATGAAAACTGGGGACATTTTTGGTTTGGTGGTCAGTAGCCTATGTCATTAAAATATAGGCTATACTCTTATTATAAATTAATTGAAAAAGAGGGACAATTTCAGTTTTATAATCTGTCAAATACAACTCTTCTGAAAGAAATCAAGTAATTTTGAGGCAAAAATAACCTTTCAGTCAATAAGTAGAAGCTGCAATCACTTTCTGGCAAGTGGAATACTGCATTACATGGGTTGTATTGGCCATTTAAAGTTATTTCAACAGGTAAAAAGGACTGGATTGGTTGGCACACAGCGAGTTAAATAATTGCATATTTATTTTATGTAGCCTACTGTGTAACTCAGCAGCAAGTCATGTTAATTATAGGCTTTTCCAAATATAAACAAGGATATTAGACATAGGCCTACCAAACACATAATCCATCTGCAACAACAGCTTCTATTATTGCTTATAATAATAAAAAAAAGTCATACCTGGTTACGCTATAAACTGCAAACATACTCCGTTAAAAGAAATGTTAAAGTATCACAAAGACATACCATGGACATAAGCTGATGTGTATTTGCACGTTATGTCTGTTTGATCCAGATAAAAGCAGCTGTAGTCATATAAAGACTGGGCGATACAGCCTTGACATCCTACGCGCACTCCCATGGACAGCATTCACTGTCTGTTAACACCTTATACACTCTATGATTAACACACAGTTAAAAACGGGGACATTTCCGGGGACATCTCCAGACGGGGACAGGCCACCAAAACCAGGGACTGTCCCCGGAAAACGGGGACGTCTGGTCACCCTAAAATACAGCCTCATAGTGATGCTAGCATGGCAGCAGACTCTTAGCCTTGATTTGACAACACTGATGAATATGATTGAGACTGCTTTACTCTCAAAATAAGGTGCTCTGTCTAGCAGGTAAAATGTTATGTTGATATGAAGTAAGCCAACTCATCCCTCTGTTCATTAGTCGTTATTCACTGTTGAGTAATTAAAACTGTTCAGTGTACAGTGTAGTATTGGAGCATATCCTCTACCGTGTGTTCCACATTCACATTTATATTCTGAGGACGTTGATAAGAAGTCCACGCCCTGGGTGTACACCAACATGTATATTCTTCATTTATTTTGCCAATGATAAGCAGATGTCTAATGACACAAATCTGACAGAAATTACTTTGTCCTCTGTCAGCTTAAACTAACATTGCTGACAGGACATTACTGTCAATTTCTCCATTACAGAAATGCTCATAGAAGGAATGTGAAGGATGTCCTGATGGGATTCCATCATTGATTTATTTGACCAATTTCAAAATATTTTGAACCTCTCTAATGGGTTGTTTGTTGGTGAGCACTGTTGAAATGGGGATGCAGTTGGAAAGAAAGTAAATCAGTCAGTAGTATTGGCCAGGCATTTCTCCACGCTCCATTTCACGTTTCAGCAGAGTGCCAGGGCAGGGAAACGATCTGGCAACAACCATTTTTCTCAGGAAGGAAAAAGTGTAAACTAAATGATCAGTGTTTTATTTCTTCAATCAATCACAGTAATCCAGCGTTGATAGGCACCACATATCTATACTTTAATGTGCATTTGTTATTGTAGCCACACTATACTGAGAGGACTAAAGGGTTTTATGGGGATTTAGGGAAACACGTTGTGAATTTGAATGCATGGAAAGAAACCCACGGCTGAACATCCCTCAGCTTCTGAATGGGAGAAGAAATTACTATTCCCACATGAAAGTTTCTTCCTGCCAAAGTAATCAGTCATTGAGAAATCACTCCGCCCAATGCTATGCAGACACAACTGCCAATTATGACCGATGGTAAAACGGCCAAATTGGTAAAATTCATGAGTCATGCCATACAATGGATCCAGTTACAGCTCTAATGAAATTCTGGCATGTACTACAGATCTGCTCTCTACAGTTTTTCTCTTTAATAGCCACAATTTCTGTGCAGATCAGCAGGCAAAAAAAAAGAACAAGTGTTAAGACCAGTTAATCGCACTGGAATGCTAATTCGGTGTACTGGGCATGCTGAGATAGTGTTTAAGCAGCAGTAACAACCATGGGGTGTGAATGCTGTTGGCATTTCTAAAATCTCTATTACATTGTGCTGACAAAGATCTTGTAAAAAAAAATAAATGTATACTTTGTGGTGTCAGAACATTTTTTAAAAACATTTTTAAATAACATACGACTATAGAAGAGTGCAGGCTATGCCACCTGAGATCATGTTACTTTCAAAACCTGTGATTAAGACAGGTTAGGTATTGTGCTACACTACTTTTTCCTAAATCAAATTATTAAAAGTTGACTGCTAGCTCCTTTTTTGCTCTATACTGTTTTTTTTTTTTTTTATGTATATAGTAGCAGAGCCCGACTGATTTATCGATATGAGCAAATTGCATTTAATCAGCATCAGCATTTATAACCAATATTTGAGTATTAAAAAATAAATAAAGAGTCAGATCCTTTACTTATGTCATGAGTGTTGCATAGTTTGCCCACCAGAGGGCGCTCTGCAGGTCCTCTGTTAACAACACTGTTGCACAAGAAAAAAAACAGTTCACTGGAGTCTACCGGAGCCTACCGCAGCAGGCTGTCTTAGCAGTGAGTCAGTCATTTGTCACATTAATTATATGACTTAAATAAGAATAATGAAAGTAGCCCCAATCACTTCTCCGTAGTGATGGGCAAAGCGAGGCTTTTTGAAACAGTGTGAAACGTTCAAAGCAATTGTGCCGGAATTGTGGCTTCGAAACATTTCGACACCCATCTCCACTGTGACATCTACTGGTCACTTTTGATATCAACAGGATTTTGGAGAAATCACCATACAACAAACAAACAAACACAAACACAAATGAATCAGTCATTTAGCTGACCCTTTTGTCCATAGCGACTTACAATTGCTATACATATCAGAGCTCGCACGCCCTTGGAGCAACTAGGGGTTAAGTGTCAGGGACACATTGGTGGATGTGTCACAGTGGGAATCAAACGCAGGTCTCTCACACCAAAGCAATGTGTCTTCTCCACTTCTCCATTGCCACACCCTATTCATATTTTAGAATCGGAATACTTTATTGATCCCTGAGGATATATTATTTGTTCCAGATACTCGCAAGGCATAAATGTAATAGAAATAATAGTTGAAGGTATTGAGTAGAGAATATAATAAAATATACAAATCTAAGAATATAATAATACATGATAATAAATGTGGATATCTACAGTATTATACAGTAGCTTATTAACAGAGTGTAATGATAAATAGCAGGAAAGATATAGGCCCTAGTGTAATAATAATTAATAATAACCAGCACTCATTATTATTCAATCAGTTACTCATATTAAAAATCCTTAACTGAGTAAAAGTTGAAGTTTTTTCAAGAATTAAAAGTAGAACAATGTCTCACATTTGTTATATGTCAAGAATGTTATTCAGAAATATTCTGCTGTTTTGGGGCTAAGTCGTTTTTTGTTTTTTTTTCATAAATGACATCCCCAGCCTTGGAAAAAATTTGTTTACATGGAACATTTGTTGATGGCATACAGAAGTATTTTTTTGCCATCATATACAGGTGCGGATACACGTCGCTCCTGCCAATAAATCAAAGGATCATGTGTCCTTGGAACAAAAGCATCTGTCAGATATTTTCACAACAGATTTGGATCTCTACATGGATTCTCCATCTTAATCATCACTTTCTATTATCTATCTATATACACACTAGTGCTATCTGTCGCTATCGCTATCTCTATCACTAGGCTATAGGCCTATATGTCACAAAATTTATCCTCATGTCTCTCATTGACTTATAAATTAATATACTAATATCCAGCCAAACTATCACGGATATCAATTCCTCTATATGTCGCTATATATCGAAAACTTCTTCTCTCAGTAAAACCCTCGAAGTTGGGATGTTTTTGCTTGACATTTAAGCCTTCTGGAAGTTAGAGGCAGATGTGCGGTTTGTTCCAAACACTGTGAATCAAGCATAGAAGCAGTAGGTGTGTGACCTGTCGAAAAGGGGGGGGGGACGCACAGCAGTGTTTCCAAACATCTCAACACAGCGTCGCCACATCAGTATCGAGTGTTCCATCCCTACTTCTCCTCTCCTGAAAACATTCATGACTTGCTAACCCTCCCGTTTTTCTCAGCCCTCTCCCGGCTTCCTCCCGGCTCACCACAGCATGTTTAATGTTACGGTAGCTGAGAGTTGGAGGCTAAGCTGCTGACAGACGTGATTGTAGATTTATTTCTGAAACAGTGTGGCAGTTCTAGCGAATGGTCCTCATTTGTCCTTAGTTGATCACTTCTAAATATTCTCTAAAATCACGTAACATTACAGCAGCTAACGCTGCCCGTTGCTAAATTAGCCACAAAGCCAATGCCATGTTTTAGGATTAGATGCATTCAACAGCAGCACACTGTATCGTAGACGGCATGATTTAGACAGATGGTGGTTGGGAAATGGTTTCTTGTAGCTTTGGATATTATTAAAGAGTGCGGGTACAGGGATAAACTAGATGTGAATTATGCTACATTGAAATTACAGCAAATTATGTGTAAGGTAAAATACACATGCTTATTCTCTCTCACTCTCTGTTTACAGGTGGCTGAAACAATTGCACCTTCCAGCAGCAAATATTTATTTATGTGCAGTTGTTTACATGTTAAGTTGTTGAGACTGTAATCTATTTTATTAACATAATCCATTTAGGAAAAGGTCTTATAGTCCACATTCAGAACAGCTTTCAAAATCTGCCTGTTCTAAGTGTAGTTTATACAGGAAAAGGGGCTACTATCAAAATCATTTTCAAAATCTAAATACTAGCTCAAAAATCTGCTCGTTTTCCCTTTCATATCAAAAACCCAGTTGGTCGAGCTCTATACAATAGTAACCCCGCATTGGGCTTATTATTATACATCAAAACATTATACAACTCAAAAACACATATAAATACATAGTAAATAAATAATCATAAGTCATTGTTAGTGGCAAATCAAATCAAAACAAGTGTATTCTGACCAAAAAGGTGTAGCTGATATTTACCCCATCAATATCCCGTCCCTTTTCTCTTTCTCCTTGAATTTATCCTAAATTAATGTCACTAAATACGTATTGCCATTGTGTGTGTGTGTGTGTGTGTGTGTACTTCATCAAAACAGGAGAGCCAGGGATTGATGTTGTGAGACAGTTTAACTCCATAGTACTTGCTATAGTATTATGTATATATATTGGGAGCAACAACACTGTCACAAATTGGTTTTATGTTTTCTGTCTGTTAGGTGTTTTTGGTGGCCAAAGAATGGAGGTAACATGCTGTAAGGCTTTGTTTGTTCATGCAATAAAGAAATTAATGATTTCAGGAAATGAAAAATTGAGTTAGAGAACATATATAGTCATTCCAATATTTTGCAGGGCTTTTTTAAATCTACATTTGACCCCAAATAATGAGTTTAAAATAATGGGATGGTGTGAACTGGGTTATCTAACTATTCACCTCTTTGGCTTAATAAAGGGCCATGAATCCATCTGTCCTGAGGTGATTCTGTCTGTCAGAAGAGAGGGAAATCTGACAGAGACTGATGTGTAATCAGTCATGCTCACTCAACAGAAACCTGTCTCTGAAAATTAATTAGGATTAATGTGCGTGGACAGACACAACAGATCAATGTGGCCACCTTCTAACACCTCAGTGTTTAAAGGCAGCTTCATCCCTTTACTTATCATTACATCCATGCCTTCCCCCCTGGTAAATTACAAAACCATGGTGATGTTTTGTTGTTAGGTAGGTAGTCCAGATCCTCTGCCTGGTGTCCTTTACAATCTCTGCCCATTCTTCGAGGAACCTGTCTTCACAAATCTTACACTACAAGAGCGCCACATGACATTATTCCAACAACTTCTGACTGAGATAGCACAAACACTTCGTATCAGATTTCTAAATCTGTCTCACCTGCTCAAGTAATGAGCGTCAATAACAGTCTTTCACACCTAGAAATATACCACAAATGTAGACTTTGTTTCAGATTTTCAAAAACCTGGCTGAGACAACAAAGCCTGGAGTTGTGCCGAAGTGTACATCTCCCTGAGGTTATTTTATTTGTTGATTGTTAGCAGGCTTCTGTAGTTTGCACTTAAAATAAATAAATGTAATGTAGAGGACAGTACTGATTTTGTGTTTCCACATAAATTTAATGATTAACAATAAACCTTGCAGCCAAGGGAGAAGTGCCGGAGACATGCCATACACAGAATTTCTTTTGGGCCACCAAAGTATAGAATTGTGAACATCAATACTTTTCATCACATATCTTTTCCTTGTATCTCATATAAATATATACTCAATGCAATAAAAAGGTTAACTAACATACTGCTGCATGTGGCCAGTGTGCCTTATGATGCTGTAGCATTTTCAGTGTTCTGGCCTGAAGACAATCTGATTAATTAACAAATCACTAGACTGTCGTGTAGCAGTGAGTGAAAATGTCCTTTTCTTAATTGCCAACAGACAGGATCTGATCATCTCTGTTGCTATTATTTATAGCAACAGAGCTGGTGCACTCAAAGAAAAGCTGAACCTGCAAGTATGAAGTATGGCCAAGATGCAAACAAGGAGACTTCTTATATTATTGACAGTCCATTCACTGGATCCCCACAATAATTCAAGATAGTTCAACAGTACCGAACTTGCACTAGTCTTAACCTGCTCTTATATTCTACAAGCTAGACACCACATTGTCTTGCAATGTAAATGAGAGTAATTTCCCATCTTGAGCTAAATTTGGACTGGACTGGCCCACCAAACCTGGCTATTTTACCCTCTGAGCAGCTTGTCAGTGGACATTGCCAGAAAGCCACAGAATGCACTGGAATCTGCCTCAGCTCCTGCCTCACTGCTCATCACCAGGCTGTTTAGCTCACTACTGTTTCCCATGACATAGTGTGGTTAGCACATCTGCCTAAAGGTAGAGTGTGTTTACCTTGCTTTATCACGGCAGAGCCTTGTGAGCTAAAGTCATCTACGTGGGTAAGCAGGCAAGCTGAAATAAACCAGTGTGTCCAAGGAAATCCTATTGAGTGCATTATTCAAATCACTGAATCACAAAATGCAGGGCCATTGTGTCTGAAGTGAGCTAACCCAATTGCTATGAGCATAACAAGGGACTGACCATTTTGTGTTGCCTCCGTTTGGAGACATTCCTACTTTTTAAAATGCGTCTTAACTTGGCTTTATATAATTTTAATCCCCCAGTGCAGAGGGACTGGTTCAATCCACAATACCATTACAATGCTGTTGTTGTCCATGTGACCTAGAAACTGGTGGACTAGTGATCCTGTGGTCTATCTGTGCATATTTATCAAGGTTAGATAACTCAGATTCTTGGTTGAGATTTGTTAATACAGCCACTCTTTCCAGCAGAGCTACATATTTCATCCTGTATTCACGTTTGATTGAAGTTGCAGAGCATTTGTTTAGGCTAGACACCAGAGGAAAGAAGAA
The DNA here is from genome assembly GCF_014851395.1 of Micropterus salmoides. NCBI lineage: Eukaryota > Metazoa > Chordata > Actinopteri > Centrarchiformes > Centrarchidae > Micropterus > Micropterus salmoides. The sequence goes on along the minus strand of NW_024044348.1, from coordinate 15,775,044 downwards.
ATCCGAAGGAGCAAATTACACTGTTGTTTTTGTGCCTATAACTAGCCCAAGGTCAGTCAATACTCATGCCATCCCTAAATGTAAATTATTCATTAATTTCCATGCCTGTATATTGCTGTTTTACTGATAAATGGGGTTTGAGTGTGTTCCAGTATGCACTGGACATTTCGCTAGTCAATTTATGGCCTAACTCAAACACATGAATTTTTTATATTTAAAGTGACTCAAGATTTCAATGCAAAATTCAATTAACACCATCATTCAAGGAATTTAAACTCATTTGATCCATGAATTATAGATGTGTGGAAAATAATGTATTTATCAGTTAAGGGTTTGGGGTTTCAAATTATGTGTAATGTTGGATACATTCCAATGTCATATGTTGAACACTACAGAACAATTATACTTTATATTTCACCTGTGAGTCCACATGCATTGATTTTGATGCTTTACTGTAACCCATTTATGATGTTGCTTAAGAAACTTTACCTTACAGAGAAGCATCTGTTTATTAAACCCCCCCCCCAACTGGTATGTTTACCCTTGGGATAGGACACAAAACCAGCTGTGTATGAAACTTCCATCTGTGCTTACATTAGTCATGTCACAGTTTGTTTAGCCTGAATGTGCTGTACTAAAACTGCTCAGTTAGCTTATCATTTTACTGCTTTATAGTAACAGTTTTGTCCAATAGGAAAGTAAACATGTATCAAAGACAAAAATAATATGTTATTTAGGTTTAGCTAGCGTCTTCTATGCAAATAAGATTTACCTCATACATTGTAATGCTCTGTTATGCACATTTATTCAGTTGGAGACAAGCATAGTCTGGGCATGTACATATACAAACAGTATGCTCATTGGTTGGCTCAAAGTTCAGTTTTCAGATTTATACTTTGTCTCTGTGTGTAAATTCAAATATGTCGTTTTCCATTGGACCATTGAAGAGAGAGCTGAAATAATGTCTTCCAAGCCAAGTTTTTTTTCTCAACAGTGGGGCTCCACTATATATAGTACATGTTTTAGATATAGGCCTTTAAAGTTAGGGTTAGTGTGTATACTACACTGTATGTGTGTGTGTGTGTGTGTGTGATATATAAAAACAGAGGTGTTGGTACTGAGGTACTAGAAATTATGCTATGCTCAAGTCGTTATCATGTGTTGACCTGACCAGCAACATCAGCTTTTACTTCCAAAGACTTATGAAGGGACACATGCTTTTTCTCAAACTTTCTAAACTGCATTTTACATTTTTATTTATTTAAAAAACATTTCCACCAGGGGGCTAAATGGATCAAATTCAGATAAACCACCCAGATAAACAAACTATTGCTAACTAAATACACATTTTTGAACAAGACCAAAATACCATGGAACATAGAAGCAGATACAATTAGGTAAGGCAAGGCAGATGTATTTGTATAGCACATGTCAACGAGGCAATTTAAAGTTCCTTGCAAATGTTGTGTAACTATATATCTTCCCATAAAGGAATTTTATACTAATACTCCCAAAAAATGTAATTAACTTAATGCAGTTCATGTTTATAAATCTTTGATACTTGTTTTCCAATAATAGTTAATGGTTTACCAGGGCACTGGGATCTTTTCACTTTTTTTAAATCAAATTATTTTGCTGTGATACTTAATAAGTGGACTGTCTCATTATATTTGTCACAAGTAAATTCTCAAAACATGTAAAATGTAATTGGAAACAATTGAGGAGATTACAGCCCACTTAGTTTTATCCAGTTGTTGCAAATAACTTTTGTCAAAGTTAAGTTTCTTAGTGTACGAATACTTTATTGAATCTTTAGTGTTAACACTGAGGTTAATGTTTTAATCAATAATGAATTGTTAAACTTTCCACATTTTAACACAATTGAAAAGGTGAAAAGACAGAAATCTGAAATCTGTAATTTAAGGGCACCATGTACACACATACTCAGTGATATTAGTGCAAAACTGAAGCAGCTCTGCTAAGCTCAATATCTGGTTTGAAAAAGTCTGTTCAGCCAGAGCAGGACTGAGCACCTGCTCTGCCGCATGATAACTGATGACAAGACTGACAAATGTATTTGGTTGTGTAAAAGTGCACTTTTTCCTTTAAGAGTTCCACCAGGCAAGTGCACAATTTTCCGATCTCGTTTTAGAAGGTTTTATCTTTCTAATCTATTCATGTGATCAAGCCTGATTACAGCTGATAACAGCTGACCTTTTACAAACTGCATCAGACACAGGCCAGGACCGAAATGCATTTTTTATTCTGAGCGATTCTGACAAGGGCCAAATTGTGATGGCTGGACGACTGGGTCACAGCATGTCCAAAACTGCAGGTCTTGTGGAGTGTTCCCGGTCTGCAGTGGTCAGTACCTATCAAAAGTGGTCCAGGGTCATGGCTGGCCAAGGCTAATTGATGCACATGGCGAGCAAAGGCCGTCCCATGTGATCCGATCCAATAGACAAGCTACTGTAGGTCAAATTCCCAAAAAAGTTTATTCTTGTTCTATAGAGAGGTGTCAGAACACACAGGACATCGTAAATTGTTGCATATGTAGTTGCAGAGCAGTCAAGGTGCCCATGCTGAACCCTGTCCACTGCCGAAAGTGCCCTGCCAGCAGAGGCAGTGTGATGCTTTGGGCAATGTTCTGCTGGGAAACCTTGGGTCCTGCCATTCATGTGGATATTACTTTGACACGTAGCACCTACCTAAGGATTGTTGCAGACCATGTACACCCTTTCATGTAAACGGTATTCCACGATGCCAGTGGCCTCTTTCAGCAAAATTATGCGCCCTGCCACAAAACAAAAATGGTTCAAGAATGGTTTGAGGAGCACAACAAGTTCAAGGTGTTGGCCACCAAATTCCCCAGACCTTAATCCAGTTGAGCATGTGTGGGATGTGCTGTACAAGCAAGTCCAATCCATGGAGGACGCACCTCGCAACTTACAGGACTTAGAGGATCTGCTGCTAACATCTTCACCTTCAGAGGTATAGTGGAGTCCATGTCTCAGTGGGTCAGGGCTGTTTTGGCAGCAAAAGGGGGACTACACAATATTAGGCAGGCGGTCATAATGTTATGGTTGATCGGTGTACACTGTAAACTGAGTGCAACCATGCATGTTCACTTTTGTCAAGGTTCCCATGAGAGAAAATTTCAATAATTTTGTATTTACAGTTTATAAAAACCGCCAGCTAAAATGATTGTGATGATTAGATCCCACAAATGTGTTTCATCACTTTTCTAACTCATAATTTCCCATTGAAGCTGCATGTCTGAAGTTCAATTTTTGAACTGAAAGTGTCTAAAAGATCCTAACATATACTACAGCATAAGGTGTAAAATGAGAATAGCCTTTTATGACTATATTGCAAATATAATTACAGGGATAACAAGTGGCGCACGCACTCACACACACACACACAAACAAAAACACAGTGCTGTAAAAATCATGAAGGTTATTGGGTAAGACAGTTGTCATGGGGACAGGTTGTGAATTGCATACCAACTATACCTACTCCCTGTTGCTGAAATTAACAGATGTGTGGGACATATTATGGTTACGGAGCCTCCTCTAATTATGTAATTAGCTGTAGACATGATCAGGAAAAAGGGTAAAATATCGCATTATCCGGTTTACCTGTTGTGAGTTAGAGCAGTAATAAATTTGGGACAAATCTAAATCCTTGGGTTTGCATCAGTAAAAATAGTGGTGTGCTGTACCACCTAATGCCACAGAGCTTTTGGTAGAAGCGCCATTAAAAGTTGAGGTGGCAGCTGAAAGAGATCTCATGTGTAAGTTCCAGCAAATGGCTCCTCTGATACCGTCTTATCCTGCTACAAACCCTGCCTCTTTAAAAGAACTTGACCAGAGACCAAAGCTTTTTATTTCCCATGTCAGCCATTCCTCCCCACACCCGACATGTAGTTGTGATGACTGCTCTTGTCTATGTGAAAGGAAAGAGGCCAGTTCTGAAGTTCCTGTGCTTTCTTGGTCCTGCCACAACAATACAGCAACATGGCTAGACTCTCCTCTCCGGCCCTGTCACCTCTAAAAATGTAACTGCAAAACATCTGATGTAATAGCCAGAGAGTTACAGGCTCCTAAGCTCTTAAGATATTTCTCTGTGTAGATATTACCTTGACCCTCACTGCTACCGTGTGCTTGTCATGGCATGAGCCTGTACAAATTCTGCCTCTGAGCGCTGTGGTTAGCACCAAAGCATCTCCGTCATCCCAGCCATCAGCTCTGATTATCAGTGATTCCACAACTAGAAACATTATATCCCGGTAGATAATACCCATATTTCTTCTCGGATACATAAATCCAGGAGTCCCATCTCTTTTAAAAGGACACCCACAAAGAGGGAAATTGTTCTTCCTGTAAAACTGATAGAAAGATATATTTTTAACCTTTTAAAGGATCTACAGAACAGCCATGCTGTCCAGCTCCTGCAGACCAGGTGTTTATTTTTTAGGCCGCACTCAATTTGCTATTGAACCTACACACAGCTGTTGTCTACGTGTCCCCATTGACATTTATAGGCTAATCCATTCTGGTGTGTGCGATATTTTGCAAGGTGTTGCTTTAGCCATTTACCAGTGATGCCCATGAAATCCAAGCCTTGACATTTGTTCTACAAATAGTCTTAGTGTTTGTCCAAAGAAATCAGGTATACAAATGAAAGGTTTCTCACAATATCAGTGTCAATCAAAAAATTATCCAATACCTGGTATTTCTTGAATGTTGCATTGAAATTACACATAACCTAAGCCCATAATCTGAAGTCAGTAGTAAATTCCTGATTTCTCTATATAACATTAAATAGTCTTGACAATTATTAAAATTATATATGCCTAAAAAACTGTGTGTGTGCTTATAGATCAGATTTGTTTTTACCTTTAAAACCAACATCACCCTGTCTTGATAACTGTTACTGTGCTGATATTTTAAAGTAGTGGGAGTATTTCTAGATTGCAGCTATAGTTGAAAAAACTCCACACAGACTCGCTGGATTGGGAATGAGGAAATGCATTATCTCCATTTTGGCCTTCTGACACTGGCTTCCTCTGAAAATTATTATTATTATTATTATATTATATTATTAATTATTAATTATTATTTTTGTACTACTGTACGCAGGATAAACGGTTGACGATGGATGGATGGATATTATTATTGTTTAATCCCCAAATCAAGTATTGTATGAGTCATTTGACAGGACTGACAAGCTGATGGTGCGTGCCTTGGTTGCGATTAATGCTTTCTTCTCAAACACAGTGAGTCATAGTGGATCACATTGTTTTGTGAAATCGATTTAGATAGGCTTTGTTAATGGCCCATGTGTGTTCTTGTGCTGAGAATCGCTGTTGTTTACAGAGACGTGAGCAGGAGCCAATCGCAGTGTTTAATCCATGCTTCAGTAAGCTATAGCTCCCCGCCCACTGTGGATACAGCTCTTTACAGTGACAACCAGGCAGTTTGAAGATAGACATAAATTATGTACACATTACATTTGTGAGCCTTCCTAAGTAAAATTCATACTGTTTCCTTCCTCAGAAAAAACTAGTCATATGCCAAGATAAAATCTTAACAAAACAAACAATCATAAAATATTATAATCAGAAGCTGGACTTGAGATAAGTATGTCAGTTCTTTCCAATTTGCTGTATCCATGTTTAGTACGGTTTTATTATTGCTATCTAGAATTAACTGTATGTATGGCTGTTATTTTAAAATGGGACAGGTGGATCTGACCTGTGAAAGTCCTAATTAAAGTGCCAAGACCTACATTAACATGTACTACATGCGCTGATCAACAACCAATTGATACCATTTCCAAGATACAGCAAACCTAAGAGGAGGCGTGCTGGGATAAAGATTTAATTCAGGCAGTACACATAGGAAAGGTGGGAATAAATTAGAATGGTAAAACTGCTGCTGTTTTTTTTTTTACTTTGGCTATTAAAACTGCAGGTTTTGAGGAGATTGTCTATTTTATGTTGTCACAAGGCCCTGCTTGGTATTTGGTGTTGTTTGTAGTATAGATGTGGGATGCACTTTATTAGTCTTGAATGAGTGTAGTTTTAGATCAAAGTGAGTCAGCCTAAAGTATTAAAAAATGTAAGGATTAGATCACCTAAATCCCCAAATCACATTTTCTGTATGTATCTGCCAGTAAAAATATTTAAAGGATAGGTTCAGATTTTCTCAACTCCCTGCTCCCTGTGAAGAGATGCATTTGTAGAGGAACTACACATACGACCGATATAAAGAGGAGGAATAATTACAGTAAGCAACAGCCCTCTCAAAGCACATATGGCATGTGAATGTGATATTAGGGCAGACTTGAAAAGTAAATATAGGCACAGGAACCTTTGCCCACTGTATAATCATAAAATCACAAATCTGCAGCTAGCTTAATAGATAAATTACCTTATCTTGCAATCAACATGCTAGCCATATGTGAATGTTCTGTGTTTGGATAATGCTTTTGTTAGTCAGGCTGGCAAGCCATTTAGCCTAATTTGATAAACATTACTTAAGATCACTAAACACAAGTTGCCTGTTGTAAAATAATAGCCTTAGAATGACCCTACAGTGGAGTCAACACCTCTCTAAAACAGTTTAAACTAAAACGGAACGTTAAAACATCAATGATTTATTGCAGAGGGGTTGTATTAGGCAGCATCCGTTTTAGCCAGGTGTACCTAATAAACTCACAACTGAGTGTATAATCTGAAATTGGAAACCAAGCAGGTATGATGTGTCCAACTTAGAAAAATCTCCATCACTGCTCTCTTCTCGCAATGAACCTGTATTTAGCTGTGTCTGTAAAGCAGTAGCAGCACTGACGTCTGGGCTATCAGTGAGACAAGGAGAGACACTGACGGTTCAGGCATCTAATCCGGCGGCTGCAGCAGCAGCACAGATGCGGTGAAAGCAGTTAACTATTTTAGCTGGAGTCAGACTCACTTCCCCTTGGCACTCATGTAAAGACTCACTTCAGACTCACCCTCAGAACAGTGTGTGTGCTTATGTTGTGTTATTTGCATTTATTTATTAACATATGCTTGTTTACTGCTGTAGTTGTTTAGTAGAATAGGCTGTGTATTGAACTCTTGATCCTGTTTATGTGGGCTGTACATTATGTTATACAGATGGAGCACACTCCATAATACACTTTCATAGTCAACTATTCCTATATGATTCATAAGTGGATTTATATACATTTATGTTTAGAAATGAGTTATCCTTTCCTCCTGAATTCCATTCCATTCTTCCAGAATGGACCAATGTCACATTGCTGTGGTTAAATTTTAAACTTCAAGTAAAATGACCAATCACATTCTGATCTGAGCCAGATTTTGTTGTCAGTGCTGGGATGCCGTGGGCCATCATGAATCAGAGCCACACCAGCATGTGTTAAACCTAACCAGCTTTGGTGTCTCTATGACAGGATTACCACATCAAATCTGAGGGCAGTCTCCTGCAGTGGCATCCTGTTGGTACAGGCCCTTTCATGTCCTGTTAAGACCTGAGGCTTCACTGTATGCACTCTCCCAAATCCCAAGTGTAACTAGGGCATGATGGGGGATGTGTGCGAGTGTGTGTGTGTGTGTGTATGTGTGTGTATACAAGTTCATGGACATTCACTTGTCATGTTAAAAGTATGTGTGCTTTTTTGGCTATAACTGGTGTCCACATGCACTTTAAATGAGTAACCAGAGCTTCAACTTTAATAGAGTCAAAAATAAAAAAAAACAGGATATTTTTCTAAGACGTTTATTTTTCGTGGTTATCTGAATGATAATTTTGTAGAAGCCAAAGAATACAATCTGGATTTAAGCAAACATATATTTTGGAATGTGTGAATTAGTTGCTTATTTTTTATTCTTGAAGAACAGAACAAAGCATCAAAGTGCACTTAGAACAACGTGGAAAATGGTAAAACAAATGTGTTTTAAATTGACCGGCCTCCATCAGGTCTACCTATGTAAGAATCCATTAAAAAGGCGCCCTGATAAAATAAAACAGCAAACAAGGTGGAGTCACAGATTACCACTTTCTGTAAATTCCAGTCGTGCCATTTACTCCCTTTTGTCCGTTGTTTTTTTTCTATCTGGACACCTCCGAGTGCTTGATCCCCTGTATTGTTCTGATACAGCAGGCCATTTAATTTTTTTTCTGTTTTGTTACCTCCACCAAGGAGGTTATGTTTTTGGTTTGGGTTTTGTTTGTCTCTCAGCAGGATTACAGAAGAACTACTGGCCCTATTTTCATTTGCTGGAAGGGGTGTAGCATGGGCCAAGGAAGAACCCACATTTTGGAGCAGATCCGAATCACAGGGCGGATACACTTTTCACTTTTTTTTGATATTGCGAGATAGGTCAATTGTAACACCGGTGTCTATGGCCATGGCAGTGATTAAAGTGAATGGTGTGCCACAACTAAACATACGACAAAATGTAACAGCCACCTCAAACATCACTGTAGAAAAAAATGCAACAGGTATGTAAGAAATAAGCAATCAAGGATGTGATTTTTCCAGATTAATCCGGAATTCCACATTTCTATTTATGCAAAATACATATTTACTGCACAGCTGAGATTGTGAGGCATCACCTTGGCACAACCACATTTTGACACACTGTAATTCTAATTAATTTTGGAAATATATCCAGACATATTTAGCCTAGTGGTTGCGCATGGAGATCATAGATGACTAGACTATTGGCCTTGGTGGAGTTCAACACTCTCCGTGTGCCCTTATAGTTTTGTTAATGATTAGTTTCCATGGTAGCATGTGTAAATGTGGTGAATGTGATATGTAGTATAAAGCATTTTAGACCATTTACAGACCATTTACTATGAAAAATAGTGTGGATGAGTTGCACAGGTCATTGTTAGTCAAGTTACAGAAAAGAGACAACTCTTCAAATTATTTTTTCCCGATTGATTTGAAAAAGGTAAAAAATAATAAGTTAACTGTTCCACAGAAGCAAGAACAAAATAGCAGTTCAGTCTGATTATCTAGCTACACTAATTTAGAATAGCTGTTAAAATGTTAACTGAAACTATATTTTAGGTGTGTAGATACTCAGACACCTGCTAGCTAATCCAAAACAAGTGTTTTTGGTGGTCATGGCTTTGCATTTACAGTAGAAAATAACAATATGTCTTTAATAGCCATGAAAAGTTTGACATTGTCTGTGGATCAACACACATTAGCAACATGCTGTTAATCAGTTAAAGGCAGAATAGCCTCAACTTATCTGTAGTCAAGTCAAGTTTGTTCACATACGTTGTCTAAATAGGCTTCCCTGGATTGCAACAGCATACCATAAAACTTCAATTAATAGCAGAGTCCCAAATAGCCGCCTACCCCGTTTACTGGCCTGGTGTGGGAACACATTTTGACAAATAAACGCAGGCCTGGATTAAACGCCTGGTCTGGTTTAGCTATAAGTTCTTTGGATGTATAAAACCTGTTAAATCCCGCCGGGTTGCGCCGCTTCAGCTGCTTCTAAGCTGCTTCTAAGCTGCTTTGATCGTGAATACAAATGTTAATGTTTAAAGTTATGATCAATGTGTCAGTATGGACAATTCAACACATCGTTAGATCGGTTTGATTGTCCACAATTCAACCATTCAGTTCATTTAACGGAAACAGCAAGACCCAAAGTCTAATTCTAATACATTTACTGGTGCAACCGGCATGGTACAAGAGAGGAGAAAAAAAAACTCGGCCGTTACCTTCGACTTTTTTTCAACTATAGCTGCAATCTAGAAATACTCCCACTACTTTAAAAATATCAGCACAGTAACAGTAATCAAAAAGAATCAGCTTTTCATAAAAATTAATCCAAGTTGTGAATACTGTCATGTAAAGTCCATTGCTCTCTGTCTGCTAACTTCTGCCACACTTATCACATCCTGCACTGTGTTGTTTTTGTTATGTTGCTGCCTGCAAAATAAAAGTGCATAAGCTGTCTGTTGGAGGTAGATCAAATGAATGACGTCTATTTAATATTATTTGATCATTTTAATTATTAATTAAGTATTTTAAGTAAAATGCATACTGTTTGAAATAAATAAACAGTTTCATAGTAGCCTATTTCAGTTTTGTGCGAAAGGAATTAAAGGCCTCTCCCACACGGACGCCTGTCCCAAATATAGGCGGGGTCAATTCAGTGATTTTTTAGCAAATAAAAGCCTGGGCTATTAATCAAAGTTTTACAGTACACACTGTTAAAGTAGGAAAAAAATCTTTAACTAAACCATGAACAAGAAGTTGTAACAACTTGCAGAAATACAAAATATAGCAATGGGATTATAATTTTACAATAGGATTATGGATATGGTTTTGGGGAAGGGGGGAGTGGTCGTTTATGAATGTGCAAGTTTTTTAATTAAATAACCACAAGGTTCATCTCATTATTTCCTACCTTTTCCTAAACTAATGTTTTGATCTCAGTGAGAGCTAATTGTCAAAACAACAGCTGGCACTTGCAGATGTAACACTGTTACATAAATATTTATTAATAATAAATAAATATAATAAATATTTAGCATAATGAGAAGTAGTTATATAACTCAACATCTCTGCACCCTGAAGTTAATTTATATTGTATGAGGTGTTTACTCCATTCAGCAGGGGCTTTATTGAATGAACCACAGGCTACTGTGGCCTGTAGCCAAGGCCAAGATTAAGAAATGCTGCTGCTCACTTGGTTATAACCTCAGGCTTGAAAGAGCTAATTTGATAGCTCCTGCTCTCTCTCAACTGTCTCTCCACCGGTAGAGCAGTCAGTACCACATCCTGAACTGACCGCCAACCACAAAGCACTCTGCCTCAACATACAAAGTGAACCCAAGATTGACAGCTGACAACACTTGATTATAACTCCTAGATGCATGTATGTTGACTAAAGTTCGGAATCCAACTACTAATCAGTAAATTACTGTAAAATGGCCTGATAGCACGGTATACAGTAAAAATGTATGTATAAATCACAAGTCAGCTGCCTCGCTGCCTGCGTGCAAAGTCTAAGTTCCCCACCATGTCCCCCAGGAGCACTGCTTCAGCTCGCTGTGATTTACGGAGTTTGCTGATGAACAGATAGCATTACTTGTTGCTTAAGTAACTGCTAACCGTGGCTAACTAGCTGCCGTTATCTAATTAGCTCAGTCAGCCGTGGTCAGAGCTGACTCAGTTACAATCGTCAACATCACTGAAATCCTACACAGTGGTCCTTTAAGAGTTTGTTTTAAAATACAAAACAGTTAATACATCTAAAGTATGCATCCAAGTATTTTATTTATATAATAGGTATCCAAACTTGATTATGCTAGAACAACATAACTTTTATTTATGTTTATATTGCTGTACTGTAATAGTAGTGTTACAGAGCAATGCTAATTAATCAGTTAGAAATGAAAGGCTGCTTTTGTTTACCTCTGTGTGAAACCAAAGACGTTTAAAGAATTACTAAGAATTTCAATGGTAAATCTCCCACTGTTACCATTGTAAACTGTTAATGTGCCATGCTAGAATGGAAAGCTTGACAAGCATTGCAACTAAAGTCAGTTTAGGAAAGGGTGAATTGCAATTAAATTACATTTAGAAACATATTGCAGTAGTGCAACTAAGTGTCCTAAAGCTCCAGGGGTCTAATTATGTTTGCAATGAATTAATTTTTATTCTAGTTATTCTCTTTCAAATCATTGCAACTCTAGATAACGTAGTTACTTCTAAGAAAGCGGACTTATGATTTTTAGCATTAATACACTGTGCCCGATCTATTAATAGGTCTCATGTGTAAAAATAACAGTTACACTGATGAAAAATGTATGAAACCTGATCTGCTAGGGTTTGTAAATTCATTAATCCCTGTACTGTTTGAAATATGCAATACAGCTGCCAAAGTGTACAAAATAAAACTATGCAAATTTATGTGATAGACTTAGTCACTGCTGGAAAGGTAACTTAGTGTTATAAAGTACAAAAACAGGTGTTAAACACATCGATTCAGAGATGGCAAGTCTGAGAGAATTTGCAGCATTTCAGAAAGTAATTGGATTCACCATGCGGTTCAGAGCATTCTTGACAAAAGTATGTGGGTTTTTTTTGAACGTGTCATTATTTTTACTTTAAACATCAAAGCTCAGTCTTGACCTTGGAAATAGTAGTTTTCAAACAAACCCAACTCAAGATCCACTTTGTAGTATTTTCTGAAACTTTTAACCTTATTACACAGTCAGCAGAGGGAGTTTGTTTAGTTGTCATGGAGATGGATCTGTTGACATGCAATTTCAGTAGATTTTAAGGTTTTTTGTCTGTTGCACTTTTTAGGACTTCTCATCCATGTTGGCTTTAAATGTAAAGCATCACATTTTATTATTGCCTTTGTCAATAGAACAATCCCAATTGAACATCCACTAACTAGCCGTTTCTGGAGCTTTCAACCTAACACACGTTTTTTATGTTTATATGACGCTGCTGTCGAATATGGTTGAAAGCTCCTGAAAAGGCCATTAAGTGGTCAAACAAGTAAGTTAATAGTTTAGAATCTCAGAGAGGCCTGGCGGAAAAGGCGTGATCTTGTGTCACTTCACGCTTATAAATGAAAAGGTTTGGAGTTGTTAGTGGGACGTGTAATTCTTCGGATATGTATTCTGAGTTACTGCCATAGTAATTAGCCTACATCTGAATCCTGAATTAACTCTTTTAACAACCGTTTCAACTGTGTGGGTCAAACATTTTAGCCAGGGCAGGTAACTTCAGCACAGAGCAGTAATTAATAATATCACAGGGTTTCATCTCTAAAAGTTAAGGTACAACAAATCCACGTTTGTATACTCAGCTGTAATATAATTTAGATGAAGAATAAAGTTAGTGAGCTTTGCATTAATCAGATGTTTTTGAAATATTTGGGTATAGATTGAATGAGACAGATATTTTCTATTCTTTTCAGAGCCTTGAAGAATTCAGCAGCTGAAATTGGTTTAAGTCCAAAACAATTTACAGAAAAAATTGCGACACTGTTGAAAGCAATAGAATTTCACAGAGAGGTTGCGACCCATCAACAGTGTTCTTTATTGCCAAAATATATATTTTAACACACACACAAGCAGACACACACACAATGAATACATCAACTGTCTAATACAGGGCTCAGTTTGTGGCTTCATCTTGTTTTATGGATGCAGGGGGAAAAAGTAGATAGATAGATGGAGAGATGGAATTTTTGTTTCGAGTTTTTAAGCAGAAGATAACCTGTGTTCTATCTATCTTACAATAACAGAGCCAGAGTCATCTGTCCATTGGGAACTTTTTGTATAAAGTTTCTAGTAGTAACAGCGAGGAAGCAACAGTCAGCAACAGTCAGCAGCTGGATAACTTTAGCTTAGCACAGAGGCTGGAAACGGGGGGAAACAGCTAGCTTGGCGCTCTGTATGAAGATCTGCATATCGGTAACATTAACTCACTAATTAACAAATATCTTGTTTGTTTATCAAACAAAAACTGAGGTACAGCGACAAGTTGTGGCTTCACATCGGGTTATGTGCCTGACTATTTCTTGGCTGTTGCCATTCAACCAACGGAGAGTCCAAGAAACGGTACGGTACATAACATTTAGACAGAGCTAAGGCTAGCTTTTTCCTCCTGTTGCTGTTTTTTATGCTAGACTAAACCAACTGGCTACTAGCTGGAGCTTTATATGTAAAGAACAGATGTGAAAGTAGTATCAATCTTCTCATCTAACTTTCGGGAAGAAAGTGAGCAAGCTTATTTCTCAAAATGTTGAAGTACTCCTTTAAGTTTAAAAATGTTTAATAGGATCTCCAACTTTCTGGGTGAATTAGTGTTCATGCTGTGAGTTTGTTTATATGATAAACAAAGTGATGCTCTTAACATATTTATACATATGATGCATACTTTGCATACTTAACTTTTTAATGCGAGTAATCCTTAATAAATATCTAAACCCTTATATTCAGATGTTCTGTGTCTTCATGATTGAAACCAACAATATCAAAATGACAAAAGTAACACAATGTGCTTCTGTACATGATGAGTCCTCGTGTTTTTCTTTCCCCACCAGTTTGCTGGTAATCCGCTCGAACCTATTGCTGAGTCCAGATGGAATCAGTCGGGGGTGACTGCTCATGCCAAATATCAAATGCGAGACTCCAAGTCTGTCTTGTATGAATCAGAGATGAACACAATATGGATGTAAGAGGACAAGAAGCAAAATGGAAAGAAAAAGAACCCCGGGCAGTCCGAAAGTACTTCTCTCCTGATGGAATAAATGAACAGAAGGGGTTGTGCACAAACTTTTGCTGCTACATGAATGTTTAAAATCACAATCTTAGACAGAGATGGAACTATTGGTGTCTGTTGTATTTCTGCTTTTGTATCTTTCTTTTTTTGTTTCTTGCTTCTTTTTCCTTTTTTAATCTATATCTTATCTATAACAAACAATCAAACTCTCTCTTTGAATATTTTCCATTGTCAGTTTTAGAGTGAAAATAGTGGAATCAAAGTGATATTCATTCTGAGAACTACACAGTGGTGGAAAGTTACTAAATACATTAGCCAAAGTACTGAACTTAAGTACATTTTTGAGGTACTATACCTGTAGTTTACTTAAATATATTCATTTTATGCTACTTTATATTTCTACTCCACTGCATTTCAGAGGAAAATATTGTACTTTTTGCTTCATTCATTTTACCGCTTCAGTAACTTATTAAATATGATGCATTGTTATAGATTAAAGGCCCCATAGACTCTCACAGGTGGCTCAGGTTGGAGTTGTGCAAAGCTATGCTGGGATTTAGATGAGATCATAATGTACTTGATGATAAAGTTATAAACTGCCCTGGAGAGTCCTGGGGGGAGAATGTTTTCACTCGTTGTGTACAATAATATGGTAACTTGTGTGTATAAAGTATTATCTTGTGATATTGTGTGTTAGCTTAAGATAAAAACTATATGTAATCTCTCAGGGCCTTAAAGGCTCCATAATTTTACAGAAAAAAGGGCCATTTTTCATAGTGAGACTTTTACTTTGGATACTTAGAGTACATTTTGCTGGCAATACTGTACTGTTACTGAAGTACAATTTTGAATACAGGGCTTTACTTGTAACAGAGAGTTTAAACTGTGGTATTGTTACTTTTCCTTAAATAAAGGATCTAAGTGCTTCATCCACCACTAGAACCTTTGAAATTTAGAATTATTACCTAATATATTTCTGTCCTCCTGTTTTGGCCCTTGGCAGGTGATTGACATCAAAGAGAAATTGAAGGAATCCAAGAAGTTCTGGTCCAACCTGCCAGATGACATCTGTGCCAAGGGCAAGCTCACAGAGTCTGACGAGGAGCAGTGCTGGAACAGCCACACTAAGGGCAGGTGAGGACTTCTTGCTACTCTTTATAACCACAGCAAAGTCACCCCCCTCTACGGTTATCACATTTTGCCTGCCAGGGATTAAAATAACCACACTGTGTTCCCAGATTAACACTCTCTCTCGAAGTGCAATGGTTAGTGCTTATATGGAGAACTTCTATATAAGCTCTGAGGCCCTAATACTCAGAGGACTCTGGCGTTTTCAACACCTCTTATCTGCAGCGGGTAGAGTATAGCTGCGCTGTACAGTAGATTGGACAGTGAGTTGTTTTCTCTGACAGTGAACCAGAGATGCTGGCAGACAAAATATATCTCCCCACCACTTTGGACCCCTCCAAATAGCAAAATAACCAGATGGTGCGATAAAAGACATGTTAATTATCTTGTTTGTGCCAGTACCATTTTTAAGCATTGCTCCAAAATCTGGTTGGTGAATTGATTGCCCAGAGATGATAAAACGTCAGTAACAGTCGGACCATGTTAGGAGTTATGAAATCATCAAATTCTCCTGTTACTTAAACTTAAGCTATGTGCACTTTTATTTTTATAAAACTTATTAAATGAAAAAGAAAATTAATGGTTAAATGATGAGACTTTAACACACGTGCACAACAAATGTAAAAACGTAAAAAAGACTGCAATTACTGCAGCAATTAAATTATACACTCCACCCTTAGGAGCACATCTTAACTTTCTCATGTACTGCATTATTTCCATTGCACAGCAATCAAATTGTTTTGGATTTATTATGTTTAAAAAAGACAAATTCATGGGCCTCAGACATGTTAAGGGCTCTCTCTCCCAACATGAAATAGACTATTAAGCCTGATTACACACTTACGTTTTGTCTGATTTAAGCAGCCCTCTTTAGAAAGTAGCTCTTGTAGTTCTGTCTAATTTCAGTTGGTCTACTTTCTGGGTTCTCAGCCTGTAACCAAAGATCATGAGCAACTTCTACAGATTATCGTTGTGCGGAGTAGAAAGCAAGGATTCAAATTCACTTGTTAAACACCCTTCAGTAAGTGAAAGAGATGGACACAGTGGCTGCACAAGTGGGGTGACACTGCAACCACACTGATCAGCTCCAAGACAGCGTGCCCCAGGCTTCAGAAGCAGCTTTGACAAAATATAACAGCATGATGAGAGGCTAGTACACCACCGTCCCCCCTCAGAAGTTATTCCCCACTTTGTCATCATGCCTCGTTGACATTCATCAATTCGAGATGTTCACACATGTGTTTTGTACTATACGCTGTTGTTGGCAAAGGCGAGTTGGGTAGTTCTTTCGTGAGTTGTGGTTGTTTCTCAGCCATTTTTTTTGGAAAACTGCTGAAGCCACACGCTGAAGATATTGAGCTTGACTGGGTGAGAGAATGTACGAGGAGGGGGGCTACGCACCGTGTGCATGAACAGTGATTGACAGGAACCAGATTTTTTTCACAGATTATCTGTCTCGTGTATTACGGTCAATTGCCTGTGTTTTCTGAAGTTGCTGTGTGTTGAGCGCTGTCAACCACCATACTGCAGATAGGCTCTTATTCAGTGTTACTGATGCCACTTGATAACTTCATTTGAATCATTTGTAGATTTAAATGTACTCTACTGTAAAATTAAGCAAATATGGACAACTTTGTTATCTGCTAAACCATCCATATAGTATGTCATCCAGAAGTTTTGTAAAACCTCTAGAAAATATTGCCATAAAGGGCCATTTTAAAAGTGCTTCCAGGGGATACTACATTTTTGGTGTGGAATTGTGTCCAGATATTTCCCTGAAGTGGTGAAGGAGGGTCTAACCAACCAGTTGAACAACCCAGAGGTGGATGTGGATATCACCAGGCCTGACACACTGATACGACAGCAGATCATGGCTTTACGTGTCATGACCAACAAGCTAAAGAACGCCTACAATGGAAATGACATCTACTTCCAGGACTCTAGTAAGTTCTCCAATCTCTCAGGTGTTTGGAAGTGCAGGTGGAGACAAGATAATAATAAACATTTGAAACAAATGAAGAGAGAAAAGTTTCTCTATTGATTTCTGAGACTGCATCTTGGTTTTGACTTGTGTTTGACCACACACATACACAAAAACACCCCTGCGGAAAGATGAAACAAGATCACAGGTATCATTCATGTAGCAAGTCATCATACAACTCCACAGGATGCTTCAGTGCCACACTGTGGCAAGGCTGACATTATTAGGAGAATAAATAGCTGTAGGTACGGTGTGACACAGACAATGATAGACAGCTGAGCCTGTGTTTAGGAAGATCTCCAGTTCTTTCTTTCTGATTCTGTGGATCCCATTCAGTGGACGAGATGGAAAATTCTCTGAGCTTCAAATACAGTGCCTTGCGAAAGTATTCGGCCCCCTTGAACTTTTCGACCTTTTGCCACATTTCAGG
Organism: Micropterus salmoides; assembly: GCF_014851395.1. Taxonomy (NCBI): domain Eukaryota; kingdom Metazoa; phylum Chordata; class Actinopteri; order Centrarchiformes; family Centrarchidae; genus Micropterus; species Micropterus salmoides. Next base: position 15,757,216 of record NW_024044348.1, on the reverse strand, counting down.
CTTCAAACATAAAGATATAAAACTGTAATTTTTTGTGAAGAATCAACAACAAGTGGGACACAATTATGAAGTGGAACGAAATTTATTGGATATTTCAAACTTTTTTAACAAATAAAAAACTGAAAAATTGGGCGTGCAAAATTATTCAGCCTCCTTAAGTTAATACTTTGTAGCGCCACCTTTTGCTGCGATTACAGCTGTAAGTCGCTTGGGGTACGTCGCTATCAGTTTTGCACATTGAGAGACTGACATTTTTGCCCATTCCTCCTTGCAAAACAACTCGAGCTCAGTGAGGTTGGATGGAGAGCGTTTGTGAACAGCAGTTTTCAGTTCTTTCCACAGATTCTTGATTGGATTGAGGTCTGGACTTTGACTTGGCCATTCTAACACCTGGACATGTTTATTTGGGAACCATTCCAGTGTAGATTTTGCTTTATGTTTTGGATCATTGTCTTGTTGGAAGACAAATCTCCGTCCCAGTCTCAGGTCTTTTGTAGACTCCATCAGGTTTTCTTCCAGAATGGTCCTGTATTTGGCTCCATCCATCTTCCCATCAATTTTAACCATCTTCCCTGTCCCTGCTGAAGAAAAGCAGGCCCAAACCATGATGCTGCCACCACCATGTTTGACAGTGGGGATGGTGTGTTCAGGGTGATGAGCTGTGTTGCCTTTACACCAAACATAACATTTTACATTGTTGCCAAAAAGTTCGATTTTGGTTTCATCTGACCAGAGCACCTTCTTCCACATGTTTGGTGTGTCTCCCAGGTGGCTTGTGGCAAACTTTAAACGAGACTTTTTATGGATATCTTTAAGAAATGGCTTTCTTCTTGCCACTCTTCTTGCCCAATTTTTCAGTTTTTTATTTGTTAAAAAGGTTTGAAATATCCAATAAATTTCGTTCCACTTCATAATTGTGTCCCACTTGTTGTTGATTCTTCACAAAAAATTACAGTTTTATATCTTTATGTTTGAAGCCTGAAATGTGGCAAAAGGTCGAAAAGTTCAAGGGGGCCGAATACTTTCGCAAGGCACTGTAACACGTGTGGCTGCATGACTGCTGCCGCTAAATTTTGTACCTCAACTCCATTTTTATTGCTGTCATATTTCCCTCACAGTAATTTAGTTTTGCATTATACAAAAGGACGAAATTGCTGCTTTAGTCTAGGACAGCACGATTTGGAGAAAAAGTCACATTGCAGTTATTATTATAATGGAACAAATGGTACTATGAGTCTACTTGCTTGATTATCAAGGAAAATGCACAAATACTGACATTTTGAAATGTGTATGTCTCAACTTGAACACAGTTAAACGATATTTATAACAATAACTAGTAAAGCAGAACAAGGGGAGCGTGTTGTTCTACAGAGGAGGCTGTTAGAGGGGGCAAATATTGGCACACTGGCACCCTGACTCTAAATCTGCATCTGTCCACTGCAGAGACTCTTTCCACAACCTGGAGGAGGAACTAGTATACATAAGAGTATTAGTATAATATAACATTAAATAAAGAGTATAATGTTCAGTTAAAAGTATACTGTTAGTAGCCTATGACAATAATATGTTTATTACTATATTCATCATAATTTAATATAATATACTATTACCACTGGTTGAATAATAAATCTAGTTATAGCAGTTTGATTTCTGTGGGTTGTTTTTATTTATATTTAAGAAAAAGGCGGTAGAGTATTGATTATCAAAATAGTTGGCAATTAATTTTCTTTTGATTGACTAGTCGTTCCCGCCCTAGACTGTATTTCTGTATGCAAGACAGACTGTTTTAAGGTGAATTAGTTTCCGGCAAGTCCTAACCCAGTCTGTTGCAACATAGAATTAGCTCAATAACATTTAAGAATCTTAAAACTGAACAGTACTTTCCTTGTTAACAGCTTAATAAAAGAACAGAAAAGCCACAGAAACAATCATGATGTGATAACTGTTGCAAATAGTTTACTGTTGACTGACTAATCTTACAAACAGTGCTTGGCCTGGATTTGTACTAAACTGAATGGAACAGGTTGAACTAGCAACCTACTAAACCTGCCTACTCAAATGAAGACAATCAGCGCCAAAACCCAACAGCGTTATGATGGTAATGCAATCACTTATTCGTGTGCTGGAGTGAATTTGGATGATGCTAGCTCAGAAAAGAGTTATATACAAATCAGCAAGTTGATTTAACAATTCTAGCACTACCTACTGTATATCACAATTATTATTACTATTATCATAATAATTATCTTCTCACTTTCTACTCGCCATGGACCAAAGCTGCTTGTGATAATATTATTTTTATGTGAAATTTGTGTGATTTTGTTGCTGCAGGTGACGAGGGCAGTAGTTCTGGCAGTGGCAGCGGATGCTCTGACGGCTGCACAACAGAGTTTGTTTTTGTTGGAACAGAGGCTCCTGTGATCGGAGCAGACAGAAGTGATGAACGCGCAGCAGCAGCAGCCGCAGGCAAGTCACTTTCCCGTGGACCCTCCCTACTGCTGCTGTTAGTGGCCCTCACACTCCCACTCTGGGCAATGCAGACTCAATGGAGATAATACACGAGTGTGGCCTGATCGCTGACTTTTATACTGTCCAAGACAGTATGTTTAACAGCAAGTTCTACTGCTGTTCCCTCACTGGACATGTACAACCTCCTGGAAACAAGAGAATGGCTTACTGTGTGCTATGGTAGGACTGGAAGTGAGTGCAGTGCTGCATCCTGCTTGTCCCCCAAAGAATGCTCGGTGCCATCACTGAACCAGCTTTCACATCTCTGAAAAAAAGAAAATGTGGTGTTTTATCATTATTCTAAAGTGGATTTTGAAAAACATGCTTCTCTTTTAGACCATCTGATCTGATTTTTCAGATAAGGGGGAATCTATTTTTCTTTTCCTTTGTATGATGAAGTTGTGAACACCCATCATCCTACTATTCTTGTCCCCCTCAGACAAAAGGAGAAAGTCTTACTGTGTGCATGCATGGAAATGATGTTACCTGACAAAAAACATTTTTTAGGCTTTTTTCAACGCAGGCTACACAGTTTTGAATTGGTCGGTACCGGATTGTACAGTGTTAGCACCTGGTTTCCCCTTTGGTCATATCAGTGTGGCTTCAGCAGTAGTTTTTACAGCCACTATATAGTTGCACATTTGATTATCTCTGAGAAAGTGCTAATGTACTGCAGAGAGAGAACTACTTTGCACAGATTATTTTTGTTGGCTTCATAAGTTTATAAAGCTGCAGGAAACATCCACCAATTACAGAAAGAAGATCTATATTTTCAGATCATTTAACTGATTGTATTGTACTTATAAAACAGTTGCAGTATGTATTTCACTGGAAGGTACTGTAATGTAATCTTACTGGTTTAGTTAATGGCTACATTTTTTAAATGTATTATTTGTTTTTACAAATTATTTGATCACCTGTAAAATGAAAAAAGTTTTTTTCAACAACACTAAGCCATTATACTACAATTGCCTGCTAACAACATTCAGTTACCTGATTTACTCTCTTCTGTTTGGGTACTTAACATGCACTTAAAGAGTTCACACTTGCTTTTTATTCTCAGAGGACTCAGAGAATATGAGTGCTATTAGTTATATGTTAATGACATTTCCATTTATTTACTTGGCTTTAACTATTCATGACTATGATTTATTTTGTATGTTTTCCTTTGTTTATATTACATATATGGAAGGTTACATGTTTTAATCCTAGTCCTGTGAGCTCATACGCAGCCCTCTGAAAGGCTCTGCTGGTTTACCCGCTCACATCCTATGGAGCCGCTTTTTGTTTGGCTAATCAGAACAAACACATCACCAGGCTACAGGTTATAGAAGTTGTATGTTGTACTAAGTTTTCCTAAAAGGCATGTCCAAGTCAGCAATGTTAGAGGGCTCTGACTACTCTTAAAACTAGGGTTACTTCTCATAACATTCATTCTTTATCTCATACAGGCTTCGACCTGTAACAGGCTCTAGAGGCTCAGGGAGCAAAACCACTAGCTTGCTCTCCACAAACACAACTCGATGGCTGAGATCTCTGGTAACATAGAAAAGGAAGGTGCCAGAAATGTTTCAGGCATACTGTAGAAACAAACAGACAGGAAACTATTCACTGTTCCACAAAAGAGGGCAGTTGAGGCAGCCACCTTCATGCTGGTGCCTGGAGGAATCCCATCAGCTCAAACTGTAAGCACCTGAAATGATTTCACATAGCCAATAAGCACGTCTCTTGTCTCTAAAGGGGCCTTCCCCAAACCCATCGCTGTAACAAATTAACAGCTGCTGTGAGCATCTCAAAGAGACTGTAGGTTTCAAGTAGCATACTAAAGCAAGCATAGGACACAAGAGTTTCCCCTCCCGGTCGCCAGCATGAGGGGAGAGTGAAAATAGCATCAAGCTACATCCTCCGAGCCATTAAAAGAAATGTCTGATGTTCTAAGGCACAAATCAAGTTGTGGGTGAAGTGTAGTGCTTCTTTGGTTCCTTCAAATGAGCACACAACTAGAGTAGACTGATATCTACATTGCCAAAATTTGCACCAGCATGACTGTCTTCACAGACAGCACTGTAGGCAAAATGTCTCCTAGGTAGGCTCATATGACTTACAAGAGAGACTCTGGAGCACCACAGGAAGCTCCAACTGCAGAACAGACAGGAAAACAGTTGAACTCTGTCGCTTCACTCCCTGCAGCAACCACTTTAGCAGAAGGTGACTGAACCACAGCCTCCCACCAAAACTAGCATGGCAAAATTAAATCACTGACGCGTAAACCTTAATTGTGGAATGCGAAAGGCCTCCAACCAACAGAAGTGAACTGATCAACATAAGGTCCTCCCCAATGTTATACTGTCCAGGGTAGTTAATCAATGCAGGGGCAGACCGCACATGCATTTCCATTAACCTGTATTTATGTACATTTTCTATTAGTGTGTTAAAGAAAACCTGGAAACTCCAGAAATCCATAAAAAAACAGAAGGTATTTACTGTGGGCTGAGGTGGAAAAACAAAATGCGTCAAAGTGCAATGGAAACAGACATGGCAAATAAATCATGTAATTGAAGCGTGTGACTTAAACATCCACTGCTGCAGCTTCTGCTAAGCTGAAGAGTTGAAAGATAGCGGCAAATAAGAACATAAGATCAATGTGGAGCGATGAGGAGACTGTATTCAAATTAATAGATGAAACAAACAAATACCATATTTCCATCATGTTTTCCACATGGTTTTCCATAGTTTAAGATTTAATTGCCGCTTTTTAATGCTCATTGTGCCCTCTCCTTCAGCAATAGTTTAATGGCACAGGACTGCGCTCTGTTTATCTCAAGGCACCCATCTTCTAATATTGACACAACATCAGTGGATGGAAACATGCATTATTTAGCTTTTTTGCCATTTTTCTGGTAATTCAGTAAAGATTTTCTCTGCATTTAGATGAAAATTTGACTAGAGTGGGGCTAATATAAAGATAACATGCCAAGAAAAGAAAATGGATGCTTGGTTATAACGCAATGAGCATTTTTAAGATCTGGGTCGGTGAATCCATTCTGATTGGCCGAAACAGCGCATGCAAATATCAGCGCATCCTGCGGGGATGACTGAGCAAGCCTGTTGAGCCCTTTTGATGTCAAAGCCTGTACGAGATCCACCTGTGGAGACTAAACACAGTTTACCCAACCTCTCAAAATCTAAAATAGCATTTATGCTGCTGTTTATGCAGAAGTTACATGGGTTACTCTGTATTGCACTTTTCTCCTGAATATTTTGGATTGCTCGTGTGTCCTCGGCCGGATCATGGTATCTTCACACAAGCACACCACCAAGCTGTGTTTGGCAGAGGTAAAAACCTCGGTCAAAACCTACTTCATTAGCAGAAGCACTAAATGGTGCTGTTTCAGACAAATGGGGGGTAGTTAGTCAGGATGGACATCCAGCAGTAACTATTTATAGTGCTGAATATTGAATAAAATACTATTAAAGTAACAGGCTGTCAGGCCTGATATACAGCAGCAGTTTTCCTGATCTGTTACCCAGGAGTACAGTCCTGAATAGCAGATAATTGCTATGAAGGAGGTTTCATGTAAAAATCATGGTCTGCTACATGGGGCCGTTGGACTGATGAAGCTCAGACTGACATTTCAATTTAAGCTTCGTTTACATTTCTCAGAGACTACAACTACACTCGATACAGGATGTTCTGACATTTAGAATTAAACACAAGTAATGTGTCAGCACTTTTCTTTTGATGTCAAGTGCAGCATCATACTTTATTGTTCCTTAAAATTGGATTCACTTGGACAGTCAGAAAGTTGCATTCAGATGATCTTTGTGCTTTGTTGATTCTATAATTGGTAAATGTAATAAATACACAACAGGAAGAGAAGAGAGTTGATTGGCAGCACAAGTTAGTGGGTTATAAATCACTGCAGTCAGACACAACCATATAAATTCAGTTTTCAAGTATTAAAAAATATTGTGGTATATTTCTGAGTCAGGGTGGGAAGTGAGGCGGAACAATCAGCACAGAGCGTGTTCGATAATAAGGCAGGAAGCTAGTCGTGTGGCTGCAGATACTGGCATTGTTTAAGCTTTGGCACTGCTGCCTCCTCACTGAGGCTTAACAACTATGTTTCTCAAAGTGTAAAAACTCAGTAAGCATCTGCAGCCATACAAAGGTCCAATGCACCCTTAAGCGCCTCTACAAGATCTGTGATTGCAATAACAAGAGTTTTGGATGAGTGAGGATATGGCAGCTCTTTACTGGTGCTCCAGCTACAGTAAAGGAAGTGAATTAAGGAAAGACTGTTTCAGAAGTAGGTCATTTTTCCAAAGAGCTTGTATCAGTACAAACAACAGTCTTCTCTCATTACGACGAGAGGAATGTTTGCCATTTTCCACTGCCTTGTGTATTCCTCACTCTGTCCTGAAAAGCTACATTACCCCAGTCAGGCATACAGTATCGCGGTCTGAGATGCTTCACTGCTTAACTTAATTTGTCTGTGAGCCATATTTATTTATTTTGTCTTGTTCATTCTCTTTGGCATTTTAAAAACTGGGTGAGGGGCGGGTACGAGTAAAACTGTGGTTGACTGAAGTTTTTTTTTTACAGAATGTTTAGAACAAAACGTGTTATGCAAGGTCTTCTCCATTTTGATGTTAATCGTTTGCTGCACTTTTGCTAAGACATTTGCTGTGAGTGTGGTACTGTTGTGATTTGCAAAATCAGATAACTAAGGAGCACATTAAGATTTTCGGAGCTGTCAGTGCACGCTGTTCAAAGTGTTTTGGGGGAACTGAAGTTGACGGTTATACAAGCAGACATGCCTTACCATTTTTAAAAAAAAAAACTAAAATGGATTGCTTATTTGGCTTTTGTTACACATTCTTGTATACAGAAAATAATACAAAGGTAATAATAAACATTTTATTAAAAAAACGACTTTGTTTACTGTAGTTTTCTCTATTGTGTCTTCATTTATCATTGCTGTCCTAAAAGCGTTTTTAACTCCATTGTTCAGAATCTGAAAAAACAACCCTGTTCAGATCTCTTATTTTTTTTACAATGCTTTGTTCTAGTTGTACAAGTTTCAGCCTACCCTCTACAGAGGCTATAAAGAAAGTGTGCATTGGAAAAGACACATTGGATGTAAAAATATCAACTGATGTATGGAAAAATTGCTTGGGACACATTCATAACAGTTCTGTTTATGACAAGTATAGTCTAATCCAGTTCAAATTTTACTCAGATTATATTACTCCAAACTTCAAAAGCCTTTTTTCAGGTGTGTAATAAATTTCAGACAGCTGAAGCCCTGCAGAAAGCCACCTCAGTCAGTCCACCTAACTAACAGTTTTATTGCCAGGTATGTGTACACATACGAGGATTTTGACTCAGGATTGTACATTGCTCACGATGTGCTTACTTATACAATAATACCATAACACAATAATAAAATAATAATAAAATAAAATCAGACACAAACTACAGAATAGACAACACTAATATACACACTATGAACAAAACAATATAGACATATTGACAAATAATAGTGCAGTGATCAGAGTGCAAAGGATGCAAGAGTAAACTATTATTCTCATTATGTACATGTTGAAGGTGGATATGATATACAGGTACACATACACATACATGCATACATGTACACATGTACACAGTGTGATGGAGCATAGTGCAAAGGATGCTGGAAAAAATAAATAAGACCTATGACCTTATGACCTGAGGTAGGTTTATTGGTATACAGTATATACAATATGACATAGTATGAACAGCACTGAAATAGAGAATGGTGAATAAATAAATAATAAGTGGAAAACAGTAAACAGGTGGCTGATTAGAGGCAGAGTTAATGGGTTATTGCACAGGAATTGTTCCTGACACTGTGAGTCAGAAATCAGCTGTTCATCAGAGTGATGGCTTGTGGGAAGAAACTGCTTCTGTGCCTGTTGGTTTTGGTGTACAGTGCTCTGTAGCGCCTACCAGAGGGGAGGAGCTGGAACAGGTTGTGTCCGGGGTGAGATGGATCTGCAGTGATGTTTCCTGCCCGTTTCCTGACTCTGGAAATGTATAAGTCCTGAATGGAGGGCAGGTTGGCACCGATTATTTTTTCTGTACGTTGTAGTCTGCTCCTGTCCTTTTTGCTGGCAGATCCAAACCAGACAGTGATGGACGTGCAGAGAACAGACTGGATCATGGCTGTGTGGAACTGGATCAGCAGCTCCTTAGGCAGGTTGAGCTTCCTGAGCTGACGCAGGAAGTACATCCTCTGCTGGGCCTTCTTGATGATCGTGTCAGTGTTGGGCTCCCACTTCAGGTCCTGGGATATAGTGGAACCCAGAAACCTGAAGGATTCCACAGCAGACACAGGGCTGTTGAGTATGGTGATGGGGGGCAGAGTGGGGGGGTCCTTCTGAAGTCCACGGTCATCTCCACAGTTTTGAGCGTGTTAAGCTCCAGGTTGTTCTGACCGCACCAGAGAGCCAGCTGATCAACCTCTGGTCTGTAGACCGGCTCGTCACCGTCCCGGATGAGGCTGATGACCGTTGTGTCGTCAGCGAACTTCAGGAGTTTGACAGATGGGTCCCCTGAGGTGCAGTCGTTGGTGTAGAGGGAGAAGAGCAGTGGGGAGAGCACACACCCCTGTCTGGGTGCCGGATGTGATGTTTCCCAGTCTCACCTGCTGACTCCTGTCAGTCAGGAAGTCTGTGATCCACTGACAGGTAGAGGCTGGCACAGTGATCTGGGTGAGTTTGGTGCTGAGGATGTCCGGGATGATGGTGTTGAACGCCGAGCTGAAGTCCACAAACAGGATCCTAGGGTCCCTGGAGAGTCGTGGTGTTGCAGGATGTGATGCAGACCCAAGTTGACAGTATCATCCACTGACCTGTTAGCCCTGTAGGCAAACTGCTGGGGGTCCAGCAGGGGGCCTGTAATGTCCTTCAGGTGGGCCAACACCAGTCTTTCAAAGGACTTCATGACTACAGATGTCAGGGCGACGGGCCTGTAGTCATTTAGTCGGTTTTTTGGGACCGGGATGACTGTGGAGCGTTTGAAGCAGGAGGGAACTTCACACTGCTCCAGTGATTTGTTGAAGATCTGAGTGAAGATGGGGACCAGCTGGTCCGCACAGATTTTCAGGCACGATGGTGAGACACCGTCAGGTCCAGGAGCCTTCCTGAGTAAGCAGTTTTACAGTTGCAGCTAATTACTAAAAAAAGCTGGGTTGTCTACAGTGAAGCGGTGACATGCAAAGACAACCCGTTCCTGGACAAAAATCCATGTCTCCAAATTAAACAATCCCATGTCCAGAAGCGTTTGTTGATCTGACGCCCCTATCGGCTAGACAACGTCTGTGCCTTCTAAAACCATTACAAGTCCCTGTTGATGTGATAACACTATTGTTAAGGAAGTGGTTAAGTTTAGGGAAAAACTGTGGCTTGAATTAAAATGACTACTTCTTTAAGGTTTGGGGCCTTCTTTGTCATCTTACAATAATAAACAAGTAGTTAAGGTAAGAATGATTGTGATCATGCTTTGCCGTGGTGTCTCACACCACAAACATTTGTGGGTAAAAAAAGTCTCAAACGTCTGTAGCAGGCATAAGGTATAGGGGGTGAAGTATAAAAAAAATGATTCCAAAGAATAAATTGAGTCTTTTTTTCTTTGATATTCGTGTCACATAGCCCACATATGCAGTGATCATTGCTGGGTAATATGTGTATGGCTGCCCAATCTTAAGTTTCTATGTGATCATGTGACAAGACTCCAGAGACCAAGTGAAACGCAAAATCTGACAAGTAGACTAGCAGAGCACACATGCAAGCTAGCAGTCATGCCATTCAAACATAAAAGTAGTTTTAAGAAGAGACGGGAGAGAAAAGAACAGGAGGAGAGGGTCCCAAAGCGCGTGTGTATTGGAGAGAGACGCACACAAAGAGAACTGTTGAATTTAATATGGAAAGAAATCGATTTAAGTAGCTTTAAATTAAGCAGGTTAGGTATTTATTGCCTGCGATGGACTGGCGACCTATCCAGGGTGTACCCCGCCTTTTGCCCGATGTCAGCTTGGATCAGGCTCCAGCCCCCCGCGACCCTGTACGCAGGATAAGCGTTGACGATGGATGTATGGTGTTTACTGCATCTAATATTATCAGTTGTTAAACCGTGCACAATGATGAAACAGACACGAACGCTGTGTGTGTGTGTGTGTGTGTGTGTGTGTGTGTGTGTGCGCGCGCGCTTCGTAACTGTGGAGCCCAAGGGCCCATCATAACAGCCTGCACTGGGGCCCGTTTTACTACCTTACGCTACTGGTTTTCATGATAATATAAAGTGGCTCTAACCCTGAAGTGAGTGTAATATAATGTAGCTGAAGGGTTGACACTTCACAATCACTTAGTAATTAACATCTTTACAAAGCGACTTGCTGTGCAGTTTATCTTCTAAAGCAGAGATTTGGCTAGCACTTTAAGAAACCCTCTGGAGAATTTCGATACATTTCATAGCTTTTATATTTAAATAGTTTGTGCTTTTTATTTAAAATGACCTTGTACTTCATTGAGAATTGCTGAGTGACAGCGGTGAAATTCGTTCTGTTTAAGCTATATGAGATCTATGAATACTTATGGTGGCAGATTGCGTGAAAACATTGACAAAAAAAATATGATTATTTGAGGCAAGACTATAATGCAAAACACCAAATTTCTCTCCACTACAACAGCAGATTATAGGTGCGGTCCGTTTTAGACGGAGTGATGAGAAGCTGAGCCAATACATTTCCAGGCTAAATTACAGACTGCTGCTTATGAAATGGATCTCTCTCTTTGAAAGAATTATTACTGCATGAAAACTAATGAACTCTAATGAACGCTAATAAAAGAAACAGCCTCTTTCATGTCTTGTCTAATTTGCATCATCTCAAGTCCTCCACTTCTCTCACCTATTTTGTTCTCTCCTCACAAATTACTTTGAACTTTAAGAACAAAAAAAAATTCGGTGGTGATATATTTTGAGACTTAATGTGGCACTGTTGTACAGTTCAACTGAATGAAAAGTAATATTGTAATACACTGAATTTGGGTTGAATTACATGCTCAAATCTACTGTCTATATATATAAATATTGCTGTCCATTTTTATCAATGCTCTTTTTAATGTGGGTAATTACATTTCTACCATCTATTTACCCATAGTTACATTTTCTTCTAACATGCATGTGTTAGAATATTTGCAGCATGTTACAGATGCTCAGTGCACAAATGAAGACATCCCCTCCCCCACCAAAAGCTTAAGTGAAAGAAAACAGGTAGTGTCAGTTGTTGAACTTGGCTCAGGGTCACGTTTTAGTCAGTCAAGGGAAGCAGCAGAACGTCTGGCAGACAGAGAAGACAAAGACGAAAAAGCTCACTGCAATGCCACATTCAATACATCTCAGTAGGTCCCCCAAACATCCATTTATTCATTTTCACATGACAACAGCAATGGGGACCAGACGAAACTGCTTCACATCTGAACTAGAATTATTCATTAGAATCTCTCTTTCTGTCTGAACAATTATTTATGTGCTTCAATTATGGAAAAGCAGAGTGAAAGGGCCAAACTCCAGACGAAATACAAAAATTTTATGGATTTCAAAGGCGGAGCGGAGTTTTTTTTCTATGGGATCTACTTGATAATTTTCAATTGCTTTTGGCAAACCCCGTGACTGTATAAAGAATTAAGTCTGCTTCACTGTAGCGTTAGAGAAATACAGTATGGGTGCAGCTCCACAATCTGATGTGCAAGAAAACCACAAAAAATAATAATTGAAACCATTTGTTCTGAGCTTTATCTTTTCATTCAGAATGTTAGAATAACTTTTACATAACAGGGCATTTTTAGAATTCTACTAACTTTGGTGATTAGTAGTTTCTGTTGCCGTTTCAGCAAATGGCTGCTAAAGCATGCAGGCCATAATGTTACCAGGAACCAGAAGAGATGATATGGTGAGTGTTGGTAATTACTTAGACACTTCAAATACTATCAGGAAATTGATTCATTATTTCAACTCATGTTTTACTGTCTCACTGATGATTTATGCAGCATTCCACATTCTGACATATCAAAGAGGAGATGGGTGCACTTTCAGTAAGTAATGGTCTGACTGTGATGTTCAACACATCCTCATACCTAAACGACAGAATAGGTAATTTGCCAGTAACTCCCAAAACGATATATATGACCAGTAATAGGAATACTGCACCTTTGTTGTCATGATAACAACAATAATCATGTGGTTAACTTTGTGAAACGATCACAGTTTGTTTAAGGTTTAGGCACCAAACTACTTGGCTAGGTTCAGGAAAAGATCATGCCTTTGGTTAAAATAAGTATTTTAACCAAAGCCATGAATACGTGACTTAGTGAGGTGCAGAGGATTCCTGTGAGGTAAAAAAGACTGGTGTGTTGAAGCCTGTTTGCTTGTTGATATTTGTTTCCCCTCACCTTAACCTCCAGCCAACCGTATCAATCGTCTCTTCCAACTGCCGGCAAGAACGCAAAGAAGTGTATTTCCCTATATGAGAAACTATTCCTTTAAGACAGAGCTCCCTGTATTAGACTGAGCATATTGAATTATAATGAGAGACAACTGTCAGTTGCAATCTAATGTTGTTTTCCCTTCACTCTTTCATAAAGGCATATTTTATCGCAGCCACACAATTATAGTAGCTGCGCAAGTTTAATACTACCATAATGTCCAAAAGAGCTTTCTTACTGTCAGATACAAGGCCTGGACCCAACAGGAACACTTGTATAATTTAATGTAATACAATATCACTGCAATAAATACCTTTGTGAAATCATGATTGCCTAAAATAGACTGCCTAACACGACAGACCTGACAATGAGACCAATGCCTTTTAATTGTCCTTCACAACTCATAAAACTCAGTGTTGCCTTTGAAAGTAGGGTGGTGACAATAAATATTAAGGTCTGAGGACATTGTTAATGGATTCTCTGATGACACATTTCATCCCAGCACTGATTGTAATTGCTTTTTACATGACAAGTAATGGTGCGAGGGCTTTAGAGACAGTGAAAAATCCCTTGAAAATAGAGACCTATGAAATTAAACCTTGGTTTTTCAATTGTCACTCCCACAAGATTTGAGCAATTAAATGGATTCAGCCCACTACTGTATAATAAGACATAAATAAGTTTCAAAAGTGAATCTCTAGTATCATATTTTCTCTTGGACAGGCTTCACTAAAAACCTGCCTTTTTAAAGAAAATGTGTATTTTAGGTTTTAACAAATAAGACCAGGTGCTGAGGTGTTCTCCACCCACTCTCTGTGTTTGCACTTCACCTCAAAACCAACATGGCAGGTTCAATACCTGGTTCCTGTGATATAGAGATGGCTTTGATCAGCAGTGTTTCTTGTCTTTGAGAGGCTCATTCGACATGTGTAATTCAGAATGATAAGTTTAAAATATTACATTGGAAAAGAGTCTTTGTGAATATGTATTTCCATCTGAAAAAGTGTCCCCTTGTCAATGCCCTAAACCCTTTGCATTTATGTTACTGTTGCAAATATGCTTCTGTCTTTTTCTTGTTTCATTCATTAGAGGTTTTTCAAAAAATTCTCTCTTTCTCTCTCCCTCTCATTCTCTGTCTCTCTGCTGTAACACCCCCCCTCCCCCGTGCTGCCTTTCTCTCTCCGGATTGAGGATAAAGACTGAATTACACAGCAGAACAGTCCTGGATAGCACAGGCAGAGATTACCCTCCCTGATCTTTCTACAGACAAGAAGTAGTTCAGTGCAAAACCCTCCCTGAGGGCCTTGCCACCTCAGTACTGACAGACTGCGTATTAGCATGCATCAGAGAAGAGAAAGAAAACGGTTTTATCCCTTTTGACCCACCACTTGACTTGAGAAAGAGAGGAATCTGGGGAGCCCATGCAGTGGATGTTGGGCCTGTCACTACACTGATCAGTACTCGGTGTAGGTGGTGGGTGGGGGGAACAAGGTTCTGCATACTGCCATGTCAGAGGCTTATGGCTCCGGTGCCAACAGGTACAGCACGCTGCCTTCCCCCACCCCCAAATGACAAGAGGAAACTAAAAAGGCTTAGCTCCAAAAGCAGCCCAGATTTGTTGGCTCTGAAAATACAATATTTGCAGCCAGTGTTCAGCCTTTTGTTGTATATATCGATGAATAAATGAATATTATTAAAATACAGAATTACAGAACTGATTGTTATAGAATTTACCTAGCTAATAATTGCTCATATTAATGCCGGTTATGCTGTATGTTAAACAGAAAAAATTAAATTCTCCTCCTTCCAATTACCTAATGTCTAACAATATTACATTTACAGCTGAAATGATTAGTTGATTAATTGATTATTTGAATAATCTGCAACTATTCTGATTATCATCTCTCGATCATTCTCTGGTTTCAGCTTCTTAAATGTGAGTATTTGCTGTTTATAATATAATATCAATATTTTAACATTTGACATGATTTAATTCAATTCTATAATGAATTATGAGGAGTCAGTCAATTATGACGAGTCAGTCAGAAGTCAGTATGAAGAAATCTAAATGGAACCATTCTTGCAAAACTGATCACCCTGGAGGAGTGGCCATAGTTCAAATGCACTGAATAATAAGGAGGACCATTAGACTGACACTAAGGTATAAAATGTAAATGAAATGAAATGTGAAAAAGTGTTTGATTTAACACAGACATTTATGTTTTCCACAAAAGCGAAAATGGTCTGGAGTTTGCTGATTTTTCCTCTTCAGGATTTGTCTGTTCATGCAGTGGTCCATTAAGAACAATACATGCCAACGGTATAATGTGAAAAACATCTTCCTTTGCTGGTATGACCCTTCTACAAATTTCGGGGTTTTTTTTTTTGTCAGACTTGACACCACGAAGAGCAAACATTCAGTCGGTTAATGTTAATCTTCAATGTGAGTTACACTCTGTGTGCACTGATGTTTTATGAGTACCCCATGCTCATTTCCACCTTTCTTAAAATGTTCATAATAATATCATCGCTTGCAGCTAAAAATACCACATCCTCTCCAACCTCTGTCACAGTGCCATTTCCTATCATGTTTGCTTTTGTGTGCAGTGACGAAGTCATGCTAAAAGTGCCATCCAAGACCCTGATCTACCAAATGTCTCACCAGTCTAAGCTGCTGCCTCACCACCTAATTAAGAAGCATAAATAATGTATCGGCTTGTGTCATAAATGGAACTGGCAGTACGTCCACAGAGGATGTGTCAGGCCTCAGTCAGGAACTGATGTTAAGCGGGACTCCCACCTTGCACCAGAGAACTATGGGAAAAGAAAGTGGGTGGGAATTGGAAAAGGGGGATATTAGGTGTTGGTGTGCAGCAGAGGAGAAATATTAGTGAAGAAATTTAAGCATGACTTATGTGATCTGAAAATTTTTAAATTTCAAAGGTTGGCTTGTCTGGCAAATGGGTCAGTGGCCATGGGGATGGTCTTAGTAGTGGCTGCCATGCTTGTGGGAGCTGTGATAAGTAGGTCAGTAAATAAAATGTAACACTTCTCCCAAAAACATCATTGAAAGTGATGATGGTAATGAAAAAAAGATTTTGATTAATCAGGAAAAAGCAATAAAGAAAATATTAACTAATTCTGAGTTTTTAGCAGTAAGGTGTAAACAAGGGGAATATTAATTAAATTTTTCCCCGCCTCCAAGACCAGGGAGCATTTACTGCACGTGTGATTTTTCACATTTCAAGGATTAGCGACAGCCTGTCTTATGGTCTCACTGTGTGCCAAATTAGCCCTCTGCTGTGTGCCGCACACTCTATATCGCACTGTGTGGCCAACTGACCTTCCAACAGCAGACATGGGGATAAAGACGATGAAGATAAAGAGGACAACAGTCTTCTCTCCACGCTTCAGGGACATCTGGAAGGAACCAGTCTGTTGCTGATGTTGGTTGTCTCAACCTCTTTGTTCTGTGGAGAGCAAAATAGTAAAAAATATTTGCATTGAAGAACAACAAACTGATACTTCTATTTGTGTTGTTTCCAGTCTTGTCCGTATGAGATCTGATACTGATAATTTAACTAATATAACTAACTAATATATTTGTATTTTTATGTCATCTGATGGTGTTTCTCACGTCCCCCTTAATTGTCCTAGATTTTTCTTAACCAGACTGCAGGTTTACTTGACACTACAGCAGTACATCAAGTAACATTTTCATAAATGTTGGACTGCTGCACACATATTCCAAGCTTATTTATGGTCACTTATCATCACACCTGATCCCAGTTCACAGCTCATGGAGAGTAAACCCAGCAGTCATGGCTCCCGTCCCAGCAAGCCTGCGAAATGTAGACCTCAAGTCAAATTAGAAGACATCTATGACTGATAGTGTGGCAGCTGTGGCAATAAATATAAATTAGAATATAAATAGATTTATATTAGTTTAATTTTATATTAGTTCCATATAATAGTAACATGCACTCCTCATTTTTGTGCTGTGGATGCATGGGAGTGAAAAGCAGAGATTGAAAATGCTTTCTGAAATATAAATATATTGTATTGTGACATAAAACTTCACTTTAATAGGAGAGTAAGTAGCAAAAGAGCGAGGAGGAAAGACAGAGTGATGAAAAAAGAAGATGGGTGAAGAGGAAAGCCAGAGAGGGAAGGGATGAGAGAATTTATTGTGAAACCTGTGCTGTAGTCCTGTCTGATAATCTGGAAGCAGTGGGTGGGTAGACAGCGGGAAAACACTATATTGATGGGACTGTTTACTCCATTCTCACAGGGGAAAAAAGGCTTGAACACAGAAAACATGAGAGTGAGAAGGCACAGGCTGCTACGTCTGGGTGGTGGGGTGGTTCTCTGTGTGTCTCTCATTGCCTTCAGCTTACCATTAATGTCTGAAAACACACACCAAGAAATGTAAAAAGCACCTAAAAAAAAGCAGGGTGGCTCAGTTTGGTGCTCATTGACGACAACTGTTCTCTTTCTATCTGAAAATGAAAAATAAAATAAATGAATAATCAAAATGATACAGCGCAGTCATGAATAAATGCAGGTTCTTAACCTTACTGTTGGATCCAATCTGTGAATGTTCAGTAAAATACATCTGTGATTATCCTTAATGTCTCTGTATTTTTACACTGAACAGGTCAACAGCAGCACTTGACCTGTGCTGCACATATTGGCATCAGTACTACTGTTCCCTACTTCAGTTTGTAACAGTATTTGTATTTGTATGTGTACTTGCCTGTGCATGATAGACTTATGTGTGTGTGTTAGATTTGTGTAGGAGGGATTTAACTAAAAGTTCACACAATGCTACACTGACCTCAGACCTGTGAGTAAGCTGGGGTGAACTTTTCTAAAACAGAGCATTGCATGGTATTCAAACAAAAGGGGGAAATACAGCAACTTATTGCTGAAAAAAGTGATTTAACACATAAAATTTATATAAATATATTTGCTTTTAAGTATAATAAAATAAATAAGACAAAGAGTCAACAGCCATGCGGTGCCTTAAACTAAATTCTAGAGCCAGCATGCTAACATGCTCAGAAAACATTACCACCTGTACTGTGACACAAACCTTGACACCGTTAACATCTTGATGTTTAGTAGGTCTAATGTTAACCATGTTCACTGTCTTACGTGTTAGCATGATAGCACCAAATGCAAAGTACAGCTGATCTTGTGTATAATGTATTAATTCACTGGATAAGTCAAAGCTTTGGCCTGCTAGTGGCGTTAGATGGAAAGTCAGATGATCACCCAAAGTTGTTAGGTCCATCCTCTGGGGATCATGAATGTTTGTGCTAAATTTAATGACAGTTCCTTGGATAGTAGTTGAGATATTTCTGTCTGGACAAAAGCAACTGACTGGGGAATGGGGAAATGTAGAAAAATTGTAAAACACATTAAATTAATACACATTAATATACATTTGCTGTTAATATCATTTAGACATTACAATGTTACTGTAGTAATAACCCTTCCTTAGTTGAAAACGACCTCACTCATATTTCCCAATTTATCTCTTGACTCATTGAAAGGCATGTCCTGTGTGCAGAGTTAAGCTTCTGAAAACCATGAACACCTTTAAGAATGATACAAAGCCCTGTCTGCGTCTGCACTGTGATGATTAAAGCTCTTGTCTAAGATGAGGCTAAACGTTAGCCGTTGTCAAGGTCACAGTAATAATTTTGAGTGAAACAGAAACCTTGATGGGAATATGAAATTAATCTCTGTATACATTTAAGCAGTGCTCAGCACTATTCTCTTTAGAAGGTCCCAGAAGCCCTTCTTCAGTATGCAGAGATAAAAGACTCCAAAGACAACAGTTCATACTATCTGAGGCTTTAGCTCAGAGTAATTTTGAAGACACCAAAGTATATTGTAATTGGACTCACTCCTGCACAGAGAAACTGCTGCAATGAGAGCTTCGAAAATACCTGTCTTTACCTCTTCTAAAATGCAGAAGATCATTATCACAATTCATTTTAGGGTCTCTGTTTGGGAAGTGAACACTGTCCTGTTACTGTCCAGGTTTCCCCACTCCCAGTTACCAGCAATGAAAAGTTCCTACAAAGAAAAACTGCACTTTGAGCACCTGTCCATTACACATATTGACACTTTATGAAATTATCCAGACAGCATCACTGCAGTAGTAATGAGGCAATCATTTTGAGGTTTACATGAATTCAGATATCCTCTCTTGAGAGGTAGACAGAGCATGCTGTGGAAAGCCAACATTTGACAGACACATCCTCTGGACTGGAACCAGAGCTGAAAGACTCTGAGCTCTCGTTGGCAAAACTAGGTAAGTAGGTAAGGTTCGTAGGGAGTAGCTGCTCCAGGTGAAGGACTTCAAGTATTGTCAGGTCTTATACAGCCGTGAGACAGGCAGTCAGTCAGGGACACTGTCCTCACAGTCAACATACAGGCAGAGCTGAGCGGTAAATCAAAGATCTCAATTTACTGCTCAATCTTTGTTCCAACTCTCACCTATCGGCACCCGAAGGATGAAATCTCAGGTTCAAGGTGTCGAGGTGAAGGAACAGTGTGATGGGCTCGAGATCATGCCGCTTAATCAACAGGATGAAATTTCGCACCAAAGTGGCTTCATGTATTGGATTCTTGCACATAGTAACTACCTTAAATCAGCAATGAAAGAAGCTGGCCAGACGTCATCAGGGATTGTTGTATAATCTTTATTTTTCATTATTTTATTAAAAACTGTCATCTAATAAAGAATGGGCAGAACAGAACACCATTCTCTGATTAATTATCACAAGTTTTGTCTTTTGAAATTAAATTTCAGTTGTAGCAAGAACTCACGGTTTCCAAGAAAAAGCAGTGATATATACTGGAGAGGAAATCATTCTAAAGCCACGATAAAACATACATTACATCTCTCAGCAGGCCTGGGCACACTTGGGGAAAGAACAGAGGGGTGTTATTCACGGTTGGGCTATGTAAAAAAATATAATAATAAATAAAAAAAAACTAAAGATGTAATAAAAAGTCCATTGTATAAAATTAAATTCTTGCAGGAAAAAATGCAATCTGGGTCAAAATAGAGCTGCAACTTCTTTTTTTCAAATAACACTCTCCAAACAGAATATTAGAGAGTAAGCATGTTATTCAAGAGGTTCTGACACACTGCAGTGCCTGCTGGGTGACACCTGTCTGAATGTGGGTGCACATCATTGACACTGGCATCATCACAATTAGTATCTGGCCCCTTTCCTGCCTCCTCTGGATAATGGTCTCAATATGTGGCGAGATAATAACCACATAAGACATCACATTGAACTCTTTCCTGTAAGTCTGGGAGAATCAGTGTAACTTGACATCTATATTTAGCCTCAAGACATCTTTGTCTCTGCCTGCTGCCTGTTACCTAGTTAGAGACTGAACACTAGTCTTTAATAGCGTCATTAAAACAGTTGTTCAAATGACAATAGCACTGACTTTGATGGTGCCAACTTAATATATAATTGGTTTGGGGGAGCAGTTGTGACTTGTTAAGTAGACATTACATTTAAAATACGGTAAGAAATGATGAGTATAATTAATCTCAGAGTGCCATTTATAAACCTTGAGACTGTAGTTGGAAAAACTCCAAGCTACTGAAGTGGTTCAGATTCTCAGACAGCCTTTATATCATGATAAAAGGCTAACCTGCTATAATAAAGGTGAAAGTGACTAATGACAAAAATGACCATGCATGCTTTAGGACAAGTGCAGCTTGATGAAGGTCGCAGGATTTTAAAATACGGTCATATATGATCAAAGAGACTACCTGAGGAGATTGTACCTTTGGATGGAAAATAAATAGCTGTTTTGTGCCCTGATTTAATGTGTCAGTTAATTTTAACCTATCATCTTTTTGCAGTAGTAGTTTTAAGTTTTCTTTTTTATGTATGTGTGTATGTTTTTGTGTATACATAGATTTTTTTTAGCTCTACAAGCTGTTCCCCAGCATATGTTGGCCAAATAACTGATTTTCAGTAATGGTGAGTACTTTTCTCTCTCAGCCATTGACCAGGCCTGCATGGCATATGTGAAACAAATCATTTTCCTTTTCTCTGTACAGAAACCTGCCAGCAACACAGCAACACACCAGCAGTATGCAGTCAGGTAGCAGGTAGAAGCAATTGGATTCTTCCTCACCAGTGGGTTCAGGAGCTATCAGCTCCCATCCAGGCCTATGAAGGTAGAGGACGATTGAGTTTGAAAGATGATAATAGACTCCTAAGGAAGCTAATCTACTTCTAAAGAAGAAAAGAGTATGAATTCTCTCACCCCCCTCTTCCACCTGCCCACCCCTCTCCTTTCACCATTTCTCTCAGCAGCAGCATAACAGGTCAGTTTTGCAATTGAAATTTACCAATTAAATAGACTCCAGACAGCATGGCAGCTATTACAAGTGAATGGTAGCAGATGTCTCAAAATAATTTTTTGTTCTTATTAACAAAATGCACAACAACATACAGTACATGTCAGAGTTTTCGGAAGGCCATTTTAAGCTTTTACAAATATTGCAACTGCAAGAGCGGTGCAGACTTATTTTTTTCTATTTCAAATGCAACATCAAAAATAACCTTTTAGATAACTTGACTCCTTTCACTGCAGTTTAGAAGAAGTGCTACTTGTACTGTGTAGAGTGCATTGCATTGTGATGTGATGATATATAACTGCCATAATTCTTCGTGGAATACTTTCAACAAGATATTGGAAACATTCCTCAGAGACTTGGGTCCATATTGACATGATAGCATCATGCAGTTGCTGCATATTTGTCAGCTGCACATCCATGATGCGAATCTCCCGTTCCACCACATCCCAAAGATGCTCTATTGGATTGAGATCTGGTGACTGTGGAGGCCATTGAAGTAAAGTGAAATCTTTGTCATGTTCAAGAAACTATTTTCAGATGATTTGAGTTTTGTGACATGGTGCATTATCCTGCACTATGGTCATAAAGGGATGGACATGGTCAGCAATAATACTCAGGCAGGCTGTCGCATTTAAATAATGCTGAATTGGTACTAAGAGGCCCAAAGTGTGCCAAGAAAATATCCCCCACACCACCAGCCTGAACCATTGATACAAGGCAGGATGGATCCATGCCTTCATGTTGTTTATGCCAAATTCTGACCCTACCATCTGAATGTCACTGCTGAAGACTCAAGACTCATCAGACCAGGCAACATTTTTCCAATCTTCTATTCACTTTTGGTCAGCCTGCGAATTGTAGCCTCTGTTTCATGTTCGTAGCTGACAGGAGTGGCACCCGGTGTGGTCTTCTGCTGCTTTAGCCCATCTGCTTCATGGTTCGACATGTTGATCGTTTAGAGATAGTATTCTGCATACCTTGGTTGTAACGATTATTTGAGTTACCGTTGCTTTTCTGTCATTTCGAACCAGTCTGCCTATTCTCCTCTGACCTCAACAAGGCATTTTCATCCACGCAACTGCTGCTCACTGGATAGTTTCTCTTTTTCGGACCATTCTCTATAAACCCTAGAGATGGTTGTGCGTGAAAATAACAGTAGATCAGCAGTTTCTGAAATACTGAGATCAGCCCATCTGGCACCAACAACCATGCCACATTCAAAGTCACTTCAGTCCCCTTTCTTCCCCATTCTGATGCTGGGTGTGAACTTCAGCAAGTTGTCTTGACCACGTCACCATGCCTGCCATGTGATTGGCTGATTATTAGGTTCAAGGTCAAATAGCTAAAGTGGCTGGTGAGTGTATATGTAAGTAGTCATTTGCTGAACACTGAACAAAATTATAAACTCAACACTTTTCTATGAGCTGAACTCAAAGATCTAAGACTTACACAAAAGGCCTATTTCTCTCAAATATTGTTCACAAATCTGTCAAAATGTGTGTTATTGAGCACTTTTCCTTTGCAAAGATAATCTGTCCACCTCACAGGTGTGGCATATTAAGACAGCAGACAGCATGGGTATTGTACAGGTGTTTGGTTTTTGGTGTTTGGTTTGATAGTAATTTAAATTTCAAGCAGCACACCACAAAGCTTGTTCAATCATGTTTTTATCAACTTAGAAATATAGCTAAAATTCGATCTATGTTAACTTTTAAGGACACCGAGACCATTTTACACGCCTTCATCTCATCACGCCTGGATTATTGCAACAGCCTTTTCACCTGTTTAACCCAAAAATCTATTGATCGACTCCAGACTGTCCAGAACTCAGCTGCCAGGCTTTTAACCAGAACAAAGAAATATGACCACATTACCCCTATTTTAGCTTCATTACACTGGCTCCCAGTATGTTTTAGAATTGACTTTAAAATTCTATTGATCACTTTTAAAGCTCTTCATGGCCTCTCGCCTTGTTATATTTCTGACCTTTTAGTCCCATACACACCAGCACGTACCTTGAGATCCTCTGGCAGAGGTCTATTGTCTGTTCCAGAGTCTCGACTGAAAACTAAAGGGGACAGAGCGTTTGCTGTCAGGGCCCCGAGGCTCTGGAACAGCCTGCCCGAGGAAATCAGGTCAGCTGAGTCAGTGAACTCTTTTAAGTCCCTTCTTAAAACATACTTTTATAGGAGAGCCTTTCCCGATCTTATTTGACTTTATTTTATCCCTTTTATTTTATTGTATTTTACTAATTTTATATTTATCTGTATTTTAGTCTTTTCAATGTTTTCATGCTTTTATCTTGTATTGTTTTTTGTATTATTGTCTCTTGGGTATTATTGTCTTTACACTTGTTAAAGCACTTTGTAACTTGTTTTTGAAAAGTGCTCTACAAATAAGGATTATTATTATTATTATTATTACAGGTGTGCCTTAGGCTGGCCACAATAAAAGGCCACTCGAAAATGTGCAGTTCCATCACACAGCACAATGACACAGATGTTGCAAGTTTTTAGGGAGCGTGCAATTGGCATTGCTGACTGCAGGAATGTCCACCAGAGCTGTTGCCCGTGAATTGAATTTTCATTTCTCTACCATAAGCCGCCTCATAAGGCGTTTCAGAGAATGTGGCAGTACATCCAACCGGCCTCACAACCACAGACAATGTGTAACCACACCAGCCATGGACCTCCACATCCAGCATCTTCACCTCCAAGATTGTCTGAGACCAGCCATCCGGACAGCTGCTGCAACAATCGGACTTTCTATACAAACTGTCAGGAAATGCTCATCTGCATGCTCGTCCTCCTCATCGGGGTCTTGACCTGACTGCAGTTCTTCATCGTAACCAATTTGACTGGGATGAATCCTGGTTTTCACAGTACAGGGCAGATGGCAGACGCATGTATGGTGTCGTGTGGGTGAGCGGTTTGCCGAGGTCAACGTTGTGGAGCGTGTGGTTCATGGTGGCGGTGGGGTTATGGTATGGGCAGGCATGTGTTATGGACAACGAACACAGGTGCATTTTATTGATGGCATTTTGAATGCACAGAAATACCGTGACGAGATCTTGAGGTTCTATTGTTGTGCCACTCATCCACGACCATCACCTCATGTTGCAGCATGACAATGCACACCCCTATGTTGCAAGGATCTGTACACAATTCCTGGAAGCATGCATGGCCAGCATACTCACCGGACATGTCACCCATTGAGCATGTTTGGGATGCTCTGGATCAGCGTATATGACAGCGTGTTATTTGAAAGGGAGTGGACCAACATTCCACAATCAACAACCTGATCAACTCTATGCGAAGGAAATGTGTTTCACTGCATGAGGCAAATGGTGTTCCCACCAGATACTGACTGCCCCCCCCCCATACAGTGAAATTGCACATTGTCGAGTGGCCTTTTAATGTGGCCAGCCAAAGGCACACCTGTGCAATACCCATGCTGTCTGATCAGCATCTCAATATGCCACCCCTGTGAGCTGGATGGATTATCTCAGCAAAGGAGAAGTGCTCACTAACACAGATTTTGACAGATTTGTGAACAATATTTGAGAGAAACAGGCCTTTTGTGTACATAGAGAAAGTCTTAGATCTTTGAGGTCAGCTCATGATGAATGGGGGTAAAAACATGCGTGTTGCGTTTATAATTATGTTCAATGTACACACACACACACAGATCATGAATTATGTGCAGAAATACAATTAAATTATAATACCATTAAGTTATTATTAGTGTTAATGAATGCCAGGTAACTGATAAAAAAGAATGAATATTTGCAAAGCTGAACCAATGCTGTTTTACATATAAGCCACAGTGTCTTGTAATTTCCACGCGATCATTAGTGTTCACTCCTACCATGTCCTGCACTGTGTGGAAGTGGTGCTCCATTACATATTGGAACTTGTTACATCCACTGGCAATTTTGTTTCTGGATAAATAAGCTTGAAATCAAGTCTTGAAAGTGTCATGCTGCAAAAAGGCAGCTGTTACAAGGCCCGGAGCATGTGTAAGCAAGGAAATATCAAGACCCAGATGGTTCCTGTCAGTCCAAGGCTCCTGGATCTGCCCTCCATTTCTGAATCCTTGGCAGGTGGATAATGGTGATGACGCTGTTGTTTGTGATCATCTGTCACATCTGGACTCACTGAGGAGAGAGCAGAAACCAATAGACCAGTCAGAAGAATGCTCATTATCAATATAACATAATGGAAACTGTATTGCTGTCACACAGTCCAGGAAGGCCAAGTGCTGTACACATTGAAAAGGACAGGTGCCTGCAAATTAGGGTTTACAGGAAACCTACACACAAAGACCAATACTTACTTTTCGATTCCCACCACCCACTGGAACATAAGCTAGGGGTCATCAGAACTCTGCACCACAGAGCGAACAACATACCAACAAGTGCACAAGACAGAGAGAAGGAACAGAACCACCTGAAACGGGCATTTACAGCCTGTGGGTACCCTAAATGGACCTTTGTGAAAAAAGCCACAAAATCCAAGACGAAGACCAACACTACAGGGGATGAGGAAAAGAAGGTCAAACGCGACAACATTGTGATTCCATGTGTGTCTGGAGTATCAGAGAAACTCAGGAGGATTTTCAACAAACACTACATCCCTGTGTTTTGTAGTGAACCAGCCAGTGTTGGTTTAATTATTTTATGCCAAAAGGGAAGAATCCAGAATCTCTCTTTGTCTCTCCCTGAGAGACAAGGGGGGGGGGGGGGGGGTTGAGATATCAACCCTCAACAGACAGCTGAAGTACCCAAAAGGAGGGATTGAAAGGTTTGCTCCACTCTGATTGTTAAAATGACAATATTAACCTTGTCCAGAGACTAACCTCATCCTGAACTAGGCGACCAGGACCTCTTCGGACAGAGGTCAGGAAACTCTAAACTGCCATGGCAACCGACCTCACCCTGCCAGTTACCTCGAAGCATCAAAGAACCCTCTTACTATTCACACCCAGTTGGGAAACTTGTGAGGAAAGCCAGACACAAGAGAAGGAGCAGCCACAAAATTCCTTTGTGTGAACAAGAATGTTGTCTCCTTATAAACCTGCCTTATTACTTTGTTTGAATTAAATAATCTTTAAGTACTTAGAGGCCTGTCACTTCAATTTGAGTAGTTTTATTACTATGTTGTAGTTAGAAACTATGTTGGAAAGAAGGAACCATAAAGAAAGTTAATTTAAAGAGCTTTAATCCTCTACGCTCACAGTCATTCCTGCATTTAATTTATGTTGTAACTAATGATTTGTTCCCAGCACCTTTATATACTTTTTTAGAAATTATATGATACAGAAATATTATAAGTTAAATAATCAGAGGGTCCCTCAGGTCCTCTTATGGAACCAGTGCCCCCCCAGAGGACAAATTACATGTCATTGTTAAAGCCTTTCCTTCTGTAATGTATTTTATTGTTTGGAATCTGAAGCCATGTTCTTAGCTGTCAATATTCTTCAGGAAGTTAGATTTAGTTAAGATGCCCTTTCAGCTGCTCTGATCCCCATGAAATGTTTAACAATAACTTTTCTTTTTATCAAATGCTTAAAACTCAGAACGGTATAACTGTTTATGACATTTAAGAGTTGATTGTGGAAAGGTATTTGATTAAAAACGCACAAATAGACTTTAAAAACATATTAAGGTTAAGACACAGTCTCAGGGGAAACAAAGCCCTCCCCCTGGGAACACGGCCCAAGAAATAAAACAAAGTTAAAAATTTAACTTAGTTATGATCACATAACTTGTGTTCATTTGTTATCTTGCTCCCTTGTTTAATCATTATTGTTGTATGTCTTTGATTTATGTAACCTGACTGATTGATTAACCTGATTCCAAATGATTAGCAATTATTAACTAACTGATCACTAGTGAGTAATTGTGTAATTATTAGAACCATACCCATGGCGTCCTGAAACCTTGAACGGACGGTAGGCTACTCAGGTGGTGCTCCGAAAACGAGTTCTTATGAAATAATATTTCCGAATATTATTATTCATAACTTTATTAACCAAGAGTAGGTTTGCTATAGTTTTTTAAACCCGAGAACACTCAAACAGATACAGGTACACCCCAAAGACTGCACACCCAAACACAAGAAAAGCAATCTAGCGTATGCTGTCCAATGCAGTACGGAACACACAGACCTGTACATTGGGAAAACTAAGCAACCACTATACAAACGCATGGCTCAACACAGAAGGGCTAACTCCTCAGGTCAAGACTCATCAGTTTATTTTCATCTGAAGGATAAGGGACACTCATTTGAGGATCTCGAGGTGCACATTTTAGACAGAGAGGATGGATGGTTTGAAAGAGGTGTCAAAGAAGCCATCTACACTCGGGTTGAAAAGCCGTCGCTGATAGAGGAGGGGGTCTACGCCACCACTTATCCCCACTTACAATGCTGTCCTTTCATCACTTCCCAGGAAACTGAACAAGCATTACCTCTTGGCCTCAGGGGAAGATACTAAAGATGGTCATTCAGACTTGGCCACGGGTGGTTCTAACGACCATAACGACTATCGTTACCACAGCCAGAAGCACTAATGAACCAGCAGTATCGATGATCCTGGCAAATAATCCCACAGAGGTTAAATAGCTGAGTTTCCCTACCAGTCATTTCAGAACTGTAGAAGTCTCGAAACGTCTTCTAGTATCTTCAACCAGATCCAGTTGCCCTTTAACTTTCTTTGGATACCAAAACCAACAGCGTGTTAGGCTCTCAAGACTTTCCGACTATCCTCCTCTGTCTGTGGTAAATTCTTTTGTTTTTAGAAGATTCTTCAAATACCACACAGCAGCTGGGAACTGTAGTTTGTTAAAAAACTTTACTTGAAGCTGTTAAAGAGGAGTAAATTATGTAATTAGTGGGAACTACTTTAAGCGGCGGATTAATACACATTTTGTGTTTTAATGGCATATGTGGGATTGACATAAAATAAACTACAAGGAGGACCAAATGCACCTCGCTTTTGTGTTTCAAAAGGTTTTGGAAAACAATGGCACAGAGGAAAACGCTGTCTCAGGTTCTGGCTTTACCTGAAATATTAGGATCCAGTCATTGTTAATTAACAGGTGCAGATGTAACAGTCTTGTTAAAGGAAAGGTAATTTTAACTGAATTTTAAAATCATGACTATAAACTTAATGAAGCTGAGTATAAACCAGTCTAGTGTACCAATGATTTACAACATCCCCTTAACATGTGTATCTGCATGTACTATTCCACCTGCAGTTCGTAGTTGCTGTTGATGTGATGTTGTAGTACTTTTCGTATTGTATTTTTGCACTCTACACAGTACAGGTTGTACTTTTTTTTAAAATGTGGGTTTATAACTACGGTGAAAGGAGTCAAGTTATCTAAAAGGTTACTTTTGATGTTGCATATAGAAATATATAGATATATAGAAAATAACAGTCTACACAGTGCTTGCAGTTGCAATACTTCAATAATATTGAAATGGCCTTCAGAAATATTTGCTTTTCATAATGCATATTCTTGTGGTTTATCCTGATGACTGTACTGCTGCTATTTTGCACATCCTCTCATTGCTAACGACCCTACCTTGTTTCACAGTTTACTTTAATTAATTTTATACTTACAGAATCAGAAGGAGCTTCATTGCCAAGTAGTGTTTTACACTTACGAGGAATTTGCTGTGGTGATAAGGTGCTACACGTAGACAAACATACAGTCAACATAAATAAATGTGGAAATATATAAATATGGAATTGAAGAACAACGTTGCAGATATATACATGGGCATTATTCTGGGTCTGTGCTGTGCAGAAGTAACGTAACGGAAGAGAATATTGTGTACATATAAATATATAAACTGACAACATAGAAATATACAACAACAAAGATCAACAATCAACAACAAATGTGCGCGACGTGCCAGGTCTGAGCCCGACACGAGATGAAACGGTATTTACATGTGCAGAGACATTTGTATCGTTTGCAAGGGGGGAGTGTCAGTGGGAGACCCGGGAGAAACTGTTCTTGTGGCGAGAGGTTTTGGTCCTGATGGACCGCAGCCTGAGGGGAGTGTCTGAAACAGTTTGTGTCCAGGGTGGGAGGAGTCAGCTGCAATCTTTCCTGCTCGCCTCAGAGTCCTTGAGGCGTACAGGTCCAGAAGAGAAGGAAGATTGCAGCCAATCACCTTCTCTGCAGAGCGAATGATACACTGCAGCCTGCCCTTGTCCCTGGCAGAGGCAGCAGCGTACCAGATGGTGATGGAGGAGGTGAGGATGGACTCAATGATGGCGGTGTAGAAGTGCACCATCATTGTCTCTGGCAGGCTGAACTTCTTCAGCTGCAGCAGAAAGTACATCCTCTGCTGGGCCTTCTTGGTGAGGGAGATGAGGTTCAGCTCCCACTTGATGGTGCCCAGGAAGCGGAAGGATTCCAGAGTGGTGAATAAGGAATCACACAGGATGATGGGGCTGTGCTCTTTCTTAAGTCCATGACCATCTTCACTGTCTTCTGAGCATTGAGCTCCAGACTGTTCTGGCTGCACCAGGTCACCAGATGGTCGCTCTCCCACCTGTAGGCGGACTCGTCTCCACCTGAGATGAGCCCAATGAGGGTGGTGTCGTCCGCAAATTTCAGGAGCTTGACAGACTGGTGACTGGAGGTGCAGCTGTTGGTGTACAGGGAGAAGAGAAGGGGGGAAAGAACGCAGCCTTGAGGGGAACCAGTGCTGATGGTCCTGGAGTCAGAGACATGTTTTCCCAGCTTCACATGCTGCTTCCTGTCCGTCAGGGAGTCTGTGATCCACCTGCAGGTGGAGTCAGGCACGCTCAGCTGGGAGAGTCCTGCAGCAGGGCCGGGATGATGGTGTTAAAAGCAGAGCTGAAATCCACAAACAGGATCCTGGTGTAGTTTCCTGGGGAGTCCAGGCGCTGGAGGATGAAGTGAAGGGCCAAGTTTACTGCATCATCTACAGACCTGTTGGCTCTGTAGGTGAACTGCAGGGGGTCCAGGAGTGGGTCTGTGATGGATTTTAGGTGGGACAACACTATCAGAATCAGTTTTATTGCCAGGTATGTGTACACATACGAGGAATTGGACTCAGGATTGTACATTGCTCATGATGTGCTTACTTATACAATAATACAATAACACAATAATAAAATAATAATAAAATCAGACACAAACTACAGAATAGACAACACTAATATACACACTATGAACAAAACAATATAGACATATTGACAAATAGTGCAGTGATCAGAGTGCAAAGGATGCAAGAGTAAACTATTCTCATTATGTACATGTTGAAGGTGGATATGATATACAGGTACACATACACATGTACACATGTACACATGTACACAGTGTGATGGAGCATAGTGCAAAGGATGCTGGAAAAAATAAATAAGACCTTGTGACAGCTTGTGACAGTCCCTGGTGGGACACTTAATATGCTGTCTGTATTTTGGAAGTTCATGACTGAGGTTTGCTTTGTTAAAGTCCCCAAGAACTATGAGCAGGGAGTCTGGATGTTTTTTCTCCACATTAGTTATCTGGTCGGCCAGGTGTAGTTAACGCCTCACTAACACAGGCCTGAGGTGGAATGTAAACAGTGACCAGAACAAACGGAGAATAAAAAGGTTTGCAGTTTATAAATAATGTCTCTAAGTGAGGCCTGCATGATTTCTTCAACACTGTGACATCTGTGCACCAACCTTCCTTTATATAGAAACAGAGTCCGCCTCCCCGTGTTTTTCCCGTGAGCTTCCTTTCACGATCTGCGCGGATGAGATAAAATCCCAGTAGGTGAAGTGCGCTGTCCGGGATGTGCTCCGTGTACAATGATACAACATCTACAGTGATACAATTCTCATTTTGATTATACAAACATATATTCTTTATTAACATGTTGGTGCTAACAGATTAATACAGTATCTAAATCACATAATGTATGTTAACAGAGCAGAAAATGTCAAAATAAAAAAACAACAGTCAAACTGCTGAATAATACTGATCCTGTTTCGTTGTCAATCCATCACAGCTTGACTCTTTCTTTGACACTCTAGAAAAGGTTTGGATATGGGGAGATACGTTTATAAAGGGAGGACATTTTAAATTAGCTTTTGCCTTCAATAGAACTTGCAGATCCTTGTTAGTGCAAGTGTACAGAGAACATTTAAAGACAAGATACTGGACATATAGTCTATGAGATAATGACTTAAAGCTATAAAAATTGAACAACCGCCTAGCTTTGGTTCCCCTCTAACCTTCACATCATATACTCCAAATTGTCTCGACTTGAACTCAAACACTCCAAACTGTCTACACCTTTGAAATTACACCTTAACAGCAACGGATATCAATTCCGACAATTCCACCACACCAGCTGTCAACATCTATCTTGCTGTTCACATCTCTGTGGAGACCTCAAGTGTTGAGGGGGGAAATTCAGTGTCCTCTTCTGAGTGAAACAGCGTGTCCTGTTTAGCCTTACTGGTGTTACCTCAGTACACCTAAGACTCCATTTTGGTTCATCCCCACAGGGAAAGAGTGAAGCTGAACCCCAACAGATGACCAGCTGCTCCAGGACATTAGAATTTCTCACTTAGGCCCAAGGGTCATAAGTCTGTCATGGGCAGGATTAGTCTAACCTAGACCTTTCAAAGTCTATAAATGCTCTGTTATCAAACTTTATCTTACCAACAGGCCGGCTGCAGAGGCCATTTGTACTCTAGACTTCAATTCGACTTTTTATGGTGCAGCAGAAATAGCCTATAATTCCTTTCCCGAAAGCGGGATCCACAACAATTACTTGTTGCTGTAAGGGCAGAATTTCCCTTGGAGGATCATTAAAATCTTAAATCTTATTAACATTTTATCTAATCTAATCTTATTGTTTGCCATAAAATTAAAGTTTATGAATGGCCACTTTTGATTTCTAACTTGCAGATTTCACCACATTTTAATATGTTTTTAATTAAGAAAAACATATGTTTATTTTAACCTGCCTCTCCTACATGTAAGGGCCCATACATGAGTTACCATTGAAGCACCTGAGTGTGGCCTCAAATTAACTGCCTATTGATTCACTGCTGAGGAGTCCCCAGGACAGCCATTTGAAGGTCTACAGCTCACAGATAGTCCGTCTGAGTTTTGTACCCAAGAGCACTGAACTTCAACACCTCAATCAATTCCTCTTACCGAAGCTTCAAGGTTTCTAATGCAGCAACAAGCTGTAGACAGAATGACAGAATGTATCTTTCAGATGAATAAATTCTGCACCACTGAAAACACTTTTTTCATTTTAACTGCAGAGGAAACACCAAGCAACTTATGCCAAGAAAATCAAACCTAGCAGGGCTGAAACAGATCCGTATACCAAGTGGCTCCCGTTAAAAGGTTTTTAATAGCTGTAATGTTTCGAGAACAAGGCTCTTTTTCAGACTGCTGATAAATACTGAGAGTTGTGATCTCAAAGGCACACACAAAAGGAAAATCACAGTTTATAAAAAGAAAAATACATGTACCCCCAATAGTTTGTACTCGATAAAGGACTCCGGCTAAATAGCCGTCAAATATTACCTATTATTTTAAGGAGAAAATAAAACCTCACACAAAGTCATGAACATGAGGTCTGAACTCAATATGTGTGTATATATACAGTGTATTTAGCACAATACAGATGCAACTAAATAAGGAAATAAAATAATTAAAGTATGGATACATTAAATAATACTTCAGAAAAAGTTTAGAAAAAATATTTAAATGATCTTTTCCCAATCTGTCCTATTGGTAAAACCTAGTCAAATTGAGGCTCCATCCTTATACTTTCCGTCAACTCAACAACTTGTTCAGAAGTCAGCCTAAATGAGTTTAAAACATGACACCACTTTCATTGAGTAACTTAGCAATAGCAAGATGGAGACCACTTTAGAGAAACTTTCCATCTAAAGAAAAACAACAGAGTAAATTCAGCAAAATGACATCTGTATATGTTCAAATAACAAAGCCCTGTAGTGGTCGTAGGAACAAAATGACGTTCTTTAACATGCTATTCATCTTTTCAGTTTCCAGTGCTTGGTTGAACCATTACCATGGCAATTCCCTAACTTCCTGACACAACAGTCACTTAACATTACAGATCTTTGTATTAGGACACTTCTGCAATTCTAAAAATGCATCATCCTGCCAAATGAACATTAAAAATAATCTAAAATCTTGAAATACATTCTCAAACTAACATGCTACTACTAACAGTAATGGAGGTCTCTTCATTTGGCACACACATACTTGATTACAAACACAGACATGTACATGTTACTTAATATCTCACATATACACACAGTATTGACTCCGACTGCATTGCAGCTATTAATAACCATCATCACTGCTGAATCCTCTGGCTATAAGCGGGTTCATTTTATGAATGATAATGAAGGTCCAGGCGAAGGAGCATATTTCCCCTCTAACAGCACAACTACGTCCCCAATATAACAAACCCTACAGAGCACACATGTTTCTTGTGCTACTGGAGAGTTTTAGGCTGTACAAAAATGAGTCTCAAACAGCTAATAGCTGAAAATAGCTTTAGTGGTCTGTCTTTTTTTGGGATCAAAGTATAATGATTTTGGAAATTTGCTTGGAAAGTGCTGCAGTAGTGACATGTTTTAGCAGAGGTGTAAGGATGTTTGAAAAGGTGCTTGGTCTGAAAAGAGACATAGGTCAGAAAGAGAGGCTTACAACTGAAGTGAAATCAATGGAAGCTGATTCCTGAGGACTTGGACCAACATTGATCAATAACGCACTAAGTGCACCAGGAAAAAAGACTGCAAAACAACAACAACAACTGCAGCAATGGAAAGTGCCTTTTGTGTGATTATAAGACAGTCAACATTCAGAGCTGCATGTCCACATCTTCCGCCGGTCTGTTTGAGTAACAGGGTTAATATTATATTATATTATTAAACAGCTCAAGTTTGTCAAACTTCATTACAGCTTCTGTTCCTTTAGTTTAACAGGGTTATTTTGCTATGGAGAGGTATCTTACACAGAAACTCTCAGCTAATCCTATCTGACTTTCTGTGTTAGGAAAAAAGTATTAAACGTAAAAGTATTCATTACAAAGAAGTATCTCTTTCAGACTTGTAATAAATTGTGAACAACATTTGAAAAAGTCCAGGTGGCACTAAATCTAACTACAGTAACTTTATTATACATTCGAGGGGTTCAGTCCGTTTTGTTTGAATAGTTAGACATATCTCCTATGGCTTGGATTTTATCTGTACGTGAACAACAAGGGTTGCATGAGGGAATCAGTAGTATCAAGCAGTGTAGTAGTGAGAACTAATCGCTTTTAAAGCCCAACTAGTACACAAATGTGACTGGGTGTTATGTTAGCTGGTAGCTGAGCCAATTGTGCATCAATGAGCCAGTGACACTGAGCATGAATGAGACAGCTGAGGCTGATCAGCTGATTTGAGCAAGACTGCACTGCTCTGCCTCAACTAATGCAAAGCTCCTAAAATGCATCACTTTGTTGCTGTGTAGTGCTTTGATCTCCGGCTTTGGAGACTTTCATGCTTTTAGATCAGATAAAGGAATAAATGCTATTCTGATGATATCAAACAGGGCTTGTCATCAAGGTGGTACAAGGCTGTTGCCAGGTTGGAGATACAAGATTTAAAAAGAAAAAGGTTTTAAGGCATTTTATCTTATTTGACAATACACAAATAGTATGGAGAGACAAGAAATTGGAATCAAACCGAGAACTTTGCCGTTACACTAGGATATGTCTTAATGAATCTACCACCAGGATACCTCCAAAAACAATGTTTGATTTATTAACTTGCTCATAAATATATCTGTCATATCAATGTAGTAAGGGGGAAATTATTATTAAAACTGAAAGTATTAGACTAAATGTATGGAGTCTGGTACTACCAGAACCCCCAAACCTTACTTGTGCAAATGAACTCTCACAATTACTCTACCCTATGTTATTTGTAACTTTTGACAGTATTGTTCTTATTTGTCATCATGCCAGTCTTTGCATCTGAATTAAAAAATAAAAAGAGTTCATGGCTTTTTATAATAAACACTAATATCAAACAATGTAGATTTGTGAAAAGGCTTCCATTTGGGTAATTTCTGTTTTCAGAGCTAACAATCGCTTTGAGAAAGAGCTGAGACCCTTCAGCTCGCTGTCAACTCCCGCCTGGGGTAGGAGCTTCACTACCATTTAACCACATTGATTTCTGTGTCATTTGACAGCGTTATTAGACTGCCTGCTGCCAGAAATAAACCTGAGAACTGAACCTGAGAGAAGTAGTAGAATCTTATTTTCAGTCTGCAGTGAACAAGTAAAGTTGGAGGGATTACACCAGCATTATATTAAGAAGAAGCAAGAGCAAAAACCAGTGATTCAATTTTCTAATCCTTCTTTTCCTAAATGATTCTATATAGTTTGATGGTAAGAGGGTTAATATTACCCCAGTACCCAGACTCAAAAGACATTTCTGAGTACATTTTAATCCTAAATAAAAATCCAACATTAATACTATGATGGTTGACAGCTTTTGTTTGAGGTAAAATTTCTTATGTCCCATTGTAATGTGCCTATGGGAGTGTGAAAATGTGTGTGTGTGTGTAAAATACCTGTGTTGTGAAAGTTGGTTTGTATGCTTCCTTGCACCGGCTACTTATCATCATCATCATCATCGCAGACAGTGAAAACTGTGATTTCACAATTGCTAAATTGTATGTGATGGTGTCTTGTGATTGTGTCACCTTCTTCTTAGAAAAAAAAATTCCATTTTATTTTGCAAAAGTAGATGACATCTTTTGTTGCTACAAATTTAAAACGTCTAACAGAAGAAAGTGGGAGGAAAGCGTGTCTGCTACAGCCTGGGACAATAGGGAAAAACACAAATCACAAATATGTTTTCTACAAGTAGCTGCTGTTGATCATGATGCACGATGCTAACAAAGCTGGTCTGGTTGGGGGATTAATTTATGTTGTAATGCTACTGACATGTTGTAGGTTGTTTTTAAAGCAATGTAAAGGAATGGGATTTGAAAAATACATTATTTTGCTATGTGTTTTTTTTTTATCAAAGGTCCAGTTATAAATGTTCTATGTGGTCATAGGTCTGGAACAACGGCAACAAAAGCAAAAACAAATAAAAGTCAAGAAGTTGTCAAAACTGTAACAAAAACTTCTAACATTAAACAGCCCATCATGTAACTTTAAACAATATACATTCAAACAGTACCTTACAACCTGGACACTAAAAGTGTTGAGATGTGGAAGCACTAATTAAAGTGTTTGACAAGCAGCTGTGGTAAGAGTTTTTCATAATGTTAATTTTGTCTTCTCTCACTGATATAAATGTGGTGGACAACATATTATAAATACGTCCCAGTATAAGACAACTGTAATTCAACAGCAACAAAAACTACTGGCTCAAAAATGGCCACAAGTTGAATCAATACCTCTCTAAAATACTGTATAACATAAACTGAACAGTATAACATTTAATAAGATCAGATGTTTTGCATTTGGGCACACTAACAATGTTCAAACACAGGAATAAGTGGGACATACTGTAATCCAGATTCCAGTCTGGATGTGGACCTTGGCCCAAACTGAGAGGCCCCTGCTGTTATTCTTTGGCACAAAATTCAAGAGTTCTTCTTCAGATTTATATTATGATATGTCTTGTCACGGCTCACAAACTTGAATACAATTCTACATGTGTGACAGTAGATGTGTTGTTGGCATCTGTTGCATTTTATTCGCATTTAAAGTTGTCCTTATTGTGGACAGTCTGATACACTCCGATACAAACTCCACAATACTGTCGTCCTTTCCGGTATCTCCATTAATCTTGCTGGGAAGGGCTCTAGAAAATGGCGCTTATTTCTTGAACCTGTCTATCATTTGACACAAATAGAAAAAATGTCTATGTCAAAACAGGGGCTTCGGTCCCCTGTCCTGTCCATCAAATCAGACAGCCTAAGACAGGTGTGTGCTGTTGTCATGTCTCAGGCGAAGAGGTTTATGTCTCGTTTTAGCTGCCTGTGCAGTTGCAGATTTCCCTTGAACAAGTGCTTCATCATCAGCCGTCCTGATCGCAATCCAATATCTTTGTCCTGACAGCAGCAGCTCTACTAAAAACCCTTCACTTTAGAACCCTGTCGGTGATTATACAGAAGACCTTGAGAAAAGGATGGGTTAAATTATCCATGTCACGCTATGAAACCCACATACATGCAGACACATCAACCTACCCATTCTCATTTACACACTCACTGCGCAGCTAAGCTTCTTCAAATTAATTGTAACGATTAGTGTATAGTGGGCAGTGCGGTGGTGAAGTGGTTAGCACTGTCGCCTCACAACAAGAAGGTCGTGGATTCGAACCCCAGTCGTCTTGGCCTTTCTCTGTGGAATTTGCATGTTCTTCCCGTGTCTGTGTGGGTTCTATCCGGGTTCTCTGGCTTCCTCCCACCATCCAAAGACATGCGGTTGACTGGTGACCTTAAATTGTCCTTAGGTGTGAGTGTGACTGGTTGTTTGTCTATGTGTGGCCCTGCGATGGACTGGCGACCTGTCCAGGGTGTACCCCGCCTTTTGCCCAATGTCAGCTGGGATTGGCTCCTGCCCCCCGCGACCCTGTACGTAGGATAAGCGGTTGACAGTGGATGGATGGATGATCCAATGTGTATGGCACATAGAGTATCACAAGCAGGATAAGTGTAAATAAAAAGACACATATGCATATTTCGGTGCCAGTTGTTTTTCCCCAGAATTGTTTTGTTTACACAAGAACAAGATCAACTCAGTAGAGAAGCTAGATGAAGGGAAACCCACCTGAGACCTCTTGGAGAGAAGGCTGAGCGCTCCTGTTCTCAAACAATTGAATATAGCTCAGTGGTGAAGACAGAATCCCCTTTCAATTAGATTCAGACGCCCAGAGAAAACGGAATAAATTAACTCTTTATCCACAAAAATCATATCATTTTGCATAATTTCATTAATTTATGCTGTCCAATTATAGTGGTTAATGAATAGCCCGTTTATGATGATATAGCCACCGTGAATGCTTGTTTCTTGTTTTCATCTCGGTTACTCTTTCTCAGTGTTGACATAATCATAAAGGGCCACATCTGAATTCTTCAGTTGCCACATGTGTTGACTGTAGAGCAGTAGGGATGCACCGAATGTTCGGCCACCAAAATTAATCAGCCAAAAATAACAAAAAAAGTACTTCCAATGTTTGGCCTAATTAGTCAAAAGACCAAAGAAATTTTACCAAACAATTACGTTGACATGTCGGCAGTGTGAAAGCATTTTAAAGTGTCAGAGAAAGACGCAAAAATCCCCGTTTGCAGACACCGTTCTGCTGAATTGTCTCCATGCACATCCACTCGATCTTTGGCTAACATCTTAGAAAAGGCAACAAATGGTCTAACCCGCTTTGAGTGTTTCTGTCACTTGTTTCTGAGAAATTTCTAAATTTCTAAATTGGGAGTGCACACATATTCAAGCCTTTATGGTAACGTTAGATCCACTGAAACGGACCAGAGTGAGCTGACAGGCAGGTTAGCGACTTTATCCTGTCATTTTCTCTCTTTACAAAGAAAAGTGTTGCAGTAGGAGTCCTACCTGAAGAGAGACTGTGAAGTCTTCATGTTAGGCGATATGAGAACCACATGCAACATTATTTAACACGTGACAACGTCCGGTTTTCAAAATAAGGTGTTTATACCGTGGGAAAGTATCAAACATATTACATGTGTACATTAACAGTAAATAGACAAATTTACTTTACCGGACATTCTTGGGCCTCGGGCCCACCCATGGTAGTCTCTCTAAATCCTAAAGTGAACACTAACTAAAAAGCTCATTTTGACTGTTTAAATTTTACCAAGTATGGAATGTATCTATAGGGAAAGAATAATAAACAAGGAAAAAACCATTGTGGGAGACAAGAGGCACCCTCTTGCCTCTTCATTCGAACTGCTGCCATCTGGGCGACGATATTGCCTCCCTCTATTTACCAAAAATAGATCTAAATCTTCATTTTTGCCTCAAGCAATTAAGTTTTTAAACAGGTAAGGCACATACATAGCCAAATAGGCAGGATGCTCAGCTGGTCTGCCTAATTTAATCGGTAGTAAGGTGCAGGGCATGGGAAATTATGTGTTAAGTTGTGTGTTTACCAGTATGTTTGAAGGTTCTCTCTGTTGGCGTATGATGTAATGCCTACTTGATTGTTCTGCAAACTAATTTCCCTACGGGGACAAATAAAGAGATTGATTGATTCATTCATTTTTGATCTCATATTGATAATAAATGGAAAAATGTGAATGTACTGTACTTGTTCGGTATTCGGCAAATTTGTTCATTATATTTGGCTTCGGCCAAGAATTTTCATTTCGGTGCATCCCTATAGAGCAGTAAGCAATGTATAGCAACAGGTGGCAATACTAGTGTGCAACACCTGAATAGGTGCAAGGGGATTCTTTAACCAGAATCACATCCGAACCAGGGATTGCACGTTTACAGTAAGAGAACCCTCATTTTGATATAGCGCCTACAGCACAAAAGCTGTGCACACATGTACAGGCCATGTATGCATCATACACATTAAAACAAATGCATAGCATTTCAGCAGGTGTTTCTCCCTCTGGAGCTGTAGAGTCTGAATCTATGATTGGAAGTCAGCTACTGCCTCCCACAATGGTTTAAGCCATGTCTGGCGATTACTGTTTTTATTCTGCGGATGACGGCAGCGGTGGTGATGTTCGTCAGACGTTCGATTTCAAAATACCTGCTGAGGTAGTCACATATGACAATGTAGTTTTCAGAGTTCCATGTGAATAAATCTGTTGCAACGGTCTGCCATGGGTTCTCTGGGATGTCTTGTGAGAGCATGGGTTCCCTTGTGTTGGCATTGCGGTGTGTTTGGCATGTGTCACACGTTGTTACTGTGTCCTCTATTTGTTGACTCATTCCTGGCCAAAACATTATGTCTCTGGCTTGCTCTTTTCCATTCCAAAGTGTCCTGTGTGTTTGCACTGTAGCATGTAGGCTCTGAGTTATTGTGGAATGATTATTTTCTCCCCTTTTAGAAGAAGTCCATCTGCCTCTGAGAACTGGTGGTTCCAATATTCACTGATGTGTGGATGGCACTTTTTCCCCGTCTCTGGCCAGCCTGTCCGAATGACCTGCCCATCCTGAGCTGTGGCTGCTCTGACGTCATCTAGCCTGTCCGCACTTACAGGGGCTGTGCTGATAACAGTGTGTACCTAGGTCTCCATAGCCTCAGATAGTGAACGGTCTTCATCATCCAAGGATTTCCTTGACAGCGTGTCAGCCACTGGAATCTCTTTGCCAAGTCTGTGGATGAGGGTTATACTGTATTTCTGCAGTGCAAGCATCATACGCTGTAGATGTGGTGGGGCGAGGGCTAGTGGCTTGCGGAGTATAGTCTCTAGTGGTTTGTGTCGCCCATAGATGTATTCGTGGAATCTCTTATACCCAAAAAGGACTGCGTAGAGTTCCTTCTCAATTTGGGCGTAGTTTTGTTCCGTGTTGTTGAGAAGCTTTGATGCGTATGCAACTGGTCTGCCTTTCTGTATGATAGTTGCACCGAGGCCGTTCTTCAACGTGTGTCACTTCCTTTTTGGGGTCAAAATAGGCCAACACTGGCCCCGGCTCAGCTATGATAGTCTCTTTCATCTGCTGGAACGCTTTTTCATGTGATGTGTCCCATTTGAACCCTATGTCACGTCTTAAGAAGTGTCTGAGTGGTGCAGTTACCTCAGCTAAGTTGGGAGCGAATCTGGCGAAGTAATTCACCTAATTGCCAAGGATCGTCTCCAGCTCTGCCTCGTTCTCTGGAGGTGGCATGTCTCTGATGGCTTTTACCTTGAGGTGGTCTGGTTTCAGGCCGTTGGCTGTGAGTCTGTGTCCAAAGTAACTCTCTTCAGACACACAGATGCACCATTTGTCCAGGTTCTCTTCCTCTGTTTTCTTTTTAAGCGTGCCTGTGAACATGAGCTCGGCATGTTGTTTGAATCGCCACCATGCGTCCGGTAGATTGGATGCTTCCCAATCCATCCGCGGGTTCGGGACATCAAAAGCCTCCATTTCTTATTCCAAGTGGGCTCGTAGTCCAACTACTCACTCTGACACCATGTTGTGCTTGCCTGCTTATCATAAAAAAGTTTGGGAGTTTATTCTAGTAACTTTCTATTACACATCCCTTGATTTCGTCTCTTTAACTTCCGAACTCCCTTCCAGTTCCTGGTGTTACAAAATAAAGGTCCTGCCTCTGGCAGTGGTACTAAACAGTCCAGTTTCTACTTATTAAAGGGAGTTTTTCACTGTTGCCAACTGCTTGTTCATGATGGGAATTCTTCTCTGTAAATAATATTACAAAGAGCACACTCTAGATGAGAAGTGCAATGAAATAACTTCTGTTATGAATTGGCACTATATAAATAAAATTTTATTAAATTTAATTAAATTGGGGGGGGGGGCTATGTTGAGTGACTGATTAACACATATTGGGTGCACTTTTGAGTATTATGGCAGCAGGTCAATGCATATGGGATTGACTCATTTAAAGGTTCAGTGTGTAATATTTCTGAGGATTAATTGACAGAAATGCAATATAATATCTATAACTATGTTTTCAGTGGTGTGTAAAGACCTTGCATAATGAACCAGAGGGCACCCTCTTCTATGGAGGTCGCTGTATTTTGTAGTATGTTTCTACAATAGCCAACAAGGACAAACAGCGCTACAGAGCACGTTTCGTCATCACGGCGTTCTTCTTCTCCTTGTATAATTCCGGCAGTGTAGACACCGTCACTACATTAAATGAGTCCGTAGAAGAAGAAGAGGAAATTAAAATAATAATAATAATAATAATAATAATAATAATAATAAACAGTCTGTGAGTACTCCTCTGGTTTATTAGAAGTAAGAAGAGAAGTGACATTTGGACAAATGAACAAGCACACACATTATTTAGCATGAGAGCCTGTCAGCTCTGTCTTCATAAGATGAAGCCAGAGGAGTTGGGACAGATACAGACAGCTGACAGCAGAAATCACGGATATAATCGGTGTGGATTTTTCCAGATGGAAGGCTTTGATGTGGGACAGACGTTTTCAAAGCGGAGCTGAAGTTGTCTGTTTTCTGCTGGACAGGTAATTAAGCTTTAGCTAGAAGCTGGCCATAATCACAGAGAGCCGTGGCTGTCAGTGTCTTATCTTTTATTTAATTAATTCATTAATTTAATTAATAAAAATGATTAATTTCATGTAACCTTGTTATTGTCCAGGGCTGTGGTTTTCCTTGTCCGGTTACGTTAGCAAGACAATCAGCTGATCAGTAATTGACAATAAAACGGTAACGTTAGCTTAGAGCATGGAAGCAATCAGCCAGCTAAACTTTTACTGCTCTGGTAGAAAAAACATGTAGTTGGATTAATTTCATGTAGTTATTCTCCAGCGCTGTGCTTTGGCTTGTGGTGTAAAATATGTAGTTACTCTCTCTCTCCAGTGCTCTGTTTTGGCTTTGTCGGTTATGTTCGTAAGACAATCAGCGGATCACTAATTGGCAATAAAACATAGCTTCCAGCATGAAAAATGGTAGAAAAACTATGTTATTGGATTGTAAATTAATGTAGTTATTCTGCAGCACTCTGTTATGGCTTTGTTATGTGGACAGAAATGTGCCGTTACCTTCCTGAGACAAACCGCTATATTATTGGCAATAAAACGGTAACAGCAGGGAAGCTCAGATCAGCAGCTAAACTTCTGGTGAATACCCATACATACCCATCTGGTGAATACCGATGAATGCCCTGGTGGAAAACCATTTTTATTTTACTGCTAATAGTGACACATATCAAGGCCGTGTGCCTGTCAAGTAACCAATAATGAATACTTTCCAAATTTGCATAAAAAAAAACACATGTTTTTTTTGATAGTGCTTAGCCACTGTGCACACAAATGTGTAATCTGTAATTTCACATGCTAGATGCCCTTTAAAAACGTTATTATTATTATGGCTGTCAGTACTGGTTTGTGTTGTTTGTGTAAGATTTGCAGATTGATTATCTAATTAAGCAAACCCAGAGAAGGCTTGATCCTCACCTGACAATGCCTTTGTAAACTTCATGTATTATGTGGTTTATAATGGACTGTGGTGCAGAAATGGTGAGCTTGATGCACTAGATGTGTATATATATGTTTTCTTTGGTATGTTAGTCCAGATGAGCCAACCGTCCCAAGATGTAGGCTGGACAATAAAACAATAACAATAATTATCGCAATATAATTTTTTTCAATAACAATATAACAAATGTTCTAGTGTTGACCATAATTT
Organism: Micropterus salmoides; assembly: GCF_014851395.1. Classification (NCBI taxonomy): domain Eukaryota; kingdom Metazoa; phylum Chordata; class Actinopteri; order Centrarchiformes; family Centrarchidae; genus Micropterus; species Micropterus salmoides. The sequence continues at coordinate 15,713,368 of NW_024044348.1, read as the reverse complement.
AGAGTTTAAACCACAATTAACCATCAGGTTTCTTCAACTTCCACTCAGGAGCAAAAATCAGCCTTTAAACTCAAAAGAAATAACGATTTGATACATATCGTGATAATTATCGATATCGAAAGATATGAAAATCTTTATCGTGATAAAATTTTTGGCTATATCGTTCAGCCCTAACAAGAGTATGATACATCCCGTAGCACTTCATTTCTTGATGTGGCTGTTGTTTATTAATGAACAAATAACAATAATATTCATAAAAAACATGTTTTTACTTAATAATTAAGCAAATATAATTTCTTAATATATCTATCTAAAGAAATCTGATTTCTTGACTGGCAACTTTCTGCTATCTCACAGAGGACATCTTTGTCCTGTCTCAGGCACCGTAGCTATACTACTCGCTAGGAAAGGGGAGTGGGGGTGCAATTCGCAACTCTCACCACTAGATGCCACTAAAACTTACACACTGAACGTTTAAAGTACAGTGTGTGTGTGTTCATGGCAATGAAGGAAAAGTCACCTAGTAACAGTGTGGCTCTCTAATGTGTTTTTAATAGGTTTTTGGACAACAAAGGAGATATATGAGGAATAAGCTACATCAAGATTTCTTGGTGAAAAGCAAAATATCAGATATTACCAAGCTGGTCTTTTAAAGCAGACACATTCTCTATTTATAATAGCATCACAAAATGAATAAAAAGTCACAAGTATGAACACATTTCTAAACGTCAGCAGACAGTGGCAACTCTGTCCAGAGACAGGTGGACTCTCTAAATGTATTGCATTTCTTGTACTCTTACTGAAAAGCAATTATAGACTGGCCAGGTTGGCAAACACAAACATTCTGTGTTTACTGACAACACATCACATCAGTGTTTGCATAGAGAAGATAAAACAAACATATCTTTCACTGCCTTTTGCAGCTGCAATCACGTGAAGTTAGTCTGTTAAGGAACTACATTGTTGATCAACATGATTGAGTATTGAGAATAAATCAGTGGAGTAAAGCAAATTAAAAGAAAAAGAAATGATCAGGAAATGTTTGTATGGTAAGGTTTTGCTTAACTACCTCAGAGACACAAGTTTCCTCTCTACTACGATAAACATTGTCTGACAATCCCTTAATAGTCCAATCACCTTGAATCCGGTCAATCTTCCTTTTGTCTGATTTAATTTATCTCCTGTACTTAAAGCTAAAGTATTTCAAATGTCTGGTCTGACCCCCAATAAAACCAGCATCCATCCAGTTTGTGCAATTACAGAGAAAAACTGGATCAATGGAATCTAATTTAAGGCAGAAGCATTATTCTAAAATACAGAGCTCGGTGCATCTCTGCATGGAGCCAGCAGAATGATTAAGTGCCTTGGTAATATCCTGTATAGCTCTGCTGCACATGCCACAGTAAGAGTGTTCATGTCCTGGATCCCATCACCCCAGCCTCCATTACATCCTCAGAGCAGTCAATACTGGGCTCTGACCGCCAGTCAGTCACTCTCAGGTTGCACACACAGATAGAATACAAATCAGCTTGGAAAACTCAAAGCTCTGCATCTGCACACCTTTTCTTAGCAGGCTGCTGTTTGGACAAACCTGTTCCCACAGATTTAGTGTGTCACAGAGAAAACTATAGAGAAAAAATTAAAGGAGCCACATTTTACGTAATATACAAAGCTTGACATTAAAGATACGGCCATTAACGCATAAGAAACGTTGCTCCATATTGTACATGAGGTAATATTATTAGCTTATGATTTTTTTCCTGTAGGTGTGGCCAAAAACAAGTCAGTTAAGTCCGCGAAGATTACAAAACAGCATTAGTTAATTAATTTGTTAGTTAGCTGAAAATGAATTGCAACTATTTTGATAATCAATTAAACATTTCAGCCATTTTTCAAGAAAAACTGCCAAACATTCACTTCACACCAGCTTCTCAAATGTGATGATTTGCTGCTTTTCTTTGTCATGTATGAGATTTAAGTGAATATCTTTGGATTTTCAATAAAACAGGCAATATGAACTTGGGCTGTGGGTATTTTCTCACTTTTTGTAAACTAAATGATTAATTTGAAAATAGTCACAAACTAGAAGATTGAGGTGCACTTACATACTACAGTCTTTTATCATTGTGCACAAAAGAAAGAAAACTTAATTTCTTGTGTTCGTTCTGGCAAGTGATAAAATACAAGCTCAAAACAACCCTTTTAATATTGTATCAGATGGAGTCAGAGAGTGTTAACAAAGGGAGGGGATGTGTTAAATCTTTCATGCACAGTTCCTTTTTCCACTGAGGAAAACAAAACATACGGGCCTGATCAAATTGACATGCACTGGTAAAGGTCTCTGCAGCCCTGCTCTTCTCAGTCTCCTTTTTTTCCCTTACCAGCAGCAGCTCATATCCTCGGAGTTAACTCTCACTGAAGTCAACTTCATGCAACAGCCAACTAACAACCTCTTGCGTCATATCAACAGGGCAAGGTCATCCAGCTACTTTATCTCCATGTTCAGAAATATCTAACCACGCATGGCAGCATTAGAGGCCCTGAAAATCTTTTTTTCTCAGTCACCCTCTTCTTCTGAGTGATGGAGTCCCACATGGACACTACATTTTCTGTCAAAGTTACAACAATTTTGGCTATTTCACAAGACAAGGCTCACTGCTTTGATGTGGGCGGGGCTCATTTGGAAAAAGAAAAGGGTTAGATTTGAAACCATGTTTTTAGAGACTTTAAAGGCTGATCAGCCTTTGGGTGCTTGATTAGTCCTGCGTAAGACATTTCTTATCAATCAAATGTTATATAACAAATGTTACAAATGATGATGATGATGGTGGTGTGGGAATGCTTTTTGGCAAGTGTACTGGGTTGGGATCTCTGGTACTGCCCTAGAATGGTTTTCATCCTACCTGTCAAATAGGAAGTTTTGCGTGTCTGTAAAGAACTATGTCTCTTCGTTCTGTCCAGTTAAATATGGTGTGTCTCAGGGGTTGGTCTTAGGACCCATTTTATTTTCCTTGTATCTGCTTCCCCTTGGACATATTATCCATAAATATGGCATTTATTTTCATATTTATGCTGATGACACACAAATATACTTGCCCGTCAAATTCACTTAACAACTGCCTTTGTGAAGTTAAAAAATGGATGTCAAATAATTTCCTCCAGCTGAACTCAGACAAAACAGAAATCTTGGTCATTGGGTCCCAGCAGATGGCAAAACAAATACTGCCATCTGCTGGTTCCCTAGTAAATCACATTAAGCCTGTGGCAAAGAACCTTGGTGTTTGGTTTGATAGTAATTTAAATTTCAAGCAGCACACCACAAAGCTTGTTCAATCATGTTTTTATCAACTTAGAAATATAGCTAAAATTCGATCTATGTTAACTTTTAAGGACACCGAGACCATTTTACACGCCTTCATCTCATCACGCCTGGATTATTGCAACAGCCTTTTCACCTGTTTAACCCAAAAATCTATTGATCGACTCCAGACTGTCCAGAACTCAGCTGCCAGGCTTTTAACCAGAACAAAGAAATATGACCACATTACTCCTATTTTAGCTTCATTACACTGGCTCCCAGTATGTTTTAGAATTGACTTTAAAATTGTATTGATCACTTTTAAAGCTCTTCATGACCTCTTGCCTTGTTATATTTCTGAACTTTTAGTCCCATACACACCAGCACGTACCTTGAGATCCTCGGGCAGAGGTCTGTTGTCTGTCCCAGAGTCTCGACTGAAAACTAAAGGGGACAGAGTGTTTGCTGTCAGGGCCCTGAGGCTCTGGAACAGCCTGCCCGAGGAAATCAGGTCAGCTGAGTCAGTGAACTCTTTTAAGTCCCTTCTTAAAACATACTTTTATAGGAGAGCCTTTCCCGATCTTATTTGACTTTATTTTATCCCTTTTATTTTATTTTACTAATTTTATATTTATCTTAAATGTGTATTTTAGTCTTTTCTTTTCTTTATCTTGTATTGTTTTGTATTGTTGTTTTTGGGTATTATTGTCTTTTGGGTATTATTGTCTTTACACTTGTTAAAGCACTTTGTAACTTGTTTTTTAAAAGTGCTCTACAAATAAAGATTATTATTATTATTATTATTATCCACATCTGGCTCTGTCGGTGGGGATTGTTGACTGTGAATGATAATCAGAGGGACATATTGCACTCTGTTCCAGCCTTGCAGCATTATGTGCGGGTTAGATGCTGAGCTCAGCATGACGTTAACCGCATCAGCAACCAATTGGAACATACTGGTGTAGGTTGTGTACATAATAAAGCCTGCACACACAGCCAGAAAAGAGTTGATTAAAAGAAGGAGGCTATTGCTAAGCCAAGCGGCTCACCATCACTTCGACAGGTTATAATGAAACACCTCGATCAAGAGATATTTCACAGTTTGAGTAATCAGCTCATGTCAGATTCATAAATCATGAGATCCTTAAAGTATACCTGAAAGGTTGCTCTGTTTTAACCGGTGCAGAGACAATCTGTTAATTAACATGACCACAGAACCAACCAGATATTACTACAATCAGAAAACACAATTTGCATAATAAGGTTTTTGAATTTGCACTGTTCCCTCTCTTATTAACCTTCCATTAACCTTTAGATAAACATAGGCAGCTCTGAGCATTATTCCCTGGGATCACACAACAAAAGGCTTGGGCCAAAATTCATCAGACCGGCTGTGGAATTGCTTATGGGTGATTAGGCCACTGATGGCTGCTTGCCTCACTGAAGATGAAGATCTCGTAGAAGCTGTTCAAAAGCGAGGTGGTTAAAAAACAGCTAGCTTTGTTTGACTCTGCATGTCCTTTTTCACAAAGGTAATTTGAGGGATTCATTGGTGATGAGAGGAAACACTGATGCTGACAATTATGAAAGCTGTGTTTCTAAAATTTGTGTTATTGTGTTTAAAACGTATTCAGTGGAATTAAAAATAATAAACAAATCCATTTGAAAAAAAAAGAAAGACTATATTATTTTAGAATGGCTAGTTTTATATGAAAGGTTAAAAAGTAGCAACATCTGAGAAATAGAAAATCATGAAATGTATAATTATTCTGAGTGAGGGTAGAGACAAATGTGAAGACAAAAATGATGGTTTGGAAATTCCTCAGCAGCATTTGTTTAGAGAATTCACAAGTATAATGATAGCATTTCAAAGTTACAAAAAAAGCTCTTAGATTGTAAACAAAAAACACAAAGAGCGAGATCTACTGGACCTCCAGAAAGTATTCATATCAATTAGATTCTTCAGAGGAGAAAAAATATACTTTAAAAAGATCCAGCAAGTTTTCAATAGATCAAAAACAGCAACCCCAACCTTACTGGTAGCCATCTCACAAAAAAGTTTCTGTGTAGAAAAATAAACCAAATCGATGCATTGGAAGCACTACTGACCACAGCAAAGATGTGGAAAACAGGTCTTCCAAACTAACAAAATATATCACTTCTCACTGCATTACACCATTACACATGAGCATTTTCAGATCTGAAGCTCCTACTGGCTCTACGTTATTGTTTGTTTGACAAAAGTATTATATATGATGATTTGCTGATCCATCCTTGCTAATGTTGAGATATAACTGAACCTCAACCATAGCGGGGACAGATCGGCAAACCATCATATATAATAGTTTTGTCAAACAAAGTTGTTTGTCAGTGGTTTACGCATGAAAACTACTTGGCTAAGATCAGAAATCAATAATGGTCATGTTTCATCAGCGAGGACACACCATCAACAGATGCGTATAAATGATTTATTGATTTACTGATGATCCCCAAGGAGAGGAAGAAGGAGACGAGGAAACAAGATAGAGATAGGTGTGGGGGGAGGGGTGCAGAATACATGCGTGAAGAAGAGGAGATGGGTTAAGGTTGGGTATTTATGGAAATGCTGACAGTCACATGATTGAGGTGTGATCCTGCTCCTGAATCTATGCTAGAGGGCTCAGATTCACTTGCAACGACCATACAACAGATCATCAACAGATGCGTTTAAATTATTTATTGATGAAACAAAAAGATTGTGTGAGGCTTGGACTCACTGTACACCTTTGGTTTGCTACTGCGTTCTGGGGAAGCTTTGATGGGAAATACACCATAGCACCTAGGCACAGTGAACCCTCAAAAGTTATATGAGGAAAGATTGGGCTTATCTGAGATCTCTGAGATCTGAACGAAGGTAGTGGTGGTACGTTTGGGAAGATCAACGGTCCATGGCCTGTATTAAGAGCCCCGGAATGCTATTAAGGGAAGCCGAAGTGGTAGTTCAGATTCTGAGGGAGTGACTGGAGTAATGGACAAGACAAAAGCCTGACAATAAGAGTATGTGGCAGAAGTGATGGTGGATGGTGGAGTAGTTACTTGAATGGACTCGGATTGACTGTTTTTTGTTCACTTTAAGTAGAATACCATGCGTGTTGTCTCTGAAATAAAGGCGTGATGGTGTGAGTCAAAGTGATGGGTAGAGGCAGTGAATTTGGAGCATCTAAGGAAACCAAAGAAAGCAAGCAAGAAGATGGCTTCTAAGGTTCAAGAAACATGAGGGATGCTGTATTCGGAGTGGATGGTGTGGATGCAGACTGACAGCAAGTCCAGCAGAGACAGGTATCCCAGACTAGAGCGAGCTGCCGTGGTTGCTGGAGTTGGGCTGCAGGGGGTTCTGGCATCCCAGTGCCTAATGCCCCAACTGAAGCCTGCTGCTGTGGTTGCTGGAGATGGACAGCTGGGGATGCTGGCATCCCGGTGCCAAATGCTCGGACTGAAGCTAACTGCTGTGCTTGCTGGGAGTATGGCTGGGGACGCTGGCATCCTGAAGTCAGGAGCCCCGGCTGGAGCGAGCTGCTGTGGTAGCTGGAGCTGGACAGCAGGGGGTGCTGACGTCCCAGTGTCACTTACCCTGGACTGTGCCCTGTAGGCTGTAATTGCTGGTGTGGAAAAACCTGATGAGAGTTACCAGTGTCTGTTTGTCCACCAGAACATAATGCAGTGTAGTCAGGACATGCAGACCCTTCTGGCTACACTGGCATGCTGGTGCTAGGAGCGCCTATTGAAACCAGCTGCTGTGGTTCTTGGAGGTGGGCAGCAGGGGGCACTTGCATCTCGGTGCCACAAACCCTAACTAAAGCCGGCGCAGTGGTTGGTGAAAGTAGATAGTTGGGGGTGCTGGCATACAAGTGCCAGCTTGTCCGAGGTGATGTTGCTTGATCTCGGAAGGTCAGGTGGGTATTTATGGAAATGCCAGAAGTGGCATGATGAGGTGTGGTCCTGCTTTTAAAACTCTGCTAGACAGCTCCAATCAAAAGAAGAATATGTGGCAAAGTTTAGAAAAGATTGCAGTCAATGACGAAGTAAAGAGTGTCTTTCGTGTCCAAATCTTGCGCTTTGTTGACTCGTCTATGCACCCCGACCACTTTCGTAGCCCCATTTGGCACCGTCTCATTTCTACTGTGCAAGCTTTTATAGTGTGGTGTCTTCTTCTCTCCATCCTGGTGAGCCAAACTGTAACGGGCTCATTATTAGCCCCTGAAGCCAGAGGGTGGAAAACACTCACTGGTGCTTGACAGTTGGTGCACAGTTTTAGAGGGTGTTGTTTCACCAAACGGCCACATGGGGCAACAATGAGCTAATTCCACACTCAAAAACAAAGATTAAAATTTATGCTTTATCTGAAGTGTTTTCAAACTGTATTTTTCAGTTCACAAGGGAAAAGACTTCAAAGAGAAAACCATCCAGGACAATCTCCCACAAAGTAAGACAGTTCCAAACATGGCTTTTTAGGCACCTAAACAAATGCTGTTACTTTTCATTTTTGAACAGTCTCGATGGGGATGTCACAGGTATCAGGTTAGATCAGGTTATCAGTTGGATCTGCTCATGAGAAAACCTGTAAAGGAAAAATTTAGCCAAGGTGTTTGATACTAAAGCACAAATAATAAGCAATAAATAATATAGAAGAGAAGAAGGCCCTTGTGTGTCTCTTTTTATAGAATAACACATTTCATGCTTGATAGGACAGATGTGCGTATCTTTTAAGCTACTATTATGGCAATTATATACAAATCCGACAGCTTTGAATACAAATAAGTATTTAGTTGAATTGCATTTCTTGTCTTAGCACATATGAATGACTACTCCTGCAACATCATAAGCCTGCAAACACTTCACATCACTAAGTGCATATATGTCTGGCGTGGAATGCCTACTGGGTTTTTCAGTATAAGACACTGTGAAACAGCAGTGGATGAAATGGTAATGGACTGAAAGTTGTTATTGTTTGTCAGAGTCTTTGATAGAACCGAACACTTACAAAACAGATTTTTGCATGTCACTTTATGTGCATAAAAAACTACAACCACTGGTTATGGATCAGTTATATGTATAAACTGTACTGACAGTGCAAGTCTAATGTAAAATAAGAAAACGTTTAATTCATAGTCACGATGACTCCTATGGGTATTTTATTATCTACATTACAGTTCACACTACAAAGTCAAACATTATTATTTATTTAATTACTGTGTTGTACAGTTCCATATATTATGTATATTTTTTGTAGACTAAAAGAAAAGCTAACACGAAAATGCAAAATGTGATTTATCTCTTTCAAATCTTTCACAAATCCAACATGAATATTGAATATCGAACATCATATTCCGTGCATTACACAAAAATGAAAGATTTGCACCGTCACACAATCATTGATTCTTTGTTGTCACGAATGACAGGGAATGAAATGTCAAATAATCAAAAACTTATGAATTGTAGTGGTATGTAAAAAAAACAAAAACAAACGTTTTTACTATAATAAAACACACATTCAACTCTATACAGTGGAGACCGGAAGTCTCTTCTGCCCACTCTTTGTGGATTTACCATTCTTCCTCCTCTTAATGTAGGAATCCAGGAGATTTCAAAAATGAACATTTTGGTCAATTTGATCAGGCCCGTATATTTTGGAGTGTCGATAGGCTCCTTGCAGTAGATGGGCTCAAATTTTAAAATTGATTGCCATCTATTTCAAGATCCCATTTACATTTAGTTGCTTGTTTATTTAGTACACCTAGCTAAAACTAATGAAGTCTAATACAACAGAACTGCAATGAATTCTACCTGATTCTACCTGAAGTTGTAATGTTAAGTTATTGTTCAAACTGTTTGAGAGAAGTGTTGAATCGACTGTATGGTCATTTTGGATGTTGTGTGTGGTGCAGCTGAACTGAATAACACAATACTCTCATGAAATAAACTGGGTAAATAAATATTAGATTTTTACATTGGTTTTAGCTGCTATATGTACCTAATAAACTGGCATCTGATTGTTTATTTACTGGGTTTCAGGAGAGTGTGTGTGTGTTTGTGTGTGTGTGTGTGTCCCAGACAAATCCAGTCTCATGGTTCAACCTATTTCTCCAGTTCAGTCAGGCTCTACCTGCGGTTGATTAACTTTGTGATCCATTAAGTGGCTTCATCCCCTCAGCAGGGAGAAAGTGCCCTCCACCCTACCCTCTGAGGATTAGGGGAATCCCTTAGACATTATCAAAGGGACTCCAAGGTGAACAGTGTTACTGACTTTCTGTGAAGTGCCACTGACGAGAGCAACAACCCTACTGAATACGCTTAAATCCAAATCCGGTCAAATATAAAATGTCTTGTTTGAGCACTAACAGAACAACATTAACAGCAATGGTATTGTTATGACATGATTATAAAATACATAATGTTTTACTGCCAGTGACCATGACTAATAATAACAGGATTTAACAAAAGCCAACATGCTACACAATGAACATCTAACATATAAAGATCAGTTTAGTTAATTTAAGCCAAACCATGATGTTTTCCTAAACCTAAATAACTAGTGTTGGTGCCTAAACAAAACCAAAAGATGTTTCACAACATTAACAATTAGTTTTATTTTTAAAGTCTAACCAAAAGTTCCAATTTATTCTTGCTAACTTGACCGGATATTTCATAGTCATTCTTGCTAACTTGACTGCGGAGCCGTACACATACAAAAACTACGCTAAAAGGTTACGCAGGGCGTTAAAAAGCACTGCCAAGGGGTCTTGTTCAAGTATCCATATGTGATGCCCTGGGATAAGAATGGGTTGCAATAACCCAATCAGACCAGGGGATCAGTCTAACATTGAAATGATGTCACACAACTTCCTTCAGCTAAATGAGACACACTTTGATATCATTATACTTGTTCCCCTCCCTCATAGAACTCAAATAATGGCAAACCTAGGTGCTAAGCCAGAAATCTTGGGGTATTTTTTGACCAGGACTTGTGTTTTGAATCCCACGTAAAGAAAGTTGTTCAGTTGTGTTTGTATTATTTAAGCAAAATATATAGCCAAGGTTAAGTTTTTCAATTCAGCCACAGATCTGGAGAAGCTCATACATGCTTTTTTCTCTTCCTGCCTCGACTCCCTATAAACTCCCCATAAACCTGCAAGCAGACGGAGATCTTCTGGCTATTCCAATGGCTAGGCTAAAAACCAAAGGAGGCAGTAATTTATTTTTCCTTTAATTGTACATTAACATGTTTAATGTTTTATCCATTGCACGCCACTGTATGTGATGCTGATTTTTTATTTAACTTCGTCTATGTTTTACATTTCCCCGCAACCCTGTATGCAGGATAAGCGGTTGACGATGGATGGATGGATGTTTTACATTGATTGCTGTAAAGCACTTTGTTACCTGTTTTGAAAAAAGCACTATACAAATAAAGTTACTACTATTATTATTCGGTCATCGTCAGCCGCTGGCTGGAGCCAATCCAAGCTGACATTGGGCGAGAGGCAGGTTATACACTGGACAGGTTGCCAGTCCATTGCTGAGCCACACATATACAAACAAACACCACTCAGACCTAAGGACAATTTAGAGTCACCAATTAACCTAGACTGCATGTCTTTGGATGGTGGGAGGAAGCCGTAGCACCCGGAGAGAACCCATGCAGACAAGAGGAGAACATGAAGACTCCCTATTATTACTACTATTACTACTACTACTACTAGTAGTAGTAGTAGTAGTAATAAGCCCACCTACTTAGTCTGAAAAGATAAACATTAATTCGGTCATTTTCTGCATAAAAAAAGGTTTCTGTATAGCAAAAGTCAAATCCTTCTAGCTTGTGCATTCTAAAAGACAGTGGCTGCCGATAAGAAAGAAAAGTACACTTTGGAAAAGCCACAGAAATTGTACAAAAAAAATTTAAAAGTGAAAAATACTTTTTTCTTGTTTTTAAGAAGTTTCAAATCACAGTTTTCAGTTTCAAATCATTGAGTTCTTTGTTAATTTCTTTAAGTAATTATTTTTTAAAGAAGTCCCCCGTATTCCTGCTGTAATGAAGATTAAAGGTACCAACAAAAATTGAGATTTGATCAATTTAAATGTGGATCAATACAGTAGCACAAATACTTGATCTGTGTGATTTTGATGATACTGCAAATAACTGTAATTTAGTTACTTTAAGTTCATAATCCAGACATTAATACTTCTATACAGGGAACAGTTTTTCACAAGCAACACCCAACATAATGTTAAATTTTACATCTGTAAAATCATGTACTGTGCCTCTCAGCATCGTATAAAATATAGAAAACCTTGGGGCAAAACACAGCCACAGCTTATGACAGGAGGCTACTATTTCATCACTACGCATCTATGCAAAGGTCTTTTAAAATGTTCAGTGGTGCATATAAACTACATATCAAATAATTATCTTAAAACAATGACACAATCATTTATATCAAAGATTTTGTTTACCATCTGTACAATCTCATGCAGTCTCTCTATTTTATCAAGAGAATGAGGCTTTGAACTAGCAATCAGCTGCAATCATTTCTCATATTAAGTAGTAACATTTTTACCGTGTTCAGGTTTTATTCCAACTCTGAAATTTTTCTTGTGCACTCCCTGTAGAAATCAAGTCAGACTTCACAGTGTTAGAACCATGATGCTAGAGCTGAGAACTGCTAGGAATTATATGAAGCTGCAAGGCCACAACTTTCATTTTAACTTTTCCTCAACAAGCCCAGACAAGGTGTGAATGTGGCATGAAATGAGGTACGGAAGCAGGGCCAATTGATATTTAATTAATGCTAGGCCTGACTGGAGGGCCCAGGCTCATCTGCTGCATGTCTCATCCAATATGCATGATTTACAAGCGGGCTTCTTGCCACAGCAAACTTTCCACGCAACAAAGAGCATCAATGTGAAGTGGTGTACACAGCCAGCACACAGAGGAAGCAAGTATTCTTCAGCAACACTGTAAATCTTCACAATTGCTATGTGGACTATGCCAACATGCAGTATATTTTATGCATAAGATCAAACATATCTGAGGGCACTAAATGCAATGAAATGTGAAAGGAACTCAGAATGCTTCAATTTTGTTTTGTTTGTTTTCCAGGATGAAGATTTGCGTTAAAAGACCTTTGTAATTTCATTTGAAATATTTATGAGCAAAGAAAAATATAAACACCTTTGCTGTTTTGGGAAGCACTGAGTTGCAGGAGGACACCTTTTCTTTTTTAAACCCTCCTGTTTTATTAATGAATATGCTCTGTAAAGATGAATCTGGTGCTGCCTGAGCTAAAATAAGATCTCACATATTCCCTGTTTGCAGGATGGTATGTTTAAACTGTTCATAGTAACTGTTCAACATTCATAGTAACTCAACTGTTATTATTATGGACTGAGCACACAGTCTTTTCCCCTGATTATTTGGAGAACTTGGGTGAACTACTTGGGTTCAATTGCTGAAGAAGTAATGTTCACACAGTGCAATGCAACTCTCAAAATACACAGCACAGAGATGGAACTAAATGTCAAACAGGTATTACAACACAACTGAAAGTTTTTGAAGTGTTTTACGATTGAGAAAATGGATGTATTTAACAGTATTCTTAGATTTAAACATAGACAACTTTAAGGTTCTCAGAGAGTCAGCACAAAAACTATTGACAAATCACAAGAACACATAAATAAACAGAAGCAACACTAATTTAAAGAGGTGGTATTATGCTCGTTTTCAGGTTCAAAATCTTAATTAGGCGTTGTACCAGAACAGGTTTAATTTTCAAAAAACACCATATTTTTATCATACTGTACATTGCTGCAGCTCCTCTTTTCACCCTATGTGTTGTACGCTCCGCTCTTGAGCTACAGAGTGATGCATCTTACTTGTACAAAATCTTTGTTGGGAGTTGCACATGCGCAGTTCCCAGGTAAGGACTACTAGCCAATCAGAAGCAGAGAAGGGCGGGTCGTAAGAAACAAGGTAGTGTGATCCAAATCAAAGCCGCTTCAGACTGTGACCATAACCTAGCAGATGGTATAAGTCATTACCAGTCCACAACATCATTGTTCCACATCTTACCATTAGGACTAAACGTTGAACTGTTGCCGGTGTGCTGACGATCTATGCTGCCTTTCCGAAAGATGCTACCATAGCGCGCAAATCGATAGACTCGACCCTGCCCTGCTCCATTTTCCATTGCAGACAGTGACTGTGTTCGAAACGGGCTAAACTGCTGTCTCAGAAGGTGTCTAACAGGACAGCGAGGCATCGAGTGCTGTTCGAAACGGCTCGAACGATCTCTTCCTGTCTCCTGAGATGCCTTCAAGCTGCCCGAGTAACGGCCAGTTTTGACGGCAGCATCAATGATGAATTGATGCTGACTATTACCCATAAAGCAGCGCATCTGCAGCCGCCGGAGCTTTCGAAAACTGGTCAAGATGGCGGACAAACGAGCCGAATTTGTACACAAATATACGTTTTTAAAGGTTTTTAGTAGTTTTCTCACTTCGATTTTTGAAAATCTAGCGAGAACTAATTCAATTCAATTCAATTCAATTCAATTTTATTTATATAGCGCCAAATCACAACAACAGTTATCTCACAGCGCTTTTCATAAAAGAGCAGGTCTAGACCGTACTCTGTGATGATATTTACAGAAGCCCAACAGTTCCCACCAAGAGCAAGCACTAGGCGACAGAGGCAAGGAAAAACTTCCTTTTAAGAGGCAGAAACCTCGAGCAGAACCATGGCTCAGGGTGGGCGGCCATCTGCCTCGACCGGTTGGGGTGAGAGAGAGAGAGAGAGAAAGAGAGAGAAGAGAGTGAAAGAGAGAGAGAGAGAGAAGAGAGAGAGAGAGAGAGAGAGAGAGAGAGAGAGGGATGTAAGGAGAGAGAGAGGGGAGGGAGGCAGCCTACACAATATACACACAGAGGTACAGACAGCGAAGGTAATGTTGCTATAAACTAAATGAAAAATGGTACAGATATTTATAATAGTGTTAATGGTAACCATCGTAATGTTAATGATTATAATAACAATAAGACTAGCAACAATAGTCGTTGCAGCAGAGGGTGTCGAGCAGGAACACGGGGGCAGCAGGCGACCCGCAGCCACAGATCCAGACTCCACAGCTCCAGAGCCAGAAAACCTGCAGGAAGTGATAGGAGGAGAGAGGAGAGGGACGAGAAAGCACAAGACTACCAGAAAGGGGAGAAGTTGTGTTAGTAACATGCAATAATGGGATAAGGTTGCATACAGAGGGAGAGAAAGTAGAGGAGAGAGGAGCTCAGTGCATCATGGGAAATCCCCCGGCAGTCTAGGCCTATAGCAGCATAACTAAGGGATGGTTCAGGACTACCTGAGCCAGCCCTAACTATAAGCTTTATCAAAGAGGAAAGTCTTAAGCCTACTCTTAAATGTGGAGATGGTGTCTGCCTCCTGAACCCAAACTGGAACCTGGTTCCACAGGAGAGGAGCTTGATAGCTGAACGCTCTGGCTCCTAGTCTACTTTTGGAGACTCTAGGAACCACAAGTAACCCTGCATTCTGGGAGCGCAGTGCTCTGGTGGGGTAGTAAGGTACTATGAGCTCTTTAAGATAAGATGGTGCCTGACCATTAAGAGCTTTGTAGGTAAGAAGAATGATTTTAAATTCTATTCTGGATTTTACTGGAAGCCAATGCAAAGAAGCTAAAACAGGAGAAATGTGATCTCTTTTCCTGGTTCCTGTCAGAACACGTGCTGCAGCATTCTGGATCAGCTGAAGAGTCTTAATGGACTTTTTCGAGCAGCCTGATAATAAGGAATTGCAGTAATCCAGCCTAGAAGTAACAAATGCATGGACTAGTTTTTCTGCATCATTTTTAGACAGGATGTTCCTGATTTTCGCAATATTACGTAGGTGAAAAAAGGCGGTCCTTGAAATTTGCTTAATGTGGGACTTAAACGACATGTCCTGATCAAAGATAACTCCAAGATTCCTCACAGTGGTGCTGGAGGCCAAGGCGATGCCATCCAGGGAAACTATATCTTTAGATAATGCGTCACGGAGGTGCTTAGGCCCCAGAACAATAACTTCAGTTTTATCTGAGTTTAACATAAGAAAATTACAGCTCATCCAGGTTTTAACATCCTGAAGGCACATTTGAAGTTTAGCTAACTGATGAGTTTCATCTGGCTTGATCGATAGATATAACTGAGTATCATCTGCATAACAATGAAAGCTTATGGAGTGTTTCCTGATAATATTGCCTAAAGGAAGCATATATAAAGTGAAGAGGATTGGTCCAAGGACAGATCCTTGAGGAACTCCATGAGTAACTTTGGCGTGCATGGAGGACTCATCGTTAACATGTACAAACTGAAATCGATCTGATAAATAGGACTTAAACCAGCTTAGAGCGGTTCCTTTAATGCCAATGAAATATTCCAGTCTCTGCAATAGGATCTGATGGTCAATGGTATCAAATGCAGCACTAAGATCTAATAAAACCAGTACAGAGACAAGTCCTTTGTCTGATGCAATAAGGAGGTCATTAGTAATTTTCACCAGTGCTGTCTCTGTGCTATGATGAGCTCTAAATCCAACACTGAACTATCATATTAGCCCGTGACTGTAACCAACCAAGTTTGTTCAGTATGATTTCTGAGGCGTCTGTTAGACGTTTGTCTTTTCAATAGCTAGTTAGTTTATGCTAAGGCTAGCGTCTCTTCTGACAACCAGATGAGATGCAAGACAGCGTGCTGACGTCACACGTTGCAGTAAGTGCTGCCTTCACTTGAAAGTGATGCCTTCTGTGGCAGCTGTCTATTATGGTATCGAGGCAGCACCCAGAGATAGAACGTAGCTTGTCGTCATAGCAACGCCACACACAACTGCCGCGACATAATGTTCAATGCGACACACACACCAGCGATCCACACAGCTTTTAAAATATATACAGTCTACGGTTAAAACATTTCAATATTACTGAGAAGACAGATAAGCGGTATGAAAACCCTCCAGCTGTGTTTTCCTCTGTCGTTGTTGCTGCAGCGGTCTGTGTGACGGCGGGAGCAGAGGGCTCTGTGAGCGGGCGTCTGGCCGGCCTCACACCGGGCTCCTCCCACAGGTTGGCACCGGTTGGCACAGCCATCCCCCGCAGCCACTTGCGGAGCTCTTCAACTCCGAAAATATTCAAGCACATTTTTGTTCCACCATCACTTCTTGTGAAACTGTCAATATTTGAAATCTACACAGCTGATTTCTCACCTCAAAACTTCTCAGAAGTGGATTTAGTGAATTACATACGAAAACGGTAAAATATAAATTTTTCTGTTGCTGGCCTCTGTCTGGTGCACACGATGATGATGCAGTGAATAGTGACGATTCTCTCTGACCAATCAGCAGTCTGTCGTGTTTTCACGTTACATTTTAGTATCCCTCAGCTCCCTTGGAACCTCGAGGAGGTGAAAAAAAGTACCTGGAAGCAGGTACAACATTTCTACAATGGAAAACCAAACAAAGGCAAGTCGAGCCAAAGGGCCTCCGCTCAGACTAGCTTGATTTGAGGGCGTGCCTGACCCCCGCGTTTTCATTGTGACGTCACAAGTAAAGAAAGTGAAGGGCTGGACTACAAAGGAGCTGTTTTCAAGCGGTTCAGAGCAGAGCTTTCTGTGGGAGATGGGAACTCCCTTTGGGCTGAACTTTGGCTTTTTCACTTTGCAAACCTGTTACATGCACAAAAAAAGAGATAAAACTCAATAAAGGAGAGGGAAAAAGCCAATAAGCATAATACCACCTCTTTAATATCATCTAGCTTTCATGATAAAATAAATAATAATTAAATAATAGACAATAATAGACAGACAGACAAAACGACCATGTATTGTCCCCATTAGAGGAAATTTGTCTGAAATAAATTCTGAATGTACAAAACATTCATTTGTTTTCCCTACAATATCTGTTATGGGAACTACAGTATTATTAACCATTTTAGGATTATCTGTAACTTGGTCAAATAAACAGTGAAATGAAAACCAAATGAAAACCAAGATATGTTTCCTTATGTTGATCATTATGTGTAAAAAAATTATTTTTCATTTTAAAATATCTTGGTGTGTTTGGATTTCAGCTGGAATGCAGGTGAAAAAAGTCCAGAAGCTCTCGAGCTGTGCATCTCTCTACAGCTCCGTATAACGCTGTACAAGATAAGCCATGTTTACCTTTGAGTGATCCAATAAAGTCTGTAGGATTTTATTTAAAGCCCTTTCGTAACTTAACCACATATTCTGCTTCACTCGGACATTAACGTTAGGGAGAAATCGACGCCTTGGTTAAATACTGCAAAAAGTCTATGTTGAGGCATGAAAACAGACGTGTTGACGTAAGATGTGAACCCTGGTCTTCAGTGTCAAAGTGCTGTGTTTTGTTCACCCGGCCACCTCTCTAAGACTTTTGTGCAGTATCACTTCATGTATTAATTAAAAATTAAAAATAAAACAATTATGTTCCCAAGTGCATTTGAAAAAGCTTGTAAGTAGGCTAGAAATAAATTCTGGCGGAGACAGAATATTAAAATAAATTCAAATTCAGCTTATGTGGAGCCAGTCTTACATCCTCCCTGAATTAATGCAGGTTTCATTAAGTAGGGGTGGGGGTTGTGAGCAGTGGAATTCAGACATTATATTATCCAATAGTGTTTATCAAATTTCCAAAAGTGTACACAAAGAAATTAGAGAGTTTAAGACGGCATATTCCTTCCAAGGCTGATGTCCTATATGAATTCCGCAGGAAGAGGTAACAGACCATCATTTTTCCTGCTTGGGCCATCTGTCAGACCCCCAACATTGCCCACGTTACATTAAATAAATGCCTGGCTTTTCTCAGGAGTCCCCAGCAGCGTTATTAAACTGCCTACCTGTATTACGATGATAGATCTCCTCCAAACTGTGGACCCCCAGCAAGCCCAGGTTACCCATAAATGCAGAACATAAAGAGATTGCTTGTGCGGACAACCAGTATAAGCAATGAAATCAGGCTGCACACAGGTGACTGGGTCTCTATTTGGACAGAAGGCAAATAGAGGGTAAAGAATGAAAAGCAGTCAGCTGTGCAAGCTGACTGTATTCAACATCGATAGTAACATGACAACAAAAGAAAAAGATAATAATGATGTTATGTAAATTCAAAGTGTCTTGAAGTTGTAAAGGGAAAAATTTTCCATCGGAGATTTTAAATATTTTCCCCAAAAGATTGCATTTGTCTCACTAAAACTCATCATGATCAAAATAGTTAAAAGTGGTTAAAAATATTAAGCACCAACCACAGTGAGGACTGGATTACTGGGCAAAATTGGCAACTTTTAAAAGCTCCAGAATAACTGTGTGTCAAATAAATGTGTTTAAAGTTATAATCCTCAAGATCTCCCTGAAATCAAAACCATTTTTTTATAAATAATAATTCATAATATTTATGGTCAACATTTTTTCAGCATTCAATGTAATTACATTTAGTGATTACTTCTCTATATAATAGATTTTTTTGTTAGTGGTGGAGTCATCCATTCCCGTGCTGGATTCACATGAACGCAGTATCTAATCCAACGTTACCGTTTTTAATTTTTTCTAACTGATATCAGTCTGTATTACTGCTAATGTTGTTTCACTTTAAAAGCATTCAACTGGCGAAACAAGGTATGGCTTTTATTTTGAAGCAGTCACAGGAAATACAGTGTATTTGTCACAGAGGTTAGTGCTTGTTGTGATTGTTCATCAAAAAACATCTGACACAGTCAGAATGTTTTAAAAGCGGATGACTTATAAACACATAAGCCTGTTTCATCTCTGCTGAATTTCTGACAAAGTAGGTGCTCAAGGAGTGTTTGTGGACCCCAGAGAGACAATACAAGACAATACAGCAATATAACTGAGCAGCCTCTGCTATGATATCCATACTAAGAATACCAAGCTAGCTTCTTCCAAAGAATTTAGATTGTGCATTCCATACTAATTGCTTCCTCTTATAGCTTACATTGTGAAGAGTTTTGTTGAAGTGTTGCCATGGCGTTTACCATTACACTGTTCTTGCAATAAAAATCCTGCCTGGGATTCAGTCCTACATAGCGCCAGACAAAGCTTCAACAGGCTGGAGCAGCAATGATAGTGACGTCATTCACCATGATTATAAGTCAGTGTACCATCAAAATTATTTTCAAACTGTTTTCTAATTCTAAGATTAAAATGCTACATATTGTTGCTTTATGAATTATAAACTAATAAATAATATAAACTAATTCACGCAGAGGAAACCTGGGGTAGTTTTACGGCACAGACATACTGGTCTCTGGGTGTATAATGAAGCTGCCATGTTCAGTCTGCTATGTTGATAGAGGGTGGAAAGTGAGTGGGTGGGGGTTCAGTAGGGGTCCAACAGCACAGTTTTGGCCTGATAGGTTAATCTGACCATGACCACTGCAAATACATGTAATGTCCCACCATAAGATGAATAAATATTCTATCAAGGCGAAAGATCAATGTGTTAATTCATTTCTAAAGTGACAACCAAAAAAATATGCAAGAGAAACATTATACACAACTATAAAGGCTTAATCCAGAACCTTAATGCATATTGTAAAATACACATATTGCCAAGACACAAAACAAAACGCCAACCTGCTCACATGAAACAACACTCATACTGTACATATTTTAAGCTGCAACAAACCCATACTGTTGATGACTTATGCAATAGCTTGCTGACAGAAACAAGAGAACCTAAATCTGGTTTTACCTCACAGTCACATTCATGTCTGCTTGCCAATTTCCCACATGCCTTAGTGACAAGCCTGTGGATGTCGAGCGTGATAATGGATGATTCTAATGGTCAAGCCTGGACCGCACATTAGGAATCCGGTCGATTCTCCGTATTGCACACAGGAAGTGCTGCCAGCAATCAATGCTAGTCTAATGTACGAAAAGGAGTAAGTTGAATGTCAGTGTTGCTAATCAATAACTATTCATTTTCAGCAACCGCATTTCCACAAATAGGACACTTAATATTGTGTGATTGGATAATCACCATGCCCAATTAAGGATGCGTGACACTAAGCGATGGATGGTGGATGGAAAACATCTGCCACAAGGTGCTAATGGAGACACGCACCAGACTCTGATCGACAGTTGGGAGATGGATCTTGATGTCTGCAAACTGTGGGATGCCAGCTAAACCTGCAGGAGTCAGATAATCCTCCCTCTACCTCCACGGCACCAGAGATAATGGATGTCCATCCTCTACAATAATGCGCTGCTCCAAAGGGAAAAGGACAACCAATTTCCTACCACTACATATGTTTTTAACCATGAACATTTTTATGTTGTCCTATTGCTTTTTTAGATAAATAATAGATGTTGTGGTCATCTGCAAAAAACATAATTAATACATTCTTTATTTTCACTCATATAGAAATATTATATAATTCATACAGTTTCAGCACAGCTGTAGCAGACTCTGGCTACAGAGTCTGAGCTGACTTACCAAAGTAACAGAAGGTCAGTGCAGATTATCTTGTAGTGGGATCGACATCTCAATCTCATTCCCTCCAATCTGACTGAATCCAGCCCGGTGCCTGCTTATGTCAACGTATTTAATTTTTATGACTCACACACAAGTCCAGAACTGTTGGCCAGCATGGCATCCAAACATTTTCAAGTGGCCTTTTATTGTGGCCAGCCTAAGGCACACCTGTGCAATACCCATGCTGTCTGATCAGCATCTTGATATGCCACACCTATATGTGTATAATGTGAAGCCCACACTAGCCCAAAGGTAGGACCTGGCTCTTACGATACATGCAGTGAAGCCCTCACACATCATGTTTTGTCAAAAAAAGTTTCTTATCTGATAAAGTCATCCCTACGAGCCATCTTTAAAGTTTCTTCTTAAACGCAGAACAAACTTGATCAACAGCCTCTACAACAATAATGTGAACCATTCTGTGATTAAATGCACAAACCATACATAAACAGTACAGTCGCCTCACTCGAAATCTAGCACCTATTGCAGTGTTTTTCCTTACTCAGTAATTTACAAAATAATAATTTAAACTCTGCATCTTTAACTTACCAGTGTACAAGACAACTTTAACAACAGGAAAGATGCTACACCAAATGACTGACAGTTAATGATAATTTTGGTCCAGGCAGTTCTGCTGATGGATCCTACGGTCTGGTCCCTACTCACTGCTGCACAGCAACAATATTTAATATTCCACTGTCATTTCAGTGATTTCATAATTTTGGTAATCTAACTCCTGTTCGTTACCTCTCAACTTAATTGTAATAATTGGATGGTGATGAGCCTTTCGTTGACTGTGAGGCGGGAAGTACTTTGATGCAACATCCTCTTCCCTTCTGACAACAATGTTACCAATAATGTTTTTACTAATGTATTTACAGTAATTGTTTAGTATGAAAGACCCACTGTTATTGTAAATAATATATGTGTTAGCCTAGAATATAAATTCTTTATTGATTTATTGACTTTGGGATCACAGAAATTTCACATGAGATTTGACAGCAGAAGCACGTGTGTAACAAATTACATTAACGATTACTCTATTGCATTCAAGGGCCCCAGTAAAAAATCTAAGAGTTAAGTAGCCATTGTTAATGTTATTAATTACACCTGAGCCTTTTCTGAAGGTGACTTAATTTATCCAACAAAAGGGCCAGTAAGCTTAATAGGGACACTCTCTGGTTAAGGATTGCCTCTGTATGAGTCTTTTTTTGAGGATTTCAATTCGGGGATTTAAAACTGACCAACTAAAATGTGATTCAGCATAAGTAAAAGTCACTAAAATACAATATTAAAATAAATATTTCTATATACATTGAAGTTATTTTATGCATGTATTGCATTATCAAAAAATCTTTAATAAATACTTCTTCACATGTCACATGGTGAGCCAGATGATTACCAACAGCAGTATTAAATTTAAGAGGCCACCTTGTATGTTTAACCCAAGACCCTTGTTAGTCTAGAGGGAACAGCTCTAATAAATCTTCATGAAGCCAAATTCATGCAAAAATAGACCCAATCAGCAAAGGTTTGATTTAGTCTAATCAGCTATTTTAATTCAGAGCTAGCCTAAATCATATTCATTCAACTGGAGCAAAGGCTCATGTTGCTTGTCTTTGCTTTGGCTCAATCACCTGTGTAGTGCCCAAAAGCGCAAAAGATGAGATCATTCATTCTTAGTAGAGCAGTCCTTTGATATATCAGGACATTGAGAAACAGATTAGACACACTAGAAAAAGGTACAGCTAATGGTGGCATAATACTGTTTTTAATTGCCAAACCTTTTTGGAGCACTTCAACTATCAATTAAGTTTCATCTTACTTTTAATTGTGTAAAACACAAAACTTTGACACAATTTTAACTTTCTGAAGCATTGCTCACAGGATGCACAGAAATTCTTCCATTAATTTACTGGCAGAAATGTGAAATGTAATGAAACCTCCTCTTCAGTGTATAATGATCTGGGAGGCTACATCCTGGAGATACATAATAAAAGCCAATGTCATGGCTGCTTTCTACAGTATAATTCAAAAAGCAATAGGAGAGATAATATGCACTTTCAACATGAGTCTTAATTGAGAATTTAATTGCTCAAAGCCCGCCCACAACATTATCTTTGACTTTGTTTCACTTTGACTCACAAAGTGTTTCTGAACAGCAATGAAATCAGTTTCAGGCAAAATGTTGAGGTTAGTGAAGCAGTTCCACTGGATTGTGTTGCCAAAGGATACACATTTCAACACTATATATACACAGTTCTGACAGCAAATATTGTGGTGGCATATTTCTTTTTAAACTCCAAAATGTGTTTAAGTCAGAGTATGAGCCTCTTGTGTTTGATGGAACAATTACTGGTGAATAAATGTTCATCAGTCTTTGGCAGCAAACAAGCGGAGACCATTAAACAGCTTGCAAACGCTGACCCTGTTAACAGGTTTTCACTGAATATAAAAAGCACCCAGAGCATTTGTTTTATTACGGTGCTTTTTTTTCTCATATGGCTTTGCCAAAGGTGCACACATGTAGACTAATACGGCATTTTGTAATTCAGGTCTTTAGGAAAATAGAGATATGCTATTCCCGAAATGTTTTATGTCTCTCTCATTGTTAGGCATAGCCTCAACCCCTCAAAGTTAATTGAAAAGGAGTAAAGAAAACCTATTGCAGCAACCACAAAAACATTGCCCGTGTATGCCAGCTGTTCCAGTTTTGGCATGTGTGCCTCTTACTCTACAATCATTCATTCATTTGAAGCATTCAAATGAAAATATGAAATTTGGCTTGAGATGGAAAACATTTTCTCTTGCTCCAAGAAGACGCATAAAAGCGAGTTAAACTGTTTGCTTTAATAAGGCTCTTACTCTGCTGGGCTTCTCAGCTCTAGCGTCTACTGCTTCCTCTATGTGTTGTTTATGTGGTGCAGGTGAAAATATTGTGCACCATTAGGCCTGAAAACTGCAATTACTCTTCATCAAAACCGCAACTGCAAAAAAAATTACACTTCCTCTTTTTACAGTCCCATTGCTTCTCGTCAGGACAACATGAATTGACTACTATAAACAGAATATATCCCATTGCATCACTGGCCATTAAATCTCATCTGGCAAGTTATCCAAAACCTCTAGTTGCATAATGACTTAACATCTTTTACAAATTACTTTTCATACAAGCACCCAATCCCTAAGGAGGCTGTAATTTAAACTAGATCTTTTCAGAGTAGTTTTCATTATCACCTTCTGTACCACCCTCTTTTGTGCATTTTAGTAGCAAAAGATTACAAGTGTAAATGCAAACCAATTCCACAAGTTGAAGTGTCACTGAAGTTTTTATGTATGCCACATGGAATAGCAGCTTCTACCGATTTATTTATTTATGCAGCTTTGAGCAAACAGGCAAAGGTAGACTAGATGTGTGACAGGAAAGGATGTTTTTAACACTTTTACATTAACAAGTTCAAAGGAACCTTCTACTGTTTGTTCTGTATTGTCTTTGTAACAGCAAACTGGATTATAGAATTAAATAGTGCAGGGTGTTTTGCTTGAGCACGACCTCTGTGTTCACCAGCATGTTCTACAAAAGCATGACCCCTTTGATGTAATCTGGATCAAATAGAAAGTTGGTCACTTAAGTTTTGGCAGACGCCGTACTTTTTTTTTTTTTCCTCATCTTGTAATCTCTGTTGTGTTGACTAATACCATGTTTTGATTTGCCTTCCTGCACAGCAAGAATGTACAACATCTACGTATGCTCACACTGTACAAGTCAATCGACTGGTCATGACATTACTGCTCACACTAAAGGTGAACCTGCAATTGGTTTCGTCCATTGACTATTCAAACAAGAAAACTGCCTCCTCAAAACGTAGACAAGAAAGAGAAAGTCAGCGTTACTTTGTGTAATTCTACTATGAAAAATGCAGGGTCTAAAACCCATGTGTTCGCTCGACACTAAGTCAGAAGTCCTTCCCCCATTAAGGTGATGGTTAATCTGGTCTGTCTGCTACCTGTGTGCATAACTTTTACTGACTAACTCTTATTAGGAAATGCATTTTGACACTCCTGTACAATTAGTGATATGGGCTATTATTCTGTTTACAGAGAACTGGGTGAGCTTGAAGGCATCTATAAACAAGATGCATCTATATTCGAGATGTGCAAATTGTAACACAACTGTTGATGTTTAAGACACTTGGTGTGGCAGCAGGCACTAGTTTTGGAGAATTTAGTCCTAATAAATCTAAAAGAAAACATTAAGATTTATTTTTATTAAGCGACTACCAGTCAAAAGTCAATACCTTAATTAATGCACCGTTCAGTAAAGCAAATTTAAATGTATAATTACAAATATTAAGTAAAATTTGAATTCAATTGAGTTGACTGAGACTGGCTTTTTTGAGACATAAGTGTTCTGAATTGTACATCATGGGCCAGATTTACTTAAGTTTTGTGTGCGTAAAAACGTGTGCAAACTTGATATCACCAGCAAATTAACATTTAAGCTGATCTACTAACGGTGTGGGGAGAATGATGTCTTTCAAAAGTGCAAGATAGCACCTGTTGTTCATTTACTACTTTTGCCTTAATGAATATGCAATTTGAGGGGTTTCAATTTTATTGTGCAAAGTAGTGGGAGGTAACATGCAAATACATTTATTTACTACATGCAATGTGATCTACCAACTGTTCACAGTGCGCTGGTTGTAATATCAACACAACCCTTTGAGAGGGAATGGGGCGTTGGGGTTAATAGGGCCAGGGACAGGAGATCGCGTGGCAGTGATTGTTCCCTCTGGCTGGATGAAGCACGATCTGCAGGCATTTCTTCGCGTCTGGGTCATTCAAGCATACTGTAGCTGTTTCTGCTGGGGTTTCCCAAAGCAGTTTTTTTAGGTGTGCTGTCGCAAGTACTTAGTACAATCTCAGGCAGGATGGGCAGGTACATACAATTTCCACATACTTTCAACAAATCAAGGTTTTTACGCAGTGGCTGCTTTCCCTCCCGACTCTCCATGGCGGAAACCATTAAAACACGCCAAGCCCTCATTTAAAAAACTGTTTGCACCTGTTGTCATCTACAATATTTTTTAGTTAATCACCCATAACAGTTACTACAATTACACATGCAATATTTTAGAATACACACGCAATTTAGTACTCTTTATTCGGGGTGTTAGTAAATCCGGCCCCATGTGTATAAAAAGGTATTAGTTGTCTGATAAAAATAAATACATAAAAATAAATACTAGTTACATTTACCATTACTAAAAAACTAATTCCAAACACTAGACTCAAGAGACTATGTGTGTGTGGCATGTTAAGTGATTGTGATTTGAGAGATATGAGAGCATTTGAGTGCTGCACACAGTGTTGTGACATTTAATCACTCCGTCGTGGAAAATGAGTGATTGTGGGTCTTGAGGAAGAAAACCCGGTGAAAAAAATGTGACTCCCACAGGGGGATCACAAATCACTGACACATATCAGCTCTCTGTTATCTGGCTGATATGATTGTGTGGTTGCAAAACTGTTGACATTGGGACAATTTCTGTTCCAGATGGTTATCACTGTCAAATGCTCAGTCTTGTTCTCAGTCTCTGCAGCTCAAAAAGCTGCATTTTCTTCATTCAGATAGTATTTGTATTGTTTTTGAGATGTATAGTTTGGAGAAAGAGATTTTGCACAAATATTGGAGGAGCCATTCTTTGCCAAAGGGGCAACAATCCCTCTGCATTATTATTTACACTTGCTTATATAAAAAGCTATCTTCTCTAAATTTGAAATGCATGCAGTTGAAAACTCAACACATGAGAGCATGTAGATGGGGTCAAAAGGTCAGTATTGTTTGAATGATTACAAGAATAAAAAGGACATCTGGTGCCAAGTCTAGTAGCTGTCTCCGCCTCCTGAGATCTTTGTGCACCACACAGAGTTTAAAGCGATTGAAATCGTAAAGAGCAAAAGGCTGCCAGTAGTAATTTTGTGGGTGAAAACATCTCATCAGAGAGACAGAGGTCAAAAGAAACAGGCAAGAGTCATTCAAGCTAACAGGAAGGACACAAGTACGTGATTAAAAGCGCAGCAAAACAGCGAGGTGTAAGAGGACATTTTAGTGCCACATCTTGTTGAACCTTGAAAATGTGTAGGTTGCAGTACCAAAAGACCCTACACGGTTCCATTGCTTTCATCTAATGAGAAGGAAATGAGGCTTCAGAGGACAAGCTATGTTCACCAAAGCTACATAATTGAACATGTTCAAAACCTTTGATTTCTTAACATGTTGCTGTAGGGTGAATATTTTTGTTGTAAATAGTATCCTGGATCCATCCAGTCTGTGTCAAAGGAACAAACGAGTGATGGTGGTGTAGTTCTCTAAGTAGTATTTCTTGGCACACATTGGGGCCCCTCATTGCCAACTGAGCATCATTTAAATACCACACCATTCTCAGCTGCTGACCAGGAGCATCCCTTCATGGGCACAGTCTAGCCTTTTTCAAAAGGATTCTTCCAGCAAGATAATGGACCATGTTACAAAGCACTCATTATCTCTAGAAGCTTCCAAGAAAATTGCAATGACTTCAGTCTTCTCCACCAGCCTTCACAGTCACCAGAGTTCAATTCAACAGAGCACCTTTGAGACGAGCTGCAATGGGAGGTTTGCAGCATGAAAGCATTGCCTGAACCAACATTCCTAGCAAACAACTTAAAAGCCAGTAGAATAAGAAGGTAGAATAAGGTGGTGTGAAGCTCTTACACATTCTTAATGCTCTCTGTTCTCTTATGTTAAATCTTGAAAATTAAATGACATTTCCATCTATACAATATTTGACTGTATTCATTCGTTTTGTCTGACTAAAAGTCCAAACCCATTAATAATTTTAAACACTTTTTTAAAACTAAAAATGTTTAACTAACATATTACAAAAGAGAAAGGAGTCCATTTTTAACAAATGTGATTTAAAAAGGTACAATGTGTTAGATATGGCCAGAAGCTCTCTTAGCTTTTTTTGTCCTATAAAGAAACAGATTAAACTCAAAAAATGAGTGTAATGAAAGGAAATATACTTACAGATATTTTCCTCATCAAACAAAAAAAAACTACTGTACTACTACATTACTGTATTCCTTGTCATCAAACTGGCCCCTGTCTGTGTTCGGCCCCAGCCGTGATCACTAGGAGGCTGCTGAGCCTGGTTATAATTGCCAGCTCACCTGGCTCCGATTCTGGTGCCCATTCTGGATTCAGACAGCTAATAGGACCGCTAAGTTAGCGACACGGTCAACTGAACTAACTAGCTAACAGCAGTATTGACCTGATATGCTGCCCCCTATTTTTTTGGAGTTTGAATTCAACAGGTGGAGAGTAGTCTCAATTCTGACACCTTGTACCTTTAATGCAGACTGCATATGCAGAAGCTGTGGGACACAGTATCTTTCAAAGAAAAAGTATTATTTACATTTTAAGATTTTTTATTTTGGGATATTTTTGTTTTACTCAGAATATGTTAGCCTATATTTCATCATCAGCAAACAGGCCATTAGTTTAAAAGGTGAAATAGAAGCAACAACTAATACTTGAAACATTTGACCAATATGTTGTTTATGGTCTCTATTGCTCAAAGAACAGATCACCTATTTGGAATCGACGACAATGGAGACTTTTACAAAGCATCCTGCACGCCATGGAACACACTGATTCAGACCTGGAACATGGCAATCAAAAGCAGATTATTTAAGCTGTACGATTCTCTATGTATTTATTTGAAGACAAACATGGGTCGATTGAGAAACCATGATTTTATTGATAATGTAACTGCTGCTTTGCAGTAAATCACAACCACTATTTAACCTCAAAATGTAACATCATCAAACCGGTCCTCTTCATTCGTGACCATGACAAACATCAAGCTGCTGCAGCAATGTTTCCTGCCTGTGTCTCAGCCCTTTCCTTTATTTCTCATCCATTATCACTGAAGGTCAACACAGAACATCAGTCTGAGTAGATTCAGACACCTTGTTCCTGTTGGGCAACTCAGATTTTCACCGGTTCACCTGACATGTTTCTCTCAGCGAGTGTTTATGTGAGAGTATGTGCCCATGCATGCTTGTGTATAGATGTGGTTGTAGGTGTGCATACTATTGAGAAAGAGTGTGAGATGAGGGCTTTTGCAGCAGACATACAGTAGATTTTTTCTGCCTGGCAGGGCAGGCAGGCAGAGAGGAGGGATGATGGGAGAGCAGCGTGAGTATGCCAGGGCTGCTGATGCACATCTAAGGATGACCTTGGAGGTCTGAGAATGAAGGCTGAGTGAAATTTTCAGAGGAGATGAAGAGGGAGGACACAAAACCTGCCTGTCATATGTCACTCTACTGACAAGTGGGGTGTGTCATGCAAAGTCCACTTTCATGTCGCCACAAGCTGCAGTATACAATTCTGTAAGAAAAAAGGGCTGATTTCAGTGGTAATCAATTGCAAATTCTTTTTTTCAAGAGAAAAACTACATTTTTTGACCTTGTTGAATGTTTTTGTCACAAGGGAAAAGGCTTTCTACCCACTTTCAAACATAAAATGGTGCTGCGTGGTAGGCAACAGAATTGAATATCACTGAGGCTACGCCACAATTTTTTTTGAAGCCAAGCTAATTGTATGGCTTAGTCGATGGCAATTTCGGCTGGCTGTATCGTAGGGGTTTGCGACATTGACAAAAAAAAAATAATACCTAGATATTTTCTGGAATTTTGTTGATAACGACAATTAGACAATATTTGGCATCCTTCACAAATGTGTTTGTAAAAGTCATGTGTGAGCGTAGTGTGTGTGTGAACGGGTGTGCCGATGAATGGCAGCAGAGCAGAGAGCGACGGGATCAGCAATAAGCCCTTAGTTTTGCAGTAATCTTCACTGTAAGTTACAGTGGCCAGAGAAGACTGTAGGGCTGACCCCGAATAGTCGAAGATTCAATGCTTCAATGGGTGGAGCCTGATTCAACTGTCAATCTCACAGTTCTTTTTTAAATAGCCGGCTACTTGAAATAGACCCGTGAGGAACCGCAACGTGCATGCAGTTGTCGGCAGCACACCAAAACACACAGGATTCGACTATCAGTCAACTATAGGCAGGACTTGACGATTCTGATTTGACTCTGTAAATCCTTCGTCGGGGACAGCCCTAAAAGACTGTAGCTTCTCAAGACTACAGCGGAGCTCCCATGTGTTGCTTGCCAACTACTGAAGAAAGAGTAAAGGGGGTTAGCGCCGAAGTCAGCATCATCTTCCTGACTACGGTCTTAAGCCTAACAGAAATGGTTAACAATAGGATTAATCATTGCTTACTAATGATATTAAGGGACATGGGGCCAACAGGTCATTTTTATGTATTTGAAACTGAAGCATTCAAGTAAAAACAACATAAAAACACTTAAATAACCAGCACAAGTATTACTGACATCAAAAAGCATAAGTAAACCATTTCATCTGTTGCTATTTTAGCCCTGAGTTCTGTTGTAGCTTTGGCTTTAATTCTGTCATCATTTTCAAAGCCAAACCACCTCCAAGCGAGTGAGGCTGATCCATGTCTAGCAATTCAATCTAACAATGTAGATTGCAAAGCTGGTGGTGTCATAAATCGTTCGTCAGCTATTGATTGTTCAACTCTATCACACGTGTACTGCATGCATGACGCAGTGACTGCGTGCGGACAAGGTGTTTGATGGTTTTTTGCTGTCAGTCAATGACGTAGCCTACTCGATAATGTCTGCTCACACATAGTTAAAACAACAATTGAAATATTATCGTAGACGATACAACGCACCCCTACCGGTCAGTCCACTACTTTGGTTCAGACTGTAGTATCTCAAATAAGTATTGGTTGGATTGCTATGGAATTTTTATTCATGGTTCCCAGAGGATGAATCCTAATGATTTCCCCTTAACATTTCCTTTAGCGTCACCATGAGGTTGACATTTTTCATGTTTTTAGTGAAATGTCTCCAAAGCTACTTGAAAGGTTTGCCATGTAATGTGATAAGACATATTCACCCAGGAATGATTTGATGATCCTGACTTGTCATCTAGCTCCACCGTTAATAACCAAATACTTGTAAATGTAAAATACAAAATTAATGACATTTCCATCAGCTTCGGCCGATTCTTTGTGCTTAGTGCTAATTAGCAAATGTGAGCATGCTAACACCCAAAACTAAGATGTCGAAGATTGTAAACAGTAAACCTGCTAAACATCAGCATGTTAACAATGTCTTTGTGCGCATGTTAGCATTTAGCTCAAAGCAATACTGTGCCTAAGTACAACCTCACACAGCCACTAGCATGGCTGTAGACTCTTATAGTTTTGTTGTTACTTTAAAGGTTAATATTCTTCCTTGTACACCTGGGACAAATCAATGACAAATTAAGAACATCTATTATTACCTAATGAAAAATCTACATATGGAATGGTGCCCATTATGTAAAAAATTAGAATCCAGTCAGCGGGGGAAGTAATATGCACAACAGTCAACATCAGAGTAAAGGGTTAGTGTTACCTCATAGTGATATATCATTTTTTGAGTAAATCATTATAGGAAAGCTATTGTACCATTTTCACATTTAAGCTTGAAACAGATAAATTGTTGCCAGTCAATAGCCTTGAAAGCATCTACGTGGCAACGCACAGACAACAAGTAAGAGACTAGGAGTAGACAGGTTGGAAGAGGGTCAGTGTGGATTAGTTGCTGGGCCATTAGAGAATTAGTCGAAACATTCAGCATCTGTGCTTATTGATAGAGCAGACTTTTGGTAGATGGACTGTGATTCTGACACAAAGCTTATTATTAAAACAGTTCACACGATGATGTGTGCTTGCCCTTTTCATGGTTCATTAACACAATGAGAAGTCCTTCCACATTCAAACCGCAGCTCATTAAGCCAGCCATTAAATCATGCATGGTGTGAGAAAATAATTTAAAAACAGGAATGTGCCATTGAAGATAATGACAACTTACTGTGGTTAAAAAGCTTTGTTTAAAAAAATCCACAAACACCTGGAAGGGAAATGATAAAGAAAATGCAAGGTTTCTATTATCTTACAATAAAAATGTCATTATGTTTACTGTGGCAAATCAAAAAGCAATTGCATTTTATTTTCATCATAGCATGGTTGAGCACGCAATGACGTTCAAAGCACATACAGAAGGTGTGTATTTCATCTGAAACAGAATCCAATCTGAGCTGTGACCGTATCTTAATACACAGCAGATATTAATCTGCATGCTTTCATCTGTCTGCTTTGCAGCTTACTTATGTGAAAGGGTACAAATTTTCTTACTCGTAAACAGGCAGCGACAAAATCTTTTTTTGTGTGTGTACTTGAACAAGGACGTAACACAAAGAGAAAAAGCCCCGGAGTATTTGGAAATCAGAAGGCAACCTGCTCATACAGTATGTCTATGATCTAACTTTGATGTTATTGCTGAGTGACATATGTCCCTATTATTTTTTGAAAAGGTGTAATATAGACCATATATATGTCCATGGATCATATGACCTTTGATACATGACAGAAACCTGCATTAAGGTAATATATTTATCGTTACTTGACTGTAACAAATAAAGTATTTTAAATGTTAAACCACATCAAGGTGCACAGCTTCACGGACAGTATTTTTGTTATGCTTACATTACCTCACCAAATTTTAGTCTTATAAAAACAACTACGTCACTCACATCTATCATTTCCAATAGTTGAAAGCAGGCTGAGTTGAGAAGGCTGCATGATTATCCATATGAGTTAGATAAGCCCACAGCAAACGGGGGAGGCATTCATGATGAGTCACAAGAGACTGATTACATAAACTAATCCCACAGTGAAGCTAAAACCTCGACAATCTTTGGAAGAGTAGGAGGCAGTGGGGTTAATATGTTTTTCAAGGTAGTTTAGTAATCTAGGGCATGTCAAGGTAAACTAAATTCAACTGAGAAAGCATCAATAACATAGCACACAACATGTAACATGGCTCATTCTCAGATCTACTGATTGATCTGAGGAACAGATTAAGCCTAATATTGAACAAGAGATTAATTTAATTGTTCTGATAATACTGCCAATTTGAGAGTATATTAGCGGACTTATGTTAGTGGTTGAGGCCTGTAGGGTTGACACTATACTGTTTGTCTTAAGACATTTCTACCAGCACTTTCTACTACCTAGACTGCAGGTCTTAGTGCAGCCTATGTTGGATCTGTTTCAGAGCTCACCACCACTAGTCAAACAGCAGAAGTTACACAGCCAGTAGTGTTAGGAGAAATTATGCATATGTTTGGCAAATAAATTTTCAACTGTGAGGTCAAGAATACTTCTTTTTCTTCCTCAGGTTTTTCAGCTAGAGATAAATCCACTGGATACAGAGGTTTTATTTCTGCCGTCAGACTTTTGAGAATCCAAGCTGTTGTGATATAAAAATGAACGATACATCAATGTATCACAACATTTGAGCACATATAAGCATTAAGGATCGACGCATTAAAAAGAAAGGAAGTGGTAGTATATTTCAGAAATAATAGACCACCCATTTAAATTAGGCCAACCATTTTGCATTAAGCCTATAGGGTGTTTCCAACGCAGGAAGTTTCCCAAGGGACCAAGACCCTTTTGAGGAATTGATCAGGAACTAAACGTGTTTCAACCAGAAGAACCAATGACTAAATTTAGTTCCTGAGGTCCCTGCTCAGTGGCAGGACTTTCTGATGGTTCAGAAATGGTCGGGCAGAGTTTGCAGGGCTGATTATACATAAGGTCACACTAATGAATGCCACCCCCACCATGATAATGGGCAATATATCAGTCACCTTTTTACCTGCAGTTGTAAAAATGTAATCAAAATACTCTGAGGTGGACCAACTTTTCAAAAAATGCTGAATTAAGACTTTAAATCATTTACTCCAGAAGCTCTGGACCCCTCTAATGGCAGATGGTGTCTTTCTAGCAATCTCTGGCAACCACCTCATCTGTCTGCCGATGACAGGAGCCACTTTACTAATGCACTCCTCAATGCTTCGTGTTTCATACAGTGTCCTTGACGCTCACCTCAACTGTCTCCAGCTACATTAGACTTGGGTGGATTCTTCTGTAGAATGTGAGGATTTTACTTTTTATTGATATCAAAACCTTTAGTTAAATTTTTTTTGTGTTTGAACATCTGACCATCAGTAGGGCATACTGCATGCATTGAGGCGATACTTAGGTACCCTGGATGTTGCCACCTTTTCTTGGTGTTCTTGATTTCTAAAGTTGTCCTTTCTCCAGTCTGTCATGTGGCTTTTTGATAGTTTGACCCCTTCAGTTCGAATTATTCTTCCTCCATTTGCATCCACTCCACTTCAAATCAGGGCTCGACGGGGACAAAAAAATAAAATCGGCCCTGGCAATTTTGGCCCAGGCGGTCCAACAAAATCGGTCGGACACCCATCACCAATACACCATCCTTCCATTTAAGGGCTCAGATTAGGGGTGTGATGAAACACTCCCATGAGAAGTAACATTGCACAAGGTTGGGGCCATCACAAAAAGTCAAGAATATATTTTAATGGGCCTACTATTTAAAAAAAACAAAAAACTTGTTGATAGGGGAGTCTGTGGGTCCTCACCCAGAAGAGTTTGAGCATTAAACACTTAATTTCGTGCATTCTGGGCACATTTTCTGGAGACATTTTCTGCACCAGGGAAGCACAAAATTCAGGTGGCAGGTGACAATTCAGAATATAAAAATATAATAGAATATAATGCAGTAATCACTAGCTTATTATTGTTTTAAGTTACTTTTTTTGGACAACACAGTTTCTTCTATATTTACATTGCATTGCATGCTTATTGTGCAAATAAACCTTTTCATAGCATTTTTATTTGTTATTTAACATTTCTTGGTGCAGGCTATTTTTCAGAACATTTTTAACAAATGCTTTCAAAAAGTGGTGGGTACATACACCGGCCCCAAAGGTGCGTCGGCCCACTGGGCATTTGTCAGGTATGCCAGATTACCAGTCCAGCCCTGCTCCAAATGGCTTCCCAGTCATTATTGTAGATCCTCTTGTCATTCAGCTTGATGGCTTGCACATCGATGAGGTGACTCATGGTAGCCCCTATCACGAACCTGTATCCACTCGTCATGGTGATCTAACTGAAAGGGTTAAAGCCTATGCAGAACAGCAGCAGGGATGATGCAATAGGTTGATAGGGATCGGCAAATAATAGTCACTTGTCTGATCAACTTTGAAGGCAGCTTTTTGTGGTTTTCTCCACAAGCCCACTGAGTTTGTGATGTTTCTCTTATTGTTTTGTTGACCTTGTATACTGCAAGACGTTTAAAGGATCCATAAGCTTTATGGTTGTTCATTCAGGCAACAGCCGAGCAATATGGCTATCAACATATCAACATTTTTTGGAGGATGTATTTTGTAGTGATGTTGACCTGTTATTTAGGCTACAATCATTGCTGTAAATGTGGTGGACAAAATAATATCAACACATGTCAGTATAAACGCAATACAGTTCAACAGCACCACAAACTGCAGCCTCTAAAATGGCCATAAAGTTGAATCAACAACTCTCTAAAAACAAAAACTGAACACTACAACCTTTATGAAGGGAGGATTTATTGCAGGACTGCTGCATTAAACTGCAGTAGTTTTAGCTGGTTGTACCTAAACTGGCAACTGGTAATGTATATACATCTCAATATGTCAAATATATGCAAAACGTCTATAACTGATGTTTTAGAGTTTTAAAGAGGGCGTGTTATGCTTTTTGGCTTTTCACCTCTTCTTTATGGAGTTATATACCTTTTTGTGCATGTAATTAAAATACCCGACAGTACTGTATGTAAAGTACTTAAAATTAGCTTCACCTCAACAGACTACAACAGCAAAATGCTACTTGCACATTAATGCATCAGTTATAATAATCCAGCAACATAATACATAACACTACAACACTCACTCCTTTTTCTGCATTATGAATACTTTTGATACTTGAAGTACATTTTGCGTATAATACTTACATACACTTAAGTTAGATTTTCAGTGCAGGGCTTCTACTTCTTATGGAGTATTGCTACTTTCACTTAAATAAGGATCTGAATACTTCTTCCACCACTGCATAGTCCAGACTGTGCTTGTGTTTCATCTTTGTACAGTAACAGCTCTGTCTTCCAGTACCTGGTGCTTTGGCCCTCTGCTGTTGTTTCTAATCCCCTGCTGAGCTTGAGAAACACATGTCCCTTCAGCTTCAAGGATTTGATGTCTGACAGGAGTTTCCATGTTGGACGGTAGTTGGATGTCGCTATTCCCTTGTGGTTATCTTTCATGATTAATATTGTCCTGCCTTGTGATAGAGAGTCAGCATACAAGTCTGCTGTCAGCTCATTTTCACTGTTACTTTCTTCAACCAGTAGGTGTGGATTGTTTCAGGACACATTTGTTTTTATAATGGTGAATGGTTCCCGCTCAGGATGACTGTAGTGGTCTGGTTTTGGGTCAATTAGCAACTAAGCATTGGTGTTACTTACTTAATCTTTCACCCAAAGGTGTATTTTACACAAGTCTACGGTTCCAAACCCATATGTAAACCAAAGTCGCATATCAACATTAGCTTCTAAAGCTTTAACTACACAATATTCCACAACAGCTACAGCAGCTCCTTAATATGAATGAGAATGACATTCAACAAAACCTGAAGTGCACCCACCCAGCTAGAATACAAACAAACAGCAGTTTCATTCTCCTGTGTTACATCATTGCTACTGTGGCTTCAAGTCATCATTTTGGCTTTTTACCAATTTTCACTGAAAATAATAACTGTTTTTGGTAAACTATGAACAACTCTACTGAACAACCCCAACACCAAGTGAGGAGAAAATTTCATTTTCTTACATAGTTTTTTTTCCCAAAACTTAAAAATACGATCGTCGACGAAGTATAAATGTAAGAGTCATTTAGCTATAACAATATACCTAACTTTACCTATTGAGTTAGAGCCCCCTATTTTACTATTTGTGCAGTGTATTACGTTGTTAAATACTCAGCATTTGACTAGCAACAGACATACAAGATTTGAACATAAGACTGCACTATTCAGAAAGAGATAATGGTATTTTTCTGAGGCATAAAAGTCTATGATGAATCACTTAGTATTAATTAGCTCAGTGGGTTAATTTAATAGAGTGATAAACAGACAACTTAGTCCACCCAGTAAGGCTCACTGGTCAAAAGCTTATAAGGCACACTGCTGTAAATGA
Source organism: Micropterus salmoides (assembly GCF_014851395.1). Classification (NCBI taxonomy): domain Eukaryota; kingdom Metazoa; phylum Chordata; class Actinopteri; order Centrarchiformes; family Centrarchidae; genus Micropterus; species Micropterus salmoides. The sequence continues at coordinate 15,676,206 of NW_024044348.1, read as the reverse complement.
CTTCGATCCCATTATTATTGGCACAGAGGAGGGCAGGAGACACAGCAGGTGACCTAATTTGATCTCACACTGTAATGAGGATAAAGATCTTTCTAATAGGCACAGCAAAGTATCACAGGGCCTGTTAGGAAAACTCCGAACAGCTCCCAGTGATATGCCTATTATATGACCAGCAAAGTGACCATGATGTAATTCCCTATCTCTCAGATCTTTCATTTACAGATGGAACACATACAACACCGTAAATTATGACAGAAAATTGGTTTTACAAAATGTGTGCCGTTGAACGTCATCATGCCCATTATCACTTGACATTAGATAGTGGTTCTACATGCAACAGCTAGATTCAGTCATTTACCAACAGCCTGCGTGGTAGAAGCTCAGATAGCATCAAATACTCTCCTGCTGGGATACTACTAATTAATAAGAGTCATGGTAAGGGAGCCTCTCCCCTTCCCCTCATTGTGCTTACTTGCTAGAAATCGATTTGTGTCTCTCCTGCTGCCACTGTGTCTGACAGATGTCTTTTTGCAGTACAATGCCCACGCTGCAAGCAGTCACAGTGTCTGCAGTTAAACTATGCCAGGCCAGATATGATGCACAGAGCTGCCTGTTGGGTTGGAGCATGAAAAAACCTCTTCAGCCTAGTTCACACTACACGATTTTTTGCCCAATTTGCCAGTCGGAGAGCTCGGCGACCGTCAGGCTGTGATCAGGGGTAAATCAGCAATCGATCTGCGGTCGCCAGTGGTTATGTGTGAACTACTCAACGACGTGTCAAAACGGTTCCCTGACACATCGCAGAAGACACCCAGATATCTAGCATGCCAAATATCTGGTGAAGTCGGCAGAGCAGGCAGCTACTTTTTCACTGCAAAACACTTTTTACTCACCTCCAGCTCTCTCTGTGGCTCAGACAATCCCTGCTACCTGGGTGTGCTAATCCATTCTTTCACCCATATTTTTTGTCTTTATAATTGCTATCTTTATAATAACAAACAACAGCTGTTTCGTGTGTAGTGTCCCGTCATTTCCCATTTCCCATTTCACGTGTGTTTTCTTGACAAAACGTGGTTTGGAGACCATCGTCGGGTGACAGAGTTGTTGTCAGCTCGTGTAGTGTGAGACCCCCTGTCACCGATCAGTCACGTAGTGTAAACGCCACAACGACTACAAGATCCCGTCACAAGACGGCAAGTTGTGTAGTGTGAACAGCACGGCCATAGGCCAACGCTGAAAGTTGTGTAATCTGCACAAGCCTTTAGTTGTTCTCCATTGAAAGCATTGTTGACTGAATCCAAGGTTTAGTATATGATAAAGGGCAGTTGAGGAAAATCTGTGTTTTTCCGTTTCTAGTATTTACATGTTGTAAATCAGCTAGGAAGAGTACGTAACTTTCTTTTTTTAGCCATGCTAATGGCACTGCTCTAGGGATGACAATCATTTGGTCCAAACAGAAATATCTCAAACTACTGGACCTACAGGAAGGGTGAATCCTAATTTCTGAACGGTTCCCAGAAGGAAATTTGAGTACATAAGTACATAAAATGAGTTTAAACCTTTTACATTTGCACACAGCACACACAGCCACAGTCTGGACCAATACAGCTCCACAGAACGTTTCTTAATGAGTATTCCAATTATGTCTATAATAATTAGGAATTACAATCCTGGTTATGATGCTTTACATGCACTGTAATACGCTCCAGTACACAACACTCTGATCATTCAATAGTTTTGACACTGAGGTGCTAGTTCTCATCTTAAATGTTTTTATTTAATTAAGGAGGAAAAATGGGATGTGTGTGTTTGTTGAACTAAGAATTGCAAAAATAGGGCCTGATGTGGAAAGAAAATACATTAAATCCTGGATACTTGCTCTCTCTGGCAGTGGTGGAACGGAGATAAGCAGATTTTCTCAACTACTGTACTTTTACAGGTAGGTAGGTACAATTTTGAGGTACATGTACAGTATTATGTATTTAACTTTTATGCTGTTTTATACATCTACTCCACTACATCTTCAGAGGGAAATATTGTACTTTTTACTCCACTACAGCTGTAGTTACTACTTACTTTACAGATTAAGATTTTACAAAAAATGATCATTGTATGAAATGTGATATTGTGCTGCTAACGTCCTCTAGCATCAGTAATGATATTCTAATAATATGATTTGAATATAGTGTGTGTATATATATATATATATAGACATATAGACACACACACACACACACACACACACACAGCAATTATTATTTTTTACTTCACTTAAGTGAAATTTTGAATGTCTTGTATATAACACATAAAACACAACAATATGTAACAGTATTTCTACAGAGCAGTATTGCTACTTCTACTGAAGTAAAGGATAGTACTTCCTCCACCACTGATCTCTGGTATGTCTTGAATTACTGACTTTTCTTTGGTCTGCATTACCTGAAAGCAGTCAGTGTCCATGTTAAACAAGGTGAAGGCGAATCTGTCTTTTATCTGTTTTTACTGTGTGCTTATCTGGGTGTACACAACAAATAAGCTTAATAGTATTTTTACAAAGACAGCAACTCGGTCAGGTAGATCAGCAATCTAGAGTGCAATGCAATATTTCTAAAGGATGAACTGCTCACATTGTTGCTTCTTGTCACACACATAACATTCTCACACAGTAATTCTGCCTAATGAGGATTATCCCTTAAATCAGGCTTGCTTTGTCAGTATTGAGTTTATCCCATTTTATTTCCTTATCATCCTGATCTATCGTCAGCATGTTCTACTGATAAACATCAAAGACATAAAGGAGAAGGATTATGGATAATTGCAGAGAAATAAATCAAATTAAATTATACATGGTGTTTAAGTTCTGCATCTGGCACTGAGATGGCAACATGACTGTACTCAGTTTAGTTTGACAGACTGGCATGCTTGTCATAAAATGGCAATATATCACACATTCTAGTAACTTCTATATAGTCAAAAATCTCAGACTTTACTGTATAAACACTGCAATAAATATCAGAACACCAACCAACACATCACATATTTCTCTCATTTCATTTTTCATCACATCTCTCTCACTCTCCCTGTGATTTTATTCATGTGTGAAAAATTCCACAATGATAGTTGGTGAGATGTTATTAGTACTTTTTTATCTCAGCTTCATGGATTCATCTACATGGTTCTTTTTTGAAGTTTTGCAAACAGACTGAAATAAAAGCTTGTACTTGTTCATTAACAGTATATCACCACCACAGTGATTCAGCCTCATGATAGCAAATTTATCAACTCTGTTGCTTCAGTAAGATGTATTAACTCTCAAATGTATTTCTAGCAACACATAAAACTAAATGAATTACATTTTCTATCCATGGAGAGCAACGTTAATGTATTGACTGTCAAGGCATTTGGCAACAGCTCAGCACAGCTGATGCAGATTTGTACAACTTGCTTGTCTGATCTAAACAAGTGTGATGATCACAGTGTATCCCAGACACAGCAACCCCTCTCCCTGCACTATGAGCTGTGTGCTGTAGCAAATCAATTTATGTGCTATTTGGCATATGATACCATCAGGCAACTTCTGGTGACTTCAGTGACTTCAACGCTTTAATTAAAAGAGAGTTGGCAGCCTCTTCCTTGTGGAATTATTGCAAGTTTTGTTGCATCGTCTTGATCAATGCAACCAATCTCAGCCATAATTGAAAGAACTTACAATTTTGCAAACTGCCAACACAGAAGCTGATCATTGTACTTTCTGTTTCTGTTCTATTTCATACTGAACCAAAGACCAGAAGTTGACAGTGTTAAGGTTGCCATTCTCAAGAGTCTTATCTAACATGAGCTTGTCAGAGGGGGAGTACAGAGACATGGACTAATGCAGTCCTCCAAATAATGACAAAATATGTTGTTTGTCCGTGTTCTCTAGAACAATGCATAGAGACTATTTCTGATCTGACAGCCCTATAGGCAGGATGACGTGACCTTCCAAAACTGATACAAATTACTGTTAATACATTTTTTTTATCTGTTTTATGATGGTTATGGTTTGATTAGGGTTAGGCACAAACACAACTTGATTAGGTTTAGGGAAATGTGTTCGGGGTTGAAATGTTACAACAATAACCAGACTGTTTGGATTGGTCAACACCAGAGCTGTGTGCTCAGCCCCCTCCTGTTCATGCTTTACACCTACAACTGCGAACGACACCACCATCATCAGATGGATTTCAAACAACAATGAGCAGGGATGTACTGGGACTAAAATTCAGAACGAGACATTATGACAGAGAGGCCTTTTATGTGAGCGCCCTTGGGGCGCAAGCAAAAAGATTATTTGCAGTTATTTGAATAATTTATTATAATAAAACAGTGTTTTGTGGTATAAAGAGAATCAGATTTCATCAGACCTTCAAAAAACTTTAGGATGACACCTGCCTCCTCAATTTGTATAAGCAAGTCACAACTGCACTGAGCAAGACCACGTCAGGCAAGCCTAAGCTGGAACACTTAAGTCACAGCACATACTGCTAACTACCAACATGTCATGTGTACAGTCAGTCAGAGTGCTGAAATAGTTACAGAAGCTCACACATACACATTCACATACTCAATATATAAAAAATAGAATCAAAAAGTACAATGCAGTCTCATAAAATAGAGCAGTGAGTATGTGTGCATAAAAATCAAAGCCCTTGCCTTCAACTCTCCCTGCTCAGCTTCCCCTGTGCTGGACCCTGCCTCTGCTTGTACTGATTATACAGCTACATATGCATGAGAAGAACATCAGTAATAAATATGATTAACAATGATCCATTTTCTAATTCTATCTATGCATAATATCATGCATAACTAGCCCTGAACACTGCCCCTGTACCGGTTACTGTTCCACCACTACCATCTCCCTTCTTTTCGACATATTTAACGCTTATGTTGCAATTGTTACACAAACCTGATGGAAAGTAAACTGCTCTGATCAGCGCCTGTGAGCCCATCAGATTTCAGCAAAACAAAATCAGTCTAAGATGGGAGGGGCCGCTCGCATACCCTCAAAATATTGAAAGTATTAGTTTGGCCCAGTCTGACACACACACACAGCAGCTGACCGACCTGGAATGGAATGGACCTGCCATTAATGAGTCTTCCTGAAAGCCCCGATAGCCAGTCTGCCCCTAACGATGAAACTTCATATCAGGAACAACCTACTGCTCAGCGTCAGCAAAACCAAGCAGCTGATCCCTGATTTTAGGAATAAGGAGGAAAAGACATGTCTCATGTCTCTAGCGGTGGAGCTGAGGTGGACCAGGTGAACAAATTTAGGTTCCTGGGAATCAGCATTACAGAAAATGCTTGTAAAGAAACCTCAGAAACAATTGTAGCAGCCTGAGCAGAGCCCAAAGAATACTAAAGGACAGCATCCACCCCAGCCACAGTCTGTTCAACCCGCTGCCGTCTGGTAAGATACAGAAGCATCCGCTGTCACACCACCAGACTTCAGAGCAGCGTCTTCCCTTAGGTACTGAGACTTCTAAATTCATCCTCAGCAGTCCACCATGAAATTTTTTTTTTTATTTTCTGTCTGCATCTATTTGTTGCCCCACGACCCGATTCTGGATAAGCGGATGAAGATGGATGGATGGATGGATGGATCTATTTGTTGTACTAAATAAACTGAAATAAACGCAGAGCTCAGTGCACGGTTGTTGAAATGAGAAAAAGTAGAGTGAGCTAACCATCACCGCGAGGGGAGTAACAGTACATGATCTTGTTTAATGGGGATAACAGTGCACATTTTGTGCCACAAATAGTGGCTAGAAGCTAGAAAGAGAAGTTCACAGCTGGCCAGCCACTGTGTGAACTGAGTGTGAATATCTGATGTCGATTTTGGAAAGTTACAGAAATTGTCGGCGACAGCCCCCCAATCCGACATCAAAAAGGTGTGGGGGGAGCGGGTTTCCTAAGCTATTCAATCATCCAACAAGCATTTCTGAAGAGACATACTTATTGTCCCCTTAGGGCGAAATTATTATCACTCCACACAATTATTGTAGAAAGTGAGCCTTTATATACCCTCTGACAATTCCGTTTGCAAACCACATTAGCAGACTTGGTTATGTGTGAATGGTAATGACTAAGTGTTGGATTGGTACAATGAGGGTTTAACACGTGTTTATTAACCAGTGCCATACTCAAGTTAGCGTCTGAAAGTCTACATTGGTTACAAACAATGATGATGGAGAATGATTCAGACGACAGTGGGTTGCTTGTTTATCTGTGGCTTTTATTCACTCCTACAGTTTGAAGAGGTGTTTTGAATTAAACCTCCAATATTATACCTTCTATTTAAAAAGTGCCTGCAGATAAACACCAATATTACCCAATTTTATCTTCAAGGAAAAGATTAGAAGGACTGATTTAATTTGTTTTATAAAGGTAAGCTCCAATTAAGACTCAAGCCCAAGAGCAGTTTTCCTTTTTTTCTGTATCTAAACTATAATAGATAAGTACTTTGCTGTACTTTGAATCAGCTTTATACTAAGTAACACTCTTTTCCAGTAAGAAAGAGAAATAAAACATTATGTTTTAGTGCTGCTGTATCCTTGGCTTGCATCTATCCATCCATCATCAACCGCTTATCCTGCATACAGGGTCGCGGGGGGGCTGACATCGAGCGCAAGGCGGGGTAACTGGGGTTTGAACCCACAACCTTCTTTCTGTGAGGAGACGGTGCTAATCACTGAACCACCGCACCGCCCCCCAACCATCCATCCATTGTCAACCTCTTATCCTGCATACAGGGTCGCGGGGGGGCTGGAGCCAATCCCAGCAGACATCGGGCGCAAGGCGGGGTACACCCTGGACAGGTCGCCAGTCCATCGCAGGGCCACACATAGACGAACAACCACTCACGCTCACACTCACACCTAAGGACAATTTAGGGTAACCAGGGTAACCTGCATGTCTTTGGATGATGGGAGGAAGCCGGAGCACCCGGAGAGAACCCACGCAGACACGGGGAGAACATGCAAACTCCACACAGAAAGGCCGGGGTAACTGGGGTTTGAACCCACAACCTTCTTGCTGTGAGGAGACGGTGCTAATCACTGCACCACCTCGCCGCCCCCTTGGCTTGCAAATTCTTCGAATTAATTCAAATCTACTACAACAATAAAAACCAAAAGAAAAATACCAACACCAAACAGCCACAAAAATAATGTAACAATAATTGTAAAAAACAAAACTGCAGAATCCTACAGGGACTGACCAGAGCTCTGGTTCAGGTGGGGAATCCTCAGTATTTGAGAGGGTCAGGCAGCAGGGGAGAAATGCTCGACAGAGGTCACAACAGACAGCGGGTCATAAATATGGGAGACAGGCTGATCTGGCCTATGATAAGGAAAGGGCGGCTCTACTGTAATGGGTGATAAATGTCAGATGCTCCTTACAGGCTCAGATGAGCGATTGTTAAGCAGCTTCCCTGAGCCTGAGCTGCTAAAGCCTTGAGACAGACTGACAAGCAATAAAGGAAACATTTACACGGATAGAACGACTTGTTTGGATGACCCCCCCCCCCCCCCGCTGTCGCTGAAGGCAAAATGAGAAAGGTGATTAATCAGGTTGTTAGCATGTTTGGAGTAGAGGAGAGGAGGAATCCATGTGTTGAGAGGAGAGGAGAATGTGAAAGGTAGCAAAATGAAGAGGAGAGCTCTGCTGCTGTGATTCATTAGGGGTTACGGATCCTCTGGGGAGCAATAATTTTTAAAGTAACGGGCCTTGATTGCAATAATGTCCCCATAGCAACTATTATCTTTAATGACTATTATTATGGCTGTCATAAAATGGAGACTGGTCTTATTATAATTTAGTATTATGCAACTGCGCATTTGAATGTCTTCACTGATCAAAAACTAGTTTTAATTTTTCAATTCTGCAACTTTAAAAAGGTAGAATTTAATTCAATTTTTGAAAGTGATGTAGGTAAAATGTATTACTTGTTATGGTACATTGCTGTTTATCAGTCTTATTTTATACTTTTGATCTGATGATCTTATTGAACCTTGATTATTCTCCTCATACACTAATTAAGTCTAAGAGTGTAACCAGTGGTGGAAATGTGGGAGAGTGCAAGGGAACATTGTTTCAGAAAGTAAAACAGTTATTCACACTATGATTGTCAAACTTGAATGAATCTGTGGTTCACCTATATGCCAAACCGCGGGGGGGGGGGGATCTGTACAGATCACAGATCATCTACGATCCGTTACACCACTAATTAAGTCTGTGTTAGGCTATATGTTTTGAAACCTCTATTAGTAATACACTAACCTCTGTTTAGTTTAGCTTATTACATTTATTTGTCAGGGACCGTGTACAAAACACATTAACCCCATGCAGAGAGAAGAGATGCTTTGCACTGTACCAGATTTAGCCACTAGCTACTTTCCATCTGCTGCCTCTGAGGAGGTGGACACATACGCTACAACTATTAATACAATTAATAAAAATAAAAGATCAAAATGCAATAAATAGCAAACTAAATCATTACACCCAATCCTATACAATATAAATACTTTTCCCCACTCGAATGGAATATTCTTGCCATTTAACTGTACCTCCTTAGGGTAAAATATGTGTAAAGACTGCTGGTTAAAGATGTGTTTGTGTGGCCAACTGGTTGCCATCGCTCAATCAAGTGCTCAACAGAACTAAAAAAAGATGAGACTTACATTTGGAGACTCGGGAGACTTTCCTCTTATTCTCGCCCCCACCTGAACCACCACAACCGTCCTCATCATCACAGTCACCGCTGTAACGTCCCTCTGTGTCTCCACTTCCTGTTTCAATCTGGTCCAGTGACCCCAGTTTAGGAATGGACTTTCCCTGTAACAGCTGGTTGCAGAAAAAGACACGACAAGACAAGAAATATTTTTAGCTAAAACATATCTACAAAGTAGTATGTGCCCATGCTTTAAAAGTACGTGTATAACATTCAATATTCACAGTAGTTTACAGTGAACAAGGTCTCTCATAACAAGACAGTATAGAATAAGTTGTCAGAAAATGACAAGAAAAACGGGTAGAAAATGCAGGGGAGCTGATGATTATGCTTCTAATCAGGCACAGTCCTCAAAGCAATAAATGAAACTCTACATCTACAGAGTGACTACACTGCAAATGGCACTGTCTAGATTTTGCTTCATCCTGATGTTTTAAATACAATTTTCTAGAAGTGATTTTCGACTTAGAAAAGTCAAATTCCCTACTTTGTGTGTGTATGTATACACATATCTATACATATTAGATAGAGCCTGACAGATTTCGATATTTGACATTTTTTAAATAGCCGATATATCGGCCGATATTGTTTTTTCCCCTTATTTTAAGAAACGCATGATATAAACAAAGATCATCCCTAAAATGTTGTCATTTTTATTGTTATAAAATAAAAATATAACTACAGAAAAAAAAAATTTAAATATCTGATTTGTTATAAATTATGGAGTACTACTACTAATGAACATTAAAGTAAATAGTGTATGTATTGTGGGAGCCAGAAAAACTATATAAAAGTAAACTATAAAAATTACCAATATACTACTACTGCTATTACTACTACAAATAATACCATATTTCATATCTAATGTCATTGCCATATTTTTGTCATGCAGTAGTTCTAACCTTACATATAATCTGACACAATGACAACTTTCTAAAACATATCATCTATGCTACAGTGACACAGAGGAAACGCTGCTGTTTAATTAATCTAATACTACATGACTGTCTACAAGGAAGATCTGCAACTATGAGATTTCACACTAACGTTTCACATTTAAAATAAGAGGCAACGTTAGAGAACACGCAGGAGATCGTGTTAGATTCTTGTACAGCTCACGTTTATTCACAAGTCTGTTCTGTACGCTCGCAAATACATTTAGAATATGTCAAACACTATAGTTTAACTGCTCATTAACGTTAGCGCTCCTCCACAGAAAGACACGGCATTTGTGGCTTTGTGGCTAATTTGGCAACGGGTAGCGTTATCTGCTGTAAGTTCTGTTAAATAATATTTAGAAGTAATGAACTAGGGAGAAAGGAGAGGACCGTTCACTAGTGCCGCTCTGTTTCAGAATAAATCTACAATCACGTTTGTCAGCGTAATGTTAGCATCCACCACTCGCCTACTGTAAAACGAAACATCCTGCTGTGACCCGAGAGAGTGCAGTGAAAAACGGTAGGGTTAGCAAGTCTGGTATGAATGTTTTCAGGAGAGGAGAAGTGATAACGGCTGACAAACAAATTAACAACTAACCATGTACAGTGAGTATGAGAGCTACCATGAGCTAGGGAGCTAACAGGTGTTGTGCCGAGTTAAGCCTGCCAAGAATTGCATGCACCTCCAAATACCGTAAAATTTCAATTAATAGCCGAGTCCCAAATATCCGCCTACCTCTTTTACTGGCCTGGTGTGGGAACACATTTTGACAAATAAAGGCCTGCCTCAATTAAACGCCTGGTCTGGTTTTTATAGAAGTTCTTTGGATGTATAAAACCTCTTAAACCCCGCGGGGTCGCCCGCTTAAGCTGCTTCTAAGCTGCTTCTAAGCTGCTTAACGTTAGATACAAATATTAATGTTTGAACCTAAAGGTATGATCAATATGTCAATATGGACATGCTGGACATTGTTAGATCGGTTAGATTCTCCACATTACCACCGTTAAGTTCATTTAACGGAAACAACAAGACCCAAAGTCTAATTCTTCTATATTTACCGGTGTAACCTGCATGGCTACAAGAGAGGAAAACGGGTAAAAGTGCTGACTCACGCTAACTTTGAAGCGCTCGTTAAGTCCGAATGGTTCCGTTCCTTGATTATTTATAGTCCTTTAGTCTGTAATGCTCCACCGATCAAAAGAATCAAAACAGCTTTTCAGAAAAATGTATCCAAGTTGTGAATCCTGTCATGTGAAGTCCATCGCTCTCTGTCTGCTAACTTTACTCATCCTGTACCATGTTGTTGTTTTCGTGAGGTTGCTGCCTTCAAAATAAAAGCACATAAGCAGTCTGTCGGAGCTAGATCAAATGAATGACGTGTATTTGATATTATTTGATAATTTTTAAGTATTATTCTGTTAGAAATAAATTGAACTGTTTCATAGTAGTTTCAGTAGTTTAGTGCAAAAATGATCAAAGGCCTGTCCCATATGGACGCCTGTCCCAAACAAAGGCAGGGTCAATTCAGTGATTTTAGCAAATAAAAGCCCGGGCTATTATTCAAAGTTTTACGGGTTCTGCTTTTAAACGCTATAATATCCTTTGTGGGGTTCCGATGCCGATGCAGATGTATCTGCAGATATATCTGCAAATAGCTTATATCAGCCGTTAATATCTAAATTGGTCGGACTCTAATACATATATACATATCTATACATTTTTGAAATGTATCTTTTATAGCTTGTATAGCTGTCCCCTCAAAATAACATATCACACAGCCATTAATGTCTAAACCACTGACAACAAAAGTGAGTACACTAAGTGAAATTTCCAATTAGCCTCCTCCCCGGTGTCATGTGACTTGTTAGTGTTACAAGGTCTCAGGTGTGAATTGGGAGCAGGTGTGTTAAATTTGGTATTATCGCTCTCTCATACTGGTCACTGGAAGTTCAACATGGCTCCTGCAAATGCTCCGTATTTGTATAGCGCCTTTCTAGTCTTTTCGACCACTCAAAGTGCTTTTTCCGATTAATGGGCAACCCGCTCTATCTCCTGAGCCACAGCCGCCCCACCTTGTGGCAAAGAACTCTCTCTGAGGATCTGAAAAAAAGACTTGTTGCTCTACATAAAGATGGCCTAGGCTATGAGAAGATTGCAAAGACCCTGAAACTGAGCTGCAGCACGGTGGCCAAGACCATACAGCATTTCAACAGGACAGTTTTCACTCAGAACAGGCCTCGCCATGGTCGACCAAAGAAGTTGAGTGCACGTGCACAGCGTCATATTCAGAGGTTGCCTTTGGGAAATAGACGTATGAGTGCTGCTAGCATTGCTGCAGAGGTTGAAGGGGTGGGGGGTCAGCCTGTCAGTGCTCAGACCATATGCTGCACACTGCATCAAATTGATCTGCATGGCTATCGTCCCAGAAGGAAGCCTCTTCTAAAGAACATGCACAAGAAAGCCTGTAAACAGCTTGCTGAAGACAAGCAGACTAAGGACATGGATTACTGGAACCATGTCCTGTGGTATGAGACCAAAATTAAACTTATTTGGTTCAGATGGTCCGCAACCCTGTAAGCAGGATAAGCGGTTGACGATTGATGGATGGATGGATGGTTCAGATGGTGTCAAGCATGTGTGGCGGCAACCAGGTGAGGAGTACAAAGACAAACTTGTGTCTTGCATACAGTCAGGCATGGTGGTGGGAGTGTCATGGTCAGGGGCTGCATGAATGCTGTAGCACTGGGGAGCTACAATTCATTGAGAGAACCATGAATGCCAACATGTACTGTGACATACTGAAGCAGAGAATGATCCCCTCCCTTCGGAGACTGTGCAGCAGGGCAGTATTCCAACATGATAACGACCCCAAATACACCTCCAAGATGACTACTGACACCCCCTCCCTTCTGGGCTCCTTCCAAATCCACGCCCTCAAAACACGTGAACGCGCGTTGCCGACACCGCAGGAGGACGAGGACAGTGTGACGAGCGGAGAGCAGCGCTCACATCAGGGGTAAGAAATCATCTAACTTTATCATTATGAAAATAAACAACCCAGCTGTTAGTACTCACTATCAAGCTAGCATGTTATTATTGGATAGGTTTAAAAAGAAGAGTTTTAATCAGTAACGAGCTGGCTAGCTAACTACTAGCAACAGGTAGCTGTGCTAACAGCTGCGGTAACATTGGGCAAAGGTAAAAACAGCCTGATACACATTTTCCCGTTTCCATCAGTTACACTACACAAACGTGTATTTAGTGTTGGTGACAGCATTATTGTCTCTGAGGACTGCACCCCAGAGCCAAGCACAAACCGGGACAGGCTCGGGGTCGAGGCGAAGCAGAGGAGGGAGGGCTGCCAGGATCCGAGGAAGAAGAGGCAGGACGGGGAGGACGAGGTGCAAGCTAAGCAGCACATCTTCTAGGACCTGCGACAACAGCATATGAACAGGTATATCTATACATATATATTTTAATATTAGTCTATTATCTCCCAGTGTACTTGTCTCAAAGTTTCTCTGGTGTTTCCCCCTAAGCCCTTTGACTGTCAATTTTTGTCAATTACTTTATTATCGTTTTGTCAATTACTTTATTATCGTTTTGTCAATTACTTTATTATCGTTTGATTACAACAACTAACCATAGCTCTGCTTCAGCCATCGGCTCATCTGTGTCATGTACGTTGACCTGGTGTGTAATGTGGACACAGAAGTCCTGTTAGAGAACAACAAGGCCCTGTTCAATAAAAATATCTGATCATGTTGATGAATGTTCTGTCCTATTACACCGTTCCTTTCCAACTTGGGGTTCTAACAACTATATATTCCTTTACAGGCCAGAATCTGAGGACTGGACAACATCCAGACTACAGTGTTTCCATGCACCACACAAGGCTGACCTTCCAGACCCAGGACAGAGTAACAGACAGTTCAGTCAGGCAGCATACAGACAGTTTGTAGCGTGGCAATGTGGAGCACTTGATCAGAGTCGTGATACTAAGTTGCTGTTTCTGGAAGATATGCAACTGTTATCCTGATCCAACTGTTATCCTGATCCACCAGGATAATAGAGGTTTAATCCTAGCAGGGTGTAAGAAGAGGTAATTGTTTACCTCATTGTTTTCTTTTTATGCCCAGGAGGGTAGAGAAAATACAAAGATTTTTCCCTGTTCTGGATAATATATATATTTTTTTTAAATAAAACATTGAAAATGATAAATGCCTTTTCTTTGCAGCATAAACAATCAATTACATTTGTGTGTTATGTCTGGAAATAATGACATCCAAATGTGGTATAACACTTGTTTATTATATACTAAAAACTACAACCTATATCACAAATAGATCATTTTTAAAACATCAATAAAAATAAGTATATCCAGGAAGAGACAAGGTGTGTCCAGATGTATCTTGACTGATTAGGAAGACAGTTCAGACTTTACTCGTAGCATCGTATCGCTGCTGTGGAGATGATTAAATATCACAGTCACTTCTGACATGATTACCACATTTCAAAACCAACCATATTAACTTTTCTGTATTATTGATAATACAGAAAAGAGGATCAGCTTAGTGAAAAGTTTTTAACACCTGATATTGTTCTCTTATAGAGTAATTGGTAAACTATTTCCATATAAAATGCAATCTAACAATAAATCAGCACCATCTGTATTCCTCATACTGTTTAATATTTTTTTGAGTAAAATGCACGAGTACTCATAATGCAACATACTGAACTGTCAGCTTTTCTCCTGGCTGGTCTGTGGACACGGTGGTTGTAATCCAGGCCAGCCAGCATGGTCCGATCAGTGTACTGGTGAGAAGCACAGGGTGTTGGAAGACTGTAGGTAACCTGAGGGCGCAGTAGAAATAAAACATACAGGAATTTTTACTTCTGGTAAAATAAGTAATGGCATAACACCAGTTACAGTAAAAGGTTTTCACACAGTAGGTTTAGCTACGAACAATGTCAAACTATATTATAGGTAGCTTATATACCAGAAACACAGATGCTTGGGGACCTTTAGCCATCATTGTTTATGTACACTAATGTTGAAATATATTTCTTGTAACTTCAAACACACAGCTACATCATTTGTAAAAGAGTAACATACAATCAAACAACCTGCCTGCAGACACAAGATAATTACAAAAACAGATTGGATACAAGGTGTAAAGATAAAGATATGTGTAATCATAGTATAATAAACCTAGATGGTGAATAACTAAACCAGCGCAGTCTACACCTACATTGTCCTACCTAATATTAGCATTGGAAAACGTAGCTTGCGCTGCTGTTTTCCAGCTCACCTACAGCTAGATATAATTCATCGTCTCTACTCTGGCTGCTACACCAGCCTGCACTTGTAGCAACCGTTAGCTGTATGCTAAGTAGATAGCTATGTTTGCTAGCGATGAAAGTAACAAATTATCATCAAAATGTTAAAAGCCAGATTACCTGTCCAGCAGAAATAAAGTCACCACGGTGTAACTTTTCCTTCCCCTTGGTGTTCCTCAGTTGTCAGTCACTATCGTTGAAAAGCCATGCGGATATTACCTCCAGTCTGACCGCTTCGCTCGTCACACACACACATATAAAATAAACTGTATATATGTATATAAACTGACTATGAAAATCAGCAATTTTACTGATCCCAATCACTCAAATGAATCCATAGTATGTGTTACATGACACTCACCCTTCTCAGCCGCAGTGGCCTGCAACGTAGCTAAACTTTCTGCTGTATTGCTGTGCAGCAGAATCTCAATCAAAGACTTTGTGAACTTGATACCAGGGGAAATGCATACGCTAATTGGCTCATTTAAATTCATGGTGCATCATTGGAAACAAGAGAGACTGCTTTGTGTTGATCAGAAAGGTAGTGTCTATGCTAATTAGTTACTGTTGTGGTTCAGTGCAGGGGAGCAAAAGTGTCACGGTTGCTGCTATGGCTGAGCTGGGACATATCTGTGCTGATAATTAGCCTGTCTGGAGTCTGTGCTCCTCAGTGGTTGACAGGTCAGAAGATGGAAAATATTGAGAGTTTGGGCAATCTAAGTGCTCCTTCCATGTGTGTAATTGGCATGATTTTCTTTCCATTTATGTCACAAATTTGACCAAACGTTTAATACATTATGTGGAATAATGAGTTTCTGTGTTAGAGTCTGGTCTGGGAGTTTGACTTAATTTGAACTTTGTGCTTCACAGCCCAGGAGGTAGTGTACTGCTCGAGGGCTCAATATGTTAAGAGTTCAAAGGCTGTCTACTCTGAACCCTGTTTACAGAGAGAACAACATCTTACAATAATTAGTCTGCACATGAGACAATACGCAACCTGATCTTTAAGATTCACATATTTATTTATTCACATGTATATAAGCCTGTGTATACACTGTTCACACATACATTGATTAACGCAATCACTTGACTTTACGTCAAATCTCATGTCACAATTTTATTCTCCAGAAACTTGCATGAGGAGAATTTACCTCAGTTGTACGGATTTAAAACTTTGATAATCTGAAACATTTTCTAAACTTAGACACAAGCATATTTTTTGTTCCCAGTTCATTCCTAAAACTTGGCTTGTAATGCACACACCTTGCCAAGGGAAACAGGAACAAATATGAAAGGATAGGGCTAGTGATATTCTATTTTTCTTATTGTCACATAAAACATTAGAAGATCAAGACTAACAATGAAGTGACACCCCAAACAAGCACTGCATGTCCAGCCAAAGCATCATATAGAAGAATGATCTATTGAGAACACTACTGTTGCACTGAGTGATATGTTGCTTCATTATGACAAGTTGGGAAGTCAGAAAGTATTGAGAAAGATGGACCAACACATTGTTGGTTTTGGTCTTTTCATGGAGTTTGTTGACAATCACAAAAAATTGTATGTCACTAGTGAAATTCTCAGATGAACATTATCTATTAGACAATAAATTAACTCCAATGAAAGCAGCACATGAAAATGGAGCTTACACAAAAAAGAACATAAAAGAGCGATAACTTCATGAATCAGTAAAAATTTTCTTGTTATCAGACAAATGTTAAAAGCTTTAGATTGATTTGTTTGTTTTTTTCAAGACTGAGTTATTTTTCAATACCAGCCAAGTTATTTTCTCCATACCAGTAGCGTTATTTATGAAAGGACACACAAGAGGGCAGTCCAGAGGAGTTCACGTGAGGTGAAAATTCATGGAACTGCTTCCGCTGCAGTCAGGTGGAAATAAACGGCAACTTAAGGCGAATTAGTTCAAAGCTGGCAAACATGCCCAAGCGTGACAAAGGCGGAGAGACGCTATTGGTATGTGAGTGATTTTCTTTGTTTAAGTGTATTTGGTATTTGTTTTCTCTGTTGCTTTGCAACCGGTAACAAACGCTAATGATAAATTGTGCAGTCTATGATGTTTAATGGTGCTGTGCGCTTGTTTATAGTATAACGATTTATAAGCAGTTTCATGTGACAATGTGGTTGTTTAGTTTAGTTTGATTTGCTTATTTGTTGCATTACTACGGTCGTTGATATTGAGTTTTATTAACATTATTATGCTGTAAATGGTTAAAATTTGTTAATGATTTAAGCAAGTTAGATGTCAGTATAATATTGTTTGTAATGGTGATGGAGACCTATAATTAGCAGGCAGTCATTTGAGGTTAAAGGTTAAATTATTATTATTGCTTTTAGATGAACTGATGCTTTCTTAACGTGATTAATAACTATTAGTTAATTCCTGATCCTTTATTTTAATTTGAGTAATAAATGCTGGTGGAGTATAATGTCCAGGAAAGTTGTGTGAAAGTAGTTAATAATGAGGAGTAAGCTAATGTGTTTATTTATTTTTCTCTTTTTATTGTTTCCTATTATAAGGTTATCAACCAGATAAACTCCAACATATCGAACTTCGTATGAATTTCCTAAATAAATACAAAGACGCACTATTTGAAAGTTGTGCATCTTGTGTTACCTTCTAAGGCTTTTTTAAAGCTTAAGGCAGTCATTGAAGCCAAACCCCAAATAACTCGACAATTTGCATCAATCTACTGATTGTGAGTTATTTGGTAAGTCTAGTAACACTTACCAGAGAAGACTCTGTTACTCTAGCTAATGATATTTCACAACAAAGTCATTTGTTCCTAAGCTGAGGAAACATTGGTCACGTTTGACCAAGTCTGTCAATCAGCATGCTACTCAACTCTTACTCTTCAGGGCCAGGGGAGTGACTGCTCTGTGTTTGATTGTACTGAACAGCTGTACTGCTCTTTCTGACACAATGAAGCAAGGCCGAATAACCTTACTGTGTTATTAGCCTCACTTTTGTGAATGACATGGGCCTTTGTCTAACACTGGCTGTGAAACAGGTGCTCTTATTCGTTCAATACATCTCCAGGTGAGAAACTGCTCTAAGCAGGCACCCTTGGGCAGGCCTCTGGCTGTTACTGCAGTGTGTGGAGAGCTGGTGACGATCAAACAATACCAATTACTCTTTTCACAAACAAAAACTGCCCACAAGCTTATAAGCTGCACTACTGCACACTTACAATTAAAGCTTCTGAACACAGAGATCCCATACTAATGGGTCATTTTCTTTTCTTTTAAAATTGCTGCACCAATTAAGCTGACCCCACAGGAGATAATGATGAACAACAACTTTCCTGCAAATCCTTACAGTTAAAACTCCACAGCACATAAGCTCATGGTCAACTAAGATTTAATGGAAATTTGATTCCTTTAGGCATCAATGTGGCAAGAAAGAAAATATGAATATTTGATATACCATGCTTTATTAGTAGATACAGTATATTTTTGTTCCTATTTGCTGTAGTTGATCATTACTGTTAATGCAAATTCAAACTTTTTGTCCATCTGTTTCATTATAACACATTTAATTGGAAATGATTAGTCAAAGAGAACTGGACTTACTGTTTAAGCATTAGAAAGATTAAAATAGGATTATAGGATTTCCTTCAGTGGTTCATCTGTTAAATTGTTAAATTTCTGAACTCCCAGAGTTAAGGAACTTTACTCTCCAATCCTTCCAGGATTTCATCTTAAGGACAGCAAGGTAGAAAATGTATATTGTGATTATCCTCGTAGGATTTTGCGCTGCTGGTCATTCTGTGCAAACCCTTTGCGTAACCAGTGTTACACAATATCTAGTGGCTTGCAGTGATTCAGAAATGGTTCAATGTACAAGTAAGTTACAAAAGCCCATCTAAATTATCTCAATACAACACTCGCCTTTGCAAAAAGAGTTGCATAAATGCACAGACAAATACCACAATGGTAACCATGGCAACCACTACACAGTCAGTAAACATTTAATCAGCTGTCCTCTGGAGTTGCTGTTTGATCAATGGCAGGAAACGCACTTGGGAGAAAGCTGCTGAGTCTCTGCTGTTTGCCATTAATAACAATGAGGATAAACAAGCAATGGCTACAGGAGGTGAGAGAGGAATCTACTGAGGTGAGAGAGTAGGTTCCTCTCTTTCCTTACTGGAGTGTAGCGGAAATTAGCCAAGTGGTTGAACAACCACAAACAGAGACCATATGGCCCAGGGTCCTGGCCCAAACTGTATGATGGAAAAAAATATATATATTTCAGTGGATTTTATTGTGGACAGTCACAACAAAGAGGCACTTTCTAAACTGTCTCAACTAACATGAGTTATAAAGCCTATAATACTGATATGGTTTTTTTTTCTGAAAATAGCTCTTTTGATTTATAAATATTCTTCAGGCAGTTATTTCTATTTTCACCAATTACATTTATTGGTCTATACATTTTTTTTGTTATGCTAGCAGCATGGCTCTAGGGATGACAACATCTGTCTGATGGTCAGTCCATATTCTTGGCCCAACTGAAATATCTCAACAACTATTGAATTTGGCACAAATATCCATGTTGCCCTGAGGATGAATCAGAATGACTGTGGTGATCCCTAGGCCTTTCATCTAGTGTCATCATCAGGTCAAAATTTCTCTTTGTTCAATACTTCAATGTATGACCAAATACCTGCAAAACGCTCCCAGCCTTAGCTGTACTTTATGTTGAGTGCTAATTAGCAAATGCCAGCATACTAGCATACTAACACGCTACACCAGGGGTGTCAAACTCAATTTCATCCCGGGCCACATTAGCGTTATGGTTGCCTTTACAGGGCCAGTTATAAATGTAAAACTAAATGTATCCGCTTGTTATTATATTACATAACTGCCTCTGCATTTGATTATTATTTGTTTTAATAATAACTTTATAATTAATAACTAGCTCTGAAAGCAGAATTCTAGGAAATAAAAAATAATGGCAAGCAGACACAAGTGTACAACTAGAGATACAATGATGAAATGAATAATCGATCAGTTGTCAACTATTAAATAAATCGTCAACTATTTTGATAATCTATTAATCAGTTTGAGTAATTTTTTAATAAAAAGATCTGATTACAGCTTCTTAAATTTCAACACTGACATTTTTGACAATTTTTTGACACTTTATAGATCAAACAACTATTCGTTTAATTGAGAAAATAATGGACAGATTAATCGACAATGAAAATAATCGTTAGATGGAGAGCTATGTACAACTATTATATAATTTATTTTAAAAATTAAATATTCAAAGTAGTAAAAGCCAAAATAACAATAAGGGTTGTTGTAGTTTGTGTAGCCTAAAAGCATTTCCTAAAATTTAAATATTAATAAATACAATAAATATTGATCAATATTTCTACGACCAAAGAACTCCAAGTTATACAGGCCGATAACTTGAGAACAGTGATGTGTAGCAATAGAATATCAAAAGACTTCTCAGCTAGTGGTTGCTTGTGTGTGTAGGATGAGATGAGAGATAAGTGGAGGGTTGTGACCGTAGGCATGCACCATGTTCTGACAGATGATGTGTTTTCCTACATGCTCAGTTAGTTGCTTGGTGTTTGATTTAAGTAAAAATGGTTAGCATGAGCTTTTAGCTGAGCATCCTAGCTTTATTTCTTTTTCACATAAATTGGTTGAACTGATACTGAATTTGGAACTTCATCACCATAAACTGTGGGCAAAAAAAAACAGTTGTTGCCCCCGGTACCGGGGTTCGTCAGGTCATGGACACGGTACTTCCGTAACGCAGCATAGAAGTGAATTGCGCAAATTACTGTATATTCTTTGTGAATTCTTAAAAGGCCACATAAAATGCGGTGCCAGGCCAGTTTTGGCTAAGGTGATGAACATACATGAACAAACATTGTACTTGCTAAGCATCAGCATGGTAGCATTGTCACTGCGAGCATTACCATTTATCTCACAGCACAGCTGTAGACATGAAATCACCCATTGCTCCATTTGAGTGATATGTTGTCGACTAAGACATGCATTCTTGTCTTCCCTGTCTTTTTTAACCTCCAATCCACATCCCCCTAAACAGCCTTGGCCAGCTGATATATTTTATAAAACCCTAAACTCACGGCTGTGCACATCACAAACTTCTTAATACCAGCTGCTTCCTCAGGAAATCACGACAAAGACTGTAGTTTGTGAGGCGTCTGAAAAGATATGCCAAGGGAACCGAGGCTTGGCTTTACTTTCATCACTGCACCACAGAGAGTATATTCTGCATCACAGTATATAATTTTGCAGTTTGAATGTACAGGACTGGAAACTGCAGCAAAACACTGTAAAGCCAGTATCAAAAATCTCCTGGCAACAGACCTCCTATGGCTCTATGACATCTTCATTACCCGCTGTATAAGGAAAGCCCAAAGCCTCATCAAGGGCACCAGTCATCCAGCCCACACACTAGTCTCACTCCTGCCATCTGGAAAACGATACTGGAGCATTAAATCACGCACCACCCATTTTAGATTCAGATTCTTCCCACAGGTAGTCAGAATAATGAATAGTACCCACACACACTATGCAGACACACAGACACTAAACCTCTGATGTGTACAGGGCTGAACGACTTTGAAAAACGATCTAATTGAGATTATTTTGATTGATATTACAATTGCAGTATGATTTGCAATATTGGAGGGAATTAGAAAAACGGATTTTTGAGGGGATCCGTACAAAACAAAGATACTTTCCCAAGTCTGTAGAATATGATATGTAGGCCAGGACATCTGTGCAGCACGACAATATTTTATTAAAAATTAAATTTTTTCACACTTTTTACCTTTAAAAAATATTGCACCTCCTACATTTTTAAAATTGAAGTAGACCATATTGCAATATTGATAAAATTTCAATTAATTGTTCAGCCCTAGATGTGTATAGTTCTGTGTTTATTGTCGATTTTCTGAGGTATTTTTTCATTTCTTGATCGAGGTTGAGTGCGCCACAGTGCAACAATTTTATTTATTAACACAGATGAACTAAGGGCGTCAGTTAGCACACCTAGTAGACCACACGCACCATGTACCAAGGCTCTGAATCTGACCCGCGCCTCATTAGCTGCATGTCTTCCACTCTCTCCCCCCCCCCCCAACATTTCCTGTCTGTCTTCAGCAGTCTTATCATTACTATGGTCAAAAAAACACCCAAAACAATAAGAAAAAAAAAGAAAAAAAAAAGGTAAATTAGATGTTGGCATCTGCCACTGGAGTAAACAAACTGATGTTAGAACTAATTAAACAATATGTTGTGTATTTTTGTAAATATGTATTTGATTGACCTCTATATAGAGTAATTAAAAATATTAATGCATGCCATTGTGTCAGCATTTGTAAAACAATATAATCGAGCAGAGCAAACAGGTAGAAAATCTCATTGAACTGCCCTCTAATGCTTGAAAATTTCACTCAGCTGTCAACTCCAATGTGTGACCTCAAGCCATTAAGGTATGTACTTGTACTGTAGCTGCATCTACAGTAATGGAACAAGGTGATGGCTGTGTTACTCTGAATCTTGTAAATGTAAGGGCATTATCCATATATTTATCCTGCTTACACAACCATTTAGTCTACCTTTCCTACCAAAGATAAAGTTTGGTCTAGCCATAAAAAGCTGCAAAGAATTCAAAGTTTCAGATTAACTCTCAGTGACGAGAAATAGCGTGCATTTATAGTCAATTAAATGTACAGCGTAGATCATTTATAGGGTACATTTCCTAAAGAGGTGCAGGTTGTCATGTGGCAAAATCAATCACACCTTCAGAGATCCGACAGTTGAATCAAGCTGTGTGCGTGGATTTTTAAGATCATTAATATTCTGTTTGAACATGATATTCTATATGTAAATAGGGGGTGGAGGAGAGACCTTACAATGATCATATGTGCCAGTCAGAGGAGGAAAGTGTCAGGATGTGAGTTGGCTCCCAAGACACACATTGTCATTTTCCATCTCCCTCACTGCAGCAGCAGCACTGACGGGGTGTCTTCCAGGCCAAGTGCAGCAGCAGCAAAAAGGCAGCAGGACGGTGAGTGAGAGGCCAGAGAAATTAGAATACAATGTGAATTTTAAAATAATATTATCATTCAAATTAACCCCCTGTCCTACGACTCAACATTTGTAAAAGTTCAAATTTAATGCTGGCGATATTCTATATTTCTGTCATTGCCAGCAAATATTATATAAAGAGCAAAACCAACAATGGAATGATCCTACTAGCACCTAAAGCCAGATTCATCCTATTCTTCATTATAACAAACACAACTATTGTAGATTATATTGAGACAATCCCAAATACCAAGCCCTGCTGCCGTAAAATGACTTACTAATGCACCAAGTGTATAACAAATGCACTATTTAGGCCTACTCCAGCACATGTTAATGACCTGTTTTTTCAAGATTTGTCTTCAGGAGGAACCATTGGGCATGGGGCTCAGGGTCACAAACAGGGTAAGGAATTCAGAAAGTGTTGAGAGATGTAGACGTAGAGAAATGCCAGACTTATCCTTTAACCATGATCACCACGTTACTGAACCTTAACCAAGTGTTTAAACTCAACCATATCTTAGCCATGCTAGTATTTATGAGCATATACGGTAGAAAGAAGAAAAGTGAACATTTAAATACACAGAAATACATAACAGCGAACATTGCAGCTACATTCGATGTGAGCACTTGAATGACGCAACTTATGACCAATTATTGTTGCTCAAACTGAATTTTAATCATGAAAAAAAACACATGCACACATTTAAGATAAACCTTTTATCTAAAGGTATGCAGCTTAGCTGGATTTGTCTTTGAAAGTTTTTATTTACTTTACTTTACATCCTCATGAGTATAATGAATGACAATGAATGTGGGTTAAAAAATTTATTATTATGCTGCAGGTGTTGTGGTTTGTCTCCAATAAAGACTTACTTGCACAGTCCTGATGTATCTGACTTTACAGACTCTTTGCTGGATACCAACATGAATTAATCAAACATACTTAATTTGTAAGCCGTATTCTGTGGGAGTGTTAAATATATCTAGAGAACAGGATAATGATCATAACTAAGATTGCCTTTGCTCCTTAACTGGACTTCTATAACAGTCAAATGCTATGATGTGGTATGTACATTTAGGAGCACAACAAATAAAATGTGAATATATTCTCAGCGTTAATCCTTTGGACTAAGAGGAGAGGGGGCATGAATAATTCAAAAGCAAAACTGCTGGTCAACCACCACATCAATGACTGGTAAATAATTCAGCCCTCAGACGGGGTGAGGAGCTGCTTGCTCCTGATTTTGATTGAGAGACACAGGGACAGGGCCTACTTATAGATTCTTGATGGGTTTTACCACATCAAGAGGAGAGGACAGGCAAGGAGGAGAGGAGCCAACAAATAATTCATTGGAAAGAGCTGCTGATGAGCAAGATGATGAAATCTAGAGTTTGTATGCTCAGATTGCATGATGAATTTGTCAATAGCTGCATTGCTGTTTTGTGTTTCCCTGCAGTCTCGGCTGTGGAATAGTAATGATACATTTCCATTTGGTTTTAGGGAAACTGGGAGCACTTCAGTTAGTCAAGGTCAGGGGCGAATAAATGGAAATAGTAAAGAACATTTCTGATATGTAGATGAAAAACATGAAAACCTACATTTGCATCAACACATCATTCTTATCCTCATAAAAATGCCCCAACAGTGGAATCTTTAAAAGGTAACAGAATTTCACCTTTTGCCTTTATCCATATTTCAGTGTACACTTCCCTGTTTCTCTCTAGCCATTCAAACACTTAACCTGCCATTCATGAACACATGCACATGTACTTTAAGGTAGGTTTAATCATATTAATGAGGTGCACCAATACTACAGTGATTTATAGAAGTAATATATTGTGTAGTGTACACCCAGATGTGCACACAGTCAGTCATGTGTACAACAGAATGATTGTGTGCACTGGTATATGTAATTGATGTCTTTGCAGGACATAAACTTAGCTGCCATCAACCTCACACACTCACACACTCACACATGTATACCTCCTCCACTTACGTCCAGTATTCATCCACCACACATACATTCAATTATTTTAAATTTCAAAGAATCACCATTTAACACTGGCTATATTTCCAATCTAAACATTACCCACGTACTGTATCCCCCCCATGCCCCAGTTTCCATCTTAAACTGTCACATTGTCAGTGATTTACATGATGACTCCCTGTTGTGTATTCTGTTCAACTTGACAGCAGCAATGAGTCCTCATATTAAAACTACAAAGTAGGTTGCCTGTCAATGCCTTCTAAAACGCAGCTAATGACTGTTTCTAAATTGTTTAGGTTCATCATGGTATCATTGTTCAGGGTAATGATAAAAGCTAAACCGATCACAAGCTAAACGGTAGGAATATGGCTGTTACAAAGTAATCTGCAGTTGCAACAGTTGAGCCAGGTTTCCTTCTGACATGCTAAGTGAAGTGATCTCCGCAGCCGGCTATGATAATTGCTACAATATGTTGCTATCTATCCATACCAATATATGATGATCAAGGCCACATCTGCTATGAGCTTTGCAGATACACTATAGGCATTTAGAGCTTCAGTACAGGGACTGTCGAACATAGTTTTAACTTATTGCGTCTGGTGTGAATTTGAGGTGTGTCTTTTTGCAGCACAATAACAACATAACACATATTATGCACTTGCTACTAAAAAAGGCACAACAACTACTAACTACCAAAGCTGTCATTCTCTTTACACTTTTCAACATCTTATTTGTAAGGCTCAGTGATGTTACCATAACATGCACTGTGATAAATATTATGTAACTGATATGAATCTTGCAAGTAGCACAACAAAGCCCTTCTTTTTGAGAATCAGTTTGACCCAGTGATGGAGTGTAATTTGGCTTGAGGAGGACTTTTTAATTAATTAATTAATTAATAATTAATTTCTGGTTATTTGCATCTTAAATTACCATAAACCCAAATAAAACCTTAGAATAGTTACAGTAAAGAACAGCTCATTTAACACAAGATCTGGATGATGGCCATACAAAACAGACAAAGGTTCACTATTTTCCCTACCGAACTGGCACAGCATCTTTATTTTTATTTTGTCTGCATGTGCTGGAGGCAGTGCTGGCACAGACCATGAGGATTTGGCAAACAGCACTTGTGCACAAGGGCAAATGTTGAATTTCAACAGAAAATCAAACTTTTGAGGCCAGTCCTTTTCACGAAAGCTGACTTTTCCACACTACTGAAAGCAGCCACCAAACTTCAAACAATCACTTCTGGACAAGATCTTAAATTGGCTGCATCCAGACTCAGCAAGCAAAGTAAACAGCAACAAATGACAAACTGGGCAAGCTGGGGTGCAATTGTGATCAGTCTCTCCAAATGTCTCAAATCGTTCAGGATGGATTTGGTGTCTTACAGAGCTTGCTGGACCAAGAGATGTAAAATCTTTCATTCATTATTATTAGAAATGATCATACAAGATCCCAATTCAAACATATAAATGACTGGATAAAAGTTACAAACACTAATTTCTCGGTCAGTGTTACTAGTGATGTGGGAAATGATTTATGAATAACATGCTGATGTGTTAAGTCATCTCCCATGTTATCACAGAGCCTTTTTTGCTTTTCGCATGTCATTTTATGCTATTTAGTCTCTACTGACTTATATTGTGCAGAAAGGGCATGACAGCATTGACTTATTTTAACTTATGTAACCTATTTAACATTTATCACGTATGTAATGAAACTTCACTGACCTAACTAACGTACTCACCTACCAGCCAGTTAAGAGGAGTGAGGAGGTCAGCAGTCATAAAACAGAGCAGTCAATAAAACAAGTTTTCAAAAATTCACCGCAACCACGAGAGGTCCTTGAGCATACCAGTCATAAATGAGCATAAAAAACGTTAGGCTGATGGGTTCAGTAGAATGCGAGATTAGCTGTAGACAGATACACAGATGCAAACACACACAAATACATGATCCCCTCCAAGCATACACTTGGTGGAGATAAAAATACTTTGTTTTATTCTGTGGGAGTAATTAGCTCTTTTCTCTCATAATTATTTAGGTGGGGGATTTTTGTATTACAACTGTGGTTCCACTTTGTGGAAGGGTCTCGAACGTAGGTGAAATGGGAAGTTTATTTGTGCTGATAAACTAACATTTCAGTGATTTTATGCAGCTGCCTTGAGAATTTATGACACCAATGATGTTATTACGCTCACACTGACATTTGTGTTTTATAGCTGGATAATTGTTTGGACTCTAATGAGAGTATATTTAGAACACTGCTCAATCTGGTTGTGTACCCACTAATTTCAGTATTGATTAAATGTCAATAGCATACTAGGTCTATACATTACGCGAATCTGCTCTGTCATTGTCTTTGAATAGTTCCACGGACTTGTGCTGAAAGTGCTGAAAACAGAGTATTATTCTAAAACTGAAGCAAAACACAACCTATCACCATTGCAATACACCGATTTTTGAACAAGCTGTGAATCTGAAAATCAAATGTCACACTGTGTGTGTGTGTGTGTTTTTTGTTGAAGTCAGACCAACCTCAGTTAGTTTCTTCACACATTATCTGTTTATCTGTTTACCTGTTGTGTTTACAGTTATTACCGATATACCTGTCAGTCAAACTGGGGGGAATTGGAAGGTTCACATATTCCTGTTTTTTGAAAATCTATATGATTGTATTGTATTTAAAGAAGCTATAATCAATATTTTTACATTAACAATGGATCAAATGCCTTCTTGTGATTAACCCACAGAGAAATATCACTCAACTCTACTGTTATTAACCTCATTTCCAGGCACAGCAGGCAGCTGATTTAATTGAAAATGCTGCAGACCCTCTGCCCACTACCTGCTCAGTACCAAAAAGCAGAATGGACAAAATTAGCAACTAGCTGGTGACCATAGTCAAGAATTTAGCAGCTAAAGAGCCAGATATTTTCCACAGGAGTTGGTTGAGACCCCAACAGAAAAAGAAGAAAAAACTAAAATAACTAAAGATTAAGAAAGAGTGATTACTGGACTATATTTTACACATATATATACACACACACACACACATCTATATATATATA
Source organism: Micropterus salmoides (assembly GCF_014851395.1). Lineage (NCBI taxonomy): Eukaryota > Metazoa > Chordata > Actinopteri > Centrarchiformes > Centrarchidae > Micropterus > Micropterus salmoides. The sequence continues at coordinate 15,647,989 of NW_024044348.1, read as the reverse complement.
TATATATATATATATATATGTATATGTATATATATGTGTATATATATATATATGTATATATATATATATATGTGTGTGTGTGCAAAATGTATTGGGTGAAAAAGTTACTTTGGTGACAGGTTAAAGTCATTTAAGTACTTGCTGTCAGCAGATTATAAACGATTACATAATCTAGGCTGAGCTGACAATTGTGATACTTTTCATAGTAGTTATAGTAAATCACATGCTGCAGAAGCTCATAAAACTAAAAATTCACAGAACCACAAAGATGCACATTTAAGATGCATATGGCAAAAACACACAGAGATAATATTATTATAATTCAGTGGGCTTTATTTTACACCTTATATTATGCATTTTATGTTATTTTTAAAATTATTATCAAGTGGATTTTATGCTCTATTTTATTTTACATTAATTATGGAATTCTATCCCTGTTTTTATGCTCATCTTTTTTTTATGCGACGCACTTGGTGCATGTCATGTTGAGCTGTATTTCTTGTATGAAAGGTGCTAAACAAATTAAGTTTATTGTTATTATTAAAGACATATACACAGATAATGTCAACGAGGCACATCAGGAGCTCTCAAATGGTTATGATATAGATTTATGTGTTCTGACATCCCACAGATGGTGTGAATTAGTCAGGGAGGGGGTGCCAGCACGAGGTCAAGAGAGATAACGTGGCCTTCAGCCTGCCACTTGGGAAACCAAAGCAACAGACACGTGAAGCTGCTGCTGCAGTGCAACAACTCAGAGCCTGCTACAGCAGCTGTTATTGAAGGTAGAGAAGAGAAAGTGCTCCCGTAAACTGCCCTAATCTCATCATCCTGAGAGATAAACAGCACTGAAAGGAGCCACAGTAGCACAAACCTGCATAAAAGCAGGCTGGATGATAGAAACGCTACATTGATTTTGACAAAGAGCAGAAAAATAATTTTGTAAATATGAAGACACACAAACCAGATCAAATGGGTTTCTAAATGTGTAATGATTGATTTTTATTTCATTGCCTGGAGATGATTTTGCATTTGAGACTCGTTTTCTATTAGCCGGTACTTACTGGTAATATGAAAGGTGATATAAACAAATGATTTTGTTGAGAATTATTCAAAAGGTAAAAAGTAAGGGTCCTCAGCTTCGTGAGTAGTCGCTTCTTTTCAAGGTAGCCCTTTCTGCATACCTTGAAAAACGAGCCAAACGAGAGATACTTAATGTTCCATAAAACAAAGAAGCACAGAGAATTAGCAGATTGCCTAAGGAGACAGTTACCATATGTTTGACAGAATGAGGGACCAATAAGTGGAGTGAGAGCTGCAAAAAAGAGAGGGCGAGAGGGAAAAAAATCGTATAAAGTACTGTACATGCAGTAAATATGAGACAACGAGAGAGGCTCACCTGATTGATGTGTTTCAGTTTGTCAATGATCTGATTTATTACAGGGTCTGCTCCCTTTACTTTGACTTCGGGGTTGGCACTCTGAGCCTTGATCCCATTGCCTACCACTCGGAGGGTGTAGCTGTGAACAAAGAACAACAGACAGAGGGGTCCTGTAAGTATTTTCATACATTCATCAGTCATTTTTAAGCATAACATGAGCAATACTACTGGTGGACAGTAACTACTTAAGTACAATTTGAAAATGTTATGTTAGCTACTGCTACTCCACTGCATTTTAGAGGGTGAGTGAACATAATTGTTACTAGTTACTTTTCACACTAAGACTATACATAATACTATATGATATGCACATAAAACATCATGCATTGTTAAATATTAAATCAGAGGTCCCCAAATGTTTTGCCTTGTGATTTAAGCAGTGTCTAGTTGAGGCTCCATGTCATGTTTCATTTGTCTATGATATAATTCAAATGCTTGAGGCTCAAAACGGTAAAATGTTCCAATATTTCACAAGAAAGCAAAGACTACAGAAAAGTCCAAAGAATGAGTTTAAATTTGTGAGGAAGAAATATTTTTTTTCTTTCCTGTCCCATTAATCACCTCACAATCTCTCAGATGTATCTTGTGATCCTTTAGAGGGGGCCCAACCCCTAAGTTGAGAACCTTTGGACTAAACTATCTAACTGTATCTATAAGTAGTTAAAAGTAGTTAAAAGTAGTTCCACCTCAACCAGCTACAGTACAGTAAAATGATGCTTACACATGCATCAGTGTTAACAATATAATAATGTAATATATAATATTTACTTGTACTTACTTAAAGTACATTTTGCTGATAATACTTCTGTTCCTTTACTTAGGCAGTATTATGAATGCAGTGTTTTTTCTTGCAATGGAGTACATTGTTGTACTGGTACTTTATTATAGAACTGAGTACTTCTTACACCACTGAGAAAAATACTGGCAATGGGTCAGAAAAGCAACTTCGATGCCATCACTCCGCCTAAACTGCAATCTTTTATCTCTTTTTGTCTTGGGAAGCAATACTCAAAACAATCAAGATTCTGAACTCAAACAAAGGTGATTTGTGATGTTGAGGAAACAACTCACCTTCACGTGAACATGTGCATTAGGGTTTGTACCTGCTGCATTGCTATGGCTGCATATTACATGTATGTTTTATAAAAATAAAAAAAATGAAGCACTTCATTAACTCTGAAATTAAACGAGTAAACCACACTGTAAGTACAGTATACTGTATACGTTAAGTATACAACTATTCATTTATATGTGCCTGTGTGAACCTTGTGTCATTAATCTTTTAAAGCAGTACATTGTTGTTATAGCTTGCTAATAGGCATCAGTTCACCTCAAGGACTCCTCACTGTTTAGTTTCACAGTTCAGTCTGTCAGCTGTAATGACTCTGATCATGTCGGCTGGAGAGTGAGCACAATACACTCACATCTAAATCTCCAGCATATCATTTAATTAAACTAGTAGATCAAGGTAAAGTCACTATTTGCGGAAAGACCTGCTGAGCTCTTTGTGTAAGGCTCTGTGTATGTGTGTGTGTACCCTAACCACCAAGGTGTCAGCCCGTTGTCACTTTGAAGTTAAATATCTGGATTAGAGAATAAAAAATAAAATCACTGGCTAAAATGACTGCTGGCTGATTATGTAGCAGCTTACATAAATTGGGTGTGCTCTTCAAGCAACAGAAGGTCAGAAAGAAAAAAAATGTATGAATAAATAAAGTGCACGAAGCATGGGTGCCTAATTTATTTAAAAGAAAAGGTGGGTGGCATAATTCAAATTTAGTTGGGATGTCTGGGTCCTTGAGATGTAATTGTGATGTTAATTTCCGGCAAATCGGAACTCCTAAATGTGATTAGTTTTGGAAAAATACAGCTCCCATTAGGTTTACTTTTATCAGCAGTCAGTTATCGCCACTATTTTTCTTATTAGGCTCTTTCTTCTCTTTTTTGTGGCCTCCGTCCTTTCAGTCTCTGCAGTGGCTGCTGTCTTTCTTCTGGCAGACACGTCAAATAAAATATTAAAGTGAACATTTAAAATCTATCTACAAAAACATTGCTTTCGAAATTCAGAGAACACACGCAGATACCCAAGGTTGTATTTATAAAACTGATTTTTTTTGGCAGATTTATACAAAGGACTCTATCAAAGGGAGAAAAAAAACACACAAAACACAAAACACAATCAAGCAAGACAATATTCAAGTTTTTTGTTGGCTTCATTTGGGCTCAGTTTTGCTACATTTGTGTGTGACTCATGTCATTTAGTTTCAGATTTATTAGATGTTAAAATAATCAATATTTTCCATATGTGCTATACAATGATATATGATCCACCATGTGCTGTTCATATAAAAAGGAGTATGGATGCAAGGGATTGGAGACATCTTGCTGGTTAACCAGCTGCATGTTAGATCTTAGAGTAACTTAGAGCAAGGTTACTGCAGTGCATGCCGAAAAGTTCTCAGGTTTTTTGCCATAACATGATTTCACTGAAAAACTTGGGTTCTTGTCTGCATCTAAACGTAGGGAGGTCTGAAAGTGAAGGCCCTGTTTGCTCGCAGGAGTAGGTGCCTGTGCCTGGAGGCTGATGTGTTAAAACTAAACTGCACCTGAACCCTGTGTACTGGAGTGATGATCCCGCTGCCTCTAGCTCTGTTTAATCCCTGAACATACCTGCTGAGATGAAGATTGTATGTGTAAGGACTAGAAATAAAGATAGTCCTTGTTGAGTCTGGCGCTACTATAAGTTGTTAATTGTTGTTGTTGAATTGTTATGGGTATACCTAAAAATCAATCGTAAAAGGTAGATTACTGGGCTCACTCACACTTGTAGCCTTTGACAATCTCATAGGTTGCTTAATGCTTATAACACACCACCCTATGTAACAAATGCTAAATCGTCATGACCTTTACTGCAGCCTTTTTCCTCCTTTCTGTACAGTGCGATTGAAAGCAGATTGAAGAGATTACTACATCAGAGCCATCTGTGCCCAGTTCCACCAAATGAAAATGTGTATAGCCACCCATCTGTATTAAAAAACATGTATGTAGAGAGATGTATGTTATTACCAAAAACTATTTAATATTGTGAAAACCACAGACATGTGTGGATTTAATGCAGTTAAACGTGGAAGAACATATAAAATATTATTGGTATCAATGCGCGCGCGCACACACACACACACACACACACACACACACACCTCTTACATTCAGTAAGCAATGCATTTCCTTATGCCACTGGGATCCATAACCTGAAACATATACAATTTCTTGTAACATGCTGCAGGGCTGGCAATGTAATGCAAAGACTCTCAGTGGGTTGCATAACCAGAAAATAAAGGTCTGCTCCATAAAAGGTGTCACATATAAAAAACATTGATCATAGTCATCATATATTCTTCAGGTTGTGTAAAAGCATACAGTAGCACCAAGCACAACCTTTAAGAGGATATCAAACAGCTAAGTGATTGCCTGTGTCTCAATGGACCAGCAGCAGGATCTTATAATCCATATACTTCTCCCCAAAGGGACGCTTGGTTTGCATCTCATCTCTGTTCACAGCCCTAGATTGAAAATTTCAATCATTTTATTCTTGGCTCTTATCCCTATCTCATTCAACTATATTTGTCTGTGCAAGTGCAAAACCCCCACATCTGGAACAAAGAAATCTGAGGCCTCATGTACCCTATTCCTTAACTTTGTGACAGAGTGGGATTGATATGTAGTAATTTACTCTGATCAGTACGACCCTCATCCAGACATCCTCCAGTGTACTGTAATACTGTGGTCATGCATAAAAACACAGATGCAAGCTACTGTAAAGAATTTAAAACGCTTTCTGTTTCTAATATTTTTGTCATGGGGGCTATGACGGGCAATGGTTGAGAATAAGTCATAACGCACTGCAACCTATAAGACCGCACTGCAACCATAACAAAACACAATAGACAAAACACAATCAAATGAAGAAAAGATCATTGACAATTTCAACACATATGCAACATAGCAAAGTGTGCTGCGAGTATATACAACACAATCAAATACGGAAATGCTGCAAGTTGCACGGAAGTTACAAAATAAAGTTTCATGGGGACACTAAAACAGATGGTTGTGGCTCATGGAGTTACTTACACATTTGGCGTAATAGTATACATCAGCCTGTACATTATATACACCTGCTATGCACTAGGTGGAAAGCAGATACTGTATTTATATCTCAATCATATAATCAGTTGTTAATGTCAATGTTAAAACTAAAATAAACTTAAACCTGCAATATGTTTTGGCCACTTGAAGGCACCTGAAATAAGTTGTGAACACAACATTGACATATCAAGTTTTAAATTAATATAGCAAACAGTTGTTTACCAATTTGCTGTTACGGAGCAACATTATAATTAATTTTCATTGGTCAATATTTCACTCTTTTAGCTCTGTTTTTGGTCTTCACCAACTCCATAGGAAAATATCAGGCTAAATGCGCCACAATGTTCACTAGCTATTCACCAACTGTGTTAACTTTCTGTTGTTTGGTGCTGAGTAGGTAGCGTAGAGTGGGTTTTTAAAGCATTGTCACTGAAAACAGCTACCTTTTTCAGCCTAAAACGACACTACTGCATTGAGAGTGAACTGTTTTCATCATGCTGGCACATGTTATATTGTTAAAGATGTTTTCTTCATTTTCTTATTTTTGTCTATTTGCATGTGTTTTCTTAAAGAGGTGGTATTATGCTCAATTTCAGGTTCAAAATCCTATTTAGGGGTTGTACCAGAACAGGTTTACATGGTTTAATTTTCAAAAAACACCACATTTTTGTCATATTGCCAGAGATGCTCACAAGTCTTTGAGCTAGAGTCCAAGTCAAGTCTCAAGTCTCTGAGCAAGAGTCCACGTCAAGTCTCTCGTGGTTATTATGAATGTTGTATCACCTGCTGCGTTCAATCCAGGTTGCTAATAAAACTTCATAGCTATAAGGAATACTGTTAACCTGTTTTTCATTTACAGAGCATAACCATGTAATGTGCAATGCAATTAATGGCTTATAAACTACTGTAAGTCAACAAACCCTGTTGACTCTCAAACCCAGTGTAAAGTTAACTAAATAATACTGTAATGTTACATGGTCAACAATAAAGCTGTAACATGTTTTTAACTTAAAGAGCACAACCTGTGCAATGCAGTTAATGACAGCTTATAAACTACTGTAAGTCAACACATCCCCCAGCAGCTCCTAGTTAAGGACTACTAGCCAATCAGAAGCAGAGAAGGGCGTGTCAGTGAGAAGCCTGTAAACGCGGCTTCGGTTCAGCTGTAAATGTTGCCGACCAGCTTGGCAACATAGACTGGAGCAAGAGTTTCAGAGTGGTGAGTTATTAATCTGTAACAAATGCACCTTTCATCCATAAAGTTTTAACAAAGCTCTGTCTCTACATCACAATAACAACTTTATGCATGGTTCAAATTAGGGGGGGGGGATTGGGGGGCGGGGTCTGACCCCCTAGTTAAGGCTTGGACCCCCTCAAAAGAGGCAAAACCAACAGTTCAGAGGGTCTTTCTTACCTGTAATTGTAAATATTACAATATATTTCCCATACTCATGCCTTATATTTAAGAATCTTGAAACGATTTCAGACACCCCTAAAATGGACCATATCATTTCCTAACATTGACGTTAGTTAAACGTCTTGTCTGTCTGCATCACTCGCAGCGGCAGCTGCACCAGTCCGGTGCGTCACACGGTATGGAGACACTGCAGGTTAATGTCAGTAGTTAACTATCCAACTGCTTTAATAAACTTATCTTTCCTACCTTCAGAATTTAGTAATTAGCATTTCTTTTACTTAAAATAAGCTATCTGATGTTAACTAGCTGAGAGCCCACCCTATCATTTCATTATAACTATGTAATTTCATATTTGATGTAATTGTCACCTAACACCTGGTGCTTAGGCATGAGCAGTGAAATTGGGGATTAGTAATTGTAGAGATACATTTTTACGTCAATATAGAGTGTATTCATTTGAAGTCTTTTGTGAGTCTTTTCACATTAAACATGACATTTGTTTTAACTCTGGAATTCCCAAAAATTTGCTAGTGTATGTTGAACCTTTAAACTTGATGAGAATGATAGGAATTAGGAATTAGAGATAATAATGCAGACTGTATTTTATGATAGTGTCATTGGTTCTGGTTCAGCATTGTATGGGTCTGTTTTGAGCGGTCATGATGGTCTGCTGTTGTGTGTCTGACTTGCTGGCAGTTTTGCTCTAGAATATTTGGTGACCCCTAAAAAGTTGTGGTATGGGGCACCCATCAACTGGTGTAATGAATTTGATTTATAATCATCATCTACAGACTGCAGACATTAGTTAAATAAGCTTCCTTTTTTGACCTGGAAAAAAATGTACCCCCCATTTGTTGTCACTGTATAATTCGCACCCTGCATTTTTGTCCATTGACTGCCTGGAGGGTAGCTACTGTTTGGAAGGGAGAGGATGTGTGTACTGCAGCTCAGTGTTTTTCAACTGGTGTTGTTGGGGGCGTGTCGGAATAGCCGCTTGGCGAGTGTTAAATGAGGCGCATTTCGCTTTCATCCCTGTGTCGTCACAGGGATGAAAGGGAAGCGGCTGGACTACAAACGAGCTGTTTTCAGGCAGTTCAGAGGAGAGGTTTCTGTGAGAACTCCCTTTGGACTGGACTTTGGGCTTTTTCACTTTGCAAACCTGTTACATGCACAAAACAGGTATATAACTCAATAAAGGAGAGGGAAAAAGCCAAAAAGCATAATACCACCTCGCAACCATGGTTTTGTATATAATGCAGTTCACCATTTGTCAGAATTCATAACAGTGCCCAGTTTGAGATACATCGCAGGTCCCTTTTTAAAAAAACATCTTAGTCTAAAAGTAACACTTAGAAATTAAGATGCAGTGTTTCAATCTGCTTGTTGTGATTTCTGGAAGCACTTTACTGATGGCAACCGAACAATCCCAACATCATTTAACTAGCAGGTCTCAGACTCTTACTGTTTTAGATCTATTAGTATGCTTCTGCTGCCTTTGAGGTATCAAACATGAGTTGCAGCTGAGCATGCCTTTTAATTACTGGCAGTCACAACATCTGTCTTCCAATTGTGAGTTCAGATGTATAATTACAATGGTGAAGACGGTGTTCTTTTAAACAGAAACTGCCAGCTTTTCCTTTTTTTCCTTCCTAATATGTGAAGCTGGCCATTAAAAAAACTGTTGAGGATAAAAGCAACAACAAGGCAAGAGCCAATTATGTTGATTCAAATTAAATGAATCTCAAATCAATGTCAGTTATCTATCAAGCTGATATGTGATTTTCTTTTCAGCTGTTTAAAATAAATAAATCATTGGTGTCTCAATTTTCCCGAATGCAACTGGATCAAAATGTTATGGAGAGAGAGTTCAGTGGCTCGGGAGATGAAGGACGTAGACCATGCGTTGTTCATGGTTGGCTGAGTGAGAAACAAGCAGGCCTGCGGTTAGTAGGCTAGAAGGCAGGTATTGCCTTCAAGTTGTCACTGAGAAAACAAAAGTCCTCCTGGCTCATTGCCGAGCACAGGGAGAATCTTGGAGAGTCTGCCACTTCAAATCAGCCTGTTCACCTAAGCTCAGAAAGACAGAAAAAACTTCGGGCAAGACAATTCAACAACATGCAGTTTAATGTGTAAATTCAACAAGAGAGCCATGCTTCAAACAAACATCTGTTTTGTACAATAACCCAGAGTTAATTTGGCAATAAGGATATTAACTCTGCAACACTGTAATTAAATAATACATTATGTTACATACCTCCTGCAGTATATAAGTACATGTTTATATTCCACATGTTCACTAAGTAAAGTATTTTCTGATATCTGCAGGAACATAATTGTTATTTGTGCACAAATTCTGAATCAGATATATTAATTGCCCAGCAAAACTTTCAGACAGGTTGTATTAAGGTATTTTCATAGAGGATTATTATAATCAGGATTACAAGGTTTGTGTATCTAGAACTGTGTACCTTTACTGAGAGCTGGGACAAAGAGGATAATACAACAACAGTCAACAGTGCCTCAGGCTAAGATTTAGGTACAAACATCACTACTGCCATGTTTGTTCCAATTACTAGGAAGCCCTGGGCCTTGAAGTTGAATTGACTTGTGCCAGGAAGACACTATGGAATTAGCCAGACAGAGCTGTTTGAGCAAGGTGGCAGCGGTAATTAATATGGTCTGGTAGTTGGTCAGTGGGTAATGAGCATTTTGTGTCTGGAGTCTGTACTTACACTGTTGTACTCGGATGTTGGGTCTCGCTCGTATGAAGAGACAGAGCAATTACAGATTCATAAACACAAAGTTTTGCAGGACTGTGAAAACTGAATGTGTAAGTGCACTCTAATGGCAACGAAGCAAAGACCATTTAGAGGAAATGAGAGAGGAAAGATTGACAACGTCAACTGAACTCAGCTGAACGAAGTGGATTGTATAATGGAGGCTTATGATAATGACAAAAAACTAAAAGTAATGTGTGAAAAAAACAACAACACTAAATATGTTTAAATCTAATTCACTAATGTTTATGTTTTTGGCTTTTAGCCAACAGAATTAAGTATGATTAATGAATTATTTCATTAAGCAATGTTACACTTTACCGTCATTACTGGTACGACATTGATGCAGTTAAACTTTTTTCTAGTGTTATTTTTTCGTTTCCCTGGAAAACAGTCCAGTCAGTAGACTCCTATGTAATGAAACTTATAGTTTACTACTCCAACCCTTGTCAATCAACAGAAACGATTTCTAGTCCCTGTTGAGTCAGCCAGCCATCTTTGTCTATTCTAGAGATTGTGAGATTTCCTAAAGTGAACAACTACCACACATACAAACACAAAACTGCCTTTCTTGATCATTTTAACTAACTATGATAGCTTTTTTCCATGGATAGATTTAGCTACTTTGTCCGCAAACTGCACATGTATTTTTAAGCTGAACAGATTTCTCAATACAGAGTATGCCAAGTTATTTACACATTTAAAGTATCAACATGACAAGGAAACATTTTGAGTGAACATATTTACAAAGTGTTAAATGTTAATATTGAACGTATTAAAAAAATGTAGGCAACTATATTTCATTTGCTTTCCCTACAATATCCACCCATAGAAACTAAAGCACGATTACCACTGGAATAAGGTTGGGGAGATATCATGGTCTTAGTTAAATATTGAAAAAGTCGACTTGAAGCCCGAAACAGGACGCATTGAGTTTTTCAATATTTAAGCAAAACCATAACATACCAACACATGGGGCGCATGACAGCCTCCAAAGTCCTGCTGCGTACATCAAAACACCCACCTCGACTTCCTCTCTATGACTTCCTACAGTGTAGCAATGACTTCTAATGTAAAATGTTATGCTTTTCCAAGATTGGTGGTTTTATGTTGTGTGTTCTTTCGGTGCCCTGTGCTGTTTATTTGCTCATTTATAGTGGAACTGCAATTACAGAATCCAAAAGAAATTTCCCCATCATGGACAAATGAAGGATATCTTGATCTTGAAACTCCTTGGACTTGGAAGAATGTTGCCAGTGACTGTAATGCACGTAGCAATTATGCTTTCTCCTAAATGTATTTGTCAAAAGACATTAGTCCTATATAAACACATTTTGTAGGAGACAGAGTTGAAGTATTTGAGATCAGTGTGTCCACATGAATCAAATATTAAATGTTTTATGCTTTCAGTTATTCACTTGATTATACTTCTAATGCTCCTGACTTCAGGTTCATGTGCCCATTCACTCAATTTAACAATGACAATGATTCAAGGGGGACACTTTGTTCACTTGGTGTTTGTTTGTTTATTCATTCATGTTTTTTACAATGCATATTGCTTGGGGAAATTACGACACACACTCTTTAAATGGCACAGAGCCCCAAGATCCCTGCACAGGAGGAGCACAGTGTGTGTCGGTGGAACAGACAGTATGCTAAAACTACAGGGGTCAAGTCAGTACATAAATTTATTTATTTTTTCACCAATCCTCCATCAACCATCAGTACAAGTTGGTGTTAACAGGTTTTGATATCAAAGTCAATGACAAATTTCACTCACATGTACTCACATTTCAACCGGTGCAAGTGCCGTAAAACAAAGCTTATGTCCATCAGTAGTTGAATGAACACTGACTGCTGCATGTTTAGCTTTATTGTGCCTGCTGTTGCTATAACCTCCCGGTGCACCAGCCTCACCTTGATAGCCACAAGTAAACTATTTGTACAAATCCCGAGTGAACTGTGTATAAACGGCATTCCTCCAACAATTTGAACAAATTTACATAAACAAGTACCAGCATATGGCACTGCACCTCTCTTAACACTGCCCAAAATGACACCTTATCTCCCATTCACAGAAATCCATAATTAGGGTTGTAAAAAGCAAGTTATATTGTATCGATAATTTCCCTGCAAAGCTGAGTGGTTCTGCGTGCATATGAGCTACTGCATCATGCACGCTGTTAAAGCCAAATACATATGAGAAGTCCTCAAATGGCAATGGAACTTTTATAACACCTCTTAAATATTTGAGTTTTATGGAAAGTAATAAGGACAAATGGAAAAGTTGGCTATCTAGAAGGTACAATGGCCTCATAAAAGCAGATGGTCACCGAAAGAGGGAATTTTTAAAGATGTTAATGCCCCATAAGGGCAATAATGTTGAGAATTAAACAGATGTTGTAAGAGCAGGGCAGACAATAAAAGACTCATCAGAGCTTTTATGATATCAGTGATCAACATGCCCACATCCAAAATAACGTATTGCTGTATTTTCTTTATAATGTACGAAAGCTTTCTCTTGACCATATGTCTGAAAGTTTTATTTGACTACAGAACATAAATTAATAATTTTGAAGAATTTCATGTACTGATTTATTCGCCTCAATCCAGTGCAGATTATCAAAGTCATCACTCTGATGAAAAACATTTTTTTCCTCTCTGGCACAAAACTTAAGAGGCTTAGTCATCTTTGCCATCTTCATCCATTGACTGAGCTTGTTTAAATTTCTGCAAACACATATAAACAAATAAGCAAGCCTAGAGCAACACCGCTTATTCCTGGGCTATCAAATAGAAGGGCCAGTGAGGATGTCAGGTTTAAAGTAAACACTTAAGCAGTGATTGGACTTCCTTTCACAATGGTAGTGTTTCATAACAAGGTATCTATCCAGCCTGGCAGTTGAGCAAACGGAGTACAAATGGATAGTACTACGGCTTGAAGAAGAATGCTGTACCACCCTTGTGTTACATGTGATACTGAAGCAGGGTATTAACATGTAATTTGTCAGCGCTATGCTTAGCAGTGCTGCAACTCTCAACGTCCATAAATTATCAATTCTTTACTTTCAAAAGGTATGAGCAAGAGGAAGCACACAATTTCCGCAGCACTGAATACATCAAGGTGAGCACTGACGAATCTGTACCCTTTTAATCTCTTGCTGGCAGAGTATGTGTACATAGACAACCATAAGATAGCTTATTGTTATTTTTAACATGTTTTTGAAGTAGTTACTGTAACTAAAGGGATATTTGTAGCTGTGTGTTAAAGGCAGTGCTGGAGAAAGTACTTTGCTCATTTACTGAAATAAATCTAGTAACATGTAAAAATACAAGGCATTACGTAAGCAGTACATTAATTTTCATTATCACTGATATAAATTAAACTTAGAAAAATATGAATAATAATAATGACAGATTCATTAAATAAACATTACTCAGCACGCAGTATGATGCCATACACTAATTACACCAATAGACGCACAGATTAGGCCCAGTTTCAAGTTCCAGATTGCACTGTGTCTAGGTTTTTGTCATCACATCTTTGATTATTTTTACCACAGCTGGCAGGACTAAGTAGCCACATCTGCTGCTTCTATAGCCACAGACACTGAGATCCACCACACCTCTGAGAAAACACAGCAGCAGTAAACAACACACTGGCAAAGGGGACCAAAATACCAACAGTCTAATCACCCCTGTGAAACTGTTTGCAGATATTTGCTCTCAGCCTCATTCTTCTTTCTTACTCAGTGTAACAGTGGCCAGAAAAAGGATAAAACTGCTGCTCGAAAGCCCACGAAGTGAATGACAGCTGCAAAACACCAGTCAGAGTGATTTAAGTTGTATTCGGGGTATTAAGAAGTCTCTGTGTCACCAAATTCAAAAGAATGACAGTTATCATTGAAAGGCAAACAAGTGCAGCTGCAGAGAAGCAGACTCCCTGGAAAGTGTGGGTGGAAATGTTTTGCACGACACATCAAACTTATCTGCTGCATGAATTTTATATTTTTTGTTTATTATTATACATAATACAAAATAGAAAAAAGGAGATGATTTCGACAATTTGATATAATGGGATGGTCAAAATAATAAGAACACTTTACTGTGCAGTATGTAGTATCCCCTGCACATTCATGCATTTACTGTAATACTTCCACATCACTTTACATTTGTTACTGCATTAAGACTGGGCTTTCTATCACAATATTCACAGCAAATTCTAGGATCACTCGGTTGTTCTCCGCATGGACATTGCATCTTCGTGTGAACACTGAGACAGCTGTATACCTGTTAAAACGGAGCACCCTATGCTACGCTGGAATTATAACAAAATCTTGGCAAAGACTAAAGAAATAGTGAAAGGAGGAAACACATTCAGAAGCAGCCCAGGAGTCTGGTGACGCCTACACATTCAAAAGAGGAGGCATTAAAACTGTCCTGGCTGTATCTATATAAATTAGTGTTGTGTTAAATATTGTTTAAGGCACAATCTGTAATGCAGATGTAAACAAAATGTTGATTATAAGTCAAACTGTTCACTTACAGCTTTAGTTTAAACATATTAATTGCACATCGGTCAGTTTTCCTCTTCTGTTATACTCTAAGCATTGATCTATAATCATGACCATACAGACTATGTGAATCGAGTGTTTTTTTATTGGGTTTTTTTTAACAAGCAGGTTGACAGGTCCATCTGCCCATCCATCCATCATAGTCCTGTTAGCTGTGATAGCATAGCAGAGGCAAAAGGGTGGGTGAACCCTTTTATTTACCACAATAGCTCTGATTGTAACCTTCATAAAGGCAGGTTTGATTACAGGGCTGTTGCATTAGATTGCATAAGTTTTAGTTAGGTGTACCCGGAAACTAAAAACAAAGTGAATAGTAGAGCTGAGAGCGAAAGCGATGAAACATAGTAGTGTTGTGTAACATTTTCCTTCCATGTCATATCACCAATCTTTCTTGAGAGACAGTAAAACTGCTCGGTCTAAGTCAATTTTATAGTTGACTGATCACATACTGCAGTGTCTCTCACTTCATCCTCTGATGGGCTTATCTCTGTTTATGTTTCCGCACGGTATCTCCTTACACTCGTCTCTATATGGCCAATCACAGGAGAATAATACAACTGCAAAACTGCACTCCTTACAGCCAGTACTGCTCTTAAGACTACTGCTTATCTCCCCTGTGGTCCATCACAATTCCGCCTCTCTCTCAATCTCTCTCTGTTTGATGCTAAATCAGTCAATATGTTTTCCCCTCAGGTATGGCTTGCTGTTTAACTTGTTTTTGTAATTAAGGCAATATTCAACAAACTTCTTGGGTGCTGTGATCACAGCTGCAGTACATTCATTCTTCCACAAAAAAAGCTTTAAACAATGCATGTATTCAGAGGGAAGCTAACTGATGTGCCTGAACAGTAGACAAACAAGTGCAGTTTCAAAAAATAAATAAAAATTGATGCATGGGCTTTTTTAGCTAATTTGGTATTAGCATATTCAACAAAACATTCAACAAACAGTGCGTAGTGTTTTGGATGATGTGTTCACAGCATTTTACAAAGTAAGATTAAAGTTACATGTTTATTCATTTAAAGAGCTCAAATTGGGCTGATCCTTATTAGCACAAACTGTGAGATGCTTCCTTGTTGATTATAGATTTTAGGGGGGAGAAATTCATCTTCCCACTGTCAGGCTTGTACAAATATGCCTACTCTGCACACACTCTGAAGATCATCATAATTTATCTGAGGAAGATTGGGCATTATTCTCAAACACAACTTTTTAGTTACATTACATGAGGCACTTAACAATACATCCTGTTTATGAGCTTGGAACCATCTACACACTCATAAATACCACTTCGTGCCCTTGGCACAATGGTTTGATGGGTTAATTTATTTGGTGAATTTTTTAAATAA
This sequence comes from Micropterus salmoides, assembly GCF_014851395.1. Classification (NCBI taxonomy): domain Eukaryota; kingdom Metazoa; phylum Chordata; class Actinopteri; order Centrarchiformes; family Centrarchidae; genus Micropterus; species Micropterus salmoides. Next base: position 15,632,285 of record NW_024044348.1, on the reverse strand, counting down.
CAAGCCCTAGGGTCGGCCGTGAAGTTTTGTGATTATCATCTGTCCTGTTACTGTGCTTTAACAACATGCCCTCACTGCTGGGCACAGCGATTAAGATTCAGTCCTTACTCAGAGAGACTAATTTACTGCTACCACAAGGTTCTTTTACGACAGTGTAGTGTCAATGTAATTTAAATGTCAAAACAAAGCCTTGACTATTTCACTTTGGAGAGCAAAATCATTTGCTTCAGAGTGACAATTCTCATTCTACAAGCCTGACCCTAAGCATAAATTTCAGTATTTTTTTTCCAATGTTACGTTAATAGGAGAGAGCCACCCATCTGACACTCCTATGCTGCTAGATGTAAACAAAGTGTGCTTTGAAGTTATTTTTATGATTAAGTGTTGAATATACGAGTTTATTTTATGGAGGTGGGGTTTAAATCAACCTGCCTCATATACTTGTCTAATTAGGAGTTTTCTAAATTTCCCTCAATAACTTTGAGTACAGGCATTAACAATCAAACTTTGTCAGATATGTTGGTATGGTCAAAGTGATCAGAGTTTTCTCTCGTGTTAATGGACACTTTAGCTGGGTCCCAGAAAGACAGTTGGTTTGATAGAAAGAAAGTTTGGAACTTCTGTTCTTTGCGAGAAAAGTTTTTGTATGACTGGCAGCATTGTGTCACGCCTTTTATAGGTACCCTCCCTGACAGTGATGGTTCAGCTAATCCAGGCTGTCAGAATGCAATAGGAGCTTCTGATGAAAGGCGTCTCACAATGTCATACACGAAACAAATGCTACTGAAGAGAACTCAAGAAATTTAAAACACATACATATGAAAAAAAACTATGGTTGCAAACAATTATTTAATCAATCAATCTAGTGATAGTTTTTGTCTATAAAATGTCAGAAAACTGTAGAAAATGATAAGTAGGTATTCAAAAAGCTTGTTTAAAACCAAAGATATTCAGTTTGCTATTAAATAGGACAAAGTATGGCAACATATTTTCACAATTGAGAAGCTAAAAGCAATGAATGTTTGAGTTTTAACAAAAATGCCAAACAATATATATAATTAATAGTTGCCAATTAATTTCCTGTTGATCAATACCTCACTTCAGTTTCATTTCAAAAATGCAAGCCATATCTCAAAAAACTAGCAAGAATCGCGTCATTCAAAAGACTTTCTAAATTTTTCTGTGGAGCATCTAGGCATCAATAACAGCTCATTCAACACAGTGAAAAGCCTTTAAACAGGGAGAAGCTACCAAACAATTCACTTGAATTTAGGTGTTATGTGTTGTAATGAGAATTTATCTTATTTTATAAAAAAAATAAAAATTTCCCCAGTGCAACTCTGTAAAACGTCAGAGTGACGAATGGAGCATGCAGCGTATTTTTGCTCATTTTTTGACTCAAACGGGTTTCCAGGCTATGCAGCGCTAATCTTCACAACCTCTTCACACTTCTTCAGCTTGTGTCAACAGCACTGTGAGTCAGTTAGCCATTCATATGCTGCTACAGATGGTCTCATCCCTCTTCTTCAGCTCAGCTGCTGACATGATTCATGGGGCTCTGTGTCTTGATTTAGGGTCTCTTTCATATTTCTTCTCGCCCACAGCAGAGAAGCATTTCTCTGAGATACCCCTGAGGCAATGACCCTGGTCTGCCTGGCCTGCCTGACAGGGAAAAAAAGAGCTCTGCTGGGCAAAACTGGACTCGACACAACTTACAAACACATACACACGTGAATAAAATAAGCTGATGCAAAAGTGTATGGGCAAAGGCAAACAAGTCAAAAAGTCTTTCTCACAAACACAAAATGTGCTATAGAATTAATTAATAAACAATACAAGTATAAATCAGGATTAAGTGGACAACCAAAACTGTGCAAATAAGCACTCGTTTCTTTTTTTTGTCAAGGTCTCAGTCAACTCATTAACAAACGAGAAAACTGACCATCCTACCCCTCACTATTTCCAAAGTCAACGGAATAAGCACGAAACTAAAAATTAAACCAGTATCACTCAATCTCAGTTTGTTGAAATTGTATAATAACAACCCCGTTTTTCCTTTTCCATCTGGAGTCCGACATTTTTTCTCCAATTTAGTCTCAATGGGCTTCAGATTGCCCTGTCAGAAAGGACTACAACGAAAGACTGTGCGCACCACTTCCTTATCGCTACCAGTAAATTACTTCAGGATCAGATACAGGCTGCCAACTCACAGAAACTCCACTCACCAGACACAGAGACAGAAGGAGAGAAGGAGATAGAAAATAGGGAGAGAGAAGAAGAAAAAAAAAAGTGTCAAGACATGACAAGAGGAGGAGAGTATCCCCGTGGAGACTGATAGTTTCCGTTGCTCTCAAAGGTCATCTGATGTTATCTAAAGATCATCTTCAGTCACCAATGCTCGCCTTTTTACACTCTACTCAACAGCTGGAGTCAAGCACCTGTCAATCACAACTTTCATAACCTGCAGCTACAACAAAGTGGCTTTCTCTTCCCAATGTAATCAATCTGGGAGTGAAGTACCGACTCAAGCGCTAAATAAGATGACCGAAAGAATAAAGAACAAACATCACGTGCGAGAGTGTGTAAAATATGACCTTTTGTCATGCCTGTTTCACAAACTTTTTGACGTAAATGTGCTGATGTTTATGGTATACACTGAATTTGATAAATAAGAAAAGTAAGTAGGAAAATAAAACCAGTCAATTAATCAATCTGTAACTGGTCACTCGTCATAATTAAACAGGAAAACGACCCACTTTCAATAGAGAAGTGTTTTTAAAATTTGTAAATGTGTATCAATCATATTATGTAGGGCTGCAACTAACAATTACTTTCCAGTTTACTATGTCCAGCACAATGTGACAGAACCCAATATGATATCAGTTGTTTTGCCTAACCAACAATCTAAAAGCCAAATATTCCATTCATTAACAGAGAAGACTAAAACCAAAACATTCACTTTTAAGAAGAGGGAGACATTTTTCATTAAAAAATTACTTAAATGATTCACTGACTATTAAAATTGTGGTTCATTATTTTCTGTTGATCAACTTTGATCAATGAATTGACAAACTGATGACTAATTGTTCCAGATCTAACATTATGTGTGACTAAAAGGTGTCTATGCCAAATGATAAAAAAAAACAGTACAGAGTCTAACATGACAAAACATGCTGAAAACCAATTGTAATATAAAGATCAGTTTAGTATATAACTCTAAACTTGCTTAATCAACTGTTATAATTAGACTGGGTAGTATCAGCGAGGTGACCTACTGAATATGCACCTGATGAAATGATTTCTCGGTTTATGATAATTATCAAGATTTATAACACAATGAATTTTGAAATTACATTTGACATTAAAGCTGCCATCATTAGTGACATTAAAGCAACAATGATGACTATCATTTGTTGGACAAAAAGAAGCCATTTGAATATTTTGCATTGGGTTCTTCACTTATAATTTCTTACATTTTATAGACTAATCAAGAATCAGAAGATTAATCCACACTGAAAATAATGAAAGATTTCAGCCCTATTACACATCCAGCTTCATTCTGGTCTGTTTGTTTGAAACACTGGTCTTCTTACTTGAAACTGACTCTGCTGATATTGCTTTAAATATGTCACATCATAAATTATTAAAATGTTGGCTCAGCTGTTACTGCAACAACCTGATTCCCCAGTGGAGATGAATCAAAATACATAAATGCTAGAAAACATAAATACATTTTAGAGATTTGAAAAGTATACATCTGTGTACTCATTTCTAGTATTGTACTGTATTGTCTACTATCCTAAATTATGTTTTTCATCATAACATTTGGCCATTGTTCTCTCTTAATTAAACCAAAAGAAAGGACAAAAAATACATAACACATAATATGTAAATACAACCAGCCAGGCAAATTTACACACCATTTACAATATCAACATAAGCATGTGTTGGGTTAGTGGTAGGTGACGCTGCTCAAAAGTTACAGTGTGATTTATATTTTTGGTGACCACTGTCATGTCCGCTTACTCGTCCTGGTTGTTCAGGTGATATAAAATAAGTGGCCTCAGAGACCAGTCGCTTTAGTGGCTTGTGGTGTGAAGGTATGATTAAACTTGAGTCATCGGGATGCAGGCGGCGGCCTTTCACACGCGTCAAGGGACACTCGCACTGTGGTACAGACGTGCCTCGACTCTCTGCAACATTGTGTGGAGCAGCTCCAGCGTGGTGGAACCGAGCAGATGGTGAACGTATGCGGCGCTCATGCATGTCATCATCACCTTCATTAGCTGAAGGTGACATATGACATCATCTGGACCGCGTGCATTATGGGGGCCAGAAAGAGTTGTTTGCTTCTTTTTCTTCTTTTTATTGCAGCATGGGTTCAAGGTTGTTGATAGGAGGTATTGTGAGTAATCACAATCCCCCCCCCCCCACACGCCTTCCGCAGGCTACTCCTCCTCAAGCCTCCCCCGTTCCCACCACCTCCCAGCATTAAGGTAAATAAGGGCTTCCAGCAGAGAGCCAATGAGCACGGGCCACTGAGCAGAGATGCATGTTTGTGTTGCCTTCCTCCCAGGACCCTGCTCGTTTATCTTGGCTGTCAGGTAAAGGGCAGACTCAGAGAAGGTGAAACTTTTTTTTTTTTAATAAGGCTGGCTTGGTTTCCATAGAAACAGCAGGACAACATTACAGGGACAATGATAGAGAGCAAAGTCTGGTCTCAGGGCATCACACAGTGTGCTATATTGTTGTTTGAGGCATTTGTGTTTGCGTCAAAGAAATGAAAGAGCTTTTTAGATTAATTCTCAGGGATCCTCCCGACTCAGACCTTTTACTGTGGGAGGTTGAGATTAATGAGAACATATTCACACCTAGCTCTCAGCTTAGGTCAGGAGCTAAAAGGTAGGTTTCCACTTATAAAGAGGTGCCGAGTCTTCTGTGGATACAAACTCCCCGATAAAGACAAAACAGACCTCAAATTACTGTTGCGCCTGTTTTTTGTTGTTTTTTTAAAAAGGAAATCATACTACAGAACGTAAGGCTATTTTAAAGATATGGGGCAGATTCACTGAACAGCATAAAGGTTGTTCAAAAACTGTCAATATTCCACATGCAAGCTACCTACGCATTCAGAACATTCTCCAGGCTAAAAGTGCATAAACAAGAAACAAATTGCACAGGTAATGAATACTTAATGACTACTACATTTTTCACTTTGTGTCAGTAAATGGGATGCATGTTTAGTTAACAATTGGGTGGAAAATCAAATAAAGAGAAGGTACCACATGCACTGTCAAAAGCAAAAGCCTGCAGCCATGAGATAAACCAAGACAATGATACAAAGATATGGGACTCTTTAAGTCTTTCTGGAGTAGAGCTCAACATGGATATGGTCCACATGTAGTCATAAAGTCAATGTGAAATAAGGTGCCCTTGATAAGACGGCATACAACTCTAATTCATGTGTAGACCTGTTTAGAGCTACTGCAGGAAAGTGTTGAATTCAACATTAGGCACTGAGCTTTTATTCTGTATTCATCCCAACATCATGATTGTCTCAATCACAGAGAAAAATACTCAGGGGAATACACTACCAACTCTCCATACACAAAACAAAACAAGAAAATAAATAACAGGATTTTTACTGTAGATGTCCATTATGGAAATTGCTCTATTAGTCTATTGTTTACTGGTCTGTAGTGCAGAACTATTTGTGCTGAGAACTGTGAGAGTTTTTGTTATGAAAACAATATTGCTGTGTCCTTGTTATTAAATCACAATACAGGACTTTTTTGTCAGTAGGTATTTTATAACGAAACAAATAGATCCCGCACACACATAGGGTTTTCTCACGAAAGACGTGCTACCTCTGCTCCCTCTGCTCCCTCTTTATGAGCATTAACTTCGCATTTTTTCCAACTCTTTGTTCCCCGTTTTTCCACGGCCTCTGATTTATATCCGAGGTAAAGAGGAAGAGTGCTCTGCGGGGACCGAGTGTGTGTGCTCGACGGTAGATGGAGGCAGGCTGATATCACACACCAGGGTGAGGGTGTGCGCTCTGACAGCTCATCAGTGGACAATAAGGCCTTGGCTGTTAATGTCCTGCTACCTGGCACTCTGCAGGGTCACAATCTGCTCCAGATGCTGGAGGCAGGCATCCAACTCATGGCGGTGGAGGGGGGACTAGGTGCTCGAGAAGCAAAAAAGGGAGTGGTTTCACTGAAAAATGAATGGGACTAGATAGATGCGCGCGCGCACACACACACATCCATCTATCAAGCATACAAAAGGGACTTATGAACTCAATTTAGTCAGCCAGACAGAGTTCTTGATTCTGTCACTTGGGATAATCGTCAGGATGTGGTACTCTGACCGAGACCCTGCGTCTAAAACCAGGCAGGATATAAGGTCATGTTGGAGTGGAACTCTAGCCATGCAGCACCCACACCTCAAGTGCTCCAGTGGTTTTGTGGTTATCTGCAGTAGCCAGCTGTCGCAATACAGAGGAGCTCTTCAAGAACGTCTCCTCTCCTCTTTCTCTGCCTCTCATCTTTCCCTCTCCCTCAATCAAAAACTGTCCAATCAGCCCACCCATCTCTGTCCTTCTCTCTTTTGTCTAATTTTAGGATGTGTAAAATCAATTAGTTTTTAGTGATTGCCCCAAAAGATTAAGACCTAGAATGAGTCCACACAAAAGACTCACCATTATGGTTGGTGTAAGTCATAGGACAAGACACAAAATTACCCAGTTGGTTCCCAGGCAGGAAAAGAGAAAAACCTCTTCTATTTCTTTTCAACTTTATGAACCGTTTAGTCTCTCAGGTACTGGGGATACTATACCACATTTATTTAAAGCTGGGTTTTTTTTTCATGGGATGGAAAGAAACAACTCTCTTACTTTCAGGCATGAGAGTGACTAAGAGGACAGCTATGCATAATATATTTGACAGTGCATGTTTAAAAGGTTATTCCTTTTCGTTCAAAATTAGGTCACTTCATCACTGCAAATGAATGCAGTAGGAGGGGTGAGTCTTGATGTTCTGCAGGGTGTCTGTTTATCACTTGAATTTTGTTATCTGTCTGTCACTGTCAGGGACAACATGGATAAGAACCACCAATCCGTGGCATACATCATCAAAACTGATGCAGCAATCTGGCAAGCTTCTGGAGTGTGTGTAACCCAAAGTGCAGAGCTCCACCTGCTGGTCAAAGAGAGCTACAACAGCACTAAAACAGGCCTGAAGCACAGGTATTTGGATTTACGACTACATGACCACAGTCATTTTACTGAATGGGACGCCATAGATTTGCCAGCAGGTTTATTAATGGATGAAGAGTGGGCATTAATATGTGCACTGAACAAAGATAACCAGCTGTGATATTCTGTTTATTTGAGGCAGCATATGGAGCATTATCTACTACATGTGCATACAGTATGTGTTTGACATAATTATTCTTAACTGTGTGCTGTTGAAGCTGGCTTTACTTCCTCATTGTTCAGGGTCCCACAGACTCTACTGATGTATGAAATTGTGAAATCAACCAATTTTTTTACCTTTAAATATTTTTTTTCTTTTATTTTGTTCTTATTAAAACACAATATATAGAAACATACTGAACTAGAAACTCTTTCATTTGTCTCAAACTGGGCTTGCAAATTTGATGAAGGTGATAAAGTACAGAAATAACAAAGCATTGTTATATGCCTAAATAAGGAAAAAAATCATGTCATATATATTATACTGGCTTTGCATAGGAGACCTCAATGCATCATCATCTGTAGGACTCAGAATCAAGTTTACTAACAATTGGTATACAATTGGAATTAATTAATTAATTAATTGGAATTCGATTAAAAAATGTGTTTGTTTTGAGCTGTTAAACAGGGGTAGGGGCTCCAGGACCCGAAACAGAACATTAGAGTTAATTTACATGTATTTCAAACCTGGGGGTCTGGCCCACTGCAAGGGGTTGCAAAGTGGATCTTAGTGGTCACGAGATGATTAAAAGCATAATGTTAAGCATGAAAATATATTTTTGCAACATGAGAATGTTTTTATCAAACTTTGCTTTCTTCTAATTATTGATATAAATCAGTCCAGGAAGGAAAAATGCCTCTTTGATTAACTTGGAGACACATGCAACCTGTGATGAGCGGTGAAAAGGTTGCCGAGCTGAGGTCTATTTTAGCTCCAACAACCCTCAGTGAGGAAGTATGTTCCCAGAGCAGGCTGGGATAACCTAAGCTCTTGATGCTTCTTCAGTGGATTCCTATTAGCAGAGCTTAAAAACTGTCATTTCAGTTAAGCCAAGGCAAATCACCTGAGCTTCACGTCTAGTGGGGGATGGAAGCGTAATGAGATAAATTACAAAATAGGCAAAAGAGGAAATAGTTTTTGAGAAAAAGAACAGAACCAAATAAAATAGATATGAACAGAGCAGAAAAGACCTACATTTTCAAAATCAATCGTTTCCTCTGCTAACTGAACACACATTGAGGAGAGGCCCGCTCTACGACTCCAGGGCTCTTATTACCATGTCATTAACCTCTACAGGATTAACCAGGCTGCAAAGAGACACAGGCAAAGTCAAAGGTCAGTGCTCAGACACCCACTCCAGCATGAAGGGTGGCCTATTAAACAAAAGGCCACACTCATATCTGCCCGCCTGTCTTCAGGCATCTTTTCGATACATACTGTAACATTCAGCCCACAGCACTAACCCCGCCGTAGTAAATTCCAACAGCATGCAAGGTCAGTTGCCTTATTAAAAATAAAACAACGATTGTACTCAATTAGAAAAAAGCTCTTTGAAAATATAAACACACCGGCAAACACCTGGTGTGTGTTGGCATCCGTGAGACAGACTGCAGTTGGGGATGAATTAAAGAGAGTCTACACCGGAGGAGGTAATCATGAATAAAACATCACACCTTCGTACTTGTTGAGGCTGTAGCTTTTTAGCACTGTGATAACTCCTGGTAGTTGTCCCCCCCTTTGGAAGGGAGAATGGAAAAAGAAGACTTTTTTTTTTAAACAATAAAATACATTCCGAAGTAGGTTTGCTGCCTTGCACACACTCACAATTAAGTTTTAAGATCAGGTGTCAAACTGAATTAGAAAGTAAATGCGTGGCAACTGAAAAGGAATGAGAATCCCTGTAATCCCTTGACTAATGCAATTTTGCCTTTGTCAGTCTGTTACTCCAACAAAGAAACAAAGACGAAATGGTAGCTGGTGTGTGACTATGTGTGTGTGTGTGTGTGTGTGCACACTTATAGAGAGGGGGCAGCTCATGGCAACCTGCCATTCCTTCAGTGTGTGTGTATCCATGACAGATGGAGAAAGAATGTGGGTATGTGTTAACCTTTCTGCCCAAATGGGGACAGTGTCTCCAACCAAAGAAGATCACCCTCATGTCCACAGATTGAGGGATGTTTCACCATTTTATTATTTACTTCTTGCTATCCGGTGACATTAATCACAAGACAAAGTGGGTATGGATTATCATTTCTCAATACTACTGCTGATACAATACCAGAATTTTGGTTCTCATATAAACAGTTTTTTTTCTATAATCAATATTTTTATACTTGGATCACATGAGCACCCACCAACTATCATCTACCACCGCATTTTCCCCTCAACTCTATTTTTTGGTTCTTTAAGCAAATTGGTTTAATAGCAACTTCACGGTTTTGGTTCAATCTCAATGTTCTCACCAGTGTTGTTTTCAGCCACAGCAGGCAGCTGTTATCAGCATAAAAAGCTCTAAAAACAAATTGTACACTGCCTGCTCAGCAGCAGACAGACAGAGTTAGTGACTAGCTGGTGAACATAGTGGAGCATTGAGAAACTAAAGAGCCAGATATTTCCCTCAGGAATTGGTGGAGACCAAAAGCAGAGCTAAAATACAGTGAATGTTGGACTTACATTCATCATGTGGCCTCAAATACAACTTCAGATCCGCTCATAAACCTCTGGGTGTTAAAATAGGCAACTCTTTAGCTTAAAAAGGTGATTATTTTCATTGTTGTTTACGGATTGTTTCCACTACCCACAAGTTGCCCCCCAAAATCTGTTATTGCCAGATTAAGAAAAGTGAAATTAACGAATAAGTGAACAAGACTGCTAACAAAGCATTGAATACCACCTTTCGGTACCGACACATTCTGGTGTGGTATCCAGCCCTACCATACACAAATCTTGAGAACATGTTATCGTATCCTGGAGCAAAATAGCCAAAATATCTGAAATGGTATGGTATGGTAATTGCATCTTTTTTTTTCTTCTGTAAAAATACGATTAATAATAAACTGTGAGCACAATAACACCTCACCAGCCTGCACGTTGCTTCAGTTTAATGCAGAGACTCAATATGGGATTATTTCAGGGAAAATTAGCTGTCACAAAAGATGAAACATCTGTTAATCAGCCAAAATACTAATCAGAAAATGTCATGTCCAATCTTTGTCCCCCCCCCCCCAGCATGAGTGTATAAGCAGGGGACAAACCTGGAGACAGAGAGAGACAAACAGAGAAAAAGAATGTGTTTACTTAATCTCCCCTGAAGCAAGACCCCATCATCTTCTTTCATTCACATAGACACTGAGATGAAAGCTGCTTGTGTTCCTCCTCTATGATCTTATCTGATTGTTCTTTATCTTTTTGTTTACCAGGGACCCAGATGTGGACGTGCATCAAATCTCCCTCAAATCTCTGGCTCCTGTGTCATGTTTTTTTGTGCTCGCCCTATTTTATTAAATAAGACAAAGCTGTGGTGCAGCTCACTACTTTTTTAAGACCATAAAACAATCTGCCAGCACGCACAAAGAGCTGTTATAAAAGGCATCCGCACACATTCAAATGTAGTTTCTCACACGCACACACACACGCACACAGCAACTGAACCAATCGTTTAAGGTCTCTGAGGCCTCGATAAGCTTCTGTAAATCAGCCACCATCCAGCAGCAAGTTTTATTCCCCTCTCTCTCAGTGGATGTTGGGTTATGACCCGTAGGCACGAGGTTATTTATTGCTTTAGTCTCAGCTTGTGTTGACTCCCAGACACTCATCTATGGTTCTAGGCTAATAGAAAGCAGCACAGGGTTGTAGAGCTGCAGGAAGCCTGCTAAGCTGCAGGGACTCGATAGACTCCTCAGAGACTCATCTCCCCAGAGGATAATGTCCCTCAATTCCTCAGCATACTTCCTCTACCTTTTTTTGGAGGGAGTGGGGGGGAGTGTTAATGTCCAAATCCAAATGAAAACCTGTGAGTTAACCTGAGGTGAATGAGTCCCTGTGAATGTGTTGGTGCGAATGAGTAAAAGAGGAAGCAGCGTTAAAGAGCAGAGAGAAGCCCACAGACCATAAACATTTCCCAGAGGCTGCTGGCAGAGATGATGGACAGTCTGCCTATTCTCCAACATATAAGAAGCATCTCTATTCTCAGAGATGTCTGCCTCCCTTGTAATGGAAACTTGAGGTGTTATGTTGGAAGATAAAGGATGGTAAGAGTAAATTGTTATTGCCAAAATGAAACTTGAAACCTTGATACTCTAAGATGCTAAGAAGAATGTGAAAGACCCCGCCCCCACCCCCAACTTTCTTACCTTCACACAGCTGCTGTGAAACAATCTCAACAAGGCTGTCATCCTTTACAATAGACCGTCTAACCAAACTGGCAACCCCAACCTCACCGTAGTTTGAAATACGGGCCCACTTGCCATTTCTACAGTGCTGACAGCAGCTGACAGTTAAGAGGAACAACCACAGACAGAGGATATATGAGGGGGTCCTTGAGTGATGACAGCACGGGTAAGATGGAGAGCTGTGATGTAATAGAGACAAGGCCGCTGACTGATGCTATGAAAGAGGCCAGTTTGTCTGCTCCAGTTCACAGCTGTTCATATCCAAGATCTATGTTTGTGAGCACGGTGTCATCTTGTTTGTGGGGTAAGTATACATATACACACACACACACACACACACACACACAATAACATTATGCTGCCTAATATTGTGTAGTTCTCCCTTTTGCCACCAAAACAGCCCTGACCCACTGAGGCAAGGACTCCACTAGACATATGAAGGTGTGCTGTGGTATCTGGCACCAAGACGTTAGCAGCAGATCCTTTACGTCCTGTAAGTTGCGAGACAGGGGCCTCCATGGATCGGACCTGTTTGTCAAGGGCATCCCATAGATGCTTGATTGGACTGACATCTAGGGAATTTGGGGGCTAAGTCAACACCTTAAACTAGTTTTGTTCTGCCATCAGGGAATACTGTTTCCATGAAATGGTGTACATGGTCTGCAACAATGCTTAGGTAGGTGGTACATGCCAAAGTAACATCCACATGATAAGCAGGACCCAAGGTTTCCCAGCAGAACTTTGACCAAAGCATCACACTGCCCTCTGCTGGCTTGCCTTCTTCCCATAGTGCATCCTGGTGCTATGTGTTTCGCTAGCAAGAGATGCACAGGCACCCGGCCATCAATGGTTAAAATGTAAAATGTAAAGTGGGATTAATCTAACCAGGCCACCTTCTTCCCTTGCTCCGGGGTCCATCTGATGCTCATGTGCCCATTGTAGGCGGGGGTCTGCGTGGGCACCATGACAGTGGCTGTGGCTACGCTATCGCTCCTCACTTGCATTAATGACCCTGTAATCGGGTCACCGCTTTTCCTGCTTCTAACAGATAAACTTTGAGGACAAAATGTTCACTTTCTGTTATGAAAATGGTGCACAAACGGTCTACTCATGCCAGCATCATTCAGTGAGATGGCACTGGAACTGAAAACCTTTTCAGACATTATGTTGCATTAAGTGATGGCTTTTTGTCTTTAAGACAAAAATTTCTTTACTTACGTTCATGTTTCTTCCGTATTCGTTCAACCATGCCAGCACAGTGACAGAAAAAGCTTCATGTTCATGCAATATTTGGAAACTGATGCACGAGAGGGAGCAGAGGGATGTTTTAAAAAGTGGTGAAAATGAGGAATTCTCAGACAGGCTGCATCACTGATAGATTTTAAACTTATTTGGCCTTTGAAGCCTTAATTAATGATCATCATGACCACGAGGGACTCTCTGCCCCGCTTCTCACAATGAATCCACTGAACACTGGAAACATGAGGAGAGAGTGCTGGTTAGATTATCACAGCGGTTGTACGATGTTTTTTTTTAACCTCCTCTGCTCCGAGGGGAAGATTGGAAGAGGTCTGATCTGAGAAGAATCTCTTTCACAATGTTTGCTAGATTGTTAAACTGATTTTGTGTATAAGAAATGATGACTGAGATAATACATTTATTACAGAGGTGTTTAGAGTGGTATATGATTTCTCTATGCCTCTCTCTCTCTGCATGTTTTACCATGTGCTGCGATAACCTTTATGTTCAGATTTGTGCTGGGTCAAAAGTGTTACAGAAATGTTACTAGGTCCTCTGCCAAGGTCATTTTTTTACCCTGTTAGCTAGCTTATTTTTTATCTGTCTGTGAGCAGAATATAGGGATGTTTTCAAGAAATTAGCGGGCCTTGAACCAAAAAAAACAATGTTTGGCTTAAAAGTAAACCAAAAAGTAGATCTCATCCACAACAATCTTTGTTCAATAGCAATAACTAAGAAATTAACTGAGATTGAGACTTAATTCCATATCCTTATGGTATGTTTTCAGAGACCAGAAATCAATAAAATACAAAAAGTAAAAAAAAATACTGTTTACCTTGTTAAAAATTCTTAAAATTACATCTACTCCTTGTACCTCATTGCAAAATCAACTTCACTGAAAAGTCCATTCTCAGTGTACAGACCGATCTCTCGTGCACTCCCGTGCTTGCAAGTAATTTCATAAACTGCACATACAAAACAAAAGCAAGATCATATCTACTCTTCAACTTAGTTAGAATTAGGAGTGATGTGAAAAACATTTATTAATGTAAAACTGTTCAGATAAAGGAGCTGCATTAAATTGTTGACGCTACATGTAAAATGACATTCTTGAATGCTTAAAATAGGAGGAATAAATTGTGCTTTATGTCACTGAGTGTTTGGCTGTGTGTGCATCTGCATGTTGTTGTCACAGATATATGAACCAGTGGCATACCATTAAATTATCAGTGAATAATATTGACATCATGTTTGTCAAAACAAATGGGAGACAAATAAAAAACCCTCTCAATACAACAAACCTTTTTACAACGTCAGTACCATTCCAGCAGGACAGCCCGTCACCAGGGGCCAGCTCACTCACACACAGTTGATCCGCCAGGCCACCGTAGTATGTACGATAGAGACGTAGACTGTTCAGAAAATCCCTAAAAAAGCAGCCACATGTAGGCACAGAGTAATTCACTTGTTTAACAAGTGTTTTAAACAAGTGTTTTACATATTAATTGCAGATTTAATGAACCAAAATCTGAAAATGACACTTCTCTCTATGCACACATCTGTCATATTTCACCCACTTACCTTCTCCTGACAGCGAGCGAGTCCCCTGACTCTCTGACAAGAGCTTTAAGAGGGATGGATTCTCTGCTGCTGCTGTGCAGGATGCTGACTGACTGCGCAGGCTTCCTGCTTGGTGGGCCACACAGTTTGTGTACCTATTACCCAATGAGACAGACACAAATTTAAGTCTAAACACTGAGGGGGGAAACATGCATTTTAAATCGTGTTAAGCTGTACTGGTGCATGACCAATAAGACTTATTTCAGATGGCTGAGTGACAGCCGTTTATATCAAGGCCATTAGTGCAGCCAAGCCCATCATCTCCCATTTCTGAAAGTACTCCATGTGTATCTATCGAGCAGCAGTGACATTAGACAACCACCAGATGGAGGTGTGACGTCTCTATCTGAAAAGGACTCACACTTTAGTCCTGTGGACTTCATTTCATAACATATAACTTGAATGTGGACTGAAAGTTACATGTTTCAAGTTACAAGTTTCTGACCGCCTTGGAGCTGCCCATGTGGATGTATTTCTGGGGTTCTGGCCTGCTCTGAGACCAACCTGTTGTCTGTAGTCTGTGTCTGTGCAGTCTTTAGTAATTCACACCACTTACCTATGTGACATGGTGCTAGCAGCTGAAACAGTAGTGTAATTCAGAATAACAATTTTCCAGGACTGACTAAAACGCTTTCTCCTTAATCCATTCTTCTCCCACTCCCAGATTTACTGGTGACACTGGTTTTCACCTCCCACAAAGCCCCAGCACAGTCTCAATTCAACCGTCCTAAACAACACTAAAATCTCTCCTCAAAGACAATCTGACCTGTGCTGAGAGGCGGGGTCCATTTTTCTGAGCGTGTCCGACAGCATCATGAAGCAGCGTGTGAACTCCAAGAAGCACTTGCTCCAAATCCTGAAGCCCATGCATCCGTGCCGACAGGCCCTCCAGTGAGCGAACAAACTCCCTCCAGTGGGTGTCAATCTCTGCCATGCTTGCCAAACAGCCCCGCATCACATTGAGGCAGTAACCCATGCAGGGCTTGGACTGGGTTAAGCCCTGTGAAGAAAATTACTTTGTGATCAGTGGAGCTGGTAAAAACTTTCATTCTTTCCGATCAATAAACTCACTTCAGAAACATGTATCCAGACCTGGCAGTGAGGACAGTAGTGCATCTTGAGCAGGGCCCGTCTGCACTCGCGGCTCAGCTGTAAATGGTCTGTGGTATTGATGACCTCAATGCCGAGGTGCAGTGCCTGAAGAAGAAGCTTCCCGGAGACCCCAGAGCGAGCAATCTGATCAGCCAGGAGGCTGGGAGCTTCACCGAACGGTCTCGCATCACGGCGGGACAACCTTATACACTCAGCGTAGCCTGGTGATATGTCGCTGAGGCCTGGGTTGATGAGGTGATTGTAGACCAGCGGGAAGAGTGCGTCGAAGAATCGCTGTACCAGGTCATCAATGTTGAACTCAGACCCCAGCAGGAAGAGACTAATATCAGTGAAGAGTTCCCGCACAGGGCCCATAGACTGATCAGCCATGTTCCGGTACGACTCCTGGAGGACGGCATTAGTGTGATTCTCCGCCTGCCTCATCAAGACCTCAAATGTTTCTGTTGGATGGACAGCAGGAGAGAGAGAGAGAGAGAGAGAGAGAGAGAGAGAGAGAGAGAGAGAGAGAGAGAGAGAGAGAGAGAGAGAGAGAGAGAGAGAGAGAGAGAGAGACAAAAGATTACAGAGGTACTGCAACTACTATCCTGTAACATGAACAGGGCTATATAGAATACAGTGCCCTTATTGAGCTTCTTCTTCCATTAACCCAGAATGAAGAGACATGATGATAAGAGTCTCCGGGGGTCCCAGCAGGAGCTGAAGCTGCCTGTGTCTTTCCAGAAAGGGGGTATGGAAGGGAAGCCGGGAAGTGTAGGGAAGCAATTTGTTCTCTAATCAAAAACATCAGTGTAGAAGCTGCTGTGATGTCATATGAACAAAGCTACAGTATATATAGTGTTTTAATAAACCAGCCACTTCTAGCAAACCAACATGAGTGGCATCAGTGAGAGGAGAGGAGAGACAGACTCCTTGTGCCATGGGAGTTCTTGCAGTGAGAACAAGAACAAATGGATAAAACTGAGAAGAGAGATAGGAGGAGGAACATGACAGAAGAAGGGCAGAGGTTAAGAGAGGTGAAGAGAAATGAGGGAGATGAAAGGTTAAGAGAGACGGGGGGGTGGAGAACGGGAACTTTACAAATTACTTCCTCAGACAATAAGCAGTTATAATAATGGTAATTCCATTTGCATACATGTACAAGGCATCAAGCCTGCCTATAGAAGCATGCACACATAGACTCCATGCTTTAAAAAGGATAAGACCTTGAAACATGTACTATCTTTAGCACATCATTTTCCCACTCATGATTTTTTCCACCATCACCATTGAGGTACTGTATATGTCAAGCAAATTCTACTAAGCTTCACTCGTGAAAATACTGAAGGATCCTAATGCTTAAGTCTACATCAGGAGGCAAAAGCATATAATGCTGCTGTTCTTTTGTATGTCACAGCAGTGTATCCAGTGCTGTAAGCGGTATCTACTTTTGCTTACGAGTGTGTTTCTATGTGTGTGTTTTAGGAGCAGTTTGGGAAAGTGTGCGGATAATGCAGCCTTATGGCATCCAACGTAAGGGGAAAAAAATGTCCAGCGGTGCCGAAGACACAGTTGAGGACCAAAATAAAAGCCCGTTCCCACTGGGCACCAACAAATTATGTTTGAAATGTGAAGAGAAGTGCAGTTAAAGAAAGAGCCAGGACATGGTTAGCTTTGCTTAGCAGGGACTTCTTGGATGACAAGACTCCAGGAAGTCACTGTGCATGGCTAGGAAATAGTCTGTTTCATTAATTACTTTATTATTATTTCTTAAATACATTTGATTATACATGTTTGACAATAGAAAAATAACATATATTAGACATTATGGTATGATTTCCCTTAATTATGATAAGCGAGCTCTACATGTTCTACCAGACATGAAGGAATGACCTCAGCACAATAGAAAATGTTTCACCATTGCAACAAGCTTGCCTTTATCCCTTTGGCTCTTTTTTCTCAGTTTTTGTCTCAGCTAAAACCTGAGCCATGGCCATTCTCCCATCATGTGCTTGTCATGAGTTGCGAGGTAATAGTCAGGGTGAAGGCCTGGAGTTGCCTTGGGGGGGTGACTAGTGTGATGAGGGCTTAGACGGTCAAGTGCTGTACAATATGCACTGACGTGGAAAGATTGACCGAAGGCCCCCTGGAGAGGGGGACTGTGAGGGGGAACAGAGAAGGGTCTAGCATGCCTACTGGCGCACAGACTCAAGCAGTCAGCATTAAACACAAAGGTACCCGGAATTGAACCTGATCGCAGGTCTTCAATGATCTTGCGTGGATGTGATAAGTTTAACAAGACCTCAAAAAATCAAAGACGTGTGTTTATGTGTGGACGAGAAAAGAAGCTGCACCTCCTACATAGCAAGCGCTCAGGTCAGCGAGCTGCATGGAGAACACAGGCTAGATGTGTAAAGAATGGCAAAGAGTGGCAGCTGTGAAAGCGCAGTGCGGATGCTGTGTCTGTGTGAATGAAATAGACAGATAGAAGACAGGCACGCAGACAATCAGAGAAATATGTGCTCGTGGAGAACAGTTTGAGATTATTACAGCCCTTGGGTGTATGAAGCACAGCAGAGTTATGAAGGGTCCCACAGGGATTACAGTGCATGCTTCAGGGAGGTGGAGTTAATGAATCCCACCTGTCATCCCATATAAGAAATATGTAGTAAACAAATTTGTCTGTGTTTTATCACCCTCACCGGTTTCCTCTTGCACTTCCAGGGACGTAAATCCAGTAATGGAGTAACTTATTTTTCCATCACAGGTCCATAAAGGCAAGCCTAAAGGCATGGTTAATAAGCTGATCAATAATTCTGCTGTCTAAAAACGCTATACTGTATTAGAACACCCACAGAGAAGTTTCTAGCAGTCCAGGCAGTTTTAATGACATTATTGTTCAACAAAGAGAGAGTTTGAAGTGGCGTCTCTCACTTGGAAGCCTAGACCAGCGGCCAGGCTTCTGGGCAAGCCTGAGGAGAGAAATAACACCAGGAGAGGGAAAAAAGGAAAAAGAGAAAGAGTAATGTAGCAGAGTTACAAGTAGGAGAGTGAGAAGGAGGTATATATTTTATCTTTTTGAGACAGAAATAAGAAAGCCTATCTGACACTCCTTGAAACAGGCCAAATAAGTTTCTTTAAAGCTGTATAATCAATATGTTTATATTTACCAATTAAAATTTAGACTACATGTTCTTTAATTTCTTATATTTTTTCTAAATCATTATATTACCGCAGGAAAATCTTTTGAGAGGACCTCTGGGTGTGTTTCTGCCAGTCCTAATGAGGATGCCTCAGTGTGCCTGTTTTGCCTGTGTGTGTTCTGAGTGTCAATGACCCGGCTGATAAGAGGAGAGCAGACATGTTTGCATTTCTGGCAGCGGGAGGAACTCCAAGAAGAGGCTCAGCCAGCATGATAGAACACACTCTCATACTGTGAAGTGGCTTCTTTCACCGTTACTGAGGGTCTGGTCTGCTTCAGTTTAGTCTTCTAAAAAATGTTATGTAACTTAAAACAAATCAACTTTGACTTTTCTTCGCACATGACTCAAACCTCTGTCTCCTGAGTGAAAGTCCTTAGTTTACTTGACACATTGATCCACCCCGCCACAGTCCTTACCTGACTTATTCTGCCACTAGAGGTCGAGTCCTAACAATAAACATAAATATGGGTCGTAATAAGCTATACAATGATTTACCTATGCGGCCGTTTTTCTGGTGAGGAAGGGCTGGAATATTTGGAATTATCTTATTTAATTTTTTGAGGGGGGGCAGGCAAAACACAGAGCAATGAAAAACATTTGCAGCTGTGTGCCTGTCTCAATTTTAAAACTATATGTCCAGCTGTGTCACCAAATAAGGACAAACAGCAATAAAACAGCATAAAGGCAAAACAAACACAGAACAATAAAACAAGTTGAGAGAAAACATTCTTCATAAATGACGACTTAAAAAAAATATTCATAAAAGTGAATACATAATAAAAAGCAATTATCATTTGACATTGGTTGTTGAAAGATTCTATTCATGGTTACAATTTTGATTCAGAAGATTAAAATATGTAAAAAAGAAGGGAATGTGGTATGGGATTTTATTTCAAATGTTAGCATTTGAACAGAAAAAAGGACCTAAACTCATTAGCATGCAGGTTTCAGTTTCACAAATGTATTTCAGCATATTTCATTTTGATCTTATGAAATTTAACTGGTTTAAATGGTATCCATGTCTGATGAATATTGATGAAATTAAGAAAAAGAATGTGTAACTCTCAGTCCATCAATTAGAGCCACTATAAGAAGCTATTACAATATGCCACCCATCAACCTGCATGGGTTTCTCACTCGCCTGCTGGCATTGTAAACAAATTCTGATATATGAACAATTAATGTTTGAAAGCTAGGGTATCACTGACTATCATCCAGATATATTGGCTATTACATACTAATCACAAAGCCCCTTCAGTCAAATTCCTCCGTAACCGAGCTTTTCTCCACGTCTAAAAGGCTTTCAAATTTGATCCCATTTTCTTCCTTTCTGCCATAATTGCTGCACTTCTCATTTTCTTTAATGTAGGATGATCTGGTTAACTGTGACAGGGGTAGCTAATCGAGTGATGAGTTACACTTAAGGTCAGGGCTTCTGGTAGTTGGCACTAAACTAGAAGAAAAGGACCCCCCCCCCCCACACACACATCATTTTAGCACCTCGCTCGACGCCCCTCTGCAGCTGATTGGTTTGGAAGGTAATAAGAGATATTTTGACATAAAGTAACCAGATCAGACATCAATTGTCATATGACAATTATTAATCACTGTGGAAACTATTCAGTTTAAGTAGCACAACAGCATAAGTTAAGCCAGTTAAGGATGTGAACTGATAGGTAAATGCTGGGAGTTGCTTTAACCAGCAGAGGGAGACATTTCTCATTTTAATTTGTATCTGTAGGAAATGGGATCAGTGTGATGTTGAGCAGTACAGCAACAGTTCAGCCTGTTAAACCTAACCAAACTTGTAGCATGGTCCTTTCAACTACAGCCCACCATCTCCAAAAACAACAACAGACCACTGATCCAGATTTGTATTTTGCACAAAAATATTATACGAAACATAAACTGCCCCAGAATGGCAAATTTGTATTCCCAGCGACTCACCTGTTTAGGCTCACATACTACAGAGTTACTCATTGATTGGATTGATTAACTGAAGAATGTGCATCCAATAGTCTCTTCCTCCTCTCTCACCCCTGTTAGTCACCCTGATTTGCTCTGGGTATCAACTAAACAACTACAAATAGCTAAATGTAATTCTAACCACGACGCATTCAAACAAATAAACTGTTATTTGATATTAAGGTCAAGATAGGTTTCGTGGCACACCTTTTTGTGCTGGCAGTGAGAATAATTTGCCTTTTGTGACATTTCGTGAGCATCAAACAGAGGGAGCAAGTAAGTCTTTAATAATCATGATGGCGCTGAAACATGGCTATCAAATGTGGTTTACATATCACACTCACTTTGCTGTATTATTTACAACTCTAAAAGCTAAAAGTGGTACTACAATTTCAACAAAGAGATTAGCTGATATAATTGTTTATGGTACTTGTGTAGGCGATGTTAATAGACAATGCATCAACCTGCCTCTGCTTATTCATAGACATGTTTTTGAGAAAATGATCAGTCAGCTGGGTGATAAGATGAGTCTTTGTAGTAGATCCTTTTGAAAAAGACAAAACACCAAAAGCTCCTGCTCTCTCTCTCTCACACACACACACACACACAGAATAAGCAGAACCATGGTTGATACTATGCATGCTATGCATTCCTAAATCTGCGCTGTAATGTGTGAGCAAATCACATCAATATCAACTACTTTGTTTGAAGCTTCCTGTGTTTCCAGGTTTTCAAGCCCTCAAATGCCACTGGACGACCTCAGCAGAGCTGTTGAGCAAGGCAAGGATGGCTTTTATTAATGTGATTCATCCTCTTTGAATGGCTGTGACCACAACAGAGAAGCCCAGTGACATCTGATAGGCTGCAGAAAATGCAATTCTCCATCTCGAGAGGATGAGTCAGTGGCTCTGCGGGTTCAGCTCATCCCAGGGTAAAAGACACACAATGAAAGTCAGTGACTTGCGGGGTGGCACAGTCAGTACAGTCAACAGAAAACTATGCCTTCATTGTGCCTTATTAGAGGATGAAACAAGCACCCGTACGCTTTGTTGTTCCTGAATGGCATTCGAAGACAATGGTTTCTGCACAAATGTTTGTGGAGACAAAAAAAAACAAAACAGAAAAGGATTTTGATAGTTTTAAAACTCAAAAATAATTTTCCCTAAAGTATTTTGCCTAAAATTTGTACCAAATTACATAGTTCTTTCTGGGAAACTTCTTTTTTAGAGACACAGACTTCTGATTTTGTCTAGTGACTTCTTCTTCTTAAGTGACTGTGACAGCCATTTTATTTGGCCTAATATCAAGAATTTACTTTCACTTTGCTTCTATGTAAATCACCAGTTTAAAAATTGTGTGTTTTAGATTTACCTGGTAATAAATTAGGTTTATTTTAATACCTGACTCTCAGGCTGTAAACTGGAAGCTGGTCTAGTCTGACTGAGTTATGCTAACAAACGGACTCTTAAGCTGCTGGATATAGAACTTAAAAATAAACCTGCCTGTAATCTCTGCAAGAAGCAGCAGTACACGTTTACAATGTTAAAGCACTTATTCACCAAAATCCACTGAATGCGGGACTGTCAGGGTTTTGATAAGAGCTTTAAATAATCTTTTTCTAGCTTTTCTGGCATGACAAATTTTCACACAGGCATGTTAGTTTTCGAGGTCCGTTTTCAAGCAACACAACACAGAGCTTCCCAGGTCTGAGCTGAGGAAGTGTCTGACAACTTAGCAAGGAAGCTGGCTGCTCAGAAAGCAAATGAATGAGAAGACAGACGAGTGGCAAGAAGAGTTAGATAAGATAAGGCAAACGAATCAGACTTTGCATTGGGACAGCATCATGGTACACACAAACAAACACACACACACACACACACACACACACACACACACATCCTGGCAGACTGTGCAGTTTAGCAGGAGATTGAGGCAGAGCATAAAGTGTTATTCAGTGTGCACGAGTGAGCTCAGTGTACCTGCCTACATCTACTGATCATCTGATCTACAAACAAACCACAGAGTAAAACTGGGTCCTTTTATGCATGTGTGTGTTTTAGGGCATGTGCAAGCATGTTTGCAGGGGCACGGGGAGAAATGCATAAAGAGGGAAAGACCATATCAAACTGTCCCATCTCAAAATGCTTCTCGAAAGTTTCAACCTTCTGGATTGTCGATCTGCCTCCATTTCAACTTGGCAACAGCAGCACCACAAACACAGACACACTGACCACGCTGACCTGCAGATGGCAGGGGGAAAAATTCCTGAGAAAAGTTAAAAAGCCCTGGGATGTTTTCGTTTTCCTTCAGTTTCCATAAAGGGCGCATTGTTATAAAAGTGAAAACAGTCGCCTGCTCAGAGGTGTTACAGAAGTGTGTTCTGGCTCAGGGTTCCTCAGAGAATGACGGAGGGGATTTATTTAGTTAACACTATACAGGAGACGAGAGAAGAGGAGAGGAGAGGAGAGGAAGAAATGAAGGAAAGGGAAGGACAAAAGGAGAAGTAAGGGATGACATGAGGAAAGTGTCGGTTAGGATAGGAAAACAAAAGAAAAGAGATGAGGAGGACAGAAGAGGAGAGGAAAGGAAAGAAGGAATAAAGGGAAGGGAAAGAGGGGTGGAAAGGAAAGGAAACTAAAAGTGAGAAGAAAAGATGAGAGGAGAAAAGAGGCACATTAAAACCATAAGTCATTTTAATCTATTTTGCCTGGAGTCAGGCTCAGCTTACCATCAGCCCTTATCGCTGTGTACTTCCTCCTCCACATCAATAAACACGCTCCACCCTACATACATTAACAGTTTACAAACACATATTTAGCCAGAGCATATTCAGCCCTCTTGTCAGAAATCTCACAACACCCAACTAAACTATTACAACAGCTACTTCTGTCTGTCTGTCTATGCATGTGCCTTTCTCCTCTCCATCTCTCTTTCTCTCTGCTGCTGCTCTTTCTTTTCTCCAGAAGGCTTAAAAATCAATATTTGAGGCTCTGTTGCAGCTCTTCAACACTTCAAAGCGCACAGAGCTCCGCTGTGAACACAGCCTTTAATATGCCATTCAGGAAGAGAAGCAGAGAGGGTCAATAAAGTGGGGCACAAGTGCTTCTTGTAGGAAAGAGTGTGTGTGTGTGCCTGTGTTGGGGTGCATGTGTGTCAGATATATAAGTTAAATGTCCTTTCATACAAGCGGCACATGTAGAAACACAGGTCAGGTTTAGCACACGTTGACTTATAAACATTTTCAGAGAACACACACATCCCCGGACAGAAAGAGAGAGAGCTGCCACAGCTATAAGAGCCAGAGTGAAAATAATAATATCATAATAAAGCTTTCATTAGGTTTCAAAGGTGGCTCTGTGTGAGGCTGTCGAGGGTTTCCTGTGGCTGGCCTTAGGGAGCTGTTAGATGCCAGTGACGGGGCCAACAGGGCTGTCATAAGCCTGAATGGAGGGCCTAATGCACACAGCACGCCAGTGATTACTCTATTGAACTGGATAATTACATTAGATTCATAAAAAGATGATGTGGAACATTAGGTTCAAGGGTCTGAAAGTGGTAAGCTGTGTAATTTCACCTCATTGGTTTACAAAAGAAGAGCCATTTTGTTATTTATGAACTTCTAATTACAATAGCCCCTAACTAGCCATATGTTCTTGTAGAAATGCACACTGGCAGGCTGACATTCCTATATTGTTACATGTAGTAGATATTCTGAGACAGTGAAGTCAGAAAATTATTTTAACAAGTAAATCTAGATCAGAAGAGGTTGCAGATTTTAAGTTCTAATTTACCATTTCATTTTACATTAGCAGGTTGTGAAGCATGTTTCTTCATATACCCTTGAACTATGTGTTGGTAGTATTATGGAGAAGAAAACGCAAGAACACAGACAACTAAGATATGCCTTCTTGTTTTGTCAATTCAGTGTCTGAAAATAGTCAAAAAATGCAATTTCCCAGAGGCCAAGGTTGTTTTGTTTGGCCAACAGTCCAAAATACAAACATATTCAGTTTACATCCTATCAAAACAGAGAAAAGCAGAACATTAAAACCTGCTGAAACCAGAGAATATCAACTTTTACTTGATAATGGACTTGAACAAATTAATATTCATTAATATTAGTTGTCATTTTATCATCTGCTAAACAATTTATCAATTACTCCATCTTTTTAGCCCTACTTGATTTTAATTTTACTTTTTGTACTTTTGTCTGCGCATGTTTTTTAACCCTAATATGTCACACACAAACCCTAGTGATGCTAAAAGTGGCCTGTTATGCCAATCTGAAAGAGGAAGCAGATATTTCTAAGGGACAAATCATAATCAAAGTCTTATCAGCAGTACTGAACAGGCCATCAGACACTGGACGCCCAGCAGTAAAAACAACATTCATTTGTCACTCATGCCAGGATACTAGTGATAAGCAGGACAATTTTGCCATTATATCTGCCATGTAGGGGAGAAGGACAGGATGAGGGGGAAGAGAAGCAGAAGGGAGAGTGGGAGCAGACAGTAGGCTTGGTGTGTTGCTGTGTTTAGGATTTCATCGCCCAGACGACTACAGACTAATCCCTGGAGGCTCCTTCCTTACTTAGGAAATACTTCCTTCCGTCAGACTGACAGAAGAAGTGATTTCTCTTCCCCAAACAACTACATTGAAACAGAGAAGCACAATCCTAAGAAACATGCCGAAAGCCCAAAGTGAGCTGAAAAAAAACCATTATACTGATGTTTTCATAAAAACTGCAGTATGTTTGTGGTGAGCAGTTTCCTCTTGGTATCAGTTATAGAAAGTAATTTGTCTCAGTCAGATGTTTTGATGTACCGGCCCTAATTTGTATCTGGTTTAACGTTAAGTTGGACATCAAAATTATTTAAAGAATTCTGGTTTAACTTGAGGGCTACTTTCTAGAAAAAGAGCCTATTATGGCCCGAACCATTCACTTAACATACCACTAAATCAAAGTAGCATGGTTCGCGTGGAAAGCTGTGAGTGTCAGCTCAGTCTTTGCTGTACACTGCTAACAGTTGTAAATTTTGTAGCTGCACAGTCAGCTCTCCTGCACAAACATGACACTGGGATATTACATAGTGCTTGTCTCCACACTGCTCAACACTATGTAAATCTCTAAAAAGAAAAAAAAAAACTGTAAATCTGTCATAAAGATGCAGTTCCTGTTTAGCAGTGTGCTGTATCATCTAATCTAGAAAATGGCCCTAAGACTACAGCCAGCAGCCATAAATCTCCATTTCAAACGGCCACACAGGAGACAAACAATGTAAAGTGCTGACTGGTGTGTGTATTTTTAGGGCTCATCTCTATGCAGTGAGTGGCTACAGTGTAGCGAGTGTGTGTGTGTGTGTGTGTGTGTGTGTGTGTGTGTGTGTGTGTGTGTGTGTCAGAGACTAAATGTTACACAGAGAAAGTTAGTGTGTGTTTATGTTGGCAAGTGTGTGTGACTACTGATGTCCACCTATCGGACACAGCAGTAGTCCAGGATTCGAAGAAGTGTGTTAACTGAACTGGATCTCCAGCAGCAGTAAACTGAACACCCACACACACAATTGCAGAATGACGGAGAGTCAGCAATTAGCTTCAAGTCTCAAGGGTTTCTCGATGAGAATGCTGGGTATTACATATTATATAGCCTATATAAAGTTATTTATGGGAAAAGACGGTATAAAACTGTTATCTGCACACCTTAGATTTCTAAGACTGGAAACAGCTAGCCTGGCTCTGTGTGGCACCTCTAAGGGCCCTTTCACAGCTGACAGTCTGCACCAAGGTCGGAACTAAAGTTCATTTTTTGATACATTTTGATATATTTGGTTACTTTTGTTTGGCTTCACACTGCAATTATGCGAGCGCACCAAAGAACTTAACATGACAGACTTGCGTCATGTCATCATCATCTATGTGAGCTGCATCTCCCTATACTTGACATTGATTGGTTTGCAAACGGACATGCGTCTGACCTCAGCGTGTTGTCATGTTATATTTAGTACTTCATGGTCCGGACAATTTGAACTATACTGTGCAGCTCTTCCTCATTATTGAGAAGTTCCACATCCAGAAATCAAAATGGACCGAATCCAAACCCTGCTTCAGTTGGTTTACTGTTGAACTGAAACAGTATTGCACCTCAATATAACACTTAAAAAATAAAAAAGCAATAAAAAGCTCCAATATTCTGGAAGAACTGAATTTAATTTGAGCTTCTGGCAATGTAAGATGTATTTGATTAATTGTATCCTCTGAATTTGTGTTGTTGTAATGAACTGTGTATCAATAAAACAATATGGCATTACTACAGCCCCTACTATACTCGAGGCTAGTTCAAATTTGCCAAAAAACAGCCTCGTTGCAAACATTATATCGTACCCACCAGAAAAGGAGGAGAGACCAAAGAGAGACTACCTCTTTTCATCGTTTTTTTCATCGTTTGGTCCGTACCAATGTCTGGGGAAGGTTTCACACCCGTAATTTTGGTTCAGATCAAACTGAAAGTCAGAAAGCCCAGACCAAACGAGGCAGGTGTGAAAGCCCCCTAAATCTCACTAATTAACACTTTATATCTCGATTGTTTAATCCTTACAAAAGACAAAGTGAAAAATTGGACAATCCCCCATTTGGATTAGGAAGATTATGTGCCAGAGACATAAGAGATATTTCTTATCTGGGAACACTTGCCAGTCAACCAGCAGAGACTCCAGGAAGTCACTGCTTCCACACAAGTAAATAGTCAAGCACATAATCCCCTGAAAAACTGTTTTTTTTGTTTTTTTTTTACACTTCGGCTTTTATGGATTTTACAAATAAGTTAATAATGTTAATTAGTGAGCTTTTGTGGTGCTGGTAGGCAGATTTTGTACCTTTAACGGAGCCAAGCTAGCAGTTACCTTGTTTCCAATATTTGTGCTCGACTGGCAGCTGGCTACAGCTTCATATTTAACTGAAAGATATCAGGTATCAATGTGATATGGAATCAATCTTCTCTTCTAACTAAAAAAAAAAAAAGAGAGAGAAAATTCCCCAAAATGTCAAAGTATTTCTGTAAGTACAGAGAATAATAACACTATTAGAAAAGCACTCTGCTAACCAGCTTGTCTGACATAGGAGCTGCAATGTGAGTCAGGGAAAAACAGACATGGTTAGTCAAACTACGTTGTTTCTTTGCAGCAACCCAAACGCCTGGATTGTTGAAGGGTATTGACTCTGAATAATCCTGCTTCCCTCTAAATCCTCTGACTTCAAACGCTGTGCAAAGATTTTCAATAGAATCTGGCATCCTCCCAACTTTCTCTCCATCAGTCGCTCATTCTTCTTCTTCGCATTCTTTTTCACTCTCTGTCCTCCCATGGATCAACTGTCCAGCATTGAATCACAAAGCCAAGCCCAATGTCTGTGGAAATCTCGAGGAGAGGCCCCTGCGATGGCTGGCATACACACACCCAGCAACACACATATACCCATACATACACACACACACACACACACACACACACACACACACACACACACTCCTCTTGTATGAGTGACAACAAAGAAGGCACGGCTGTAGACCCGGTGGACTAAAAGTCTGCTAAATGAAAGATCCCACACAATGGAGCAGAGAGCAGGTTAGAAAGGATTTGAAGGCCAGCTGTGAGAATCAGCCAATGAAAGCTTCAAACAAATCCAACCACCACTCAATAAATTCAGTGTATGCAAGTATTCATCACACATTTACTTTGCAAGGTCTGCACGGCTGGTTACTATTAAAATCAATGTTTTTTACTCATTGTTACATTACATTGTCGCCTTCTCATCGTTCATTTCCGGCACAAACAAGATACACTCAACATACACATATCAAAAAAAAAAAGAATTATATATATATATATAAATATATAAATAAAACATTGCGGAGGGAATGATTTGCTAGAAAAACATGACTAAGAGTCTATAGCCAAGCTTGCAGCCCTGTGAGGCAATACTTTAGCACAAGGGTGCTTTGAGATAAATGCAGACATGCTCACAATTAAAACATACATACTAACATGCTAATGTTTAAGCAGGGCTAATGTTTACCATGGGCACCTTTATTTAGCATGTTAGCATATTATCATTTGCTAATTAGCACTAAACACAGGAATGCCAGTAGTTTTGTAGATTTTTGTAAGCAATTCTTGGACAAATTAAAATATTGTCTGTATGATGGTACAAGATGAAAATTTATTTCAAATCACCCTGAGGAGGACAGGAATGTCTGTCCCAACTTTCACAGCAATCCATCCAAACACTGCAGAACTAAAAAAAAACTCAAAAGTGTAAACTCTATGGTGGTTAACAAAGTCATTCATCATCTGGGGGGCACACATGTCTGTACAAAATGTTGTGCCAATCCATCCAGTAGATGGGGAAATATTTCACAGTACAGGTGAAAATTTTGACCTGCTGGTGGCGCTAGAGGAAAAGTCAGAGGATCACCAGAGTCATTAGGATTCATACTCTTAGGGCAATGAATGTCTGTACTAAACCTGATGGCAATCCATCCTATAGTTGTTGAGCTATTTCAGTCTGGACAAAAGAGGTGGACCGAACAACAAACAGATACACATTGCCATCCCTGCAGCCATGCAGCTAAGTTTTAAAGATATACAAATACGTCACTAAGCTGGTATTCTGTGGATTACCTCAAGCCTTTTTACAGAGAGAAACAACAACTGTTATTTGACAGCAAATGTCAAACTATATGTTTTCATTATGCTGCTTACTCCCAATCTAAATGTAAAACAGATTTCTTTTATCTTACACATCTTATATTGAACTACCAGGTGCAACCAGTAACATATTTTTTTGACATGATAAAACAAAAAGTAGCTTCTATGTGAGACAGCCTGGTGTTTTATGAGAGGAACGTAACATGAGGAATGTTCATTTTCAAGACAAAGGATCCTAAAAAGAGTCCTATAAAAAGCTACATATTTTCCCTGACTGAGGCGAGCAGCCAATTTGTGACCAACATAGAAAGTTTACTGGAAGGGAACACTGTGTTACTGTAGTCAGTGATGCAGTGCTGCTCAGGGCTGGTCACAGCACAATATCTGTCCTTGGTAAGAAATTACTGTTTTGAACTTGAGATTCTTGGAGAAATGTGGATTGCAAAGGAGCAGTTAGGTAAGTGCGGTGGCTGCTGCAGTGCTGCTTTTAGAACAACTTTTTGCACAAAATCCATCGAAGAGCAGTCTGGTAATCCCACTGGAATATTAAAGTAAATGCAGAAGTACTAAGTGTGTTTATCCATAATTCAGACTTCTGAAGCAATTAGTCAACAGGAGAAAAAAATAGAATTTTTTAATAATTTAATTATTAAAAAGGCCAGAGTTTGTACCACACACATTACACATTCAACCATTTAATTTAAAAGAATACATCAAAAGTTTTAGATCAAATTATTCATGTTCATCGTAGAGGTGAGGTGGATACAAACATTTAACTTAAGTAAAATCAGTTACGATTTTAAACAATCCATCCATCCATCCATCCTCTTCCGCTTATTCGTGGTTGGGCCGTGTTATCAGCAGGCTTAGCAGTGTATTCCAGACTTCCCTCTCCCCAGTAACATTATCCAGCTTCTCCTGGGGTACCCCATGCACAAACCACCTCCACTGGCTCCTTTCGCCACATGGTTCTACTCCAAGCTCTCTCTGGATGTCCGAGCTCCTCACCCTATATCTAAGGCTGAGCCCAGCCACCCTATGGACAAAACTCTTTTCGGCCGCTTGTAAACCAGATGGGTGCAAACTGACAAACCTGAGCTAAACTTAAAATCAGATTACAGAGAGAAAAAAAAATAGATTATATAGAAAACAACTTATGGATTTCAGCTTTATCCTTTGACAACTAAGACGAGCTCTAATAATTGCAACATCAGCTGATTAATTCAAATCATTTTGGGTGTAAGAAGTAGCATAACTTTAGGCCACCAGTTGTGTGTGACTATTGATGTTGGGTTTGTGGTCTTTTTGTTATTCAAGAACATACAACTACAAGACAAGTAATAATGCAGGCCCAAACAAATAGGCAATATATGAATATGGGGCCTTGGAAGCCTCCAGGGGCCTGGGGCCTGAGGCAGTTTGCCACTTTACCCAATTGGTAATGCAGTCTTGCCTCTCTAGGTGCTACAAACACTGCTTATACACTCTTAAAAGGCTTTCAACAACACGTGTGAGGTAGAGTGCAAAGCACATTACACCAGAATGTCAGTTAGTTAATATTCAGAACAGATTCACTAGTAACATAAATAATGACACAAATTAATGCTTTCAGTTCTTGAACAAGCTGCAGGTAGCTGTCTAAGATACATACAGATTTGAATGTGGAAAAAAAGAATATCCCGAAGAAAATGCACAAAAGCACAAAGGTATAAAAGAGGCTTCTTTTCTAAACTTATGAAAAGCTGACATTATGTAGATATAAGGTTTTGATACGACAGGGACCTAAACAGGTACCAACATCCTTTACTTACTTGTGACATAAAGGTTCTGGCATGAGCGCAGTGTACAGTTATACCATCCTGTGTTTTACAAAATTTTATTATTTCTTCCATGCGGTCAAATTTGTCACAGAAAAAACACTAGATGTTCTTAAGAACATGTTTGGAGGTCAAAGTTGAAGTTTAATTTAATGTGCTTTAACGTCTGTTTCATGATTTCTTTCTTCTTTTTTTCAATCAAATTAAAACTATTCTTTTGTAGGATTCAAACCCAGGATGTTGTGGTGGTTACATGGTATGGGCGTTAGCCAACTGAGCGCTGATTTTACTGGCCTGAACACAACCAGAATGTATGCACTGAAATAGAAACTCAGCTCCAAAAACTTTAAACATCATCTGTCTAATCAGCAGCAATCACAACAACTTTACCCCCCCCCCCACACACACACACACTGAGACTTCCTTGTTTAGCACAGAGCGGGTTATTGTAATTTGACGGCAGCTTGTGGTCTCCTCTCAGTGAAGCTGTAGGGTCACTGACTTTCAACCATGTTCCTTTTTTAATTCAAAGAGTAAAAGATGGGCCGTGGATCTTTTATAAGCTGGTAAACAGAAACACAATTAGCATTTATGAGTGCAAATAGCAAGTCCTGAGCACAACAGGCTAGCTTCCCACTTCAACAAAACCAGCACTCAGTCCTGACTGTTTGATCTTACATTCATCAGCATCACTTGTGTTCCTTACAAAAAACAGTGGTTTATAATTAGAAACAGCGCAAATACAACAGCAAAGGCTGACTAACTGTGTCTGCTGGATTCCTGGGTCTCATGTTGACTAAGGCTTTTATTCCCAGGGTAGAAAACAGAATGAGACACTGGAAGGAAGACCAAAAGCCACAGAGTGTTAATAACTTCATGCCGCAGACATTCAAGGAACAGTAGCATTCAATTTATAAACAGCTGGTCTCAGTTTGCTCATCAAGTGGTCATGTAATATTAGTGGAGGTTTTGAGATGAAAGTTTTCTTTTTTAAATGTCCAATAGAAAATCTAAAAACAAAACACATACATTCCTGTCTATATTTTATGTTTTCTAGCTTGGGAGATCAGCGTGGGTTAGCTTAGCATAGCATACAGACTAGAAGCAGGGGGATGCAGCAAGCTTGGTCCTGTCCACAGGAAGAACACACCGACCAACATCTCTAAACTCACTAAGTATGAGCAATTTCATTGTGTGTCTCGTGTTTAATCGGTAAACAAACAAATGTAAAAATGGCAGCAGTTGGGCTGAATTCTCCGCTGGTTCCCTAGCAGCCTCTCAAAGACTCCAGGAAGTCACTGAGCGACAGAAAGAGAGAGAAATAAATGTGATGAGGATTTGAGCCAGGCGCAACTGTTCCTCAGGTGCTTTCAGTCTTTATGCTTAGCTAGGCTAATCACATCCAGGCTCTTCTCATTCTCTCATTTCCCAAAATATCAAACTGTACTTTTAAAGCACTAATTCAACATTTTGGGGTATATACTTATTCGTTTGAGCTTTAGAGGTGCTGGTAGGTTGATTTTGTTATCTTTGGACAGAGTCAAGATAGCCGTTTCCTCCTGTTTCCTGCCTTTATGCTAAGCTAAGCTAAGCTAAGCTAACTGATTGCTGGCTGCAGACTTATATTCAACAGGCAGATAAGAGAGTGGTTTTGCTCTTCTGATCTAACTCAGAGTATTACTTAAAATAACAAACTATTCATTTTAGTATTCACAAGCCAAAATACTCATTTCTATTTATTATTATTTTTATTGGTTCAGTTGTACCATGAATGAACATGACAAAATCCTTCCCACATCAAAAGGTAAGGATACCGTTTTATTATTTACGGAAGCTGCAGTATACTTCAGTGTTGCAGGCAGCGCAGGACAATACACTGCTTTCCAAATAGTTACTCAAATCAAAGCTTGTCCCAAAGGAGGGCATTCCTTTGATTTGGTGATATCAGACAGTTTTGCTAGGATTTGAGTACTCCTTCTCAGACAGTCTCTCAGCCATCTCAACAGCTGATTCATAGGTTTCTGTTTCAGAGTTTTATTTGCCTCCTGCCCCACGGGGCGCTGGGATTGCACACGGTGGTTGCCATGGATGTAAGACAAACCTGCACAGGATGAAAAAAGATCTCCCCTGAAGCCCTGCTCAGCAGGCTGCATATTTGTGCATTGTGTGGACGCCATGCAGGAACCTCACAGCCGGTGAAGGAAAACATGCAGTCCTGAGAGAATTGCTAACAGGCCAGGGGCAAGAAGGGAGAAAAGTCCTGGAAAGCTCAAAGGCCATCCACTTGACAGTATGCCATCAACTCAATCTTTATTCTTGTTATTTATCACTGTCTCCTGAGTGTTTCAGACTGTTATCCATATACATTCCTCCAATTTCTTCACCCCTGATCTCCGTTCAGCTCCATCATATAAAGATGCCTAATTGAAGGCTTTGCACAAACCAAATGGCCACATTAGCCTGCCCACTTTTAACTCATCATTCTTCCTGTCTGTGGTTGTAAAGCATTATACACTCTGTTTACGGTTATCTCTCATATTACTGTGCAGGCTGCCAATCATTTGTAAACTAAAACTAAGGGACTTGTTTTTCTCCAACCCACCCACCTCCTGTCTATTTTTTTTTTTATCCACCAAGGATATTTATGGTGAAACAGAACAATAATGCTGCAAGTGCTCAGGTTAGCCAGTCAATGTGACCTTTTACTTAAATTTCAAGATGATCTGTAAAGTTGTTGGCCCTTTTCTACTTCCATCATAATCTCAAAAACACCAAAAACAAAACTCAGTTACACAAGATGAATAAGAAACAATTCAATCATGTTAATTCAGCATCATTGAACACTCCCTAAATAGGACAGACTGATTAAATGCTCGACTTGTGTTTCTTTTATGTCTGCACATGAACAGCAAAACAGCCCCCCCCCCCCTCCAGTCTGTTAAAAGTCTAAGAACCTGCCAGACATTTGTGTCCCTCCGTGCTTCCCATACATATTGTGCCACAGTGAGTTTTCTCCATGTGACAAAGGTTCTTAAAACCTCTCCGGTCAAATAGAACAATACCACGTGGGTGGCTCTCTCTCTCTCTCTGGTTGTGTATGCGTTTGTGTGTGTGTGTAAACAGATATTGTTGACCAAGTCAAAAAGTCTGCATCAACATATGAACAAGTATCAGCTTTCATCAACGCAGATTTGCCTCAGTAGCAGGACAATTTCCTCATGTGGAATTTGATTGAAGTTATGATAAATATAAACCACTTTTTATCATATTTTATTATGTCATACTGATTATATATGTCTTCTAACCAGTAACTTTGAAGGGAAAATATGCTTGGATTACAGCTCAAAGGATCAGTCAATTAAAAAGGTATCATGTGGCGTTTTTGACCAGTAATAGCGCTAAGGAGCAATGTTTGCAATGCAAACAAGGACGCACAGACATGCTTTTCACATGCTATTCCGATGAACGACAGTTGGTAGTGGTAACATGCCAACAACCAAAGTAAGGCACCAACAAAGTCATCAAAGAAGACAACTGCTAAAAAAGCAAGCATGGATGTAAAGAATGCAGGATTTAAAATATATTTTAAAAAATCAGCTAGGTAAATGTTTTATGAGGAAGAAAATGCACATTAGACCTCATGGGAACACACAACGTGTTCTAGGCCCTGTTTCAGAAAGCAGGTTCAACAAACTCTGAGTTGATTAAGCCTGACATGTAAAACTCAACTGGCAATGGGTAAATAAAGAACAGATCCTCCATTTTAACCCACTGTCACTAGAAATACGAATACATGCCAATTGCAGACCATGACCATTTATCTTACAAAACAGGAGTAGAGAAAGGAGTCAACACTGCATTTTATTCAGTATAGTCCACTCAATTTAAATATATTTATTCAGCTGCAACCTGACGGGGACAAAATGCCGGTAATAATAACTGAAGATGAAAATATGGATCAAACAGTTAAGACAGTTCACTCATGGACCTATGGTTGTAGAGTCACAGTCCGACCAAGTAGCCCAATAATGATTTTGTTGATTTGCAGTTGCAAAATGTGTCTAGGTTCAAACTGACTGTAAAGTTTTAAAAGTGTATTTTACATTAGAACACCTTGGGTGGCGATGGACCAGTGGATAACACATGTGCCTTTAGAGTGAGAGACCCGGGTTCAATTCCCCACTGTGACACACCAACCAATGTGTCCCTGAGCAAGACACTTAATCCCTTTTTGCTCCAGAGTGCAACCTCTGACATCTATAGCAATTGTAAGTTGCTTTGGATAAAAGCTTCAGCTAAATTTAATGTAATTCTAATTTCACATTTAATGAAATGCTGTCAAAACACATCAAGACTCTAAGCAACTAATATTCAAAAACTCACTTTTACACTACAATTAGTCCAGTTTTAGGATCTTAAAGTTGTTTCAGCTGCACCACAATCATCCTCACGCAGAAACATTGTCATCCCCAGCATGATAACTTTGATAGGAATGTTCCATCAGTGCGACCAATCACAACACGATGGTTTATTTATCAGTTACAACTTCATAAGGATATGTGATTCCTGGGGTAATGTAGCCCATGGGTAATGTTTCAGTGCAACTGTTGGCAACCTGAAAGCTGCCTTAATGTCCACAGTGTTTTATAGAAGAATTGCATAGCCAATAGATTTTAGTCACTCAGGAGCTCGATGTCTGTCTCTGTCCTTACATCGATGACAGATTGATCATAAAAGCGGTCACGTTAAAGATCATGTTTGGGTAACGAACTAAAATCTAACTGGGATTTCGATGTTTCTGAAGACATAAATGTCTGCAAGTAAAGTCTTTCCTGATGTAGGGTTTATCTGACCTCGATCTCGAAACAAATAAGCCAGAGTTTCCCTCATCTCAGGCTTCACTAAAACCACCTTCTGAAACAAGACCCTGGTGAGAAACTGAATGTAAATGCGTGTGTTTACAAGAAAACTCCAAATGGCACCTTTTAAATGATTAGTCAATCAACATAAAATTGAACGCAACATTTTTTGTTATAAACAAGCAAAAATACCAAACATGGTATTGGCTCTGGTTCCAGCTTCTTCTGCTTGAGTTTTGGACTGTTGGTTGGACTAAACAAGCCATCTGAATATGACAACTATAGCATTTTTCATTATTTTCTGAAATTATATATATATATATATATATATATATATATATATATATATATATATATATATATATATATATATATATATATATATATATATATATATATATATATATATAAATAATCATCAGATTAACCAATTATAAAAAGAGTTAGCTGTAACCCTAGTTTGGACTGTAATTAAATTAATCACAAAAACACCTTGGGAACACATAATGACTTAATAAATTTAATATTCTGAGCAGTTATACTGCTGCTGTGACTCCAAAATGAGACCTAAATTGCTGAGCGTCTGTTGCCACTTGTATTATGCAGCCGGGATGTTGGAAGCAGCCGCCAATGTTTGTTGACTGATGAGAGCCGATGTTGACAGGGAACTCTGTTTGGTTTGGCTGGAGCGCACACTGGCTGCCATTCCACACATGAAACCATGTGAGTGTTGCTCATTTTGAAACAGCTACCAGCTCCTGCAGCCTTTTTTGATTTGTCCTGTGTGTACAAACATGCCAGCTCCAAGACTGTTATGATAACTTTAAAGAAAAAAATACACCTTCAGAAATGTAAGGAAACTGAATGCTTATTAAAAGGACAAGCTTGGTCCTATTCTTTATATTTTTCCCACAGTCAAAAAAACGTTGCATAGGGGTCATGTTCCTTCCTTTGAGTCAATCCGACATACACTGTCCTGCTGCTGTAAATACCTACAAGAGCACTAAATGCGTAATATTGTAAGTATTAATCCT
Organism: Micropterus salmoides; assembly: GCF_014851395.1. Taxonomy (NCBI): domain Eukaryota; kingdom Metazoa; phylum Chordata; class Actinopteri; order Centrarchiformes; family Centrarchidae; genus Micropterus; species Micropterus salmoides. Next base: position 15,595,106 of record NW_024044348.1, on the reverse strand, counting down.
CTGCTACATTTACGTTTGCAGCTTTGTTCTAAGTTAGAGGCAACATGCTTCATAAACTTTTTCATAAATGCTGAGTATTTTAGTTCAAATTCAGAGCCTGGGTAAACACATCAAACATCTGATGACAAAAACAGGGCATTGCCCCTGCAAACAGCAACTAAAACACTGTGATCATGTGAGACTCCTATAAATCATTTGAGTTTAGGGAGGAGGATAAGAGCATGTCTTTAAACTGAGAGACATCGTTAAAGTGAATTGGCCTAATGATATGTCTGCACATTCAAGTCATAAGCTCTAAATTTGTTGCCCACCCATTTCAGCCGCCATATGACAGCTATCAGCTTGAGTGGGAGAAACATCCCACACTGGGCAGGGAGAGCACACAGACAGAGGCAAGTTGTTGCCTGTAAGTCAACTGTCAGTCACTGCTGAGTGAAAGGATGGTAAGGAAAAACAATGAGAGAATGAGGTTGAAAACAAATAGCGGCCTGTTTAGGAGGTGGCTATGATGGGATAACTGCACTCCAGTGCTACATATGAGGATTTCATTTTCTTATCAGGGTAAAGTATAGCAGGACACCTTGCACAGGAAGAGGGGCTATTAGTAAAAGCCCCAGTACATATCCCTGACAGAAGTTCACCCTTACAGACCTCCTCCTCCTGAGTCTCCTACAGGAACAGCCAACCTATCTAATCTCAAGATCAGAGTGTAGCGGTAGATCTGAAAGGAATACAGACCCTGCTCTGTTTGCTCTGAAGTGGTGCCTTACTGCACTCACACACACACACTGATTCATCCACTGTTTTTACAATACCCACACAAACCCCAACTCCTAAATGTACACTCCAACTCGAAAATACACACAAACATCTACACACATACAATTATCCACGTAAACATTTCTCTCATCTCAGCCCGCGTTTATGAAGTTTTACTCATACAACAGCAATGCCTAAACACACATCCAGTTAAAGTCTTACCTTGAAAAGTAGCCACATTGCGTGAGATGAGAAACTTGAGGCTGGAGCTGGACATCTGGAGAAGGTTCTGGATGTCTCTCCGGGCTGCCACCTGGTACTTCTCCTCCATCTTCTTGTTGCAGCATGTCAGGTTCTTGGACATGCACACCTGAAGGTCTGAACCTAAGAGTCAGTGAGATTAAAAGTTATGATCTTAAAAACGTATGGGCAGGGGCTCGGATTAAATTGGGAAAGCATGGTGGTTCAGTGTTCGCCTTACAGTAAGTCTCTTTGCATCTTTTGCCATTTCTCTGTGAGATTTGAAAGCCCCAGTTTTTGCTTTTTATGTATTACCATTACAGTTGAGTCACAGAGATAAGCATGTTTCTCTGAAAAATAAATACACACCAATGTCTGAAAAACTGTTTAACACTTACCTCTGTTCTGAATTTCCAGAATTCTCAAACACTATTCAAACCATGTAGATCAAAAAATATTCTGTCTGCCTCAACCCGTCTCTAAAATTGCACTTCCTAATCAGTTAGCCATAGAATTACATATGTCTGTGTTCAACATAAGAGAAATATTACATAATGATATTGTCAGAAAATACCACATAATATAAAGTCAATATAGTCAAACGTAAATCAGAATATATTTTTGGTTTGCCTAAATTAAGCAAATAAATATAATATATAATTCACAGCGGGTGGCATGGTGGAGCAGTGGTTAGCACTGTCGCCTCACAGCAAGAAGGTTGTGGGTTCAAATCCCAGTTGCCCCAGCCTTTCTGTGTCGAGTTTGCATGTTTTTCCTCGTGTCTCCGGGGGCTCCGGCTTCCTCCCACCAAAGACATGCGGGCTAGGTTAATTGGTGACCCTAAATTGTCCTTAGGTGTGAGCGTGAGTGGTTGTTCGTCTATGTGTGGCCCTGCGATGGACTGGCGACCTGTATAGATGGACAGGCGCCCGATGCCAGCTGGGATTGGCTCCAGCCCCCCCGCGACCCATATGCAGGATAAGCGGTTGACGATGGATGGATGGATGGATAATTCACGGCCACCATCTTAATTTGGATTAGGAGACTTGGGAAGTGGGTTTAAAATATTTGAAACACAATATGTCTTATCAAGATGAACAGTTTTTTAAGCCAGATATTTATTTTTCATTGAACCAATTCTCACTTCTGTGACTCAAATATAATGCTAACACACAATACACAGTCTTTCACAATACACACTTTCCTTTACACATTCCAAAGACATGCAAGTGAGGTGGATTTGACACTGTAAACTGCCCAAAGGTATGAATAAGTGAGTGCGTCTAACTATCAGTATTATCTGGCAACTGTCCAAACTGACGATCAGATTTTCTTTCTTTATCAGAATTAATCAGTAAGAGAACAAGACTTCGAGACTACAGCCATGCTAGCAGCTCTCTGTGAGGCTTTAGCCCACCTAGGCACAGCAGTGTTTTGAGCTAAATGCTAACAATAGCATGCTAACACACTCAATAACAGTGCTTACATGCTGATGTTAAGCTGGTATAATTATTACCATGTTGACCATCTTAGTTTAGCATGTTACAATTCCCAGTTTGCACTGAACACAAAGTACAGCTGAGGCTGATGGTTGATTAGGCTGATTAGTTTTGCAGGTATTTGGCCACAAACTAAAGTGTTGGAGAAATTAAAATTGTAGATGAGATTACATTTTACGGAGCAACCAAAAGTACCAAATTTCACAGCAGTCCATCCAATGGCGACTTTTCACTCATAACCCCAAAAGTCAAACTGTTAGTGCTGCTAAAGGACCATGAAACCTACAAAAATTTCATGACAATCCATGTTTATATTTCCATTCTGGACCGAAGAGGTGGACTGACCAAAATACACACAAAACTAACAAAAATGATCAAAGAACAAGGTGCATAGAAAGCACACATTTAGCAAATCTCAATGAATTATAGGCCTACTCTTACCTAAATATTAGGTGTGTAAAATAACCTATTGGCAGTTGATTCTGGTCATATAAATTATTTTATAACCATAATGGTAGTAGGGTCTACACATGCCTAAAACATAACATAAATGCACATACAATGGTTGTGGATTTCTAGCAGTACACTAGTTTTGAAAATGCTTTAGTGGAGCAAGAAAACCAAAACACCTGGATCCTGAGAGAAGATCTGAGTCAAAGTGTTATCGCCTCACCAAGTGATGTCTCAGGTTTTCCATTACGAACAAATGTAAGCAATCTACACACATACGGGACAATCAAAACATCTTTAAAGCGACCCCAAAACTCTGCAAAAGCCTTTCTGACATGCCTAGGCAGAGTGAGCAGAGCTGTTGCCAGAGACGCTATCAGCTCCCTGCGAGGTTCAAGAGTGAGAGGGGAGGGAGCAGAGCAGGCGATGGCACACGTGGAGGAATTCAAACTCTCTCAGATAAGATGAGTTGAAAGCGCCCCAGGTCTTGCTGTTTTTTAAATTCTTCCCAGAACTATTTCCACTTCCAACACCACAGACAACAGCTTTGTTTGGCCCAAGTGACAGACTTCTGACTCGCTGTGTTCTGGGCTTAAGTGAAGGTTGTTTGGCACTTCTTATTAGACAGGCATGGAAACAGCTCTCTCTCTCTCAGATTCCTGGAATTTCTGGAGGTTATTTTTCACAAGCCCACGCTCAATTACAGATAACTTCTGAAATCATGCTCTAGGATCAACTCTACCTTTTGCTATCTCCCATTCCCCTATGTGATGTATTTCAGTACATTAATCTGAATCCATCAAGGAAACGATTTACATCTTTTCATTGTCATAATGCTTTTGGGCTTGGAAGATGTTTTTGCCATGTGAAGCTGCAAGAAAGGTCAGCAGGAGGCGCAGTTATAAACAGTAGCAAGTGTTTTTCACAAGGCTACTGAATCCAGAGCTTATCATCACTTACAGTAGACGCCCACTGGCTACACATAATTCATCTCAGAAAAAAAGTGTTTTTCAGTTTGTAATTCTGCAGAGAAACAGCACAGAGATTTAAATCCACACAGGCTCATTTAAGGGGCAGCAGTGGTGATGTAATTACAATGGCTATTTAGAGGTTTAGGGGGCATTTGAGGGTTTTCTGTCAATTGAATCCATTTCCTCAGGAAAGGGGTGGCAAAGTTTATAGGGAGCAGTTTGTGGCAGGATGGTAGTCAACACCATTAAGATTTACTTTTCCAAGAGGAGGACAGAGAGCAGCAGCAAGCAGTCCAGTCAATGACAGCCCACGCAAATTACCCACACCCATATCCCGCTCCCCCCCCCCCAATTGCCAATTGTGCTGAGAAGTATCATTTGGAAGCACATCATGGGTGGTGTCCAGAAAGTTAAATGAAGCCTACTGGGAAACTGTCTCCAAACCTCTTCCTGGTGCTCAGTATGAAGTGCTTGAAAATGGGTTCAACATCATCCACAGTATATGTTTCAACATGTAACACAACACAAACTACAGTAGATATGTCCAAAGAGATGATTCTAAATGTAAAATAGACTTCTGTGGGTTTTATTCTTACACTAATTTAACACACATAGCCTACAGTATTTCCTCTAAGTTAAATATCTTAATTTAAACGCCCCTCAAAACGATGCCATTTAAACAGCTTCAAGCTCTCCTGTTTCCACTGTCTATATTATTATCGTAACTGCACACACGCCTCTAAAATGTGTCTTTAAATGTGTGTTTTAACTATAAAGAGTGCTTCAAGAAGTCTGAAAATGGCAGGGTAAAAGCTGCGATGCAGTTTATGATCTATGCAGGAAAGTAATGTTGTGTTAAATAACTTCTCAGGCATGTTACTTTCAATCAGCGGTTGACATGTTGATGTTTTGGGTGTTATGAAGATGTAGGCTATACGAAGAAAATGAACAAATAATCAAGAAGAAATGTGACAACTTGTATGGCAGGCTGGTTCACATGAGAATTTTACTGTCACCCAAATAAACCACACAGTAATGCACACTAGCCTACTGGAAGACATACCTGGTCTGGGACTTGGAGTCAATAATTGACTGGGTCCAATTTGCCTGAGTTGGAAAACTTTGCGGACTTCGTCGCATCTGTTGGGGCTTCCAAAACCTAATCCAAAACAACACGCCAGGAACAAAATGTAGATCGTCCACAGCACACCCATTTTAATAAAAATCTAGGGATAATGCTCCCCCCTCCACCCAAAAAAAAGAGTCCTATTTGGAAGTTGTGGTTTCTTCTGAACCTATAGTCCGCTCAGGTGAGTCCCGTGCGCATTTCAGGATTCAGCATCGACCATGTGGCGTTTGTGTTCCTGTCGTGGAAACGCTCCAGATAGGCTACTAATTTAAATCCAGACACAGACAGAAAGTTGCTGCGGTGTGAGTACTCTGTTTGAAAGCGGCATGCTGTCCCAAATTGGTTGGACCGACAGCAGAGGCGGTACCGTAATGTTACCTGCACGCTGCGGCTGGATCTGCAGCTGCAGGCAGACAGCGCCATCTTGTGGACAGGCTGTAACTCCACTTAATTTTTGTATTTACACTTCAATGCTACGCAGGCCAGAGATCAATTAGGCCGAAAACAAACGTTTGATCTTTTTTCAGGAATTCTCAAACTCGACTACCGTACTCTCGGGATTAATGACTTGATTACATGAATAATTAAGGATTTTTTAAATGTCCTTCATGCAGATTTCAGTTCAAGTAAATACAGACTTGGTCAGGCCATAGCACTCAATTCTTAATATTTTTGTAAACTTAGATATTCAATAACATTCTTTGCTTAAAGACTACTGCCAGGTTAGTATACTTAATCTGAAAAATGATTCTATTTGGCGTGTATCATTTAATTTATGAAATTCAAATAGAAAAATTACAAATTAGTTTTCAGGCTTATATTTTCTTTCATTTAATCCCAACCACTTTTAACTTGATGCAAACTCTTCAAATCAATCACGAACTATTTGGTTACACTCCGATTGCAGTGTCTAATCCAACGATTTCAAACCACAAACATTTTTAACCAATCCCAAACTACAGCACTTCAAGTGTTTTAAACTCATCCAAATGCAGCCAAAGTTTGGCATACAAGTCTTATTATGCAAAATAAACACCCAACTATTGCAATATTTTTCCCTGTTTAACCATTGTTGCTCTTTAATGTGGATGCTGTCACTTGGAGATGTGATCCAACAGGTCGAACTGGATCTCCTTGCATACTGCACAACTGCTGCAAACTTGATTGGACAACATGATTCGTTTAATGCAGTGGAAGCTGTGGTCAATGTGACACCATTTAATATACCATTACATTGCAGCAAGTTGGTTGCTGAACACGTCATTACCACATTTAGTTTTCTGCACTTGTTCCTTAAGAAAAAAGTGGTATTAAAGTGAAATGCCACAATTTCAAAAGCTTCCACTTAAACTACTCAAACACATACATAATGCTACCCATTCATTTTTTAATTTACGCAATGATGGATTCCGAGAGGGAAATGTGTAAAACATTTAATATACATTTCAAGCAACATTACAATTAACCAATGTAACATTACAATTAACCAATGTAAAACAGTCCCATCAGTCATCACATGCATTTCATACATACGACACTGGCTAACGCATTACAAGAGTGCGGCAGTTTTCGGATCAACACGGGTCAAGAGCCAGGTTGGGTCCATCTCCTCGTTCCTACACAGGCCGGGACAAGTGCAATACCTCCAGGTACACAGCATTGCTACTAATCCCCACCTGCACAAGAAGGGATATCTCAAAAAATCCAAACTGCTATACGCACATATCCAGGTACACCCACCATGCGGCATATATAAAAGAAAATAAGATACCAAACACACGATGAAAAGCAATCTCCCCTTGCAGAACATAGTTCATCAACCTAGTCAGTTTTGCATGGATTTGCACAGCGAACATCAGTTAAAGCTGAATGCAAACCAGCAAAACTGACCGAGTGATGATTAACAGGTGAATCTTTGATGATTATTAACACTTTAGCTTCAGAAAGATGCAGTTAGTTAGAAGTACTTCAAGTGCTTACATTGCAGTAGATGGGAGAACACACTACCTGCACTATAAGCACTTTAGTACTGCTGAAACTTAGTCACTGAAGGACAACTTGCAAGTTCTCCTGGTGTTTAAGACATATACACAATATGCAATCATTTGTGTTTGATGCGACACCCCCAAAACCAAAATCTAAACAGGTGGAGAGCAAGCAGGCCACCATCAGTTTTGCATAGATTTGCACAACTCATCTATTCTTGTAGTGCAACTATGCAAAACTAGCAGAGAACTGCGAGATGTTTGAGCCCAATTAGAAATTAAAAGTGGTCTGGTGGCGCATATCACAGCCCCTTATGCCAGAAGGAGCACTTAGGGCAGTAGGTGCTAGTCTATTTCACTATCTGCACTAGATGCACCTTAGCACAAAGACAGTACTTCAAATGACATGTAACATCAGATCTGCACATCAGTGTCAGGGTATTGCTGTAAGTGCCTCCACTGCAGTAGGTATTGCATAGTACTACCTGCACTGTAAGCACTTTGACAATACACAGACTGGTTACACCAGCGCTGCCCTCCAGCACCTTGGGAAAGATGGTCATACTGCTCCATGTTGCAATTGTTTAGGGTTCTGCACTTCGTGATGGATCTGAAAATTATAAAGACAAGAAAAAGAGGTATCTTATTAAGACAATGAATACGTTATTTCGGCATTGCAACAAGTTACATAGGCGGGTTGATTTGTGCACACGTGTACTTTATTTCCAGAGAAATTTGACTCCCCGTCACAATACGTTACACTTTCCGTCAGAAATGTGCATCATTATCGCTGGTTTGCTAAGCAAGATGTTTTGATTTATCACAACAGCACGAGGTCACTGAAAACATGAATGAGCAGCACAGCCTGCGGCCCGCGTTCCCTGCGACACGGGGGCGCATGCGTAGAGGACGGTGTTGTTCACCCCTCCCCCACGTCTTTAACATGGCGCCTCGAAGTGCGCCAACCTTAGCATAAATTACTTTAAATCAAAAGCTGAACGACGGCGTAGTGCTGCACACTGAAATGTCCAGTTGCGTGTTGTTTATTTAAAAAGTAAACACTTGGCCCGTGGTTTCGGAGTTCCTAGAAAACAAGGCTACTGTCCATATAGGAACAGAGGCTAGCAGCAGCCGTGCGCTGGTTGAGCAGGTAGCTTAGCTGCTGCGAGCTGGTGTTAGCTCGATGAAAACATGGCAAACCGTGTAAACGTTACTACAATTACCCCAACTACCACTAAGGATGGCACAGGAGCAGCCGGGGGTGGCTTCTGTCAGAGAGTTTGCAAAGAATTTTTATACATGGTTCACAAGCTAACGTTACTCATGAAATTGTAAATGAGTTTGACGACACTGATTAGCAGTTAGCCAACAACAAACGAGCACGTTTGAAAAAATACACCAACGGCACACATGTCCCGATGAATTAGCTGCATTAATCTACTCTCATCTGTATCTCACTGTGGTGCCCGCCTTCATAATGTGAAGTTTGTGCTTTCCTCACAGAACTACTCTTGAGTGTTTGCGGGTAGGCTAACCTAGCTAAGCTAAAACGCGCGGCCTAAAACTGCCCCATGTGCTGCTGCTTTGTTCTGGGGGGCACTTTAACTCACACACCACTGCACTCGAGACTGAGCAACAAATTAACCTGATTTACAAACTTACTTTAAATTATAGGGGACGAGCATGTTTATACAAAAATTGGGGTTTGTTATGAGGTGGCCAGGTTTTTTTCAACAGTTGCTAAAGCGCAGCGGAAAAAGCTCCGGACAGCTTTTCAAATCTCCCTCATTCCCTCAATGGTGGAGCAGAGGGGGCTGCCATGCGCCTCACGTTACACTGTTTTCATCGCCTGCATAATCATTTGTGTGTTAATGTTTGGATATCCCCCCACCAACATAATACCGAGACACGTAAAACTAGCGTAAAACACGCCGTTGGGGATTTATTAACCCAAAAAATAGATTAAAAATAACCCAAAACCCGACTTCCTTGCCGATAAACATGCGCTCGGTAGACACTCACCAGCCGAAATCCACCATCTTCGCTCACTTGCTTGGGGTGCCGTGTAGTCTCTTGCCGACAAAAGAGAGAAATAAATACGCAACTAATCCCAAAACTTTTCTAACGGCGGACAAAACGAAACATAAAGTGAAATCCGAGCCGTTCGGGAGTCAATTTATAGCCAAGATACGCTGCTTAAAAATGATTGCGGGGTTAGGAAAGTGGCGCGAAGGCGACCAGTTGGTAACCATGTGGGTGAATGAAGGGCGGCTCCCACTGAACGTAAATATCTAGCTACAACCCCCAACTCTCCCTATTAGCATACATAAACTACGGTACTTCCGACCCACATCTCCAACCAAACAGCCTCCACCTCTCCCAAGGAAGGAAAGGGGAAGAAACACGGATCGATGCGGTTTCCATGCGGTTTCCAAAAAACCTTTAATATTAACAGTTATATGCATGCATAACGTGACATGCAGTTTAATGACAAATAATGATAAATAATGTCAAACCACGGACTCCGTTTTTAATTTAATCCAAAGTAATTGCGATTTGTAGTTAAACTATTCTATATATTGATCATATGCTATTCTTTAGGTGCCCTCTGCGTTCGTTTAACTGCAGAAATAAAACGATTAATTAACCTGTTGCTGCTCCACAACGCATTAAAATGAGCATATAGTGTGTTATTAGTCACATGTAGAATCAAAAAATTTATATTCAGTTATGATTAAATTAAACAAGTTTTGCGGGGTAATTCAGGCCACCTTTCAAGATACAATAACACAGCGATTGGTCAGTTATACTCTTGTAGGCTATATTTTGACTTTGACTCTAGAAGACATTGATTATATGAAGTAATATAACTTAAAATATATATTGAACAGAGTACAAGAAATCAATAAAATCATTAAGCACCCATCAGAAAGGTAGTTTGTGAGTCTTGTCCAGGAGAATAAAGGTCTATCAAAATTGTTGTAACTAAATAAACATTTCCATGTTTAAAATCTTTGAAAAGGCCTAAATTTTCAAAGACAAATTATTTAGTTCATTAAATCAAGATAGGCTAACGGTGATCTCAGATTATAGTTCATTCTCTAGCTTTTGAAAAGTTGTTTACTATTATTTAAAGGTGATTTATAGTGAAACAACATTGAGTTTTGACTTAATTATCACTTTTGGGACAAGGTTAAATTCACTTAATTAGTTTTGAGTAATACATGAACATAAATTCAATACGAAAAAGGCAGTACAGTTTTACTGATTCAAAACAACATTTGTAACTGAAATATAAGGTAAATACAAAACAGATAAAGAAGTTTTCCGAACTAATTTGAACAATTGCATTAAGTTAACAAATTTTATCATCAGTCTGATAATATTTTTGCATTTTGCCTTCAAAAATCTCTTACAATAACCTAAAACTACAGATATTTGGTTTGTGCAGTGTGAAATATCATAGTCATTCAAATGTATTAAGACTAAATGTTTAAAATTATGACCTTTATTAGTCAGTTAGTCAGAGTTCCACTCTGTATTAAACTAAAATATTTTTAACATTTCATGCTTACAGTCTTGCTTTCTTCTCAGTTTTAAAACAAACGGCTGGATGTTGTGAAGACAACACAGCCAACAGCACAAGCCATCAAACTACAACAGAAGGCCAGTCGAGTACTGCAACAAATTTGTGGCCCTTTGACAGGCTAGGGCCCTTAGACAGGATGTAGGCCCCAGACTTAACACTCCACACTTTTAAAAATTAACTTAATTAAATCTCTTAAAGATTCATTTGTGTGAAATCAAAGAATTGTTGAAATACTTTAAAGTGAGATACAAAGCATAGGTCAAAACGTGGCTCCAATATATGTTGCATGTAATATATGTTTCAGATGCTTGCTCACAAATTGTAATTTTTCTGCTTTTAATACAAATTACGATGACTGAACCATGTTGAATATAAGCTCCCTAACTTCTGTGTTTTGTGTTTTTGATGTAAATGACAGGGATGACCAGGATTTTTACAGCTCTTTATCATGGTATTTGTTGTGCTATTGGGTTTTGTCCAGAATCTCTTACTCCACCTTAAACTCACAGCCATAGTTACTTTTCAATTACAGATTTGACATTTACAAAAATGACACGCTTGTGAAACACAACTCAATATCTCTTAACCTCTCATGTTTCAGATGTCTGTGAGTTGTAGGGCTGTAAATAACATCTATAAAATGTCAGAAAATGGTTAAAAAATTTCAGTTAGTGTTGCCCAAATCCAGAGATGACGTCCTCAAATGTCTTGTGTCTGTCCACAACATAAAAATATTCAGTTTATCATCATAGAGAAGTAAAAAAAAATATTCACACACATATTCATTTAAGAAGTTGGAATCAGAGAATTAAAATTTTTTCTTTCAATATTACTCAAACCAATTAATCAGTTACCAAAATAGTTAATAGTTAGTCCGTTAATTTAATTGACAACTAATCAATGAATCCTTGCAGCTTTAATGAGTTGTTAGCGGTTCAACCAAAGAGACATTTTCCCTTCTCACATGGTTCATTTAAATAATTGTCCCAAGCCCACGGAGGTAAAATAATATCCAATGTACAAATTTTTTTCATTGTTGCAAGATTTAGATTTTACTTCTGCCACCCTTGAAAACTACTGGTATTAGTTCCCCCCTATTGCTTTAAGAACAAGTAAAAAAATTCCTCCAATGATGTTTTTGTTCACAATACAAAGATGTAAATACAGATAAATGAATGATAAAAGAAATGTACTTCAAGAACACCCAGTATGTTTTTAATGAAGTTTAATAACAAAGAAACAAGGGGATGATTCCTTCAGCTTCCAAATCCATTACCGCCTCCCCCTTGAACATCACCCTCAGGTAGTTAAGAGTATAATGGAGGTTTGATGAAATGCAGAGAGGGGTTTTTACCTTTCAATACATACTTCTGGAATTAAAACAACTCAAAGTTATTGGTACTATGTTGTCTTGAGAAGGTTGCAAAAATTTCAGTTGCTCCAAGGCAGATGAGCTGAAAAAGAGCATTCAATCTGCTGCTGACCTTCAGCGTTCTGTTGAAATATGTTGAATCCTGTGAATTTTCCCAAACAGAAGTGTGATACAGTATGGTGTCTGGCCAGTAGAGGGACCTAGCAAACTAAATACTGTACTGCAGATGACACAATTGCTTTTCAACAGTTAAGAGGAAGCACTAACCACAACTTCCCCAATCAATGGTGTTTCTGTTGCTTAAAAACATCAGCTTTGTACAATCCACTGAGTTTTGCATGTCGATGTTGCTGCAAATTACACTCGAATGGTCCTCAGGCAAGGGATGGTGTCCACTTTAAAAAACAGTGTGTTTGGTTTGTGCTTCAATGCTCCCTGCTCCAACTGACCAGTAAATAGAGCCACTTTTCACCCCACCAGAATATCTGCTCTCCACCACTTCTCTGTGCACACGGTGGGAGTGGGAGCGCTGAGTCATGACCCCCCAACCCCCAACACAAAGCACGGTGGGGAGGCTAGTTCCTCTGCATATGGAAGTGAGGTATAGGGGGTGGGGGAACACAGGGAGGTTGTAGACTTCACATCGTCCCATGGGGTCAGATAAAAGCTTACGGCTCTCCTTATTAGACCCCCCTCACCTCCTCTTCAAGCTCAATGTTCTCTGCACACGTAGTTAAAGATCTATGCACTGGGATCCTAGCAGGTGTCAGCTGCAAAAGAATTTGTGGACATTTTCCATATGATAGCTTATATTATTTGGGATAAAGGAAAAGCTGTAATGTGTGTGGACATTACAACAACACATACAGGAATGAAATCACGTTTTATTTCTGCACTATAAAACTGAGCATAAAAGATTTTGCATGTAAAAAGGCCAACTTAAAACACCATGCCTGGTAGTCCTTGTGATAGTCAAGCCTGTACTTGAGATCCAAAACACCCCCTTAATGCAGCACCACTGCTTCCCCTTTTTTTCTCCCTAAAATGTCCTACCACATCCAAGCCCCTCCCACGACAGGGGCCATGAGCCTGGGGGTCTCTGTTTTGTTCTTCCTATAGAAGCCTGGCCACCATTGTCTCCGTGTGACCACAAGGTCAACGGAACTCACCTCGCCCAACCACAGCCCATTCAGCTGTGAAGCTTCACATGGGACAAAAACATCTCACAAGAGCAAGGATCACTTCAAGTGAGGGGGTGGGAAGACACACGCACATGCACACACACAAGGACAGCTAACACACTCTGCATTGTATTTTAGAGTCATAAGCTCATTTGTGCTACATTGTTTTTTCACAATGTAGCAGGACAAAAGAACCATGTGCAAGTAGTTCAGCGATCAGAAATGTAATTTCAGTGAATCAAAACAGGTGAACAGTGAGGATAGTACGTGTTCCACTAAGGGTGGTTTAAATTGGCAGAGACACGTTGCTCTATTAAAGAAGTCAATTATAGAAAATAGTAATGTAGTTATCTTTGGCACATTTTATAATTCTCCTTCAGATATTTTAAATACAGCTCTTGCCAGAGGGGAAATTGCATTTTGCTGCAGGTTAAAAATGAGGCCATCCACGTCAGTCATCTGCAGCTCTGTATCAAATTTTATATATTGGGCTACAGGCCAAAAAGATTTTTTTTAAAACATTACATTTTTATGTGTAAGCCAATTTTCTTATGTTTTCTGAATTTGTTTAACTTTAGTTGAGTAGTTTCCTCGTTTGATGCACAAGAGCACATGTCCTGAAGATCCTCCAGTCTGGCTCTGTGCTTTCAGAGGCAACAGTGTCCCTGGTGGAGGGGAAGCTCATGGAAGCTGACAGGTTGAAAATGTGCGGCATGATGTGGCTGAAGGAGCATGAAACATGTTCACCCATCGATGGTGTGCACAGCGCCACAGGAGAGGCTGTGAGACGATTAAATGCTTAAGTGTTTTTATGCAAAAAAGATTTTCATTCCCTTCACAGGTTTCACACCAATCTGAGATTTTTACGCATAGATGGGTCAATTTGTATGTTGTGTCCTAATGGGTACAAGATTATTATTATGACAGTAATTATAATCCGTAATAATTTCCCTTGGGATCAATAACGTCTATCTATCTATCTATCTATCTATAATGACTCAGCGCTACATATTTAAATATACCCTAGAACCATCCACGTTCACACAAAATAAATCAAACAGTATTTTGCATTATGAATTTTTTTTTCCATTCAACCAAATGAGACATAGTGAAAATCCCATCATGGTGCTGTTCACTGCAGAATGACAGTCACTATCCCATGAGCACCATTAAGTAATGACGAGTCATGCTCCTCTGAGCAGTGCTTCAGTGATGTATCTACACACACCCAAAATCATTCAGAAAACTGTTTCATATCAAACACAGCTAAAATATACACCAACGAAAAATGTCTGAAAGTCCTTTAAATATAATACAGTGGCTATAATTGATAAATAGCAGCATGATGGTCTTCACAATAGTTTGCTACAACAACCATACAGTGGTGCTACTTAGTCATTTTTGCAAGCTCAAGGAAACCTGAGGGAGCATTTGCTGTGATTTATCAGCAGTCTATTGTGATTCAAACTTTCATTTCACCAATTTATTCTATTCATTTTCTTCTTCTGTGTCCCTCACTCTCACATTTGCTCTTGTTGGTTTTGGAAAGCAGAGAAGAAAGACACTAAAGAAGAGATGACTGACAAGGTCTTTTTAAACTTTCACACTTTTAACAAGTAACAAAACATTCCCATGTTGGGTAATTCAGTTTTTAAGCACATCCCCCTGACTGTATATTGAACACTGGTTAAAAAGTATTATGTTTAAACAGATGGAGACACAATATTAAATGTATAAATAAAAGCAGCCTGGAACAGGAAGATAAAGTGTGGAATGGTGTGGAAAAATAAAAGCCACAAAATCGTGATTTTCATTTCACTGAACAGCATCTCAAATAATGTTTACACCATTCAGTTGTGATAAATTCATATTTAAGTGTTCACAAATGTACTGTGTTGAAGTGCACTATCAATATTTTTTCATATTTATTAATAAATTAAATAACACGCACATTTACTGTACATATGTAGCTGTGCAGTGGCAGTGAGATTTATTATCAGGAAAATGTACTTAGAGTATCAAAAGTAAAAAGTAAGAGAACTCAATGCCGAGAAACATTTCTGTACATGAGTAAAAACTAATGACTATTTTCATTATGGATTAATCTCCTGATCATTGTCTTGATCAATCTGTTAATTGTTTGGTTTGTAAAAGTGAAGTCTTCACATGGTTTGTTTTGTCTAACCAATAGTTCAAACCTCAAAATGATTCAGTTAACTGCAATTAAAGATGAGGAAAAGCAGCAAATCATCACATATAATAATCTGAAACCATGAAATGTTTTGGGCATTTCTATACTTTAAAAACAATTAATCAGTTTCAAATTAGTTGCCTATAAACTTTTTAGTTAATCTAATGACTAATCAACTAACTGTTCAAGCTCAAATGTTATACACTATCGGGTTGTTAAATGTAGAGTACAAAACAATACAATAGTTCTCTCTGAAATGTAGTGGAGTGGAAGTACAAACATGTCACAATAAATGTACTTAGTTACAATCCACCACTGGTATTTTCTGCACACTTCTGAACAAACTGAACACAACTTGATGTTACGACACATCTGTTTCCTCTCTGACTGTCTCCTCAATATATCAAGAAAACAAAGTGGTTCAACAACATTCTGTGCACTTCTTTCAGTTTGACACAACAATAACACCAGCATTTGTCTTTCTAAAGTCTACGGTCAGTGCGATGCAGCTCTCGGATAAGCTCCCCCATCTGAAATTTCTTCACATCCGCTTCAAATTTTAAAACCAAAGCTATGGAAGTGTGTCACTGACTGCAGCCTGAGTGTGTCCCCGACAGCTAATATTTTGGAGCAGCAAACATTAGACTTTGTAGTAGATGTTGGTGGGACTCTGGGGCGCTATCTCCTGAACTATGTACACAGGGGGCCCGTAGTCACTGCTCACACGCTCATAATGACGACAGATCATGCTGTCAGAAGCCCGCAGAGGAAAGACAACATCGCTGCGGTCTGAGCCATTGTTGTCGCTGCTGATGCTGTCCCGCTTCGGCACAGCCAAAGTGTTGAGGGACACAGAGGCAGACTGCTGGCTATCTGGGACACAGTAGTGGCGATGGTACCTCCACAGCACGGCCAGCAGAATTATGATGACCAAAATGAGGATCACACAACCAGAAACAACCCACATGAACAGTCCTGGCTCAGAGCCACTGCTGCCACTTGGGTTTGTTTGTCCCGTTTCTGAGCCCGAGTCTGTCATGAGAAACGGAGGAGAGACATTAAAAGGGGGCGGAGATGAAACAGTAAATCAGGACACAGGAGAAGGTGCTCTTATCTTTAGTCTCTTATTGGTAAACTGCCTGGTGCCTTTCTCCGGCACTGAATGGACCACTGAGTCAGGATCAGAGAAGGTTTGAGTACAAGTTGGAATATGGAAACACTAAATATAAAAAGGAATAAAGCACTCTGTCCCAAATCCATACTTAATTCTAATTCTATACAATTTTATACAAACAGGAAATTATACAGTATTTGTGATGTCAGTCAAACTGAAACTTTGGACAACTCCTGCCAATTAAACCAAGTAGATTGAATACTAGAATCTTTTGGAGCTATCACACCACAGCTGACTTTTTCCCCCCTAGCCCGCTCCTTCATTTTCATATTGCTTTGCATTGTGGGAGAATAGTTTCCATCAACATGTCTACATGCTTTCTGGTTTGAGTATGTTTAATTTTGTTACCAGTTTGAACACATTATATACTAAAAACCTGCTTAGAATCGGCAAGTAGTTGGATTTGGGATTTGATCCCTGTAATATCAGCGTAGGTGCAATTCAGATTAATTTTTCACTGTTTTCTAAATGTTTCCATATGCTAAATCATAGGATGCTGAAATTCATTATTATATTATATGATATTTTCATCTGTAAATGAAGTAAAAAAGTGTTTTTGCATGTTTGTGCCCGTTTACCTCAAATTATGTAGATTTGAAATAATTGGCAGCTATTTACAATGCATACTTTAAAATGGTGTCTAGTGCATTTTTCCTGCCCTCTAGTGTAGGAAAAATTGAAAGTAACAAAAAAATGAATTAGTAAAGTTCATCAGTACAGCTAAAGGAGAAGTATGGTGATATTCTAATTTCTTCTTATTGTCAACAGTTCTCATGAAACGATCAAAAGCCCCCAACACTTTTTACTCCTGTTTGAGTGAATTAGTAAAAACAGCAGTGCCCCTTTATTTTAGGAAAATATTTAGCCTTATTTAAAAATAATAAGTATTTGGGACCTGTTCGTAAAGATCTACATTTTCAGTAGGAACCAACGGGCATCAGGATGAGTACCACAGACAAGGTATTGAGAGACGAACTAACACATTGTTGTTGGGGGTTTTTTTTCATGGAATTTTTTAGACAATAACAAAAGTATAGCATAGCGCCAGCCTTATCCTTTCAGCATTCACATTGTGGTAACATGCAAAACTATAACAGAACACCTATATTCTCCAGGCAATAGGTTTGCTTTGTCTTCATACCAGTTTTGCTTGTTATATCCTTTTCTTTCGCTGAGGGGTCCTTGGCCTTAGACTTTGGCCGTGTGGGTGGGAATCTGGTGGGGGACTCCTGGAGTGTTGAAGGTGGATCTGAAGAGCCTGGAATAAAAAGCACGAAAGTTGAAATAAAAATCACACCATATGGCAATTAGCAACATACCTCATGTCTCCTCATTTTCACTGTATGATGGTGTTTTTGTCATTCCTGTGTAGGCGGGGTTATGTCATGTTAAAATGTTTCTGTTGCAGCTATAATAATGTCAGTTGAATCATTAGTGTTTGGTGTCAGTCCCTCAGAAAAAGAGCAAGAAGAGGCTTTTTTCTGGACTGATTATTTTGCACGAACAGTCATTCAGGTAAAAACGCATCACACAAGTAGAGAAACCATTTTCTAACCTAATTAGACCACAAGAAGTTCTGAGTCATGACTGGGACTCTCATTTTCTCTTGACTGGAAAAACTATCACTGATGTTTTCAATCTCTCCACCTACACATTTGTAACTGAATGCAGCCAATTCAAATAGTCTCTGGGGTTTTTACAAAAGGAATTTTAGACAATGTAGGGAATCACAAATGTAGCTCTGGAGAAAATAAGATCAAATGACAGTTCTGGAGTAATTTGGGGTTGGAGACTGGGCATGTACCCTAATGCATTTATGGCTGTTTACCAGGCAGGGAAGGTCTAATAAAAGATGCTAATAAATTGCATGATGGGAAATGTAGGATCCAGTATTTATGGAGCTTGGCCCATACTAGGGATATGCAGACTAGGAAGTTGGGACTTCTCAGCCTCTGCTACTTTGATTTGATGAGTGCTCTTTTTCTGTCTAAGGTCCTACTCTTTAACAGTGGTGGAAAGTACATTTTTTCAACTACTGTAGTTGAGTATAATTTTAAGAAACCTTTACTTGAATATTTACATTTTATGCTATTTTATACATTTACATCACTGCATTTCAGAGGGAAACGTCATATTTCTTTTACTTCACTACATGTATTTGACAGTTACTTTAACATTAAGATTTTACATTAAGAGAAATATAAGCTTAAAAAATATAGCACATTATTAAACCATTTTGGCTTGTGTTTAGTTTGTTCCCCATGTCACATTTCGAGTGTCTATGAGTTGTTCATTCTAGCAAAGAGACATTTCCTCCCTAAACTTCTCAGATGCCATCCATCCATCCATCCATCCATCGTCAACCGCTTATCCTGCATACAGGGAACTTCTCGGATGGTTTAATTAAAAATATGTTCCAGGCCCAAAGAGGTTAAATTATGAAAAAAAACATGAATATACATTTGTGTGGCAGAAATTATGTTTCCTCTCCCATTAATCATCTCAAAACCCCTCAGATTTGTGACCCTTAGGTTGGGAGACACTTAACTAATTTATATACAGTTAAGTAGTTTAGTCCAAACTACACAGCTCCACCTCAGACTGCAACAACAGTAAGATGCTGCTTCCATGCATTGTTTAGTATCCACAGTCTAACAAAATCATATATGATAAAATATCAGTCAAAGGGATGAAAGAAATGATTTAACTTGTTTACATTTTATTGATAATACTTCTGTAAAGATATTTCATGCAGGAGTTTTACTTTTAATTAAGTATGTTTAAATTGATTTATTGGTATCTTACTACAGTACAGGATCTAAATACTTCTACCACTATTTTTTTAAGTCTCTCACAAATCCCTCAGCTTTATGCAAGCGCAGTACTAAATTGCTGCAGTGCCTCTAAGTAGAATAAATGGCAGTTTGAAGGAAAATATGGAGGCCTGCAAAAAAAGGAACAAGATCAACACTTCACAAATCACAGAACAAATACAGGAATTCATATCCATATATTATTATCTACTATGTGCAAATAACACTAAGCAGATCCCCAACCAAAAACAACCTTAAATGTTTTGCAGTAGACTCACATGCCATGAACTATGGATAAAATAAAACAGAATTTTAGGAGACCCTTAGGAGAACTAAGATTTCATTCAGGATTTTTATGTACTCTTTTCATTTTGTTCATTGCTTTATGGCACATAATCAACATTTCTGTATGTACCAGTGTGCAAGCCAGCTTATGTTCAACTGCAGTCTTTTAGGTTTAAAAGTTTTGTTTCAGTACATTAGCATCCATTCACCAATGACTTGAATTTAATTTCACACCACATTTAGCCTAAATATACAAAACTACATTTCCCGTTTAAAAAAAAAAAAGGCACAAACCATGAATCCAAATGTAAACAGAAGAGGCATGACACTACCAAAATATCTATCTAAACACAGGGCTGGAAACTGCAATGACTCCCATGGTGATTGACAGGACTTTTAATATATAGAGAGATTACCACGAGATTACAACTAAATCTGAGTTATTCGTGTTTTCTACAAGGTTTGTTTACATCAGCAGTGTTTGTAAACAGCGCAAGAAAAACAGCCCCATATTTTCAGTTATTAGCTGTTGGGAAACACACAAGATGCAGATTTTTCATCTCTAACTCAGACTCTTGAATAATTAATATAAATAATACTTCACATTTCTGAGGTCAAAAAAGTCCTTTTGGGGCTTTAACAGATTTAGCTTTAAAAGTTTTTAGCAAGACGCACACACACAAACACATCTATTTAATTAATCTGGTTATGTGCAGCTCAATAGTACACCAATATTCAACATATCATATCATAACAACATAATACAACATAATAACAACAAATAACACCAGTAAAATATTGTATTGATAGTTTAAGAAATACAAATTTAATGAGCCCAATATGTTTCTGTGTGAATATTGTATTATAGGGTGATTTATCCTTAGGACATTTTAAGTGATGGCAGTGAATATGTTCAGAACCTGCTTTATTAAATTTTAACACGTGATAAGAGCACAAAATGATGAAAAAGGACCATTGGCTATTCTGATGTTAATACGGGGAGAGAAAAAAAAAAGATTATTGACAGCCACAGCCAGTCCAAATGATTGCATGCATGATTATACAGATGACCTTAAGCTGCCAGCGGCTTAAATTAGGGATTTGAGATTATTCATGATAGCAATCTCTCTTCAAGAGAATGAATAGATGATCAAGATTATCCAACCATTTAGTAATTCCAGAGAAGGGGTGATATTATAGCATTACACATGTAGCAATAACCAGAATTTAACAATTGTGTTTGTTTCTTTAGCGTTGTTTGTCAGATATCTGTGTCCCTGTGTTTCTCTCTTTCGTTCACACACCCAGCTTCATACGCATGTTGACACGCACACACATACAAAGTACTTACTTTGGCCGACTCTCAGCACCAGCTTCATGGATTTGGTTCTACACACCCCTCCATTAGTGTTATCCAGACCTCGCAGGGAGCCTGTAGAGGTGGCTGTAATACAAAGAGAGAGGACAAACATTAAAGTATAATTGTTTAACGTTTTGGGTTCATATTTTACGAGATCATCATAATACAAGATTATCACGCAACGCATAGTTCCATTATAATTTCCTTGCAGACAGTGTAGCCAGTTGCTGAATGTTGCATCACATAGGC
Organism: Micropterus salmoides; assembly: GCF_014851395.1. NCBI lineage: Eukaryota > Metazoa > Chordata > Actinopteri > Centrarchiformes > Centrarchidae > Micropterus > Micropterus salmoides. The sequence continues at coordinate 15,573,859 of NW_024044348.1, read as the reverse complement.
AGGAAAGGGCAGCAACACATAGCACAAACTATGACGTTACATAGTTGCACGTTAAAAACACATGGTCTATAAAATTTCCCATCACAAGTTCCCAGAGCCCGAGGGGACGTCTACATAATGCTTGATTTGTCTGATCAACAGTCCAAAATCTATCACATAAAAAGCAGCAAATCCTCATATATGAGAAGCAGGAACCAGATAATGTTTAGCATTTTTACATGATAAATGTGTTTTTAACTAATGATCAATTAATTAATTAAATTTCCTTGCTGAATCGCCTAATATTGCATATGCATAATGGATGGTGGACCAAATTAATAAATAGGTTTGTATTTTAATTAACACAGCAATTACTAACTACTACACACATAGTATATAGCCCACACACACACCCCAAGAACTCTTGTTCACCCCTGTCAGTCCAACACACACACACATAGACTTGTTAGCAGCATTTAGGTCAGATAACAACATCTCACAGGCCACAAGCTACGTTGCCATGAAAGCTCCCATCAAATCTGCCTGATGCTGTAAAAGCCTTGTGTGATTTGGGGCATGTAAGCCGTTGGAATCACACTGGCCTGCCAGAGCGAAGTGTGCTGTCAGAGCGCGCCGAGGTGGATGAAGCTACATGGTCAGACTTGCTTTCTCACTCATGCATCACTTGCCACTAAGATGCTGGTTTAACCGACAGCGGCCCAATAACGAGGCCCACATTTTTGATTCTCACGCAAACTGACAAAGTGAGAGGGAGCCGAAAATGATGGCCTCCTCTTCTCCCAGGAGGAAAAAAAAAAGAGAAAAAAGAAACAGTTGCTAGCATTGAATCAAATGTTGCTCCACCTGTAGGAACCGGCAGCTTGTGTGTCTTCTCGTTCTACTGATTTTAAAGTGTTGCACGTGTTCATACAGCATTGAGACATACATGGGCGACAGCCATGGCTCCACTCAGACATATGTTATCTGAGCTGAATAGGAGTTGTGAGGTTACACAGTGACTCACAGGTGATATAATAGTCCCTCCCCTTGAGGAACTCCAGACCCCACAGGTTGGGACTGAACTCCTGGAACTTGAATGTAAACTTTACGTCCTGGTGAGGCTTGTCACAGTTCAGCAGGGGTGTGTCCGTCTTGTCGATGGTGCAGCTCTCCATCTGACTTCGAGAGACCAGGTACACTCGGTAAAACTCCTCCTTACCCCCTGAGGAAGCGTCTGCCCGGGGACACACAATGTCCATCTTGTCCCCGATCTGGGGATACAGCACCACCCCCTGACCTGGACTAAATCTGTGTGTGAGATAAGGTGAGAGACGAGGGGGTTAAAAGATGAAGTGTAGAGCAACACTGGGTGAAGCATCATTATATCATTCTCAAAAAAAAAAAAGTCTAATCAACAGTAGCTCAAGATCTTGTAGTTTTGAATGCTCTCAAAACCTCCCTGCACTACCGTATGCATTAAGAATTAGAAATCAGAAAATAGAGAAAAGTGGCCATCATAAGTGGGAAAAAAAAGACATTAAAAAAGAAGAAAATGACTCAAAGGATTAACTATCAAAAATAGCTTCAATTTGGATTTTCTGTCACTGATCAAATTATGAAGTAATCCTTTTCACTTTAACTAAATATATTTGCAGTGTTGGTCAGTCTAAGTAAGTAATTTGAAGAAAATATCTTGCAATTAGTTATTTTCATAATTTTAATTGTATAGTTCAAAAATGTATCAATCCATCAAGGAAATAATCATCAGATTAATCGATGATAAATGTAATTGTTAGTTGTAGCCCTGTTCAGTTGACAATGATGTAAAACCTCACACTGGAGAAGCTGGAACCAGACAATGTTTACCATTTTTGCTTTATAAATATATCACAGCTACTCATATGGAATATCCAACCTGTAGTATCATGATTTGCAGTAAAATGGTTGTATCTCCTTTGATTAACTTAATCACTAAGGTCACACTAGAGGGACAAGGCAGCAGCAGAAAGTTGCATCCATCTCCAAGCCTGAAACTGATTCCTCCACTTACTCTGCGTTGGAGCTACTCCAGTGGATGGACTCCAGAGTGACGGCACGACATGAGCAAATGACGGCCAGCAGGATCACGGCAGCACAGCTCCATGTGATTCTCCCCATCACAGGAATAAGTCGCAGGTACACAGCGGCTCAGTATCATAAAACAGAGTGGAAACAGGCTAAAATCTGTTGCCTCTGCATGTCTCCGGCAGATCCAGGTGCGCGCAGAGGACACATTCCTGAGTGAAATCCCACCAAGTTGCGACTCTTCCTCCGGCAGTTGCATGAACATTTCCACATTGTGCGTAATTGGCTAGAAAACCGTTCGTGTGACGAAATCCATGTATTGAGAACAGAGATTGTGTGGAGTATTTTAGTTGTCAGCTGACTGACCGGAACGCCCATATATAGGCTCATGCGTAGCTAGGGACCGGTGGCACGCCCCCAACCCCCCCCCCCCCCCATTTAAATTTCTTCACATTAATATACTGAGATAAATGTCTAAATCATTATATCGTTTTGTCCCTTCCCTTTTAAAAATCAACTATATAAAAAAAATAAACAAAATTGAGACTTTATTTAGCCCACAGGTAGTCTAAACAGCATTTTCTTGTTAAAAGCTGGCACACTGATTTATGATTTTGGTTTATATAAATAAAATTGACTTCACTTGAATGGCAGCTCATGATAAAGGTCAGGGACATCTTTGATTTATGTACAGAATGAGTTTTGGTGTATCTGGAAACCTACTCTTGTTTGCATTATCAGAATCACCCACTCCGTGTATATCCATTCAATACAATTTTTTTGTACTAATTTGACTGATTACAGGTTACAGAAACCCTTTTACAGACATGTCTTTTCTCACATAGTAATAGTCCTGTCTATTCTTTCGCTTTATTTGTTCAGCTTTGTTTTCCTTGTTCTTAGCTGTTATGTGTAGACAAACTTGGCCAATAAAGCTGATTATTTCCTGTCTTGATTTTATCAGAGTTACCTTTAATAATAACCTTTTAACATATATTTTTATAACATTATTTATTTTCTCTTTTTCCTCTCCAGATGTTTATTTGTTGCATCACAGTCGACTGTAATGGGTATGAGTTCATGTATATACTGTGATATTTCCCCATTTATACTTCCACAACATATTGATGCGAGGGTGCAATTTTCTCTTCAAGTAGCTTTGAGTAGTATATTACATATCATGGATCTAAGTCAGATGTGTAGTTCTTGTGGCCACTGTGTGTTGTTGGTTCTGTCTGTATTTGCATTAACTACCCAATTCAAAGTTTAATTCTTCTCAGTAACCATATGAGGAAATTCAGGACAAGAGAGTACAGATTTGACTGAATTTGCAGTTTCGCTTGTTGGGGGGAAACATTGATGTGGTGATGAACAGAAAGGACGAGTGAAAGCTGTGACTCAGTGCTCACCTTAAATGAACCTACCCTACCCAGGATACACAGACTTTAATAGGATCAGGTCATAAAATTGTCCATCTACTTCTAAGCACTGAGTAAATTCCTCAAAGAAGAAAACAACAGAGTTTGGGAAATCCTACAGCATATCCTAAGCTTAAAGTTTTATTGTTACAATTCTTGGGGACAGTTTCAGGGAATCTGAACCAATGACACAGAAATGTCTGCGTCCCTGTTGGAAACTGACTGGACTGCATGTGTTCAAAGTGCTGCTAACATCTTTCATATATATAATTAATGCAAACCTCAAGTTTCATTGACATGGATTGCCAGTGTTGGAATGTAACTAAGTACATTTACCTCAGTACAAATTTGATGTACTTTCCTTGAGTCTTTTTTCCATTACATTTCAAAGGCAAATATTTTACCTTTTACCCCAACAGATTTATTTTACAGCTTTAGTTACTAGTTACATATTTACATTTACATTTATTCATTTAGCTGACATATATATTAGGTTATAAAATATTATGTTTTGTTATAAATCAAACTACCCAACAATTATGCAAGTATTGCTGAAATGATTGGCCAATTGAAGAAAATTACACAAAATCATGTGAAAACATTTCCATCTTCACAAATGTGAAGACTTCTAAATATTTCAATTATTTCAACTTATTTGTTTTATTTTTTCCAAACCAAACAATCAATTGATTAATAGAGAAAATTATCTGCTACACAAAATAGTTAAAAATTACCTCCATCTCAACAATAGTTAAGTGCTGCTTTTACATTAATGCACAAGAAAAGATAATCTAATGATATCATATATAATAGCAATAGTTTCTGCATTGACTACTTTTACTTTTAATAATTTAAGTATACGTTCCTACTTTCATACCTTTTACTTAAGATTTTCAATGCAGAACTTTTACTTGCAATTGAGTATTTTTAAGGTGCGGTACATTAACTTTTGTAAAGGAGAAAGCTTTCTTGTGTAGATGTTTCTTTAAAGATGTTTCCTCATGTAAACACAAAACTATACATGTCTCACTTTTGGTTTACAACAAACTTCAGATACAACCCTCAGATGTTTATGATAGATTTTATTTTCTTATCATGCATTCAGCTGCCAACATAATATAACTTACAACGCAGATTCCAAACATAACACAAGTCAGGTATCAGTAGGAAAGTCTGAATCCACCTTTTTTTTAAAGTATTTCTCAACTAACCAAAAGCAAATGGCACACAACACAAATAAGAATATATCCAATATGAAGCAAAATAAATGTATTCATCAAACAAATCTCTACACGTCCTTGTGTACAATAAAGTTTTTGGTTTGTCTGATGAGTAAATTGTTTTTACCTGTTTTGCCTTTAACTACTGCAATTTCAGATACAGTGATTTCTGGTGGAGATCATTTATTCACAATAGGAAAAAGATTGCACAACAGAGACAGATTATGATCACGATAATGATTACATAATCAGAATCACTATTACAATTAAAACCTTCTTCAACTCAAAATACAACTGATGTTAAATATCATTGAGGTAAAAAAATATCAGCTTTTCAGGAGTTAATAAAATGTGTCTCACTTTGAAACAATGCACTTGTTTTTATTGTCACATGGTTTTCAATGGTTTATTTAGCTCATGAAGTGTGAAAATTTTATTATCCCTTAATCTTTCAGTTTTTCTGGAAAATGAAAAATCAGACAGTGATTAGATTCTTTCTGTCTTTACACACACTGCTTTTAATGTCAAAATATAGCATTTGCAGCACCCAATATAGGTGATCATCATTTCATAAAGATGTATTAATTCAAAGCCAGATAGCTATTTGTGTATTCTGGTTGATCAGTTTCATGTTGAGCAGATAATGCTTAATTGAATCATAAGGGAGTCAATCCCCACATGCCTTGGAAGAGATCCAATGAGCCAAAGTAACTGCTGCATCTATGTGGGTTTACATTTTAAATCATCTTTAATATGGGTTTTTCTGAAAATTCGAAGCTCCAATGTATGTCACCTGAAATTACAGTCAAAGATATGCTGAGAACTTTAAATATGCTGTTTCTCATGTGCCACGGCTGCAGCATCTCGACATCTTCAGAGATAGCAGGATCGTCTTTGATAGCAGTGACAGAGTGATTGTTAGTCCATGTGTGTTTCACCTTGTGTCTGTTTATGCATCATATTCCTTAGTTTCATGATGGCTTCTTCCTCCCAGTGCCAGCACCAGAGGTGGATGTGTTGGATGCAGCCGTGGTGGCTGGATGGTTTGGGTTTTCTTTGTTGTGAGATCTCCCAGAGCAAAGCTAATGCTATCATGTTAGGTGTCTGGTAATGAACAACCCCTATCACGATTAGCATTAACCTCAATTTGGGACTAGACTTGAGGGCTTATTCATCATCCACATACCTTACCTCAGTGTTCAGCCTGAAGATGTCGTGCAGATGTCCTGCAGGGGGTGTCAGACGCACTGGTTGGCTGTAAGAGATTTATACATATGAACTGAAGTTTCATTCACAAGTATTCATATCATAAGCTGTCAACTGGACACTGTTGTGGATTTGTGGTAAAGATGACTACTTCTTGTAGATTACAAGAACGTGTAGGGGCATATATTGGGACATATTTTAAAATGTGTCATCTTTATTTGTCAACAAATTTGCCCCATTTAATTAGAAGACACAAAATAGTGCTCTGTAGACATATTGAGCACTTTGAAACCCAATTCTCTAGCTGTCTTCCTTATACTTTCCCTTAAACCACTTAGGTTTCAAGTTTGATAAGACATTTTTATGCGTTTTCTTATGGTTGTTCTTTTTAAACAGCATTCCCCGTAATTCAGCCTGGTATCATTTGAAATCTGAAATACATTTCTTTGGGTTTCAACAATGTTTGAGACCTTTCAAAGGTTCTGTGGGACTGAAAAGTTTAAGAGTGCCAACCTGGACAAGTGTTCACAGAGTTTAAAAATACTGAAAAGGTCCAGGTGTGAGGCAGCTGGAACTTTCAGTAAAGTTCTGTTTCTATTATCTCTCTCCAGAGACGTTATGAGTTATAACAGGATGCAACAGGTGCTGTTATATTTTGACTGCTAATCTAAAGTGAGACATTGTCAGGAAGTACGTTTGTGTTTGTATGTGTGTTTTTTGTGATGGTAGTTAGGTAGTTTACTGACCTGTATCCTGAGTCCACCAACAACACTTCCACTCTCAGCAACGGGTTTCTCTCCTCTGCCTCGCTCTCTCTTCTGCCTTCCCTGCACCTCCTCTGTATATGTGTCTCTCTCTCACATCGAACAGTAAACCCATATGTGGGTTTACATGTCTTTTATACACTTGCATGAGTCATGTGAAATCCCCTTCTTCAGAATGACTAGTACAGAATAAGAAAATCACGCAACAAATTTGCAGTAAGATGCCATTTATGTAAATGATGCCTACAGAAGAGAAAATGTATTCATTTCTTGGACTGAAACAAGTTAATAACAGTTATGTCAATTGTGATGACATTAACAGACATTAACATTAATTAACATGAAGATGACAACATGTGATGCTAAGACGATGAATTCAAATTAAACTATATATTTAAATGTATATAACACGTCAAAGATTTAACTGGAAGTTATTTTTGAGGAACATGTAAAAACAGAATATCCTCCTCTTTAAACTTATTATTAGAGGATATGTAGTATTCAGAGAGATTTAACAAAACTAAAGATAATTTAAAGAAAACAGTTGGTGATTCCTCACTTTCCCTTAAGAAATGAGACTGAAGGTGTGTACTTCATTTTCCATTGTGAACACACTATAAACTAAAAACCTGCTTATATTCAGTGTGGATTTGGGACACGGTGTATGAGTCTAGTGAGTAACTAATTTAATATAGCACCTTTCACAAACAAGGTCACAAAGTGCCTTACCAGAGTAAAATAGTAAGGGCATTTATATATAATACGAGACAACAATAAAACAAAAGCATCAACATCATAAAAACTGTTTTTAAAAGTCAGTCATAAAAACATAGGCGGTAACGGACCTTAAAACAAACGTTTGCATGATTTAAAAAGCATGTGGCGAGACAAAGGCCAGTTTAAATAAAAGAGTCTTGTTTTCTGAAGGCATTGACAGAGACCACAGATCGCAAACCGATTAGCCATAACATTATGACCACTGACAGGTAAAGTGAATAACACTGATTATCTCATTAACGTGGCACCTGTCAATGGGTGGGATATATTAGGCAGCAAGTGAAGATTTTGCCTTCAAAGTTTATGTGTTAGAAGCAGTGAAAAATGGATTTAAAAATGGATTTAAACAACTTTTAGATGGGCCAAATTGTGATGGCTAGGCATCAAATGGGTCAGAGCATCTCCAAAACTGCAGTTTTTGGGGGGTTTTCCCGGTCTTCAGTGGTCAGTACCTACCAAAAGTGGTATACCTTGAACTGGCGACAGGGTAATGGACGGCCAAGGATCTCTGATGCACGGGAAGCGAAGGCTGGCCTGTTTGGTCAGATCCAACAGACGAGCTACTGTAGGTCAAACTGCTGAAAAGTTTATGCTAGTTCTGATAGAACACACCATGCATCACAGTTTGTTGCATATGGGGCTACATAGCTGGCGACCAGTCAGGGTGCCGACGCCTGCATGCTGACCCCTGTCCACTGACGAAAGTACCTAAAATGGGCATGTGAACATCAGAACTGGACCAACAAGCAATGTAAGAAGGTGATGAATCATGTTTTCTTTTACATGGATAGCCGGGTGCGGGTGCGTCACTTACCTGGGGAACACATGTCACCAGGACGCACTATGGCAAGCTGGCAGAAGCAGTGTGATGCTTTGGACAATGTTATGCTGGGAAACCTTGGGTCCTGCCATTCATGTGGATGTTACCTTAAGAAGTACGATCTACCTAGGCAATGTTGCAGACCATGTACACCGGTATTACCTGATGGCAGCGACCTCCTTCAGCAGGATAATACGCCCTACCACAAAGCAAAAATGGTTCAGGAATGGTTTGAGGAACACAACAACGAGTTCTAGGAGTTGACTTTGCCTCCAAAATCCCCAGATCTCAATCTAATCGGGCATCTGTTGGATGTGCTTGACAAATAAGTCCACTCTATGGAGGACCCACCTTGCAAATTACAGGACTTAAAGGATGTGCTGCTAATGTCTTAGTGCCAGATACCATAGCTCACCTTCAGAGGTCTAGTGGAGTCCATGTCTTGATAGGTCATGGCTGTTTTGGTGGTAAAAGGAGGTCATATACAATATTAGGCAGTTGGTCATAATGTTATGGCTGATCAGTCTCTAAAGCAAGGATCGTCATCAGAGGGGGTACGCGTAAGCTCTGTGCGGACGTCCATTTTTTTATGGCTGCATGGACCTGTCCAACTACGCTACCAGAGTACCAACCGATCTACTGCGCATGTGTGGAACGAGTCCACCCAGCTGACTCCATAAAGTAGTATAAACCTAGGTAGTCCGCGTCTGTGGAGTCCACAGCTGTCCGTGACCTGCTAGACCTGGTTAAAAGGTGTTGCAGCAGCATTCTAGACCATTTGTAGACAGTCCAGGGATGACTTGATGAGACAGATAAAGAGAGAGTTAAAGTAGTCTAACCCGGATAAAATGAATGCTTAAGTGATCATCTCTAGTTCTCGTTTTGACAGGTATAAGTCTGGCAATGTTTCTTAAATGAAAGAAACATGTAGAGGTCAAAGATTTGATATGATGATCAAAGTGCATAGATTGGTCAAACATAACACCAAGATTCCTGGGTATGATTGTACAGTTGACAAAAGTGACCCAATACGTTGAGCAACCATAGGAGCTATGCTGTTAGAAGCAACAATAAGGACCTCATCTGCATTAAGCTGTAAAAGGTTGTCAGTCATCCAGTCCATAATGGCAGTCAGGTAGTTCAGTACAGTCACTTTGTCATTTTCATCAGGCTTAAATGATAGATAGATATCATCAGCATAGAAGTGAAAAGAGACACCTTTAAATTTGCTGCTGATGTCACCAAAGGGGAGCATATACAAAGAAGATACAATTGGGCCCAACACATAACCCTGAGGAACATCCAATGAAATAGCCTCAGTTTCAACCATTGACAAAGATAAGCTCCTCTCTGTGAGGATGAGAACCAGTCCAGGGCACTACCAGAGACACCCACACACTGCCTAATCAAGATGCTGTGATCAACAGTATCAAAAGCTGCACTAAGACTTTTAGCTAAAGGGCTTTTAGCTAAATGCTAGCATCAGAAACAAAGTATATCTGAGGCTGATGAGAGTGTCATTTGGTTTGCAGGTATTTGGCCATAAACCAAAGTTCTGAACACATTAAAATACATATGACTACTAAATAACAAGATTTGAATAGAATTTCTATTGGGGATCATTTAGTTGAAGTCAATATAATTACATTTTATTTACACAGCACCAATTTATAACAAATGTTAACTCATTGTTCTTTTTATGTAGATCAGGTCTAGACCATATTCTTTGTAATATTAAGTAAGAGTAAGTTACAGTTTTCATATTTACACCTTTGCTCACTTCTTATCAAGCCACCTGTACAATCACTGAACACAATGACTGTGCAGGGTCGTGAAATGAATTGGACTTCTTTTTGACAGTTATGGGAGTGTCGCCAGTGGGGATTTTAAAAAGAGACCCTTTTCTACTAAATGACTGTGATCCTGCAAACTATCCTCGTTACATATCTCAGATGCTGTCTATAAACTGGCCTAGAATCACACAGCTAGTGTTTTCTTGTGGTAACCCAGTAACCGAGTCATACTGCTCTGTTTCTGAGAAGACAAGGTGCCGTCCCATCCTTTCTCACTACCTCCCAACCCCCCATTTTCCTGCACTGAGAATGGCATTATCTGACTGGCTAGCTGGCTGCACACTTTGGCTTCATGCAAACTCTTTTCTTTCACTCATTCAGCGGACTAATATCAAGTGCATTACATTCCTGTCAGCGTGTTAAAGAGGAAACACACTGAAAAAGACAGACAGTGTAGTAATTGAAGGGAAATGGTTGAACGTACATGAGCAGGCGGGGGAAGAAGCAGAGATGCAACAGGGGACCCCCCTTCATGTACTGGAAATTCACAATGTGTAATATGCCAGCTGAGGAGGCTTTAAATGTAATCCTCTCTTCTTCTGTCTAGTGTTCTGTCTCCACCTCTTACAAATGACAAATTCAGGAAGGAAGTCGCTTTATATGTTTCCCTTTTCATTTTTAAAAAAAGTTGCGTATTGTCTTGGTGATCAGAAAACTTTACATCATGTGAAAATAAGCGTGTCAAGAGACAGAGAGCATCTGTCTGTTGCCTCAGAGAGAAACTGACATCGTATAGGTGTTTTCTCAACTTCAACTGAAGGGACAAAACATACAAGAAAGCCTTTATCACCGCTATCACCTTCACTCATAACCTTACCTACTTTCGATGTATTTATGAGCATCTACGACGAAACCAGAAACAAGCCAGCGTGAAAGTTTGCCCATTAAAGCATAAGGATTTTATGAGTTGTATTTAGGTCTAGTCAAAAGGAAAAAAAAAAAAAACTTTCTTTTTCTCTCTGTTTCTGCAGCACCAAGTTCCGTTTCAGTGTTTCCACGTGGGCAACCATGGCCTTACTTCACCCTGTTTTCCTGTCATATGTGGGATATGCATGAGGCCCGACAGACATACAGCTGATATGATCAGATAGCATTTCCAGCTCTCTATGCCGTCATCTTGGTCTGCGTGCCCTCAAAGTGTGACATGTGTGGCACCAGAGGGAAAATTTCAGACAGAGACGACACAGCTAGAGTTTTTGAATTCTCCAGAAGACATTTTCATTTCATTACCAGCACCAGTTTTAGACTGAAAGTAGCTGTTGTTTTACTCCTAAACAATATAATAGAAATAATATCTAATAGATAAACATTATGAGCAAGAAAGTACAGAGTTATCTTTCTTTCCTGCTCTTTCAAGGTGAACGCTTGGTTTCCCCAATCAAAACCCCTACATCTAAAATTAGCTGGTTTAAAGGAAGTGTGGGTGAGCTTCAGAGGTGGAAAGACCAATGCTAGTTATGATTCAATTCCACAAACTGCTTTAAATATACGCACTCAAGTTTTTGGTTATTGGAACTGTCAGCCAACTGATTCCATAAAAATCAATGTTTGATCTACTTTCATAATTTTAACATAAATACTAGGACTACACAGCAAAATGTCACCTTTTTATTAATTAATGTACAAAGATGTTTGTAACTACCCACATATTATATATTTCATACATAATGAGTTAGTATCATAGGGTTAGTATTGTAAAATGCCTCTACAGTCTCCAAACCGAAACTAAAGTCATTTGTCTGCCAAAAATGTGATGTCACACTTGTGATGTAAAATGCTGAAAACTGAAAGGCTCAGTTTCTAGAGCAGTTCATTTCCAAAGCTCTATAAATAATTATTTTAAGAAAATATATTCAAAAAGCTCAACTTGAAATATCAACAATACAAAACACTGTTGTATGTACATGTATTTATGTATATATGTACATATATGTATGAATGTACTTTATCTAAGTAAGAAAGAAAGAAAGATAGGTAGGTTGGTTGGTTGGTAAGTAAGAAAGTAAGAAAGAAAGAAAGAAAAAGTAAGTAAGTCTTGCATTAGCCAAGCTGGCTAAACTGGCACATTTACAGAAATGTTTATCAATGTGCACTGTCTCTGTAAACTTAAACTCTATAAAAAAAATAAAAAGTATGTAAGTACTGTAAAACTTAATTTAATAGCTGAGTCACAGACAGACGAGAAAGATGAACAAGAAAGATGAAAAAAAATTGTGTTGACTCCTTCCTTTGAGGTGGTTGTTAAGTCCGAATGTGTCCATTCCTCGGTTATTATATTCCTTTAATTCGTAAGGGTTCACCAATCAGAAGAATTGAAACAGCAAGAATCATGTGAAGTCCATTGCTCACTGTCTGATAACTTCTGCTGCACTTAAACTTCTTCTTCCTGCATAGTGTAGTTGAGTATGCTTGTTTTCGTTATCTTGCTGGCTACAAAATAAAAGCGCCCCACTTTCCTTTGTTTAGTTTTTTAATCCCATTTCTTTGAGGTACGCCAAAAGGGTCTGCTGCCTCATGGGTGCTGTAAAACGAGTGTTAACTGTTGCGTGAGTGAAAGACCTCACATTCAAGTGCCCTAATGGCAGCACAGAGAAAAAAGTATGACCTGATATTCAGATCAGGACAGAACACCAGCACACGGTATTAAAAATATATCTATATAAAATGTATCTATTCAAAATCATAAAATGTTTCTGATCCATACATGTATTTCAAAACCTACATGACTGCTACTCAATAAATGTGAAATGTTGAATGGCCATCTGTGAATATTGTCCCTATATGGTTATGTAGTTAAAAAAAGATGTATTTTGTGGTTGTTATTGGGGGAGGGCTTTTTTGTAGGTGGAGGAAGATTAGAAGGTCTGTAATAGCTGTTTAAATAGGTTTCATTCGCCCAATGATTTGTGATCATTCAGCTAATAAAAGAATGATTGCAGGACGATTAAACAAAAAGTTAGTGTCTGTAGCAACATGGACATGTCTATATAATTCAATCTGTCTTCTCCCACATACGAGTACAGTAACAAGCAGCATTATCAGTCAAAAATGTAATTGCTCCACATTGAAACATATGTACACATTTGAAAAAAGAAACATTTCACTGCTAATCAAACGTCACAAATGAAAAATGCCGCAATAAAATCCCATAAAGTGACTGAAGCAATTGTCTAATTCATTCCAGACATGAATCCTTTAAAGTGTTATAATGTATTGAGAGTCATGTCCCAGTCCAGTCAGCCTTTAAAAAAACATCTAAATCCTAAAAATCACTTCAGTACAGAAATGACCTATTAGAGTTTCACATTGTTTACTAAACAAGCAGCACTGCCATCTACTGGTGGAGGTGAACTATTGCATCATCATGTCATCATCACTATAAAAAAACACCCTCATAAATGCACTTTTAGCAACACTTTGCAACCCAAACTATGTTGGCCAGAGATTATTATATTATAGAGTCCTCTAAAAGTTTGTCAGGAAGTTGCTCTAGCTGAGCTTCAACCTCTCCAAACAACACACTTTTAACCACAACATCCTCTAGCTGGAAGTTGTGTTGTGAAATAACCAACTTCAATTATCAGTGCAAACCAACTTTGTTTTGGTGCCAGGGGCATCTTCATCAACCAACAAGAACGTTGGTCATAAGGAAAATGAAACCAAGGACCTAAATTTTGTGGTGACTCAACATGTGAACTGATCTGCACAGACACATGAGGATAAATTAGCCAAACAACATACACGTGGTGTGAGCTGGATGAAATTCTATGAAGTTATAAGACAGATATGGAAAATGACAATAATTGCAAAAAATGGGTTAAGATTTTTACATTGTGAGTGGCAGCAGGAGTATTATGTAAATTGATTATATAAACCATGTTCAAATTATGGAACAATTTGTTTGTTGAAAAAAGGGGAAATTAGTTATTAATTATTTCTCTCCCAGATCGATTAAGGGTTACACCTTCACAATTTTAAAGTATATTTTTGAGAGAGGAAGTTTGTGGCGACATTTTACTAATGTGTGTCAAGAGTTGAAACTGTGAGATTGAAAGCAGTTTCAGTATTTTTTTTCCGGTGTTAAAAACCAGTTTCTTGCTCTGATTACATCGTCTGCTACACTAAGCTTCCCATAGGCATATAGTGGAGCTAAACATTTAGAAGACATGAATGTGAAAGGCTGAGGGAAATACAATGCATCATGGTGGCTTAGAAGTCTAAGATGCTGATCATGTAATTGCAGCATTCCCAGTTCACGCACAACCAGGGGGCCTTTGTTGTCTCATCATTTAATTAAGGCAAAAAGTGGCCAAGAAATACAAAACATTTGGCATTTAATGAGATTTCTTGCTGATCGATGCAGGCTCTTAGTTCGTACCAAACTGTGGAACCAACTCCAGAAGAATAAGCAGAGGAATAAAGAATAAAACTGGAGAAAATGAATGTGCATTACTAAAGCACCAAATAGTTTTTTTGTCTATAAGAAAATTGTATAAAATCATAGAAATCCAAAACATTAAAAAATATTGTAAATGCTTTCTAGCTTTAAAAAAAAAAAAAAAATCCCAGTTGGAAGAAATTTAATGCCAGTTTAATGTATGACTGTAATGTAGCACTTTATCATTTTATGCCTGTAAGGCTCATTTAGAGCATTTGATAGAAGCTGGTTGGAGTCAGAGGAAATGGCATTTCATTGGTTGAAAAATAATATGATCGAAAGCTAGGTCTCTGATGTTCATAGATATGTTCATAGGAAGGACTGTGTGTTGCAATCACACAGGAAAGAGAGAGAGAGAGAGAGAGAGAGAGAGAGAGAGAGAGAGAGAGATATTGTTCTTATAACAGCCAGCAGACACTCCTTTTTTCTTTATCTCTTGCTCCATTTCTCCCACACACAAGGCAAATAAAGGAGGTAAGAAACAAACTAAATTAACATCCAAAATGATCTGTAGCAGCTTTCAAACACTGAATTTAAGACACAGGTCGTAAATCCTTAAGGTCTTGGTTACAATTAGATTCTAGAAATCTGAACTTTATCAGCACAACTGCTGTCAGTTACCTTGGCACAGGTTAGCGCTGCTACTGTGTGGAGACCAAAGAAAGTGTGTTCATTAACGCAGGGGTGTTTGCATGCATGCTGTTCATTCCAGCAATACACAAACAGGCCCAGTCTAGATGTACATTCAGGCACTGCCCTGGGGCAGTGGTGGCTTAAGGAAAGAACAGATTCCTTCCTCTGTAATCATTTCTGCTAATAGAACACCTGACACAAGTACAGGATTTGTGTGTGCTTGTTTTAATCTCCCATTTGGGGACAAAACCTGGACCTTCCATTAGAATTTCTAAGGTTAAGGTAAGTCTCCTGCAAATAAATGTGAATTAGTGCAATCTCCTTTGAAGTGAAAACAAGTTGGTTTGGTGAGTTATGACAGATGTAAGTGATATACTCACAACTGCACATTTTTATCTTGTTACTTGTGAAATAGAAGACTTCTCAGCAATGAAACAACATTGAGCAAACGTAAGAAAGGAAGTCTGTGCTGTTATGTTGGTATGTGGTGTGGACATCAGCTTGTCTGCGTTTTAGGCAACTGACATATGAAATCCTAATTTGTGTGCAATGCAAGTTGCGCATTTTCCATCTTCTTTGAAAAGGAAAAATGGATTGCTTTCATTTAATTTAAAATTTCTAGTGGAATTTCAGAAGAGAAAAATCAACGCATCCGTGACATCAAATCCATGTCTTCTGTGTTTCAGGCTCATCTCCATTTCGACATCACCTCAATGGCCGATATGAATGGAACACAGTTTCCTGCAGTGAACCAGCTTCAAACTAGCCCCAACAGCTCCAGCAGCTCTTGGCAGGCGGAGGCAGTCAGGGGAGTCCAAATCACAGTCACTCTGCTCATTTTCCTGGTGAGAAATCCTCTATATATCTAATTGTCAAACAGTGCATCATTTAACAAATCTGAGGTAGAACATTCAGAACAATTGATAAAATTGTTCCTCAATAAAATAATTATTTTAATAGCAGAATTAAGTGCTAATTGGTTCATGATTGAACATTTGTTATATTGTTATTGAGGGAAAGTATATTGTGATAATTATCATTATTGTTTTATTGCCAAGCCCCACACAACAGTATATAATAATAGTTTAGATCATCTGTGGGTTATGAGGTTTTGGGGCCACAAACACAACCTAGTTAAGGGCGAATGACTCAGCTTGAACTTAAATTCTTGTATGTCCATCACAATGACTTATCATAAATTCCACTTGAAAAGTACACAAGTGATCATAGACTATGTTGCACTTAACATATTTAAAAGGAATAGTTAAATGTTTTGGCATGTACCTGTATTTGCTTTTGAGTTACACAAAAAGATCAATATCACTTTACTGTCTGTACAGCAAATATATCGCTGGAGCCAGCAGCAAGTTAGCTTAGTTCAGCATAAAAACTGGAAGCAGAGGGAAACAGCTTGCCTATCAACATTCTGTAAAGCTCACTAATGAAGACGGTGTGTTTGTTTAGAGCTAAGCCAATTGATTGCTGGCTGTAGCTTCATATTAATTTGACAGACATGAGTGGTATCAATCTTCTCATTTGTCAAAACTGCTGCTTAAAAAGTCTGTCATCCCGAAAATAATTGACGGCTGGTCCTCTTGGTTTTTCAAGGTGGGTGTACCTCTGAATGGGCTGGTGGTTTGGGCACTTGGACTGCGGAGTCATCGTCACCTGGTGCGCAGAGGCAGCAGCGAGGAGACGCGTGCTGCCAGCAGTTTCCGTATTTACGTCCTGAACTTGGCCCTGGCTGACCTGGTGCTGCTCCTGCGCACCCCCCTCATGTTGGGCTATGTGGCTCACAACTACAGCTGGCCGTTTGGTCCTGTCTTCTGCAAACTGGTCATGTTCCTGCGAGGCCTGGGGTTATACGCCTCCGCTTTCCTGCTCTGTGCTGTGGCCCTGGAGAGATGCCTCTGCCTGCTGAGGCCCGTGTGGGCTCGACTGAGACGCCCCTCGTGGGCCGTTCCTCTGGCCTGTGGCATCTTATGGCTGATAGCCACGACCTTGTCTGCCCCATACCTCCACAGTGCTTTCCTGATGGAAATCAACGGGACATACCAGTGCTTCGAGAGTGGGAAGTTTAACATGGCGCTGTTTGTCACAGAAACAATAGCAGGTTTCATCTTGCCCCTGCTGGTATTCTTGGGAAGTAACCTGGCTGTTTTGCTTACCGTTCAGCAAGCAATGCCCACATCACCCACCTCCTCGTCGCTTTCAACTGCCCGGAGGATGACCAGAATGTACCATGTGCTCTTTTTCACCATGCTCCTCTTCCTCACTTGCTGGGTGCCTTATTTTGTTTGTCGGTTCCTGCGGGCCTTGGCCGAGGAACATCCTAAACAGAAGGCATTGTATATCAAAGCAGTTTATATATCTTTGTTCCTGGTGTACATTAAGAGTGCTCTTAACCCTGTACTGTATGTGTTTGCTGCCCGAGGCTTAGGCCGTGCCATCAGAGCTTCAGTGGTCTCCACTATTGAACGACTTTTCAATGATGACTCCACAGAGTCCATAAGACGGAAGTCACTTAAAAACTCACTTAAGAACTCGCAGATGTAACTGACTAGTTTTCAAAGTTAAAAAAATAAAAAGGACCGAAAATGTGTTAAATATTACTTTTAGCTTTCAATTTTCCATTTGTGGAAATTGCTCATACTCCTAAAAAAAAAAAAGTGAGCTGTGTAAATAAAACAAAGAGATTTAAGGGGTTGAATTAATGTAAAACAAAGCATGTGTTTTAGGCCAGTGTTTTATCGGGTCTGAAAACCACAGCAAATGGATAAATAGGTAGAAATTATTATTACATTTGTAGGGATGTGTAGAGATGCAATCCTTGTGATTTGAGTTTCTGAAAGGACATTCCCTCTAATGAGAAATGGTACCAGAAACTGTGAGAAAGACGGCTCAACTCCCATGACACTCCCAAGTCACAACACAACAGTGAAGATGGCAGATGGAAAAACTCGCATCGCATCAAACACTGAACCAAGCTGGGTTTCTCTCCTCTCAGCTAAAAACAAGAAGATATATGGACACAAGTTTCCTCAGTAAAACTGGATGACTGAAGACTCCAGAAATGCTGTTTCGTTCTGGCATGCTGAAGGCAGGATCAAAATTGGGCATAAAAATTAATTCATGAATCATCTTGTCTGTTTGTCAGTGGGCAGGAAACACCTTTATGGGTAATACCAAGCCAAAGTCAACACAGCATCATTTGAATACCACAGTTTGCCGGCCCCAGCGTAACCTTTGTTAAATGGATTCCTCCAAGATAAGGCACTCTAAAGCTCGTTTATTGGCACAAGGAATGTGATACCGATTTTACCTTATCGGTATAAACAGTGACTCAGATCCATCACCCTGTTAAACTCAAGATGTCCAGGGGTGTATTCCAGAAAGCGGGATTAGCAAAAATTTGTTTGTTACCCCTGAGATAAGGGTTATCATGGTAACTGACTCTGTGAATCTAACCTGCTCGTAGGCAGGTTAGATTCATAGAGAGAGGTTTTACCAATTCTGAATTTCTCTCTGATCACATCTGTATAAAGCTTTAGACACACGACACTGAACATTCCTATACAACATTTCCTGTATATATATTATCATAAGAAAATTCAATGCTGAATGAGTAGACTACGCCAAATAAAATGTTATAGTGTTAACTTATTAACTCCTTTCTCCACTCATATTTGCAGTCCACTGTATTAAAATAGAGTCTCTGCTCTTTATTTACCTGTTTCAATGGTGAATCATAGTATTGGAACTCTATTGATGATTGCATTTTTATTCCTCAAAACTGTGTGAACATACTCCGAGGTGATTGAACCAACTCAGACCAGGAATCAAAAACTCAAAGGTTTCCCATCTAAGGGTTCATCAACTCAGAACTCAGGAGTAAAACTGCTTTAGGAAACCGGCACCAGATTAAAACATGTCCTATCTATCTCGTATCTGTAACTGTACCTCATAAACCAATGAATGTCTGCATGTCTATAGGCTGTAAGAGGATTGAAGCACAACATGCTAAGTAGGAAGTAAATATGTTTCAAGATCATTATCTTGCTGTGAATGTACCACTCTTCATATATGCAAAGAAGCTTTACTATTGTTTGTTGTTCATAAAAGCACAACAATTCTGCCATTGTTGACAAAATGGATAAGACTGTAATTAATGGTGAACATAATGAAATTTTATTTCTTTACTTTCTACATTAAAACATGAATGAACAAAAGTTAATTTCTTTATGGTATCTATTTAATTACATCTGTTACAGTCAAAGTTGATACTAGTCTACCAAATGCACTCATGTCCTCAACTTCCAATAGGGAAGAATTTCAATTATGAACAATCCACCCTATTTATTTAGTAAACTTTGTTTGTTCTGGTGCTACGATCTCACCAAAAGGAGCAATAGTTTCATTATAATTGAAAACCCCGGAAATGATACTGTGAAGGTGCATACCACATAACCACAACATCCGTGGTTTAACCATGGAAACAGACCTTTTTGTCCCCTCCAATTGTCTACTATCACCTTTCCAATAAAGGCAAAACAACAACAATAATCTTTAAATTAAAAATTAAAAAACAAAGAAAGGAAACTGAAGAAGGGGCAAGGGTCAGGATGCTGTAGTGTGACAGTGACAGTTTACTGCGTTTTAAGTAGAAATGAAAGGCTGTTTTTGTCTTTTATCTACCTATTTGATGTTCCTTTTATTGTACCAAATTGCTTTTGCGGCACCGAAATGTTGCCAACTTATAAATATATTTTTTGCAAGTTAGACAGTGTGTGGAAGTTTCTTTCTTTTTTCCCAAACTTCAAGAATCTTCACAGTTTAAGCTTTTGCAATAAGTATTGCTTAATTTGTGTGTGCCCCAGTTTCTTTTATTTAATACTGCTGTTGGATATGTTCTAATTGATTATTCAATGTTATGCTGAATTTGATTATTACAGGTGTTGCACAACCACACAAAGTGGAGCTGAGTAACACTAAGACAAAGTACATTTTCGTTTTAAATATTTTGTTCAGACCTGTGAACAGAGAGATTTGGCGAGGTTCCAATCTCAACAAGGTGCACCACTGAGGGGGGTGAAACCAGGGTTGAAGAGCTGATCAGCATGTTTGTGTGCCTGCAGGAGCAGCGCCTGGGCATCATGGACGCCCTCTGATTTCTGCAGAATTTCTCCCAGTTTCCGGGCAGTGGTCTCAGAGTCACTGTCTGGTATAATTTTTCTCATCCGAGCCTGAGAAAAACAAAAACAATAAGTACCGCTGTGTGATTGTTTTGTATTTCTAGTAAATGTGGGTTATGTTTTATAAAATGTTAACTAAAACAAAAACAGCCAGTAGATGACAAGATCAGCCCCGACAAGACAGAGCCACAGATGTCACATGCTCTGTGCGCCTTTCGTAAGACAAATTTCATGTTTATTTCACAATTTTACACAGACGTTGCACCACAGACAACATGTTTAGACTTTCCAGTTACATTGTAGAGGAAGTGCTAACTCAGACATTTTAACATTTTATTCACAAAAAAGGAATGGAACCATATAAATGACAACAAAAGTGAAAACAGCTATTGTGCAATAGGGACAAGTCAAGCAGATACTAGATAGTACAAAAGTGTGTTTCACGGACCACTTATACTCACCTCTAACGTTTCTTCAAGTTTTTGTGGAGGGAGACGGGGGAGATTAAGAATAGCTTGTTCAGTGTTCTGTAAGATCTGTGTGAACACAACCAGGAAGAAAGTGACTGCATGAGTATAACTTCAAATCTATCTCTTCATCTAATAGTTGAGGTAAATGAAAAACAATACACTGCAAATCTCTGCTTTGATAAGTATATTATACTAATTGCTGATTTCCTGTATTACTGCTCAGAACTATTTTCTCAAAAGAACACCCATTATGTCAGATCACGGATAACATTTCATTATGCTGTTCAACTGAATAAACAAGAAGAGTGAAGACACACTTATGTCAAACAGACTAATATTTGTGTGGAGAAATGCAATCTACCACTTCTGTTTCTGGGTCACCACATGTCTGATGTCTACGGTGATGAAATGGCCTGTGTAATGTAGTAAAATTACAAAGACACTTTTGTCAGATTTAATAAATGTTAGGAAATTAGGAAAACCTAATGACAATAAAAATGTCTGCCAAGAGTGTTTTGGCAATGGCTACATTATGAAAATAGTGTACCAAGACAGATTTTGTCTTAGTGACAAGCAATGTCTCATCTAAACATATAATTTTCCACATAATGTCTGCAAGTTTCAGCATAGGATCTGTTAGACACTGTAGACCAGTAGAAGGATGGAGAAGGATGGATAAAGACAAAGTCACAATAATAATTTTACCAAAAACCTGTCCTGCCTGCAAGTGAAAACATTTAAATGGCCCTTCACAAGCATGTTTGAAAACACACAAAGAAACTCCTACCTAGCTTTAACTAATAAACAATTGGTTATAGAATAAAGTAATGATACAGGAATGTTCCAGTGGAAAAAAAATATAACACTATATATTAAAAGTTCAGAGCACAAAGCCATTTTATTGATGCTTTATGTTTTGTGTATGCTGGCATGTGTGAGTGTTTTGTACCTCTTTAGCTTTCCCCTCCTCTTCCTCCTCCACCTGTTCTCTCAGCATAGTGCATGTGTGCTGCAAGGAGACAGTCTGCTCTTCTGTCCTCTCCAGTGCACGGACCACAGCTCTTAAGTCTTCCTGGAGACCCAGAAAATTATTTTGTCCAACCACCAGGTATACGCTATACAGTTTTAAATAGATAAATAGCAGCGAAAGCAGCAAATCCTCACCCTTGAGATGCTAAAACAAGTAAATGTTTGGCTTTAAAAAAAAAAAAAATGTTGCACATAAAATTTTCCATCAGAAGGTCTAAAAACTCCTCAGACTAGTGTTTCTTACCTCCAGGCTGCTCAGAGTCTTCTTTACAACTACTGACTTCTTGGTCTCCTCCTGGTGGTGGTAGGATGAACGCTCCAAAACTTTTTGTTTCTGCACTGGAACTTTGAGCTGTGCACATTGAGCAAGGAACCTTTAAAAGTTTGGGAAATACTGTATATCAGCAAAATAATGACAAAAATTTAAAGTAAGACACATTCAGTACTTTGAAATTATGATGTTAGAATCAATGTTCGAGTCAATGCTAGACAGACTTTCTGTTTCTGGTTAAAAACAATGGGTGTCACCGGGTGTTACTAGTAGGGATCCATGATGTTGTCAGACACCTCGTGTTACAGCCTGAGCCTGTCAGGGGCAAAAAGAAGCACTTTTTGTGGATGCAATTTTGACAGGCAAAATTGTTCCAAGGGAATATTTTACAGCCGATTTAAGGCTGCCAGCTGAAGCATTCTACTCCACTGCACTCTACTGCTGATTTCAAAACCTTTTTTTATATCTACTAGTCATTTCAACCCCAAAATATGTGACAATAGGGCCCAGGTTTAAAAATACCAAAATTATCCTTTAATGTTGATCTTTCACTGGTGATACTTTGTTTCTTTCTGACATGAAGCTCAATGTAACTAATTAGAATCTTTACTTTTGTGAATTCAGTTTCCTAATTATTATTATTATTATTATTATTATTATTACGATGATCATCATACTCATGGTGCTCCGGAAATTGAGCACAGTAAAAAGTATCATAAAATATAAATGTGTGGAAAGATAAGCCTGATTGGCTTATGGACTCCACTAGAGCTCTAAAGGTGCGCTGTAGTAACTGGTACCAACTTGTTAGTTGCAGATCACTTAAGTCCTGTAAGTTGCGAGGTGGGGCCTCCTTGGATTAGACTTGTTTGTTCAGCACATCCGACAGATTCTCAATTGGACAAGTCAACACCTTGAACTCGTTATGTTCCTCAAACCATTCCTGAACCATTTTTGCTTCGTGGTGGGGCGCACTGTCCTGCTGAAAGAGGCCACCACTGCCATCCTGAAATACTATTTCCATGAAAGGGTTTACATGGTCTGCAACAATGCTTAGGTAGGTGGTACGTGTTAAAGTAACATCCACATGAATGGCAGGACCCAAGGTTTCCCAGCAAAACATCATCCAAAGCATCACACTGCCTACGCTGGCTTACCTTTTCCCCCCACAATGCATCCTGGTGCCATGTGTTCCCCAGGTAAGCGACACACACACACCCGGCCATTTACGTGATGTAAAAGAAAACATGATTCATCAGACCAGACCACCTTCTTCCATTACTCCGTGGTCCAGTTCTGATGCCCGCCTGCCCATTGTAGGCGCTTTCAGCAGTGGACAGGGGTCAACATGGGCACCTGTGATGCATTGTGTGTTCTGATACCTTCCTATCAGACCCAGATTAAATTTCTCAGCAGTTTGACCTACCGTAGCTTGTCTGTTGGATCGGACTACTCGAGCCAGGCTTTGCTCCGACGTGCATCAATAAGCCTTGGCCTGGCCGGCCATGACTCTGGACTACTTTTGATGACTGCAGACCAGGAAAACCCCACAAGAGCTGCTCTGGACCAGTCGTCAAACCAACACACTTGTCAAAGTGGCTCATTTCTATACACTTGCCCATTTTCCTGCTTCTAACACATCAACTTTGAGGAAGAAATTCTGCCTAATGCCCAGTGATAGGTGCCATGATAGGGATTTAATCATCGTGTTATTCACTTCACCTGTCAGTCGCCATCATCGTGTTATGCCTGATCAGTGTGTGTGTGTGCGCAACACAAATATACAAAGCCCTGCTAAATTATTACAATTTGATACTTCTCCACTGCTCATCAAGCAACCTATTTTACTTTGTTTTACCCATTATCCCTTTCTAACATGCATCCTTCTTGTCATAGCTGACATATAGAGTAATAATATATTTTGATTGTGCATCTTCAATTAAAATACCTGGTTAATTAAGGTGGAGAGATAAGACATGAGTCTTTTGTGAACGCAAACATAAATATATTGAACACTGAATGACATTATGAACATTAAATTATAAAATGAGCTGAATGTTCTTCCTTCATTTAGCACATACATTTTAAAAAGTGGCTAATAACATTTCTGACAGCCGGTGAAAAAAGTTAATTTCAGACCCTGCCTTGAAGTATTTATTTATAGAAGTGGCGGGAAAGGTTCAAGCATCCAGAATACCGGATATATAATAAAATTCACTTCAATGGACGATAGTCCACACACACTTATAAAGGTAGTCTTTCTACAACTGAGTAAAGACTAGCTTAAAAACATGTTGTAACGGTATTCTGTGTAATTAGTAGACACTGGAGGATAATTCCAGAAACAAAACTACCCACTGTGCAGCATAACTTACTTGCTCTTATTTGTTAAATTTTAAGTATAGCAGGTCAATGTCATTTTTTTACATTTTACTTTATGAGTTATTGCTCACCTGTATTTCATTATGTTCAGATGTTCCTGGCTCTCTTTCTTTTCTGTCCGCCTCAAAGCAAGAGTGGCTCTGTGACAACAGAACAAAGACATCCTTACAAAATTAGTGTTTGTAAATTGGGTGGGCAAAACATTAGAAACACCTTTCACTATAATGCTGTCAAGTTCAACACTACAAATTGACAAACCTCAAAAAATGACAACTTCAGTAATAAACATAAATAAATGAATGGCTATCTGATAGTGTCAATGAAAACTGAACATTATTATGTTTGTAAATGTAGAATTTATGGCTGAGCTGTTGTATTGGATTGCATGAGATTTTATAGTTCTACCTTATAAAGTGGCCACTGAGTGTTTATACCATAAAAAAGGAAATGCTGCTTTTTAGACTAACAACAAGAGACTAGCAGGATATAAAAGTCAGAATTAACAGAGTGAAACTCACAGTATTGACAAATCCATTATGTTCTCCAGAGCAGCGATGGAAGATCCTGGCATCAGCTTCCAGTTTTCCTGACCTTTGACTTTGCTTTCAGCTTTCCAGGACACAAACAGGAGCAAAAAACATAATGTGTCCTGCATCATTATCCCTGATTGATCTCTTATTTATCAAGAGGCAGGATAACGTAGCAAAAGAGCTGTTCTAACCTTTCCTCTTTCGTGCAGTTTTTGGGTGGGCGCTCTTGCCATGGTTGTCACTGGGCACCGGGTCCTATAAAAACCATTATTAAAGCATGTGAAGCAACATTAGTTAACAACTTAAGTTAACCAAAGACTGAAAGACCAATGCCGGTGTGACAGTTTAACTGGTGGCTAAATTAACTGGTGATAGTCCCAGATGTGTAGCAGGCATGGCTTAAGGATCCATTGACTGAATGTAGTTTGTAGGCTACATCGTTAGCTGCACGATGATTCACAGGGACCTCTCCCACATGCAAATTAGTCAAAAGTAAGGACTTCAGATGTGATCATGGAGGTGACTTTGTCGCTGTTCAAAACACTGCAAAATGTCAATAAACTGTCCAAATGTTCATGCGGTGTCTCTGATTTGTTCAACGGTAGGTTTAAATGTGTTACATACAGGAGACGCTCAGCTGGAACACAAAGTGGAGACTGCTGTTAGCTGTGGCAAAGTGCCCAGATTAACCTGTGATACAGCTTCATACCATCAATCATGTTTATACTCCACTATCTTTGTAATCGTCATCAACATTATCTTGCCATTTAACATTTCTATCATGTATCATTATTCATCTAAGTTTACACTCCGCCTGAACAGAGCGTGGAGCTGCACAACATATTTCAAAATTACTGTATGATTAGTAGTCAATGATTTTATTTTAAAGTCAGCTAGGGTAATAGTCTCCTGCCTTGTGACACAGACTGCAGGTAGCCTACTTCACTCAATCTAAAAGGGGAAAAAAGCAGGTCATTGGCAAACATTTTATCAGGTTCTCATCAAACATCCAGAGAAGGATGCATGGATCGATGACATTTTGTCTTTGCTCATCTGGTACAGCAGACTCAAAGGGCTGAGTTCCATTCCATAAGCTACAATCAATCAATACAATCAGTGACTACTAATCATTAATTTTGTATTTTAGTCACAGTAAAGGGTCTCTAGCGCTCTATACAATATGACAGAACTTGCAATGCATGTGAACCCTGTTAAAATGTAAAAAGTTTGTTTTGTGTTGTGACACCACAGCTGGTATGTTGCCTGTGGTTAGGATTTGATTTTGGTGGGTCTTAATAGTGACAGGTAGGAAAAATAGCCAGTAATTCTCAAATATGTTGTGCAGCTTTATATTGTATGGCTACAGTAGCATGATCCCCTTACATTTTATTTGCATTTACTGTAAGCTGTTCAACCTACTTACACACCCAGCAGTAATCACAGACTATGTAGGTCACCTTCATCTATAGCCTATACCACACCCAGCTGATTTTAGTTTCTGCACACCTGCTTCCAAATTCGGTGTGTGTGAAATGAGACACGAGGGACTGTAGATACAGCTGTTGTATCACAAGCTAATGTGAGCATGTACCGTGGCCACAGCTGACCCCACGATGTGTTCGGGCGGTGTGTAAACATCCAGACTGTCTCACTTACAGGCTCCATGACAAACTGTTCTGGGGTCAACTCGAAGTCAGATGAATAACGATACATGATACAAATGTTGACTGGCAAGATAATGTTGATGACGATTGCAAAGATTTGTAAGTTCCCATATGTAAGTATAAACACATTAAAACCGACCGTGGCACAAATCAGACAGCATGGACATTTGGACGGTTTATTGACGTTTTGCAGCGTTTTGAACAGCGACACAGTCACCTTCATGATCACGTCCTTGGTTTTAACTAGTTTGCAGCTAATTTGTAACATTAGCCTGCAAACTACATTCAGAAACATATCTCCATGACGATATATTATGTAGAGAAACTTATCGAACGTATTTCCTGGTTAGCAGTGCGACACACCTGCGACTAAGTTATCACCAGTTACTTTAGCCACCACTTAAAACTCTCAGCGGCGCGGAGTTCAAATCAACTGGTCTGTCTTAGTTACCATATCTTACCTGATCCTCTGTTGCTTGTTGTTTCGTCGTCTGATCCGTTTTTTGCTTGTTTTTGTCAGAGTTAGGTACCTTTGATGCGGCCCGGTTAGAACCTCGCACGGGCTTCATGTGTACTAGCTAATGTTAACCTAACGTCAGTTAATGATAAAGTAAATAAGCGACTATAACTGTTATTAGCTAGCTTAATGTTAATGTAAGTTAACGCTACGTAAAAACGGCTGGCTCACGAAAATAAGTCAACAGCGAAGCAATACAGGAGATCTTTCTGTGAAAATTAAGACCTAACACAAGTTTTGTAAAGTTATGACCATGGTTAAGACACAAATTTCGTACACAACGTTGCGCATCTAATCTAATGTCCAGTCACAAACTTTACAAGTTGTCGTCAGCGGTCGAGCTACCTTTCGCGCTTGTTTTCGAACCGTACTGCGCGCATGCGCCTAAAAAACAATGGACCCGGAGTTGAGCTTCTCAGGCAGCTGTATCTCAAGCTAAAATAACATTACCTGGGAGGGTGAACCCCTATGGGCAGATGGGGGTGGGTGGGTTTTATTAATGTATTAAGACATTAAAGTACAGGCAAACACAATTGCCTTCATTGGGAGGAAAACAAATCCCAGCATGGTCACAGTTTAAGAACCTGCAAGGTGAAACACAGGGCAGGTGAGACTCACCAATAAGTGGATTGAAGCCATTTTGGGAAATGGGATTGGGATTTTGGACTTGTATTTCCGGGAAAAGTGAAGCATCATACTAATGTTGATCTCTTCATATTATAAGCAACTGTATTGGCTGCTAACATTTGAATATAATAAAGAAAAGATATGCACAACTTTTCAGACAGCAAGTTTGTTAAAAAGGCCAACGGGAAATGTAGTTGTTGAATTTGACAGGCTTTAAGGTACTATTCACAATGTACCTGATAATCAAAAAATGAACACAACATATGTGTAAAAATGTTGTAAGAAATGAGAGAACAGGTACTGATGCACCCCAGCAACAGTCACTCTATGTACAGCATCACTAATAACAGCCATGCAAACCTGTCAATCTTTCAGAGTTGCTCTAAGTAGATTTACTGTCATACTGCCATTTTTTTTTTTAATGGACT
Organism: Micropterus salmoides; assembly: GCF_014851395.1. Classification (NCBI taxonomy): domain Eukaryota; kingdom Metazoa; phylum Chordata; class Actinopteri; order Centrarchiformes; family Centrarchidae; genus Micropterus; species Micropterus salmoides. The sequence goes on along the minus strand of NW_024044348.1, from coordinate 15,545,577 downwards.
TTTTTCTTCGGCAATTGGAATTCCAGATAAAATCTAATCACTTGAGGATAAATACTTATAAATCAACCACTTTTTTATTTGTTCTTAATTTAGTGTAATCTGTAGAGATACATTTTTACTTCTCTTTTGCATCTGATTAGACAGAAAAACCAATCTCAATATTGTCACAATATTTGAGCCACCATGTAAAACTGAAATACATTATCTAGTTTATTTGTTTTTTAAGCAGAAAAAGGGGGAAACATACCTCTTTAACAAAATGTTAAATTCACTAGTACATTTGCATAAAAAAAAACATGAAAGAAGATTCCCAAATATGGTTGAAACTCTGAGCCTTTCAAAATTTTGGTTGCTTCTTCAACAGTGTGGTCTGGATGGTGTCACAATATACACAGTATTGATTCCTGTTGTCTGGGCCTGTCACACCCTCCCCAGAAGGTGAAATTTGCCTGTAAAGCGCCCATTGTTGTGCAGGTCAAAGGGGCTGAGCACCCTCCTAATACCCAGCATGTTGCCATGTGCTATCTGCTTAAAGGTCCAGGGATTCTGGTTGTTCTCCTCCATATCAGCCTGCTTCTTGTGCATGGCTGCGAGGGTGTCCCTGCTCATTACCTGAAATAAATAAAAATGAAAAAACTTATTGTAACACAAAGATACCAAGGGGGAAAAACTGCAGGAAGTAATTCTAAATCAATAGCAATTAAAGTTATAAAAATGGTTGCGCATGATATTTTAATTCCAAAGGTTGTGTACAAAGGGAAATGAGCCAGACTTATAGATACTTTGTGCAGATAACAATTTAAAATCGATTAGGGATATATATAAATATATATAAAACTTTAGAGAGGTGTTGGATGTGATTATGTGACAACTGAGTGTAAATGATTTTCCAAAAATGTGCCATTATGTAGTCATCACTTTTTTACAAGTATCAAATTACATTAACTGAAACTCTTTCAGAATATATTACATTTAGTAAGATGGAAAATGGCAATGTATACACTGTATCGGTCATCTCACCTTTGCAGGGAAGGGAAGCTTCTTTGCCACTTCAATCAAGATATGTTCAACCTCCCCCAGCTCCACCTTTCCTCCCACCTCCACGATTAAACGTCCATAGCGGACAGGTGTCACATAGTGGTCAATAGCTCCTTTGCCCCCACCCATGCGCTGACCCAGACCTTTACGTGTGATTGGCTTATATGGGCCATTGATGCGCCAGCGGGCAAATGTAGTCCGGGAATCCATCTTGCGGTTGATGGTTAGACGAATCATCTCTATGTGACCCCAGTGAAGATATCCCCCTCCCATCGCCTGAGCATCAAAGAGAGAGCAAGACAGAGAAAGAGGGAAGTCACTTTTAAATGTCATGCTCCACTTAACCACTTCTCACTTGGCGTAAATATAACTTAGAACATGTGAAGGGAGAAAGCTAGGTGCAAAGATAATGTTGATTATTTATTAGTTATAATTGCTATTGTTCTTGATAGAAGACTGGATAATATTCTAATATATAAAATGTTGAATCACACTTTTTTAAAAACGTGAGCCTTGTCCTTATTTGCATGAATGTAAAACTGAAGTGAAAAGTTGCAGTGTAATTCTGTACTGGAAATAACAAATGTCTAAGCACTTTGTAATCATTTCCTGTAAGGACTGTGAATTATGCAACAGTTGACATTACAAGTCTGCTAATATACAGTTACAGAAGGTTTAATATTAAGACAAGTTATAAAACACTGCAGGTAATATAATCTTCATAGACTTCAATGCTTGAAAAAGCTGTCACATATCACTAAACGGTAGAGTTTACAGATAACTCCACTCACCACAATGGCATACTGTCCAGTAGTGAAGGTATTTGCCGCCCTAGCTGGGCCTTGGATATCCCATAGCTTCTTCATCTCTTTCTTGGCCTTTTTGAAGTTAGGCACCTTGTTCACAAACTTCAGTTTGGGTTTCTCTGGCAACACCACATCTTCAGAGGTAAAAACAAGAGTGAGGAATGATGAGCAACATTAACGTACAGCATGCATTTGCAGATTTAACAACATCCTGGGAGATGCGACCCACCCCTATCAACACCTGTTCTCTCTGTTACCCTCTGGGAGGAGATACATAGTATTCAAAGCTCAACCTCCAGACTGATGGACAGTTTTTATCCAAGAGCCATCATTGAAATGAACAAAACATTGCCCCACCTCTGTGTCATGCACTCTATGTGCAATAAGGGGACAACCAGTGCAACACTGCTTCCATGCTTTTAAAATGCTTTGTTCACATTTCTATTGTTTGGGATGACTGTGCATGTTAGAGTATTTATTTGTGTATTTATAACTGTCTTGTTTTATATTCAGGCACAGCCCAGCAAATTCCGTTGTACATAAACGTGTGCGATGACAATAGTTCCCAAGACCAGACAAAGGACAGAGGCCAGAGAAGCTCTCTACGGTGTTTATCCCAACGTCTTCCCATCTTCTGTATACATGCAGGCAAACATTTTAGAAAGAGGTTAAAACCTCACAACAAATAAATGACAAGAAGATAAATGATTACCGCTGTAGTCTGGTGGGATTTCATACGTCTTCAGCCCAGCAGTGAGGACTTTCAAGTGGCTGTGCAAAGGACCTGTGGAACAAAAAGCAGTTGACACGTGTTGTCATGATGTTTGGCAAAATCCAGTCTAGTTAACGTATGTTTAGGGGTGGGGGGTGATCAATTCTTCGATTGCTAATATAGTACTGCTCAGTTTGAAGAAATGTCTCTTCAAGCCATCGCAGTACAGTAGAGGGAGAGAGAAAATGTGCTAATTTTGACTTATTTCCTGCAACTCAGAAGCCTTTGTTTAAATAAAATACAGTGTACACTGATATTTTCAACAAAAATTTTTATGTCTTCATTAAGTTTTAATTAGACAGGTGTTCGAGTTTAAGCCTGGGCGTTACTTGTTCTTGTTTGAGACTGCTTGATAGAAAAATGGTTAATTGGTGGTCAGCTTTCTCTGCATTAAAAGTCCATTGCTCCTTGCTATCATCCTTTCACCAATATGTCTCTACTGTAACGGTGTTAAACCATGGTCCTCACAAGATGGCACATTGATGTGCTACTACTAAACTATCGATTGCCTAAATATTATTGCTCTGTATACTTACATCCTATAAGTTACTTCAATAACTGTTTTAACTTTAAGTCAGGTTGTTTTGGTGGCGACTATTCATCTGTACTGGGACTAAAAAAAAATCTTTACAGCAATGCTTATTAATGTGTACTGTTCCTCGTAAATTAATATATAACTTACCACTCACATGCAATACAGACAGTCACAAAAGAGGTTAGTTTTGTTGTCACTATACCGTTAACGTTAGCTAACTTGTGTTAACGTTACCTTTGTAACCGTGGGCTCTACAGATGCCACTCAAACCGCCGACAGCGGCCTTGATGAAGGAAATCATTGTTCACCCTAAAACATTTACTATAAAAATCAAATTGTCATTTCGTGTGGTCGATATGCGAACATTTTAGGTGGTTATCTAATTAAACTGCTACGAACGCCATGCTCTGCACAAGGTCGCTGCCATTGCTGTGTCGCCTTGAGTTCTGCCCATAGATTCCGCCAGAAGAAGAGACACTTCCTGTACAGTTTTCACAATAAAAGTCAATTTTTACAAATTTCTTCTTTGGTACAGTCTGTGCTACAAATCTACAAAATGACACAGAAACTATTTCTATATACTTAATTGGAGTGCCAGATCAAATATCAGCTATTTCTTCCCGCAAATCCCTTTGGATTTAAATGTCCCTATGTCTGCTATGTCTGAGAAATTAATCTTTTTTATATTACTTAATTTTGTGAATACGTTTTTTAATTTTAGCTGCTATGATGCATGATGTTTAAACGGTTGTTTCCCTAATGAATCGAATCCAGCTCGGAGTGTGGACTGGTAGTTGGAGAGGTGCCAGTTCACCTCCTGGGCACTGCCGAAGGAGGGCTTGAGCAAGCTCCTGACATCGCCTGCTACTCTTTACATTCAAATAGTGTCTGTTTACATTAACTAAATAAAAATTTAAAAGCATAGAGGGGGGAACATTATGTAAATTATAAAAGTTTATTATAAAAACAGAGCATGTACATTGGATAACTGAATTGTATCACTACGCTCATATGCAGCTCTTTTCCACGGGAAACATCATGATGACTACATTTTCACAAGAAATAAATAAAATCTGAATAAAGTTGCAGAACCATATTCATCAAAATCAGTATACTAACAGCTTTTCCCAAAAGTTTTTGTTAAACAGTGTTCTTGTGTACTCTTCTTTAATGGTGCCCTGTGGAGTTTCTTGTTGTTTTGTCACTTTACAGTTTGTCAAATTGACAAATTGTGTGTATCCTTGAGGTCTCACAAACATCATGACTGCATTTCCTTTGACATAAAACATTTTCTAAACCTGTATTGTTTACATCCATGTTTACTAGCTTGCAGTCTCCTTCTTCACTGTCTCATAATGCCTTTAAACTAGTGCGTTTACTGTCATGTTACGTGTTGATCAGAGCTAAACTGTGAAACCATTGGCTGGAATGTGTATCACCTCCGCTGCACGCACATGTGTTATTAACACACATAACAAAACACTGCTTCATGGAATTAATAGTGGTCAAAACTCCACAGGGAATCTTTAAACATAGCAAGACAACATAAATAAAAGGAAATGTACTGTCTGTAATTTGCGTTCTAAAGTCCCCAAATTTGAGCTTTAATATAAAATCATCCTTAGATGTTTGCTCAGAGGCTGAAAATCAAAGCTATTTGTTGTCAGTCAATCACCCAGCAGTTGTTATTATTATTATTATACTAATAACGCTGCACAGTGCAGGTGTTGATTTTATATTCCATGGTAGAGGAGGTCATATTTTGGAATATTTTGAGGATCTATGGGACTCTGAACAATCATCTTCCCACGCATGGCTCCTCTGTATATGACCTCAATCAGATCCTTGAAATCTTGCTTGGTCTTGAAGCTGCCGACAAACTTGGTGTGATCTGGGGAACTGAAGGACATTATAAACATTATAAACTAAATGAGGGCAATGACTGCTCTTTTTTTATATTTATTTCAGTTTGTACACATTTTATGGAGCTCAGACAATTAACTGTCAACAAACAGAAAATTGGCTTATATTCTAATGATCAATTAATCATTTAAATAATTACATCTAAGCAAAAATACCAACGCGTATCCCTGGTTTCAGCTTCTCCGTAGTAGTAACTTTGGGGTTTTGGGGTTTTTGGAGTGTTGGTTGGGCAAAACAAGACATTTAAAGATGTCAACAAGCTCTGTATAATTCTGTTGGAAATTCAGATTTTCATTCAGCCCTATTTTGAAGCATTCTCACATGGGGCATCATACATACATTTACCTGACAATTACACATGCAAGTTAAAAAAAACCTCACCCATAATCCACTTTCATGTGCTGTCCGTTGAAAAAGAACACCGTGGAGGGGATGTAACTGATGTCAAAGTATCTTGTGTAAATGGGAGCTTTATCCACATCAACGATGTAGATGGACGCCATGTTACTCAGGTCATGGGCAGTTTTTGACAGCTAAAATGGACACAAATGACAAAATTAGCAAAACGCAAAACAGTCGCGACGCCAACAGTGATCAGCCGCTTGGTTTCTTTGCATTAACGGTCCTGCTTACAATCTCATCGAGCTGGAGACAAATCGAGTCTTCGTCTCTCCCAAACCGCAAAACTAAGACTTTTTCTGCTACGCCTTTGATAACTTCATCTATGTCTTTTTTGCACGTTAATTTAGGTAAAAACAAACTCATTTTCGAGGATAACAAATTAGCTTCCCTCGTTCAGCTGGCAGGAGGAAGTTACGTCATTATTAACGTAAGGCGCTGTGGGGGAAAAAATCCGTCTGGAAACGACATGAAATGAACGATTGTTTAAAATTATTATTATAAGTTATATGGACGCGTCATAGAGAGCGAAAGCCACAGTAAACGCGTATTTGGTTGTTGTGATAAGCTAGATAAATATTTAAGACTAGAAAAGCTCTCTCATGTTTACGGTCTATGGTCTTTGGTTGTTTAGCGGCATTCCACTACGACCCTTTTTAGTGTGACATCGTTTAACAACGTGACCTTCCACAACTACATTACAGGCACATCGCCACATGTGAAAAGGACTTCAGGAATATTTAAGACATTTAAGAAGATTTTACTTATGACATTTTCATGAAAGGGGAAAACGGATGTAACCGCGTTGAAAACACGTTTTCTTCCGTTTGTATTCAACGTAGTGACACTGACAGTCCCGCAGTCTGTATTTCCTAGTTTTAGTACCGCGATGTTACGGTGCTTTACTACCCAGGGTTTTTATGAACTCTGGAAATGCAATAATTTTGTTTTAACCTGTCTGACCAAGAGGAAAGCCATACGTATTCTCCCAGTCAGCAGCGCCTGTCATCAACGACTACACATCCCTGCTCGCCACTTCAGTATTGGGAGCCCAGTGTGGAAAGATGCTCTCGAGCCAAAAATAGAGAAATCCGAAGAAATACAGACAATAGATCTGGACAAATGGAAATCTGTAATGAGATCCCAAGCTGCATCAGAAGAGAAACAACAAGTCAATGATGAAGAGGAAGCAAGTGATGATGATGAAAGCCTAAAAGACGCACGAGATGATTTAAAGGATGGTTCCTCACTTGAGGCAACTCGGGACCTGGTTGCAATGTGGCGGCAAGCTGGCAAGCTTGTACCTCAAGAGATGACTGAGGATGAGGTTCAGACGCTGGCTGAGCTCACCACCAAGTCATCCAGGAAGAAGTACCTTAAGTACCTGGCCATCAAGGAGGGCCATAAAAGGGCCCGTAAGGAGAAGCAGCAGCAGAGGAAGGCAGACAGGGAAGCCTCAATGGAACAGAAAAGAGACCAGGACAGTGATGCAGAGGAAGGGGATGATCAGAGAGGACAGGAGCGTAAAAGCACATTCCTCCTCCAATTCTGGAGCCGCTCCCTGGACAAGTTGCTGGCCTGGAGGAGCGCCCAGGCCATGCTGTTCGGTCAGCCACTGGTGTTTGACATGAGCTATGAGTCTAACATGGCCAGGCGGGAGGTAGAGAACACAGTGTCCCAGCTGATGGAGGTGGAAGGGTGGAACCGGCGTGCCACAGAGCCCTTCCACCTCCACTTCTGCAACCTGCAGCCAGACGGGGCCTACAAGCAGGAGCTGCTCAAACGATACGGTGCAGAGGCCTGGGAACGCCTACTCATCACCAGCACTGACCGCCAGCACGTTGATCTGTTCCCACGTGAACGGCTTGTCTACCTCACCGCAGACTCCCCCAATGTTCTCCGCACGTTTGACCACTCCAAGGTGTACATCATTGGATCTCTAGTGGACCGGTCTATTCAGTCAGGCTTGTCGTTGGCCAATGCCAAGCGTCTGAAGCTGACTACAGCCCGCTTACCGCTGGATGAGTTCCTCCACTGGGAGATCGGAGCCAAAAATCTGACTCTGGACCAGATGATCCGCATCATGCTCACTCTCAAGGACACGGGGAAATGGGAGGAGGCGTTGAAGTTTGTGCCTAAACGGAAGCACGATGGCTTCCACCAACAGCAGACACAGAAAGAAATTACCAAGAACAGAGTCAGGGGGGCCACAAATCATGGACCAAGAGACGACGGTGGCAGGTGGTTAAGATTGGACGAAAGGACATTTAATAATGAGGGCCAAGGTCTTTACAGGCCCAATAAACAGTCTGGGATCACTGGTAGAGACAGAATGGCTGGACTGCCCAGTGACAGGGAAAACAAAGCAGCTGCAACCAGAGTACGGACATCATTTCAGAGCAACATGGGGGGAAGAAAAGGTGCAGGCAAAAGCAAGATGTGGTGGGATGACGAGTGAAGAATTGTAACTTGGGTTAATGAGAACATTTCTGTTTACACTGTCAACAAAGTGGTTAATAAAATGAAATATGTAGTCTTGGGTGCTTGCTTGTCTGTTGCTTTGACTCCAATGCAGGGTAATAATCAAGACATCTTAAAAAAAAACACAACTAGTTTGGTCTTTATTTTGGTCTGACATGGTAAACAAAGATGTATAAATATTTTTATGGTGTGGTTTCACTGTAAATCATACCATCACTGTGAAAAGTCAACTATTTCATACAGGTGCAATGAACCTAAATATTATACAGCTTGGTTTGAGAACATTGCAAAATCAAAAACGCAGGTGTAATATATAACTAGTTTGTTCACTTTTCTTTTAATAAGGTATTACAAAAAGCTTCACTTATTAACATGACATGATTCAATGAAAACAAATAAAACATAAAACGTCTTACTTTCTGGAAATCTTTAGAAAAATGTAAAGTTTCTTTGAAACACAACAAAGTCAAATCATTTGCAAATTATTGTGTAGGTGAGTGGGCACTTGATAATAATCAGGGTTTTCTCTGAACAATACCGCTGCACAATAATGGTCTACTACTGTAGTACCGTCAAACCACTTCATTGTCTGTTTTAATATCTTTGTAGCATGAAATACACAAAATATTTTAATACAGTCTTTTTAAAAATATGATAGCACCATCATACAGAGAAACTGGAGAGACCTGTGCAGTATCCAAGGCATCCTCACTTATCTTTGTTATTGTACAGTCATAGTACACTTGTGACAGTGTAATTAGCTCATTACCTTCTGGAGGGTCTTTCCACAACAGGCTGCTGTCAGGCTTCAGGCTCACACTTGTACATTACTCACAGCCTGTTTGGTCTATTGTTTGCACATTGACATCTGGATATATGAATATGTAAATAAAACTTAAGACACACTAGGAGGCCTGATGTTCAAGTTTGAATAAGCAGACTCCCAAATAGTGTAACACTGACTCATCTTGTCCTCACATCCCAGCAATAAATAGCACATAACCATGGTTTAAACCAGGCTACAAACACACATGCATTCTGTTTTCATCACTTTCACATCTACAGCAGGTTGATCAAAATTGAAAACCATTATGTGAAATTGTGAAAATCCAACTATCTGCTAGAATATGTAGCAAAAGGTTCATACTGATACACCAAATGTCTGCTTGAGCAGCTGAAGTTACTTAACACAGAGCAGCAACTTCCTCCAGAGTACACTCCTGTTCAGACCACAGTCATTTGAAATAAGCTCTTATGCTGCATCGGTGTCAGACAGGGTCATTTTGCCGCTCTTTGACCTCTACAGCACCAGGATGTCTCCAGTGCAGCGCTCGCAGCAGTTAAAAGTAATGTTCTCATAGCGGGTATATGGGTGAAACCTGCCGATGCTCTTCTTATTGCCAAGGAAGTTTGAGGGGGTGCAGTCACTGAGTGGAGGCTCTGTCTTGCTTTCTGAACAAGAAATTGGATCTAAAATCTTTAGCACCTAAGAAAGAAAACAGATGACACGTTTGTGAACCTCTGGATTTCATGACGAATATTTGAAAATGGTAATATTTGTACGAGGATATAGAGATTGTACCTTCTCTGCCATCTTCTCAGCCGGTGTGCTGCAGAGCTGCTCGGCTGTTGCACTGCTACCCTTCATCATACCACCACTGCTGTTGCTGCTGCTGCTGGTGTTGCCCAGCAGGTGGGAGTTGATGGCGTCTGCTAGCTTATGATTGGCTGCTGCCAGCTCTCCTGTGCTGAGGGGCTGTGCACTGGGGTAGTACGTCTGCTGTCTGCCCCACTGAAGGGACACCAGGAGCTGCTCCAGAGACCTGATGACAGAAAGGCAAGCGCATTCTTGGTCTTTCAACTGGCAACCCATGCCCACTGGCACACACATTGTATTATTTTGAAAATGAGGTTGGTCGTCAACACTTCATTCATGCTTTAGCATCAATGGTTTAGCTGTGAGCAGACGTAATGTTCGTACAGCTATCGCTGTATGTTATACTATAGGTCAAGTTCAGTGTATATTTTTTCCAAATAACTGCATGAAAGTTTACTTTACCAAGCTCAACAAGCGATAAGAAACTTAAAAGGTTCAGTATGTACGATTTAGTGGCATCTAGTGGTGACGGTTGTGAATTGCAACCAACTTTCCAGTCTACCACTGCCCCCTAACCTTTCAAAGAGTGTAGGACAGCTACAGTGGCTGACACAGCACAAAAGGTGTCTCTTCTGAGACATCAAACGTGATTCCCCTAAATGTTCTCTGCCTGGAGATACTGGGGAAATGATAAAGCACTGGTAGGTTGATGGATGCAGATCAATCACTGGAACACACACACTGCAGCACATGTCCAGATGTGATAAACAATCGCTGCAGAATCCATTTGTTGAAAAGAGAGAAAAAAAAAAGTTTCCCTAGGTGGGATCGAACACACAACCTTTGGGATGCGAGTCCTGCGCTTTACCAACTGAGCTAACCAAAAACTACATAAATTGTGTCAATATCATGGCTTATATTCTCACCCACCATCTAATAGTTGAAATTATTGCTCTGATCCAAAACTTATTTGCAGAGCCCTGCTGTATATTATTGCTTTTTCTTCTTCTTCATACGTATGTATTCAAGATAGTGAGGAGTGTCTGCACTGCCTGAATTCTACCAGAAGTAGAACAAGAAGAACATTCGAATGAAACGCGCTCTGTAGCGCTGTTTGTCCGTTTTCAGATTCTGTAGAAACATGACGATGCAGGGACACGTGGTTATGTAGATATAAATGACTAAGGTAATAAAAACATAATGGTTCATTATGTAAGGTCTTTATACACCACTGAAAACATAGTTATGGATCTTATATTGCATTTCTGTCAATAAATCCTCAAAAATATTACACACTGAACCTTTAAGCGCAAATATATTTTATTCCAAAGAACATGAAAGTGTTGGTCAAGTGTTTCTACTACAAAGCTATGCCAACACCACTCTACTTGTGGTATTAGAGATATGTCTTGTGTATTCTATACACGTCTTTTTTTAACAAATGCACTGGGCAGTGGACTCCTAAAGTAGAATGCTTACCATAGAGCTATATAAGGAAATGTTGTAAATGGAGCTACAAATATTTATTATTATCATCTGGTAGCTGGATAAAAGGTCAATGTTAGCATGCAGGCAGACCTGGGACGTTGAATTTAACCAACTTTGATTTTCCTTTCTAGGCCGGTTCCTAGGGATTTTTTCACTTAATTGAGTAAATATGGATCAGTGGTTACGTTACCTGTGAGTGAGCACCATGTCCCTGGAGAACTCTTCTCTTTCTAACAGCAGATCTTGAATTGCTCCTTGAGCCTCTCTGGTCTGTCTCTGCAGAGCTGTTCTGGCCATCGTCAGCTCCTCTGCCATGACTCTGTAGACAACATTGTGTGTTTAATTGGCATGATAAAAGTACTTGTGATTTTTTTTGTGACTTTAATTGATCCTTAGAATTTTTTTTATTATTATGTGTTTCCTTCTTCCGGCTAGACAATTTCAAACCTGCTGGCCAGGAACTTGCTCCTCCAAACATCACACTGGATACTCATTCGCTCCAGCTGCTCCGCTGTGTGCGCCAGACTCCGGCCTAGAGCCTCATTCTCCAGAATCAGCTGGTTCTTCTCCCGTGCCATACGCTCAAAGTGGTACTGAAGGTCATCGCCCACCGATGCCACCAGCAGTTTCTTTAGCTCACGGTTCACCTGGCACACAGAATGAATAATAAGTTACCAAATTCCTTCTACAGCAGTTTCCTTTATCTTCACCTAAAAGCAGTTCAGTCCCCTCAAAAAGACAATAGAGTATAATTACATTGTGTTAACTATGTAATTTGGACTTATCCAGACAGAGCAATAAATTCAAGAAACTGTACATGAAACATACTAAAATGAATTGATGATGTTACTCTCTGTATCTAAATAAGATGTATCTTACCTCTGTCTGCACACGGAGCTGATTGGAAAGGCCTTCCTTGTCCTGCAGCAGCCTGCGTTCAGAGTTCTGCAGCTTCTCCATCTGTCCTCTCCAGTCCTCCACCAGAGGCAGCGGAGGAGAGCTTTGCTCCTCAGCCGGTTGCCCAGCCTCTCCTTTCCCCTCAGCAGGTCCTGCACGGCTGCTTCGGCTAATAGCAGCACGTGGGACAATGATCCTCACAGCCTCCACCTCTGTGCAGGCCTCTCGACTCACCTTGCCCAGATGGAGCACCCCGAGAGGCTGGCGGGCAGCAGGGGGAGCAGGATTGGTAGATGTGGGGCTGTGTTTTGGGCTTGCCACTTTCAGGAGGGGAACTGCAGACGGACCTGGAAGCAGCAGATCTGTGTTCACCTCCAGAACGGCCAGGGGTTTTTCAGTTTCCATGCCATCGCCAGCACCTCGGATAGGCACTTTGGCAGATTCTGGAAGAAAGAAATAAGGCCAAGTTTACAAATTGCACTTATTAGAGCCACAACAATTACTCAATTAATGGTAAACCATTAAATCAACTATTCTCTCTCTCTCTATCAAATTCTCTGATTCCAGCTTCTCAGATGTTAATATTTTCTGGTCTATTTACTCCTCTATGACATTAAACTGAATATATTAAGGTTGTGGATAAAACGAGACATTTGAGGACGTCATCTCGGGCTTTGGGAAACTCTGACAAGAAATTCTTCACCATCTTCTGACATCGAGGATATAATCCACAGATTAAGATGGCCTCAAACTACTCGGGACAAAGCACACGTTTTAGCACTTTGTTGCAACTGGCTGGGCTGGGGTAGGAAATGTAAACAACTGTTTGCGAAATGTAGGCGTACCTGAGACTAAATCAAATCAACACATACCTCTCACGGCAGCAGTCATCTTGGAGGTGGTGTTAGTTGAAAAGGAAGTCTGTAGTTTCGGTGAAACCCCGGTGACTCTTCGTTCTGTGATAATTAACAATGGGGAAAGTACTTTGCTGTTAACATTTGTAGCATTCAGTGTTTGTGACAGCGATCAAAGAAAGCCGCTAGTTAAAGGTCAGGGTTAATAGCTGAGGTACTGATAACAGGATAAAGGTGGCTAGCTGATAAGCTAACGTTAGCTGTTTGTCGAGCGTTAACAGAAATCAGCAGTTAATAGGAAGTTTAACAACCAAAGTTACAGTAACATTAACGCTATCGGGAAGACACTTCAACTATATCTGTAATACTTTTTTCAAACAAATTGTTAGATAACATACCGGTAACAATGGATCCGACCCCCTCCTTTAATTATCTGTAAGCAGCCGTAAGCTGTTTATTTTGTCACCGGACACAGTTGGCCTCTCACGGGTGGTGGATATTTGTGACTTTTTGCCCTGAGGTGAGCCTCTCAGGCAAAGCTTCTGTCAAAATAACGGTCCCCTCTTGCAAACTAAAGGCGCAGCCTACCCCAAATCGTGTTTTTTGCCTTAAACCCGACAGTTTCTTACATTAAGTATTACATGTCTAGTTTTGTAGACGAAGTAGCGTTCTACAACAATGCCTGACAGGCGTTACCCAGGGTAAACACGCCATCTCTTTAGAGAACTGTCCGTCCAGTCCATGGTCCCGTCCCCTTCTCGCAAAACTAAACTCAGATCAGTTGTTATATTATTATTACTATACTAGAACTGCAACTGTGGAACTGATTAAACTATAAGAAAATTGATGCTGCCTCTAGCCGGGGGTGTCACTTTTAAATATGACCCGACCTGTATGACGCGGAACCTTCAGGTGTAGTCAAAATGTGGTCTTCGGACAGAAATAGTGTTACAACAAACGTTGAAAAGTGCCGTAAGGATGCTGCTTATTGTTTTCCCGCTCCAATGGTTTCATGGTTTATAGGTGAAAATGTTCAATATGTTTTAATATTCACAATATTTCGGGTGAGTTTTAGACTAACGTTACAGTTATCATGGGAGTGCATGGACTATGGAGGCTGCTGGAGAGTACAGGGAAACCCATCAACCCTGAGACTCTGGAGGGAAAGATCCTTGCTGTTGGTATCCTAACATGGTGGTGCCTTATATATCTATCTTATTTATCTGTTTGTCATTGCTTGAGTAGGCTCCCAGCATCTTTCCTGCATCTCTCTGTCAGTGGTATTGGTTGTACCTGACTGTCTTCTGCTAAGCCATAGCATTAACCTTAACCACACACCTCCAGACATCAGTATATGGCTGAACCAAGCAGTGAAGGGGGTGAGGGACCGTGATGGCAACAGTGTCCAGAACGCACACCTGCTCACTCTCTTCCACCGCATCTGTAAGCTGCTCTTCTTCCGCATCAAGCCGGTCTTTGTGTTTGATGGGGACGCACCTCTGCTGAAGAAACAGACTCTGGTACATCCGGTGCTTCCCAAAGTACCACATAACCAGTCTGTGTAAATGTCTTCTAAACAAAGTTAACTGGTGTTGGATATTTCTTCCATATGCATATGATTCGATTCCCAAATATTCTGTCATTTAACATGGCTGTTGTTCTCCTGCAGGCTCTCAGGAGGCAGAGGAAAGAGGAGTTGAGCCGGGAGTCCAAACAGACCAATGAGAAGCTCCTCAAGACATTCCTGAAGAGACAGGCAATCAAAGCTGCCCTTGGGGACCGCAGGTAAGTGACAGAGGCAGTGAACAGTTGGAGGGATGGCACTCCTGTCTCTGGAACCACATTTCTTTCTACCACTACCAAAAGTAGTGTTAGAAAGAAATTTTGCTAGAGCTTTCTCCCCTGTGTCTTATCTGTCTCCCTCCCTCCCTACCTACCTACTGTCACCTACTTTCTTTAAAACAAAACAATACAAGATGGACTGTCTATTTAGATTAAAATTGTGTCCTTTTTTCCCCCTCCACAGTAAGGATCCTCTACCCAGCCTCTCCAGCGTGAGGAGAGACGAGGTGGACGACATGTATGTTCTACCAGCCTTGCCAGCTGCAGAGGAAAAGGACAAAAGCAGGTCTGAGGCCTGGGAAAGGTTACTATTCACTAGTTATTATGGATTAAGTGGTGGGTAATTCAGTCAGATTATCTACAGCGCTACGACAAGCCAAGCCAAGTTTTCAGAAGAGCTCACAAATAACTAAATACAAATTTTTGTTAATCAGTTCACAAGTTAACAGTAACCGTGCATGAAGGTGCACTTACCAAAAGTATACTTTTCAATTTAACTCTTTTAACTTTAAATAGTGCCAAATCAGACATTATTGGCGATAGTGGCAAGGAAAAACTCCTTTTAATACAATATCAAATCTCAAGTTCAGGTAAGTGTATATGGTTAATTCAAAAAGTTAAGTGACTATGTCCATTAAATAGTTACTAACAATAATACTGGCACTGTAATCATGTTAATGTGTTTTGTTCTTGCAGTTCAGAAGAGGAGGAAGAAGAAGAGAGGGAAGAGACTGCTGACAGTTATCACATGTATCAGGTAAAATGATCACATGCACCAGAGCATCAAACTAAATAGCACCACCAGTAGTTTGTGTTCGAGCTGGGCGATTATATCAATATAATACTGATGGTAAGAGATAAGATATAGATCTTTGTATGAACGCCCTGTTTTGATAATTGACATTTGAGGCCTGATTGCTCGCCATGTCCCAGGGAGAATTGTATGAAGACCCCAACTCAGTGGACATCAACTCAGAGGAGTTTGCCAGCCTGCCTCCTGAAATGAAACACGAGATTCTTAAAGACATGAAAGAGTTTTCCAAAAGACGCCGGACCATGTACCACAAACCCCCAGAGGTACTGTCCACTCTCATTCACACACACATACTCACTGACCCATCTTCTCCTCTTCAACACATACTCTATTTCACTCCACCATAGCATTCAGGAGACTTTTCCCAGTACCAGTTGGCCGGCCTGCTGCAGAGGAACCAGCTGAACCAGCGGCTGGAGGGTGTGGAGAAAGAGATGAGCCAGCGGAGTGCCAGCAGCGCTCCACAGCTCTACGAAGAGGACGGGGACCAGGAGAGTCACAGCGTAGAGTCACGTCGACTGGTCTCAGAAGACCGTTCCCACTATATCCTAATTAAAGGCGAGGGCAGCTATGATGATATGTTTACAGTTTTTCAGTATTTTACAGGAAAACTGTCATGATCTGTTGTTGGTCACAGCAACATACAACTGTTATTATTACACAGTGTTTCTTTCATGTAAAATAAAGCACACATATGGTTGTGTGATAGGTTACTCATCTCAATCACATTGTAAATCTCTGCACGATTTGGTACCATATTAAAATCTGTAGAAACCAATGGTTTCCTGGGAGGGAGGAAATTAATCTGTAATCTTATGGTGTGTTTTAAACAGTGGTTGTTGTAAAGTAGATGTGGAATTGTCTCTTAAAAGGGTTTCCTTTGTTATCATTTAGACACACATCTAAAACTGCAAATTGTCTTTGTGTTTACAATTTAAACACCACTCCACTTTTCCTATGTAGGCTCCAAAAAGAGCGAGACTGCCTCCGAGAGCCAACCTGCCACTGCACCCTGGTCTGGGAGCTCCCTGTCAGGCTGGAAAAGATGTGCAGCGGGCAGGCCTGAGCCCCTGTGGCGTCCTGTTTGTGAGGAAGAGGAGAAGGAGCAGAGTCCCCCTTTAGAAGCCTCCAAGCCCTCTGTCTCAAAGCAGTCTCGGGGAGGTGCATCACCTCCCTCTCCTCGTACACTCGAGGCAATCCAGGCGGCAATGAACAACAGCTCGGATGAGGAGAAGGTGGATGAGGATAAGAAGGATGGTGGTGTGTCCCCACGCACCCTGCTGGCAATCCAACAAGCCCTCATTGAGGAGAAAGACGTTGCTGCAGAACAAAAGACTCTAATCAGCAGCTCACCCACAAAACTGCAGGTGAATATTCATCATCCTGTGCCACAAATGGTCCTCAGCAGTTCAGAGGAAGAGGCAGAACCTGGCGACGTGAAGTCTTTAATTATTGAAAAATCTGATTTTAAGGTGAACCCAACTGGCCAAAGTTTACATGTGAAAGATAGTTTGTTCGTTAGCTCTGAAGATGAGATGGAGGATGTGATAGGTCAGAGAAATAAAGCACTTCACTTTGCGGTGCTGCAACAGTCAGAAGCGGAGACAAAGAATGGACAGTTGACAGAGAATATAAGGACGGGAAGCAGAGGACAGACAGAGAAAGAAGAAGAAGAGCTGGAGAGAAGAGAATCAGAGCACGGACTGATCACAAAGAACAGAGATCCGGTCCAACCACAGGGTGCCTCTGCTTCTACCCGGAACCCATTATCTATCAAGGTACCTGCTCGGATTTGTGGAAAACCTCTCAGTGCACAGACTGAAATGGATGCTGTGAAATCGAAGGGCAGTGAGGAGTCCGAGTCAGAAGGTACATTCACTGTTGGTTTAGGATCACACTCCTTAAACCGGTAGACATTAACAAAAATACTCAATTTTGTGTTTTCCCAGAGAGCTTCATCGAGGTGTCAGAAGACGAGTTTAAAGAGGAGGATGCAGATGATTCACTTGTTATGATAAGAGAGAAAGGATCTCCAGATGAGGTCCGTAAAGATGGGACCAGGAAGGAAGAAAAACCAGAGGAAAGTTTGACAGAGGCTCCCAGTGAGCCAGCTGCTGTGTTGGAATTAGAGGAAGAAGAGGACAAAAAGAGACAGACTGAAGAGAGAGCACTAAAGGAGGGAACAGAGACCGAAT
Organism: Micropterus salmoides; assembly: GCF_014851395.1. Lineage (NCBI taxonomy): Eukaryota > Metazoa > Chordata > Actinopteri > Centrarchiformes > Centrarchidae > Micropterus > Micropterus salmoides. Next base: position 15,527,936 of record NW_024044348.1, on the reverse strand, counting down.
CCAGTTCACCTCCAGCAATCAATGAATGGGAACACTTTGATGTGGTAAGTATTGTTAAGACACGCAAGATTTTGACTTCAATGCTAATAATTATTTTAAAGGGTCACTTCACACAAAATATAAATTCTCTCTATTTGTACTTAGCCATACATCATATCTTGTTGCTTTTTTAAATGTCATTTTTTTAATGCTGTGAGCACCACACATCAAATCCACTTCCATTGTATTGGGGTGGAGGAAGAAATCTGAGTAACTCCAAACCTGGAAAAACTGAAACTGTCTGCTTGACTAGATACCACTAATATGTTTTGTTTCACCTATAAAGATGGTAGTATTACTTAAGTATGGCAAACAAAAAACTGTGTCATGGCAGCTATGTTTTACACTACGCACACAATTTTGTCTGTACATTTGCATTGGGGCTGTTTTTATAACCCAGACAATACTAGATTTTTGAGGCAAAACCATTTCTGAACTGCAATTCCTTGTTATTTATTGGTCAACTTATACACATACATACATTAGATACATCTGCTATAAGATAAAATTAGTCTAGCTCTACTTGTTATGTCACTTAGATGTCTTTATAAGCCAAAATAGAGGCTACATACACAGATGCTGCTATTTTGACTTACCATTCACTTAACACTGCATGGGGCTGTAGCATGGCAAAGCAGAACAACGGATGTTTTATTGGAATGATATGTTTGAGCTGGTCAGCTGTGCTTGAGGCTCGGCTGTGATATGTTTGAGACAAGGGCTGGTATGTGTGTGTGTGTGTGTGTGTGTGTGTGTGTGTGTGTGTGTGCGCGCGTGCGCGTGCGCAGGATGAGCTGGAGGCTTTGGAGAGCTCTCTACAGATGGAGCAGAGCAGCCTGAGGGAGCTGAAACAGCAGCAGGAGAGGATGGCGAACACAGTCACCGGACAGATGTACCTGGAGAGCCAGGTGGACCACAGACACTTATATCACAATATCACGTCAGCACATAAACCACACCGGCATTCGACCCTCACACCTATCCTTATGATATGACAACCCAGAGAAGGTGTAAGAGCGACTGTGGGATACATTTCTTTGCGGTGTCTCTGCCAAACATTCCCAGAGCCATGCAACTATCAAGTCACTCACACTTTTAAAAGTCACAGGCTGTCAGCATTTTCTTCTTCATAAAATCACCACTTAATGAAAAACATCTTGGTGCCTGATCTTCATTAATCCCCTTGGCTGCTCTGATAGTGGTGCTAAGAGCAAAGGTATTTCTCAGATGACTACAGAAACATGCACATAATCCCAGATGCATGTTGAGATCAAAAGATTATTGTTCTAAGATCACAGTCCAAAAAATATTTAAAAACTTTGCAAATAGTGTCAGTAGTTATCAAGATACCAGAAGAACAATAACACATGTTTATAGGGTTTTTTTTGTAATTACTGTTTTCCTCTTTGATACCAGGAGCTGCTGCGACTGTTTGGCGTGCCGTTCCTGGTGGCGCCGATGGAGGCTGAGGCTCAGTGTGCAGCACTGGACCGCGCCGACCACACACACGGCACCATCACAGACGACTCAGATGTGTGGCTGTTTGGAGGGCGACACGTCTACAAGAACTTCTTCAGCCAAAACAAATATGTTGAACACTACCAGTACAGTGACATGCAGAACCAACTGGGTCAGTGCTCTGCATGATCATGTCTGTGTCAGCAGGTCCAGAAAAGGTTTTATAGAGTTAGGTGTTGAAAGTGTGCTACAACAGATTACCGTGCTAATCTGATAAGTTCATATTGCACATATCACAGACAGGTGTTTGTGTCGGTGATGACTAATGGGCTGTCAGCAGAGTGACCAGACAGAGAGCACAAGGGTATACTTTTCCTTCTTTTCCCACACTCTTCTTTTAATTTTCTGTTCTCCGTCCATCTCTCTCTCTCTCAGGTTTGGACAGGACTAAACTGATAAACTTGGCTTACCTGCTTGGAAGTGACTATACAGAAGGTGTGCCGGGCGTCGGATATGTGACTGGCATGGAGATTCTGAATGAGTTCCCAGGGCCGGGCATGGAGCCACTGATACAGTTCAGGTGTGTGTGTGTGTGTGTGTGTGTGTTTCAGTATTTGGGTTAATTAGACCAGGAGATTGAGTCCTTGAGTGTTTTGCTCAACGCCTTTCATGCTTAATCCCTCCAGTCTCTCTCTATTGTTACCATCAAATCCAGGACAAAATGTATTAATCATTTGCTAAGATTGTTTAAATTTCTAAATGAATTAGATGGTTTATATTTGCCTGTTTTTTAACTGAATTGAATACATGTCGAGTCAATATACAGCTCAGGCATGTGCTAATATTATAAAGTAACTATCATAGCCAAAATCCCTAATTAATACAATATTATCTTAATTATTTTAGGGTAATTTTAAAGTATACAGTACTTTTTGCTTTAGCATTTACAATGAATGTATTATAACCCCAATCATTTGTGTTTTGGACATTATTTTTTCTCTCTAGTAAATGGTGGTCAGAGGCTCAGGAGAAAAAGCGTCTGGTGGCTGATCCTCGGGACACGAAGGTTAAGAAGAAATTGAAGGACCTAAAGCTGCACCCTGGGTTCCCCAACCCTGTGGTGGCTCAGGCTTACCTGCAACCTGCTGTGGACCAGTCAGACAGCTTCTTCAGCTGGGGACGCCCACAACTCGACATGATTAAAGAATATCCTTTGTAGATGTGTAGATGTGTCCGGGCGTGCATTAGGCAGGTTTTAATGACCACAAACATTCTTATCATTGTTTTTAAGTAGCCTATGCTTTGCACCTGCCTCGGAATTCTCTTCTCCCCACACTCTGACACACTCACACACACCTCAGGTAAACACCCCGGCTTGCCCCGCCTCTCTCTGTCTATCTCGCCCCCCTCTGCTCCATTTTCTCCGTCAGCAGTATGTTTTATAAAGTCACCTAAAAGACTGAGAACTCATCTTTTTTCCGTATGTTTCCTCCCGTGATCCGTTATCACGGCAGCAGGTGAGCCGCACGTTGGCTTATTAATGATGTAGCCTATGAAACAACTGAAACCAACATCTGCACCCTGTGTGTTCACTGCTGCTTTCCCTCGTCCGTGCGTAAAATATCCACCACGACTTGTGACGTAAGTAAAGGTTTGTCTACCTGTTTTTTTTTTTTTACCGAGTGAAGACTGCGCGAGAACACATGAGACGACTGCTGAAGTTTCCTTAACCTAGTCTTCTACATTCTGTCTGAGTCGTTTTGGCTGGAGCAGTCAAAAGACAGAGGAGACCCTTCAGCCTGTGATCAAGCAGCTGAACACCCAGCAGGTAACTGAGTCAATTCCCAACCAGTGATACCCAACCAGGGTCACTTGTGCAGTTAATTGCAAGGGGAAAGCTCATCTAATTAACTCAACTAAATTCAACAAAAAATTTAAATAAAGATTTAATAAAAAAATAATAATAAAACCACATATTCCCGGAGAGTGGTGGCCCAAAGGTTGAAAGTATAACTAAAAGTGCTTGCCTCCCTCATTTACCACCACTGAGGTGCTCTTGAGCCAGGTGGTGTGATTGCGATCAGGGCAAATGAGAGGTTGCTCTCAGTGAAGCTCCCTAAATAAGGGAGTAAAGAATATAAACCAAGAAATAGGATTTCAAGTTGGTGTTACGCTCATTTTTATTATATTTACAATGACCAGTAACATTAAGATGCCCATCAGCACATGTTGTAACTGAATTAACAAGTGGGCAGATACGTTGTAATTGTTAGCTAAAAGTATTGGATAAACCATTTTTAAATAGTTAGCTTAAATTATGAATAAACAGTTGAAGTTGTTTGCTAAAATGAATGGATAAGTAGTTGAAGTAAACTTTAACAAAAGTATGAATAAACAGTTGAAATAGTTAGCTAAAAGTATGAATAGACAGATTAAATAGAGTTTGATTGTGTAATTTGATTTAGTGGATGAAATAAAACCACTTTGCAGTTTTAAAACATTTCTACCTCATCTCTCACTGTTTTGATGTAGACTCAGCTGCGGATCGACTCATTCTTCCGCATGGAGCAACAGGAAAAGCAGGCGATCCGTAGCCAGCGACTCCGCCGAGCAGTCACATGTATGAAGAGAAAGGAAAGAGAAGAAGGAGATGAGGACAGTGAGGAGGAAATGCCATCCCCATCCAAATCTAAGAAAGGGAAGGCAGCCAGCAAGAGTCCGGAGAAAGGAGAGAGAGAAGAGCAGAGGTCTGCGGCAGGAGGAGGGTTTCTAGGGTCGAAGGTAACTGTTGAACCTCCTCTTCCATCTCTGAAAGATGTGAGCAGCACCAGCCAGGAGTCCCTCTCAGTAAAAGCCGTCCCTCACTCTGCTAAGACTCAGAGGGCGAGGAGAAGCAGCAGCAGCAGCTCATGTGAGGACAGCGATGTTGGTGTTGAAGTTGCTATGGTTACAGCACGATCTGTGTTCGATGGCAGCCGCCGAGGCACAAGAAGGAGAGGAAGCATGAGAGGAAAGGGAAGGGGGAAGAAGTCTGGAGGGAAAAAGTTAACTTGAAAATTAACATGAATTGTCAAAGCAGTTGTAATATGAAGCATGAAACATGTCACACACTCCCAAATAGCATCTCCTGCTTAACAAGGTCAATATGTGAATGAATCATGAACTCAGCAGTGATGAACTGAGCTTTTTCTGTATTGTAAAATATATGTTTGTACTATTGATGTGACTGAACATGTGTTTTACTTGTTTAGAGGTATATCTTTGAGAGGAATGACAATGTTTAGCCTTACATTTTTGAGGTACATTTGTTTGAAGTTGAAGTATTTCCACAGTAGACATCAGTGAGACTGGTGCAAGTCCTCAGCTCCAAACATCCCTTAAATATCTTTCAGGCTGTATTTAAGTCGCCATCTGCTTCTACACATACTCCCCCTCCTCGTCCTACAGCCTCGAACACACACAAACTGAGAGGCTTTTGCACATGTGAATTCATTTTTTATTTTTTGGTGGTGTTGAATTAATACCTAAAGTTTCTATCACTTGCATCAAGTTATATTTTAACGCGTTAGTCAAATTGAGGAGACATTACTCCTTCTCTTCACTCCTCAGCTCTAACCCAGTAGTCGGCCAGGGCAGCTGTTGCTGTCTGTCCGTAATCCTTCCCACGCAGAGCTAGAAGTATGGGCTGGAGCTGAGGATCGCAGTAGGGCAGTTGGACAAGCAGTTGGAGAAACACTGTATTTGTGTGTAACTTAAAACCACAGAAGGCCACAGTTAAAAGCCTGCTAGAGATCTGGATCCAGATTGATCCAAATCCAAAGGACTTCATCTGGGACCACAAACTAACAACGGCAGTTGGATGCCATAGATCATCTGTTTTGGGCATTCTTACCCTCGTGCTTGGACTCCTTCAGATATCCTCAACAGTTCGAGGCCATGGACGACTCCACCACCAAAGAAGAAGGTGAGAATGTGGAGTAATTCACCACACGACAAACCAAAGATTTTTCTTTGTAATTTCTGTGACGGTAATTAGTGCTGGCAGTATGGCACAGTCTTTTTTTTACAAATTGTTATGTAGGCATAGTTAGATTGAAATCCCCAGAAAACAGAATGAATCTAATGTAAGAGTTTGTAAGATACTTTAATTGAAATGTCTAATCTGTTTATGACAAACATATTTATACACAAACAAAAGATATAAATTGAGCTCCTGAGCAACTACTGAATCTTTGCATTCCCCTGACCTTTTCTCTAAACCACTGTATATAACTGAAGTTATGTGTCAGGTGCTCTGAGTAACCTTTAGCACTGACACATAGCTGGAGTCCAACAAACCGGCATGATCAAAGCAGGATCAGAAGGGCATTATGATTCGTTTATAGAGCAGAGAATCAAATGTTGCATGTAATGGGATATGAAAGAGAAATAACATGATTGCTCATCTGCTTGATTTAAGGCTAGAATATTTCCATGCCTCTTTTAGGTGATGTGGTTATGTGATTAGTTTCTTACTTGGTGGCATTAGCCATTATATTAGTATACCATTCAGATTTAAGATAGCAGTGTAAACCTTTTTACAGCAGAAAGTTTGACTCTTCATAGCAGGAAAAGCACAGGTGCAACTAATAACATTAATTTCAGCTCCATGGTATTTAAGTGTACCAGTAAATGATGCCAGTGAGACACATTAAACAACATTGGTACTTCTGGGTATTGTAAGTGCATTTTCCTCTCTCACTAACACTATACAGTATGACACTTTGTAAACTTTGGTTTTAGTAAAGCTCTGTATAAACATGTTGTTTTTAAAATACAATACCTGTTTCTGCTGCGGATGCTAAAGCAGGTGCCGCTGTGGATGCGGAGCTAGCCAAAGCCATAATGGCTCGGTGTTTCCACCCTTCTCTCATTGGCCCCGAGCCCTGGGAGGGATACGTCTTTTCTGATGTGGAAATCCGTATCAAAGAATCCACAGACGTCTACGGAGCTGTACTCTGGCCCTCGGTATGCCCACACATGGACATTATCCCAATATTTAGCGGCTGTACATCCTCTTTATTTTGAGCCATGTCCGTGAACTATACATTAGTATCCCCCAACAGGCAATGGTGTTGTGTCATTTCTTGGAGACCAACCGAGACAAACACAACCTGACAGACAAAAATGTGATTGAACTGGGTGCTGGAACTGGGCTCGTCACCATCGTATCCAGCCTGTTAGGTACAGAAACAAAACATACTAGTGATTAGTTCTGGTAGTTTGAACTTGTTCAGACTTCATCTTTGATTTTTTGTCTCTCTCTGTTGTTGTTGTTTATCTCATTCACTTCAACACTGAGCTGTGCTGTCACTCTTCAGGTGCTAAGGTGACCTCCACTGACCTACCAGATGTGTTGGGGAACCTCCAGTATAATGTTATGCGCAACACCAAGGGCCGATGCAAGTACATCCCTTTGGTATGTTTCAATATAGATTTCATACTGTCGGTTTGATAACCTATAAAAAATATTCCGATTTATTCAAAACTCCAACCTATTGACAAAACAACCATGAGAAATATATGTTGCATTGTGTTTTTCATGTGGTGTCTTGGTGTATGTTTGGGTTATGCACCAAATGTCCACTCTACTGTCATTCCCTTGATGATATAACACCCTAAGAGTATGCAAAAGTAGAAGTTTCCTTTTAAAAAATTAATTAATAGAATATATAGGTTTAATACTGTATAATTCAACTCCATATAATCTCTGTTTAAAGGTCACAGAGCTTGTCTGGGGAAAGGAGGTGGAGCAGCGTTTCCCACGTGCCACACATTGTTTCGACTACGTCCTGGCAGCTGACGTGGTGTACGCTCATCCTTACCTGGAGGAGCTTATGGACACCTTTGACCACCTGTGCCAGGAAAACACACAGATCCTGTGGGCCATGCGATTTCGTCTGGACCCAGAGAACAGCTTTGTTGATCGCTTTCGGCAGCGCTTTCACCTGGAGGAGCTGTATGACCTCCCCAGTCTGAGTATCAAACTGTACCGAGCCTGGAGGAAGGACAAGGGCACCAATGACCAAGGAGAGGCTGCTGCCTGAACAGACAGAGAACACACAATGCATTTTCATTGTGTGAGCTTCTCTGTGATTGACAAAATAGGCCAAATTTGTATATTGTTTTGCTGAATGGTCTGTTTTTCATGGATCTCATGTACAAATGTCTTAATGTCTCTTATACATGAGACTTTATGATGTTAATAGTTTAAAATGCCAGTCACAATATCAAGTTGTGATCCATGTTTTTACTGTTAATGTTATTATTTACAGTATTTACTGGTGTCTACTAGAAACATTTCAATATAATGCAATACCATTTATTGCAGGACAGTTGCTTTGCATTTCATATAGGTGAACTTAAATAAACATTCATTTTTTTTTCATATGGGCATTTAGTAAGTGGACATTTTGGATTCTTCATAAGGCCAAGAACCACCTATGGAGACTGTGGTTGTCATCAGCAGCACGCTGTCACACTTGAGACTGATTTGGCAGACTATGTTGTTTTGGTCCAGTCAGCTCACAGCACTGACGATCTGGGCCAACATAGCTCTGGACTTTTCAAGTGGCTTTCTGATGACCTTGTTTTATTTAGGAGGTCTGTTGCTGTGTGACTTCACATGGACAAACTGATCAGGTTTTGTCGCTGTTGAAATCGACAGACTGGAGAAGCATATGACTATTTTTTTGTATTTTAATAACATTTGAATAGATTGCCTGTAATGTGGCAAACGTCACAGCTGGTTCTCTTAATATGAATCCTCTGGGGACCATGAATGCCTTGAGTCTGAACCTGATCAGGTTGAAAAGCCTGGAAAGCGAAGACTGAGATGTCCTGGAATGTGCAGAGGATGAACTGCAACATCTCTGTTTTGCAATCATCAATAATTTTGTTTTGTGATGTAAACGCGGCTATAATGTATATTAGATACACCTACAGTGAATTCCCACCTAAATCTGCAGCCCCCCTTGACTTTACAGAGCTTTGTCGCAAGTTTCAGCTCATTGTTTAGCTGTTCGGCCAACAAATGAACTGTTTTGGTTTACTCTCACCGCTCTCATAGTGTCTTTTTCAGCTGGAAAGCTCTAAAAACCCTCATACATTACTTGCTTTGTACTAAATTGCATTCAGACACAATAAGCAACTAGCTGGTGAACATAGTGGAGCATTTAGCAGCTAAAGAGACTGGTATTTCCAGTGCTAACAGAGCTAAAAGAGAGTGGTCAGAAATATAATACTTTTGCTCTGTAACTGTTGGATGTGTAAATAATAATTTCTCTATAAACGTTATGCATATAGTAACTTCCAAACATCAAAATAAAACTGACAGTTTTTATTAAACAATTAAATTAATCGCATTTTATAGTTGGGAAAGTAACATTATATAAAAGCATAACAATGTTATTGTTAAATTAAAAAAATGCATGATGTGCCATGCATGAAAACCCCATAAATGCTAATGGTATGAGGTCTTCTCTTTTCATAATATCATATATGCCTACAGTACAGCTGGAAATCAATTTTCATGATCAAGTTCACCTCTGTATGAACATAATCACACTGCACATTTAAAAATCAGCGTTGAAAACATCTTCCATTAGCCAAACCAGCAATTAGCAAATCCAACAAATTCAATAAATAGATTTTTTGTAACATACATGAAATGTGTTTTTTATGTTTACGCCTAGATTAGACTTTCTTGATTCATATTTCACCAGCAAAACACTTTGAGGTCAAAATAAAGACTACATCCATATTGGGCAGTGTGTGTTGCTTCAGTAACATGAACACCAACGTGTCACACACAAATTTGCAAGTTTTTGGAAACTCACCAGATGGAAAGATCAAGTTAGAGCCACCTGCTTTTAAATGTGACCTATAAAATCTGATATCTAACTTATGATTCCAAATCCCCCGTCATTCCTTGTCTTTTTGCCCGTGAGATGGGTGTGTGTTTTTTGGCTGCAGAAACACAGTTGGTGAAGAGCTGGATTGAAGAGGAGCAGAGAGGTTAGCAGAGAGGTTATCTAAGCTGGTGGTGGTGAAGCGCCGCGCATTATTGTCAAGACAAACAAATACTCAACAGCTGAAAACTGTCTGCGGCCATGTAAAGATGTCAATTGATAACAATCAACCTTTCACTGGGAGACAGATGCTGCCTGTCATCAAGCTTAAAAACATCTTTTATCCAAGGCACCACATCAACAACACAGTTGGGCAATGACCTCACCACTGTGCACTCCCCATTAATGTGTCAGCCCATCAAGAGGCGCTGGATGGATTTCAAGTTTTGGGATGTGAGTGGATTTAGATCGCTGATACCTGAAACTGGGGAGGCGATACTTCATGGTCAACGGCTGGTCAAATGCAACTGAGGGAGGTCTAACTGAGGTTTATATTACAGGAGCCCCCTTCTTTTCTGAGGGGGGTTGATAACATGGGGATTGCATAGCAGTCTGATCCTGTTGCCTTCCGTCTCTGGTGAGGCAATTGAGGCCATTGCAGGAAAAGCAAACAAGTAAGCACAACAACATGGACACGTTCCAGACTACATCATGCATCATTTTTTACATAGACTTTGGCGTGATAAGACCTCCTTTCATCTTCAGTCATCTTTGTCTGATAAAAGTATTGCAGAGGAAGCAACACCAACTTTAGTTTTAGAGGTTTCAAATGTTTTGGTGACAACGCAAACATTCAAGGGCTCTGTAAAGATGCTTCCAAGCCAAACACAAATCACCTATTGGCCTCGTTTTCAGAGGGCTTATCCCCTTGTGGCTATTTGTAGACTACTAAATAAAACTAATGTAGTGTAATGTGCAATATCTGGACGGGTTTGAACCCAAGGTCCAAATCATAAAATGTTATTAACCATTGCAGCTTGAAATCATTCAGTAGAGTTAGTCCAAAACCCAGTTTTTACAGGTTTCAGTATTTCTTCACATTATGTGTGTTCATATTATATCCAGTATGAGGTTACAGACTGTAGAGCTTCTAGATAGCACCAGTATAGAAGTCCATAAGCGACACTGGTATCACAGATCCGTGGCAGTTGGTAGCATGACATTCCTGTAGTTCATTTTCTCCTTTTGGCTCTCTCACTAAGTCATCTTCGTCTGTGTGTTTGTATCTACGTGCGCTCTGCTCCTATATCTTGCTTGTGGGTTTTTTTCTCCCGAGCATGGCTCTAAAAATACCCTCATGCCCTTGTGATGATGATGGGTGTGTTCAGCAGGATGCTGAGTCTCTATAACCTTGCACTCAGAGGTCTCCAGATGCAGTCAGATTGCTCCTGAGATCTTTCACTGAAGAATAAAGCAGCAGCAGGCAGGCCAAAGTTCACAGGTAGGGTTTTCATTATAGTACTTGTAGAGATAACCTTTTTTAAACAATAATTTGGATAATATGTTAGGGTTTGGAAAAGTGTCTCCTATGTAAAATAATCTTTATCATAATAATCTTATTATGTATTCTCCCAGACTTGTTTGGCATTATTTGAATGGCTAGACTGTAGGACTGCAGTCAGAGTTAAAAGAAAATAAATAATTATATAAACACAACAAAATTATGGTGAGAAAGGATAAGATAATAGTAGCATATATAAGTAAGCTAAATATTAAAAACAATCAGATTAGAAAATCTTGTATGCAATGTATATTGACACACTGAAGGATAACTAAGTTAAGAGAAACAAAGCCTATCAAAAACCATAAAAGGAAGATTAAGAAAGAAACAGAACGTTATTACACTAACTAAAGTTAAATTGAGGCTCAATAACTGATTATATCCGTCTGTCCATCAGTACACAGGATTTTATATGGATACTTCATCCACACACGTTGTGGAGGAAACCAGTTATATGAGAAGCGGAGAGGAAGACGAGGAGGAAGATGAAGGGGGAGATGAGGAAGATGGGGAGGCTGATGGGGATGAAGAAGATAAAAAGGAGGAAAAAGGCAAGAGTTACTATGCAACACAAAGCAGGAAGTAAAATTTCAAAATTCACGTTAAGGAGAGATGGGTTTTATGTTCATTAAAAACCAAAGAGATCTGAGCATCTGACTTTTGTATCATGCAGTTGAATTAGCCGTCCAGAAGCAACAAAGCTCACCCTGGGCTCCGTGGTTCTTCTGTAGAGCGACTAAAGAGGTGCACTATTATGTCGGGCAGGAGATCGTGATCACGGAAGGTCTTGACTCCTATGCAGGCATGATATGGCCGGGGGTGAGAAGCACCTTTTTTGAGATTTGCTGTCTTATTTGCCACAATATGACTTGCAGTACCTTGTCCACCATTACACCTGCCATTTTACATCTAATTTTTACTGCTCTGGCCCATGTTTAACCTGCTCCAGTGAAGCTTCAAGAGCCCCAAATTCTGAAACACTTGTGCCTCTCTGTAACTCAAAGTCATCTTGATTGCCCTCAGGCTCTGGCTCTCTGTCACTACCTGGACACTCATCGTGAACAGTTGAGTCTTGTGGACAAGGCAGTCCTGGAGATTGGGGCAGGAACTGGCCTCGTATCTATTGTAGCAGCGTTCCTTGGTAAGAGAGTTCAACTTCATTTGCCATTTGCACAGGAAAAGAAAGTTGGGTTGGGAAAGGTAGGGCAGTAAATTAAAAAGTACCAAAAATGAAGTGGCTGTGGTGTGCACAGGTGTGCTTAAGTGAGCACATGTACTGGACAGGACTGGACTGGGCAAAAGATGGACCATAATGGCTGTGCTAGTGTAAGAATTTTGTGTATCAGTGTATCAATAGGTCAGCATGTGTAAGAGAAACCATGAACCTGGAAGGATATTTTTCTGAAAAAGATTTGAAATTTTTTAACGATTTTCCTTACTGTCCTCAGGTGGCTGGGTGACAGCCACAGATCTTCCAGTGGTCCTGAACAACCTGAGGGTCAACCTGTCCAGGAACACCAGGGGCCTCTGCAGACACACACCCCAGGTGGCAGCTCTCACCTGGGGCTACGACCTGGAGAGCACCTACCCTACATCTGTATACCGCTACGATTACGTGCTGGCAGCCGATGTGGTCTACTGTCACGACTTCCTGGAAGAGCTCCTGTTCACCATGAAGCATTTCTGCAAACCAGGAACGACTTTGATCTGGGCCAACAAGGTCCGGTTTGAGTCTGATCTGACATTCATGGAGAACTTTAAAAAGGCTTTTCACACAAACCTGCTGGTTGAAGATGGAGAGATGAAGATCTTCATGGCAACATGTAGAGAAGAAGAAGGAGAAGGTGATGTGGGGCTGGAAGATCTGCTGAGAGAGGAGGAGGAAGGAAAGACGGAGGAGGCCGAGGCTGAGGATGAGGATGGGGATGTAGATGAGGATGATGATGACGATGACGGTGAGAAGAGCAAAGAAGCGCTTGTGGAGGAACAATTTGTCGATGAAGGAAAGATTAAAGGAAACAAAAATGATAACGATGTAACAGGGGAACCTCACATGTCAGAGCCTGAAAGAGGGGATGATAAGGAAGAAACAAACAAGCATGAGTCTGATGAAGAGATGGAGGAGGTAATGGTCCTCAAAGATGATGACTGTAAAGAGGATGAGAAGGATAAACCAGATGATTCAAGTAGTAGCACCACACCCAGTAAAGCAGAGGTTACAGGTGAGTAATCTACGGGATCTAAGAAAAGACACGTTAGTGTATAAACACATGTATCAAAAGTATTATAGGAGTTAGACATCAAAGTCATATTTTCTTCAGTTTAAAGAATCAGTTCAGAGAGGTTTTTTATTTGCTCAAGTTTTGAGATATCTGCTGCCACCTCGACCTTATAGGCACCATTTCTTCAGTGCAAAGTAAATCTAACGAAAACTGTGGCTTTATTAGAATAACAAAGAAACTGATTCAGGATAGAGATAGTGATCTACTACTGAATTTGTAGCCATGCTAATGATGTGGCTCTATTGCATAGCAGTCTGTTGATCCTCCACTTTGGTCCACACTGTGACTCTAAACAGTGTATGATCTCAACAACATGACAGTGTGTGTTTTTTGTTAATGTGCCCCTCTGGATGAATTGTAATCACATTGGTAAAAACTTTTTATGTAGCCTCATCATCAGGTATTTTTTGCTTTGAGCAACACTTATTAATCTGCACATGCAAAACTGATGACATTCCCATCTACCTCAGCTATTGTGGCCATGTTCCCATGATGTCGTTAGCAATTAGCTCAAAGCAACACTGTGACTAAGTCTCACTGAGCTGTTAGCATGACTGTAGACTAGTTAGTCTTGTTTTAAATATAATCAGCACTGTGAGCACCACAAACAAAATCCCACTCATCCAAACAGACAAAAAGACCGATATCACAAACCTTGCGCAAATAGAACCAAAACTATCTAGACACCAAGAAAGTCACCACAGCAATTGAGAAAATACATTTAGATGAACCAACCTTTTAGTATGCTTTAGTATGTGTTTTTTGTTCGCTTATGGTATAAAAATCCACAAATACAGAGTATAAGACAGTACAGAGTCTGTTTCTCTTTGGTTTTTAATTCTGTCCGTCTCAACAACGAGCCCCGTCTTGTGGTTTGGCAGCTTACACTTAATTTAAAAAACAGTGTTGGGACTTTAATGTGTCTGGCAAGATTCGTGGCAAGAATAAAATCTGAGATGTGAGACCAAAAACCAAAAGGTGGTGAGGCCAAAACTATTATCAACTGTCCTCAGTGAAACCAGGGGGCTGATGCACTCGTCTACTGGTGTTGAGAGTCTGAACTTATACGGAGGAGAAGCAAGGACTAATTTTTTGTCATTGCAGTGATGTTATTTGGTACAAATAAAAAATAGTGTAATGTCTTGTGTCTGTCAGTGTGCACTGATGTGCGTCTTTGTATTGGATCTATCATCTTTTCTTTTTAATGTTAATGTTGTGTCAGTGTGTATTTTACAGTGTCTTTATTGTTTTACCTCTGTTTAAAGTTTCGACCCATCCTCTCTTCACAGGACAGGCATACATCAATCAACCAGCTATGCCGCAGGGCAGAACACCAGGCTGCATTAGCATGAGCATTGGTAAAGATATATACCACTTCGTAGGGCAGGATATTGTCATTCATGAGTCCATAGACTCCTATGGAGCAGTGATGTGGCCAGGAGTGAGTTCCTCTGACAACATTAAATAAATACAACATTGCCGATTATAGACATTTTGCATAAAGAAACAGAAAATGTTGATTCTAGCTAGTATTTTCAGTTCCACACCAGTAGTAAGAGGCCTGTGTCTGTTTGTCCTGCAGGCGGTGGCTCTGTGCTCCTTTCTGGACAACAACAGGGAGATGGTGAACCTGCAGGAAAAGGAGGTGCTGGAGCTGGGAGCAGGAACAGGACTGGTAACCATTGTGGCCAGTCTGCTGGGTGAGCGGTCTTCAATTCAATTCAGACAACATATAAATAAGCGCCCGACACAAACATCACGATCAGTCAAACAGGGAAAGAGTTTGGAATAAGTCCCCATGACATGATACACAGACTCTGACACAAAACACAAAGAACATTACAGTAACTCAGGACAGAAACTAGTGGTCAGGGATGGCCAGAACCTAACATAGTTGCCAGCAGGATTGGGAAAGTACTGGCTGCACACGGTCAACAACAGCCAATGTGATGACAAACCTGACCTGTCTTCCAAGGTATCCCCAACACCAACTTATAAAACTGCAGTAAGCAAGGTACCTGTGCTTTAACAACTGTAAAGTCAATAAAACATAAAAACAAATACATGATAAAAGCAAGAAAACACTTAAGAGAGTAAAATACATGTAAAGTTAAAGTAAATATAAAATATACATAAAATAGAATAAAAACCTGTAATGTCTGAATGCCTGCCTGTCTGAAAGAGAGAGAACACATCATCATTACAGAAAGTAATCACTGTATGGCTGCATTTTCTGTATTCCATACATTATCCTCGTAAGAGGTCCATAGTCTGCTCGATAGATATTGTTGATATTAGGTAGGGGGTATGCAATAAACCTGGAGCCTGGATGATCAGTCATGCATGTCGGAGAGTCTGGCACTTGGTTCATTCTTCTAAAAAAATTGAAAATTCAGTCAAGAAGAAACAAAGACCTTTCTATGTTTGTTTAACTAGGGTAATAATTATACAGATACCATATTTCATTTAATAACAAATAATTTTTTGGTAAAATTATCAGGCTTCCAGGAAGTTGGCCAATCAGAAAAAAACGAGTTTTTATGGAGGGGGGCCTTACAGAGACAGGAGCTAAAACTACTTAAGGGTTGCATAAAAGGCCGGTGTAAGATAAATAAGGTTTATTAAAAATATTATATAGTATACTATATTAAATAAAAATAACTTATTAAAGTAGATAAAATATAGAGCTGGAAAAGAGCATAATTGGTCCACCTTAACTAGAGTCACCAGTGTGGTCTTTTTACTGTTCTCGTGGCTATGATCATGACAGATGTCCTGTTTCTGCATTCTCAGGAGCTTCAGTCACAGCTACAGACTTACCCGAGGTGTTGGGTAACCTCCGGGCCAATGTGACGAGGAACACCAGGGGGAGATGCAGGCACACGCCCCAGGTGGGAGCTCTCACCTGGGGCTACGACCTGGAGAACACCTACCCTGCATCTGTGCATCACTACGATTACGTGCTGGCAGCCGATGTGGTCTACCATCACGACTTCCTGGAAGAGCTCCTGTTCACCATGAAGCATTTCTGCAAACCAGGAACAACTGTGATCTGGGCCAACAAGGTCCGGTTTGAGTCTGATCTGACATTCACGGAGAACTTTAAAAAGGCTTTTCACACAAACCTGCTGCTTGAAGATGAAGCGATGAAGATCTTCATGGCAACAAGTAGAGAGTGAGCGGCAGAAAAGATATGAATGGGTTACTCAACGGCCCTACTGGGTACAGGCCCCGGGCCCCCCTAAGTCAGAGCCTCTGCTTAAAGTGACTGTTGGGAATTAATGTTACTCTTTGGGAAGTCAAGATTATTCATCCCTACCATCACTTGTTTTTGCTCCTAATCCCAATCCAAGTCATTTAAGTTATTTAGAGTATGTGCCAGTAGGATATCTTTTTGTTTTTTGTTCAAATTTAATACAGCAGTGCAGTACATTTTTCAGCTACAGTAAAATTAGTAAAATTAGTTAAGCAATTTAAATGTTTGACAGTAGAATAGCTCAGCTTTAAGAAAAGTCTACCTGAATCAAATGTTTTCTTTGATGAGGCAGTTTTAAAAATGTTTTTACTTTACTTATATCTAATATCAGTAGAAAAGAATGTTAGTTTGAACCTGCAGTGGTATGAAGTTGGGGTGCAGGTTTACACAGCCTCTCTTCATATCCAGCAAGAACAAAATACTTTCATTTCAGGTACAATATTTAAGTTTTCTACATAACAAAATGTTATGATTAACCTGGAAAATATAATTTTGATGCCAAACAGTCACATTTCTGTCCATTGGTGGTCTAGTGGGTTCAGTTGCTGCTACGTAGAAAGGAGGGCCTTTTAACAGTGAGCACCTAGGGGCCGATTTGTCCATGAGAAGAGGGTGTGGTTCACAACAGTTCATGTACGTAAAGATTTCAAACATAATATGCCAATATGTATCATACTTTCACTTACACCCTACACAGGCATTTTGTTGTATTTTAAAATCCTGTATTTAAGTCTTGCTCCAAAAGTTGCCCTCAATAGTTAGCCTGAAAAGGTCAAACCTGTGCTACACAAAGGTTCAAGATTAGTTCATTAGAATCACATCAATTATCTCAGTCTGGACGTGAAACAATTAGTCGATTCATTGACTGACAGTGCAATTTTAGTAATTTTTCAAGAATGCCAAAACATTTGGTGGTTCCAGCTTCCAGCAAAGGTGAGGTTTTAATGCTTTTCTTTGTCATATATGATAGCAACCCAAATATCTTTAGAGTTTGGAATGTTTTGGGACAAAACAAGCAATTTCAATATGTTATGCTGGGCTGTGGGACACTTCACTTTGACATTTTAAAGGAAAAACTTAATTAAAATTTAATGAATTGGGAAAATCTGGAGATGGACTGAAAGAAAATAATAGTTAGTTGAGGCCCTTTTTCGGTGTGTCTGGATCAGTTATTTTGGCATGTGAACTGTACGTTTCTTTTTACATTTCTATGAATACATAAAAAAAAACAAAAAACACCTTTATCTCATTACATCTTCTTGTGGGTTACTTTGTTATTTCTGGACAAACTCTTGAACAGTAACTTCAAACGTAGAGGGTAACGCAAATAGTAAAATTGTATAATTCATATTAACAAAACAGCTTCTCTAATTTTGATGCATTATCAGACAGTTTGAAACTCCCGGAGGAGACCGTTGCTGAAAATCTCATTTGTTCTATATGTAAAAGTGACGACCAGGGAACACTTTATTCTTCCAAATTATTTTTATTCAGTGTCGTTTTCTTTGTTTGTGACTTAATTCCATGTGACCACAAAATAGCGTGACTCGGGTAACTCGGGTCTTTTCCACGTTGTCGAGGAAGAATGGGTATAAAATACATAGCATACCACCTTATCTCATAACATTCTGTAAAATATTGGCATTTACTAGATTTTATGACTATAAATAAACACTCAACATCCAGAAGGAGCATTTCTGAAGTGTTTCCTGACACCAGCGGAGTGTGAGCAACAGATATGAGAAGTCTGTTTGGTGCCAGAAATGGACGGTACAAGTCCTGTGGTGAAAGTTAAGGCCATTTTCGGAGAGACTGTCATTGGCAACGCGTACTGACACCTGAGCCCTGAACGTGACATCTGTCTGAACCAAACCCCAAACACAGGAAAGAGAAGAGAGGAAAGAAAAGAAAGAAAATAAGATGCAAAAAGTAAAGATGAGCACAAGTTGTTTCAGAAACAAAACCCAACTGACTGCAGTAAATCCCTGCGCACCCAGAGAGGCCTGTGCTGAGGCTGCTGCAGAAAGTGCATACAAGTCACAGCTAAAAACAGAAATGCGAGGTGTTCTTAGCCCTGGGTAAACATGAGTTGTGACTACTGATTGGCTATGCATGTACGGACATCCCAGAAAAGATTTACTCTGATGAGGATGAAAGCTGCTTTTACATTGTTAAGCATGCACCTTAAACTTAAAACAGCATCAGGGCAAGATGAAACCAGACATTTAGAGCCATCATATAAACTGGTTTTGATAATTTGAGGATGAATCCTTCTATTGTATATTATGTCCAATTTTATCATTTTTGTACCCTTCTGGTAAAACTTTTAAACCTTCATATTCTTTTGACAGTTAAACCAGCTTAACATTGGGAATCATTCTTTTGATGAGACACACAAAAGATAAAGTGGATATAGTTTGTATCTTTAACATGGTTCTCTCCTGTACTAGCACTGCAAACACAAACAGCTATGCATCCTTATTTATTACATGATTCACTGAGGTAAGAAAAGAAAAAGAAAAAAAAAAAAGAACCATACCAGTGTTTTTACAAGTTTTAGCTGCTATCTTGATTGTGGCAAAGTTTTACTTTTTCAAATGCAACCATTCTGTACAGTCATTGTTTCCCATTAATTTCCATATGACATCAAATACAAATACTCTTCAAACTTAAGAAAACTCCACCTATTTTACACAATCTGTTAACAGGTCTTGGGGAGAATTACTGAATTTGTAAAGTTCTATATAGCGGCCTGTAGCTCCAGAGGGAGCTGCATAACATCTGATAAATGTCCTCAAATGATGTCATTTGAGTCAATGGGGATGAAGAATACAAGTTCAAAAACACAAGAATCTGGGGGTGTGGAGTTACAAAGTAGTGAGACCTCTGTAGCCTGCTCCTCATCTCTGGTTGAGGCTAGCAGCAGGCGACATTAGCCTCTACTAGCATAACACACCTGAAACTCTGAACAGCGGTTGCAAAGAAGACTGTGTGGAATAAAAAAAAAGATCATCTCTGCTTCTGCTGCATCAATTGTGATACTTAAAAACATTAAAAACTACATCAGTGAAGTACTCTTTCAAGTTGTATTTCATCACAGTGAACATCAAGTCTGCATTCATTGTTGTCATAGCTGCATTATCTTTGGAGTGTAAAGCACTGAAGACTTCTCAAATCAATCTGCAGTGCCAAGCAGCGATTTTGCAACTCTGATTAAAGAAATCCCCTGAAAATTTGATGTATGACATTTTGTGTTCATCACTAAACAAGCAGCGATCAGTTAGTTTGGTGGGACAAACATTGTTAGCTATTATTATTAAGAGTTTAACATTCAAAAACTCAGCTAATCTGCTTCATCAGGACTGTGTGGGTGTAGTTTGATCAGATTTGATTGACAGTGGCAACATAAGCATAAACACCCGAAACAGTTGCCACGTTTTCAGTGAAATATTGATAAATCCTCATTGGTGCTCAGAAATATGCCCAAAACACCTCAAACCACTGAGAGCTCAGACAAAAGCAGAAATCTCTCACGGGAAATAATGAAAACTGCAGAAATATGGTTTTCAAGGCCTTTAATGCCAACTTGGTATTCACTATGGATTTATACAACTCAAGAAAGTGTAAAAAATCTGCTGACATTATATTTTGAAGAAAACCATCGGCCACGTGCCCTAAAATAACATAATACGCAAAATGTTTAGCAGTGATGTTAAGTATGTGTGATTGTAGTAAATCAGACAGAAAAGTATAAAACCACTGGCATGGTCCTTTAAAGTAAATAAGGTATCTGAAAAAACAACAATACTCATGCTTAACCCCCTCTAAATGCTATCATTTCAGTTGGGTGAAAATGATCATACACACAAAATATGCTCAGAAGTACACTTAAAGTCATTCACAAACACACACTCATGAAAGTAACACTGGATACCATCAGAATCTTTCATGGGTTTAAAAATCTTCCAAATTGAGACAAACTAAAATCTGCTCCTGAATAAAACTATGTATTTTTCCTTACATCCTAGAATACATGCATATATGCAAAATACATCAATTAGAATAATATTTGTATTATATACCTATTGCTTCTTAATATTTTTACGTTATGTGTATGTACATTATTTTATGACACTGTGTACAAATGCAACATTCTGAATGCTGCAGAGAAACGTCCAACACTGAGTGAACATTTTACAATGAATTCTGATCTGAACATCCTACCGCTGCCCAAAACTGCATCTGTTATGTCAGTGAGGTCTGTTTGATGGTGGTCAAATGTGCTGCTCAGGTAACAGCAGTATGAAGTTGGGGGCCAACACCTCTTGGGGGTAAGTAGAAGCTGTGAAAGTCGGTTTGTGGCATCCAATTTCCTGACAAGTCACTGACGGCCTGCATACAGTGCACGGACACGTCATACTGCCGAAATGAGCTTCAAAAACCACATTTGACACCAAAGACTGATGGGTGAAATGACCGCATGCGGCTGAGTGTTCACCGACGTTACTGAACCCGTGCACTGTTTTTCATCCCATCAGAAAAAAGGTAAGGTACGTGTAGAAAGGCACCTAAATACTGTTGTGTGTTTTGAGATTGTGCACACGAGTCAGAGCCTAAAAAGACAGACATGACTAAATATTAACTTTATCAACATGGCCTGATAGGAACAGTCAGAAAACAAAGAAATAAAAGTGAAAAAGACACAGTTCTGTCCAAGCAAGTCCTTCCTATCCTCACAATGGCCAGCTATGAGTTTTTCTGATGTTTTGAAAGTGAGTAGAAGGGGTCACAGTTACTTTAAAAAAAATAAAAAATAGACTTGGGAATGAGTCCCTGGAGTCCACAATGGCCCTTTTACAGTGTTTACACAGGGGAACACAGGAGAAATAGATTATTTATAAGATATAGAGTCCGGGCAGATGAAGATGGGTGGATGTGTACGCCTCCAACTGTGTAGATGACACCAAAATAAAAAGGACAACACCCAACAAAGAAAGCACTGAGCTACAGTTTCAACAAACCTTGGCGAGAGTTTCGAGCATTCAATGGTGATGTTTAACAAGACATTAAAAGACAGGATGAACTTGATCCCTCACCCTATAATGTGTCGAGTGCATCAAACTATTTACACTCAGCGTTATCCTTTATTTTGGTGTTCAACTACATCTACATTTTGAAAAACCGGATGCATAGACCATGTGACCCTGAGGGACATGATATTGAAGTTACCATGTAATGGACCATGTATGGCCATGCTGCTCATGCATGCGCACGTGTGTGTGTGTGTGTGTGTGTGTGTGTGTGTGTGTGCCTAGAATGGTGTGTAGTCCACAGGGTACATGACAGGAAGCCAGTTCTCACTGAAGGTGGCGCAGTGTGTCCACAGGAGGTGTCGCATAAGCTGGAAAACAAAAAGGAAGCACAAGGGAACACAGCTGGGATTCAGACCACATTCTTCATTCACATATTATTCTACTCTACTTTTTCAAGAGTTAGCAGTCAAAAATATCTAGCCAATATGTTATTATATTGAACAGATATCTGCCGTCACTGCTCTCATACCTGGATGCAGTTCCTCATGTTCTCTTTGCTGGGCTTCTCTTCCACCATCTTTGAAGCATATTTTAAGGCTCGTCCGTACATCTTGTTCACAAGGGCGTGTTTGTATGAAAACATCAACACCTGAACAGTGAAAAAGACAGAAGACAAACAAACTCTATTAGCTTAACAATTATAGAATTCATATAGAGTGGCTAACTTTATGGCTACATACAGAACATCCAACAAATTCACATTTTCAGGAGAGAAACCAGAGGAAATCACATTGTTTTAGGTACGACCTTCAAGTTTGGTCCTCATGACTGATGATACAATGTTATAAGATTGTGGGGAGAATTGAGGGGAGAAAAAAAAGCACGGGAAAGGGGATGGGAACAACATCATATATGGTTATTAACACACAATACTTAGAAATAGGGGTGCAACAACTAATCGACATAGTCGACAAAACTCGTTGGGTTTCGTTCATGACGTCGTCGGGCCGTAGCAACACTGTCAGCTTAACAGAGTAAAGTGATGTGAACAGTAACGTTACTAAAACAACATCAGAGCTACAGTTTCACCTTCAACCTAAAACCTCCAGAGTGTGGCAGCATTTCACTCTTCAGACAGCCAGAAAGGTCGTGAAGTGCAGCAAAGCTGAGCTATCCTGGAAACACTGGAGCATCTGAAGAGGAGGTGCGTAACGTCGCGTCTCTGTGGATGATGACGACTCGCGAGCTAGCTTCACGTTAAAGCCGTGTTACTTTACGTTATGAGCTGAAACGTTTTCTATACAGTTGGTCAATTTGAGTGATCGTTACAGTAATGGTGCTGTGAGTAGCACATAATTATGATACACAACGGCCGTGTTCACATTTCAGATGTGTCTCGACTTTACAATCATAATTAACGCATCGATCATGGCGACGTTCCCAGCTGGAGAATGTGTTGCTGCCGATTGCGCAAAATTAGACAACACCGGACAATTTCATTCTTTCTAAAGAAGAGAAAACAGTTCTCCTGTCTGTGCGTGAGGCGGCGGGTAATTCGCCCCAAAGTCCCTTAAAAACATCACGGAGTTTTGTGAGTTGTTGAGTTAGGGGAAACTATATAAATGTTGTCAAACGCTGTCTACTACAAAATCGTTATTATTGATCCCCTCTTGTAAATTCGGCAAATGTAATGCATGACGTTACTCCTTTCTTTGTATATATTGTCAGTTTGTCCCGCGCTGTTGCAGTACTGGCGTGAAAGCTGCTCTGTCACTAAACAGCAGATCAGCTGCTTATCAGGACGTGATCTCAGTGGAACTTTCTGTTGCTGCAGCAGAAACGTTCATTAAAAGATGCATTTTTGAAAGCAATATTTATTTCATCGTCTTCACTGTTAATTAGCACATGCCTAAAACAACCTCAGGTTTAATTTAAAAGGCAACTAGCTAAATGAGAGGCATTGTGTCATTTTGCGATTTATAATCCAAATAGTCGATTATTCGTTTCAATAATCAAAAGATTAATTGACTATCAAAATAGTCATTAGTTCCAGCCCTAATTAGAAAAAGTAAATGCTAACTTCACTGTCCTCCATTACAGTGGAACTACTTTGGCCTTTCCTTCATTTTCTAAAAACATTTGACTCACCTTGGAATCAGTTAGCTCTGCCCACTTCTGCACCTCCCAAAATGTATCCATCAGAGCTTTAGCTACGTTGTGCAGGATGTCATCAGAACTGCTGGCCATCTGTTCCACATTCTCCTCTGCTGCCGTTTGTCCCGTGGTGACAGCAACGGCGCCGTCCTGCGATGCAGGGGGCAGCAGGAGCTGGTCAGCCAGAGCGCAGCCCTTCCTACACAGAGCGTCCAGCAGAGACGACTTCTGCTTCTCCATGTCACTGAAACATATTGAAACACGTCAGGGTTTCTCAAAGTGTTTTCTAGCAGAGGTGGGCTGCCTCACCACATTGGCTGACACTTTTTTTTTTTTTTTTTAAATCAATACACTTACAAAATAAAAAAGTGCTGCTTTAAGGAAAGAGAGTAGATGAACGTTTTTCCACAGCGAATGCCACATATTTAGTGAGACTATGTATCTTTTGATGACCAGTGGCAGGGGTGGAAATTAACTTTTTGGCTTTTGCCAATGGGACTGGTAGATGAAAAAAATTCCATCTGTATATTTTTTTACCAGCCAAAATAATATGCCAGATTGAAATTTGAAGCAAAATTATTTTATTTTGCTATTAAATGTACTTAAGAAATAACAGTAAATTGTTTTATAAACTTACAAAATGCTTATCATTCAACTTAAACCCCCCTTATCAATTAATAATTGTTTTATCTTCTGCTTCAGCCTCGTTTGTGTCAGTGGTTTATATGTTGTTGGTTTGGTTACTAAACCTGGTAAATGTCACCAACATTAACATTATGTATTAACATCGGGATTTGAAAATAAGGGAACCCCCGCTACTATATTCATTATAATTTCATATAAAGTATATCACTACTATAGGCCTTTTATTACTTGTGGGCTGTTTTCATTTATTAATCCTTGTGCAAGAAAAACAGTCTGCATTGGTTTCTAATTTATTAATGCTAAGACAAAAAAAAATCATAACTATTCATGCACAAAAATAACTGGAGGTTGTAGTTTATACTAGAGCATCATAAATCATTATTCTGGTTCGCATGTAATATTTTAGGGGCAAATGCATGTGAAATACTCTGTCTAGCAATGCATCATCTGTCCTGAAACTGTTGGGCTGCTGTTCTTCTTCTTGTTTTATTTGGTGTGCCGCTGACTTCCCGTCACTGTCAGCTGTTCTACATAGGCGCTTTTCGACCAAAAGCACCAGGGACTTTTAAGTCCCCAGGTCTATTTTCAAGGAACTAAAAGGTCCCTTCAGCCCACTGTTGTGTGCATTTCCACCGTGGTCTAAAGACCTGCGAAGATTAGGCAAATTAACCAGCTGACGTAGGCTGTAGGCCTGGCTGTACACAGCGATGCACAGGCATCATTATTTGTACCACTATCCATGAGCAACATTTAGAAATGAACATCAGATTTGACTGGAATATAATGACAAAGTATAGCAGCTTTTTGTGTGGGAGCTATAATGAGGAGACACGCAATAAAGTTCGTTACACATTTAATGACAAACTGGATAAAGCCATAAAGTTCTTAAAATAAATCCAGCACAGAGAAAGCAGCACAAAAATAAATCGCAACAATTTGGAAGGCTATTACAACATTTCCAGCCAACAAGAGATCAGCAGATCAGCTAACAGCATCATGTCTGTGTCCGCCTGCGTCAGAGGAACGGGATGTTTAACGAGCTTTACCTGCTGTAATCAGCTGTTCCGCTTGTTTTGGAGAGGAGGAGACGGATTTCGTCTCCTTGTAGAAGCTTCCTGACTGATGAAAACCCAAAACAACAACAACTTCTGACCCAGTATTTGGCGTAACTCCATCAGCTGTTCGCTGTAAACACACCGCTGAACGCTGGCTGCTATTTCCCAGCTTTAAATTTAATGCTGACATACGATCTCAGGCAGACATCCGCAAGACATGTGTGGATAACAAACTGGATAAAAACATCAAGTTCTTAAAATAACTCTAGCACAGATAAAACACCACAAAAATAAAATTGCGACAGCTTGGAAGGTTATTAAAACATTTCCAGCCACAAGAGCAGCAGATCAGCTGCAGAACTCACGTCTGTCTCTACTCGCCCATTCAGAAATTCACTGCAAGGCAAGCCCCACCCCCCAAAGTACCCAATACTTTCGGAAAGTACTACCCCCGAGCAGGGTCTTTTTAGGGGGTAAAATGAAGACCCCAGAACTACTTTTAGACCCTGGTCCCTCTGGTGGGAATGCAGTGAGTTCCTCCAAAGGTTCCTAGTTCCGAGGTATAGTTCCTTTGGTCGAAACCGGCATTACCAGAGGGGAGAAAACAGCGGGTATAAATAAACGGGAGATTTGTGGGGAAATATTTTAACGGGAGGATACAGGGAGAGAATGGTAAAATACGGGAGAAGCTTGGGGGAAACAGCAGGGTAGCTAGCTATCTAAAAACACTCCAGGTACTCCAAGCACGACTTGACTGCTCACGACTCCAATTCCCTAAACGCCCACCCCCTTACAAATCTACATCAATCAAAACACAAGCAACCTAAAAAGAACATAAACAACAACCACTGAACGCCCATAATCCGTGTGTTACATGATTATAGATCCCATTGTCCAGCGGGGACCAATTTAAGTGTGACGCAAAACAAAAAACAACACTGATCCGCTGTTAGCTACCATCAAAAAGCTATTATTATGGCGATATCTTACCGAATACGTTCAACGGAAAATCTACCTGCGATTTGGTGCTTGGCGGGTGTTAATTTCCAGCCTTGATCAGTAGCCACAAGGTAACTGCTAAAATGTAGTTTAACTGGGGAAAAGGTTGAGGGGAGTTACACAATCAGCAAACTAACTTACTACTATCACTTACAAGGCAACATCTATCATAAGTTTGCTAACATTAGTCACCATGAGCTACTGGTCGTACCAGACGACCAATTAAAAGGCACAACTAAAACCCTTAATTCAATTCATTTTTATGGCACCAATTCACAACACGCTTCTCATATAGAGCAGGTCTAGACCGTACTGTATTATTTACAGAGACCCAACAATTACTTACTGTATTGAAGTAAATTCAGGTGTATTATTTCTTCTTTCAAAAGTTACAGTGTCGCTGTTAGCTATTGTACAGGCTGTCAAATCCTAACTAACTTGATCATGAGGTGAGATGTCAGGATCTGGGTGGGAAACCCTGCTACTGTTATCTATTAGCTCATGTTCTATGCTGGATAATTTAAAAAAAGGAAAATGTAATTGTAGATACTGTAATATTGTTAGCTAGCAATATTCTGTAATGTTAAATGCACAAAGACTTATTGCTGTAATTTACATACGTTTTGATAGAAGCGGCATCAGGCCGAGGGTCTGTCTTCATGGTGAGGTAAACAGCCAAGGCCGTCTGGTCGATGTGGGAGATGACGATGTCAGCTGCCGATATCACCTCCCTGAGACGTTTTACGCGCTCCTGAACTCAAACGGGAGATTGGAGAAATGACTGTTCCAGATGTTTGAGTCTAAACTATGCAGCGATCTCTGCTCACAAACAAATTTAATGCTCCTGAGATTGGAATCCTATCGGAGCATCCTCCACTTCCCCTTTCTCTTGCTGGTGTGTGCCATTACCTTTTCAGAGTCCAGCTGGTGCAGTCTTTGCACGTGCAGCGGAAGGTAGTCTGAGTAGTTTTCCCTCAGTTCATCATAAATGGAGCTGGAGTCCAACCTGAACAGCAAAGAGATACCATGACAGATGGTTATCAGAGAATTTAAAGAATACATCAAAGCAAGCAATGTGTCAAACCAGATAATTAACTGTGCGCACTTTGTCATCCACTGAATCTTTAAGTCTCTCAAAGCTTCTGCAAACTCGTCCTTCATGTCTTTCTCTTTGTCTCCTTCCTTGTCCTTCTCCTTCCCTCCGTTCTTTGTTTTGTTTGGAGCAGGAATTAAGTGGTAGATGACTGGAACAATATCCTGAGCGAACACACAAGAAAATTTGTTTAGTCATCCCGATACATAACCGACACATTCAACAATATCCATGACCTCTTTTACTATTCTGAATCAGCATCCCAAATTCTCACCCTCAACCTACCAATGTCATGTCCTGACTCCAAACTCCTTCTGGTTACCTCTTTAAATCAGTTCAGAAAAATGCTTTTTAATACCCAGTTATTACAAGTAGTGTTCAATGTCAACTGATGTCGATATTAATAATTTTACTGACCACCAGAAAATGTTAACTACTCTATATCAAAATAAATACCTATTATGACTAGAAGGTTGCATATTTCAATACAGCAATATTGACATGCTTTGACATAATTAATGAAGAAATAACAAATCCCATCTTAAGGTAAGGAATAAGCCATTTCCTGATGATAGGAGAGCAGTGGACGCTCTGTTGTACAGTGTTTCTAGCTCATCCAGTACCTTTTTAAACTTTCCTTGTCGTTTTGCAGAGGCCTGCCCCTGGTGGTCAGAATAACACACAGTAAGGAAGAGACAACACAAACACACCAAAAAGGATTCTCTCTTCATTTTATCTTTCATCCTCACTCAAAGACTTAGGAGTCTAATCCACCTACCTGCCACACATAAAATAAATGGTACAGTGGTGTAAATCTTGTTGCTAACAAGGTTTCTATCTTGTGTTCACGTCTAACAAATCTGATTGAGTTATTTTTCCTACACCTGCTCTGCCACAAGGGTTGAGCACTGAATTGTCACTCAGTACTGAAAACTACAGTAAAGTATTACAAGTGGGTTCACAATGAATATTTGACTTGTTGCGTGTGTGAGGGTAAAAACAAAAAATACACAGGTCTGCAGCAATGCGAAACAATATCAAAAACATTGGGTAAACAAATGCTGATCTGTAAATGGGTGCTGAAGTTTGACTGGAAGATCTTTTGCATTAGAGCTGCTGAGACATGAAAGCTGCTAACAACCCTTTAGCAATGTGAAGAAAACACTTGCAGCCCATGCAGACACAGAGTAAGCTCAAGTCAAGCTCCAACAAAACATCTGTATTGTGGAAATGACAGTGAATGTTTTGGGGGGGGGGGGGGGGGGAGCTAGTCATAATCTCATAACTAATTCTTTCATCAGATAGTTTCTGAATTAACAAAATATTGCCCCCTTCAGAATGTTTAATTTGGGAAAAGACTGAACTTTAGCTACGTTGAAAAAGTCAGATTAGTCAAAGTAAGGTTTAAAATAAGAATCGTTTTAGAACTGGTACTATCTGCACTAACATTGGAAAATGTCAGTTAATACCCAACACTAGTGAAGATATAGTACATAACCTGAACTTTTTGCATAATTTTAACTAACAAATTTTCTTCTCAAGATCAACAGTGAGAAGGTCCAGAAGCCACTAATGATGTCAGCAATAGAGAAATTAAACAATTAGTTGTCAACTTTTTAATAATCTGCAACTATTTTTAAAATAGATTTACCGGTTTGAGTTATTGAAGAAAATGCTCTAATTCCAGCTTCTTAAATGTTAATATTTTTTTGCTTTCTTTACTCCTCTACGAGAGTTAAGCTGCATATCTTTGGGTTGTGGACAAAACAAGACATTTGAGTACGTCTTCTTGGGCTTTGAGAAACACCGATTTACATTTTTCACCATTTTCTGGCAATTTTATAGACCAAACAACTAATAGTTAATAACTGACCGACAGCTGCAGCACTTGTTAGCAACTTAAATTGCAAAGTATAAAATAAAGAAATATTTTTAAGAGCCAATAAAGAACCACATCCAGTGTCTCTTGGTCTGACAGAGGTGATAGCACGGGCAACAACAAATTGTGTATTTGGACTGACAGCAGAAGCGTGGGCAAAGGTAAATGAATGAGGAAAAGTAATATAATGGCATGCAGTAACCAAAAGGACAGAAACCAATTTAAGGAGCAACAGACGAGCCTCAGCTCAGGTCAAGGTAAAGAGAGAATAACTATACAGGACCTTAAAAAAGTTCAAAGCAACAAGCACTGGAGCAGTGGTCTTCACTCCTGATCCTCAGGACCATAAGTGCTTTGGGTGTTACATATTTATGAGTGAATAATGATAGGCAAGTAAGCCACGGTAACCAGATATATTCTGCAGTGCAGTTTGTTACGCGTTCACACGTGTTAAAGTCCCAGATTAGAACAGGAGACTGAAAACTACCATGACTTTAGATCCTGAGGAGCAGGATAGACTATTGCTCTGGAAGAGGGTAACAACAAATAAGACTACTCACTGCTTTCTTGCCAAACTCGCTCTTGGGGACAACAAGGGAGCCTGAAAGATAGCATCCTGGACTTGTCCCTTTTGGGATCCTGAAAAAGCACACAAAAAAGGGAGAAAGACAGCCATAGAGATAATAAACACAGGAACATTAAGCAAAATGTGTTCACAAAAAACAGATATTCATATATTTATTAATAGATGGCTTTCGCTAACCAAACACACACTTCTCTAGCAGTGTTTCTGAGTATTCTGGTGTTCAATACCTTTGATAAGGGGTCCTTAGAAATATTTCAATTTGAGAATACAAGCTTGATTCTCTGACATTGAAAGAAACCACTGCCCCATATTGGATCAATGATACAATTCTCTTCTGTTTACACAGCACACAAGCTGCATCTCAAAGCAAATGTAATGGTTTTCCTGTAGGCTGTAACCCAGAAAGTCCACCAAGTGAGGCCGTGTTGCGTTACTACTGTGCCAGTGTTTTGTTCCGTCCTCTTCCCGGCGTCAACTTTCACTGGAAGTGTCTCAGACCCGTTTCAGGAGTGGAGCAAGTGGTTGGCTTAGTGTTAATTTGTCGTTTTAGGGTCTGTATTGTTCCGTTATCTGCATGGCTACATAACCCACAGGGAGCGTTTCAAAATCAGAGCGTTTTGCCTGCCTGATTTTGCTGACATGTTTAGATTTTGTTGATTCGGTAATTGGTGCTTGCTTTTTGTGCTTCTACTATGGTTAAGTAGGCTATGGGGTTAAATGGTTTCTTTTTTGTCTGATTTGACTGTGTTTATTGTTGATTAACTATCGGGAGTCTGCACGGGTGTTTTATTTGAAAACTGACCGGAGTCTCTATCCCGTTCTGTGTCTGACCTCCTGCACGGTTCAATCTTGACCTTGATGCGGCTTCCATCAAAAATATACCCGCTGCGTATTCTGTGAAGCAGAGAGGCGCATCTGGGATGCGATTAGCTCCGGCAGCCGCTGCGCAGATGTAATGCGACGCAGGAGGACTCAGTGGACTTTGAGGGTCAGAGTCTGAAATGATCTGCAGTTGTAGTGAGTGAATGTTTCCTAGGAGGCCTAGGAGTTTTGTTTAATGCATGATAAGATCCTTCTATAAAGAGAAAAGTCCCTCATCAAATTGACTCACTTGTCGTCAGGCAGGGATGTGATGTAGAAGGGCTGTGTGGCGCCCGGGCACAACGTGACAGAGTTTGCCTTCTTCTTGGCCATGAGGGCAGCCCGGTGTGTCTCATAGACATCTAGACTGAGTGTGGTGGACAGACGGTGAGAAACCACAAACGGTAGGTCCTTTAGGCGCTCCAGCTCGCTGGACTGCTCGTGGCGGACCTGCAGACGCACAGTGTAGTCCCCCTTTTCCAGCTTCAGAGAATACTGGAGGAATAAAACAGACAGAGGGGAGATATGTTAGCTCATGGTGTGCACACCAGCATCAGCTCCTTCTTTTCCACAACATGTAATCTTAAGCCCCCAACATCCTTGCTTTTTAACAATGCGTAGGTGTAGACAGGCGCCAGTGACGCAAACGGTATTGTCCACATACTTTGCGTGTACCTGGAAGATTAAACTTGAATTCACTAGGGGGCAGATCAGGGCCGGATCATGTCTGGAGACATGCACAACCTATGCTTCAGAGGAACACAGGATACATGTGGCAGCCATCTTGGGTCCGCGAATGTGTAGTTAAAAGCAAGTATGTCCAGGCTTTTAGGGGCAAGCCCTTCATGTGTCTCATTTTACCTGGTGTGGGTAGGCGTCGCCTGAGCCCAGTAGCCTCTTGTTCTGATCAAACAGCATCCAGAGCTGACTGTCAAACTCCGACTCGTACAGCAGCTCACACAGCATGGGACAGCTGGGGGTAACTTCTCCACTCTTAGGCTGAGGAGAGAGCAAAATAAAATTATACACACATACAAAAATAAAATTATCATTTCCGTCTCCTATAAAAGCTGACAGTGTTGGCAGTACCTGGTGAAAGCTGTAGTTGAGGACAATCTCGTAGATTTGTCTGTTATTAGGCAGAACGTCCCTCATTCCCAGGGCCTTTATCTTTGAACTTAAGGGCCTAAACCAACAACAGGGAAGAAACAATCAACTGCACTGATGTGGAACAACAAAATGTGAGTGAGTGAGAGTGAGAGAGAGAGAGAGCGCAGTTACCTGAGAGGCTGAACCCAAGACTTGAGGGTAATAGTGGGTGACACCTCCTCGTACCTGAGTGGCGACGACACATCAAAACTCGTGACGCCCTCTGAGGCATGCTGTACAGATACAAATGAGTTATAGAGAACCGATACCGTCTGGGTTGTAGCTTACTTGTCAGTGTTGCAAAACTGTGTGTCTGTACTCTTCTTACTATGTGCAGGGGTGAAGGGGAAGTGTTGAGCCCGTGGAATGAGATGCTGTAGTCCACTGTGACATCGCCCAGGCTCGCCCACCAGCGTGCAATGCACAATTCTACTACCCGACCTGACTGGAGAGGAGACAAAAAAAACAGGCAGAAATGAGTCCACCATTATGTAATTTTTATATGTATGCATCAACGAAATGAAGCGACTTCCATTCCAGCCACTAATGGACGTCATCTAAGAGAAATACAACTGACAACTTTAAGCCAACTCCAATATATATTTAGAGAAAATCCCACTCAAATATAATATATGATTACAATAAATGAAATATACATACCAGTACGGGGAAAGCCTCAGTTAGTGAACCTCTTTCCAACAGTGAAGAGAACTTGTAGAATTCATTAGCTCTGTACGCTTTCTGTTTGACCAGGTGCACAGCGTGGAGAACAAACTTTGACGACACATCTCCCGAATGAGAGGTCAGTGTGATCTCTGCAGTAGAGAGACAAGAAGAAGAAATGAGTTAAAGATTAAAAAGCCACATTTACCTCTACTTGGAAAAACACATGAAAGTAATTCCAAGTGACATCTCTTACTGCTGCCTTGTGGCCTATTTGATGGTTTTAAATTTTTTCCCCATGAGAGCAAAAATCTACACCGACACTGAGGGATGCAGCTAGGGGTGAAACGATTCATCGATTAAATTAATGCCAATTCTTTGCATCGACGCTTCGTTAAATCCATATAACTATATAGCACACTGACAAGGAAACAGTAAGAGCAACTTTAGCATTTAACTGAAATCATGATTGATCGTTCAGTTGAAGGCTACCCAAAGTAAGCCGCAGACCTCAGCTGAAAATGTACACACATGCGTTTGTTGTTCTCCTTTTGGCCCGTGAGTTGTAACCTCACAGTCATGAGTTAACTGGGTGTAGGGGAGCTACACCTTTTTACTCACCTACAGCTCTCTCTGTAGCTCAAACAATCCCTGCTACCTGCATGTGTTAATCCATCCTTTCACCCATTTCATCTGTCTTTATAATTGCCATCTTTATAATAACAAAACAACAGCTGTTTCATGTTCAGGATCGCTCATTTCCCGCTTCACATTTCACGTGTGTTTTCTTGAAAAAAACGTGGTTTTGAGACCAGGGTCGGGTGACACAGCCGCTGTCAGCTCGTGTAGTGCGTGACCCCTTCACCGATCAGTCACGTAGTGTAAACGCCAATACTCCCGTCACAAGACGGCAAGTTGTGGAGTCTGAGCAGCACGGCCATCAGCCGATGCTGAAAGTCATGTAGTGTGCAAGAGCATTTAGTATAACTTGTATAGTACTCGGGTGATGTTTGTGTTTGTAAAGCAGCTGTCTGATTGTTGGTCAGTTGAAGTTGTCGGTCTGATGTTTTCTGTATGACACACTATGAATTTCCGAAAGGACCAATAAATATCTATCACCTATAAACGTGCACAGCTGATCCCATTACAGGGGCGCCACCGCCAAGCAAAAGTACTTCTTAAACGACGCATCAATTAATCGTTGAAATAATCAATAGAAGCTTCGAGTACTAAAATCATCATTAGCTGCAGCCCTAGATGCAGATATATAATTTTATTTTCTATTTTCACTGTAGATGAATTAAAATGGAAAGGTTCATCCTCAAGCACATGCTGTACTGAAATGTTTCATCATTGTATGAATTGAAACACAACAAAATCAAGACATTTTTGATAACATGAACAAAAATGGTAATGGAGCTATTAGTGATTGAAGGTCAGTGACACGGAGAGACTGACCTGCCCAGGAAGCTCCCTGAGGAACAGTGATGAAGTGGCGTCTAATCTGGCCTGGTCTGAAGTGGACGTCTGTGAAACACACCTCCTGATTACGACTATCTGTCACTCTGACAGGTGAAAGAGAGAGAGAGCTGTCAGACACACACGAACACACAGACCTCTTGCTGGCAGAGTATATGATTTAAAAACTTACTTTGCAGGGATAATAACTGTGATTGGAACTCTGAATAGGGGGCCACAAGTAGGTGCTGCTGTATCATACCCACACACCTAAAAAAAATGATGAAATAAAAAAAGACTCAGACATTAATTAGACTCAGAAATATGTCCATCTTTTCCTCCTACGCTCTTTCCTGTCCCTACCTCGGTGTAGTGCACTCCCTCTCTCAGTCCCATAGGATCGATGCGGACATTGACATGACGACACTGGTTCATCAGCTCTAGATGGGAGGGGCACTGAACCCACGGTGCGGCACATGTGAGCGCCAAGTGTAGCTGTAAGGAGATTCGCTCAGAGTTTTCTGTGATTTGATGTCAGAAGAAGACAGATGGTGTAAAACAATGCAAAACACTTGTCATTGTAAAAATAATAAAAAATTTAATAAATGGCTGTCTAGTATAAACAGTACCTGTGTTCTCTGGGAAGATGGGTTCAATTCCTACTCCGTGATCTGAGGGTGCAAGAATTTGGGCTGGGTCTCTGAGGTAGATGCCTTTCTGTGTTCCCACACTTACTGAGAAGCCTAGGTGGCTTGTGGGTAAAGAGGCGTGTTGAATGAGGTAGTCTAATGCCTTGTCCACCTGAGAGGAAGAAAGGCACACAAACAAATGTAAAGAAATAACAAAATACTTAATAAAACTTAAAAGGAACATGCTAAGACCAAGAAACAGAAAAGGAAGCATGTCCACTATAGCAGCTGTAGTCAGGTTACCTGGATTATTCCATGGCCCTGTGCAAACACCTCGATGTCATCAACCTTCAGAGCTGTGTTTTCCAGCGCTCTCCTCACCGCAGCAACAGAGGGACAGATCCCATACTGCTTCAGTCCTTTTATCACACAAAAAAATAAAAAATCACACACCAGCATCAGATTTGCATTTGTGCAAAGTTACATACATGCAAAATATCCACACGTCTAGTCTCAATCCATGAGCCTGGACGCACCTGAGAGGATTAGAGCGATGCCTCCGCAGGCATTAGGGGATGACATGGATGTGCCATTCATCAGCTGGGTACCACGAAGAGTCCAGTTGGGTACAGACGCAATGGCCCCACCAGGGGCACTGATGCTAACCCCCAGGGCCCCGTCTGTACTGGGGCCCCTGGACGACCAGGTGTATTGGTTGGGAGGCAGCTTCTCCCTCAGGGAATACTCTGCCACCATCATGTCTGGAGTCACATATGCTCCAACTCCTAAGGAGAGAAGGGAGCAGGATGCGGATTACTTTATCATCACAATTGCTAAGACTCCTAAATCTACAGTGTTTCTATGTTTCCTGTTGTGAATAATAATATACAGTCATCTTGACTTACACAATAAGCTTATACTATTAATTTTAGCATTTGTCCGATCTAATGTGTTCCAACATACATCAGTTTTACAAAGAAAAAGATTTTGTTTATAGATGCCGAATCTGAAGGTGTAAGCACTTGATCATGCCATCAGTGTTTGTACCTATGACACTGCTGGTGGTTCCCCCCGGGCAGCCGACCGTGGAGAGGCATGGGCCGTTGTTTCCTGCACTTGAAACAAACATCACATTGTGCTTTTGGACAGCCTCTGTGATCACCTCACAAATCCTCCTGAAAGACAGATCATGAAAAAAGATTAGTGATAGTGTGCAACACAAAATAAACCCACACAATCACTGTTGCAATACTTACCCTGAATTGGGCCAGTGGGTTGCTTCCCCATAGCTATAGTTAACAAGGTCACACTTGTAGTTGATGACTTCAATCATCTTTGAGTGACAAGAGAGATAAAAAAAATTGACGAGTGAATCAACAAAAACGTATGTTAACCGCTAATCTATATTTGACAGAGTCTGGGCAATATACCGCGCGGATGAGTCCTGTGCCTGTTTCCATGGTGCTGAGGCGGGTGTCTCCAATCTTCAGAGCCAAGATTTGGGCACCAGGGGCCACGCCGTTGCGCTCAGGTTCCTCTGGGAAGTAACCTGCTGCGATGCTTGCTACATGTGTCCCATGAGCCCCTTTAAAAGCACAAGCATGTTAAAATGCAGAATACGCTGTGGGCTTCTACACATTATCCAGTCCTAACTGGTGAATCTGCCATAACTCACTGCTAGACTGAACACCTTTTTTCATCTTTTCAGAGGAGATAGTTTATGTGCTTTGAGATACCTCACCTCCACTGGTGACGATGCAGAGTGTGTTTCCTTCATCATAAATATTAACAGAGTAGTTTAGCATCTCAGCACTTCCTAACGTGGCATACTCTTGCGTCTCTCTGTATGAGCTCAGCACAGTGCACTGGGACAGCTCTCCACACTCTGAAGTGTCGACTACAGCCCTAAAGAGAACAATAACAGACAATGTGAAGGAACAATGTGCTATTAGTAAACAGTAGTAGATAGTTAAGAGGAAAGGTAAAGAACTTCTTGTATAACAAAAGAAAAAAAGTTGATATGGCTTACCTCCATGTAATGCCGTCGTTCCAAAGCAGACAGTCATAAACGGGACCGGGATCACTGTACTTCTTTTCTAGCGATGCCAGCAGCTCTGACTGACTCTGCAGCTCTTCTTTCTCCAACTTCTCCATCTAGAGAGGAAGCAAGGTGAAGGATACATGCAAGATAGACAGTAGTAGAGAGAAATCAGATGAGGAAACTCCACTTTACTGTGACTATTAACTGCACACAAACACTTAAGAGTACACAAAGAACACAAGGTTGTAGGTCTGACCTGTGAGGGCGTTGGGTGGGAGAGGTCAAACTCTTCCGTCTTGCGAGAGACCTCAGCAAGTGCTGCTCTGTGTGGTGGGTCCCACATCTTCTCCTTTCGCTCTTTCTAGCAGACAAAAAGTTTCCATAACAACAAAAATACCTTAAAAATGAGCATGGACAGGACAACCACATGTTAGCATCTATGCTAAGCAACTAACCACATCTAAAGCCTAGTTCACACCACACGATTTTTAGCCCGAATTGCCACTCTGCGAGCTCAGCGACCGTCAGGCTGTGATTGGGAGTAAATCAGCAGTTGCTCGGCGGTTGCCAGTCGTTATGTGTGAACTACTCAATGACGCATCACAACAGCTTCCTGACACATTTCTGACACATCGCAGACGTCTGCCACATACCTAGCATGCCAAATATCTGGAGAAGTCGGCCGACTCGACATCCACATCCACATCCAGCCAGTGAGAGCAGGCAGCTACTTTTTCACCACAAAACACTTTTTACTGAACTCCAGTTCTCTCTGTAGCTCAGACAATCCCTGCTACCTGCGTGTGCTAATCCATTCTTTCACTCATATTCTTTGTCTTTATAATTGCCATCTTTATAATAACAAACAACAGCTATTTTGTGTGTAGGTTCGTGTCATTTCCTGTTTCACATTTCACGTGTATTTTCTTGACAAAACGTGGTTTGGAGACCAGCGTCGGGTGACACAGCCGCTGTCAGCTCGTGTAGTGTGTGACCCTCTGTCACCGATCCGTCACGTAGTGTGAACGCCACAATGACTACAAGACTCCCGTCACAAGACGGCAAGTTGTGTAGTTTGCACGAGCCTGAAGCTTGTGATTGGGTTATCAGTCATTGTGCACATGTCACCAGAGCACTGAGCTCTGTGCAAAATCAAACCCATGACAGACCTAGCACAGTAATAATATAACATCTTCCTACCTGTATTCTTTCTTTAAGAGCCTTAGGGAAGAACTCATAGCCATTTTTAACTCCAATGTGATACTTCCCTGATGGATTGACCCAGGCAGGAGGAATCTGGAAGACAAAAATGACAGTGTGTGATAAATATGAAGACAGATACTTGAAGTGCAGGTCTTGTGATCAAGCCAAGCCACAGTTAGATTAAAAATGGGAGATACAGAATCAATGAAATAAATCATTACACATGAAAACAAGATGATTTCCGATGTAGGACAATCCCTGTAATGGAACATTTCAACTTTTAACTCATGTTTTAGGTATTAGTCTTAATATCAAAAAGTGTCTACTGACCTTAAGTGTTCTACCAGAGAGGCCAGCGATTGTCCCATCTTTAGGTTCTGACACAGTGGTCATATTCACGTCACCGCTGCCTGTTGTATCGATGATGTCGATGATCTTTGGCTTCCCCTCAGTTGTGACCTAATGAAGCAGTAATGGGTAATTAATTGACAAAGTCAGGCTGACTGAAAAGGATGCAATATACTTATTCAGTAAGTTATACTGACCAGGGAGGACTGTGGACATCATAAACTGAAAAGAACATCACCTGTCATTTTGAATGTAAACTTACATCTGGATAATCTACAAACCAATGCCAATGCCTTGCAACAGCTATGCCCCCTTTTACACATTTGTTTACACACACTGAAGGGGTCCGACTCAGTCCTGAATGAAGAGGAAACCATACGGTTGAAAAACAATGGTTAAACTTAATTTGGTGTGCCGATGGGCCAGCTAATCTAGTCACACATACATGACTGTAATGGAAAGTGGTAGGCTCTTATTTCACTATAGTATATTGTAGTGTTAGCTAGGTAAGTTGACTATACTGTATTTCAGTGTGACTTGGCTGTTAACATGTTGTTACGAGTCACTAACCGGCAACAAATTTAATAGATTCATAAGGCAAACCGTAATTACTGGGGTCATTGAAGGAAACCTGAAGCAGACAAATTCAGCTGTTAACATTAGCTGCCAAGCTAACATTTTAGCAGGTATGCCAACTAGCTAACGTTAAATTGATTAATTATACGTTAGTGTAGCACTGAAACACAATTTCACAGCAGGAGAAAACACTTGCTATTGACTTATTTGTGTTGACTTGGTTGTCAGAAAAGCTTTGTCATAGTTGTTGTGTATATATACCGAAGTTAGCTAGCTGTTGCCGTTGGGTGACTATACAAATGATGTGAATGGGTCGGGCCTTTAGCTTTGCTAGCTCACACCAATTAGCTCGTAGCTACCGTGAGGCAGCCGGTCAGATTTACCTGCATGCCGGGGGCCCCGGGATCCACGCCGGTGTCGAGGATAGCGATGAGTACTCCTCGGCCATCGTACTCGGGGAACCTGGTGAGATAAGACGCGGCGCCGGTTTCTTTTTTGGGGAGCAGCCCGTGGAAGGGGAACGGTTCTTCGGTGGAATGAGCAGCCATGATCAAAAGAGCGTCAATGAAAACAAAGCAGCGAAATGGGGAAGAGAGCAAGACGGTGGGAGAGACGGGGAGGAGAGCTATTAAAGGGGCCGTGCGGTACTGCTGCTGCTCAGCCACATTTCTCTGTAATCTTCATTCAGCAGGCCTGTCAACATAATGCCACTTAAATATTTGAGCTACCTTTACAGATCATCACATTCTTTTGCTGATCATACCTTTATATACTGGCTTATATAGCAGTAAAAGGCTGGAACCTGAATTATCTGGCTCCCAGAGGCCCTAGGTTCACCATGTGCCAGTTGATTTGTGGCAGTTTGATAAACACTTTACACAACACAAACTGAAACAGATGGCCCTATTGCATTGCATCAGAGATTGCTGCCATGTGTCAATATCTGGTCTTGTAAAAGTGTTGCCAGGGTCCACTAGTAGCCCAGTTGTATACACTCACCTAAGGGATTATTAGGAACACCATACGAATACTGTGTTTGACCCCCTTTCGCCTTCAGAACTGCCTAAATTCTACGTGGCATTGATTCAACAAGGTGCTGAAAGCATTCTTTAGAAATGTTGGCCCATATTGATAGGATAGCTTCTTGCAGTTAATGGAGATTTGTGGGATGCACATCCAGGGCACGAAGCTCCCGTTCCACCACATCCCAAAGATGCTCTATTAGGTTGAGATCTGGTGACTGTGGGGGCCATTTTAGTACAGTGAACTCATTGTCATGTTCAAGAAACCAATTTGAAATGATTCAAGCTTTGTGACATGGTGCATTATCCTGCTGGAAGTAGCCATCAGAGGATGGGTACATGGTGGCCATAAAGGGATGGATATGTTCAGAAACAATGCTCAAGGGAGGCCGTGGCATTTAAACGATACCCATTTGGCAATAAGAAGCCTAAAGTGTGACAAGAAGACATCCCCCACACCATTACACCACCACCACCAGCCTGCACAGTGGTAACAAGGCATGATGGATCCATGTTCTCATTCTGTTTACGCCAAATTCTGACTCTACCATCTGAATGTCTCAACAGAAATCGAGACTCATCAGACCAGGCAACATTTTTCCAGTCTTCAACTGTCCAATTTTGGTGAGCTCTTGCAAATTGTAGCCTCTTTTTCCTATTTGTAGTGGAGATGAGTGGTACCCGGTGGGGTCTTCTGCTGTTGTAGCCCATCTGCCTCAAGGTTGTGCGTGTTGTGGCTTCACAAATGCTTTGCTGCATACCTCAGTTGTAACGAGTGGTTATTTCAGTCAAAGTTGCTCTTCTATCAGCTTGAATCAGTCGGCCCATTCTCCTCTGACCTCTAGCATCAACGAGGCATTTTCACCCACAGGACTGCCGCATACTGGATGTTTTTCCCTTTTCATACCGTTCTTTGTAAACCCTAGAAATGGTTGTGCGTGAAAATCCCAGTAACTGAGCAGATTGTGAAATACTCAGACCGGCCCGTCTGGCACCAACGACCATGCCACACTCAAAATTGCTTAAATCACCTTTCTTTCCCATTCTGACATTCAGTTTGGAGTTCAGGAGACTGTCTTGACCAGGACCACACCCCTAAATGCATTGAAGCAACTGCCATGTGATTGGTTGATTAGATAATTGCATTAATGAGAAATTGAACAGGTGTTCCTAATAATCCTTTAGGTGAGTGTATGTACTACAATTTGCATGACATTTTATCAATAACTATCAAATGAGCTGTCAGCTGAACTGTCTTTAAACTTCAAGAGCAAAATAACTAATTAGTAGCTTGGAGAATCATCAGGATATGTAATGTGCATTGTTTGGGCTCAGGAAATCCAATCAGTGTAAAAGCTGTGTCAACCACGCGCCAGTTTCACAAAGACATACTTTGACTATGACTTAGATCAAACCAATAGTCAGACTTCACATAGATGCCTAAATTAATCTTTTGTGCAAAACTGTGTAGTTCTTGAATAATTTAAATAGGACACACACTCAGCTTATTTTACTCCTGCAGCTTTCTGGAAAAATGCAACAGTGACAAGGAAATTTTACTGTTAAGTTTTTGCCAATAGCGCGAAAATAGAAAACACTTTCAACGGCATAAAATGTCAACTCAGAGCAGACCTGTGGCCGAGCTCAGATGCTGTGGCTTCTTCATGTGGCAGAGCTCAGTACTTCTGCTGACTCTGCTACAGAAAAGTTTCCTCAGGCAAACAAACACAACTGACACTGCTGTGTATTTCCAACCAGTTACTGCGCTTTTTAAAAAACTTCCTTCTTATTGCTCACCCTGCAACATTGTTAGAAAACCACAAATTATGATGAATGTTTTCCACATTTGATGCTACTGAACAGCAGCTATCAGTGGTTGTTGTCATGGAAACATGGCTCTTAGTTCAGAGTTAGCCTGGGGGTCTGACGTCAGTCTTTATTTATACGAAACTGTCAAACTTGCATTAAACCAATCTAAGGAAAAAAATTAGGACTGGCATAAAAGACTAGTCTAAAATTTCTTAATGAAACTGGCCTTGGAACTACTGCTTCCATTATGTAAATCTTGCAATTGGATTGAATCGGACACTAGGTGGTGCTGTAACATTGATAGTTGTATGATTGCTGCAGTAACACTTGGTGCTCTTTGCTCTTTAGGGTTGATAACACTGAAGTTATTCATAATAATGTTTGGCAGTACTGTTGCTACTATTCAAAATAAATTGTTTTTTTTCCCATAGTTAAGGACATCATAATGGACATTGATGTCAAACAAAAGGTTGTGTTTGGATAAATGTTTGGATCGCTGGGTTAACTGAGGATGGAAGAAAGGACTATCGGCTTATCTGCACATATTGCTCATTAGTTTTTCTGTAACCACACTTCTAGCCTGCAGCATGATTTCTGCGTTTTGTCCTTTTATTTCCTACAGATGCAATGTTGAGAATGGATGAGGGTGGGAACAATAAAATCAAAAACAACAAATCTGATCAACATGGAGATTCTGCTTATGTGAGTTGGATATATTATAGAAAACTATGCACCCAGAGACATTAAATTAAACTTATTTCTGTGTTTTTTCCACAAATCAGATCACATGCATTCTTCTAAGATGTGATCCATACGTATATATCATTTTTTCATAATACCAGGATTAACTTTGCACACGTCAGTCACCATCTGTTCAACTCAGCACTTTCTGTCTCTCTCACATATATTATATCCATACACATGTGTACAATGTACGTTACAGTGTATGCTTGTATTACAAAAAAACCCAACACAAGCTATAGTACAGAGGGTTAGTTGTAAGTGTACAGTTATTTTAAGTGTGGCAACGCCCTCAAACACTGCTCTGGTGGCTGGCTTGTGCATAATAAAATAACAATGAGCATCCTTTCACTAATCTGCTTAGAACCAGCATCTGCCTTCTCTTCCTCTTTCTGTCACTGGCTTTGCATTGACACACATACACATACAAACATATACACACACTTGCACTGATAGTGGTTGATGCCTCGCTAACACTTACACATATTTTGATATCCTTATTCACTTTTTCGCTCAAGATAATTTAGACCTCCACAGTATGAGGGGCTTCTCTGCTTTACACCATTAACACTCTCACACACATGCACACAGGCTTGTGGTTTACCACAGGGCGTAGCCACTTTAGCTAAACTGAAATAAATGCCTGTCTTTAAAGCATTATTTCCCTATGTGACGCTGTGCAAATAGCTAAGAAAAACTGTATTCTTCTCCTCCCATTTTTGCTTGCAGATATGATGCTACTTTGGTTGGTGTGTCATGATAGTGGCAATCCTTGACTCTTGCATTGTATTCTTATATTATGGTGATTTGACTGGTGTTACACCTGTGCATGCAAAGGTATAGTCAAGATGAGACTTTTCAATATAGCTGCTGGGCTAAATCAACTTTGAATGAAGTTAGAGCCCAAATCGCTCTCCCATCTTGCGACTAGCTGCACAAACATGCAGCTGACAGGATGTGGCCAACATAAAGGACCTACATTATTACTGTTCCATCATGCTATCACAAAGACTTTCTTCAAAATAAACTTGTTGTGAGAGGTTATATATGCAGCATTTACATTTGAGAAGAGATAGTCAAAGGCACACAAAAGTCCCAACTGGATAGCCTCCTGCTTTTTGTAAGGGGTCAAAAGCCAAAATGATTGACAAAATATGGATTGACTGGTAAAGTAATTAGAAACTAAACCTGTCAAATAATGTAGTGGAGTAAAAAGTACGACATTTCCCTCTGAAAATGTACTTGATTAGAAGTAGCATAAAGTAGAAATACTCAAGTAATGTACAGGTACCTCTAAATTGCATTTAAATGTACTTAATAACTCCCCTCTACTGCATAAAGTTAGCTGTAATGCATGGCAGGATTGTTGCTGTGTGGAGGCTGTATTTTCTCTTCTAGTGGAGACTCTAACAGGCTAACAGTAGCGATGAGACATATAGCCTAATTAGATTTAGAGCTGTTCTAAAGGAGTCACAGCTAATCCCAACACCTTGGCCGGCAGCAGACGCCCTGCAGCTAACTGTCGTTCCTTGTAGACATACTGTATGACTGTTCTTTAGCCCCACATCTCTACTGGGTTGGGCTCAGCCAGCTGGGTTTGTAGAGCGTTCCAGACAAGACTCCGGCTATTTTGAGGAATGTGGTCATAGTGATCTCAGAGGCGTGGCCCAGAAGGCTCAAA
Organism: Micropterus salmoides; assembly: GCF_014851395.1. Classification (NCBI taxonomy): domain Eukaryota; kingdom Metazoa; phylum Chordata; class Actinopteri; order Centrarchiformes; family Centrarchidae; genus Micropterus; species Micropterus salmoides. The sequence continues at coordinate 15,483,826 of NW_024044348.1, read as the reverse complement.
TGTGGGCTGATGATGACCCTGCGCCTTTCACTTGAATGGATCTTAAATCCTGTCCAGACACACCTTCTATCGGGCAGGACAGCACCTTGTCCATTCTTCCATCTGTTAAATTTGGCCCAAGATCAGTGTCAACAGGACAAACAGGGACCACTTATTCTTTCCGGGTTATTGCTGTCGTGTTTTATTAAGAACACTTCTCTTTTAGCTGTATAGCCACTTCAGCCATAGAGATTGTGTTTCCATTACCTCCTTTTTTTCTGTTTGTCTGTCACCAAGATAGTTCGACAATAGTTTGGTGGTGAGTCAAATACATTAGGCTAATAGCATTTTTAATTACAACTGTGGATCTCTGAGAGACACAGACTTGATTCCTAATCCTCACCATTCAAGAAATATGTATTGACCATAACAATTAGATAATCTCGCTCTCAAGAGATTTATGATGATTCCTCCCTTCAGTTAGTGGAGATTTGCACACCTGAAGTATCCTCTTGAACAGAATAATTTGAATAGATAACAAAGATAGTGAATGCAAAATTTGTAAAGTAAAGTGAGTAAATTTAGGTTGAAACATAAAACAACACCAGACAAAATCACCAACAATCATCAGGTCGATGTTTAAGTTTAAGCGATGAGGGGCATTGTTATTTCCTTTGTACATTTTGTCTAATTTTTCAGTCACTTTGAGGCCATACTGTAAGACTCAACATAAATTTACATTTTGTGTCAATTCAGTTTAAGTTCAGCCTACAAAGATCAGATCATGAGGATAGCAACAGATTATTTGCTCCACAGAAATAAAACTGTTATGTTGCTTTTTGCAGTCTATTTGATGTAGGAAACAATCTGGGGAGATCCAGCAGAGTCAGGCCCATGCTGCTGCATGTGGGGCCCGTAAAGGGGGAGTAAAAAAAGTCACACTCTCTGAACAGCCACCGATGATGCACTGCCAATTCTCAGATAGAAACAAATACAAGATCTGATGTATTGGAGCATGGTGAGCTAGCTTTGCCAGCGGCTACAATTATATTTTCTAAACCATTCAACATTATGAGCTAGTTTTTGTCAATTCAGAGTCTAGCCATCGATATGACGCTGTAGCCATTATGAGGGGTGATTAACGCCAGAGAGGAGTAGGAACATCGAAGCAGATATATGAGGGGTTATTAGCGCCAAGGAAGAGCAGGATAAGTGGAAGCAGTGTCATCCACAACACTAATGCTGCTATGTTTTAAGGGGATCAAGTAGGTCATATAGAGATGTCTGTTGGCCACTGGTTTTGGTAGTGGATGGTACTTGGCACAGGGTGTGTTGATGTGTTGGTAGCTGCTGCCAAAGTTTGCTTGTTAGCATATTGCTCTTGCTATTTAGTTAGGATATTCACTTTTAATTACAAATTAAATATTACACGAGTACATACATTCATAACTACACATACTGTGGCCATTTGGCACTTGTGCTGAGAAACAAGATACTGGATGTAATTCTCAGTTACACAGTAATGATGGTCATATGAAAAACAAAAAGAGAGAAAAAAACATTTTGTCACAAATGATTGATTAAATAGTGGAAGACATGAACAAATATAGAAACTTTATTTTCCCTTTAAAGAGGTCATGTTATGCTTTTGGACGTTCCCTCTTCCTCTATTGAGTTATATATATTTTTTGTTCATGTGATAGTAAAGATTTGTAAAATGAAAAAACCCCAAGTCCACCCCAAAAGGAGTTACCATCTCTCGTAGCCTTCACTGTTTCTGAACTGCCTGAAAATAGCTTGATTGTAGTCCAGTAACCTAGGCCTGTCTGTGTCATTATGTAACACGCGTCATAATGCTTGCCTAGCAGCTAGTGTGGCACCCCCTTACACTGGTGGAGAAACACACTAAGTTGCAGCACACACAGTATCAAGACGTCTGCCCGCTGCCTCCACTCAACCCCACCCTCCTTACCCAATGTTACCAGTGCACAGTTAAATGGAGCGGCGGTGGCTGAAGAGGTAGAGCAGGTTGCCTGTGTGAATGGTAAATGTGATGTAGTGTTAAAGCACTTTGAGTGGTCACAAAGACTAGAAAGGCGCTATACAAATACAGAGCATTTACATTTACAGCTGGTTTGGGTTGTTCTGCCTGTATTTCGGGATCATTTACAGCTGAACTGAAGCCACAGTTACCTGCTAAATGGCTTTGTTTTGGATCAACTACCTGCTTCACGCTAAAATTAAGCATACAACACACAGGGTGAAAAGAGACGTGCTTTTACCAAAATATGGTGTTTTTTGAAAATGAAACCATGTAAACTAAATCTATTCTGGTACAACTCCTAAATACAAACAATAATTTTTACTGTGCTTTGTCAATATGCTGCTATTTTGGCCAGGTCTCTCTTGGAAAAGAGGTTTTAAATCTCAATGAGATCATCTGGTTAAATAAAGGTTAAATAAAATAAATAAATCAAAAATATGAATATGAACCTGAAAATGAGCATAGCTTAGCGAAGGTTCAATTCTCTTTGTGGCACGGATCCCCTTCCATACCTATGTGTGGGCGGTGTTGTGCGGAGCCACACCTCCACTGGCGCCGCTGCTGCTGCTGCTGCTGCTGAATCTGCTCGCTTGTTCTCAACCAGCCAGCAGCACCAGCAGCGGTCGGGCTTGAGTATGATCGCTGTTCGGAGAGCATAGATGTGCAAAACCCCTGGAATATCCGTGCGCTGGAGAGGCCAGAACCGACCACCGTGGAGGACTGTCTTTTTGTAGTCGTCAAAAGGAAAAGAGCCACGGTTGAAGCATGGCGGTAGAAGAGGAAGGTCTCCGGGTTTTCCAGAGCGTTAAAATAAAAATAGGTAAGAAGAAAAATCCCTACCCCCAGTCTGAGCGCCTCAATGGATGGCTCCATATTAACGGGCCAAGCGGGCAGGCAGTGCGGGCTGGAGACTGGAGTGGGACAGATTTGTCTTGTTCCTTCTGTTATTGCGATTCAAATCACACCCTTTACCCTCAGCGCACGGTCTGTGAACCGCAAATTGTAAAACTGAACATGTAAAAGGGAAAAAAAATGAGAGAATTAATGCCTTCTGGAAATTTGGCAGCTGCCATAAGAAACCAGTGTTAGATGTGTACATATGGAGACTTGGAACTGATCTGAACACGCTGGGTGATATTTAGCAGGCAATGCGAAAATAAGGCTTAACAACTGCACAGATCCAGATGCTTTTTATGGACATTTCAGATCAAATAAACCTTTATCACAGCTTAACTGCAGCCACACATTTATGTTATTGCACCCCCCGCCTCCCCCCCAGAGCTTCATGCTTAACTGTCTAGCTATTGATTGGTAGGCCAGATTTCTATATTTAGATATCTAACTGGCTTCCAGTGGGTACCCTTGGTTTGTAGGAGGCATGTGGTGCATGCATATCTTGTGAATGGAGCCATGGGGAGGCTGAGTTGAGCTTGCAATGGAGGCTTTAGTGTTTTTATGCAATTCAGAAATTGCAGACAACAAGAAGTTGATTTCCCTGATTGTGAGTAAAACTAGTAATTACATAATGGAACGTTTTCCTATACACATGTAAATCCTGAATTACGATAGATAATAACTATAATGAGAATATGGGGAAAGAAATAATATTAAAACAGTAGAGAAAAACAATGTCTAAGCTTACTTTACATTACACAGACACTTTTGCCATGTACATAATCGATTAATCTGAAGATTATTTTCTTGGTTAGTTTTGGTCTACAAAATGTAAGAAAAAGTAAACAAGTACTAATCATAAGTTCCCAGGGTACAAGGTAATGTCTTCAAATAGTTTGTTTTGTCCATCCAACAGTCATAAAGCCAACAATTTTAAATGTATTGTGATACAAAACCAACAAAAGCTGCAAATCTTTAGAAGCTGGAATCAGATCATTTGTTGTAACGTTGCTTGGGAAAGTATAAATCAATTATTAGACTAATTGTTTCAGCTGTAATTATAATAAACATTTTAGTGTTTATTTTGTTTGGGGTAGACATTTAAAATGCTGCAATTGGACCAGTTCTATGACTCGTTTTTTTTTCTTTTTAATATCAAAACATACAAAATAAACAATCACTTCCTCTGTGTTATCTCGGGTCAATACGGGACATACATGACATTTGGGACCGTCTGCTCTCGGTTTTCATGGACATCTGGCACCCGGTTCATCCTGGCTGCGCTGTCCAGTTTGTTTTGACTCCAAACATGCGACAGAAGGGATGAGCAGAGGAAAAGAATGACAACAAACATACAAGCTGTGGGGCTGTGTGATGATACCAGTTAGCAGTAGACAAAAACACTCCTGTGGCCCCTTTTTTCACTGGAGCTCATGTACAAAGTTAGGCTGTATTTTTATTGTGTGTATAATGTATTTTTAAGCTACCTGCTGTTGAAGTTGGCTGCTGCGCCCTTGCGAATCAGCTGGAGGGAGAACCACCTTGCCTTGAGTTTATCATCTAATCCAGCCCCATTGAGATAATATGCTCAGACCTGAGAGTGAGAGTTGTAATGTTAAATCACAAAGGTCTTGTTAGATTGCTGCACTTTCTGAATGAATGTTCAGTCAGCCAGCAGCGTTGACTTCCTGTGAATGAAAACTGAATGAGTGGATGACCTCTTGCCACATCACTAACGCCTTTCCTATACACAAGCCTGCTTACTAAACACGGAAGCATTCAGATCCTTTACTAAAAGTAGCAATACCACACTGTAAAGTACTCTGTTACAATTGAAAGTACATGACCAAAATGTACTGAATATACTATCAAAACTACTTAATGCAGAAAAATGCCATGTGTTATATGCTATTATATTATAATATTACTTAATTATTACTAATGCATCATAGCTAAAGTCGTTTTTCAAGCAAATATGCTAAAAAAATGCTGTTTTCTGCTGTTGTAAAGATTTTAAGCATTTCTTTGTTTCATATTATCGTAAATTGAATATCTGTGGTTTTTGGATTGTTGCCTGGACAAAACAAGACATTAGAAGACGTGGACTCTATGTACACTATTTTCAGTCAATGTAGTGGACTAGCAGTGTAAAGTCGCATCAAATGGAAATACTTAACAAAAGTACAAGTACTTAAGTACAGTACTTGAGTGTATGTACTTTGTTACATTCCTCCACCAGCAAAATGACGTCTCGTTATTTGGAAACAAGCATTATTAGTATGTCTTTACAGTTTACTGATGTTCCTGAAGAATATTTATGTTGTGGAGCTTGGACTATTGAGTTTCATCAGTCCTTGTTCGACTGTTATGTCCCACAGTGGAGACAGTAGAGTTTACACTTTGTAGTTACCTAGCAGCAGTCATACTCGCTGTCAGTCAGATCCCCACTGAGCTCCTCTCCCGGTAATGTCTATGTAACCCTTGCGTCACATTGTTTTCATCAAAGTCTTGTCCTTTGGCATGAGACTGCAGTTGGATGATGACTCAGAGCTGAAAATCTGCCACATATGTGTAGGAGAGAGAGAGAGGGAGCAATGACATTATGGGGATGACTGTTTTCCGTTTCCTGGAGGAACACATGATTTTTGGAAACCGAACAGGGCTACTGGGCCCGAGTCCATACTGTCTGGGGGAACACAGGAAACAGGAAACTACCCCCAATTCACTTCCTGATTGGCTGGAATAGACTACAAAAGAATTGTGTTTTTTCCTGCATGGCAACAAGCTAATGCAAAGCAGATGTAGCGAGACACTGAGCGAGGGACAGAGGTGGTGTCTCACATACAGGAGCAGCCTGTGCTTCATCTGTCTGCGATTGTGTCTCTGTCAGCGCTCAGAGAGACGAGAATTCTCAGTGGCACAGCTGGAGTCGGGACTTTGCTCTAATTAACAACAACATATGTTTATTCGACTTCTCTGTCACTGCTAGAAACATAGTTTGACAAACTCCGACAGATTCAGAACACTGGAAAAGACTTTAAACTGTATCATGGTGCAAATGACTGTATAAACCTGCACTGAAATGTGTAAAAATAAATTACATCTTAAACCCACCTGCCAGTAGGGGAATGATTACAATCTCATTCTGTGCAGCCAAACTTTGCTTTGAACATATAGATTAAATAGTGGAAGAAGCTGAAAATACAGTATAGACAGTATGATTCTGTCATACAATATGGAATAAAATTATTTTTGCAACCTTAAACCTGCAATAATAGATTTTGTGTAAGCTTTAAAGGCAACTTTGGCACCTTTTAAATTGATGTGGTGAACTTGTTAGCAAACAGTTGCTTATTTTCAACATCTAAGAAAAATATCGAGCTCGTTAGCTGCTAAATGCTCCACTGTGTTTTTGGTGCTGGGTTGGTTCCATACAGTGGCTTATTGAGCAACAATCAGTTTAAACCCTGACCCCTTTTTCACATTACACAGTCATTTTGATCTATTGTTAATATAATAATATTGATTACAGCAGCTCTAATGCTACATCAAGAGCTAAATTAAAAGGGGTAACTGGACATTCAGGGGTTAAAGGAAGTGTATTTTGTATTCAAGATGACACACCAGATACCTCTGTGCAATAATCAAACACAAAAATTTGTTATCGTTGGTGCATTTGCTGCATGGTCTCTTTATATTCATAGTTTGCTAGATAAAGTTACCAGGTGAGGTGGCCATGGATAAGTTATTGGATAGGCCTGAGAGTGGACCTTGTTGTCGATAGTTCTCCTCATACTTGACCTGCACTGCTGAGGCTTTGTAGTGTTACTGCAAAACTGTGTTACTATTTAATAGGAAGGAACACTAGATCACATACTGTGTAGAGGGCACAAATAGTCAGAGGTCTAAGAAACAGGAGCGGGCTGCTGAATTCAGGCACCTCAGGCTGGATGATTCAGGCTGGGTGAGCCTGGGAGCGAAACGCTGGTCTGTAGTGACAGAGCCCCCCTCCTTCCCTTGACAGATGGCCAGCAGAGGTTCCCAAACTTCTTCCTGTCCAGACTGAATAGGAGACATGGAGTGACGGGGAGGGGTGAATGTTTTAGAAATGCTCTATCTGCATGGAGGACTCCCGCTCTTGTTTAGATGAAGGGCTCATGTATTTTGTTAAGCAAAATAACAAGTTTCACGTGAGGCTATGATGACGTTATGTTCATAAGAAGTTGTGTGTGTAAGGGGGAAATAGCTTGCATATCACCCCGAATGTATATATACATTCAGGAGTTTATATGCATGCATATATGTATGTCTGTATTTTGTCCTAGAAGACTAGCTCTCTGGGAAGTCCTTTGAGGTAAACATATGTGTTGACTGTTTAGATGGAGACTGCGTTTCGGTCCAGGTTTAGGCTGGTGGAATAATCCGGGTTGGGTACAGCAACTCTCCCCCGCACTCCTCCACAAGAACACAGTACTAGGAATAGTGGGGAAGTATCGCCGTAGGCCCAGCATGCAGGGTCAGAGGGGGTAAATAAAGGGCTGGAGAGCTCACCCAGAGTAGCGCTCCTTCAGGATGTCCTTCAGTTGCCCCATGGGAAAAGTCTCAATCCCTCCCGAGGATGACCTCTACCTTCTGACAATGACATAAGCATGAAAACAGTCACCATGCTGTACAGTAGAGAGAGAAATCCGAGTTTCCAGAAGTGTCAGGAGCAGTAACCATGTCGGTTCTCTGTTGTGAAAAAGCTTCAAGCTGTTAAAAAAACGTCTGTGGCAAATGGCTTCACACACTGATAAAATCAGGTTTTGCAACAGCGTTCCTCTCCTCTGGCAACACAAGCAATGTCAGCTTGCCACATACAGGGACTTACACCCAACTCACTCTCCCTTTCCTGTGCTTGCAAAAGATATATCTTCTCACCATTGTGTATGCTAGGTTTGTGAGTGTTTATGTATGTAGGGGAGAGGTAGGTCTCCTTTTACATCTTTTTCTAGAAGTATAAAAACAAACAAACACAGAGTATTCTGAGAATTGTGTAAGGGTAAGCGATCTGGAGAGAGTGTTGAGGCTAAACTGTGTCCTCTCCATGTACTTCTAACTACGCTCCACCATGACACCACACTGGTTTAAAAGATTAGACTCGCATCTTGAATGATGCGAGCAGACTTCTCCCAGCACAGTGTAACTTCACTGCGTGTGTGTGCGTGTGTGTGTGTGTGTGTGTGTGTCTGTTGGTGTGCCTTTTGTGGTCGTCTATTTTGGTTTTACTCAAGTTTTCCATTGAGACTAACAAATCAGTTTGAACATTAGCTCCAGGCTGCGCTAGATACAGAGTGAGTTTGATCAGTAACTGAACAGTGGTTTATCACAGAGATTGTGGTGTGCAGCACAGTCAGTATTTAACTGTAAACTCCCCACATTTCCCTACACTGACTCTCTTCATGGTGCTCTAGCAACTGTTGTGGTTTGCATTTAAAGGTGTTAGGTTGGTACAGTCAGAAGCAGAAAACTATTCTGAATTGCAGTCAATGTTCTAAGGATACTAAATACATCAGGATCAATTTCGAAGAATAGAGTCTTAATGATGCACAGATAATTAGTACCATTTAATTTTTATGGTGTAGCCATATAAAATACATGTGTTTCATCAGAGACCTATGTATGTAGCCTCAGTTCAGTATGAAACAAATAGATTCAGTGTGTACTATATGTGTCACATTTTTTTAATCTGACTTTTAGGCTATTTATAGTGATACTCCACCCAAACACTGCATCAAACATTTAGCCCATGTAGGCTTGAAAGGTGGCTATAAAAAGTTTGTTGTTTTAGCCATATCGTCCTGTTGCCCTCCTCAAAGCTCCGAAGCACTGCCAGGTGCTGCGTCTTCAGCTGCTTTTGGTCAAACTGGGATTGTTAGAAACATATTTGGACAGTGGAGAAGTGGATTTGGCTGCTGTAATTTTGAAACACTGTCACTGTGGGACGTCTCTGTAACTGACGTGCAACGGGACCACAGCTTTTCTTACAAAGGACCGAAACTATCACCTTTAAGGGCTTCAAGTGGGAGAGGATTTCATACTGAAAAGACACAGGTGGAGTGGAAATTTAAGGGTGAAACAGGCTTTGGGTGACAGTGGGTTTCAAGATGAGCTAAAGCAAGTTCAAAGTGGTAAATGTGGCTACCTGTTGGTATCAGTCATTTCACTGGTGTCCCATTTATTCTTTGAGTTGGGCGTCTTGACGAGTGCTCTCTGGATTATTGCATTTAATGCACAAACATTTGCTTCCACCTGCACATTTTCACACTGTTTTAGAACTCATTATTTAGCAGTTTTAAGCTACCTTAAAGGGGCTTTCCAACATTTTTACACATAAAGACAGAGGGGGCTGTGGTGGTGGGGGCGTATTGTTTGGTACCGGTGAGACATGAAATGTGATCCAGGAAGTCCAGTTTGAGTAACAAATTAATGCATTTAAAGGTTTATCAGACGCCGGAGCCCCGTGCGCCGGCAACCCTGTGCACATTTTTATTGGACATAGCTCAGATTTGACTTCTGTCAACATGTTTTCTGTGTATTCAGTGTTTACAGCCGTGTCTTTAAGTGTCCTTAAGAAAAGGTCTTTTTGGGCCACTGGGTGTCACATCATCTGCAGTTCAGTCTGTGAACCTATGTCAGAATTACCTCACAGCCCAACGCTAATTTGGGTCTGAGTTCGAAAGACATGGGTATTTACCGGGCAGTGGAGACCGAACAATACGCACTGTCAAGTTGCATTATGGGAAGTGTCGGAGTCCGATGTTTGGGAGAGTGTCCCATAGTAGGGACTTAAAGTCAGGATGTCTCATTCTTGTATTAATCAGTCTCTCACAAGTGCACCAACGTTATAAAAGTGCAAAACTAAATTGCAGGACAAACCCTGTAAGACATGACTTTGAGATCTGAACACCAGTGTTAATCAGTGTTGTTGTGATATTTTATGGAGTAAATCAGTTAATAGAGAAAGTAATCAAAATGTAAATTGATAATGAAAATAAATGCAAGTTACAGCCCCTAGTTTCAATGATAGAAGAATATTTTACTGTGAAAGTGACTACAGTGAATATCCACAGAGTAGGCGTCTGTGGGTGTAATGCCTTGTCATTTTCAGACAGACACTAATGACAAAACAGTTTTGTTTCGGTTCTTGTTTTGATTCTCTGCTTAGGAGCATCAAAGGAACTAAGTGGGATAATAAATTGTGCTTGTGCAAGTTTCAGTCCTTCTTTCCATTCTCACGGTGTCTCTCAGTCTTTCACATTACACACACACACACACACACACACACACACACACACACACACACACACACACACACACACACACACACTCAGGGGTAAATGGGTTGTTCACTGTTTTTAAACTACATCTTGGATTCAGTTGAAATTCCTTTCTCCTCATCTCATTTCCTGTTGTAGCTTTCTCCAAAGCTAACTGCTCTCCAGTTTTCTATCTGACTTCTCTCTCTCTCTGTCTCTCTCTCTCAGTCTTCCTCCTCTCTCACCCTTGATTGAGTACACTGCTTGTATTTTTCTCAGTAACACCCCTCCCCCGCCCCCTTATTCCTTTCCTTAAAGCCTGTGTTTCCCAGGCCTGCTAGTCGAGCGCACAGCCTCCGAAAGCATTCACGCCTGTGTATCCTCGAATGTGTTCATGTCAGAGAAGATTAGAATAACGAGTGGAGCGGCGTCTCTGTAACTGTATGCGTGAGTGTGGCCGACTAGTCAACAGAGGAGGAAGAGGAACAAAGCTGCACATTCACTGCGTCCATTGCATTGGCTCAATCACTTGTGCTTTCTCATTTCTTCCGTCTTTTGCCTCCTTTTCGTCACTTTCCTCCACAGGAATGACGTGGGGAGTCAACATTTTTTTGATGTGTCAATCCGCTCCTTTTCACTCTCGCCCTCTTGGGGGTGTTCCTGTCATCATTATTTCTGTGCACTTCTGTTCAGCGCCCCCGTGTTTTTGCGTGAACAACACAGAGTATGCGCGCACACACACACACACACACACACACACACACACACACACACATTTAGTGTGTTTTGCTCAGATACCAAGGCAAGATATTCTCCAAGGGCAGCAGCAGTGATGCTTGATGAAAGAGAAAGCTGCTGCTCTTGTTGTTGTTGTTGTTGTTGTTTTTTTTTTTTGCTTATTTGAATCTTGAGGAGAGCAAACGCACTCCTCTGGAGAAAGTAAAAGAGAGAGAGAGAGAGATGAAAAAGGGGAAGCGACCAGAAATAGAGGAAAGTGAAATCAGGTTAAAGCTAATGTTGAAAAGGAAAATGGAGGCGACTATGACAAAACCGAAAGGGGGTTCATACAAAAAGGAAAAGAAGAAACTTTATCAAATGGACCGTGATAAAAAGAAAGTTAGAGAGAATGATAGGCAGCCTGAGACAGCGGATTACAGACTCTGGTTTTATAATAAAGACTTTAATCTAACGTGTTGAGTGGTAGGCTACTAGAGAGGCTTATCCTTTCTTTTGTAACAGACTCACTCTCCATCAAACACAAACATAAAATTATACTAAACCGAAACTTGTATAGTTCACACCCTCACTGTCGTAGTAAACTTCCCAAGGCTGCTGCTTATCAACTCATCTGTCCAGGGCTTCCTTCTCCCTAAACAGGAGGCTTAAAGATGCCACCAATGTCTGTAACTGTAACTGTGCTAATGACTGGGCTGATGCTGCTTAAGGGACCTCCTTGGTGTTTTTTGTTGTTGCATCTTTTAGCTTAATAACTACAAATTGCAAATTTATATTACTGATGACTTTTTTGTAAGCATCCTCAAGCATTAGCCAAGTTTCCTTCCAAACATAGCGTAAATGTTAACCAAATTTACAGACAATCGGCAAGAGAAAATGCAAAATAAAGTGTTTTTCCACTACTACTGTTATAAATACAAAAATTTGAAGTTGAACACATGGAGATAAACAGCTCCTGGCGCTAATTCTCCAGGTGCATGCAAACCTAGGTCCATTGAGGGTGCAACAAGATGACGTGATTAAAAGAGCAGCTGTATAACCATCATGATTGAGTCGCTAAGTCTGTTTCCATTGGATTTTGTTGCATTTTACTTTTATCGATAAACTAACTCGACCAACATATGTTTTTTTTAAACTATTGCCAAGTTGGGTTTTACAAACAAGAAATTTATCTTGGTGTTGGTACAGTAAACATAGTAAAAGAAAATAAAAAGTACGTAAGTAGTAAGTCTGTGATATATCTGTGATGAGGCCAATAATAAAAATGTTAATGTTGAGGCTTCACATCTGCACTTAAAGCCACCTATGCAGAAAATGTTTCACCTGCACCTGCATGGGCTGAAACATCTGCCTGCTGGAAAAATGCACATCAGAAATTTTGGAGAAAGGTCAGCAGGAATGTTAAAAAAATACAATATTTGGAGTAAAAGATGCGTATGTGATGTACATAGTTTCCTTAAAATATGAAGATAAACTTTATACAAATTCTTATTTAGAAGTTTTCTGCTCTCCAGTAGCTCGGATTTGTTTTAACATTGCATGTTGCATCATTAAACACATACACATGCACCCACACAGAGCTGAGAAAGCTGTGGTAATCCCATGATGTTTTGGTTACTAGGATGACCCGGATGGTGCAGTCCAATCAAGGGAACGCACAGATAATGAATGAGAGCAGTTGGAAAACAGAGACTAGAGGGAATTCAGGAGTGCAGGGTGACTGAGGAGGATTACAGGACGGAGATAAAATAAATGTGGGTGAACAAATGAGAGAGAGAGGAGACAGGAGGGAGATCTAATAACAGTGGGAAGTAAAGAGATAAAGACAGAGATAAGAGAGACTTGCGTCATCTCTTTGCTCCAACATGTAAACACAGACAGAGTTGCAGCCTTTAACAACAAATTGATGTAGTGGGGTGTGTGTCACCTTTTACAGCTCAGGTGTCTTAATTTGTGAATGAATGCTATAAGTGTGAATTGTTGTGTAATGATCCACTCACACTGTGTGAATCAGCCATAACACCTTGTTGTATTACAAACCCCACAGAGGGCACTTAATCACCTCGCCTTGTCTCAGCATGGTTTTATATTTATCCTCTGTGTAGAATTATGGACCAAAGGTAGAGATGTACCAGTTAGGTTCTCTTTCATAACTGGCCAGAATACCACCACACATATCCTTTAAAATAGTGCCATTTTTTGCAGGACATTTTCTTAACTGGTTGGTCTCATGGCTGCAGAATAAGCCTACCAGTGTGTATCCAAACGGTGTGATCGCAAGTTAGTGGGTGCTTCATTCCTCCGTGTGATGGCACATGATACGTTTTCATTGTCGCAGCACCACCTCTTCCTTTTATAGTATTAAACTGGTTCTGTGATTAGATGCAGTTCTTTGGGAAATCCTGTCAGAAGTGAATGGGTGCAGTGTAGTGTTTCCCATACATAGTTTAGTTGAGGTGGACATTTTACTATTTATAGGAGTTGAGAGCGTAAATTGATTGAAAAGTCCAATGGGACTGCTGCATTTATGTGCAGATGTATTGACATTAAAAATGACTTCATTAATATTAAGGTAGCTATCTGTTTTACAGATTTACAGTCAGTTATCCAGTGTCAAATGTCAACTTTCTCCTCTTTCTCCCCTACAGTGTTGTTCTGCCATTATGTAGCAACAGAAATGTTTGTCTTTGAACAGACTGTAGAAATGATGATTGGTATAGTTGACTAAAAGTTGACTAAAAGCTACCAATAGTATATTAGTATAGTTATATGTTACAGGCTATTGTTATTCATTTGCTTGTTACAGTGTTTTTCCCCCTGCGATTCTTGCTCAATTTTTTGTGAAATACTGGACACTTTACCTCTACAGGCCGGTAAAAAGCCTTCAAATTAAACAATATAAGAAGTAAAAAATAATCATATTTTTAAATTTCTCAAGCCAAAACTGTTGGCTTCTAGAGGATCACCTTTTAAAGGTGTACATTTGTAGACAGCCACAGACGCATGCTGTCATTGTGAAGAAGTTACTTTTTCAAAGCAAGAAAAAGTGTGAGAGGTGATGCTGCAGCTCAGCTTGTTGGCTGAATGGCAGCATCAGATTTCCATGGAGATGCTGGAAAGTTATTGGAGCAAACAATGACAATGTTGGACTAACACACATGTAACTATAGACTACAGAGTCCTGTGGGTCCCCATGGCCAAGAGAAACACAATAAGGAAACAAATACTGACTATTATGGATCCATAAAAGAGAATGTATTGATCCTGAGGGACTGAAGCACCACCTGTGTATTTGTGTGTGCATTTGTGTGTGTATGCGTGTGTCTTGGTGGGTGGTTGGACCACATTCTTGTGAAAGGGAGTGCTATCTGTCACACGTGTTTGATGAACAGATTGAACCTCAGCAGGATTCAGAAAATGTTCCACACAGATTCTTTCATTCACAGATCTGACAATACTCACACTCCCAGTTTTCACATGTTGTTTGGAAAGAAAAAATAGTTTTTTTGTATGTCTGTTTCAGTCAGCATGGCTTAATATTTGCTTATCCAGTGTAAAAGTAGTCACCTTGACATAGCTAAGCTCATTATATGTGCTGTCAGGTTATTTGAAGCTAAAACAGGTGTGGACTTACATAACGCTATTTTCTTTTAAACTTTGCGTGCTTTCAGTGTTCTTAAATAAGTAATCACTTATAGCAGTGTGCCTGAGTGAACACATTGTTATTGCCTACAACAGCGTTCCTGAATAATAACTGCTCACTCTCTCCTTCCTGCTTTTTCTCCTCCCTTTTTCTTTGTGCAGGGGAAGCAAAAAACATCCCTCCGTACCCGGGGCCAAACAGGATGAGGGACTGCTACTGCACTGTCAACCTGGACCAAGAAGAGGTCTTCAGGACCAAGATCATCGAGAAGTCACTCTGGTACGTTGAGGGCCCCCCCTTGACCCTTTTTCTACGTCCTCTACGCAGCTTTTTGTTTCTCATCCTCTTTGCTTTCTCACAGGTCAGCATGTAACTCCCTGCCTTTTTAAGCTGGTGTTACAAGGTCACAGTCTTATTCAAGATGCTGATCATATCATCTCAATGTTGCCAGTTCAAGTCGGGCCAGTGACCTTTATTACATGTCATCCACCATCTGTCTTTCTCCTTTCATTTCCTGTCGGGTTTTCACTGTCGTAGTAGTAGTAATTTCATTATACGTGTCACATTTGTTGATGGATTAACCTTTTCATCGGTTAGTACATTAAAATCAGTTTCAACGAGCACTGAGCAGTTCACATAGGCTCACACTTTACAAATACACTTTGGAAATACAGAATTGCCCCTTTAATAGCTTGGGCTAGGCTCATGAAAATATTTTTGATATATGCACATTTCTTACATTTAGTTGGCCATGTAAGAGCTCTGTATCAAAGTGTGTTGTTACACAGCCAACTTCTCTATAAATAGTGGAAATATCACATATATCAAGCCAAACTTAAGAGAAAATATTAGGATTAGATGAAGGACATAAATGTAAATGTATCACATGTTTTTTTTAGGAATGTAGGATTAAGAGTGTTACCTTAAGATTATAAATGGCTGAATAGATTGTGATTCCCTTCCACTTTGATTACACCCAACCTAGAGATTTTGGCTGGGCTGGTGAGGAAACAAGGGCGATCCTTCCTGTGCACACACAGAGTTGCAACTGACAGATATGACTTGCATTTACTTAAGGATCCTGTATTTGTAGGATTGTTTATAAATGCAGTCATGCCTCTGCCTGCCTATCCATCCACCTATCGTTAAGTCAGTAATTGTTAGCCGTGACCCTGAGGGCTCACCTCACGAGATTCCCATTGCCCTGATTTCTGTGACTGTAGAGTGTGTTCACATTATATATGTTGCTGTCATGCAAACAAGCTGTGGTTTCCACACGACTCATGACAACGTGCAAATACATGTGCTCTTTAATTTATGTCTAATGTAATTAATCGACAAAATCAATCATCTTTTCGCAAGAATGATGAAAGACACCTAGTCAGACAACACTGAAAAATATTACAGAAGCAGGAATCGTTTACAGATTAACCAGTCATTCAATTAGTCAGTTAATGGATATTTTAAAGAATGCGTGAGAGCACAAGAACAAGAGGGCGCTCACACAACTGATTGTTTTTACACGAAATAGATTCTGTGCATAATCTAGTCATTAAAAGACGGCACAAGGCAGCAGGTGATCTGATATATGGGGTAAAATAGTTATAACTTTTCTCTAATTCATAGGATTCTTTCAGAAGGCCGCTCTTTTTATGACATACCACATTAAATTACTTTATATTAACTAACCAACTAAGGAAGAAAAAGACAAGTATTGATTAAAATATGTTTTTCAGCAAATTACTGTAATAGCCTATTGGTTCCATGACTGCCTACTTTTAAATACAGTGAGGCCCAGTGCTCATTAAGTATTGCAAGGTAAGCAATCAACTACAGCATGTTTGTAAAATATTATATTAAAAATTTGTATGGAAGCACATTGCATTGACCAAAGAAATTACAGACCTTTTCTCACAATTATGAGATAAGTTTGGTTCACTGTAAATGTGTGATTTTTGGTCATATAATTAAAGTGGTTTGACATTTCAGATCTGTAGACTTACATTTGAGGAACAACATACAAGCATCAATAAAGTATGAGATGAGAAGTGACAATACATACTGGTAAGAGCAGCAATAAATACTAGTAAGAGCTATATAGCGCGTACAACATAACTGCGGTAAATACCTACGGAAAGAAGTAAGAGTTAACACAGAACATGGTACAGAGACGTGACTTTAAAGCATTTTGTATTTTATGTTTGATAATTCTGCCAAATCACAACATGCTTTCTTCTCATCTTTTGATAACAAAACACAAACCACACTTGCGTTTGTGGTAAAACACACATCAGATGAGCGGAGTCTCGAATCACTGTTTGCTTTGTGTCTCGTGTTACCTCCAGTCCATTCTATGGGGAGGACTTCTACTGCGAGATCCCACGTAGCTTCAGACACCTCTCCTTCTACATCTTCGACAGGGACGTCTTCAGGAGGGACTCCAGTATCGGTGAGTAAACTGCTGCTGAAAGCTAATAAGCATATTTCAGGTTATTCCTTTAAAGGTGCAATGGGTCAGATATTGCCAGAATTTTAGTTTAAAAAATGAACTAATATTTTCAACAGTTCTGACATTAAGTCAAAGTCTGTGTATTGTGTTGTAGAGATGTACACTGAAGTTAGCATGCTAACCAGCTAGCCCCGGCCTGTCCTGTGTGCGGCGAGTTCACTATGTTACCCATGCTCTCTAAGCTTTTTTTATCTCATAAATAAACAAAAAAACCCTCACAAAATGTCAAGAAAGAAAATATTCTCATTTTCCTTATTAAACAGAAAAATACAACCGTACACTTTCTCCATTCAAACCTGATTGTCTTGTTAACTCATTGCAAAACACACTATCAAACGACAGAAACACAATAAAATTCACCAAAACTGTCTTGGTTAGTCTTTCTGCTGTTTCAACAATCACCAACTCTGTTTTGGTTGAAATATATCTTTAATACACAGAGTTATATGTGAAAATATTCTGGCTGCCTCTCTGATCACCCTCTCACTCTTCTCCCGCTTGGGGCCTCTCCTGAACCCGCTATGTCTTTGTCATCCCCGGTGTCACAGTCCTGGTTGGAGCGGCTATAAATCACCTCAGTTCTGTATTCCTTGTCATCAAACTGGCCTCCATCAGTGTCAGAGGCTATGTTCGACCCGATCCTGCCGTGATCACTGGGAGGCTGCTGAGCCAGGTTCCGTTGCTCCCTCGCCATACTCTGTTTCTGGTGGCCATTCTGGACTCGGCAGATAATAGGTCCCCTAACTAACTGAGCTAGTTAACTAGCTAACAGCAGTTAGCACCAGTTATCACCTGATATGTGATATGCTGCCCCTTTTTTGTATGATTATGAATTCAACAGGTGAAGAGTAGTCTCAATTCTTACACAATGTACCTTTTAAGGGAGAGTAACTGTCCCTAAAATGAAACCTAGTCTAAAATTGGCAAAATATTTAATGAGATCTAGTACTATCCGATGATTTTTAGCAGTACAAAGTGTTGTATCTCTTTGTGTGTGGGCCGGATGTTTTTATCTGTGTTATTGGGTGTGTCAATGTGCATGTTGCAGGGTTTGTATATGTGTGTCTATGACCACCAACCACAAACTGAAAAACCTTTCTCAGGGCGTGATTTGTATCTGCAACACTATCACAGCTCCTGTTTATGTGTGGGTGATTGTGGGTGTTGTAAACAGAAAATGTAACTTGTTAGTTTCAGTGTTGAAATGACAGGGTCATTTCCAGGCCACTGACAGTGGACTTTGTGAGTATTTCTGCACCTGGTGCCTACGTGCATTAAAAAAATTGATTGGCATGTGGATTTTACAGTACAGCAAGTATGTGAGCGTGTGTTTTCTTTGTAGCTCGCATCTGAACACGTAGGCTTTTTAGGAAGGGTAAAGTGAGTTATGTGTTGTGCTCATTTGTCTTTGTGTGTTAATGTGTGTGTAGGCAAGGTTGCAGTAAAGAAAGAGGACCTGCAGAAATATCACGGCAAAGACACCTGGTTTCAGCTACAACCCGTCAGCGCTGACTCAGAGGTGCAGGTCAGTACAGAGAGCAAACACACACACGTTCACACATTTTCACAACAAAGCACTCTATCTTGATCTCTTCTTCTTCTTTTCTTGTAGAATATACACTTGTTTTGTTTCTCAGCTTCTCCACAGAGACCACATAGCACTTCCACTGTACTAATTCCATCAGTACAACAACAGACACAGATCATGTTAGGTGTTCCCACAAACGACGTTAATCCTGCAGTGCAGAACACTCTCACTGCCACTTCTGGCAGTGAGAGTAATTACACAAACTCTGTTGATGTGTGCGCATGACGTATGCCTACAGGTGAGCTCACACCAGGCTTGTTTTCAGAAATAGTTACAAAATACAGATAAATGTCCACAGTTCCAAGGCAAATATCCATTATTAAGCTAGAGTAAATGTGATAGCTACATAGCCTACTCCAGATATTTTACAAATATCAACCTATCCTATATAAATAACCTATATTAAGTTATTTTTAAAAAATACAAAAAAATGCAGCTTCCTGTGATTGATGTTAAAACAGGAAGCAAGGTCATATCTCTGCATAGGTCTGTCAGATTGACACGAAATTTGGGCTAGTATGATCCCATGCCCCACCGAGGCTGTATGCAGAATTTGGTGCCATTTACCTGGCGGTAATAGGCTTAATCAGCATTGTGTAAATTCGTTTGGCAAGGGTTTGAATGTAACAGACCTTCATTTATATGCAAAAGTCCTGTGCTCCAGCTTGAAGCTTGAATTTCCATGTTAAAAGTCTTATAGCCTTGCTTTATATGACTTTTGTTGACGTAAACATAACATTGATTGGAGAACGAAAAAACAACTGGAATGAATTAAAACATAATTTCTGTTTAAAAAGAAACCCAGAGCAGCAGAGTGGTGAGTATAGCATGACTGTTCTTGTACTGATGGAGTTAGTGCTGTGGAAATGTACATCATACTGAATTTACCATGTGAGCAACCCCCATGATGTTTTTTGCCTTTATTTGTTCATCCTTCACATTATTTGAATACTGGCTTTATATGAGAATTTACAGTATGATTTTAAAAGAAAAACAACACACTGAAACTGAAACTGAAATGTGCAGTCATAAGCAGTCGAACACAGCCTTACTGAAATTACTTTACTGTGACTATCACAAGTGAACAACACGTGTACAACATTTTAAAAAAACATAGCATGGTTTTTGAAAGATGTAATTTTGTGTAATATTATTGTCACGTTTTATAATACATGGTGACCTTTGAAAATATGTTGAAACACGTGAAGACTGTGAAAATTAGTCATGTGACCCATTTGTATTGAACACACATGTGAGTAAATTTGTTGAGCAAAACTGAAGAAGCTACAGGTGATCTTCATCTAAGATGTTCCTGCGACTGATCAGCACCTGGTCACAAATACTGGCTGTGCATGGGGAGTTCTGTTCACACCGTTACTGAATTCATCAACTCATGGCCTTCAGCTGCACCAACCTTACTTGGTCTGGTATGACCAATAGCTCCCGGTGACGAATGTTGGATGTCAGTTAGTTAGAATGTTAGATAGATATTGTTTAATATATAGAATTGTTACTCAGTCAGTTCAGTTACTTTATGACTATTTATTCAACAGTTATGTGACATTTTAGTATTTGCAATTATCTTGTAATTGTCATGTGTGGCCACAGGAGGTGCTGTTTAGCAAACGTTTCCTAAACTTGCTTGAACATTTGAGAAGTTTGTCTTCTGTTAAAAGATATAAAGAATTTTTGATGGAAATTGATGTATTGTAAATGTACTAAACACTCAGCCTTAGACACTTACCCTGCATACAGTATGTGCGTAGATTTGTGATAGTGTGTCTGCATGTTAATGTTTAAAGCATGGCGGAAGTCAAACAAACGCAGCATGTTTCCACCTGAAACATCTGAGCCTGCAGGGTCAAAGTCATCTTGCTTTCCATGTATACTGTATATCCCATTGGTTCACCTCCATCACAGGTCAAAGAGCCAACACGCCGTTTTTATCAAAATCACTATATTTTCCTTATTCTCGCATGTCATGAATGAATGACTGCTGGCCGTGATAGATGGTAAAATATGTGCTTGTGTTGCAGGTTGTGGTTTTGATTTGCTGTTGAGAATAATAACAGGATATTACTGAATGTGAAGAAATACTGTATGTTCATACTTCTTGTATGATGGAGGTAAAAGCAGATCATTCCTGTTGTTTTGGGGAATACTGAGAGACAGTCCTGACTGAAATGTTCACATTGATCTCAAATGTTCATTTTGTCATGAACTTTTTATTAAGGCAATACGAATGTGTCTGCCTGAGGTCAATTAATTAACATTGTTACACATGTTCACGTGTTACTGAAATACAGAGATCAAGATAGCAAGATGGCACTCTCTGTCATGTTATGTAAATCAAATGCACAGTCAAACACTAATCCAAACATTAGGAACTACTCAAATGCTGGAGTGTGAAGTTTTCAGTCTGCCACTGTTTGTGACAGTGGAGAAAATTAAGCACAATTAATGGGTAAAAGTGAATTTAGTAGCCTTTTCTGTTTGATAGCTGTTTATCTATATTAGCACCCTTTTGATGAGATATTCTCGGCAAGTTTTAAAAAAAACATGCACACATGTGAATATTTGACCTAAGACATTTGACCTTGACCTCTCTTGGGGTAAGACAGAGACAACTAGCTTTATTTTATTTTTTACAGTTTTACTGCCATCTGTAGTTTGTAGGAATCAGCTGTTGCATCTTCGCTCACTTGCCTACCCACATGCTTATTTATTACATGTGCAACATTTTCTACTATTCAGTATTCAGCAGTGCAGCTCACCCACACGCATGGTTACACACATGCATGCACAGACAGCACATAGTACCACACACACACACACACACACACACACACACACACACACACACACACACACACACACACACACACTGACAGTCAGATACACAGTGAACAGTAACATCTGCAGACAGATGGTACGTGTAGCCCTGGAGCAGGGATCTGAAACAGAGACACATTCATTTGAGGAGCCGGGGAGAGGAAGGATGTGTGAGAGAATGAGCGAGAAGAGACAAAGCGAGGGAGATGGATCAAATGAAGTAGGAAGATAGAGTGTCTCTCTTCTCTTTTCAATAGAGGACACATTGTTTGGCCTGTGCGCACATGTGTAAGTGCGTGTGTTTGTTCCCTCCGCTTGAATCAGCCAGAAAGAGCAACGCCTGTGAGTTTGCATACTGATTCTGTTAATTAGTGGAGCTTTTCTAGACAGCTGCAGCACTACACTGTCATTATGTCATTAATCCAATCACTTCAGAGGGAAAATAACTTCAGCATGATGTTCAGGCTCGCAGCTATTTTCACTCAGTGTCTCTGTTGGATGAGGAATGCCACTTTTGTGTGTGTTTTTCTTTTGTGCGGGGAAATTATCAAAGAAGGCTTATTTGTTTTAATCAGTGTATTATTGGCTCATAGCTTCTATGGATCAGGTGTTTTATGTTTCAACCATTTCTGTCTTTAATACTATATAGACTGTGCATAAGATGTAGGACATGATATACTGTATGTTACTTTAAATTGGGGATTTAGATTTTTGAGTACTGGGAGAGTTGATAAACTGGCAATTAGATCTAAAAGCGAGGCAGGTAGACTCTACACTGTCCAATATAACACGGATCTCCATGTTTGGTAAGTAATGTGTTTTCAGATATGAAGGATTATGTGCTTTTATAAGTTGAGACCCGTTGGATTATTCAGTGTGAAAGGGGGATTTTCACCAAGCCTAAAACAGGTTTTAAAATCTGACAATTTTTTAGAGTGGATTAAGTTGCATATTGTTGTCAGATTCAGCAGAAATGTGTCTTGCGTCACAAGTCAACTCAATTTCACATACACACAATCAAACTGGAAATGCAGGGTTTGCCATCGGGCACCTGGCTGTGTCGTGGACACACCGGTGTTACTAGACGCTCAGGTGTTCATAGGTACTTTTGCAGAATTTTGAACATTTAAATTCTTTACTGTCATTGAAAAAAAAAAGTATTTATTTGTGTGTTTGTGTTCTGTAGGGAAAAGTGCACCTGGAGCTGCGTCTGAGTGAAGTCATCACAGACAGTGGAGTCATCAACCATAAACTAGCCACACGGTGAGACTGTACACACACACACACACACACACACACACACACACACACACACATGCACAGTCCTTTCTAGATTTATTTCACATGGATTGTGTTGTTCATAATAACCAATTCTACACCTTGCAGTTTTATTTGACTTGCAGTTTTATAAAAATCATTTCCATATATTTTAAGAGAAATTTAGAAAGATCTTCCTGACAACATCCTGTAGTCACAAAAATTGATTCTTTACTGTAAAGAAATTTTCTGAAAACACAGCTTTGTAATGCATTCAAAATCCATGAGAGCCTTAACATTTAGTACAGAAATTCATGTCCCCAGAGGATTCCTCCTGATGCCTTTGGTGGTCCCCTGACTTTAGCCACCATCAGGTCAAAATTTCACCTTGTTTATGACCACAAATTTAAGATGGTTAACATGGTAAAAAAAAAAAGAGCTCAACATCAGCATGTCTGCATTGTCATTGTGAGCATGTTAGCATTCTGACATTAGCATTCTGCTTGAATCAGTGCTGTGCAGCCTCATAGATGTAAATCAACACCGTGGTTGGCTTGACGCTACATGTGGTCACAAGTAGTCTACACCTTTCGACCTGTTTTTAATACAGTTTGCAGTTGTTTTACATAATGCGTGGGAGAAAACTTTGGGCTGTGTCAGAAATCCCTTTTTAGTTAACTCATTCACCACTTCCTAGTGAGCTGTAAATTTAGATTTCGGATACTTGCGGCTGTTGAGTCACGCAACTGGAATTTTGAAGGGCACCACAATAGAATGGATACATTTACCCCATGCAAATTGCTTCTCCCTAGTTCCAAGGTGCATGGCTTGTTGCATGGAAACAGCTGTGTGAATGGATACGTTGTGGATGTGGAAGCCATGAACTCATAAATCTGCTCTCAATACTTTGTTTCTGTGTGTTGGTGTGTGTGTAAAATGTGATTGTATGTGCGTGTGATGTGTGAACTTCAGTGTTTGCAGTGGGGATCAACTGATATGCTTATAGATGGATTATTCTGTGCTTGAATGTGTGTGTGCTTGTTTGCTCTCCAGCTCTTCTTCTGTAACATGCAGCAGTAAAGTCTGATGATGAGCCAGCATGGCTCCATTCCCAGAGCACACTGTGGGTAAGGAGCTTAGAGCAGGAGGTCATCTAGTCAGATTTCTCTAGAAAGACACGTGCATGAGGGAGACGGAGAGAGAGCTGCATTCATTCAGCTCTACGCATCAAACTAATTGAAAGAAAGCACATTATTTCACTTAAAGGGATTTTGTGAGAAATGTTCTTAAATAAACTGACATGAAGTGTGACAGCAACAAAAAAGTACAAAAATGAAAACACATATTGCTACTTTTTACCAATACTCCACAACATTTTAGAGGGAAATACTGTACCTTTTACTTTGAAGATGAAGATTTTACCAGTAAATAAATTGATCATCTCATAAAATATGATGCGGTGTTGTAGATTAAACCACCCATCTGTATATAAAGTTCAAATCAGCACTACTTCCAACAACTACAATTGTAAAATACAGCTTACACATTAATGCATCATTAATAGTAACCCAATAACATAGTGTGTAATAATATAACACTCTCTGTGGTCAGTTTTTGAATAATAATTACACTTTTAATACTGTAAGTGCATATTTCTACCAATACTTTTACTTAAAGAATCATTTTTACTTACAAGAGGACTCCGCTGATTTAGCATTTCACTCCTATAATATTGTCAGACTCTCAATGGACAGTTTAAAATAAAAAGTATCAAAATCAAAACTACAGAAATTGTCTTTTTTATTCCACACATTCTTGTTCCTTGTCAAAACCCAGCACCTACATTATCAATAATGCAACTCCACTGCCAACAGTTCAACTAATGTAGCCTCTAGCAGCTAGCCTCAAGCAGAGATAAGGACACAGGTCTGGTAAGCGCTCTTCTTTCTAACTTCACACCACCAGCTTTTTGAAA
This sequence comes from Micropterus salmoides, assembly GCF_014851395.1. Classification (NCBI taxonomy): domain Eukaryota; kingdom Metazoa; phylum Chordata; class Actinopteri; order Centrarchiformes; family Centrarchidae; genus Micropterus; species Micropterus salmoides. The sequence goes on along the minus strand of NW_024044348.1, from coordinate 15,459,072 downwards.
ATGTTTAATCTTGTAGTCTTCAGTCCCAACTGATGCTGACATCACTTGAGGCAATTTATCAGATATCACACAGCTTCCCCTGGAGCCACAAACGGATTTTTTTTAACGTATGCTGTACTCCGCAACAGCGGTAATACTTCTTCACTGGAAAATGCTCACAGACAGAAATGTAGTTGGCTTTGCCATGACCATAAGTGACATCTGAGGACAGGAAGCATGTCATAGCCAAACACATTGTTGGAAGATACTCAAGTCCCTGTTCTCATTTAATTTAAGATTTCATCTCACTTACTTGGCATGGTGCACCCATCAATGACACGGACTGATAATCACATCCGCTTTTTTGTATGCACAGTTGTGGCACTATGATGTAATTCTTTTCCCTCTTAATTGTGAATGAGTGAAATAGTTTTTGACAGGAAAACGTGGGCGCAGAAAAGAGGCACATTAACCTAATATGAGTAACGTCGACTAAAACAAACAAGTCTGCTTCACCACCACTGTCTGGCACGTCAGAGCTCACAGCGGTGATGAGAGAGAGAGAGAGAGGCGGCTGGATTGTAGGCCAAGCAGGGGTTATATAAACAAGCTTATTGGATAGGAAGTGCTCTGGCATTAGTGATGCTTAACCCAGCCCACTCCTTATTCCCTTTCAAGAACCTGTGTGTATGTGTGTCAGCAGGATGGTGCAAGCTGTTGCATGCGTGTGTCACATCAGTTGTGGGCAGTGCTGTGATTTGCTGTGTAATCTATCATGCAGTGTGAGTAGTGGTGCATCACCGTGACACACAGGAAGTGATACGTCCTACTGGGTGTCTTGTCCTGTTTGGGTGTTAATCCCTTCACAGCATGATGTCATCAGACAGCCGTGACACAGGAACAGAGAGAGAGAGAGAGAGAGAGGGAGAGATAGATAGAGAGATAGATAAATACAGTGGTGAAACCAATTCTAAGCTTCTGCTCCCCAAACAACACCGACATACTTTCTTTAAAGATGATGGTTTTTATATCAGAAGGTCAATATGAACCTGTCACCCGTCAATATGGACCTGAACTCACTTTCATGCAGATAGAACATTGACAAGATATTTTCATATGTATGTTATTGCCATTATCTGTGACATAATGTTGATTGAGTACTGAGTATACTAGAACCTTATGTTTTCTTTTTGATTTGAATTGATATCTTTATTTTGAACATGAAAATAAAAAAAAAATCAATTAAACAAAAAATAGTGGTAAAAAACAAATGAACAACAAAGAAAAACTCTATTCTTATTCTAAAAACCTCTATTTACATGTGCAAAAAGGAGTAGGAAGAAGTAAAACTTATGTACTCCTACCCCTTTATACCTTTACTACCATATTTAAGGAAATAACTCAAAATAATAACTCTAAATAGATAATAAATCTATAATCAATGAAAATATATATTCAAAAGTTCTATTCACATACAGATATTGTATGTATACTTTGTACTGCACATACAGTTAAAAGCATAAGTACAATATAGTGTGGTGACATAAATTGTTGAAACAAAATGTCTGCTTGTACTCATGTTTGTGTATAAAAGAGCAAACACTTAAAATTACCTCACATAATTGTGTACATCATTTTTTCAGACTGGTTTCCAGACTGGTTGCACTGTCTTGGCATGACAAGACTGTTTCATTGTATGCCATAATAATAATAATAATAATAACGTTAAATTAAATTGAATATAAATTATACAAATTGTATGTTTTAGTACATATTAGTTTAATAGTTAAATTTTTTAAATAGTTATAGTTTTTCCTCTATATGGCTGTGTATAAATCTTTACATACATGAATGTATGCGATGTGATTTGGAAAATGGAATTTCTGCAGAACTTGAAAGAAAATTTTTATTTCATTCTGCTGTTTTCTTGTCCTACTCTGGACCCACATTTGATTATAAATCCTGTCTATGCTTTGTTTTCTATTCCTATTTCTCTCATATACTCTGGTCTGTCCATTTTCCTCAAGATGTGCTCTCTTCAGCATCTTATTTTATTTCCCCCTAGCTTCTCTCAAGTGGCCTATGGCGTGTATGTTGTTGCTAGATCACACAAGTATTTACAATTGGCACAACTCTTTGCCAACAGCTCAAATGGAATTACTTCCCCCCATCTCTTTTCATCTGCCCCGTTCTCTGTGTCTGCCCTTCTTACATACAGACACACCTAACATTGACACCACGGGCCATTTTCACATGCTGAGAAAACTCTCAGAGAGCTCTTAACTTGGTCCAAATTTCATTGGCAAGGACTCCCAGCGTAGGAGTGAGCTACAGTAGAAATGGACCAGATGTTTTATGTTAGTGTAAAGGGGGCAGTGGACTGGATTGCTTGATATGATGCTCTCTTTAGATATTGTCTAACATCTTTCACCCAAACACTTATATAGATCATTAGTAACTACCATATTGCACATAGTTTTTATTATTCTTTTAAATTGGTATATCTTGTATATTTCATATTTTTATATTTGTATAGGTTTATTGTTGTGCACCACGTCACCAAAGTAAATTTGGGGGTTCATGTGCATTACTTAAAATAAAAGTTTATTTTTAATAAATGCTTTTACAGTTCTGATGAACAAGAGATTTTTTTTTTCATATCTGAAAAACAGGCAGCTTGGAAATTTGTAGATGCTAATTGTTTTTGGATTCGTTTTGTATCTGGTAAAGCATAGCAGGAAAAGCACATTTGTAATAAACAACATTAATCATGGATGCATTCCATTTAGGTGTGCAAGTTTCAGAGCATTGGTATTACGTGTGCTTTGCTTACTGGGACACTTAATGGTGCAGCGTCATCATTAATGTTATTAATTACACCTGTGCTTTTCCAGCAGTCAGAACTGCTGCTGTGAAAAGGAACTAATGGATAGCAGCGACATGTTTCTTGTATCCACACAAAAGCATCTCATCCGCACCTCTTCACTAGCATGGATGTTTTATGTTATTTCTTTCTTTATTTAGTCACTTCAGAGCTGAGACTTACTTCAAACAAGAAATGTTGAAGTGATGTTAAAGTTGCATTAAGGCATTTTTTACCATTAGGGAGCAGAAATCCTCCAAAACTAACAGAATCACAACTGCAGAATTATCATCACGGTGAAGTTGTATTTCTGATCACCTGTTAATCTTTACTTTGGTCTCCACCAACTTCGGTGGAGAATATCTTTCTTAAGTTGCTAGATGCTCACATTTCTTATTTCCTGTCTCATGCTGGGCAGGTAGCATAGACTCAGCTTATCCTCTTGTATACTGGAAATAGCGTTATATTGTTTTAGACTGTTTAGGAGGAGAGCCGTGAGACTCATACCGTCTCTGTGTGTGGGAGTGTGGGATTGGGTGTCTATTCTCAGTGGTCTTAGCAGTGGTGGTGACCCATTAGTCATTTGATTATGTGATAATATAGAGCTTAAAAGAGCTTCAGTAGTCCTCTGAGAGAAAATTGTTTTGTGCTGCCATTTAGCATTCGGAGACCTTTTTTTCGTATATTAGGTTTTGAAATTGTTTTTTTATCCTTCAACTTTTAATACTATGATCCCTGACATTTGGGCGATAAGGGGAGGCAGTCAGAGTAAGGCATTGGATAAGATCACACAGGGCTAATGGTGCATTAAAATTAGCACTACGTTAATGTGTTACAGGTGTGTGCGTGTGTAAGTCTATGCTAGTGCAGCAGTGTGCATATTCATTAATGGTTTGTGTATGTTTCTACAGAGTGCTGGAGTGCCAAGGTCTTCCAATCGTCAACGGCCAATGTGATCCTTACGCTGCTGTCTCCTTACTAGGTCCTTCAAGGTCAGATCTCTCACGATTAGACATGATTTTACTAATCACCATACACAACTCTGTTTATCACATGTTTAACTTTGAATAGATGTGTTTTTTAATCTCCTTCTGCATGTCTGCTTCTAATAGGTCAGAGGCCAAGAAGACCAAGGTGAAGAGGAAAACCAACAATCCACAGTTTGATGAGGTTTTCTATTTTGAGGTAAATATTTCTGTGTGTGATTTGTTTTACATTAACTTGTCTGTCATTGTAAAGATGTGTTTTCATGTTGGGTATCAGTCAACGCCAGAGAGATAGTGGGGGTTCATAAATACAGTACATGACCAAAAGTATGCGGACACCTGAACAGTATAATCATACCTAGTTGTTGATTTATTCCAAAACTAGCCCATTATTATCCTGGTATAACAACCTATACACTTTTGGCACCTGGATGGAGGGATTTGCTCCCATCAGCCACAAGAGCATTAGTTAGGTTGACCACAGATGTTTGGGCTATGAGGCCTGGCTCGCAAATCTGCATTGTAGTACATTAAGGTGTTTGGTGGGAAGGATGTCTATGCAGGACAATCAAGTTCCTCCTCAGTGAGAAAAAACATTTCTCTAAAGGTACAATGTGTAAGATTTGACCATAAGTTATTTTAAAACATCCATATAATTAACTAACCTTATCAACAGAATGTGAAGACGTAACCATTCTGACGTCATGTCAAAGACGTCTATGTAATTTGTTGCAGAGATATCTACTGAAATTAGCATGCTAACCTGCTAGCTCCGGCTCATCCTGAGTAATACCAATTGTGCCTCAAGAGACAAAAATTAGTCACCGTAGCATCTAGTCTGCCCCGAGGGGTTGTCATAATAGGTCTGGCTATGTGAGACTTGAATTTGAAGGTAACGTACAGGCCCTGGTTAGTGTCACAGAAACAAAGATGGTAAAGAAAAGAAGCAACATAAAAAGAAGCAAAACGTATCAGTAAAATATTGCCGTGGCTTTCCACTGCTGGAGACAGCTCTTGGCGAGTAAGAGATGTGGTTTCTTTTAGACTGATAAGTAACATCTAACTTGAGGTATTTAGAGAAGTAGATTTTTGGTGCAACTAAACACTCCAAATGGCGTCAATAAATGATTTGGATGTGGCCGTTTTCTTGCTACTATGTTCTTGCCAAAACTAAGCTAAGCTATAACATAAACTATAGACCGATTCCCCAAATCTAGGTTTTAAGATAGCAGTGTTGTTTTGACCAGCTCTCAGATATTCAGCAGTATGGTCAAAGATGGGGATTTTTGCCCTGCTGCTAATTATTAGTAGTTTTTTGTTACTTTAAATTAAGATTCTATGGACCTAGTAATAGACCAACTCAAAAAATGTAGATCACTTTGTCATATTGTAACCGCTTAGCATTACTTGTATGAGATGAGGCAAGATAGGCAGTTTCAAAAGTTGCAATACATTTTTGAGGACATTACAAGGTTTATTACACATAACCAACTGTATACAGTCTTGAACAGTGTTGTTGCTGCATTAAGTAAATCATGCAGTTCTTGCACAATTCTGCCCCCAGTTTGTTTAGAGCATGTGACCAGAAATTACAAATTGTACTTTTAAGGACATCATGGCTTTGTTGAAAGGGACATTGTCATGTCGCCTTTCCCTAAACTGTTGCCACAAAGTTGTAGGCACACTGTTTAAAATCCTTGTCATTGTACTTTATAGCATTAGCATTTTCCTTAATTGGACAGTAGTGTCCACATACATTTGGCTATGTTTCTGATCACAGAGTTTTTTGTTTGTACATTTTAAAATTGTTAAATAAATAATTTGTGTATATTTTTTTTGTGTAAGTATCTTACACACAGGTGAGAGTGTGGTCAGACTGGGCTTGATTGTCAACTCTCTGACTATAATATTGTTTTTGATGCACCTGTTTGGGAGGGTGAAGTTACACCTTTATCTTTCTTATTGGTTTCTGAGATTTTGGAACAATGTAATTCCAGCACAGCTCCACCCAACTTTAACCTTAGCAGAGGTCTAATTAAACAGAATATGTGGAAACGCCTCTGTGGATGTACAGGGCCTTTAATAACAGACGTAGAACCAAAGTGACTAATATAACTCTGATTTCTTCTGAATGTAATTATATCTACTGCTTCTATTTTTTCCCATGTTGTGAGTTTGGGATTATAAAGTTATATATGTAATCTGAGTGGTTTTGAGAAATTAAGGCTCAAAGTTATATACCAAAACTGGTTCCAGGTAGGTTCAAGATATTTTTAAGAACAGATGTTTACCTTCTTATACTGAGAGCTTTCTCGTTTTAAAAAAGTAGTCAGTTTATTCTTACTTTGTTTTAATGCACTCATATAATGTATTCATTACCACATGGAGTTTAGTAAGATATTTGGACATATTTAAAATTTGGGGACCATATTATTTGGTCATATTAAAGATTTTCATTGACAAACATTGACAATATAATTTAGTTTAACATAAAACCATAAACAAAATTAAAGATGTTTCTCTGTTGGAGCTAGCTGTCTAGCACTAATAGCGCTAGCTTATTGTTACAGTCAGTCCAGTTATCACTAGTTTTTTGTGTAACTGTTATGCAGAAATTAACAGAACCAACTGGAAACACTGTGTAATTGTTTGCTGTATATTATGTTTGTCTGACTAGAAATTTTTTTGTACACACACGCTCACAAACTCACTTTCATACCATTACTTTTGTAACTGTTGAGATTCATGTGTTGAAAGTTCAGAAAAATTACTGTTTATTTAATTTATTTATAGTCATGAGTTTATATTTATAGATACTTTCACACACATACACACACAAACTCCCTTTCACACTGCCCCCATTAACCCTCGCTCACCAGCAGCACTGCTCTAACATTTTTGTGTCGCTCCTCCCACTGGCCTTCGCCGCTGCAGCACTAGATGACAGCAGGACAAGAGTATGATTGATTCGCACAAACTACCAAACAATCTGGCCCATTGATTTCTATCCGACAAGACCATCTCATTTATTCCCCACCACCACATGAGCAGGACCCTGTGGTGCTTTCGGTCTGCAGCCCCCCTCTGAGTCACGAACAGATCCACATGCAAACATGCAAACACAGGCTATCTGTCATGTTTCTGTCAGATGGTTGTCCTTTTATATTGTTTGGAATTTTATTTTCTTATTGCTTCGAACTTACTTGGACCCTGCTATATTCTGGTCTCTGTTAGCGCCCATCTGGATCCAAAGCTGCCAAATAGTGAGCTTAGAGTTTCTTAATGTGCAATGGAACAAAATTAGTTTTTCCACACTATATGCTTTGCAATGTAATAGTGAAGCCTCTGAGTGAAGTCTCAATTAGAGGTGCTACTTACAATTATTTTCATTATTTATTAATCTGCTGATTATTTTCTCGATAAATTGCTTGTTTTATTGGAGCAACAGTCTGTGTTTGCTGTTTTTCAGGGTGTAGATGATGATGCAACTTACCAGGAGGAAAAAACAACGTCCACATTGTGTTTGCTAAATGTTTACTCTGTCTCCACTTCCAGGTGACACGGCCATTAAGTTACACAAAGCGGCACTTTGATGTTGAAGAGGAGGATGTTGACAAGCTGGCCCTGAGGTGAGCCAGTGGTTGTCTTAGTATCAGTGCTCAACCTCTAACGTTTAAAAGCTTCTCACATTTTTGAACTCTGGCATTTTGGTTTGTGTTCAGGGTGGATCTGTGGAACGCCAGCAACCTGAAGTTCGGGGACGAGTTCCTGGGAGGTGTGCGTGTTCCTCTTCGGGTCTTGGGTCAGGCTGGGGTCCACGACGCATGGTTAGAGGAACATCACTCACACATCACATCATCTTGGGTCTGTTTTAGGGTTTTTCCACTGAATTAGTACACAGAGCAATGTTAGCATTCATTTGGAGTCATGTTTGTGGCCACCCCAGGTATGTAAGTCCAATATTCATCTGTTTTTACCTCTGTTTTTGGTGTCCACCAACTCCTGAAATATCTGGCTCTTTAGCTGCTAAATGCTCCACTATGTTCTCCAGCTAGTCTCTAACTGTGCCTGCCTGCTGTTTGTTGCTGAGCAGGTAGTGAATGGTGGGTTTTTAGAGCTTTCACATTGAAAATAGCTGCCTGAAATGAGGTTTACATTTAGACAGTTGTCACGCATCATCCCTTCAGGTTTCATTAAAATTCAGTCAGTGAGAAGATCTGATTTAAGATCTTATATACTTTTTTCTTGTTCAGGTACTTTCTCCAGCCTAGAGAGAATGGAGGGAAGTCAGTGAAAGTAGAAGAGCTCGGCTCTCTGCGTCTGAACATCGTTTACACCGAAGACCACGTCTTCCCCTCCGAACACTACACTCCCCTCAGAGATCTACTGTTGCACTCTGCTAACGTAGGGGTATGTGTATATGAATGTGTCTCTGATCTTGACCAGCATCTCACACGGTTAACTGCTGTTTGATTGCTACATGTTTACTCTTCTCTACTCTTCAGCCTGTGTCGGCGTCCACGGCTCACATCCTGGGGGAGGTATGTCGCGAGAAACAAGAAGCCGCCATTCCCCTCGTGCGCCTGTTTCTCCACTACGGCAAGATTGTGCCTTTCATCAGTGCCATCGCTCATGCTGAAGTCAACCGCACGCAGTGAGTGTCTTGTCGCATCTTTACCCTTGGAATAACACCTGAAACCACAGTTCGACAACTAATAATTCACTGCCCATTTTGTGGGCATTCTATAAAGTGTATTTATCACAGCGCATCAGATGTTGGAGGATTTCCTTATTTAGAAAATAATTTTGTTATTGTTTTGTATTTGTTAGATATATACTGTAGCATTATTAGCTTTGTTAGCAATAATATGAGTACATTTGAATGTTGTATTTTGGTTTTTTTTAGTTTGTACAAAAAAAACCTCATCCTCCTCTCTGTGTAGGGATCCTAACACCATTTTCCGGGGAAACTCACTGACTTCCAAGTGCATTGATGAGACCATGAAGTTGGCCGGGATGCACTATCTGCAAGTCACACTCAAACCCATCATAGATGAGGTATGGCATATGATACTTCCATGCTTGTTTTCCTTTATTCAGAGTATCTGTCACTTTGTTTTACCAGATATCAGACTTGATTCATGTCACATGTCTCTGTTGCTAAATCCGTTAATAATGGCTATTTGTATACTTTTTAAAATATTGTCACAGATCTGCACAGAACACAAACCCTGTGAAATCGACCCGGTCAAGCTCAAAGAGTCTGAGAACCTGGACACGAACAGGGTACAGAGATGAGTGTGTTTGTTTGTGTATTTGTATTTGTGTGTGGTCACTGTGTCATCTGACATATGTGCCCTCCCCCCTCAGGAAAACCTTCGTCAGTATGTAGACCGTATTTTCACTGTCATCACCACTTCTGGCGTTCGCTGTCCCACCGTCATGTGTGATATTTTCTTCTCTTTGAGAGAGTCTGCTGCCACCCGGTTCCAAGGTAACTCACCTCCTGAATTACTTACAAGAGATGGAAGAAAGAAAGCAAGCAGCTAATAGGGAAGAGGAAATAGACAGTAAAGAACATCATGCGCAAAAAAGGACACTTTCTTCTTTTTGTGTTCTGCTATGTTTGTCAAACCTGAAAACACTTAAGCCTCACACACACTCATTAAGGGTATGTGTGGATTTTGCACACCCATGGTCATATACTGCACTACACCCTGATGGCCATCACTGGCACTGCACTAACAGGAGAACAAGCTGTTATACATGATTAAAAATGGATAGTGGGTTAGTTTTAAATCTGTGTCATGCCAAATATCTGGATCATCCCACATGGATTTACAAAACATCTAATAATGTAGTAATATATTTATTTTAAATATATATAACAACAAAATAACAAAAAATCCAACTGTACAGCAAAAAACCTGCTACAAAGCAAGCCTACAGTTTATCTAAATACAAATACAAAGCCTTAAGCAGTTCCTATTTAAAAGGGCAATATAAAACAGAACAAAACACATTTTCTATATTATTCAGAAAGCATATTAAACACACTGACACTATATCCAATGTCTTGCATGTAATTTAAGCAAATAAATTGAAAGCAATTGTGTGTGATGAATCCCTGTTTTTTTCTGCTCTCTAGTTGACCAAGATGTCCGATACACCGCAGTAAGCAGTTTCATTTTCCTGCGTTTCTTTGCTCCAGCCATTCTCTCCCCCAACTTGTTCCATCTACGGCCACACCATCCAGTGAGTCTAATTTTTAGAACAAACACACACATGCAATCTATATATATATATTTACACACCTCAGACCTCAGACACAGTAGCTTTCCATTATAATCACATGATTTTCCTCAGCAGAGTTTGTTTAGTTGTTCGTAAATGTATAATAATTTGTTTATATGGCCCAACCGTGTGTTTAACATTACTTTAACAGTGCTTATAAGATGTGGTCAAGTGGGATTGCTGATTTGATTTCATGTCTCTTTGTCTCCCTAGGATCCCGCCACCTCTCGAACCCTCACCCTCATCTCAAAGACGATACAGACCCTGGGAAGTCTTGCCAAGTCGAAATCTGTGAGTTTCTCTGATTAAAGTGTATTTTTCTATTTTCATTCCTTTTACTAAACTAGATTTCATTTCTATTTCAGTGTAAAAAGTTTAATTCAAAACACAATTCGCTTTCTCACTGTCACATTTTCTTTCAAAACTTTTATTCATTTCCAGGCCAATTTCAAAGAGTCTTACATGGCTGCATTTTATGACTACTTCAATGAGCAGAAATATGCGGATGCTGTGAAGAATGTGAGTGTTCAACTTCTTGCTTTGTTTGTGCAATAAATCTCTGCCATTTTGTAGATCCGTGATCAAGTATCGTTTTTGTCTTGTATGTCAGATAAAGATAAACTAAATAAATTGGCATTGAAATGTGTTTTTAAGAGTGGAGACATTTGATGAGAACTGAAAAAGTAGAGTGGGTAGAGGGACGTCAAAGCGTGGTTTTAGTTAACAAAAGTAATTATGTTGATATGTGACATCCTTTGCTTCCCTCAACAGTTCCTGGACCTGATCTCCACTTCTGGCAAATGGGATCAGAAGAGTATTGAAACACCAATCATGCTCAAAGAGGGGTGAGGAGCCAACTAATGGGTTAAACTGATATTCATGGATAGAAACCAAAATATGTGATATGAGATTAATTTAGAGAATTTATGGACTGGTAATTTGAGATTTTTATAATCATCTTGTGTACTGTGTCAGTCACGTTTTCCCTCCTAATGAAGCAGCTTCAATGTTTGTCTTTTTACCTTATTAGGGTTGTCTCTGCAGTTGTTCCTATCTTTAGACAAGACAGTTGGGTTGACTACCAAGGCTGATCCATCCAGACTGAGAGAAATAACTTAACGGAATAATTTCTGGCGGGGAGTTGAGTAGATGAGAAGACTGATCCCACTCACTCAAAAGTAAATATGATGCTACAGTGAGCAGCTGGTTAGCATAACTAGAAACAAAGGGAAACAGCTATCCTGCCTCTGTACAAGGGTAACACAATCCGCCAACCAGAATCACTCACTAATTAACATGTAATGTATTGGATACTTTGTTAAACTGAAGTATAAAGGTAGCGTTTTGCAAGGGGCTCTATGCCGGACTATTTCTTGGCTGGTTCAGAGGCAAATAGTCCAGCTCACTTCTGTTTCTGTGGGATTTAAACAAATGAGATATAACATGTTAATTTGTGACCTTGAGAGGTGCTGACAGACAGATTTTGTTACTGCTGGACAGAGCGGTTGCTTCATATTTATTATACAGACACAAGTATTATCAGTCTTCTATTTCCAACTCTCTCTCTCTGACAGAAAGTGTATTTCCAAAAATGTAGTCCTTTAAATTTAAAAAGTGGAGCTTAGCCTTGACATGGTTGACCCCTCATGGTCTGATTCATTTCCAAAGTGAACAGCAAAGATACACCTGAGGCTGTAAACTGAGGCTTTCTGACAACACAGTGGCCGTTGATATTTCTAGTGAGGCTTTAAAGTGGAGGAGAGTTTCCAGTTGACGGTAGTTGTGTCATCGCCTCGCTTATCAACATCCCCACCCTCTTTTGTTTCTGCTACCGGGCATAGGAGTGTAAAACTCACTATAAAGAGGGTTGATGGGAAGGGTTCAAAAGGCACGAAGGGCAGGTAAGAGCTTCTCTATATAAAGGCTTTGCCCTTGTAACCCCCTGTGTGTGCACTTTAACCCACCCCCCCAAACCAAGCCAGCCATTTTCTCTCCCGCCAACATCATGCGCTACTATAGATGCTGCTGTACTTTACTTTATATCTATCCTACATATATATAAGCAACCTATCAAGCGACTGTTACACTGTATGATGGTTTTGAGTCCTTCTGCATTTACGTGGCAGTAGACTGATGCGTACAGTGCCTTTAATGGTATAAATTAAAGTGTTAACTTTTGAGTCTGCTTACCTACATGTAGGAGGCTTCACTAGTGCTGATAGCCCTTCTCGTTCCTCGCCATGCCAGACATGCTTGGTGTGACAGTGGCAGCAGGGGTTGGTTACTGTACAAACATTTCTGGGATCTCATATCTGCCCGCACCCTGAACCTTTACACCCTTTGTCCAGACTGTGACCATATCACCACTATACACATTAGACTTTCCAGCGTAGCTCCACGCGTTATGGCAGATGTGAAACCAGCACATTCTTGGCTCAGTAGTATGACAAGTCTTCCTGTGGGAACGTAGCAACTTTGGTGTTTATAACCCTGGTGCTTCATATTCCATGTATCCTATGGCCCTCACACTGTAAAACAAATACATTGTGATGTTTATTCTCCCTTAAAGGACCATACCAGTGGTTTCACATGTTTTAGCCCATTACCAACACATCAGTGAAACATTTCCCAAAGCATGCATAAGTTTTTTTTTGATTGATTTTCAAGTTACGGGCTGGTCATATTTATTTTATTACAGTGTGAAAATGGATTTACAAAGATTGGAAACTTCCTTGAGATTGCTAATCCATCATAGTGGACTAGCATTTATTTATTTATTGGTTAATAAGTTAGAAGCTCTTGAGCAGAAAATCTGAATTTGAAAAGTAAGCAAATATGAACATCATTGCTAAACATTTAATGTAAATTTCTTGTAGGGCTGCAACTGACAATTATTTTCATTGTCGACTAATCTGTTGATTATTTTCTTAATCAATCAATGATCTTAAAATTCCAGTAGTGTCACACGTCCATCCAAGTTTCCCGGAGTCCAGTGTGACGTCTTCAAATGTGTTGTTGTGAATGACCAAAAGTCCAAAAATCTAAGAAATTCACTTTTCAGTGATATAAAACTCAGACAAGCAGCAAATCCTCACATTGGAGAAGCCCAAAGGAGACAGTGTAAAAAAATGACCTAAACAAATAGCAGTTATTTTTCTGTTGAACAACTCACTGATTTATCGATATGTTTCGGCTCTAATTTCTTGCATTAAAAAAGTGTCGTTGTTCAGCAGCCAACACTCAGAGGGGTCAGAACATGCTTGAACACACCAACAACAGTATTGCAAAATACTCCCTGTCCATGGTGTTACCACATGACATGATGATACAACCTTGATGTAAAAATAAACATGACATGAATTATTCATAGTCATGGATGAGCTATCTCAAGACTTGAGTGTCTGCAAGTTGATTTTTCATAATGTGCTGAAAGAAATTAATCTAAAATCTTGTGTTATGATTTGGCAAAAAGTAACTAGTGATTTATACACAATTTTTACGTCATGGGGCAAAACATGCAATAATACGGGCACCTTTGATCAGCTGACCCATCTCCTTTTTGACTCAGATGTTAGATCTATGAGTGCTGTACTGAAGTTTTTTTTACATGAATGAAATGGCGATTACCGGTAGTTTTATGTAAAGAAACTCATTAATACCCTTTTACATTTAGGTGCTGCACTATTTTAACACTTTATACGTGTGTAAGGGATGCATAGTGCCAGAGAAATAAACATTTCTGTGAAACATGAGCTCATTTGTCAAGGTTTTCAGTGGAATATCTCTCACCCATTTGTCCTCAGATTTATGATCAAGAGAGCACAAGGGAGAAACCGGTTTGGAATGAAGAACTTTAAGAAGAGATGGTTTCGCCTCACCAACCACGAGTTTACCTACCACAAAACGAAAGGTGAGGTCAAGGGTTTCTCAGGATCTTCTTACGGTTGCATTGTTTCCTCATCTGTTTTAGGGCATCATGTGTGCTTATGTAAGAATCCGCAGGAGGGAGAGAATCTGCAGAATGTACATTTAGCCTGAACACATGTTCAACACATATGGTGGAGATTAAGTTACTGAGCAGGCAACACATTTTTTGCTACATCAAAACAAGCTCAGGCCAAAACATACACATGAGCTGTTTCTAAATTCCACACTACATACTGGACTAAATCAAATACACTCAAATTAGTCTGTATGCAGACCAAAATACATTTTAATTTTATAGCACAAAGGAAAGAGAGGAGCTGCTCACTGCTACTAAAACTTAAAGTAAACTGCATAAAAGATTGAAAACATTTCAGGGAGATGTTTAATTAGGTTGTAAATCTTAGGAAAATAATTAGCTTTTTTGAAATTTTATTGTCATTCTTAAGTTCTCAAATGTGAGACAAAGATACTGCATGAGATGAAAGGGACAGGTGCATGCCGGTGTTCTAAAAATACTGGAAATTCATTATTATAATATGTCCCACTAACCAACATGGACAGAGCCTCAAAATTCGTACTCAGACTGGAGTTGTAACTCAGTCAAATCGGAACACACAGACATTATACACATTTTAATGATGATAATCATCGTGAATAGACATCCATAAATCTGCATAAAAATCATACAATAAAGTCACTCCCTATAACTTCAGAACTTGCCTGACAATTATCATGTTTTTAAAGTCTTCAGTATCAAAGTAACCCAGTGATCGTTTTCTGTACATCCATGGGTACGCTGGAAACAGGAACTGCTTCTAACATGCTTTCAATGGTGCCAGGTTAGCAAAATGTAACTTACTGAATCCATGGCAACAGTATGCTTCCTGTTTACATCCCCAAAGGCCCAAAATGAATGACAAGAACTGTATTTCCTCAACATGATTTCCCCCCAAATAGAAGTATAATAAAAGGAGTGATATAACCAATTAATATTTTTAATGTTGTACCATGTATATATTTCTTAATACTAAAACTCAAAATTTTCAATCAATACGGGATGAAGAGATGTGTGTGTGTGTGTGTGTGTGTGTGTGTGTGTGTGTAACTCATGCTGATAAATATTTTACATATTCCTCCATTCTTTTTTGTCATTTCTCATGTCTGATGTGTTTCCTTTTACCTCCAGGTGAGGGCGCTCTGTGCAGCATTCCCATAGAGAACATTCTGGCTGTAGAGAGGCTAGAGGAAGAGTCTTTCAAGATGAAAAATGTAAGAACCACATGCAGCAACACCTATAAAATCTCTGGAGCTTTGACCATTTGACCAAAATCCCTCCAGCAGGTATTTAGATTCTTCTCTTTTCCCCTGCTCCAGATGTTCCAGGTTATTCAGCCGGAGCGGGCACTCTACATCCAGGCCAACAACTGTGTTGAGGCGCGCGACTGGATCGACATCCTGACCAAAGTCAGCCAGTGCAACCGCAAACGCCTGAGCACCTACCATCCTTCAGCCTACCTCAATGGCCACTGGCTCTGCTGCAAGCTCTCAGCAGACACGGCCTCTGGGTGTACACCCTGCACTGGGTATGTAAAGTTGTCCAAAACTGTAGAGCATCAGGTCCCTTTCTCTTTGTTTCCACTCCCTCATTTTCCTGTGTGCATCTGTTTTCAGCGGTCTCCCAGCAAACATCCAGCTGGACGTAGATGGCGACAGAGAGACCGAGAGGATTTATTCCCTGTTCAGCACATACATGACCAAACTGATCAAGATGCAAGGTCAGATATGAATGTTTTTGTGAGAACGCATGTGTATAATTACATATTGTCCCTTTTATTCCGTCTCTCACTCTGCTGCATGTCTTCCCCCGCAGAGGCCTGTGGCAGTAAGTCTGTGTATGACGGGCCCGAACAGGAGGAGTACTCCAGCTTTGTTATCGATGACCCCCAAGAGACCTACAAAACCCTGAAACTGATTGTTTCAGCGGTGCAGACCTTGGAGCAGCAGCACACCAAGTACAAACGTGACAAGTTCAAGAAGACAAAGATAGGCAGCCAGTATGTGGTTTGTTGTTCATTTATGCTTGTAGCTCAGATTATGTTTTGCTATAAAACTATAGTAATTGTATGTATAATGCAATGGAGGCTGAGAACTGTGGAGAAAAATTTAATTCAATACTGAGCTATTTCCTTTTTTGGGCCAGCAGGTGGTGCAGTCGTACAGTCCACAGTTGCCTGTTATTAATTTAACATGTACAAAGTATGTTGGAGATAAAATATGGTACTTTTAACGTTTTAAATTACTCCAATGTCGTAACTTTAAAAGGTGGTGTGTTTCCTGGATTTTCCCTTTCACCAATTCACATTTGGTTCAGACTTTTGGAGATATTTTGGCCTCCAGCTTTGCTCATCGCCTAATGATCTTGATAGAAACTTTGTTATTTATGTTCTGTTTTTTTTTTCTCCTGGCAACACATAAACACCTGCTTTGTCTTTGTTTCCTCAGAGAGCATCCGATTGGAGACAAGAGTTTTCAGTGCTACATCCGCCAGCAGTCTGAGAGCTCTACCTACTCCATCTAACCACGACCCTGTGTACTGTTTCTATGATGCCCAGAACCAGCATATTTTTCTTAATTGCAAAGAAATACATTTCCAATGCAACGTGTCTGTGAAAATTTCACTTTCACTAAAAAAAGATATTTCTGGAAGCAGGTGATGCTGGTTTAGAAACAAGTTTCACCTGACTGGCTTATTTGTTTTGTTCTAAGGAAAATATGAGTTTTAAGAGTCAATACCAGACTGAATGAGCTGTGCAGATGGACTGTTTTTGCAGTGTCTCAAGGTGCATCACTCCAAATTTGGAGAACAGACCTCAGATCGGCAAGAAAAAAAGGAGCAGAGGAAAGGAGGGATACGAACGAAGAGATAATCATACCATACATCTATTTGGGTCTCCTTTCTGTGATGTGATAAGAGAACAAACGTTTTCACTGGACAGTTTTGACAGTGACCAACACGCACTTTAGTGGCCTCAAAATCTATGGATGAACAAGCCTCGCAGCACACTTTCAAAAAGCTTATTTTATCTGTTTGATTTGTATTTAGTTATTTTAATGGTTGTTGAAATGTTGCATTGTATTTTTCTCTGGAAGGAAGGAAGGACTGTGATTTTTTTGCCCCTTGGGTGGTGGTGTCCCCGTGAACCTGCTTTTAAAAAAATTAGTGTTTTAGTGTTGTTTTTGTTTTGTCCCCAACCTCCTCAGGAAGGTCTGTGAAGGACGAGGGCACAGAGGAAGGCATTGTCGGGACCAAGCACCGCCAAGAGCAACTTGATGTTAGCTATCAAAAAAAACTCCACGGACAATTTTATCCCACGTTTTTAATCCTTATCATCAATGTGTTGATGTATAGGTTGAAGTTTTTCACATTTCATTTAAAACCTTGTTCTGTTGTGGCTGGATATCATGCACCTGTGTAACCAGTACCTAAGTTACAGGATAGTTTTTCTTTTCTTTTTTATGCTCACACTGAGTCAGACAAACCCACAGATGCTTTTATTGTATCTGTGTATGCTGTTTGAAAGTATGTTGAACTGCACAGCATGGGTGAGTTTATGGATGTCAAGTTCTAGCTTCTCTTTTAAGTAATACAAATTACACTGGATGCCTGATTAGCTGAACTCCATCATGATCTCAATCTATTAATAAAGAAATTAGATTATGTCAAAAAAAATAAAATAATTTGTGCTATAAACTGAAATTGTAATGTCTTTACAATATACACTCAGTGGCCACTTAATTGGGGACACCTGTACAATATATGAAAAAAATGAACATCAAAAAAATGAACATCATAGGAATCCTAAAGGTTGACTTTATGGTAGAACAGTTGTATTGGATTTAATTATATTGTACAGGTGCACCTAATAAAGTGGCCACTGAGTGTATATAGTATATAGTGTGCAGAATTAATAAACAGATTTGTAATTAATTAATTAAATTACAATAACTAATTGTTATACCACATGCTGAACATAGAACCTTGGGTAGTTTCCCGTTTTGCCCAGTTGGTAATCCAATCTTAGTTGACATGCACACACATCCAAGGTGAATAAACATTAGTAGTTCCAGATAAGTAACATTAACTAACTGTTCCAGGTGCATTTGCATGGAAAACAGTGTCTTTTAAGAGGTGTTGGTACTTGTTCCTGATGTCTAGGCTAAGATCAACATTCAACATACCGTCAAACTGCATGCAAGCATTTTTAAAAGCATGTTTGTTTCTCTCTGTGTGAGTAGAAAAATAGTTAAAGCCAAAGCAGAAATTAACAAGGATGGTTTTTAGCTTAACTTCTAATTAATCGATATACTAACATTTTAACCAGTCTTGTCTCAAGTTATGATTGTGAAATGGATAGTTTGTTACTGGTTGTGTTACCCTGTTAATGATGTAATTCTTCTGTTTTGTGAGTCTTACTTTGGAAAAGCTACCCTCCACCCCCCCTCCTGTATTTTAAAACCTATTTATATGCATTCCTTTGATAAAATGCCTGCTGTGAATCTTACCGGTCAGCGACCCAGAATCTGTTGAAGGTACAGGTTTTATTGTTGTTAACAGGTTGATTTGTTCTATGCTTCCCAAAGGCAACCACTCTCATTAGCATTAATATCCATCAGCACTCACCCTCACCAAACCACTGCATGTGAAGTATGGTTGTAGTCACAAATCACAACAAATTTTTGTATTTTCCAAAATGAAGTACCTGGTTATGTAGCCTCATGGGTGTTCCCATGATCACAGGATCCCAAACAGTGCCAGTCATCACTTTTATAAAATTATCTTTTTGAAAAAGAAAACAAAAAAAATTGTTTGGATATTTTTTTTTACATATGAAAACTGTTTTAAAAAACAGATAAGCAATTATTCAGATGACATCTTTTCTTTGTTGATATGTTGATCTATAAGGAAGGTTTCTCAACAATTTGACTCTGTTTTCTATCTTTGTCTTGTCATACAGAAATCTTGCTGTGTATATGAGTTGAATGACTGAGGTGTGTGTGTGTGTGTGTTTTATGTGTATTTGCGTGTTTGTGAGTGTGTGCATTTGTCAGTATGTGCATGAGTGACTGACATGACGGGTTATATTGCCAATTGAATACACATAGTGTTACAGGTCAGGAAAGGCAGAGTCCCACTTGTTAAAAAAGAGAAAATCACTGCCTGTAGTTATACTAAAGACTAGTAGGACTGTGGAAACACTACTCTGGCCTGATCAAGTGTATCTCCACTTTCCTCTTGTATAGAACCACTGTTCCATTTCAAGGAACCTTTGCCAATATATTCTCCCCAAACATGTTATGTATGCAACGCAGTAATAATGTTGATGAAACTTTAAGGGAGCACCATTGCTTTAATTCTGAACTTTGGTGAGTGTTTGTTTCCACCAGTTACTAACTCTCCTCAGGTTTATGAAACTCAGCATTTTGTTATTGTTGTTTTGCCAAGAGTGAGGAGACTCGGAGTGATAAACCACCAAACAGCTCTGTCTCTCATCCCTAACTTGGAAATCATAATTATTTTTCATTTTCAGTGAAACCTTCCCAGAAACATCGGCGGTGTTGGTGGGGTAATGGCAGTTACAGTAATGGCAGCTCCTCCACCCCGAAGCCCACAAAGGAATGACTTATGCAATAATAGTGTTTCAGCATGCAATAATATTAACAACCCCTCAATAAGCCCATCAAATTATCACAAATTAACAACATACATCTGCTGACCTTTTGCAGTAAGATGCCTCTTCAGATAAACACTTATTATAAAGGGAGAACAGTGTATTTTGTACAAATATTTTAAAAAGTATTAAAGTAAGCCTGTTATATGTGTACATAAAACAGTTGAATGAATGGTGAAAATGTGATGTGTTTTTCCCTCTGAATAACTAAATGAAACGATATTAATGCAAATGTGGTGTCTGTGTCATTTGTTAATCAAACAGTTTAGTCTGCCTCTAAACTACAGTGTACAAACTCACATTAAGAGCTTCCTTTTCTTTCAATTGCTAAATACAATTGTTAAAAGTGACTCAGGAAATTGTTTTGATGATGATGGATTATGTGTCCATTGTATGTTAGTGTACATTACGTTTTGACATGACATGGCTTATTGGGACAAATGGAACACAGTTGTAATTTGTGTTATTGCTTCTACCTGTGGTTTTTCCTTTCATGAAAAACCAAACATCTGTTGTAAAAAGGTCTACAATCAATTTCAGACTAAAGCCTTTGAAAAGATTTCACGCTATTTCCCCCATTGGTCCATTGGTTTTTGTCATTAGTTTACTTTATCATGTACAGTGAATCATTCTGATTTTTGCCCTAACAACTTGGTGTGGATGTTGGATGTTCTTGTTGAATCAAATCGCCAAAAACGGTTTGCAAGTGTCTCTTCAGATCCTTGTCCTAGTCTTTCTTGCATGTACTCATGCTTAAGCTTTTATGCATGAATGATGAAGGAAAAAGATCCTGTCTCAGTCTTTCAATCGAACACCAAGTATGGAGAAATGTTGAGGAGTAATTTAGGCAAATCATAACATGAAGCCAGAATTGTGTGCCAAAAAAGTCATTTTGATATGAATAACAAATATGGTTCATTCATTGTACATAATAATAGTGCCGGACCCACTGAGAATTCACATGCAGCCTGTACAGCAGCTTATTTTATTTTATAGATATACTGTATGGTTGACTCTCTGTACTCTTATCAATCGACCTATATGCAAGTTAAATTCTATTAAATATTAAATTGGTTTATGAGTAGTGAAGGCCTAGCTTATTGAAATCAGAATCCAATTTTTTATTATTATTCTTATAGTTGTAAATATTTTATGTTTTAGTCTTAATCAGAACAATAACAAGCCAAACGAAAAGTTAACAAATGGGCCAAATGTAGTGGAGTGAGAAGTATCATATTTGCAAGTAGCAGAAAATGGAAGTAATAAAAATGTTGATATACAATAACAAAAGTACAAGTATCTCAAAAAGGTACTCGTGCATGGTTAGTTATTTTTCTCCAGAAACACAAAACCATTTACAAGTAAGTTAAGGTGACATTTGTTGCAAAAGTAAGTTGTCCTTTTTTTAATACTCTATGGTTTGTACTTAAAGTGAACGATGAAAATTTGGCAGAAGACATGATGTGAGGCCTGTGTGTCTGCAGTTTCTCATGTTACTTGTTCTGTCCCCTTTACTTGTTCTTGTGAGTTTGGGGACAGAGACACTCATAGCACCAGCACTAACAATGTAAGTAAACAATGGCAGTGCGCGTGAGTGTGTCAGCAGCGCTCCCTAGCTGCCTCCCCTCATACCCCCATCTGCTGGCGGACCCCGACACTCCCCCTGCCTCTACGAAAACATTTTCGGGAAGAATAAAGTTTTTTTTTTCCCTCGCACGGACCTGTGCCCAGTCAGTCTGAACTCAGAGCCAAACCGTGGCCTAGCAGGAAGAACGGCTCGACTATGTGGAGAAAGAAACGGGCACTTGGGGAATCCTTGGCTTGTCTCCTATTTCTTGTGACGCTCGTCGATGCTTATCGATGTAAGTATGTAAGGGTTGACATTTTTAACTCCACGTAGTAAAGTAATTCACGGAATAGCCTATGGTTACGGTATGTTAGTCTCAAGTGCCTGAGATTGAAAGAAGCTTTTCAGCCTGGATGTGAACAGTTGGGAATGCCTTCAGGGTGAAAAAAAACGTTTAACGTGAGAGCAGCAAACGGAGAAGCGAAAGCTTGAGGGGTCATGACTCCTTTCAACACCGTGAAACAATGCTTGGTCAACGTGAGCTGCTTGTTACAACAACTAGGGGTGATTTCTCGAAAATAACGGTTTCGCAATGACCTTTTTTTCCAGGCCAATTCACAGAAGAGTAATTAGGTTGTCCACTTTGTCCATGCAACAGACACCAGCCACATCAGCCATCTGTCATGAGGACTTAAATTCCAGCTGGGATCAGTCATGTGTTATTGTAATGTTGCTGCATATGCCTGGTTGTAGTAATCACGCATGTATCACAAGTATCACTCCAGTGGTAATGTGCACAGTAATAGGCTTGTCCACATCTGATTGTTGTAATAGAAAACAAGCAAACACAACACTGACAATGGAAAAATATTTTACTCCATATACTTTCAATAAGTGTGTGTTCATGTGTTTATGTATCTCCTAGTCCTGAGCCAGAACAGGGCCTCCCAGTTCCTGAGCAGGCACAGGAGAGCCAACTCTCTGTTTGAGGAGAGCAAGAAGGGCAACCTGGAGAGGGAGTGCATCGAGGAGCTGTGCAACAAGGAGGAGGCCAGGGAGATCTTTGAGAACCAGCCAGAGACGGTAAGTGGAGCAGCGGCCCCCTCATCTTACTAGACAGCCTGGTTTTCAGACCTCTGAATCGCTTAACCACGTGTCAGATTTGTCTGTCAGTTGCAATTCTGATTATCAGGGGAAGGGGGATGAAGAACATTCTGAGATGAATTAAGCAGTGAAAGCGAAAGAAAGCGCAAGCAGTAGATCAGACCAGGAATAAATGATTATTTTCAATACTGATGAATCTCCTGACTAATCAAAAATCTATTTGATCTATAAAATGTGAGAAAATAGCAAAAATTGCAACTTGAGCTCAGGGTGACATCTTCAAATGTCTTACTTTGTCCCACTAACATCCATAATCCAAATATATTACAAATATACTATCATAGAGTACTATGGAAAACAACAAACATTCACTTTAGAAAAAATATTTTGACACTTTTGCAAAAACATAATATCAATATTGAATAATTGTCTTTCGATTTATTTACTAAATATTTCAGCAATAGATCAGAAGCTGTACTGTCTTTTACAGACTTAATGTCCTTCCAGTGTAATTAAGAAAAAACGAAATGTGCAATCTTGGTTCATCCAGATTTATTTTTCAGTTTCGAACAGAGCATTTTTTATTCAGAGCACAGCTGGCTATAATCTCACTTTCTGCACATTCTTATTGTACAAAATCTCTTGTTGTGTTTTCTCCAGGAATATTTCTACCCCAAATATGTTGGTAAGTTTGCTGAATTTAATTTGTTTCTTAATATGTTGCATCATCAGTTTTGTTTAGCCTTTACTCGCCTATTCTGATGCAGAACACTCTTTCTTACAGCGTGTCTGGGTTCACACCGTGTAGGCATCAGTAACCAGAACTCGGATTCTGTCATCCCATCGGATCTTCGCTCGTGCGTGAGAGGTGAGAGGCTTTTTTTAGTTAGCATTTTTATGTCAGTTAGTCTGTAAGGCTAGTAAAGGTTAGCCTCTCCTGTGAAATGCTTTTATGAAGGCTTTCATCAACAACTGTTTGTTGCACGGCAGAGATCAGTGACCAGTGCACGCCTCCTCCATGCTACAAGGAGGGCACAGAGCGCTGTGTGGACGGCCAGGCCTCCTTCACGTGTGTGTGTAAACCCGGCTGGAAGGGGCTGCGCTGTGAGGACGGTGAGTTCTGATACATCATTTGACATTTTAAATGTTTTACTTCAGCTTTTAAATAAAGACTCGCATGCCTCAAGTCTAACATGCATAGACTTAATTCAACTTAAAAGTGATAATTTTAACCTTTTGAAATGATTGAACTGGCTGATGATGTGATGTGTTGACTGGACAGACATCGATGAGTGTTCAGATCCGGAATTTCCTGCGGGATGTAACCAAAAATGTTACAACTTCCCCGGCGGTTTCCAATGCATGTGCGAAGATGGCTACTTCATCAATGGCAAAATCAACTGCATGGGTAAGATGTCAGTTTCAGTTTGTGCAGCTAAACTTTACTTCACTTAAATTACACCAAAGGTACAGTTTACTGTACTTTCTGTGTGTGTGTATTAATGGCTAATGTCCAATATGAAGACATCCAGCTGTTTTACTGTCCTTATTGAAGAGGAACATATAGTGCTAAGCAGCTGAGCAAACACACACGTTTCTACGTGATGTATTCTTTTTGATAACTTCCTTTTTATTTATTCTTATGGACAATTGAACCCTACGCATTTCAGAACAAAAACTCTGTTGTCCAGCTGTTGTTCCCTGGGCCAGAACCGTTTGTTATTTCTAAAGCTGACCTGAGGTGACCTCTTATGTAACAGACTGTGAAAAGCTGATTGAAAGATGGTCCCTCCATTTCACTGTAAACAGACCACCAGTTTCATTTCTCTGAGCTGTTAGATCCTGCTCATAGTTTTTAGATGCTTGGATCCCGGCTCTGTCCTATTTTGTGTTGGCAGTTCACTCAGTGTTTATCTTTCAGTGTGTTGAATGCTTGTTAAGTTCAAAGTCTCCACAAACATGGGCTGAGTCTTGATTTCTTTGGTAAATTTGTCAGTTGGTTTTTTTTTTTTTTTATGGGCTACGTAGATTTAAGAGACCATACAGATGGTATTGCACATAGCAAGTTGTTGAGTGATTGATGTTGACATTTTCCAAATTATACCATGAATTGAAACCAAACAGCTAAAAAAATGTTTCTTGTTGGAGCTGCAATTTAGAATGATCAATTCATCTGTCAAATATTTTCAAATGAAACCATTCATTTCAGATGTAAGAGCCATGTCAGCACATACCTACATTTGATAAAATATTTGTTGTTATTAAATGTCATATAAGTTCTAATAATAATTAAGTTTAGTCCATAAAATGTCAGAAACTATTGAAAAATGACCCTCGCAAGTCCAAAGTTATATCTTCAAATTGCTGATTTTGTTGAAGAAACTGTGTAAAATCCAGAGATGTTTAATTTACAATGATCGTTGACAGAGAACATCAGCAGATAGTCACAGTTGAGAAACTAGAGCCAGTGCTTTATAAATGACTTAAGCAATTAGATAATTATCAAACTGGTTGTTGGTTGTTTTCTGTGTACAAAAACTTGTTTCTACACTGATGTACGATTTGAGTCTTGGCAGCTGAACCTCAACCATAGTTTTTTCATAGCTTGCCTGCTATGTTTAATTTTAAATGAAAGCAATGATTTTCCACGGCTGCCTCTTTCTGTGAACCAACCACCAGGGAAGAGTTTTCAAAACGGCCTCTGCATGCAGCTGGACTGCATTATAGCACAACAAGTAACTTTTACTAAATAAATTAAGGTGCCTAAAAGCTGCCTGAAAGGTACTGAAGGTCATCAATATGAAAATCTATAGTATGAAATTATTTGAACTATGGAAGTACAATAGATTGCAGTTGTTTCTGTCATTTATTTATTTCATCCAGGTAACAAAATTACTCTTGAAACTAAGACCACATTGTTTATCTGCAATTTTATTGTTTTAATCAGGACAGTTCATATTACAAATTTGCCCATTGTCAATGTTAATTTACTGTTTTCCAGATATCAATGAATGCCTACTGTACCCCAGTATCTGTGAAGAGCCGGCTAAGTGTGTCAACACGCTGGGTCTGTATGAGTGCAAGTGCCCCCTGGGTTTCAAATATAACTTCACTTCTAAGACCTGCAATGGTGAGACTTCAATTTATTGTTCCTGTCTTACCACCACAGGTCATGTAGTGTGACTCGTGACAAAACTGAGTACATTACCAGATTTTTAGTATGTTTGAATCCCACTCATGGAACAAATTACAATCACACACCTTTTTAATCAAAAAGCAAAAGACCACTGCCTGTACATTTTTCTTCTCTGTTGTTGCAGATGTAGATGAGTGTGAGTTGAACCTGTGCGACGGGACTTGTATAAACACAGTGGGCAGCTATACGTGCCACTGCGATGGTCGTCAGGGTCTTCATTTGAGTGACAATGAGCGATACTGTGAGAGAATCCCTATCTGTGTGGACCTGCAAGACTCCAAACACCCTGCGTTACTTTACCTGGGGGAGCAGTTTGCAGGCCTTCCTGTCATCTTTCTGCGCTTCCGGCTGCCGGAGAACACAAAGTGAGGGTCTACCACAAAAACACACACACACAAATCTAGTGTACTTCTATGTTTTTAAAGGTTGTGTGTTTTACCCCATTTAGTGCATACAACATCTGCACTGCATTATACCACAAGTCAGAGCATAAAGGTTCATCCTTGACCTTGGAAACAGTAGTTTGATCGAAAAAAAATCTTCACTCAAAATCAAACTGTAGCTTTCTAGATGGGAGTGCATAAATGTGAATTAATTACGCATCTTTATTCTCCACAAATGTGGAAATTTGTCTTTGAATGTTGAACAAAAATGTTTTTAATTTTAACAATAATAAAAATAGACCTGATTTTCACTCCTAGCTATCTGAAACAAGTTCAAGGCCTCTAGAAATTGATTTTCATATTATAGTGATATGGATGAAATCTGTCAGTGCTTGGAAATGCCTGGTAAAGCCCAAGCACAAATCAATGTTTAAATGGATGTCAGTAAATGTTAATGGCGTGAAAACTACTTTGGTTTTTCGTGATTGGACAAAAACATTGGAATAGACAATTACATTAGTATTTAATTACGATAAAGTTACTGTGTAAACTCATATTTCTGAATTTCTGTTTCTGGCTGTCAGGTTTGCAGCAGAGTTTGACCTTCGTACATTTGACCCAGAGGGAGTTGTGCTGTACGCAGAGTCCTCCCAGGACTCGTGGTTCATGTTGGGGCTAAGAGATGGTCGCATTGAAGTCCAGTTCAAAAACCAGCACTCATTCAAGGCCACCAGCGGAGGAAAAGCCATTAATGATGGACAGTGGCATGTGGTAAGAAAGAGCTGTGGTTCAGTAATTCCCCATACATACTGAGCTTGTTCCCCTATGGCTAACATATTGGTAGCTGAAGTGCTAATCGATAAACTAAACTGATGGAAAGTGGATTGTGTTCGGGTAACCATGTGCTCTGGCGCTAAACTGCTTTGAGTAATAGTACAGTGAGAAATACTTATGATGATAATATATATGTGACATGCAGATCTCTGTGGATGAACTGGAGAGCAGCATCAGTGTGAAGATCAGCAAGGAAGCTGTGATGAGCATCAACAGCCCTGAGAGTCTCTTTACTTCAGTTAATGGCAAACTGGAGACCAAGGTCTACATCGCTGGTCTGCCTAACCGCACTGACAACCTCATCAAACCTGTAAGCACGTCGTCTGAAATCATGCACACACACACACACACACATTTATTTAAATATTATGTATTTATCCAACAATTAGATCAACCCTCGACTTGACGGCTGCATCCGGGCCTGGAACTTGATGAACCAGGGGGCATCTGGAGTAAAGGAGGTCATCCAGGAGAAGAAGAGTAAACATTGCTTTGTGCATGTGGAACGAGGATCGTTCTTTTCTGGGGCAGGACTGGCACAATTCAACATTGACTACAGTGAGTAAGTTAAGTTATACTTTATTAATCCCTATGGGGAAATTTGTATCCATCCTAAATATTTAGGAGCAGTGAGCAATCACAGCACAGTGCCAAATATGTATGTTTGTTTTGAGAATGGTGCTTTGGCTTGAGAGCAACAACAGGAGTGTTTCCAAACATGCGTGTGTTCTGCTGTGGGACGAAAGTGAAGCACCCAGAGGAAACACATGAACAAGGAGAGCACAGAAAACCCCCAGTTGGCCTGGTGGGTTTTCAAACAAAGACCTATTTTATGTAGTAATATAGTCCAGCACAGGTACATAGATAGTTGGTTCCATTGTAGCTGTTACATCTATGTATGTTTAGTGCATTCCTTATCGTCACAGAACTTTTCACAGTCAGCGTTGGGTAAACCAGAACCATTTCAGTTCAGGTGAAAACAATTTCCAGCCTGACAAAAGAAATATGTGTGTGTGTCCTTGTGTGTATGGGTATGTGTGTAACTAGGTGATTTTGGGAGCTGGAATGTGGATATCAAGATGAATATCCGTCCATCCAGCAGCACAGGTGTTCTCTTTGCTCTTGTCTACGACAACACAGTCCCCCTGTCGGTCGCTGTGGTAACACAGGGAAAAGACGATGCTGTGAGTTCATTCACACTTTTGTTGGAAATAAGCTTGCGTATACCTCTGCATGTCTTTACACTGGGGCTGCAAACTAACAATTCTTTTCATTGTTGATTAATCTTTCGATTATATTCTCAATGAATCAATTAGTTGTTTGGTCTATAAAATGTCAGAAAATTGTAAAAAATTACGGTGTCTCCTAAAGCCTGAGATGACATCCTCAAATGTCTTGTTTTGTCCACAAACCAGAGATATTCAATTTACTGTCATAGAGGAGGAATTATTTTTTAATTACGCACACCAATTAAACTTTGCAATGTTATTGCCCTCCATGCTCCAGAACCTGCAGGTGTTCTTGTACGGCACCTCCGTGGCGACACTGAACACAGTCATGTTGTGCTACCCCGACCGGCTAACAGTGCAGCTGAATGTGACTCCCACAGAAATCCAGATCTCAGCCAACTCCTCCTTTGTTACCTACATGAAGCCTGATGCACTGCAGGAGGCACTGCTGCGCCTCAACACCACCATGCAGAACCCCGTCAGTACATATATTGGTGGGATACCAGGTTAGTTAAAGTAATAAAATAAAGTAAGAAAATGTATAAATGTAACTCTTTCAAAGAGATAACTATGAGCACAATGTGCCATATGATCACCATGAAAGGGCCAACATGGCTTCCTGGCTGAAATCATTTCAATATGAATACCAACTGCTCCCCTTCTATAAATAACAAAGCAAACATTAAGGGAATATCCTCTCGATTGTGCTGTAACAGCATAACTGTGGACTGCTTTGCCAATGTCATCGTGCTGTTATACTCACAGTGACAATGCTAACCATTGTCACTGCATGTTAGCGTTTGCTAATTAGCACTAAACACAAAAGCACAGCTGAGGATGATGGTGGATTCATATATTTTACTTACATTTTTGACCAGACGATGGCGCTAGATAAAAGCTTAAGAGACCACCAAAGTGATTCCAAGTCATCCTGAGAGAACATGAATGTCTGTACCACAATTCATGGCAATCCATTCAATAGTCCAAACGTCAACCTCATGGTGGAACTAAAGGAAAGCCCGGGGGAACATTTTCTGGGAACCATGAATGTCTGTACGAGATTTCATGGCAATTGATTCAATGGTTGTAAGGAGATATTTCAGTCTGGACCAATTTGGTGGGTCGATCGACTGACTATATGAGTTTACATTATTAGATTGCAATTGCTTTTTTAACTTCAGTCAAAAAGTTGTGACTCATTTCCATCCGGGCCAAAAAAGTAAACAACAATGCAGTTCTCACCTTTCTTCACTGGTTTCCAGAAGTCTGAGATAAAAAGAAAGAGAGATTTTATTAACTTTTTATGAATTACATTTTAGTTTCGTAATTTTTTTGTCAACAATATTGCACGTTAAGATAGTCACAGTCAGTGTTTAAGTACATTGTCGGCATCTTTGTTTAGTTTCGTCTGACAAAAGTAACACTAGTGTGTTTATGCTATTTTGTTGTTTATATTATTTCAGGTTTTTTAATTGTGTATTATTAACTGTGGCAACAAAAAGGGCCATTTTACCACCATCACTGACTCATTGTCGTTCTCACTGACTGTACCACTCTCTCTCGCTCTTGTCAGATGATGTCCCGTTTCCTGCCACCCCTGTGACGGCCTTTTACCACGGCTGCATGGACATCACCATCAACGGCCAGCAGCTGGACTTTGATGAGGCTCTCAGCAAACACAACAGCATTAAGTCCCATTCCTGTCCTCCTGTGTCTTCCCTTGACAGTCACCCTGATGCACAGAAAGTGACCTTAATTAACTAGCGGATCACTTTAAAAAGCCCTCACCTTAGGATGCATCCCACAGCGGCCACTTCTTGGGATATTTTGGAAAGAGAGATAGAGAAGAGGATATGGGAGGGAGGGAGGGAGGAGATGAGAAAGGAGTGACAAGAAGAAGAGATGGAGGTAGACGTTTATAGTCATTTTTGTCGACTTTCTCTGATGGGTTTATTTTAAGCGCTGTCCTGCGGTTTTCATCCGTACAGTTTTATTGTTCCTGTTGTGGGAGCTTTTTTTTTTTTTTTGCTGTTCTTGTTGTTTATTAAGCTAGTCTGAAACTGGATGATGTAGTTGTAGCAATTTGTTGAAATGAATTAAATGGTTTTCAAGAAACATTTGAGCTGAGCTCTCTTGAATCATGGTACTATCTCTAAATTTTCTTCAATTATGGTCTCGTGGAGGCTGGAGACAACAACAACATCTGGAGACAACTGAAGAAATTGTGGTTGTTGGTTGTGGCAGTGAAAACTACAGAAGAGAAAGCTGAGCTTACAGGCTTTCAATCCAATTCTGTCGCATATTCTTACATGAATCACCATTCTTTATTGGAGCTTTGGCTTCCTGATGGTTTAGTGATGTTTAGAAACATGGCTTATCATTTGGCATGGTTATCGGAGATGCACCTCTCATTACGGCTGGTCTTGCAAGGCTATCCACAAGTTCTTCTATTTCTCTCCTGATCTTCAGGGTTCTCCTCGATGTCCTGTGATCAGGTTTCACCCTGTATATAAAACAAGCCATCTTCAATATACTGTATAACTTGAATTATAGTTGCCTAGTGTTTGTTTTGTTTGTTTTAATAAAATTGGTCAAAGCAGCTTTTGCATTTATCTACGATCTTGCCATAGCCAGAGACAAGCACCTATAGGAAATGCATTACAGGTATCCTGGTAATCTTTAAATATGAAGTTTTGAGAAATGATTATGCTGCATGTTCTGACATAACATAACAAACAATATACTAGGTCCGTTTGTCAATCCGCAGCAGTGTAGTAGCTGAAAACAGTAGGTTGTTCATAATGACATGACAAAGCATTTAGCGTCAGGTATATCTTCAACACAGTAATTTCCAGAGAACAATTTCTTATTCTTTCCTGTGGACGTCTTTCTGGCACTTCTTGTGTCCTAAGCTTTTAGTGACACAACAAACTTGCAAAGCATTTATTTACAAAACACTGTTTGACTCGTGTGTGTTTTTCTAATCTCTAGTGACGGATGGATGGATGATGGATGCAAGTCACTGCACCATCATGCTCCTTTCTGCCGCCATCCATACATTTAAACTAGGTTTTAGCATTTACTATACATAATATTGTTGGTCAGACTTTTATTGTTAGCATCATCACACCTGTGAACCAATAAATCCGTCAATTTTAGACTTTGGTTTCATATTTAAAAAGACATCATACATCAGTATAGCTTGCAAATGTGAATTTTTGTAAACTATTTTTGTACTGTTTAACATTTACAGTAACATTAAAACAAAACATTTAAAGGAATTATAATGTTGCAACCTTTCAGGCACATCACAATATCTTGGTTTTTGACTGTGTGATGAAGAGAACTTGGATAAAACTATCAAATGCAATTTTATGGTAACCCACTGTTTGATGAAAACAGAATAGTTCAACATTTGACACACTATGGCCTAATGACCTAGATACAGAAATGGGAATACATGTGGGAAAAACATGTCAAACGCAAAGGGGACTAATGTAGGCTGAACTGTAGAGAAATAATGAAAAAAGGAACGGGTGCTTAAAATGGATTTTTAGTCATACAAGATTCAGGGGAAACAAAACAGAAACAAAAAAATACTTGGAAAAGGTGTGGTTATAAAATAAACTGAAAGTAATGACTACTCTGATTCTACCACGTTAGTGGGGATAGAAGCTCTCAGATCCTTTACTTAAGTTAGTAATAAAAAACTGCATTGAACACAGTCCTGCATTCAAACTTTTCTCAAGTAAAGGTATGTAGGTATTGTATTGTTAGCATAATATTGTTTAAGTACCAAAAGTAGAAATACACATTATCCAAAATGCAGATTTTTAACAATGCAGATTTATGTAAGCAAAGAAAAAGTTTTAATAAAGTAAATAGTTAATAGCAGAATTAACTTAAAAACACTAAGGGTGCCTTATTAAAGTCGGAATGCAAAATAACCAGTTGTCAAAACAATATAGTGGTGCATAGGACTACAGTGTGTTTGACTTTTATATATGGTGTTTTGGGATTAATATTACTGCTACATTAATTTGTATGTTGCATTTTACTGCTGAAGATGTTTAAGTTTGTGCTAATTTGAACAACAGTACATACTGCTGGGTAGTTTAATCTACAGAAATTTCATATAATTATGAAAATTCATAATATTCTATAAGATCATCATATGTTTGTGGTGTCCCTGTCCTTTGAGAACCCCATTTAAATAGTATATTAAGGAACACTTAATCTTTCAGTTAATCAAAATAGTGTAATCTGAAAAGCAACTAGTACTCAGATTCTTTAAGTTAAAGCAATACCACAGGGTAAAAATACTGTGTTACAAGTACAAAGGTATTAACATCAAAATACACTTAAAAGAACAAAAAGTACTCATTATGTAGAATTAGATTATAATGATGCATTAATATGTAGCCTACATTAATTTTGCAGATGGTAAAAGTGGGATTTTTATATATACTGTTGGGTAGGTTGTGAATTTCATCGAAGGATCAATAAAGTTCTTTATCCTTAATAATACATAATACTTTATTTTGTTGATTATATTTTGTTTTATTAATCTGCAAAGTATCTAGTAACTAAATGTAATGAAAACGTGTTGTGGAGTGGAAAAGTACAAATTTGCGTCTGAACTGTAGTGAAAGTAGCATAATTTAAAAATAGTCAAGTAAGGCACAAATATCTCGAAATTGTACTACTGTGAGTACATGTAACTTACTTAGTTACTTCCCACCACTGTAGTGGGTGCACACACACACACACACACACATACACATTAAAGAAAGGGAGGGAGGGATGAGGGAGAAAAAGATCTGGAGGGCTGCATCGTTGCAAACTCCTGTCTGCACTTTCCTGAAGCAGCTGAGGCGAGCAGCCTTTCTCCGCAGAGAGTGGGGACTCAGTCCGGCCAGAGAGAGGGGTCAACATAACAGAGGAGGGTCAAAAATATTCCACAGACCGCAATGGGGGCGAGCTGGAACCGCAGAGAGAAGAGGACGATCGCTTAATTAGTTTGCTGTGTTATGAACGATATGCGGGAGCAACGCACGACAGTTTAGCTTGCGACGCTCCGCGCGGCAGTGATTTCACGTCAAAAACGTTAACGGCCAACGGTCGGGACAAACGTTACCTGAATACCTGCAGTGATTCGCATTAACGTTAGCCTCGACTCGGTGCAGACAGCATTGACATTGAGAGACGGGTAGACAGAGAGGGGGTAGAGAGACTACAAGACGGGACAAGAGAAAGTTTCTCTAGCCTTGCGCAGACACAGCGGTGAAACAATGCGGCTGACCCCGACAAAGTCCCTTTCATCGGCAGCCCTGCTAATCCTGCTGGTTGTCCACTGGTCCGACAGCAGTAAGTAAACAATTACATGCTAGGTGGCTAGCTAGCTCGCTAAGTCCCCTTTGACATTTGTGTTGTGGCTGATGATGATACATGCCTTAGTTATTAACGACATTAATAGTGCTTTCACAGTTAACGTTAGATGTTTCGCAACCTGTTTGACATGTTTTCGTTTTTGGGAGCCAAAAAAAAAGCTGAACTCCAGAGTTGTTTGACCTTCTCTTGTTCTTGTAGTTTAATAAATGTATTTTGTGAATGTCTGTCTTTTTCATTTTTGTTTTAGTTTCATTGTCTCCCCATGAGGCGAACCAGTTTCTGAGCAGACGCAGGAGAGCATATCAAGTGTTCGAGGAGACGAAGCAAGGACACTTGGAGAGGGAGTGTGTGGAGGAAAAGTGCACCAAAGAGGAGGCTAGAGAAGTGTTTGAAAACGACCCGGAGACGGTGAGTATATTATCTATTATGGGACTAAACCACCCCTAAAGTTGTGGTTTTCAGTCAAAGTTACATTCAGGTTTCAGCTCCCCCCACCCCATTATACACAACCACAACACCACACCTTCTTCTGGCTTCTTCTCCAATAAAGTACTGCAGTGTTCAGTAAAAACTCAAGAGAAGTCTGTTGAAGAATCAAAACATTATACATTCAGTTGAAATCATATTGTTTAATGGACCCAAAACTGTCTTTTGCCACCAGGTATTTGTCAAAAAATGTAAATTTCTTGTTTACATGATGCTTATATTGAATACAAATTGATAACAGTAATGTAACACTAGACTAATGATTCATTGTCTGGGCTGCTGGTGTTCATGCTCTAATAAATCCAGAGTGCTGATAGCTGTCGCGTGTATATAATATTCCCATGTCAAAGACTTGGCATGTTTTGTTCTCTTTATTGTTTGTTTCTGTGACAGAGATTGAGTCAGCGTGACCAAGCTGTAGTTTATGAAAAACAGTTTCAGTGAAGACACTGCTGTCCCTATACTCCCCTTCATAGTTGTATGTGCCTGAAAAACACACTGGCACTTCTGTGTCTTTGTTTTGGCTTAAATATATTCAATTTGTGGAAATGTGGCCCTGTCTACTGGATATCTGCTAAGCTTAGGTTCCTGCCAAATATGGGAAACACCTGGATGTGTTTTCTCCATCTCTCTTCTGACAATCTCTCTTTTTATCATGTGTCGCTGTACGTCTGCACATGCCTACTTTCATATCCCTTACACAGAAATGACTGTTGCAAACAAACCCCTCTGATTCTACTCACTTCTACCACTAGAAAATGAACATGGGGTAAGTAATGCTCATTGCCTCACTAATCTGCATTTATGCTCCCACCCTCTTTTTCTATTTGATGTTTACCAACAAACTAAATCCATCAATCCATGCTCAGGAATATTTACTGCAGATTAGTTGCAATTCTGCATTTATTACTCATGCATTCATGAATACACAGACTAGCCTTTCCATACATGTGAATTCATAAGCCTATTGAATATGTACTACAGGTGCTGAATATTCAAGCCCCAGAGATATTTATAACCTAATGTGTCAGAAAACGTGGAACATGGGATCACAGGCCAAGAGTGTATTCATTCATTGGCTGCATGTGCAGACTTTTAAGTCGTTAAGCGGACATTTGTGCGCAGTGTAATGCGCGTGTCAATGTGTGTGTTACTCGTTAAGATAAGTTATAGTGTGTGCTATTTAAAGTGGAGAGTTTCTTGCCCACACCCCTTTAAAATGTTAGCTGTTCAGAAATACCAGCAACAAGTAGGCGTAAGTATTGACATTGTTGAATGTTTTTGCATGTTGTCAGTTTAACTGACATTTGTTAGTCAGAGATTCAGATGATGTTTTCACTGCACGTGTTTTGTTAGCATTGCGCTGGTGATGCTGTGCTCTTTAACGGTCGCTCTTAATCTTTTTTGCCGTTGTGAATTGTCGCGGAGTGAATGAGGCAATTGATGACTCAGAGATTAGTTTTTAGATTAGGTAGAGAGACATGTAGGCTGAGGGAGGATTAAAGTGAAGGTGAGCTGGGTTCAGAGGAAAAGGGGAAGTCGGGTGACGATTTTGAAGCAGCTGGCCGCACATGACCGGCAGAGTAGCGTTAGTGTTCCTGTAGTTTTGTACCATGTCGTGCCACAAAGATGCAGTCTCATTCATAGCTGCATTATTCATTCTGAAAGTACCCATCTCTGACTCTGCATTTTCTCCTGCTGCAGCTTTCTGGCTCTGCAGAGAGAGGGAGAGTGGGCTGTTCCTGGATACTCATGATTATCCTCGGCAACACACGCGATCACACCAAGTTTCTGCTCTCTCTCGCTTGTTAGGTAACCTTTCAAGAGGGACAGTAGCTGATTTGTTTTTAGAAAGTGCCACAACTGACTATTTAGTTAGGGTAAAGTTTAGTTATAGCCCCAAAGTATTTCTGGAACCACACTCAATGTTAACCAAATGTGACTGACCTATGCAAATCAGTTGTCACATTAATTCAGGGGGGTATAATCAGGATTTGTGTTGTGTAATATGTTCCTAGCTTTAGCAGGCTTTTCTCTGGTTCTTATAAGAGACTTTTTTCACGTCAGCCTGCTGCATCTGTTTCCTACTGCAGCAGAAGCTCTCTGAGGTATCTGTGCCTTCAGTGATAGTCTTTCCATTGGTAGATCTCCCCAAATGTTGACCTACATGTGGAGAAGTACTGCAGCCAGGAGCCGGAAAGGATGCTACTACAACTAGGAATGCAGGGAATTCTCAGGAAGCCTTTGGCAAAGGGCCACACCCATTAGAGACACACACACACACACACACACACAGATTACAGAGTAATCATATTGCAGTCTGGATCTGGATATTAAACACACACACACACACAAATGTTGTTTATGAGTTGCTTTTCACACCCATGAGTATGAGCACAGAGATCAGGTATGAAACAAAACCAAATCCTGGATTATGTCAAGGGAACCCCATTTTACTAATTGCAAGCATTTATTTAGATTATCTGGTTCCGTTTAGATTTCTGTTGATAGACCCATGTAACTTTTATCTATTTTTCTTTCCATCTCTCCTCTCTGGTTTAGGACTACTTCTATCCCAAGTATTTAGGTAAGTTATCATTTTGGCTAAAACTCTCCATCTCAACTTATAATAGCCGCCTTGACTGACTATATGTTTGTAATGTCATTGTTTTAATTTAATTGCTGTTTCTGTCCAGCCTGTATAGAGACATTTGGAGATGCTGAAAAGAAGAAACAGGATCTGGTTACATGTGTCCACAGTAAGTTTTATGCCCTCTTATCTGTATGCCGACTTAATTTTAGAGCTTGTTGGCAGAATGGTGAACAGGCTATCTTAACCTCCTCTTTCTTATTGTCTGTCTTTTCACTATGTAGTATACATAGTATTAGCACAAGTATTCTTGCATCCAGAGAGAGGCACCTAGTTGTTGTGTGGGGTTGGGCTGCACTGCAGTATCACTGCTCTGCATCACACTCAGGCATGCATTCTCTCTAAGAAGAAAAGAAAAAAGATGGAAAGATGATGAAAAGGGGCTAATTTTCTTTGGCAACCCCAGGTCTGTTTTTGCAGCATGACACATCTAATGGATTCTGTGACTTTGAAATAGCCCAAGTGTGCTATATGTGCGTGAGACCCGGTCTTTGAGTAACATTGCAGCACTTTGCTTCAGTGATGCTGCACATTGGTGAATTAGTAACACACCCCTTCAGTCGTCACATACTCACTCACTCGCACGCTCTCTGTGTGACTGCACCAGCTCCTCGTCAGCGGAGGAGTGACGTGGAACAAAAGTCTGACGTGAGTGGAGCTCAGGATTTCTGCTGCATCAGGATACAAGAAACACTGGACCAACCCGGCTTTACTGCTGTTGGCTGAGGAACCTCGGGGGAAGGGGGGAGGGATTGGGGTTCCATGACTCAGCTGCAGCATCGTGGCACGGCAGCTCTTTTTCTTCTTTTATATCCATCTGTCAGCACACCACCAATCTCTCTCATCACTTCTCTATCTTTTTCTCTCGCTGCGAATCTCTGCCCATCTGTCTCCTGTCTCAGTGCGGACTAGTGGTGGGTGATATACTAGTATCAAAGCTGATCATGACATTCTACTAATTCCAATTATTAAATGTTACGAACATGCAATTTTACCAACATGGCATGTTATGGAAAGATAAAGTCCGGGCTTTATATTTGCACACACCGAAAGCTGCTTTCTTTATAAGCACAGCAGACAGTGTTTATTCTCCTGCTTCTCCCCTGGTTCTCTTCCATCAGTCTGCTTGCGCCAATTCATAAGAGAAGTTTTCATAGAGCAGCTCTAGACCGTAATCTGTAATATTATGTTTCTGTGCCCAACAACTCCCACCATGAGCAAGCGCTTTGCAATAGTGGCAAGGGAAAATGTTTTACCTTTTAGCAGGTAGAAACCTCAAGCAGAACCTAGACTCATTGTAGGTGGCCAATTGCCTCGACCGTTTGGGGAGCGGGCAATTAATTAAAAATAATAAAAAGGCATAAATATGGCTTTGTAAAATTTTAAGGCTAATATTGCCCTTATACAATAAACTGACTAATGTATTTTAGAGAATATTTATCCTGCAACCTATTCATGAACCCTAAATGCATTCTTAGTATTGTAGTAGCTCACAGAACCCAGTTTGTTGTGAGTCCACTGGCAATCAGGATTTCTCTTTTAAACTTAAGCCTCCCATGGCTTAAGCATGTAATTGATAGTGATTTGATTTTGCTGCTATATGTAGCACCCATGTGTAGATTTATTGCCATGGCGAGTCTGCACTGAAAGATTGTGTGAAATGTTGTTATAAACTTCAATCACATAAAAACAAAATGTGCTTGTTTTACTATTAAGACATTTATATGTACAGTATTGTACATCATTCAGTGGAAATGGCCTGATTTAAAAGTTGTGCCTTTTGTGTTTCACTTGTGAGCTCACCTCAATCCTATTCCCCTCATTTTCTCCAGACACTGTCCTTGTCTCTCTCTGAACTCCAGCTAACATGCCCAGACTTGTCGAGCAGTCAAACTCCACTGCTAAGAAAAGGAAACTGCTGTGGGGAGAGAAAAGATTTGCACATGTGCTCACTTACACAAGCTTGAAGTGAAAGAGAGGGTTCAAGTGAAATGGTTTAATAGACAACTAGGACAAAGGAAAATGAACAGTTAGATCTTGGTTTTTTTTGTGGGCTAGAGGTCAGTTATATTGTGGAGGGTGGAATTAGGCCATCTCTGACAGGAGAGCTTAGCCAGCATTAGGCTATTTATATTGAACTCCTGATATGCAGAACATAAGAGATACCCTTCCTGTCTGGTACAAGTATACAGTTACACACATTGTGTGCATCCGGTTTGTTCAGACTCAATTTTAAAGCAATAATAACTTTTCTTTCCCTCTCTCTGTCTGTCTTGGTTGTTGTCACACTTAGATATTCCAGACCAGTGCTCTCCTTCACCCTGCAATGCCAGAGGTACAGTGCGCTGCGAGGACAAAAAGGGCGACTTCCTCTGTCACTGTTTCACAGGCTGGGCCGGAGCCAGATGTGAGGAAGGTACTGTCATCACTATGGAAAGTGGGATAGGATATATAGTTGGACATTGTGTACTAGAGCTCTACAGAGGATGCATTTTTGTACCGTCACTCAGTGTCATATCCAGCGTCTGTGACCTTGGTTCTTCCACTGATAGAAAGATCTGGCTTCCCATCATTAGTCATATATTTGTCAAATATTTTCATTGTTTCTAATCATGATAATGTGGAGGCTCTTTTTTTCTTTTTTTTTTTGACTTCGCAAAACTCTTGCTGTACTGTTTCTGTTTCACTTTATCTTACAGTTGCAACTGTTATTGTTGACCTGTCTCTTTAATATCCAACTGTTGCTTCTGCTGATGTTATTAATGATGTGTTAATGGTCTGTCAGGTCAATATGAACTGCATGTACGGGAATCCGTGTGTCTCTCTAGAGGTCAAAGCTAGTTACTGTGTATAGATATGGGGGAGTGTTACATCTGAATGTGAAAGTTGTACCTGGGATTCAACTTTTAGAAGTGAAATGTAACAAATATTAATTGGAACTGGAAAAGCACACATAATTTATACAAGCACAGTGTGAGGGAGAGGGAAACATGTTTCTCTATTATGGCACAGCCACCGTTCCATTTCCACTATGACTCATCCTGCCACCTTTACTGCAAGAGGAAACCAAAACAGCCTCAGTTTGACTCGGTCTGAGTCTTTTCCACTTGACAACCGCACTCCTCCTAAACACTCAGCTGCAACACTCGGCCACAGTAACATAGTGTGTCTGTTATTTGTAAGACGTCTAGCAAATGCATAGGACATTTAAGTGAACTTTAAAAACTGAATCAAACTTCACTCTGTGTGCTCCTATTCATAATTTCAAAATTTAACTTTCAATGGTGGTTATGTTAAATACAACCTGATCCTGACTTACAGTAGGAAGTCTTAACACCAGCCAAACGACCTGATGCTGTACACAGCCCATGATGATGTTTTTCCTGCTCTCACGTTGACTGTACGACCATCCTATTTGCAGATGTTGACGAATGCAGCATAAGAAACGGAGGGTGTGACCATGTGTGCAACAACACTATGGGCAGTTACCGCTGCTCCTGTCACCAAGGCTACATGCTGGTAGGACGCCATATGTGTAATGGTAAGCCACAAACCGTAGATGCATGTCGTCTAACAACTGGAATCATGTCGTGACTCAGTCTGCATTTTTTTTTTGTGTAAATATTTTTAATTCATTTGCAAGGATTTTCATTGTGAGTAGTAATCCAATTGCAGTGTTGTTCTGTCTTGTGACATAATTGTCCCTGTAAGTCCTTTGAGAATAAATGTTACATTGAATAAAGTTTAGTTAACAAATAAGGTAAAAACACTTTAACCTCACACACCCTTTGCCAGGTCCAACATTAAAAACTTATGTTGTATGCTGTTCTGTTTAACCCCGCAGATGGTTATTTGAAGTTTCCACAGATAAGGGAAATTATATCATAAAATCATGATAAAGACATCATAAAGTGTACACGTGATTCAATGGTACAGCCTCTAAAAACAGTGTCCTCTGTGTTAATATTTATTTAAATGGAATTGTGATGTAGTTTCACTTACAGTAGTGCAGGAACAAGCAGCTATGTGTACTGTACAACACTGACAAACAGCGTGATACAATCTATTGATCTACTTTTAAAGCTGCTCTGGGGTAAATGTAATATTTGGGTTGTTTTGATTCCAGTGGTTTACCAATCATGACAATAATTGACTGGCATCTGTCTTGTGGCTGGTTTTAATTTCCCACTCCTCCAGTTAATCACTTTAGGTGCCTTGTGTCTTTTCCTGACACTAATAACCTCCACAGATCACTTAATTCCAGATGAGTTGACTGAAGAGTCGTCTTGGTACTCTTGAATTCCCACCAGACTGACCACATTTTGTGTCTTTTAGATGTGGATGAGTGTGAGGACCCAGGTATGTGTGGAACAGCACGGTGTGACAATAAGGAGGGCAGCTACGATTGCTTGTGTGATGTCGGCTATGTCTACGACAATGAAACCAAAAGCTGTGTTGGTAAGTGTCAATACACACACGCACAAGAAAAGAGAGACACACAAAAGGACGCACAAACATATAGTTTCATGAGAACTGACTGAAGAGCAGCTTCAGCCTCAGCAGGACTTGATGCAGCTGTGTTGTGAGGTCAGGAAAGGAATGCAAAGACATTGGAAGAAATTCTGTACAAGTAGGTAACAGGTCACCGTCTCCATTTCTGTTTAGAAAAAGTAAATTTCAGGGTGAGAAAATATACAGACAGACTCTTTCTAATTCAAGATTTGGTCAGGACAGAAATACATATAGAAGCAAAATAGATGAGGTAAATCTAAAATGAAGAATTCACAAACACAGATTACATTCCATAGGTTTACAGGTTAGAGAAGTGTTTTCAGAGTTATCCTCAGCACACCAAGCCAGATCATCAATTAGCCTGGGACCTTAATGAATGTTATATACTGTGTCAAACAAGTTTAATCTCGTGTTTTTAAGAGGTGCACTGCTCAACATACACTT
Source organism: Micropterus salmoides (assembly GCF_014851395.1). NCBI lineage: Eukaryota > Metazoa > Chordata > Actinopteri > Centrarchiformes > Centrarchidae > Micropterus > Micropterus salmoides. The sequence goes on along the minus strand of NW_024044348.1, from coordinate 15,417,498 downwards.
TTATACTCAAGGAATATAAGGATGTCCAAGGCAAAAAAGAATGCTGTCTTGCTATTTAAAAAGATAACATAATATGAGAAATAAAATCTAGTCATTAATCACGTGTGGGCCCTGGTTTTGCTCTGCAGCAGATACCAGACTTTTCATAACCCCAGTGTCCTTCCCCTGAGAATTAACAGCTATTAAAGCCAACCTTCTCATGGCCATGTAAGGTTGTATATGGAGCGGCGAGATACCACCCAGTCAACGTCAAAGTTCACTTCACTCAAGGGTTGTTTGCTTTCCCTGGTATGTTGACAAAAAAGATGTCTGTGACTTTTTTTTCAAACTGATGTGTTTTTTTTAGATCCTAGAAAGTTTTACTAATTTCTCCACTGATGGGAGCTCTTGAGTTTTCTGTAACCTTTTACACCCCACTCCTGACTTTCACTCTCCTTCTCTTTTATCTCTTCAACCTGCTCCGTCACTTGTCAGATGTGGATGAGTGTGAGGCGGGTGTGTGTGCGGAGGAGTGTCTGAACACTCTGGGGAGTTTCCGCTGCTTCTGTGATGGTCGTCAAGGCATGAAGCTGGGTCAGGACCTGAGGAGCTGTAAGGTGAAATACATGAACTGTGGCCAATTGTAATAGCTCTGCTTTTATTTTTTGCGTATGTTGTTTAAGGTGTACTATAAATTATATTCTTCAAGTCACGCTAAAATACAGAAATAGTTCTCATGAAGTAGCAGCATGCGTTATCTCCAGCTTGTTTTCTGTGTGTGTTTTCACAGCCTCTAACTCCCTGCATGTCGCCGTCTCTGAAGAGAAACTCTCGTTCCCTCTACCTGGGCCGCATGTTCAGTGGTGTGCCAGTGGTGAGGCTGCGTTTCCGCAGGAAGATTCAAACTGGGTGAGAAATTTGTGTTATGATGCTAAATAGTTATACCTTAAGAACAGTAAGTTTAAAAAAAGATAAATGATTAAATGGAGTGACAGCTCTTGGCTAAGTTTAGGTGTCAAGAACTGGTTCCAAGGTGGAACAGTTAAAATTTCTAAGAACCATTGATTTGTTTAAGACACACTGCATTTCGATTCTGCTTAATGGTTTACTTTTTACATATTTCAGTTGTGTTCCTGATTGAACTGCAGTGAGCATTTTACAGTCCATAAAAGTTGCACTTATCTGCCAGGACCTGCTACACGTTCCTTAAGGTCATGTAATTTGTTATGCTGTACGTCAACAAAGCATGCGAGAATAGAGTACTTCTGTTTACATTCCTGGACCAGTGCGAACTGCAGTAAACGCTCAAAAGTTTGGCTTAGCTTCACTAAAAAAGATAACGACACACCAAAGTGCAACACCTGCACTAAGGATATTCCTTTCAAGGGAGGAAGCACCTCCAAGATGACGAAGCATTTACTTCAACATGGTGTGAATGTGAAGGAATGCACCATGTTCAATGTGTTGCGATCTCCCAGCTACAATAACGCCCAGATACAGCTAACTCTAACAGTAGCAACGTGTCTCACACAGGTACAAAACACAGACCAGCTTTTATTTTAAAGGTAAACGAATGATGTCTACAAATTTCTTCAATATATATTTTTTATAGATACGAGTCCCCAGAGAACCTCTACTCCTCTAGTACAGAAACTCCTTTCACTTTAGCCATTAAGGGGAAGATGAGCAAGAAGAAAGTGAATGAATCTCACCAAGCTGTGACAAGAGCTGTGTTTTAGTTTATCTTATGGCATAGAAGTGAATATAGATATTTTTAATTTCAGGAAAAATAAAAAATCTTTTGCTAGACTTGTTTAAGGAAGTGTTAAGTAGTAACTACCCAAATGCTGCCTGGGGAATTGCATTAAACTCAAAACACAATTCCCAACTTTCTGCGTATTTGTTGATTTGAACATGCATAACGTAAGCTTTGGGCTTTCATCAAATCCTGTTTTAAATTATTGTCCATATTTTTGTTTTCAGTGGGCATGATTGTATTAAAGTGATACAGCAGGCTGAACAGTCCCTCAAAGTGTAAATCCAATCCCGAGAATAGGTTTGATCTCTGAAAGGGAAAAGTGTTTTTTACCATACATAGTCAATTTGTGAAGTTGAATCAGCCAATTCTAAAAATAATTTCTAATATTAGCTGGGAAAATACCAGCTACTTTGAGTGCCAAGTGGACAGAAGATAAAATTATTTTGACTTCTAAAAGGAATTGTTCCTGTCTCTCCCTTGTTTTTCCCTTTTAGTTCTTATTTATTCTCAGTTATCTTTGTCTGATGTAGAGACACTAACACTAACTTCTTCAAATGCACACTCTGTCACTGCTCCCCATTTCCCAGCTTTTCGGCAGAGTTTGACTTCCGTACCTACGACCCTGAGGGGGTGATCTTCTTTGCTGGAGGTCACCTAAACAGCTCCTGGATCGTACTGGCAATGCATAATGGGAAGCTGGAGCTGCAGCTGAAATACGGCACAGTCAGCAGGGTCACCAGCAGCGGACCCTTTGTCAGTGACGGCCAGTGGAGAAAGGTTGGAGGTTCCTCTCATGAACAGTAATACACTGTTTACATCATCAGCTTCATTGGCAGATTGAAAGCTCCTAAAATGTCTCATTTTCTTCTCAGATCTCAGTGGAGGAGCAGGGGCGGAGTCTAGTGATTAAGATTGACAGGGAGGCCGTCATGAAGATCGCAGTGAACGGCGACCTGTTTACGCTAAAGAAGGGCATGCATGAACTCAACCTCACCGTGGGAGGAGTCCCTTTCAGAGAGGACGGCCTCGTCAATCAGGTGTTTGTTTGTATGTGCTTGTGTATTTTCTCGAATATGCACCAAAAAGAGATGTTCTTCATGTATTTCTCAACTGTTGTGATTGTTACATAGGTGAACCCCCGTCTGGACGGCTGTATGAAGGAGTGGAAGTGGTTGACTGGTGAGGATACTTCCATACAAGAAACCATTCGGTCCAACGAGAACATGCAGTGTTTCAGCGCCGAGGTTCCTGGAGCGTTTTACCCCGGCACAGGCTTCGCTCTCTTCAACATCAGCTATAGTGCAGTGGGTGCGTGTTTGTGTCGATGTGTGTTATGCATAGTGTGGCTGCGGTTTGCGTAACTGAGCCCAATGGCTTCTTCCTAGTTTGTCAATGTTTCATTTGTTTGGGTGAATGTTAGTTGGCTTCCACCATCGCCTACACTTTTGTCAGCATGTTTGCCTTATCTTGTGGAAAGTTCATGACCCGCTGTTCTCTCCCTTCCTGTTCTTATCATTTCAGAATCACAGAACCTGAGTGTCGTGTTGACTCTGCGTCCAACATCTGCAATCGGAGTGCTGTTTGCACTCATTCACCAAGACAGTGTCCCTCTCTCCATCGCTCTGGCCGACTATCATCCTGGCACTGATGAATGGCGAGATGTGAGTCGTCAGTCTGCAAAATGAATTTTTAACAGTATGTTTGATCACAGGATTGACCTTTTGCGCATCTTCAGTTTGTTCTGGTATCTGTAGGTGATGTCGTCATTGCCAGCTCTCCTGCCCCCCTGTGTGATGGCGAGAGCCATAAAATCCAGGTGACAATCTCAGGCAACCAAACACTGCTGCAGGTCGATGGCCAGTCTGGACGTAGTGAAGACACTGCTGTTCCTCTTGATCTCCTGTCCCAGTCCAGCACCTTTACAGGAGGACTCCCTGGTGAGGACACACACATTTATAAACACCTTTTGCCAGGATGGTATTCATACAGCGTGTAGGGTTTAATGTTATGGTGATGCTAGTACTTTGGACAGTGCTATAAATGGGCAGTAGTTAAACTACATAATTATTAAAAGAGTAAAGGCATCTAAAATTTGCAGAAATTATTTTATACTCAGGTGGAAATGAAGGATTTGCAAGCCTCATAAGCCTTTTTATGTCCAGTTTTCATGAGCTGATGAATTGAATAATCTTAAGATTAGGTTTTTCTGACTAGTCGGCCTTTAAAAAGTCTCCCAGCCACGTCTCCAAAACATCCGACACGTCAACAATAAATTATCTTACAGAGTGAATGGTGAGAATATGCAAAATTCATACCATTTATAAGTGGCTCACTTTGTTTTCTTGTACTGTAAATGGCAAACCATAGAAATGATGCAAAGTTGTCAATAAGTAAATATAAATAGCTCCAACATTCCACATACTGGAGTGAAAACAAATATACATATACATACATGTACATAGTATTTTGGCTTTTTCACCAAATTTTTAATGCCTTGATGAGAATTGTCATGTATGTTAAAAAGTGTTCGTTAATGTGTTTGCTGAGTCTGACAGATTGAACACACTGAATAATACTACTGTTAGCGCTCCATCTTGTTATCTGCTGGATCACTTGTTGTCATTTCTTCATTCAGATGTCTCTCTGGTGTCTACGCTGGTGTCAGCGCCCTACAGCGGCTGTATGGAGGTCAGTGTTAACGGACAGCCTCTGGACTTGGACCAGGCCATCCACAAACACAATGACATCCGTTCACACTCTTGCCCCCTGCTGGACTCTCAACAGTGAACAACGTATCAGTCTGCCCGAAACTGATCCATAAGCAGTTCATTCAGGCAATAGAGATGATTTCCAATATATTTATAAAAGCTTTGACCAGTGGGGACATGTTTTAGATTGGAATGTAAAAAGATATATAATAAAAATAACTGGACCACATATCGTGGTGCAGCTGGAGCCTTAGCCCAGGATCACCCTATCCTTTTACTGTTGTGGCACTGCTGCCTAGAGGCATTTGCAGGGATATTTTGTCAGTACCATGACCCAGTACGGCAGTTAGTCAGCCAATGAGCAACATCTATACTAGGCAGAAAATATGGGAACAAATCTTGCCTCAAAAAACTGCCCATGCATCACAGCCTTGTAAGCCCACAAGAACACACAAGGCCTTATCTAGATCAATGTCAAATGGTTGGTCTTGGGTCAGCCTGCTGCGCCTGGCATCCTGTGCTTAAATGCAGATCTGACTGGAACTTTGTAGGCACAGTGACTCTCCGCTGTGGCAACTCAGCTGATAGAGCTGTGGTCATAATGCTTACATCCAGTTTGCATAAGGCCCACGTTCACAAAGCTTGAAATATTCAAGTGCTTATGTAGAATCAGATGAAATGGAAAAAAATGGGGACCAGATGTAAGTAGTCCTACATCATCTACCCTACTCAGAGAAAATGTGTGAATAGGTGCTCAGATCTTCAGAGTTTGGTGCATAATGACTTAGGGGTTGATTGAGGACTACATCAATCTTGTTTGCCCCTCACAAGCTGAATCCCTTCATTCACCACAGCAGGGAGGTGTGGTATTAGGCACAACTTTGTGTTCTATAAAAAACCTTGCACATTGTTGCAGGTAGAAATGGACTGCGTGTGAAGCCATTTTCTTGATTTCCTCTCGACTAAAGCAGCACTCCATGTCTGCCTGCAACCATAAAAAACAACCATGTGCCTACAAAGAACAATCAACCCACACTTCATGACAGCTTCCCTCCAAACAGGTGAATCATTTCACAAAAGTGCAGTACTGTAACACACAAACAGAGCGAACACTTCTCCTAATGAAATGTTGTACTCATTGCAGTTAAATACACTATGCATTTCCACCCGTGCATTTTGGATTATTACAGTATTTCAAAGAACTGACAGACACCCTGATAATCGATAATCTCTGTCACAAAGGCCCCTTCTTTCCCACTGAACCACCCACCCACCGTTAATACCTGCCATATAGCAATCTGAGGATGATTGATTAGTCACAGAAGCACAGGGAAACAGGAAGGGGCCCTCTCCATTAAGGAGAGAGAGTGAGCACTGCATTGAACGCACCACACAAGCTACTGAGAGTAAAAGAGTGCGCTGTAATATACTGACTATGTAAATAACGTGACTGTACAATGCTTTATAGAAGACAGAAAACAAACTCTACCTTATGATCACTGAGGTTTTTGGCACATTTAAGTTGATCCAAAGTCAGAAACTGAGTCTCTCAACTTCATCTGCTTCCTAATAAAAGATTAAGCAACAAATACACTTTGGGAGACTGTGAGAGCAATAGCCAGGGATGAAAGTATCGTAAATCTTTAGGGACCTGGTTTTTAATTTGATTTTATAGGTGCTGAGCAAATCAAAACAAAAAAAACAAAGAATGTCAGAGGAGCATTGCTATTGAAAATGCCAAAAGGGCTCCAGTGTTCTTTTACTTCATCTGTAATCTATCATTTTCTAGTTTTCTGATGAATGAATGCCAGAATATAGAGCTTGATGAGTTATTTTTTATTTTTTATTGTGTTGTATATTGAACTTTGTCTTTTAGTTTTTATTTTTCACTTTAACTGCCAGTATGTGTACAATGCTGAGAGAAGTCTGCCTTTTAAGTTTTAACTTCCCTCAACAGTGAAAAACCTAAAAAATAAAAGCAGTTGTATGAACAGCATGGAGTAAAATTGTATTTTTGAAAAATAATTTTGTACTGTATGACTACTTCAAGATAAACTTTGCATGTTCTGCTCCATGTGTGATATGTTGTAAAGGTTGTTAACTCATGGTGTACTAGCTTTATCCAGTACAGCTTTTGACCGTATGTCACGTTCTTCTTCTAACAAATGAATTAGCTCAAGTCATCACAAGGCACTGCTTCACTGCTAGTTACTGCTACAGCAAAAAGCCACACTGTACTTGGCCAGGTGAATATAATAATAATGTAAAAACAATAGTATTAATTTGAACTGGCAGCAGTAGGAAATGTTGGGTTTGCATTAACTTAGAGCAAACCATAAAAATGAGGTTGATGTTGATATTTGTAAACTATTTTAAAAAACTAATACATGATTACTTACATTAATCATTTTCCTGCGATTCCCTTGTGGTTAGGTAGGCAATTTGAATCCAGCACAGTAATGGCGGACTCCACCTCTAACAATGAAAACTACTATATAGAGAGGTATTATGAGTGTTAATACATTGAATGGCTATTGCTAAAAAAATCTTAATGAATGTCCTTTTCTGTATAGGTGAGTGAGGGATAACCATCCCTTCTCCATATATGACCACCTGTTATAACCGTCCCATTATTACAACACATGAGGACTGAGCAAGTTCCATTTTCTGAAAAAGGCAGTGAGATTCAATCAAAAGCCTGGTTAAAAGTTGAGTGAATTTTAAGTTTCTCATATTTTATCATCAGTGTCAAAAGTGAACCTCCATGCTTATTGTAAATTATTTAAATTATAGGGCAGTTGAAAAACTTGTTTTAAGACAAGACAATTTAAGTTTTGTGTTCTTAAGTGGCTCTAAGAGGATAAAGGTAAATGCTAAAGCTTAGTGTACAGGTATCACAAATAAGTTAGAGAAGCATCCTAAAGTGGACTGAGTCAGTAATGTGTATTATACAGCAATAACTACTTGCTAAGATTTGCTAAAATTAACCTCCATACACTGCTGATCATACCAGACAAAGTAAGGCTGTAGCAATAACTTCTTGAGTATTGAGTTGAGCAAAAGAGTTTTATTGCTTATAAATTCAACTTTCTATTTATATAATAGCATAAAAGGGAGAATGTGTGATTTCTTATATATAGTCTCCCTTTGAGGTAATACAATACAGTGAATTGGGCAGTTTGGAAAATACATATTTCGCTTTCTCAAGAAAGTGGAAACGGGGAAACTTCCTAGTATATAAAACTGCCTGCCTTGGTATAAAATGTGTTAATTAGTGAACTTGGAAGGTGCTAAAACTTTGATTTTGTTACCTTTAGACAGAGCCAGGATCTTTATGCTAAGCTAAGCTAACTGGTTGCTGGCAGTAGCTTCATACATCATACTTGACTGTACAGACATGATAGTGGTATTGATCGTCTCATTTAACTCAAGCCAATAAGCATATTTCCCACTGTTGTTCACTCTACCTTTAAATGTAAGATTTTGATGAAGCCCTTACAACACATGTATTTGTATGCATCAGTGAATGTATGCGTTTCTATAGGTGTCTCTTAAATACAAGATGTATTTCATAGCAGCAGCAGCAGCTACATTATCCCATCCCACAGCAGTTAACATGCATCATCAATAATATATACAGCATATTGACTTTAAAGTGCACATTAAATATTTCACACAACATAATTAAGTAACAGCAACATGAGCGTCATTTACTCTCCAGTTCACATTTCAATAAAGCCCTTTTAACTGCTTGAACAGTGATCTGTATAGTGAGACAATACACAGAAAGATTTGTATTCCAATCTACACAAGTTATAACAAAAACAACTCTCAGATCACAGTCAAGTGTACACCAACTGTATTCACTTTCGTATATATACATATATATATACATATATATATATATATATATGCAATATATAGCATCTAAAGACCAGTTTTGGGCTGCAAGAAGTTTTTAGTTTTTGTTGTAGTTTTTAGACTTCAGTTTTGTACAGATTAAATAAATGAGATATAATGTGTTAAATGTGAGCTTAAGAGAGGCTGGTAGGCAGATTTTGTTTACTTTGAGCATAGCCAGGTTGGCTGTTTTAATTCTGTTTCCAATTTTTATGCTAAGTTTAGTTGGCTGGCTGGTATATAATATTTACCTATAGACACGAGAGTGGTATCAATCTTCTTATCTAACTCTCGGCAAGAAAACAAATAAGCATATTTGAATGAAGTATATTTACCACAGCTGCTTCCCTCAATGAATACACATGAAATAACTAAATCATGTCTATATAATCACACCACATAACTTGAAATATGTGTCTCTCTTCAGTCAACCACTTTAAATGTAGCATTTATATCAGTAACCTACAGAGTAGTCGTGAATCCGTCTACAAGGTCACCTATGACATGTCTTGAGCTACATTCAGTCCGACCCGATCAAGATATTTCTTCTCCAACATGCTCCATGTATTTATCTGAGGGCTCAGCAGGCGTACGGTGGAGGTTTCTCAAAGGGGCTGTAGGGGGATCCGTAGAGGACAGGAGCGTTGGGTGTCAACATGTAGCCCCCTGGTTCCTGGGTGGCTCCCTGTGGCTGTTGCTGTGTGGGAGCCTGAGATGGCTGCTGGCCCTGGTTCTCCTCAGACAGGCAGGAGTTGGAGCCAGGGCCTCCGTCAGGGATCAGATGGGGAGTAGTAGGTGGATGAAAGCTGCTGTTATGCTGTAGGAGAGGAGAAGAGACAGGGAGTGGTAGGTTGCAACGGTATGTGGAAGTAAAGCCAAAGATGCCTAAAAATAATTTCTGACATTTTTATGTGAGGTGTGGTTTTCATTTTATTGCTTTGTGTGGTTTGGTTCTGCGGTAGTAGCCACAGAAATATCAGCAAAGATGAGCCATTGTCAATAATAAATATATGAGACATACACATTTCAGGTAAAGTCACCATGATATACAGTAAATGAAACAATGCATTTGCTTATTTGAAGTGACTGGTGTGTTTAAGAACAACAGCTCATGTCCGATTTACTTTATGTCACCAGTTCATAAAGCATCAATCAGGCATTCCTGTGGTCAACAGGTTCTTGGACGACGGCTTTAACAAAATATTATCTCTATGTTACAAGAAACAGGACTAGTAGAAGAATTTATAGCCATGCTAGCTAGATAGCTCTGTGAAATCCATCCAATAGGTGTTGAGTTATTTCAGTCTGAACTAAAGGGGTGGACCGAACGACTGACACTGACATTGCCAGAGCCATGTCATTCATTTAGCTGATAATCACTACCATGTCACTACCATTTCTTGAGAATACATGGTTTTAGTCAGGTTTTGTAAGTATCCACCTCAATAATGTGACGTGGCAGCGTCAGATTAATAGTTTTCTTTCTGGTCAAGCGCTTTGATGTTAGAGTCAAACAGCTGCAGCAAGAATAAGTGTGATCCAGTGCTGCTCATCGCGTTGCCAAACTAATACACTGGAATGGAAGGCTGGCCATTTTACAGCAGACACTTATTGTAGGAAAAGCACAGGTGTTACTACTAATATTAATGATGGCTTTGTTCTATTGAAGTTGCCCACTAAGACGTGACAGTGAGGCAGCGTGAGCAATACCATGACCCTGAAAACAAAAATTGTATTCAACCGTCTTTCCGTTCTTCAGTGTAATAGGCCTTTGTCTTCAGCGAAAATTTGCCCATTAATGGTTCTTGTTTGTTTTGGTCTGGGACCGTACCTGCATGGATATTGGATAGTTGGGGTAGGCAGGCAGAGTCTGTCCTGAAGGACAGAAGCCAGCGTAGGTGAGCATGTGCTGGGTTGGGTTGTACATGATGTGGGGTGGCGGTGTGGGGCTGGCAGCCATCTGAGGAGTTGGCTTTTTCTGCAGGAGAAAATAGAAATGCTTTGGATAAGATAGGAAATCATCAGAGGGAAGTTGGAAGGCAAATGTGAGTAATTGTGTCGCAGTTACAAATGAATTGTACACACATGAAACGCACACGCGTCATTATGGAAGAGGTAATGAAGTGTGATTGCTGCCTAATGTACTGTAGAAACAGTAATCGTAAAATCGGGAACATTAAGGTTAACAAAATAAAATCTGATTTTCATGTCATTGAAACAGATTGTCAGACTACTATCCATGGCAGAGAAACCTTTTTTTTTTCTGAGTTTTTAGTCCTTTCATGTGTGAGTAGTAAACTTCTGAAAATGTGGTCAGTAAAACCAAAAGATATCTGCACACACATAAGTCAATTTTATGTTTCAAACAAAGCTTCGATAAAGGAACATTTAATGCCATTAAATATTACACAACAGTATTCAGCTGATGCTTAATTTTTGACAGTTCAATCTCATGAGTGACCCCTTCTGCAATTCAGGAACTATGCTGATCAGATGCAGGCAGAGCAAGCTTAGCACACTTCCTGTGACAAATCTAAAGCTGTGAAACATGCTCTAATGAGAGATGTTACTGAGTTGTCATTAAAATAATGTTTTCTAATGACACACATCCTGGAAATCAGGATCCTATGGTTCACACACAGGCCAGAAACAGATGTTAGGGATTTCACGTTGTTCAGTGTCAGAGACTGTATGGGGCCTGCAGGCAATAAGGAAAGGTTACTAGTTTGAAATCATGAATATAATAAAAAGCCTTTGTCAGGCTTTTGCTGAAACATCTGTGTCACCCATGTAATATTACAAACTATGTTATTTCTGCCTTTAAATTTTCTTTCTTTGGAGCGAATGGCCACAGAAAATTCCTTTTATGAGTCCTTTGCTTGCCTAAGCGAGCAAAGATGCACTCAGATTTTTTTCTCTTTTTTTGGACTCCTGCTCACCAAATCCTTGTACGCTCCGAGGATGGCGGCAGCGATGATGCCCAAGAACAAGGCAATCACGTTGAACACCACTGAGGCCCACATCAGACGGTACAGGTAGACCACATCCCAGCAGCTGCTGACCCCAGTAAACTCATAGTACTGTGTGTGGTACTCTGTGCTGGAAGAGGAAGACAGCAGGGGGTCAATACAAAATACATAGGCCTTCTTCACAGCAGACATTTTGACTTATCATAGCACAGTCATCCTATTAACAACAACATGTGAAAATGTCTGCCATAAGAAATGTCATGCATGGCAACTTCTTTCCACTTTCCACATATCACAGTTGTTGTTTTTGTTTTATTTCAAATCTTCCAGGTATGAAAGAAATATACTATATTACTTTAATAAACTTTCCAGGCAGCCATTTTATCAGCTAATACTTGAATAGTAATGTAGGTGCAAACAGGGAGGGGCTTTTTGGAAAGCGCTTTCTCTGTGGTGTGTTCAAGAGCTCATGGAAAACTCCAACATTCAGAATTTTAAAGCTGGCTGTAGAATAAAAACCTCTTTAATGCAAGAAAGTGCCAAAATCACAATATTCATGACAGTTTGTGTCTCCAAAAAGTGAGCTTCCTACAGCAGGCAGCTCTGAAATTTAGGATACTGTACAATAGCCACTGCTCTTTACTGTATTATTACACAGTTAAAATTATAAGTGACAGATAGAGATAAATATATAAATGTTCACTGTGATGGACATCTTCAAGCTAACAGATAAAGTGTAGTGAAACGGATGGGGATCAGTTGTTGTTGCCTGGTAGGTAGAAAGTGAATCTAAAAACGTGTGAAAATACTATGCAGTGGTGTAAAGTGCATGCAAATTGCAAGTGAATGGGTTAAATGGTGCAAACCCAGCTCAGATCTGAACACCAGCCGCTTGTGTTGTTGCGTCTCACCTCTCACAGTTGTACAGGTAGCAGCAGAAGCAGGTGTTGCTCCTCAGGTTCATCTTGCATGCTTTGCATGTCACCTGCCGTGTCAGAGAAGAGGTTTTTAATCATGTATACTCAATGTTTTACTAATCTCACGAAAACTGATACAGCAGCCAGATAAGCAGGAGCTGGACAAAGAAATACATGACCACTGGGAAACTGTCTGCATGTCAACATATCATTTGCATAACTTCTGTTTGCTTTGATGAAAAAAAGCAAACTAGATGCAGTTTCAGTGTAGTAACTTTATTTGACCACCAGATGTCACTACATACTTTATGATTATTTCCAAATGAGGTCAAAAGTCTGCAAGAACACAGAATTTAATTCTGCATTATCCTTAAATGAGTTCAAACATAATTTACACCATTTTAAAGACAACTACTGGGACACACAGGTAAAGCACCTTGCAGGAGCAGGAAAATTAGAGCTAAAAGTGATCTGGAGGTGTATAGAATTTAGGCTAGGCTATGTTAGATATTTAAATTATTCTCTAAATATTTAAGAAAACATTTAGTTTATTTTAGTTTATTTGAGAAAATAAAAACACCTGTCCCATCAAAGACTTGCACGTGAAGAAACTGTCAAGGATAACAAAAAGTGACTTATTTCCATCGTGGTCCCTGATGTTCCATCGGTCATAGCAAGGTGATAACAGGCATCAGAAGAACAAAGCACATACAATTACAATACATACATTCCACTTCATACATACACAATTTTAATACACATTAGTAAGTAACAGGATGAGCATTGTCCAAATAGCAAGCAAGTCCTTTAAATTGGGATGCGGTCCATCTCCTTTTCCTTAATCTTAGTTTTGAAGGTAAAGAGGCTCCTATATTCCACTCCATGGATACCTGAGACTTGGACCTACTAAGACTCAAGTTAGCAATTCTTCATCCACTTTCTTAAAATAATTAGTAAAATAATTCAAGGCCCAACCGTGTATGATCTTATGGATCAAACTGAGCTGCAGCTGTCTTGCTCTTGCTTGAACTGGCAGCCATTTTAACTCTTGAAATTGAGTCCTGCCCATATGAGTAGGCCCAACACCAACCTTTTATTTATTCTGAGACACCTGGCATTTTTGATTTAATGCTGCAGATAAGAGGAAATAGAATAGTCCAAGTGAAATTAAAAACGACTAGATGCCAATACCTTAAGGCAGTCCCTGTCTACTAGCTTTGCCTTTCGAGCCAGGTCTCTGGTTCTGGCATTAACCTTCCCCAAGACCTTCAAGACCATTCTCTCTCCTCCCAGGTTCTCATCCAACATGCGGCCCAGGTAATTCACCAATGTCCTTGTATTTATATACTCGCCTCCAAGCTCTAACTGTAAGGTTGAAACTTTGCTCAACCTTACTTTAGTACCAAATAAGATGCATCTTACACAAGTGTAGAGAAAGCCTGTTGTGTGATAACCATGTTCTTATCTTCACCTAATATCTCCTTTATATCTTTATGTGAAACAAGTATGGCAGAATCATCAGTATACAAAAACAGTGCTCAGTGAGAAATAACTTGCTATGTCTGTACAATGCAGACAATGGCAGGTGATATATTAAGTGTGTGTATACATGTATGTATGCGAATCACCTCAGTGTAGTAGCTGTCGTAGGCATAGGCCGATCCACTGGTGTAAAAGTCACACATGTTCTCCTGCAAAAGCCTTGAGTCCTGCGAGTGTTAGACAGATTCGAAAGAGAGAGAACGAACTGATTTGTTAAATCTGTTAAATTCATTCAAGTTAATAGACTTGTCATACCCACACCACATCTGAATGTTTCTCTGTGAATCAGTTACAGAGTACATCTCTATGATTTAAGGGTTGCACAGCACTTTCTGTACTTCATGTTAAGTTACATGTGTGTGAATTTCAACCCTGGCTTGTGTTATTCTGCCCATCGTCCTCCTGTTTCTCTGTCACTGCTTCGCTGAAGGTTTACAACATGCGCCTGATCAAACACAAAACCTATGGCATTAAACCTCACGGGACTTTATATAATGTGAAATATATTGTGATTGTCCAACACTCGAAGGTGCAATAAATCTGCTTTTTACTGTCTTGTGAATATATATATCTGCAGAGGTTTGATAGCACTGTTGATCAATATGAGTGACTCGGTGCCAGGTGCTGAGAGGTCCAGCTTTTTAAACTCTCTATGGTCCAAACTCATTAAGGTACTCATTAAAATTCATTAGGCGGATGTGACAAACTGAGGCGTTCGTGTCCATGTTTCCAAACACCGAGAACAGATATCCAGTGAGTTAGCAACAGTGACCATATTTGACCTCTGTGCATTTTCATTCACATGTAGACACATTCAGGTATTTGCATTTTTTTAATAGACAGTTAGATGATGCCATGATGAGGACACATGGTGGACTGATAAACTGACATGTTAAACTGATAATACATTTTTTTAATGAGGCTTCCTCCTATGGAAACAAATAATTAAAGTGGTCCTATTATGCTCATTTTCAGGTGCACCATTATATTTAGGGGTTGTACCAGAATAGGTTTATATGGTTTCATTTTCAAAAAACAGATATTGCACATTGCTGCAGCACCTCCTTTAACCCCTGTTTGTTGAAGGCTGTAACCACAACTTCGATTCAGCTGTAAATGTTCCCAATCCAGCTTTGCGACCTAGACTGGAGCAAGAGTTTCAGGGTGGTAAGTAACAAATCTGTAACAAATTGATCTTTCATACGTTACTTTTTAACTGTGCATTCTCTGTACATCTCAGCAACAACTTTATGTCTATTGACTGCCTGTAGGGTATCTAATGTTCAGTAGGGAGGGTGGGGGAGAGGGGAGGGAGTGGGCAAACGTCTTGTCACTGTCGCTGCAGCTCAGTGTGTTTCTCCACCAGTGTTTTGGAGGGCATGCCGCACTAGCCGCTAGGAGAGCATTATGACAGGTGTTACATTGTGACGCAGATAGGTTACAGAAGTAAAGGCTGGACTACAATTGAGTTCAGGAGATGTTTTCTGTGGGACGTGGTAACTTCCTTTGGGGTGGACTTTGGTCTTTTTCACTTTGCAAACCTATTACATGCATAGACTGTATATAAAAAGATCACAATAAACTTCTTTCTTTCTTTTTCAATTAGATGTATCGCAAAATACTGTATATGGATACATCAAATTCCAAAAGACCATTACAAGGACGTTTTTATTTGTTTGCACCGTAATACAAAAATTTTCAGTGACTTAGAGAAAGTAAAGTGACATTTGGACACATTTAATCAGCCCTGTTATGCTGAATGTTTCCCCAGCTCTTCAGACGACCCAGCAGCTCTCTGCAGGCTGAGATTAGTTGGGCTGGTCTACCTATCTGGTGTCGTGATGGTACTGACACTTCTGTCTGATTGCATCTACAAAGTTCCTGATCTCACTTATGTATCTGTGCCAGTCTTGCACACTTGCATTTCTATAGCAAACCCACTCTGTCTCTGTTGACAGCAGCATGTGTGTGATTAAATTATCACAGGTTTGCTATGACAAAAAAGGTGAATTTGTTTTCAGTGCGGGCATGTAGATACATGTGATACTTACAATGAACTTTGAAGCGATGATCCCGTCCACAATGGCACAGAAGAAAGATGCGATGACTCCCATACTGATGACAATGATCGCTGCCATGAGCTTAGAGAGAGGTGGAACAAAGACAAAAGTACCAGTGAGTATTATCAGAGTAACAGTTTATGAGATCATCAGCTTGTGTTTTGAAAGCACAACTATATGAACTGGAAACATATTTGCAGCAAATATAAATCTATTTATAAAAAAATATTTATGACCAGAATTTTATTCTGTTTTATCAAGTAGTTAACAATAACCATAAGCAGAGGTTACTCAGACCAGGGGTAAAGATACAAATAGAGCACCCTAAAATTTAACAGATAGATTTTAAGTTTTTTATTCATAAAATTATTTGACCATTTATTTCTACTCACAGTATCATCATTTCATTTTCCAGAGTATTTATTATTTCTTATTCTTACTTATTTATATTTATGAATGAATTTGTATAAAGGCAAAGTCAAAATGTTATCATAATCTTAACACACACACTCGTGTATGTAAGCGTGGTGTTTCTACTGGTGTGTGTCCTGACTGGTCGTCTGCACTGTCTAGGCTGCAGGACGATAAAGGAAATGTACGGCTTCTTGCTCTGCCAGCGCAACACAGAGGTGCTTTGTGGGAAATTTACGAGCAATGAGGCAACGTACAGGACAGAGGGGCAGCCTTTTGTACCAGCAAGGTCAATCTAATTCTCCCAGTCTGATACACACACACACACACACACTCACGCCAGGCGCCTGGACAGAAATCAACATTGTTGCTTATCTCACACATTCATGCAATCCATTAAAATCAAGCTGAAAAATATGATCACTAATCAATAACCTCAAATGTTTACTTACAATTCTTTTTTTCTGAGCAACCTGTTCCTCCATGTAGCTTTTATTGTGAGACAAAGTAATTTTCTGATATCTCACACACACACACACACACACACACACACACACACACACACGCATGCACACACACACACACACACACACGCATGCACACACACAGCTCAGCAGACCCAGCTGGCTGATCACAGATGTCTGATCGTGAACTTTATCACTGAGCATCATTTACTGTCTGTTCAATCATTCCTCCAGGACCAAATCTGGAGCAGGAGATTAAACCCTCTCTACTGTATCTGTCTAAAATGGTAGGTGGGATACAGCAGTTTGTCCCAAAGATTAAGCAAAAAAGTAGAAATGCCGTATAGATTTAATAATCTACTGATCTTGCATTGACATAAGCAACTTATTTGATACATGGGAGACTTTTCTTTTCCTTTCCTTGATTTCAGACACCAACTAGATGGACCATTGGTATGTAGGACCTTTCAGTAAAAAGCAGAAATAATCATGCCTGTTCAATATAGTGCTGTAAGTGCCAGGTTTATTCATGCCTGTTCAATATAGTGCTGTAAGGCCCAGGTTTATTCATGCCTGTTCAATATAGTGCTGTATGTGCCAGGTTTATTTAACAAGTCAATTTGATTTGGACTGACTTTTTGTCAACATAGTGTTATATATGAAATGTCTACCTGTACATGTATAACACAAGGTGTGGTGAAACGGATGTGGAAACAATTTCCCTCAACAAAGTGAAATAAGAGCCAAGCTGAGAAAACAGGCTTTTTTTCTGTGTGGGTTTTATCTGCCACTGGCCCAGACTCTCCACTTAATTAGCAGTTTAAATGACTCTGCTTTTATGGCCTCCAAGTGCGAGATGAGGCCAGCAGCAGAGACAATAGAGCCTGACAACTGCATTACTTCACATTACCTTAGCACCAGCTGCCAGCACATAAAACACCTCAACACACACTTGGTTGCCCAAACCCCCAAATCTCCCCTGATACAACTGAAGCAGAGAAAAAAATCAAATACTGTAAAAGATTAAAGACACAATGTAGATAGATTTCTGCTCTCCGGAATCGATTCATTAAGGAAATATTAAAAAGATGCAGGTGTTGGAAAATAACATACTCAAGTACTGTACTTCATTTGCATATTAGGCTATTTCATACATACTACTACTCCTACATTTCAGGGAAACATATTATACTTTTTATTCCACTACATTTATGGGACAGCTATGTTTACAGGCCACATTGAAATTATATAAAATACAATGCATTGTAAAAGATGAGGTACCACAGTGATACACAATGCTGATTAAGCCGATCACCACCAGGTAAATCTCTTTGTACATCGCAGTATACCAGAGTCTGTGGCGAGATTGGACGGTAATGATGTGTTTTATGTCAACCAGCAATGGCTGGTTTGCCAGAGCTGAAAGGGTGAACAACATAGCAACCTAGCAATCTACAGAGGTATACGTCGACAGTGTTGACAGCGGTTTGTGCACAGGTTTAAGCCTGCAGTGCTGGCGAATGTTAAGTCCAATATTCACTCTCTTTTAGCTCTGTTTTTGGTCTCCACCAATTCCTACGAGAAATATCTGGCTCTTTAGCTGCTAAGTGCTTCACTATGTTCACCAGCTAGTTGCTTACTGTGTCTGTCTGCTGTTTGGTGCTAAGCAGGTAGTGGGCAGATGGTTTTTAGAGCTTTTTCACTGTGAAAATAGCTGCCTTCTGTGTCCGAAAACACAACAACAACAACAACAACAACAAAAGTTGCGGTTAAACAATAAACAGATAAGGTGAACCCTTTCACATTGTCATTTGATACATTGTTGTTATAAAAAAAGAAGATTATAGCTGCTTTAAGTACTGAAAACAGAGAGAAATGCCTATAAAAGACATAGACACACATGATGAAAGTTTTAGAGGAGATGATGCATTAGTGACAAAGAGATAAAGACACAAAGAGGAATATTGTAGAGTCAGTAAAGATACCTATCAGGTTATGTAACTAAATAAGCTGACAGCTGCAAGGTCTTTTTCCCTGTTCAGTGGTCCAGTGACCAATCACGACCACAGCTGGACACCCTGGTAATAAGAACTTGGGTAAAATACGGCCCTTTGAAGGTTCACCGTTCTGCTCTCCAAGCTACAAGGTGACCAGAAGGACGGCAGTCTGAGAGATACAGGCAGTAACTACAGAAGAGGCTGCTTTAGCAAAGAACATGAGCTACGTGAAGCATTTAGTCATAAAGAAATCTTACAGTGTATCAGGGCAGTGAAGCCTGTTTTATGAGCGGCAGGGGAAGTGCAGATAGAGAGGGAGTTTTTCTTTTATCCTTTTTTTACAGACACAATGTGATGGTCCCTTTTAAACAGTTTGGAGGACACCATAACACAAAATGAAAAGTGGCAGTATGCGAGTCATTAAGATTTTTAAAATTTTGTCCAAGAAGTGTCAGTGGAGCACAAATGTGTGTTTTACCTGCAACAGAGGTTTATGATAGTGGGACAATGTCTTAAAACACAAGTAGCCTACTTCATTTTGTATTAAAAAGCCCCTGTGTAACAGATTCAGCTGCTGTTTTAAACTGAAAGATAACTTTTAAGCTTTTGTTTGAAATGTTTCTATCTATAATTGTTTTTAATCATATTTTCTATGGTATATTTTATGTTTTTGTTCATTATTATCATTTGTATTTATATTTTCTCTATGTTTTTATTTGAGTTAATGTTTCTACTGATTATCAGTCATAGGTACTGTATGTCTGTCACCTGTAAAGCACTTTGAACTGCACTAAACTGGATAAAATCTGTACATATCCAGAATAGCATGTAATTCAGAGGGTTCAGGTATATTAAACCTCTATAAAAGGTGCTGTACAAATATGTTTTCATTGCTTGATTGATGTAGTTCACTTCACAAAAGGGAAGGATTAAACTTGTTCATTTCTGTATTAGATTTCCCCAGTCAGGAGTCAAACTGGAAATGTCTTTCTGGCAGCAGTCGATTAACTCGTCAATTCTCTGACTATTTACAGTTCAAACAAACCCTCTATCAAACCCTCCATCTGCTGCTTTATGAGGTCAGAGGAGCAAAGGGCTGTGAAGCCCAAGTGAAGTTTCAGAGCTCTCAGATGTCTGTGTCATTGTTGGACGGTTAGTTGTTCTTTAATGAGCGACCTTGCTTTCTGCCAACTGGCTCTCGCGTTACAGTACGGGTGTCTGACACATGAGGGAAGAAGACACCTGTGTGAGAGGAACATCGTGCCACATGTGCTTCATAAGAGACACTGTAGACCGGCGCTAGTGTGGCAGCGATCATGGCATTAAAGTTTAAAGCAGAGAAGGGGCAGACAGATACAGAGATCAGTGAATGTCTGTGTCCACACATTAACAGACATACACAACACGAGAAGTGAAACAACAGCAAGGATTCAAAAGGAATGAAAGCCTACAGGAAATATTAGACTTCTTAAAAACCTCACTTTATCTTTGAGAAATGACACAAAGATGCAGCATCTGTCCACATGTGTGAACAGCTCTGGGAAGGGTATCTGTGTAGACCGGATACGATACGGGCTGTATCGTAACGTAGGACAACGATGCCACATTAAAAATTCACAACGCACACTGATACACCACAGTCATGGTGACAGGCCGAGGGAACATTTTTTACATCACCAAGACAATTTTTGTTTCACTGTACTGTATCAAGCTATTAAAGTGTCTCTAAATGTCTCTAAAATGTCCGTGAAGTCATTTCAGAAAAAAATAAAGACAAGAACTTGCATTCTGCTGAAGTTTCCGTGTCACTGGTGTCCTCTTCAGTCCTTGCAGGGACTTAACATAGTTAATCTCATGCAGGGGTCCATATACTGTGAATGTGATACTGACTTAAATACTTAAATACACAGAAGAGCAATTTCAGCTTCTGGTTGCCACTGGCCCTTAAGTGGTATTTGCATTATTTGGCCACTTGACTTTTTACACTAATTACACTAATTTTAGGTCAGTTCATGCACATTTCATTCCTCTTTTTATTCTGTCTTATTTCTTTTAATGGGTCTGAGGCCCTCGAACTAGGATTTTACTTCATTCACTATATGTTAAAAAATAGTGTTATTTAGGACTGACTTCTCTGATCAGATGCTTCACTTTCTTCAATTACATTTTAAGAGAAGTCAATTATGGTTTCAGACAGGTGGTCAGTCTACTCTGGAGTCACTGACATGATCATCTTTTGAACCCCCTGTTGTACAGACAGGCACTTTGATGATTTTACATCTGTGTCCTTGTCTGAAATAAAGGAGGCCTGTCAGAAGCAGCTGACCATTACTAATGCAGTTTTCCTCTCATGTCATTGAAATCCAGCCAATCTCGTCCACTTCCCCTGACCACAACTCCAGTCACGTGCACTGACCCACAAGGCACAAGGACCAAGAACACATTACTTTGCCATCGAGTAATCAGATTTGCTTCTTGCTCATAATAGAGCAATTTCCCATAAAGCAGTTTAGTGAATTTGCAAAGTTGTAACATAATCCTCTAATTTATGGTGTATATATATATATATATATGTCCTGTTTTCCAGGAACAATGCCTCATTTTTAGAAGATGAATATTATAAAGCTTGAAAAGCTGTCTGAAGTCACCTCGAGAGAGAGAGAGAGAGAGAGAGAGAGAGAGAGAGAGAGAGAGATGCTAGACAAGAAGGCTAAAATCTGAATGTGACATTGTACAATTCGAGCTGTCATTGTAAACAAAAAAGAGGCAAACAATCATGTAGAATGCGTTTTGTAAAGCTCATTAAACATGTACTAATCCTTTTTTGGCCACTTGGGTGCAGCAGATCAAGCTGGAAACACAAAACTTACACATTGTCACCTTTAAAAAGTTGATGCGGTGAACTTGTCAGCAAAGAGTTGTCTATTTACAGATCCAGCAGACACGGAGCAACATTAGCATTCATTTGGAGTTGTGTTTTGGCTCATATGGTGAATGTCACTCTCCTTTTAGATATGTTTTGGTGTCTGGCAACTAGTGAAAAAAATATCTGCACTTAGCTGCTTAAAGCTGCACATTTTTAATGCACACATTTTATATATTTTAGAAGACCAGAAATGTGTCAAATGGATGGAATAAATAAAAATCATCCTTATAATGTGATTTTAAATGTGTTGCAACAGTTACACGAAAGCCAGAGGAGCAGACTCACCATGGGTCTGCGGTTTTCCACCAGGTGGATGCCAACAATACCCAGAAAAGCTCCAAAACTGAGCTGGAGGTACAAAAGATCAAATTGGAAGAAACTTCAGAGAAGGAGCATATGAAAAAATACAAAACACACCATGTCACAATCATAGTGTTTGAGGAATCAATAATGGGAGGCAACTGTCACTCACGGTGATGCCGGGGTAATATCCAGAAACAGGCACGTTGTCTGTGCGAGTGGCAGAGACCAGACCCACAGTCAGCACCACCAGAGATAGAGCCAGCAGAGACACGGTCACCCACAGAGCCGTCTTCTTCCGACGCAGGTACTGAACTGAGGACGAATGGAATATTGTTGTTGAAATGAGTCCTCTTTAATTTATGTTGCAAATTTTTCTCCATGACAGTTGAGCAGTGGTAGAAGAAGTACTCACATTATTTACACAAGTACAACAAGGAAAACATGATTCATTACCCGTAAAAGTCATGCATTCAAAGTCATACTCAAGTAATCATCAACAAAGTATACGAAAGGATAAAACGTTCTAATTATGCAGGTAAAATGCCCCCCCGTCAGTGTTACATTACTATGTGTCAGACTCAGATGTATTTACATGTAGCAGCATTTTATATTGTAGCTGGAGCTCATTCTACCTGTTTTATATGCAGTCATGTGGTATGATGTACTGTATAAAAATATGTTTTGTCATCAAAAGTATGCAGGACTGTTGTTTTTTCATAGCTTTGAAGAATCAGTGGAAGAAGTATTCAAATAAAGAAGAAATACCATATTTAAAAAATCCTCTATTACAAGTTAAAGTCCTGAATTTATAATGTTACTTAGTACAGGCACTATCAGCAAAATGTACTTAAAGTATAAAAAGTAAAAGTACTCAGTGTGCAGAGTGGCACATTTAAAGGTGTTATGTTATTATAGAGTATTATATTATTCTGTTTTATCAAGTTTTTTTTATGAGAAAAGTAACTAAGTGTCAAAGAGGTAGTAGAAAAGTACAATATTTGTATGTACTACAAATGCTGCTACTAGTAGGCTACAGTACTTGAGCAAATGTACTTACATTCCATCAATGTCATCAAAAAGGCTATAGTGTGCATTGACTTTGTGGTAATCATTATACATTTCATTATTTATACAAGTCCTAATTAAGTACAACTAAGTACAATCCCTATAAAGTATACAACATACAATGCAAATACTCAAGTAAAGTAGTACAAGTAGCCTACCTCAGGACAGTACAGTACTTGAGTAAATGTACTTGCCAGCTCTGCAGATGAGCTGTGGGAGAAGCATTTTAAGTATTTCTAACAAAAGCTTGAACACAAGTTAGCCACTAGCGCTTTGGAGGACTTTTTGCGTAAAAATGTGCACTACACACACAAACGTTTTGTATGCACCGAATTCAAATAGAGCAACAGTGAATTAAAGCACACTAGAAATAATGTCCTGGTAATGATAGTGAAGATGCTGCTGTAACAGAGTGAGGTTAGAGGAGCTCAGGATGAAACTTGACATATAACTGTACCTGCTGGATCAAGGATTTCTGTCGCTGTTTGCTGAGTTGCCTGCTGGGTTTCAGGCTGCTGCATTTTGTTTCAGTCCGGACAAATTAGAAAATGAAAAAGAAAATGAAAAAGGCGATCAGGCAGCCCAACCGACGGTTTTAACTGTTTTGATCAAGGCGTTTTAGTTTTTTGTCTCTATATATCGATTCAAAACAGAGTCCTCATCTGCCACAGGCAACAAGCTGCGAGTAGGACGCTTGTTTTGGTTATAACTCAAGATTCTTTAAATAAATAAGAGTCCGATTTCATACATATATATGCCCCCACAGCTGACTGATTCTCTCACGGGTTCAACTTTTCTTGAGAGAGAAAGAGACACAGTGAGAGAGAGAGAGAGAGAGAGAGAGAGAGAGAGAGAGAGAGAGAGAGGAACCAATCAGCTCTCTGTATTCACCTCAGTAATACATTATTAAATGATTGATCATCTTAATACAGCTTAATTATTTTTGGATTCATGTTGAAATTACTTACAGCACGTGGTTAAACTCTATACTATATGATAAAAGGTAAAGTTAGGTTGTGGTGGCTTTTGACGTCTGCAGGCTACATCCCTGACTGATCATGATGAGGGAGCGTTGATGCAGGAAGACAAACTGCAATATGAGTTTACAGCGCCGTCTGTCGGCCACCACTTGCAGAACAAGCTCAGCTTTTAGGCTCGTGAATGAACCTTGGATGTTTGTTTAAAGTCCTGCTTATCTGTGCTGTGTGTGCTGCTCTGGCCTCCTTGTATTGTGAATAGGAACTAGTGATGTGCTAATGTCACATTTTTGGTGATATTTCAGAGTGACAATTTTATTTATGTATGTAAGCAGTGTAAAGGTAAAAGCAATCAATTAGTTGATCTACATAAAATTAATCAGAAACTATTGTGATGACTGAAGTGCTGAACATTCCCCAAATTTAGCATCTTAGTTGTGAGTATTTCTTGTTTTTGTTTGTTTTATGTGATTATAAACTGAATTTATTTGGGAGTATCACTTTGGATTTTAGAAAATTGTGATAGAATTGTGATAGAACATATTGTATAGAGTTCTTAAATAACAATAGTAAACATAATTTCATTGCGCTTGAGTGTAAGCAGCCACATAGGCGTCAGAGATTATTTTACTTTTTTGTAGTCTGAAAGGTGGTGCTTATAGCACCTCTATAACATATGTATTGCTGCCTATAGGATGAAGCTTGACTGCCAGACAGTGATTCTTAAAGGCAAAAATATTTATTTAAATTCATTAACATCTCTGAAGCAAAGTATTCAAGCTTATTATTATACACTTCAGAAGCTGCAAAACTATTATAACACATGGGAGAAGCAAAAAGTGCAAAACATTGCTGCAAATGTGTTCAAAAGATGTGTGTATCATGTAATTTGATTTGTCATTTGAAACGTATCTGAGAAAGTGTTATAAACACATGAAGAGGAAAGAAAGCAGCCGTCAGCTCACATGGCAACCAAATAAAACCAGAGATCAGCACAATCTGGGCTTGTAATGACTGGAAGGAAATATAAATGCTCTTATTTACCTGCAGTTCTTTCACACTGACAGACATAATTATTCATCATTCATTCATCTACCACAAAAAAAAAATATCCAACAGTACTACAAAGTTAGAAACAGACAATTACATAATGCATGGAAAACATTATCAGTCCACATAAACTGAACATGATTTAACAGTAAAGGGTTGTTAAAGCTTGCGTCAGACGTTGGACAATTAAATAACTGCACTGGGGAACCTTGGCTAGCATTGTAGCAAAAAAACAAACAAAAAAAACCCTGGACAATAGGCTGCGGGTAATACGGTATCTAATTTTTTATTAGAGCTGCACTGCTTCTCAAATTCACACATAAAATGCAGCTCAAAGTGCTTTACACCATAAAGACTTTATCATCATCATCAATAATGTAAATTTTGATTCAGATCCACCACTACCCTGTACTGAAATACTGTACAAAAATTGTGTAAGAAATCAAGTTTGATTGATTGATTGATAAACAGTTCATGTAAAATCACCCATTTACTTCAGTTGTTATGCTCCTCTTACGACACCGTGCAGGTGGAGGACTTGGGTGGCTGCTCCAGGATGGATTCACGCCGCAGGTCATTGGGCAAAGCCCCGCCGGGTCCCCAGATTGTGAGCTCACCGTAGATCCCTGTCTCGATCATTTCCTCCTGCCAGGGGATGGGGATGTTCCCTGAGGCAAACTCATCAAAAAAGTCAATGTCCTTGTCTTCCATCTGCACGCCTTTAACTGTGGAGAAGGCCCCAACATCATCGATGTCCTTGGCATAAACTGTCTTGGAGTCGGGCACAAAAGGGGGTGTAAGGATCCCTGAGGAGACACAACACAGGAAGATGCAGTCAAGCACTGTGTTCTGGTCTTTTTTCCACCTTTGAGTACATAATCTATCCTGACAAGACAGACAAAGCTGGCAAGAAGTCCCAGTCTTATGGTAAGAGCCTCAGTCAACTGAGCCACCAGGATCCCCCAAATAACTTTTCACCATCAAGTGTTTGAGTTCATCAGAAAGGATTACGAAGTGTTTAATGGACATCTGGCTTCTTGAAATAATAAAAGTATTTCTCTATAACATTAAATATGCACAACTGAATGTGCATCCATGAACTTATACTTCAGAAAAAAACAACTTTCATTTATTTTTCATTAAGAGTTTCTATCTAAAAATCGATCTACCCCCCTTAATCATGACTGTGTGGGTGTGTTTTGACCAATGTGATTGACAGTGTCCTGGCAATATCACACCTGTCCCCACGACTGAAGCCTGATTGGTGCACAGAAATACTTGACGTCATCGTTATTTTTTTTTTTACTTCAAACCAGTTAGCATAAGAAAAAATACAAAACTATCTTGTGAAAAAGCCAAAATGAATCAAATTTCAGCACTGTTTGTGCTCCTGTAGGACCTCACTGCTCAAAGTAAGAAGCTGATTCAAGAAATAGATTTTCAGGGCCTTTAATATCTCAGTAAATAGTACAATTGCTATTAAAGCGCATAAAATCCACAAAACTCCTTTTTATTAAATAACTGCAATATCTTTTTTGGATGCATATTGCTTGAATAAAAAAGCAACTCTTACACAAGTCACTTACTGTCGCTGTTATGTTAAATGTTCCTAATTATTTGAGCACATAGTTGACTTGTGAAGTGGTGTCAGTACACTGTTTCTACAAGTGAAACTTATCAACTAAAAGAGAATCTTCTTCAAGATTAAACAGAAAAACTGCAGTCAAGGTGTTTTTACATGATGAGCCATAAGTAAATATTGTATATATACACGATTATATATAGGCTATACATAATGTAGGCCTACTGTACCAACACCATAAAATATTAAAACATCCATACGTAGGCAGTATGATATAATAGAACAAAAAACAAAAATCATTATTTAAAATATATTTAAATAATTAATAATAATAATAATAATAATTTAATATTTTAAAACAAAATGAGTGAGCAGAAAGTAAATAAAACTGTGATGAAACAGCAGAAACATATGTGTATATTAATGCAATATGCAAATAGACTGTCTGAAACAGACCTGCATTGAGTTTCCTCCAGTTGATCTCGCTGAAAAAGGGATGCGCCCTGAGCTCATCACATGATCCGTTCTTGAAGCCGAGCCTCTTGTCGACTTCTTTGACCAGCAGACCCTCACAGATGGACCGAGCGTTCTCGCTGAACTTCTCTGGATAAGTTACTGGATCATTCAGAATCCGCTGCTTTACCACCTTATTCTCAACCTTGAAACAGCACAAAGAAGAGAAGCAGCAATGAATTTCTACCTCTCATTTAAAACCTGCAGTTAATCTAACTTTAACACCCTTTTCTTCTTTAAAGTCTGTGACTGCCCCAGAAATTCAGGCATTTGCTTCCAGTGTTGTAGCTTATTATTTATCTGCAGAACGTGCAGGTAAATTCATGCCATTCAGGTTTATGCACATGCACAGTCCTCCAAATATCCTGATCAATACCACTGTAAACGCTCTATAAAGTAAATATCTATATTGATGTACATAAATGGCATGCTTAATGTGTAAATTTCTAATAAAATGCATCAATTGTGACAGTTCTCTTTAAAGTTAAATGCAGTGGAAAGTAACAGTACATTTACTTATGTTTAATTTTGAGATACTCATACTTTACTTGATGATTTCAATTGTATGCTACTTTATACTTCAACACCACTAAATATTTCTGAGGCAAACTTACTTTTTCCTCCACTCCATCTATTTGACAGCTATACCTGGTAGTTACTCGTTATTTGGCAGATTCAAATGTTATAAACAAAGTATGTGATATATATGTTTACAGTTCTATAGATTAAACTATCCAACATTATATAAAATAGTTAGTACATCGTATACTTTGTAAATTTAATAAAATCTTGACTGTAGTACTTTTACTTGTAGGAAAGTATAAAGAGGTGTATTGCTACTTTTACTTAAGTAAAATACATGAGTACTTCTGGTTACTTCTGGTTAAATTATTACTGGTTAAATGAGGGGCCAGTGCTTCAGATTTCACAGCAGTATCAGCATCAGGCCACAAGTGGGCAAAGTTCAGCTGCCAAATCTTAAAAATCTGTTATCACACAGTTTTATTAAAAGCTGGTTTAAACACCATATAAAATAAAGAAGTAAGAGCTAAGAAGACTGTGAGGAAAGAGGCAGAGAAAAATGGAGCCAAAAGAACAAACATAAACATGTTTTAAGCACACACACACACACACACAAAAATTTAAAAACAGCTAAAAACGTGGATTGAGAATAGGTAAAACAGACAAGATCATAAATAGAATCTTTACCTTCTCTCCTCGGGACCTGAAGGGTCCTTTGGCAGCCATAAACTCATACAGAGTGACCCCAAGAGTGAAGTAATCTACAGAGTAGTCATACTCCTCTCCTTTCAGCAGCTCTGGTGCCATAAAACCTGCATGTTAGAGAAAAGAGGTCATGACCTTTCAGTTAGCGAGTGGACATTCATTTGGATAAATCAAAAAGGATCCATTTCTAATTAAACTGCTAAATAGATCTAAAATTTACTTTTTTGATAATATTTTAGTGACTAAATCTGTACTGTGCAAATTACTGTACCTGTTACTTCAGTGTTTCTATTTTTGTGCAACTTAATACTTATACTATCCTGCATTTCAGAGGGAAAACTTGTTCTTACTCCTAATATAGTGTTTCTTTTTACAAAATAGGAGTTAAAACAACAATACCAGATAGAGCACATATACATCTTTGTTGTGTTATTACTAATCATTCATGCTATGAGCATGAATAGTATTTTAGGGCAGATACTTGCTCTATGTAATCATTGTGCTCTATTATAAAGTGGCAGGATCGGTTCAGTCCAGTCATTCAGGTAACAATGGCTGGAGAGCTAATGGCAGCTGTGCAATCTGTATACATTGTTTCTTTGTAGTCTGTGTACACAGTAGTGTGTAGAATACAATGTACATGTATGGGTTTTGTTCATAGACCCTGCTGAATAAGCAGCTACAACCAAGTAAATGCCAGTTTTGGTGATTTTTTTCCGACTTTACCTGGAGTCCCAGCGTAGCCTTTGATTTTGTACTGATCCTCAGCCAGCTCCACAGCCAGACCAAGGTCAGAGATACGGACGTTACCTGTGAGAACAAACACCAGGGTAATGTCAAGAGCTGTGCACGTCACAGATATGAATGTTGACCTGAACACCACGTTTCTGACTTGAAACTTGATAACTGAAAGACGTCCTTGTGTTAGGAGCAAGACACAGTGTGTACTTTAAGTGTATGTGTGTGGTTTAGTGTGTTTATACAGACCAGTGTGTGTTTTGACCTCAAGAGACCATAAATGAATGGGACATGTTTTTAAAGTCAAGGTGAGGGGCTAAAATTTTATCCCAGTAAAAGCCCAATTTTGTAGTCTTTACAAGTGATTGGAGGCTTAAATTTGATTGTTTAAAAGGAATAGTGTGACAGCAGGAGCCAGGAAACGGTTAGCTGAGCGTATATGTTAGCATAAAGACAGGAAACAGGAGGAAACAGCTAGCCTGGCTCTGATCAGTACTCCAGGAAGTCACCCGATAAAACCACAGTTTGCCATTTTATGCTAACGTTAAGCTAACCTTCTCCTGGCTCAAACATAACAACAGACAGATATAAGAGTGGCATTAATCTTCTCACCTAACTTTCGGCAAGTAAGTTAAGCAAATTATCTAAAATTTCTAACTATTCTTTTAATTTAATATTGTAGTGGTCCAATCTAATCAGTCAGCACCCTATATTTCACTGTTGAACTCCCAGAGGAACCTGAAGTCTTCAGCACCAAACACAAGAGACCACATCTTTCCTTTTTTTACAGGAGTGTTTGACCTTGATTATCCAGCAGCACATTTTCTGGTTTGAGGTCTCTGTAGATGATCCTCTTCTGGTGGAGGTGCTCCAGGCCCTGGATGATCTGAGCAGTGTAGTAGCAGGCCCGCGGCTCGTCCAACCCCGGGTTGTTCTCATCCACGTTATAAATGTGATACCTAGTGGCATAAGACAGAGGGTGTAGGGTCAAGGAGTGTATAAACATTTGTTGTATAAACACATTAAACTTCAAAATAGTAATTATAATATGATTACATATATATAGGTTTATCCAAGAACTAAATACATCATTCATGGGGCATTTAAGACAATCTGTAAAAAAGAGAATGGGACTGTGGACAAACATCAGGCTAGGCCGGTCCATTTTTTACACTGCATGAATAAATATAAAGGCATAATCCCTATATTAAAACATGATTACTTAATATTGGGTTGGAAAACTGTCTAAATTAGATCCCTTTGGCAGAGCCAGATATTGTGGTCAGCATGTCAATGAGTGTGAATGAGAGCTAACCTCAGGTCTCCTCCGTTCATGATGGTCATGACCAGACACAACTCTGTTTTTGACTGGAAGGCGTAAGCCAAAGAGACAATGAACCTGCTGTGAACTCGAGCCAGGATCCTCTTCTCCACCATGGCCCCCTACAGGACAGGAAGGGACAGCAGGTTAGATATGTACAGTGCTTACATCACACTAGGTTACTGTCATCTTTAATTAAAGACACAAACATTCCCATCTGTACATATGCATAATTTATCTGTAGCTATGTAGCTTGCCGAGATGAAATCACAAACATTACATTACAGTATTTGAGTTGGTGGTCTTGACATAATAACATGACACAATGTTATTATGGTGTCCATCTGAACTTGTTAATAAATGTGCTGTCTACGTTCAGCTAACATTCGTAATGCTGTGTATTTTAATGTATTGTGGATGTGTACCGCCATGCTCAGGGCCAGTGTTTCTTTGGCTGTCCTTCACCGCCATAACCAAAATAGCCTAGAAGTCATCTCGTACAAAGATGGCTAAGTAGTTCAGCTGGACTACACGGCAGATTTACTCTTAATTGATGCTTTCTTTTCATTTCCTTGCTGTAGAAGGAGTTGTAGGACAACATTGTCAGGCATTAGCATACGTGGAAGTAGTTTCCAGTGGTGGAATGTGACCAAGTCAATCTATTCAAGTAAGTAAGTAAGATTTTAATTATATAGCACTTTTTAAAACTTACAAAGTTACAAAGTGCTGCACAGACAAAAATAAACAACATACATAAAATATATAGCAATATACAGAAAAATTATTATATTACAGCCGCGCTGCAGGGAAGCCCATTTGGTAAAAATGGTTTTTTTAAAGCAGTTTACAGACTCAGCTGATCTAACAGATGGGGGAAGATTGTTCCAGGGTGCACAGTATAAAAATGATCTGAGTGGCCTTGAGGTGGAATAGGGATGGAAACATTCGCAAATGAATAAAGGGGCAAGACCCCAAAGTGCCTTATGAGCAATATTTTGAAATCAATTCTACACTTTATAGGGAGCCAGTGGTGGGATGCAAGGATTGGTGCGATGCGAGGTCTATGGTTAGTTTTTGGTAAGCAGCGTTTTGCACTAGATGCAGACGGGACAGGGCAAGAGCATTGCAGTAGTTAAGATGTAAAAAAGAAAAAAAAAGACAAAATAGCGGTATGGATTAGTAATTCTGGATCTCTGGTTGATAGAATTGATTTGATTTTTGCAATGAGCCGAAGTTGAAAGAAACAAGTACTGTGCTTTGGTACAATTTTTACATACATATTTTACTTGAGTATTTCCATTCTGTGCTACTTTATACTTTTAACCCCACTACATTTATTTGAAACTTACATTTACAAGTTACTTTTTACATCTATCCAGTAGTATCCAGAGAGACCACAGTACGTCAGACTGAAGGGCCACATGTCAGACACTGTGGTCAGCAGCACCGAAGCACCACAGGGGACCGTGCTCTCTCCCGTCCTCTTCACCTTGTGCACATCTGACTTCCAGTATAACACCGGGCTCTGCCACATGCAGAAATACTCAGACGATACTGTGATAGTTGGCTGTATCAAGGATGGACAGGAGGAGGAGTACAGGAGCCTGGTAGAGGACTTCGTGAGGTGGTGCAGGACCAACCATCTGCAGCTGAACACCT
This sequence comes from Micropterus salmoides, assembly GCF_014851395.1. NCBI lineage: Eukaryota > Metazoa > Chordata > Actinopteri > Centrarchiformes > Centrarchidae > Micropterus > Micropterus salmoides. The sequence goes on along the minus strand of NW_024044348.1, from coordinate 15,385,431 downwards.
CCAAGACCAAGGAGATGGTGGTGGACTTCAGAAGGAAGAAACCACATCTCCAACCTGTGTCCATCGAGGTGGTCGATGTGGAGGTGGTCAGGACTTATAAATATCTGGGGCTGCAGCTGGATGACAAGCTGGACTGGACAGAAAATATGGACACTCTCCACAGGAAAGGGCAGAGCTGTCTGTACTTCCTGAGAAGACTGGGGTCCTTCAACATCTGCAAAAAAAAAACTGCTGCAGATGTTTTACCAGTCTGTGGTGGCCAGCGTCCTCTTTAATGCTGTAGTTTGCTGGGGAGGAAGCAGCAAGAAGAGAGACGCCGGTCGACTGGACAGACTGGTGAGGAGAGCTGGTTCAGTGGTGGGCTCAGAGCTGGACTCCCCAGTGACAGTGGCAGAAAGAAGGACCCTGGACAAACTGCTGTCCATACTAGACAACGCCCACCACCCTCTGCACAACACCTTCTCGGATAGAGGAGTGTGTTCAGTGGAAGACTGCTGTCCCAGCCCAGCTCCACCAGCAGACTTAAAAACTCTTTCTTCCCCCCTGGCCATCAGACTGTACAACAGCTCCTAGTCATGGCAGGGAGGACAGTAGACAAAAGAACAATTTCTACCTCCATCTGCACTCCATTTTGCACTGTTTACTGTTTTTGCACTGTTGTACTGTGTTATAAGTTATTTTAATTTTAATTCTATTTTAATATAGGTTTAATGTATGTATGTTTCGTATGCTACTGGATACTTGAATTTCCCTCGGTATAAATAAAGTATCTATCTATCTATCTATCTATCTATCTATCTATCTATCTATCTATCTATCTATCTATCTATCTATCTATCTAGTATTAAAAGTATCTAATGTTGGCTCCACATTTACAACATTAAAATGCTCTTACATGTATTTGTTAGTGATAAAAACTGAATAATATATTATTTAGGCCTATTATTATAACACTTTGAAAGGAGCCATTCTTTTTGTTTTGATACTTTAAGTACATTTTTTTCTTGTACTTAAGTAAAGGACCTGAATATTTCTTCCACCAAAGGTAGTTTCAGCGCTCTGTCATGTCAAATGATGGAGGGAAGCTCTGACGTCATTACTTGAGAGAAGTAATTTTACAATAGATATGATTGCATTTGAATGTAGAGCACTTTTCGATCAATCAAACATTTAAAAAGATAAGGTAAATATTAAAAACATGTCTGTTTTTTTGGGCAAATCCATTTTCATGTACACAAAGCGTGTTTGTCCCATAGCCAATAAGTAGGCGTATACAGAGCTAACCAGCATGACTTTTACCATGTTGTATTGTATTGACTTTGATCATCCTGGTGTAGCAATATCAGTGTAAATACTTTACAGAAACTTATATGGAGAGCATACGTTAAATATTTTGTTTAATCTGTGGAGGCAGAGTAAACTAATGAAAAATGGTTAGCAACAATAATTTTAGCAACATTTTCAGAGTCATTGAAGACCCCCACTAAAGTTATAGACATATTATTGTCTCTGTTTTGTTTCTGAGCAGAAGATTAGGAAATCCACTCCAGGGCTGCTCCATTTATAAACATCGCAGGACTGACACTTTATAAGAAGATCAAAATATTCTAATGCTGACGGCACTAATCATATAAGCCAAAGGTGCCTTACATCGCCTTATTAGGATCCATCTGACTGTAGTTTGGAGGGGGGGATTACACAGATACTGTACATAGAAGGCCCGGAGGGCAAGAGACAAACTGGACCACAACTCGTGAATCCAAATTTCAACCACAGCACAAACTGGAACGTAATCTAACTGAGATCTTCTGTATTTCTCTACAGAATTACCACTCTTTCTCTGAGGAGAAAGGACTTGATCATGATCTGATCCCTTACCTCAAAGCCTTTTCTCTTCTTCAGCCTCTTCTTGTTGAGCTTTTTGCAGGCGTACAGTTTCCCTGTGGCCTTCATCTGACAGGCAGACACTTCCCCAAAACCGCCTTTACCCAATACGCGAAAGTCCAAAAACCAATCCTCTCCCATGGGCTGCATCTCCAACCACTTCCACTGCAGAAACCTTTTCAGATACATACTCTCCAGGAAGAAAGTGTAGGGCACTTCCTTGAGGAAGTCCATCACATTGTCCATAGTCTCATTGAAAAGATCGTCCCCGGCCTCTTGGTGTTTCTCTTTGACCTTTGTGATACCGTTTTCTGGCAGGAAGGGGCAGAAATACTTGGCGCCCGGCTCCATATACCGGGACAAGATCTTGCTTGCTTTCATGACACGATCTTCATCCTCAGCATTGTTGTATTCCTCAATATCCTTCCACAGGCGGCAGGGGCCTTTATACTCGTTGTTGGAGTCTAGGAACTCCTGGAAGAGACGTTTGCCAATGGGCTGCTCCACACAGACTGTCTGGAAGCCCAGATCCAAAGTCTCCCGCAGGCCCTCACACACTGTGATGTGAGGCAGCTTCAGGCGGGAGTGGTACTTCTTGTCTCGGTTGAATGCAGGGTTGGCAGTGCCATCAAAGCTCCCACGGGCTGAGATGTAGGCAGAGTTGGCCACCACCGTTGTCAAGCCACCAATATCCATGGTGACAGAGTCGAAAAGTGAGGAGGAGGGACGAAGGAATGTGTGAGAAGCCCAGAGAGCAAAGTTACAAAGAGAAGGTGTTACAGGAAAGCAGGAGAGGAGCTTAAAAAGAAGAGGAAAGTAGCATAGACGCAGACAATATCTGACTAATTCCCAGATCAGGAGATGTGATCTGGATTTCTTATTCCATCAGCACTTCAAAATCAGAGAATATCACACATCTGACTACCTGCTCACTGTCGACTACCACAGTGTTTCCCCTCTTTGAGGCTATCACTAAACCTGAGAGTCTCTTCTCTTCCTCCCACACACATGCAGGCACACATGCGGATCTACCTGACTCATCACCTTTCCCCAAAGGGATTTACCCACTACATAATGCTTTATCCTGTGCTAACCCATGTGCACGCTGTAGAAGATGAAAAGGGAACACAACGGGTGAAAACAAGACAAGAAAGTGAGAGGAGAGAGGGAAATGAGGGATAACTGTGGTACGCATGCAATGTGCTGGTAAGGACAGGAATGTGGTGAAGTTCAGAGAGAGGCACTGTCACAGAGAGAAATAAGAGAAAGACAGTAGTGTTCACATCAGTTAACATTGTGCTTCTGCAGAGGCCTTCTTCTTTTGGCCTTTAATTTCTGTCTCTGTAACCCTCATTCATTCTCAAAACCTGCAATAATTCTCACAAAGGTGGCTACAGAGATTTAACTTCTTTGAAATAGAAATAACCTTTAATTAACAATAATAATTAAAACTGTGACGACTAACTAAGTATCTAAGTAGATTACTCAAGTACTGTGAGTACTTAATGAATACAAATTTGGGTTACTTGTAGTTCACATTAACTTTTTACAAATTAAGATTTTTACATAGAAAACACACAAAGAGATTATACAATATGATGCTTTGTTTTAATTGAAACCACCCAACGGTATATACAGCATCTCACAAAAGTAAGTACACCCCTCACATTTTTGTAAATATTTGATTATATCTTTTCATGTGACAACACTGAAGAAATGACACTTTGCTGCAATGTAAAGTTGTGAGTGTACAGCTTGCATAACAGTGTAAATTTGCTGTTCTCTCAAAATCACTCATCACACAGACATTAATGTCTAAACTGCTGGCAACAAAAGTGAATACACCTGTAAGTGAAAATGTCCAAATTGGGCCCAAAGTGTCAATATATTGTGTGTTATTTTTCATATTTTCCAGCACTGCCTTAACCCTCTTGGGCATTGAGTTCACCAGAGCTTCACAGGTTGCCACTGGAGTCCTCTTCCACTCATCCATGACGACATCACGGAGCTGGTGGATGTTAGAGACCTTGCGCGCCTCCACCTTCCATTTGAGGATGCCCCACAGATGCTCAGTAGTGTTTAGGTCTGGAGACATGCTTGGCCAGTCCATCACCTTTACGTCGTCTTGGAGGTGTGTTTGGGGTCGTTATCATGTTGGAATACTGCCCTGCGGCCCACTCTCCAAAGGGAGGGGATCCTGCTCTGCTTCAGTATGTCACAGTACATAAGTTGGCGTTCATGGTTCTCAAAATGAACTGTAACTCCCCAGTGCCGGCAGCACTCATGCAGCCCCAGACCATGACACTCCTACCACCATGCTTGACTGTAGGCAAGACACACTTGTCTTCCTCACTCCTCACCTGGTTGCTACCACACATGCTTGACACCAATAAGTTTATCTTGGTCTCATCAGACCACTGGTCATGATTTCAGTAATCCATGTCCAAAGTGTCAGTTTGACAGTGTTGGTTAACAAAATGGAAAAAACAGTTTAGAATTTATTTTATTTTAGGAAAAGTACAATGTTTTGAGTCCAACTCAGCTCTTCTGCAGGTACAGAATCAAACAGATGCAGGCTTTGGTTATGTTTCAGTGTGCCAATCATACATATCTGAGCAATATATATATAATCATATGCCGTCGTTCACCTTGACAGTTGGCATTAGCAGCCAAGCTGGCTGGCTTTTCAAGGTGATCCGGAGGTTTCTCCAGAGAGTAGGTTTACCTGTTTCTAAGTTGGCCAATCTTAGCTTTCCTACATGCCCACCTTATCTTGGCCTTATAAATAGTGAATAAGAGATAACACATACATCACACTCTGGAGTGAGGTCCAGGGAGTGACTTTTAGCTTTTACTGTAAAAGAGAATGAGACAGGCAACAAGACATTAGCACAAACCTGAAAGTGCCTCCAAATTGTTGGGGAGGGACAGGAGAGAGGAGATACAAATATTACTGTGTGCGTTTGTAGCGAGGGAGGGAAGAATAGAAGTAAAAGTTTAAAGTTGAGTTGAGTTGAGTAAAAGAAAGAAAAGGTCTGCTGTGGATCCTGGTCAGCACAGAGATTCATCATGGCCACCCTAAAAGAGAAGAGAACTTGTGGGCAGCGATGTGAAGACTTTGGCCATTTTGTCTGGAACTCCGACAATGGGACATTGATGGGGAGAACGCCAGAGAAATGGGGTAGGAATAAAATACCTCATTAATCTCTTGTGCAACATAAAAAAACCCTATAGGTTTAGCCTAAGTACTCAAATATTAATTAATTCATTTATGAGGATGTAGTTTGTAGCATTGCTATGGAAATATCCTGATAACTGTCTCTTAGTAGCTAGTGGTGAGGGTCAGCTTGTGACAAATGCTCCAGCCCTGCAGTTTTGTTCTTTGACATCTGTTTTCATCTTTGAAACTTGCCATATTGCATCAATTTTACATTGCTGGCGACCAATGCTACCAAACATTTAAGCAACGGTTACCTCACCAGCAATGACTGAGAAATTGTTTAACAGGTACTTTTGCCTAACAACCAGTTTAAACACAAGTAGGACGCAACAACTTTAATTAATACATGAGACAATGTCAACAAATATAAAACATTGTGAATCTGGTTTCAATCTGGAACAAGTGAGATTAACCTTTAAAGTATCCAATGTTTGTCCAATATTTAAAGTGAGAGTATTTTACAAATGGATGCAGGATATATTATGATTTTAAAAAGTCAATACTAATAGAGGCCTTTATGCACATCAGAAGAGTTTCTGTGTAATCTATGTAATAATTTCTCATGATTCTACTGGACCTAGTGAATAAAAGGCAAATATTTAATATTTTAATTAGCCAAATCAAGTCACCGTCTTTTTAGCACAGAATTCCAGACAGTGTTTCCTTTCCAATGCCAGTGTCTACAGGAAGAAGGATTACAGCAATCCATAACTCTTTAAATGTACATATGGGCAGTGGTGGAAGTAGTACCAATAATCCAAGATAAATATGTTCCATTACAAGTAAAAATACTGCTAACAAAATGCTATGGAAACAAGAGTATGTAAGTATAACGAGTATGCAGCAGAATGGTACATGTCAGTGTTTCATTATTATTTATTACATTGGTGGATTACTATTACTAAAGCCTTAAAGTGTAAGCAGCATTTTAATGGCTGGGGGTATTTTGAACTACTTTATAAATTGTTTTGTAGTTTAATTTACAACAGTGCATTTTATTTTAGAAGATCTTCATGTATTTTGTATGTATGTACATACAATCTAAACCTGCAAAGTATCTTATAACCACATCTGGAAAATAAATGTAGTAAATGCATTTATGTAGTAAATGAGTGCACACATTGTGCACTTTCATGTACTTACCATAGACTCCAACGAATGTTAAAATCAAGGGCAACTGGACTTGGTTGAAGATACGAGTATCTTCAACCAAGTCCAGTTGCCCTTGATTTTAACCTTCGTTGGATAACTATGACCTGGATGACTGAGAATCTTCATAGACATCTTACCATAGACTGTATATAAAAAGGTACTTACATGTACCATTCTGTGTGACTTTTTCCATCCTTTTAATGTCATTACAGTAAGGTGTATGTTTGCAGCCTGAAGGCAAAGAGAGATAAGTCTGCTGTTGTGATAAGCTTTTTATTTTTGTCAGAGTGCTTCCCCTTTAGCTTGATGTTACAATCAGATTAAATTGAGCTCATATTGACCGAGGACACCTTGACCTCTGCAAATGTGGACACACAATGTTGTACCCACACTTTCTTCTGTGTCATGAGTGTTTCCACATTAAGGATAACTGCCTGTATTTACAGAGTAAACTATAAATACAGGCAGGATATCTTCCACATTTTACAGTATTGCTTGGGTATGAAAACATCCACAACAACTATCAAGAAAAAGCTTTAATATGAGGAATCAGACAACATCGACAACAGGGGCACTAGGACAAAAAAAGGTGCAGCCATGAATGTGTAAAAAAAACCTCTATCAATTTCTCCTTCACAGTGTACATCAGTCTGTATTATGTGGCCTTCTACGTGGTGATGACAGGTCTCTTTTCTCTGGCCATCTGGACGCTCATGTACACCTTGGATCCGTACGCCCCTGACTATCAAGACCGGCTAAAATCTCCAGGGGTGATGGTGTGGCCCGACACTTACGGAGAGGAAGTTGTTGAAATCTCCTACAACACATCAGACAAGGCCAGCTGGATGAAGATGACCAACATCCTACATAAGTTCCTGGAGCGTTAGTATTTATTCAGTCGATCCTGCTGGACAGTTAATACGTGATACTTAACAAGGTCACACTTCAAAAGAAGACATCTAAATCTTTCTTTCCATCTCTCTCCTTCAGCCTACAATGACAC